>NC_065540.1:4141250-5475000 GCF_932294415.1 Quercus robur
TATATTTTGGACTCTGTATGGACTGGATTTGGGACCAGACTCTCTCGTAATGAATGTAATGCACAAGTCTCGGACTTTACAACGAATCTCATGTAAGATACTAAGATTTTTAAGTTCCTTCCGCAAAATTTTCTACATTGATCATATTTGTCAGATCATAGCGCAACCTAATTCGGTGATTACTCCATAAGTATACGTGTTTGTGATGTGTGAAGGGTAAATGTCAGGGTTCAAGTTAAAGTTCTGTAACCATTAGAACCAAAGTACTGAATTAGTTACATGAGCTTATCTATCATTTTGCTCAAAAAAAAAAAAAAAAAAAAAAAAAAAACCATGTGTCAACTAGTGAGTTGTAGATAAGTTATGGATTCGGTTAATGGGTGTCTTTAGAACATTTGTTAAAAGACAATTTTAAAAAAGTTTTAAAACTAATATTTTTAAGACATTCGTTAACATTTTCTATAATTTATTATTGGGTTGCTTTAAAAGGAAAAGAGTATGGATACATATAAATCGGAAATATTGGCTTGATTTGATTACTTGATCATTAAGTATTTCAGTTTGTTTTTATTAAAATTAATCTCTTCACACATATTCAAACACTTTTTAAAATTTTCAAATTGAAAGATGTTAAAATTACTACAAGTTTTATTATATAACATTTTCAAATTGATCTAGCAATAAATGTGATTAGCTGATGTCAACAATATAATAAGTAAATGTTAGAATTATTCTTTTTGTGATTGTATATCAATTTGTAGAAGTTATGCCGTCATATTTATAGTATTTATAGAATCTTTATATATAATTGGGACACTTTAGTCTCTACATTTCTATAATTCCAAAATGTGATGATTTGCTACTGTTTTAATTTAAAAAATAAAAATAAAAAGAGTTCTATGATTGGATGCATTTCTTCTGTTTACTATTCACTAAAAAAAAGTAATCATTTTTTTTTTATTTACCAATGAACTCAATTTTGATGTCATTACTTTTTTTTTTTTTTTTTTTTAATTGTGGGGGATTCAACCTAATTTAAGAATAAGATTTGTAAAGTTGAAAATTATTATTGTGAATAATCTTTAAGGTGACCCAAAGTGTTAGTCAAAGAGAATCATCTAGTAAAAGATTTCTAGAAACACATGAGGTCTAGGGTAGACAAATACCTTGAGAAAAGCATTTTGAAATTTTTTATCTTTTAGAATAAGCAAATTATAATTTATTTTGTACTCATCACGTGGATCCTAAAATTCATCATGAATAAATGCAGTATAAATTATACATATTCATGAACTAAGTCAAGTTTCTTTTTTGTCTCACGAAAAAAAGAATCAAGTCAAGTTTCTTTGACTCTTATGTATTAAATGCGAGTTTTAATATTAACACGATTTTTATTAGAGAGTTCTTGGATTTCTAACTTGGGTTAAGTTAATGGATACTCTTAGTGCATTTATTAATTGATTATTTTGATATTATTTTCGTGAGAAATATAAAAAATTATAAAAAAATTACTTGTTTTTTTCCCCTAAAAAATTTCCGAAAGTAATTCTTAAACTAATGTAGGCATTCATTCATATTTATCTTATAAGTTAGGTAAAGAGGATAATTTTCTCTATTCCAAAGATCTTTATATTTTAGGTTAAAATCGCGACTCTTTTTATTATTATAGAATATTAACTTATGACGTTCGCTTTTGATGAATATATTTTTTATTATCAAATCAAGATATCAATAAATTTTTAGTGTAAGTAGAAATTGAACCCCAAAACTTTCATTCAACCATAAAAAATTTTATTAGTTGAGTTAATTAGAACTACAAAATCGTGACTTATTTAAGTGCAAGAAACTTTATGATTCTTTCAATTAGACCTCTATAATTAAATGACTGCTGCTTATGATTCGCATCTTATTGGACCAATGAGCAAGAAAGTGGATCGCCCAATAAAAGCCAATTTGCCGCCGTCGGAGATTAAAAATAGGAAAGAACAGCCTACCCAGCCACTCATAGTGTACATTAGTGGATCCTCTTAGCTAGTGTGGACAAAGTACTGAATTCAATCACTTGTGTACTTAATTTGTATATATATACTACGCATTAATGGGTTGAAAATGGCCTACTTGCAATTTGGAAAGCATCAATATTATATTGCATGTGGCTTTTACATTCGAGTTCAACCACTGGGCAACACAGCCTAGAGAATAGAGAGAGAGATTTACCTTTTGTATTCTTAATTAAGAAAACATATATTTCTATTTTGGGACGTAATGTAATTGTTCACCTCGTGCTCTTGCTTCTAAAATGTCCTTGAAATTCTAACCCCGCCGATTGCATGGCATCACGTGGCTGATTGGTCAGAGACACTCATAGCTGTCTGGCCTTTGGCCTTTCTTTGAATGCATGATTGAATCAAAGACTTTAGTCAATTGTGAGTTTCTTTTTTAAGACTTCCCCCTTGGAGCAACAATCAACAATGTACTTCTCTTACTTTTGGAGCTGTCTTTAGGTGTTTTCTATATCAGTCTAAAATCTCTGGGTCTTTGCCTATCCAAAAAAATGAAAATAAAATCTCTGGGTCTTTAACCACCCTTCGTCTTCATATTGACGGGCTGTTGGGCTTTGCTAAATGGTGTGTACGGCCACCGCTCAAGGGAGCCATATTCACCACAACTATTGCTTGATTGGGATGTAGGTAAGAGAGAGAGAGAGAGAGAGAGAGAGGTAGCAACGTGTCAAACATGGGGAAGTGAGAAATCTAAATAGCAAATCAATTGCCAATTGAGAGATAAAGATCCTAATTTTTCAGCTTAGCTTAATTTTAAGCTAATTACAAAATTAAGCTTAATTGTTAATATGATTCGCCGCTTAACACATGCATAGATACACAATCGCAATATATAGCAAATCCCCATCAACAACACAAACACTCAAAACACCTTTAATTGTTTAATTACAAAGCAAAAAACCCCTATACTAGGCAAAAAACCTCTTAGGGGTGATAGCACTAACTGATATCACTAAGATAATAGTTGCAATATATCTCACTTACAAACCCTCCAAGCTATGTAAATGACAACTTATTTGAGCTCTTCGCTTGTGCTCACAACTGATTGCACTAGTATTTTTTCCTTAGCAGTCAATACTAGTTTTGCAAATTGAGCTGCCAATCGCAAGACCAAGTCTACTTGACTACTCTATGGCCTCTTAAAGATTTAGGGATTGCTCCAATGGTTCCCATCACCAAAAAACAACAAAGATAACTCAAGATTTTTATGCATGTAAGGTTTTTATCTCCTCTCAATAGATTTGGAAATTGAAGAGGGTGAAGGTAGAGAGAACAAGTTGGTTTTTGTTCTAATTTGAATGGTTGCTTTCTAACTCTTCAATATGAGAATCAAATGTGGTATCTTGTGGAAATAAAGAGTTATATGAGAGGGCTGAGTGAATGGGTGCAACATAGAATGAGTGCAACAAATTAATTAGGTAATCTCGCTCGATCAAGAAAGGGGCAAGTGTCGGGTGAGACTGCTGGTAAATTGATTTTCAAAAAATATACTTCACATGTCATACAAATCTTGCTCGATTGAGATTCTCAATGTAGCAACTCCAATCTTCAACATTTTGACCTCTCATCTGAATACAAAAAGTAACCCACAAATGTACAAATTACATGAAATAATAAGTAATAACAAGGAAATACATGGAAATATGGCATCTCTCTCTCTCTCTAGCTGTCCTAATCTCCCCATAAGCCAATAAATCTCATTGGTCTGATTGTGCCAAAATAGTGGGTCCTTTTGCAAGATTTCATAATCCATTTTGGGGGAGTCACTTTAAATCCGGTGTATCCAAACAAAAAAGTTAAATGCACATATAGGGTTTAGAACCCACCCACCCTGATATTTACTAGGAAGTCTCTTGGGCAATCATGCAAATCTCTTCTGTACGGCCACCTTATTCTAATTTTTCAAGGCCCGCCACCATGTTGAGGTGTCTCTTGAATTGTTGCGAGCTTTCCACATTTTAATCCTAGTTTTACTTCAAGTTATAACATCACATCATCTTATTAATCATATATGTATCCACACGCTAATGTGAGTTGACAAAATGGAATTTTGTGATGAAAATGAGATTTTTATTTAGATATTGGTTCCTTATAACTTCCTCAATATCCAGATTTTGGGTCTCTTAGATACACAGAGACGGACCTAGCCTTGGGCTTGGGGGGCCATGGCCACCCCCCAATTTTGAAAAAAAAAAATTTCTTAGCATGTGTGTACACAAAGAAAATTTTCAATTTGTCCCAAAATATGCAATCTTGGCCCCTCCCTCCAAAAAAATTATAAATTGGCCCCTGAAATCCAAAAGTATAAGTTCTATTCTATCCCTTTTGCCCAGTTTCCTGAAGAATAATTACAATAACCTATGGATAATAACAAAAAAAAGCACAAATTTGGTCTAAAGAAACCTAATTGCCCAAAAAATAATATGAATTACCTGCAAACAAAGAAACCCAATTGCCCCAAAAATGACATGAATTACCTGTAGACAAACTAATATTGACAACAAAAGTAAAGCACAAATTTGACATTATCAAATGTATGATTTTCAGTTCATATGGTGTGAATTATGAAGTGCTTAATGTTATATTTTTTAAGTTACTTTGTAAAAAGTTTTTAGTTGTGTTTGTTGCAATAATAATGTTTATTTTTTTTATTAAAAAAAATTATATAATGAGTTTGCTGTAATAAAATGTTTGGTAATGTTACTTTTTAAGAAATGAGAGAAATTTGTCAATCTTATGTCAAAATATTATTTAAATGGTTAAGTAGATGTAGGATAAATTCCTTATAATTAATTATTGTTGCCTTTTTTTTTTTTTTTTTAGATCATGGAAAAATAATGTTCAATTTTGATTTTTTTTTATTAAGATAAATTAGAAATAATTTAGAAGCTTATATTGAAAATGCAATATTGTCAACATTTTAGTTTGATGTCCCAATTTCTAAAATCCATCAAATAAATTTTTGAAAAATCACCATATATAAAATTGGTAATAGTTCATTATAGAATAATCTAGAATTATCACGAATATATTATGATGTTAATTAACACAATGTAATTGAACAAGCTTATGTTAAACTTGCTCTTTACCAATTTTTTTTATATACTTTGGCCCCTAATTTCCGAATCCTGGTTCCGTCCATGTAGATACGTGTGATATCATATGTATATATGCTGAAATCTGAATAGTTACTCCTCTATCTCAAAGAATAGCATATTCCATTAAATAACAATTATTCTTATTAAATATTAAGAAAAAGCCACCCACTCTGTCTTTGTTCACAAGAGCAGGCAGTGTCAGCGACAGATCCACAATATCTGAGCAGGCAGTGACAGATCCAAAAGAAAAAGAAAAGAAAAGAAAAGAAAGTGAGTGCATCTATCTGTGCTGTGCATGGGATTTATGAGGGGGGTGGTGGAGATTACGATGTTCACTTCATTAGCAGGGAAAAGGGACCACTCGATTGGATGACTCATCTGGCACGTGAACTGTCGTGGATGAAGATTTTAAGCCCCAACAGCCAAAGTAACCTTGGATTTTCTTTGTTTTTCTTGCAAATATATGCATGCTTTGTTTTGAAAACGCATTTTGTTTTGGATGTATTAGTCGACTCTTCATTGTTTAATCTAAGAAAGTTATCCTCCAACTTTTGTTTTGTCACAAACAGTTGTACTTGATTGAGCAACAAAATTTTTTTTTCCCTAAATTTTGGTTAATCACACTATTTTCTTTTTAATCTCCAACAACTCACCTCTCAACAAATTATTATATATATATCTAAACTACTTCAACAATTGTATTGAGATTACTTTTTAAATAGGTTTTTATTGAGGGCGGTGTTTCTTTCACACAGTGTGTGAAAACGTTTTCAATTTATAAAAACACACCGTGTTAAAGAGTTTTTTTCCTTTTGTTAATTGGTGTTAGAGTGCATCCATTAAGAAGGAATTGAGCGGATTCCACTGTATTGAGAAGCAATAAAAGCTAAAAAATAAAATGTTCGATTAATGAGTATTTGAAAGTATTGGTTACGGTTGGATTTTTTTTATTGTGATCTATTTTTATTTGGAGAGTTGCACAACATTTAAAGTTCAAAATTATTTTAATAAAAGCTAAGAGAAAAAAGAGCAAAGGTATTACTGGTATAAAGTCTATGATTGGATTCAAAAAAGCATAAGCCTCAAGCAATTTTGAGAAGAAAAAACTATTTTACCTGCTCTTATTTTCATTTCCTAATGCATTGGAACCCATTAAATTCTTTTTTAATGAATGCGCAAATATGCCCTTTAACAAAAGTCATAAACAAATACCACTTTCACTAAAAATTGCTTAACTCTCTAAAAAATAAAAATATGGAACAATTGCAATTAAAAACTCAACCTTAACCAATGTATTTTGACACTTGTTAACTGAACCCTTTTAAATAATTTATTTTAAAATAGTTCATTCTTTCTATCTCTCTCTCCCATACCAAAAATGAATTTAAAAAAGAAAAAAAAAAAAGGCTTATCCAAAAAGCAATGCATTGCAATAGTTTAGTATTGAATGATTTGTCATGAGAATGAATTGATGAACGAAATGTTTCGATAGACACTTCAACATTCGATAATAAGTTAAATTTCACAACTAAACCACATATCAGAATTGAAAGCTAGGTAGGATTCTTTGCTTACATTCACACATAGTAAAATTTTCTGACACTGATATTATTATATTTTTAGCTGCTGTTGGATAATAATTGAATTCTTCTTCACATTTTTAGGGTATTACTGACACAGCCTAAATGCTCATGGAATAGCAGGCTTGCAGCCCTAAATGACTACATGCCTCTGATTAGAATAGTTAAAGGTCTTCAAGCAATTTTGTTGGCAGCATATTATGGGTGGTTCCAGCATGGTAAATATTAGCTCCCCTAACATTGTGATCAAACACAATATGTTTTTTCATCTCTCTCTGGCAGATGATAACCATGTTTATTACTTATTAAGCAACTGTTTAATCTAAGAAAGTTATCCCCCAAATTTATTTTATGTGAATCACAGTTGTATTTGATTGAATTGAGCAACAAATTTTTTTATTTCCTAAATTTTGGTTAATCACACTTTTTTTTAATCTCCAAAAACTCACCTCCCTACAAATTATTATAAATCTACACTACTACAACAATTGTATTGAGATAGCGGTTTAAATTATTTTTTGTTGAGAGTGGTGTTTCTTTCACATAGTGTGCGAAAATGTTTTCAGTTTACAAAAACACATTGTGTGAAAGAATTTTTTCCCCTTTGTTAATTGGTGTCAAGTGCACCTATTAAGGAAGAATTGGTTGTCTCACTATATTAGGAAGTAACAAAACTTAATAAATAAAAGATTCGATTAATGAGTGCTTAAATGTATTGATTAAGGTTGAGTTTTTTTATCGTGATCTTTCCATTTTTATCTGGAGAGCTGCACAACATTCAAGGTTAAAAAATTATTTGTTTATTTGCTTTCTTTTTCACCTTTCTCAATGCAATAGAACCCATTAGATTCTTCTTTAATAGATGCACGAATACACTATTTAACAAAAAGCCATAAACAAATATCTCTTTAACTAAAAATTGATTGACTCCCTAAAAAAGACAAAGAAATCAAATGCAATAAAAAACTCAACCTTAACCAATGCATTTCGACTCTCGTTAACTAGACTCTTTTAAATAATTCTTACACCAATAGCCCATTCTTTCTCTCTCTTTCTCCCATAAATAAAAAGCTTATAATCCAAAATCAAAGCATTGCAATAGTTTAGTATTGAGTTATGAGTCAAGAGTGTGAATTGATGAATGAAATGTTTCAATAGACACTCTAGCATTCGATAACAAGTTAAATATCACAACTACACTAGATATCAGAAGCGAAATCTAGGTAGGATATTATGCTCGCATTCACACATTGTAAAATTTTCTGACACTGATATTATTATATTTTCAGTTACTGTTGCATAATAATTGAATTCTTCTTCACATTTTTAGGGTATTACACAACCTAAATGCTCATTAAATAGCACTACCCCTACAGGCTTGCAGCAAATGGCTACATGCCTCTGATTAGAATAGTTAAAGGTCTTCAAACAGTTCTGTTTCCAGCATACTAGGGATGGTTCCAGCATGGTAAATATAAGCTTTAACATTGTGATTAAACACAATGTGTTTCTCCATCTCTCTCTAGCAGATGACAACGGTGGTAAGTTGGACCAGGAGGTATGGCAGACTGGCAAAGAATGTGTGGGCATGTAAAAGACTGATTTTGGACATGTCCATCAGGACCAAGACATCCCCATGTGAAAGAAGGGAGGGGGTGTGGAACTCAGACATTTCATGTATTCACAATTTAAGACAAACTGACACATTACCCAAATAAGGTACTAGTTGTAGAGTAATTGATAATTTGATACACATACAAAGAGATGCCGTGACTGGTTAGAATACCTTATCAATCCAAAACAAACTTTTGAGCCATCATTCATTGATGACATTATTGGAACGAGAACAAATTCTAGATTCTCTGTAAAAATGCATCTCTAATTTTATAATTTTTATTTGTTCCTCATAAGTAGAGAAGTCCTAACTTATTATCATGAAATTCACAGGGTAATCCAAGCCCAAAATGGTGTGCCAGATTTAAAATGTATAAACACTGGCATGTCTGGATATCTGACATTTGTGATATATATGAACTTATTGACAAATAGCCTTGAGTTCGCGGATGGTTGTTCTTGTTGTTGATTATTAAAAGCTCAATTATCCTCTTTAAAAAAGTAAACACAAAAGCTTATATAATTTAGCACAAAACACAGACAGCCCAGGATAAGGGTTGGAGTGGAAGCCATTCGAAGTCGTACATGACATGCATGCTAGGAGTTAAAAGAGTTTTGGGTCCTTTTAGGTAACTCGAATTGCAAACAAGTCATACTATAACTTGCTAATTCGTTGGTAAGAAGAATTTAAAAATGACAACTCACAGAAATTTTCTAAACTTTGATTGTAATTTGGATTCTTTTTTTATATGAAAGTCGAGGAATGGATGAAATGGTTATCTAAGAGAATGCCCATTCCATTCCTTCCCAAGCATTTCTGACTGAAGGAACACTCATTCTTTTAGATTTTAGAATCAATTAAGTTGGGATAATTTTGATTTTTGATGAGAAAAAGGAAAATGTGAGATTGTTATCCATTTGGTATGAATGAAAAGCCAGGATGAAAAGAAGAGAGAGGTGGCATTCTCCGCCCAAACCTACAGAGCCTTATATTTTCTCCACGCCCCCACCCAAAAAAAATAAATAAATAAAAGGGGTTATAATAACTATTAACACAAAATTAGTGTTACTATTCCCCCCCCCCCCCCCCCCCCCCCCCCCCCACCAACAAAAAAAAACACACACACACACACACACAAAATTATTGTTTCTTTCCCAATAAAAATTTTGTTTCTATCCTTCAATTTTTTTTCTTTTCCCCAATCAAAGGAAAATAAGTTTTCTATTCTCACTTTTTTATTCCTTTTACCAAACACATAAAGGAAAACAACAATCATCTCATCCTAATTTTCTGTCCTCCATATATTTTCTATGCCCCACTGTTCCATCATTTCAAAACAAAACCTCAATGAAATGGAGATTAAATACTGATTTTATCTTTATTATAAACGAAAACAAATAAACAGTAAAGTCCATTCCAGCACAATTATATATTCTTTCCTTTCCATTAATTTCTTAATAAACTTACACTAAAAAAAAAAAAAAGCACCATATTCTATTCCATTCCTTTACAATCTACTTATTCCATTCTTTTGAAAACTCTCAAATAAAAAGCTTGTACTTTTATTAAAGAAAATATATATAGTATGGGTACAATCTACACTGGTATGTCGTGTGGAGTTAGCTTGAGGACTTGCACGAATCACGATCAAATATTTCATTGGCATATATATATATATATATATATATATATTATGGGTGATTAAGTAAATTACTCTTTGCTATTAAAAAAAAAAAAACCAAATTACTCTTTGTACGTTTTTCTTTGACAAAACAGCACCTCATTTGTAATAGAATCAATTTGCCTAAGAAGAGATGGCAAGAATTTGAGGGATATTATTCTTTCTAACATAGAAGGCATTTATGGCATTCTTTGAGTACAGTACACAGCATAACAATTACCAGAACAAGAAATCCTATTCAAAACACACAAGCAGTCTAAGGTCCATGAAGAACCAGTCCATAATTAACAAGATCTAGGAGTTTGCAATATCACCTTTACCATCCACAGACTTAATTTTTCACAGTTGTCACATGCTTCAGAACCATCGCAACTACATCTTGTGATATCCTTGCAGCGTCTTCTTTTAGTTTACAGATCTTTGCCTCAGTCTCTTGTTCAAGCCGCTTAACATTTGCACCTGAATCTCCACTGCTCTGTCATGAGAAAGACAGAAACTTAAAAATAGCTTGACACTATAAAAGCCTAATTCATTATTTGTAGTTCTCATTTCCTGCCCACGGATCTCAAGGCATACATCAAATACAATTGATACACCATAAGCGTAGAAATACTCATAATGCCTTGAGCTAGTTAACAGTACAAATAGGTTTTAACTAACATATACATACCTCTGCAAGTTTCCTCTGGAACTCACGCTCCACTTGGGCCCGATATTCAGCAATTTCCTTTTCAGCCTCTTCTTTAGCTTGTTTCAGTCTTGCCATTTTTGCTAACAGCAGAAACACAAAGCCACAAAGCAATTAGGAATCAAATTACAGAACACAAGTGGAAGTGTAACAACCAGAGGAGTAAGGGGGGAAGGGACCTATATAGAAGTGCCATCTCATCTCAAGAATGCATTTTTTTTTTTAAATAAACACTATGGTTGATTGTGTAAAAGAGATGCATATATCTACATATTCAATGTTTCACATGACATGAAAAATAACGTAATGCAAAGAATAAATTTATTTATTTATTTTAACAATTAAGAATTACTTAATTTCTCTAAATTATGTAAATATAGTCTGTATACAAATAAACACATATCCATAAAGATATTCCTGTGGAATGAGATATAGATGACATCCAATTGTGCATAAATCCAGATAAAGAAGAGAAAAATTACCACTTTTGGCAGCATTGACAATGTGTTGAGCCTCTTGTTCTGCAGCCAGCAATTGTTGGATTCCACCTTGACCCCTATTGGCTGCCATGCTTCCTGGAAATAGATACACCAAGTTCTAAAAATAAGATTGACAGATTGAAACTGCACCCAAAGACAAAGAAAATCCTTCCTATGATAGCATAATACCTCATTTGATGCAAAATAAAACCAGTTCATGACATAACTGGATCAACTCAACTGGTTAGTTGAGCCTCATAAATGGACTCTATAAATTCAGTGCATAGTACCAAAAATATGGTGAAGAAGAAATTCACTTATGGTTTCCACATTTGTTTTTTTTATTAGTTAAAAATTAAAAAAGAATGGGTTAAAATACAAAGGTAAATATGGTTTCTAAATTCTCAAAACACTCAATAAATCAACCTAAAACAGCAACAAAAATGTTACAATTTAGTATTAAGTTAGGGGAAAGATAGTAAAATCATTGCACTCACCCACATATATATAATAATATTTATGTGTGTAAGGGTAATTAACTATATAAACCCCAAACAAACTTCCCAAGAAAACAAAAAAGGGGTAAATTTTGCATATTAGAAAAAAGTGTAATTTTACAAATTTCCTTACGAAGTTCATCAGGCCACATGCTATGGAGGATCCAGAACAATGTCAAAATTTCAGCCATTTCTATCCAGGAGATAGCACAACAAAGATACTTTTTCAAGTTTAATAGCATCCTTTTAGCCATTACACACATAAATAAAGCAGAATACATCTAACGGCAACTATATCTTGAAGAGAGAGAGAGAGACTACATGCCGAACAAAAATATAACTTGGAAAATTTACATCACTAAAGCTTGTATTACTACCCTAGGTTACAATATTATTTAAGTGCAATTTATATCTTAATATATGGAATTGGAAATCTAAACATTCATTGGAGAAAAGAATTAGGGCTTCAAGTTCTTCTAACAAAAAATTGAAGAGGAACATTTCTTAAACAAACAAAAAGGATGAAGCCCAGAACTAACTGTATTTAAACAAGCACCCACGCTATACAAGACCTAGATGGCAAATTACAATACACGAACTTGGACTATTACAATCAATTACACTACCTTTGAAGCACCTTTTGTATCTTATGAAATGCCTCGAAACAAATCCTCATGGGTCAACATAACTCAGAATTTAACTTAATCTAATAACAGTTTCTAGAAAAAGATTTCTTAAACAAAGAAATTGCAGTCATGTCAAAGTCTCAAAGATCTCAAGGTAATTCTCCAAGTACCCACCAAATAGAAAACATTAGAAACTTATAGCGCACAAAATCTACAAAGAGACTTCATATTCGAAAATACCATATACACTCAAAAAACATTTAAATAATAAAGATCATACATCATAAGTATCAGTTTCAATTTAGAACTATATATATTGAAAATATAACCCATTCAAATATGACATATTGAAGTCTGAATATGATCCATCTAATGATCATTACAGAAACTGAGACCAGAAGAGCCAATAGTTTCAGATCAACCAAAGTAAATGGGATATAAGTATAACATCAGCAATCATACTCATGTAAGTTTTCAAATAAATTATTATCCGCCACCAAAAAGTGTTACAGGACTAATCCTACGTTTGGTTGCCGAGAAAATGTGGGGAACGAACCAAAAAAGTTTAAATTTTGAGTTCAACCCACGAAAAATAACACCACTAGCAACACCCCAAAAGTGAGAAAAATATGAAAACCCGAATTTTAAGTTGGTTTTTTCTTCCACAGTTTTCTCATAAACCAAACAGAGAGCAAACACACAGAGATGATAAATCTAACTGGACTGATTCTGATAATCAATTCAAAAACCCACAAAGAATTTCAGCACTATTTACAATTCGTACACAAAGCAATACCCATCAAAAGTTGAAGATCTATCTCATTTAGTTGACAGACTTGAAGTGATTTAGAGGCATAATTTGAGGGAAAGAAAGATCAAATGATAGGAGATTGTGTTAAAGAAAGAAATTGATGTTGGGAATGGAAACATACCTCTTCAGTGTTTGATCTTTTGCTGTATCTGAAGCTTCAGAGAAAGGCGGAACACACACAGAGACACGCGAGTGACCTTCCTTGACCACCGATATATGTAAGAGAAAACGGCTCCAAAAATATATAAAAATAAATAATATGTGGAAAGTGTCCTATTTGCCCCCCAAAAAAAAAAAAAAAAATCTCTCTCTCTCTCTCTCTCTCTCTCTTTTTTTTTTTTTTTTTCTTTTTTTTTTTTTAAAATCTTATTAACAAAACTATATATTTTTTTAAGTAAGTTATTTTTTTGTTATACATTTAATATAAAAGCTATAAAAAATTATATATTTTGTTTTGCATTTAACAAATAACTACTGAAAATTATGATATACTAATCGGACATATCTCTAAAGTTTTAGATTAAATGAATTGAATTTTATTATGTCATTAATAATTTAAATAAATATTAAAATATAATATTCAACTTATTTTTAAATTTTGATGATCATTTCCAACAACTTGATTCAATTTATACTATTTATATATAAATATATATAGAGTTATCAACCAGTTTAAGTGATAGTCTAATAGTAATAATATTATTTGTGTGCTTCATGTCTGTGGACATGTAATTTGAAACTCATCTACCGCTCTCACACAATCTAAATGTCTTGAAAAGAATTTTGTCCATGCTTCTCAAATATTTTTGCTACAAAGACATGAGAAGGGGGTGGGGGCGGGGGGCAAGGAGGGGGCTAATGGAGTTCAAACTTAGTACTCCAACATCACAAGAGATGTTGAAACCAACACCCTAGATAATATCATTTATTTGCTTATTATGTGGCTATAAGTTAGTATTCCTTTAATTATGGGTGTGCATTCAACCTACTAGTCCGATAAACTTGACCAAACCTAACCAACCTGACACCTCAATTGGGCTTTAAACTTCTAAGGGGTTAAAGGGTTGGTTTGTAAATTTTTGTAAAGCTTGTGTTGCATTGGGTTTAGGTTGGCAAAAATTTTCAACCCATGTAATCCAGACCAAGATTTTAACAGTTTAAAAATATTTGGATTTTAGATTTGTTAACTAATTTATTTTTGGATATATAAATTTGTCATTTTGATATTTTAAGACTTAGTTTCGATAAATTTGACTTATTATGTAAATTTTAATCATTTCTTGAAAAAACAACTTAAATAATTTAATGAAAACTTTTTTTTTTTTTTTAACTATTAGGTTTGTCAAAATGGTCTTAACTCTTAACCCAACAACTTGACCCAACCGAACCTAACTCCTAGGGTTGCAAAATCTCCGAAACAACTTATGCACACTCCTACCTTTAAGTAAAGATACTTTCTCCCAAAAAGTACTTGACATTGCTTGTAATTTTTTTTTAAAAAAAATCTAAATACCAAATTACAAGTTTAAACCTTCAATTTTGTATGGCAATCAAGTGGTGTAAAACCTACCAACAACCTTTAGGGTTATTGACCGCTAGGTTACTTTGTAATCTCTTGTATGGGGAGTTCAATCCCCCATAATTACCCAATCAAAAATGAAGTTAATAAATATTTAGTTCATAAGCATGAAGAACTCATTCTCGTATCATTTAAAAAAACAAAATTAGTAAAACTCTAATCCTAATTTCACAACTCTTGAATTAATATTTTCCGGTTGAAATCTATCCCAATGGAAGATTTAAACCTTTAATTAGGATCTTTAGTTACATAATAACACATAAATTCCGAAATATTACTCGTATCACAAAAACCCCCCAAATCAACCCAAATCTTAACAGAAAATAAATAATTATTTCAAATTGGGGCAATTGGAGTTATGTGAATTTGAGACACCAAATTAACTAATAAATCACAAACCACTATAGCTAGATATGAACTATCCATACTTCCTACTTTGACAGTTGAGTTATTAAACAATGCATATTCTCAATTTAAATCTTTGTCTTAATCATAAATGAAACCGATCCAGTTATAGGAGATTGAACCCAAAACTTGACCTTCCCCTCCACCATTATCTTTGAAGAAGAGACAATGCCATTTGGTTGCCACTAGCTCTCAGAATTCACTTTTTCCCAAGTTCTGATCTTGATGCCTCTGATGTTCAGGTGGTGGTGATAATGTTGGAGAGATAGCTAGGAAGAGGTAGAGAGAAGGAAAGAAAGAGATAATGAAAGACCCAAAAATTGAGAGAAAATTCATAGTTGACGTGGTGTTTTTTTTAACCTATGAATGTGTCATTTGCCACATGTCAGTCATCTAAACAAAAACTGGAGAAAACATGAGGATTCTAAACCGGAGGGGAGCCAAACCCCAACATATAAACCATAAAAATGATCTCCATGACAACTAACAATTTCAATTTGAAAATCTTACCAAAACCTAATAAATTAAAGCTAATCTTACTGTCTAATTAATCCAACTTTCCAACAAAGAAAATTAACTTATGCCATTCTTCAAAAACTATTCTGGAACTTCCATTACTATTTCTCATGTAACATGATCATTCAAGTACTGGTCTTGTAGAGTAGTACCACAGCTCCATACATATTTTTAAAGTAGTACTACAAATTTTAGATAAATAAGAATTCTATATGCAAAGAGAATATTCAATCCTAAATCACAACCTTTTGTGCTAAAATTTTGTCACAATTCTGATGTAGCAGACTATAGGTGATAGAGAAAAAGTGTTGTAGAGTAATACCACAGCTCCATACATATTTTTAAAGTAGTACTACAAATTTTAGATAAATAAGAATTCTATATGCAAAGAGAATATTTAGTCCTAAATCACAACCTTTTGTGCTAAAATTTTGTCACAATTCTGATGTAGCAGACTATAAGTGATAGAGAAAAAATGTTGGGTGTGTGAAAATAATAGGCAATTAGATACAATCTACCGCTTAAGATAATATAATTGTAGAAAAAATGCAATAAAAATTGTGGTCTTAGAATAGCTCGAGCTCCTCTCGCTTAGCCATGTATTTGTACTGTGTACTTTTCTTCCTATCTTTCCTCTTCTTGCACACCAAAGCTCCCAAACCAACAATACAAGCACCACCAATTATAAGCCCGGCCAAAGTTCCTCCATTTCCACGCGAAGAAACTTCTGGTTCTTGCTCAAACACCCCAGCATCGTCTTCAGCACTGTAACTGAAGGGTGTTACAGGAGGGAGCTTTGGAGAAGACTCATTAGTGTCGGATTCCATAGCCATGGATGGAGCGGGCACAGGAGTTTCAAGCGGAGAGTAGAAGCCATCGCCTTCAATTTCAGGTGCCATAGCTTCGATATAAGGTGGAGGAGAAGCATATTCTGGAGAAAGAGAGTTGTCTGATCCATATTCAGGCGCCAAGGGCTCTTCACCGTAAGGAGAAGGAGAAGGAGAAGAGTATTCATAATCGGGAGCTAATGCTTCGATATAGGGAGGAGGAGAATTGTATTGATATGCTGAAGATAGAAGGTCATCTCCTGCATAAGGGGGAAGGAGCAGAGTATTGCGGTGAGAGAGAGTCATATTGGGTTTGATCAGGAGCTTGAGCAAATGAAGTTTCAATGGGGTTTGTAGGTGTGGTGATTGCTAATGATGAGAGCTCATCAGATTGGTCTTTAGGCTTGGTTTCACTGCCTAATGATAGCTCATATGGATCTGTAGGTTCAGTTGCATTTGTTGGCATGGTAAGAATTACTGCTAATAAGAGGACTATAAGCATGAAGAAACCTTTTTTTGAGAATTCTGCCATGTTAAAGGTATTGGCTAGAGAGAGAACTTGAATGTAGAAAATGAATGCAAATGCGTGAGCGTGAATTTGAAGCCCCCAATTGTACGAAATTTAGAATACACTTGAAATATTGAAGCAAATACAATGTATGCTATTTTAGGAAAAGAAGTCGGAGAACTCCACGTTTTGAAGAAAGGAGAAGAGTTTAAATACGTGTTTGAGAGAAACAGGCATTGCTTTCAGGATGGCAAATGGAAGTTCCATGAAATAATGGTGGCAAATGGAAAATGGGTTCTCATTCGCGTTTCAATTTTCAAGATTAATTAGAGAATTGTATTTAATGAGACCTCATGTGGTTCTGAAAAGATTGTATATTAGAATTATTTCCAAATAATAAAGATTATACCATTCATGATTGGCAACAAAATATATATATATATATATATATATCACTTAGTGATTCCCAATTTTTTTTAAACAAAAACGATAATAGACTTTATTATTTATACAAAATTATGCTTTACAATGGAGAAGAAAAAAAAATGGCATTCTTTTAACCAAACAATAACCTATTCTTTCTCTTTGGCAACACTAGCCAAAACTAGAGAAGCACAATTACATCGTAAAGATATGCTAAAAAATGGAAAAAAAAAAAAAAGTGTACAAAACATGCCTTTGGTATTTATTTTTAACTATGGGTGTACATTCACCCATCAATCTAATAAACTCAACCAAACCCAACCAACTTGACTCCTCAATTGGGTTTTAATGGGTTGATGAATTAGATTGTAAATTTTTGTGAAGCTTGTATTGGATTAGTTTCAAGTAAGAAAAGTCTTTCAGCCCACATAACTCAACTCATGATTTTAATAGATTGAAAATACATAGATTTTTAGATTTGTTAGTTAATTAATTTGTTTTGGATTTATGAATTTATTACTTTAATATATTTTGAGACATAGTTTCGATAAATCCGACTTATGAGTTATGAGGCTCAATTGTGTAAATTATAATCATTTGACAAAAATATCTTAAATAATTTAATGAGAACCTTTTTTACTATTAGGTTTGACAAGATGGTGTTTATCCAACAACCCGACCCAATCTACCCCAACTCTTGAGATTGAGAAATCTCCAAACCAACCCATGCATACTCCTTTTATCCAAAGATACTTTCTCCTTAAAACGTATCTAATATTGCTTGTAATTTTTTTATTTAAAAAAAATTCAAATTACAAGTTTAAACCTTCAATTGTTTATGGCAATCTCATATTTGTGTGAAATAGCTTCATTGACAATCAAGTGGTGTAAAACCTGCCAACGGCCTTTGGGGCTATTAACAAGTGGGTTACTTTGTAATCTCTTGTACCAGGGTTAATTCATTCCCGCAAACTTACTCAATCAAAATGATGTCAATAAATCTTTATATATTACTTTTGGGATTAAGCATGAAGTAGTCATTCTCATATCAATAATTTTTTTTTTTCCTTTAATTAAACCTAATTTCACAACATTCTAATTAACTTTTTCTAGTAATTGAAATATATAACAATTGATTTTTTTTTTTTTTTTTTTTTGAGAAATAGTTTCAACCAATGGACGATTTAAACCTTTGATTAGGATCTTCAATGTCATAATAACACATCAATTCTGAAATACTACTTGCATCATAGAATAATCCAAATCAACCCAAATCTTATCAGAGAATAAATAATTATTTCACATCAGGGAAACTGAAGCAAAATCAAGCAAATTGAACCAAAAAATAAGAAAGATGGTGTCCAAACCTTTTGTGGGGACAGTTCAATTTAATAAAAAAACCAAAAATTCAGTGTTAATTTGAGGAAAATGTGATGTTTTTCTGACAATTTTTGGAATCGAATTGGTAATAGTTGCAATAGTGAAGGCTAATGGGAGCTTGACTCCATAGTTTAGAATGAACATTACAATTGATGCTATAGTTTATAATGAATAGCTACAATTAATGATCACTATATTCTAACATTTTGCCCATGTACGAGATTGGCAATGAGAAAACAACTTCATCTTATCCTCTCATTTTCTAATTACTTAAAAATTAAAAAAGAAACGAAAAAGTGGACAATTAATCCAAAAAAAAAAAAAAAAAAAAAAAAAAAAAAAAAAACCCGTTGATCAGATCACAAATCCAAAATTTAAGTGTACAATCAGTTACAATCACAACAGAGCAAACCACATTGTGTAATTAATTAGAGAAGTATGAACATTTCAGGTACAGTCTGGCATTTTTTATTTATTTATTTGAATGTGATAAAACAGTACATCTTGAGTAACCAAATGCTCAATAACACATGGTGTTTCCTCTATCCAAGCACTAAAATCTGAAAGGCCTCTAGCATGTTGGGCTAGTCCATGTGCAGCCTTGTTACCATCTCGTGAAGCAAAAGAGAATTGGTAACTTTAAGCCTATAGTTCGGGTCAATTATCTCCATCTTGTAATTAGTATCCTATGTGGGATTTCATTACTTAACTAATCGCACCACTTACATATGAATATTCCAACTTATTGCTTAAGAAAGAAGTGCTGAAATTAATTAATAGATCGTGGTGTACATAACTTTATACCACTATATGAAATTTATTACATATTTACATGAATAAGCATACCCATTAAATTAAAATGAGGTACAAAAAAATCTGCAGTTATTGTATTTTAATTTTTTATTGGTTAGTTACGCACACTCAATAGTGGTGAACCCAACAGATGTCATTTGAGCTAGAGTTCAATATCAATCTACAGTTAATGTATAAGCAAAAGAAGTGAACACAACCCTACCAATAAGAAGTTTACTACATCTTTGCATGCATAAAATGCCATTTTAAGTTGTAAGCGCAAAAGAAACACTGAAGTTATTAGATGAGTAACTCTTCACTATCATATGAAGTTTATGCAGACATGCATGCATGGACTGATGGACTCTCTTTAAGTCTTCACCATTTGCAAATTTAAAATTCTCCCTTGCCACAAAATCTTTGTTTTAACCCTCTCTCTGCTAACTCAGAACCAATAGGTCATTCCTAAAAATGCCATTGCAAAAAAAAAAAAAAAAAAAAAATCACTTTTAAGTACACAAGACCAGCTAGAACCAAAGATAGTAATCTGAAGTAGTCCTAAAAGGTTGTGCAACATCAATAAACTGATACCCGTACTCTCAATTCTGGAAAAAAGTAATGTATTGGGCGCCATAAATGACACCAACAACCCTAAAGCTGTAGGATGCCATGGTTGCCAACATACACTGCTAAGAAAGTAGACAAAGTAAAGATCTGTCATTTGACAAGAGTAACCAAAATTTCACAACATAAGATAACACAGTTTGGCAATTTTAAGTGTCTATCCCAACCAAAGAACTTTGAAACTGCCTCTTGAGATCAAGAATGCTCTATTACATCTTCCTGATATTGAAACCCTTAGAAAGCAATTATATCCAATAAAGAGTCCATTGCTCATGCAACATATACATGAGTGAGATATTCAAAAGTATGAGATTGAAACTGCCCTCTCTATTACCCAAAAAAGAAGAAGAAGATACTGCCCTCTCTGAATACAATCATAAAAAGAAAGATAAAAGAATCACTGCATTGCATGACAATTAAAATAAAATTGAATAAGCTGCAATTAATCACGAAACAAAAGGACACAATGTATAAAAATGTTTGGTGAAGAAACTCAAAAAATAACTTATACTTAATTTGATTCTTTCAGTGGAAAGGATTGAACATCTATCCAGTTTAGTATCATTAACATAAGACGGAGCATTATATTAATAATTATATGGATTAAATATAAAAAATTCAAGAGGGGGTTTTTTTATATGTTTTTTCACATGCTGAACAACTTAAAAAAATTCAGCCTGATCCTTTAAAGTGTTTATTGTTAATCATTTAACAACTTATTTCTCTAGAGATTGTAACAATCCATCATCGTTATTATCATCATTATCATCATCACCATAACAACTTATTTCAGTAGAAAATATAACAGGTGAGTTGCTGGTGCATAGCAGATAATTATCATGTACAACTTTCGCTCTTCATGTGAATCACAGAAAAAGTACATTGCTTAAAAGGACAAATTCCAACACTGCCAAACTTGCAAGCTAGTTCACACCCACAAAAACAAGAACTCTCAAGTTAGTAACAACCATCTGACAGTCCAGTAAAACTGACAAGTTTGTAGGAACTATAGGACAATGCTAACCATTATTTAAATCCTTACTAACTCCTTTCGCACAAGAAAAAGTTTAAACATGTCACACTACAGGAAATAACATCAGCTAAGAACTTGTCACCAGCAACCAAGCAGTAGTAATTCAAAAGATAAATTCGTTGTACTACCTCTCTATATCTATAGTAGTCTACATTTTCATTTTAGGCTGTCTCTAAATAATTTTTCTTCTCCAAAAAAGTTGAACTATTTTTTACACTTCTCGTGATAGCCATTGTCAATTGTCTTTATCAAAAAAGATTTGATTGCATTTTCACATTTTAATGTGAAAGTAAAAGGTATAGTTGGAAAGTCATGCTGTATCAGGATAGGTAGCTAACACCAGATATTTTGATTTGAGAGAGAGAGAGAGAGAGTGAAAACAAGGCATAAAGGAGGAGTAATTCATTAGAGGGACAAATGCTACGAAAAGTTTCATCAGTTTCATGAACAAAGAAGCTCATATTCAAGGAAAATATCATATATATTGGAAGGGGAAGAAACACAGGCAGCACAAACGGACACATTAAATCCACCATTCCTTTCAAACATACTATAATGTTAAATAATACCAGATGTGATATGTTTTCTAGCACTAGAACTATGTATGCAGGAGAATTCAGAATTTACAATATCCTTTGTCTTTTCTTTTCCTAAACAACATCATGAACTTGGCAAGCAACATACGAAAAGGTTCAACCCCTTGAATCGTGATATCTCACCCCACAGCAGTCAAGTTAGTATTCAGTAATTAGAATTCTTATCCGTAAATGTACGATAGAGAAATCAATTATCAAGAAATTATTAATAATGCTTAATTAATTCTTTTAAGCAATAGTATTAAAAAATTTTAAATGCACAAATGACCATAAGGTTTTAAATTTAAAATAAAACACATACACAAGAAAAACTAGAAAGATGTGAAGATTAGCATAAAAATGGCCGATTCTTAAAAAAAAAAAAGTAAAAAGAGAAAAAAAAGAGAGAAAGTCACAAAATGCCATCGAATGTTCTTCAACAATAGTCTCAAATCTTTTGATCAAGATTTGATAAGGGCACATACCTAGGGACTGGTAAAGGGGGCATGTCCCTCCACTCTTTTGTCTTAGTACCAAGCACATGTATGAGCTGTAGGCCCTCTGTTGAGTTGGGCCCGTGTGTGGCTTGAATTGCCACAAGCCCAAGTCAAGTCTAAATTCTCCTTTAGTTGACCAAATCCTATTTGTAATAGGAAACCTTTCTTTGTCTCTGCCGACTTTAACATACACATATATATATTGTATTAAGTGCAAGCAAGGTGTAGCCGTGAGAATATTTAGAGAGAAATTCTAATTAACCTAGTAAGGAGCCACATGAGAGGAAATAGAGAAAAGAGAGGCAGTCAGCTTCTATTCTTATTTTTTCTGTGAGAGAGTGCTAGGGTGTAATTGGGATTTGGGTTTCTTGAGAGTGTTCTTATGCACTATTGTATTTTTCCTGATAATAGTGAAATCCCTGCAACTCCGTGGACGTAGGCAAATTGCCGAACCACGTAAATATTGTCTTGTGCGTGTGATTATTTTCTTTGACGTGTGTTTTCTCTATTTGTTTTGTTTCTCACAGGTTAGGAATTTTTGGTTAAATTCCCTAAAACTGGTATCAGAGCCTAGGGTTAGGTTTGAGTGGGAGCAATGGCAGAGGAAGCAGGAAAGGCGTCTGGAATAGAAAAGTTTGATGGCATAGACTTCGCGTATTGGAGGATGCAGATTGAGGATTACCTTTATGGGAGGAAATTGCATCAACCGCTTCTAGGGGAAAAACCTGAGGCTATGAAGGCTGAGGAATGGGCTCTTCTTGACAGACAGGTACTAGGAGTTATCAGGTTAACTCTGTCTAGGTCTGTTGCACACAATGTTGTAAAGGAGAAGACCACAGCAGATCTGATGAAAGCTTTGTCTGGTATGTATGAAAAGCCGTCAGCAAACAATAAGGTGCACTTGATGAAGAAACTGTTCAATCTGAAGATGGCAGAGAATGCATCAGTAGCACAACATCTGAATGAATTTAATACTATCACAAATCAATTGTCGTCTGTAGAAATTGATTTTGATGATGAGATTCGTGCTCTGATCGTCTTGGCTTCTTTGCCAAACAGTTGGGAGGCAATGAGGATGGCAGTAAGCAATTCTACAGGAAAGGAAAAACTCAAGTACAATGATATACGAGATTTAATTCTAGCTGAGGAGATTCGCAGAAGAGATGTAGGTGAATCCTCAGGATCTGGTTCTGCCCTAAACCTTGAGACAAGAGGTAGAGGTAATAACAGAAATTCAAATCGGGGCAGATCAAAATCCAGAAATTCTAATCGGAACAGAAGTAAATCTAGATCAGGCCAACAAGTACAATGCTGGAATTGTGGGAAAACAGGTCACTTTAGGAATCAATGCAAAAGTCCTAAGAAGAAGAATGAAGATGATTCTGCTAATGCTGTAACAGAAGAGGTACAGGATGCATTACTTCTTGCAGTAGACAGTCCACTTGATGATTGGGTTTTGGATTCAGGAGCTTCGTTTCATACCACTCCACACCGAGAAATCATACAGAATTATGTTGCAGGTGATTTTGGTAAGGTGTATTTGGCTGATGGTTCAGCCTTGGATGTTGTGGGTATGGGAGATGTTCGAATATTATTGCCCAATGGGTCTGTTTGGTTATTGGAGAAGATTCGACATATTCCTGACCTGAGGAGGAATCTGATTTCTGTTGGACAACTTGATGATGAAGGACATGCAATACTATTTGTTGGTGGTACTTGGAAGGTTACAAAGGGAGCTAGGGTATTGGCTCGTGGAAAGAAGACTGGTACTCTGTACATGACCTCAAGTCCAAGAGACACAATTGCAGTTGCTGATGCAAGTATTGATACAAGCCTATGGCACCGCAGACTTGGTCATATGAGTGAGAAAGGGATGAAGATGCTGCTGTCAAAAGGAAAATTACCAGAATTAAAGTCCATTGATTTTGACATGTGTGAAAGTTGCATCTTAGGAAAGCAGAAAAAGGTGAGCTTCTTGAAAACTGGCAGGACACCGAAGGCTGAAAAATTGGAGTTAGTACACACTGATTTGTGGGGGCCTTCTCCGGTTGCATCCCTTGGAGGTTCAAGGTACTACATTACTTTCATTGATGACTCAAGTAGAAAAGTATGGGTTTATTTTCTGAAAAATAAATCAGATGTATTTGAAACCTTTAAGAAGTGGAAGGCCATGGTTGAGACAGAAACAGGTTTGAAAGTAAAATGTTTGAGGTCAGATAATGGAGGAGAGTACATAGATGGAGGGTTCAGTGAGTATTGTGCTGCACAGGGAATTAGAATGGAGAAGACCATTCCTGGGACACCACAGCAGAATGGTGTGGCTGAGCGCATGAATAGAACTCTCAATGAGCGTGCTAGGAGTATGAGGTTGCATGCTGGACTACCAAAAACTTTTTGGGCTGATGCTGTTAGCACTGCAGCTTACCTGATAAACCGAGGACCTTCAGTTCCCATGGAGTTCAGACTTCCTGAGGAGGTTTGGAGCGGTAAAGAGGTAAAGTTTTCACACTTAAAAGTTTTTGGTTGTGTTTCCTATGTTCATATTGATTCTGATGCTCGTAGTAAACTTGATGCAAAGTCTAAAATATGTTTTTTCATTGGCTATGGTGATGAGAAATTTGGCTATAGGTTTTGGGATGAACAAAACAGGAAAATCATCAGAAGTAGAAATGTGATATTTAATGAACAGGTTATGTACAAGGACAGATCAACTGTAGTGTCAGATATTACAGGGATAGATCAAAAGAAATCTGAGTTTGTCAACTTAGATGAATTGACTGAAGGTACTGTCCAGAAAAGGGGTGAAGAAGATAAAGAGAATGTAAATTCACAGGTAGATCTGAGTACACCTGTAGCTGAAGTCCGCAGATCTTCCAGGAACATTAGACCTCCACAGCGTTATTCACCCACTTTAAATTATCTCCTGTTGACTGATGGTGGTGAGCCAGAGTGTTATAATGAAGCCTTGCAAGATGAGAATTCAAGCAAGTGGGAGTTAGCCATGAAGGATGAGATGGATTCCTTGTTGGGGAATCAGACATGGGAACTGACTGAATTGCCAGTAGGAAAGAAGGCTTTGCACAACAAGTGGGTATACAGAATAAAGAATGAGCATGATGGTAGCAAACGTTACAAGGCCAGATTAGTTGTTAAAGGGTTCCAGCAGAAGGAAGGCATTGACTACACAGAGATATTTTCTCCAGTTGTGAAGATGTCAACAATCAGACTAGTACTGGGAATGGTGGCTGCAGAAAACTTACATCTTGAGCAGTTAGATGTGAAGACAGCATTCCTTCATGGTGACTTGGAGGAAGACCTTTACATGATTCAGCCAGAAGGGTTCATTGCTCAAGGACAAGAGAATTTAGTATGCAAACTGAGAAAGAGCTTGTATGGCCTAAAACAAGCTCCTAGACAGTGGTACAAGAAATTTGACAGTTTTATGCACAGAATTGGGTTCAAGAGATGTGAAGCTGATCACTGTTGCTATGTTAAGTTTTTTGACAATTCTTACATCATATTACTGTTGTATGTGGATGATATGCTTATTGCAGGGTCTAGCATTGAGGAGATTAATAATCTGAAGAAGCAATTGTCCAAACAGTTTGCAATGAAGGATTTGGGAGCTGCAAAGCAAATCCTTGGTATGAGAATCATTAGAGACAAGGCTAATGGTACATTGAAGCTTTCACAGTCAGAGTATGTGAAGAAAGTTCTCAACAGGTTCAACATGAATGAAGCTAAACCAGTGAGCACACCCTTAGGTAGTCATTTCAAACTAAGCAAAGAACAGTCACCGAAGACAGAAGTAGAAAGGGACCATATGAGCAAGGTGCCCTATGCCTCAGCTATTGGCAGCTTGATGTATGCTATGGTGTGTACAAGGCCAGACATTGCACATGCAGTGGGAGTTGTGAGCAGATTCATGAGTAGGCCTGGAAAGCAGCATTGGGAGGCAGTCAAGTGGATTCTAAGATATCTGAAGGGTTCATCAGATACATGTCTTTGTTTCACAGGTGCAAGTTTGAAACTGCAGGGTTATGTAGATGCTGATTTTGCTGGTGATATTGATAGTAGAAAGAGTACTACTGGGTTTGCTTTTACTCTGGGTGGTACAGCTATATCATGGGCTTCAAATCTACAGAAGATTGTTACTTTGTCTACTACAGAAGCTGAGTATGTTGCAGCAACTGAAGCTGGAAAGGAGATGATTTGGCTACATGGTTTCTTAGATGAATTGGGTAAGAAGCAGGAGATGGGCATTCTACACAGTGACAGTCAGAGTGCAATCTTTCTTGCCAAGAATTCGGCTTTTCATTCAAAGTCGAAGCACATACAGACAAAATACCACTTTATCCGTTACCTTGTTGAAGATAAACTGGTAATACTTGAGAAGATTTGTGGATCTAAGAACCCGGCAGACATGTTGACTAAGGGTGTCACTATTGAGAAGTTGAAGCTGTGCGCAGCTTCAATTGGTCTTCTAGCTTGAGGACAGGAGGACGAGTTGCAGGGATGAGGGATTGTGTTATGGAGGATTGTGGTTGATGTTTGCAGCTTGTGAGCCCTTAAGGGCTAAGGTGGAGCTGATGGAGGAGTTTGCTAGTGTAGCTTGATCAATTCAAGCCAAGGTGGAGATTTGTTGAGTTGGGCCCGTGTGTGGCTTGAATTGCCACAAGCCCAAGTCAAGTCTAAATTCTCCTTTAGTTGACCAAATCCTATTTGTAATAGGAAACCTTTCTTTGTCTCTGCCGACTTTAACATACACATATATATATTGTATTAAGTGCAAGCAAGGTGTAGCCGTGAGAATATTTAGAGAGAAATTCTAATTAACCTAGTAAGGAGCCACATGAGAGGAAATAGAGAAAAGAGAGGCAGTCAGCTTCTATTCTTATTTTTTCTGTGAGAGAGTGCTAGGGTGTAATTGGGATTTGGGTTTCTTGAGAGTGTTCTTATGCACTATTGTATTTTTCCTGATAATAGTGAAATCCCTGCAACTCCGTGGACGTAGGCAAATTGCCGAACCACGTAAATATTGTCTTGTGCGTGTGATTATTTTCTTTGACGTGTGTTTTCTCTATTTGTTTTGTTTCTCACAGGTTAGGAATTTTTGGTTAAATTCCCTACACCCTCTGCTCTGTGTAGCATATTGTCCTGCGACTACATACAAATGTATCTCCCATCTGTTACCATTCCTAAATGTAAGTACTTTCTTTGGCAAAGAAAATCTTCCTCCCCATGTATTATCAGTAAAATTATATATATCAACATGAGAATGTACCTATAGAAGATCAACTTAATTAATTAAAAGAAATATTAAGGCCCTTTGTTCTGTTAGCTCAAAAATACAACACAATACATAATTAAATAAGAGATCACTTTTTGCCAATGAGCACTAGCTCAAATGGCACCTCCTTCCCAATAAGAATGGGGTGGGGAGTTAATTGTTGGTTCAAAACCCACAAGAGGTAACAGATCAATTGGTGAAATAAAAAATTTTGAGAAACAGATTTTTTTTTTTGGTAAAGATACCCTGAATCACTGGCATATGGCTGCATCTAGATCAGAATCTGTTTTCACGCTAAATCTTCATATAGCCAGAAACAACACATAGCATGCAATAGCTTCCTTCAGTTTTGGGGTTTTCTTAAACAAAATGGAGCTTGAAACCATGACCTGACCCTTCAATATTATTGTAGGAGAATGATGTGCCATTTGAGCTATAACTCATCAATAAATTCAATCTTTGAATTCTAACACATACAAAAACCTAGAATAACACTTATAGACTACAATAATGTACTATAAATAATGCCAACATATCAATGTTACAAAATAAGTTTAATACGTTAATAAGTAAATATGAATTGAATTAACGTAGTGCAGGGCACAATCCTAGTACACAGGTTATATACAATGGGAGTGCCTAGGGAGAATGAAAGCAAAACAAATCCTTGGTATTAGGTATACAATAATTTAAACAAATTGGGGAAGCAGTCCACAAAATATTCAGTGCAACGAAGTTGACTACATCAAAAGCAACCCACTAACTGATTCAGTGTTAAAAGTTTGAACAAAATAACAAGCCATTCAGATTACCAAGACAACAATGTAGGCAGCAGTATCAAATAGAGATATAACTAGCCTTTGAATATACAAGAAACCTTTGAATGAAGCAGAGAGAACTTAGTCTCACATAGTCAGGTGTTCAGTATCCTGAAAAAGCATTTAGAATATTCTTGATTTGTATGGAGCTCCATCCAAATGAGGCACAAGTGCATCTGTCATCTATTCCCATTTAATTCTGGGGAGAGAAATCAGCAAAAGTAGCTGATAAGACTCTCCCAGTAGCCACTTCCTTATCCTTGACAGCTTCCTTCTATAAATAAAAAAAATTAAGCTCCAACTAGAGGACCTTTCAGATTTCCAACATGTTTATAATCAAGAAAAGTCCAAGATCTTTTTTATGCATATATATTGGTAATGGTAATTGAATTAAGAAAAAAAACTCAAAAGTACAAAGTACAGGACATTTGGTGTACACAGGTTGTGCACCCTAATGTCAGCAATTCAAAGCATATATGTTGTCATACAGACTGGATGGTCTATTACTAATACTATCTAAAAGGCACCCAGCCAAATAAAGTTCCAACAAAATGGGATTTCAGTGATTTCACCCTCTCTGTAGGTGTGGAGCTAAACTCCATACTCTACTTCGAAATTGCATACATACATATTATCATCAAAATGAGAAAAAAACAAAATAGTGATTAAAGAAATCTGACCTGTTTGGGTTGTTGTCATTCGTTGTTGGGCAAAGAAAGAAGAAATATAATTAAGCCCCCACCTTTTATTTCCAAACACATGAAGCTTTGATGGGCAAGCAAACCTGATCCATTAATTAAAAAACAAGCCAACATGGACAATTCAAATTGCTTGAACTTGAGTGTGAGTATAATGCTTACTCTTGAATAGGCGAATGAGAGACCATCATCCAATGGTTCTCTTCAGCTCTGAGATGGTAGATATCTTCCTATGCAAGGATGGCCTTTTAAGCTCAAATTCATTCCATTTAATGAACATAGTGGCTCTGCAGACTTTGTTTTTGTGTTTGCAAGAACCTTCATTTTACTATTTTACCTAAACTGAATGTAGTGATCTTGTTTGGGTGGTCTATGCTAAAAATACCTTCCATCATTGTAATTCTACCAAGAAGAAAAGGCAAGCTAGAGTGATTTCTGCCTAGTCTGCTTCCCGATATAATGCGGCTTCAACAATTTTTTCTTTATTTAATGAGTGCTTTAAGATAAGCATTAAATTACAAGCAACAAGATGCCAGGACACATAAGCATACATTCCACCCTAAGTCAGAGGTTGAAGAAATCATGTACAATTTAACAATTTAGTCATGTGGTTGAGTGCTAAGAATAGAAAATGCCACTTGGTCCAGAAACCATTAGCTTAAACAAGATGCAAAGTCTGTGATTGTATTATCGACGAAGCATGCTAGTTTTATAAAATTGCTCCATATACCAAAGTAGGAATAGCAAAAAACTAAACACATTCTTTTTAAATAATAGAAACAGTCAGCAATTCAATCAACTCAATAATACCACTAACCATGTAAGTCCTATTATATAAAAAACAAATACAAACGAAGATTGCATAATAAAACTAATCACATTCTTGAGGAATATATAATAATGTCCGATTAGTTCATATACAAATAATCTCATATATTAAACAATTTAATTATTTAAAATATGACAATAAATTGGATTTTAGGGCACAAACTCTAACAATTATGTTGTACGAAGTATTAGAAGCAAAGAAAAGGTACATCAACCATAATTGGAATCTTCAGATTATTTGTTTTGACAGGCTATGAAGCACGGGTGCGTTTCGGAACTCGGGTGCGGGTGCGGGACTCGGCAATTTTTGAAAAAGGTGGGTGCGGGTGCGGCAGGACTCGGCGATTAAAAAATTATTAAAAATATTTTTATAATATATGTTTAATATATTGCTAAGCATACTTTTACTTTTTCACATTATATAAACAAATACCAAATTTAAGAGCAATAGTAGATAACAACTAAAACATGATGTTCATAAATTAAATATAATCCACAAGATTGAAACTAAAACATTCCATGATGTTTGGAAATTAGAATACAACTCATAAGTTTGAAACTAAAACAAAATAAAAGATAATTAACAAGACAATCAAACACAAATATCATCATCCTCAAGATCAATAGCTTCACTTCGAACTTCACTTTCACTAGTAGTAGCACTAGTGTTAACATTCCCAATAACTATAGCCTCCAACTCTGGCTCATCAAGTGTAAGAGCTGCATTCTCAAGAATTCCAGCTCCTCCATGCATGTCGCTCTCATTCCAAAAGTCTCCTGCAATATCCCACATCTTTGTTGCGGTATGTATGTACTCTTCATTGCGCCTTGACAAGAGTCGAAGATTAGAATGCACATATACCAAATCCTCAGCGCGTGCAGGAGCCATTTTGTTTCTTTTTAAGGAATGAATGAATTTGTACGTGCTCCAATTTCTCTCAGCACATGAGGATGAGCAAGGTTGTCCAAGAAGTTTAAGGGCAAGGGTTTGAAGAGTTGGAAATGCGGAGCCATGGTATTGCCACCAAACCAAAGGTAGTAAGGTCCACCTATCCGTCAAGGCACTTGGTGAAGGAAACCTCCCTCCTGAAAATTTAGCAAACTCATACTTCACCACCGTTAAGTCATTCTCATCTTCAAAGTATCGCTCCAAACACTTGCTTCTTTCCATAGAAATTTCATGATCCCGATGTGGAGGGATGCGTTTTGGATTCTCCGAAATCCATTCAATGGAATAATACCTAGTTAAAGATTAAAAAACAAATATAGATCAAATGTGTGTTTTACTAAAGGGTGAACTAAGGAAAATAGATAATAAATGTACTTACTTAGGATTTAAGGAATGAGCCAAGCAATGTAGTGGTGTAGAATTTTTAGTCCACCGATCAATGAGTATATCATACACCACAACCCAAAATGAGCTATATTGATCATCTTCCAAGCCTTCATGCCGATATATCATTGCTTTCACCTTCTCTATCATGGAATCCCACATCTCATACACAAGATGAAGACAAGGCTTATTTGTGTCGGCTATTCGTAGCATATCATAAATGGGTGCCGTGAATTCAAGGATATAATCAATATTATCCCACCAAAGATCACTTAGAATCATATCTTTCACCTTTTGAGCTTTTCCAACGTCATCCTCCCTATAAGAAGCCCATTGGTCACTAATAGCCATGGCTTGAAGGCATCTTTTTATCAACTTCAACCTTTTCAATGTTACAACCACCGAAGCAAACCTAGTATCAGCAACTTGGAGCAATTTTAATGGACAAAATTCATTAAACATTGCCAACCTCATAGAATGGTTCATGATAAAAACTCGTATGAAGGATGCATCATCAGCAACACGTGTAATCCAACTACATTCCTCATATGTAACTTCATTCTTTTCAATGTTTTTTGCTGCACAAATATTCTTCAAAGCTAGATTGAGAGTGTGGACAACACAAGGTGTCCAAAATATTTTAGGATACTCACCCTCAATAAGAGCTCCAGCAGCCTTCATCACATTTGCATTATCAGTGATGATTTGTACAACTTTTTCATGTCCAATCTCTTTTATAGCATCCTTCAACACCCCAGCAATGTAATGCTTATCTTTGAACTCACCTGACCCATCAATTGCCTTTATAAATACTGGACCCCCATCTGATACAGCCATAACATTAATAAGAGGCCTCCTTTGTGGATCTGACCATCCATCAGAAACTATACTTACACCATTTTCAAGCCAAGAGTCCTTAATTGGTTTCAAGAGTCTTTCAACATGAGCTCTTTCCTTTTGCAAAAATGTTGTTCTCAAAGCATTGTATCCAGGAGGAAGATAACCCGGAATGCTATGAGTAGCAGCAAATGCATAGGAACTACGATAATGTGGGTTCCTTGCAAAGTTAAACGGAAGCCCACCGGTGTAAAACATCCTAGCAATTCTACTATCTAAATCATGTCTAGCATTATTCTAAAATGCTTTCTCCAAAGTAGTATTCATAGTCACCTTCCTCCTCTTAGCATCAACCGGATTTGTACTATGACTACTATCACTCCCTTCTTGTTTCCGAAATGGGGAAATAGGTATCCCACGGCCTGGGGGAGGTAGGGGTAAGGGAATTTGACTTCTCTGTTCTTGCTCTAACTTACTAGCCTCAACTTGATCATGCATTCGCTGCATTTCTAACCTATGGCTCTTTGACACATTACGGCATGCTCTAATACCTTTGTTGGAAATTTGTAATAAATGAGCCTTAACCCTAGAATAGGATCCCATAAAAACTATATCACAATAGTTGCACTTAAAATATGTGTTTCCACTAGATTTAACAGATGCACCAGCCGGTTTTTCTACTTTAGTCACATACTGCCAAAGAGGAGATTCAGCATTTGACACTTCTTGTGAACTTTCTGTGCTATTAACTTCATCCATTGTAAATTCAATAGATTCAATTTAACCTACAAATAATAACTATTAACTAAATAAATTAATGATAAATCAAACCAAGTTTACAACAACAAAACACAGCAGCCAGGTTCACAGCAAAAAAATACAAAACCACAGAACCAAAAAAACCATTTAACTCCCACAAATAACCTACAAATAATAACTATTAACATAATAAATTAATGATAAATCAAACCAAGTTCACAGTAAAAAAAACACAGCAACCAGGTTCACAGCAAACAAACACAGAACCCTTTAACTCCCACAAACCACAAATCACAAATCACATATTAACAAAACCCTTTAACTCCCACAAGAAATAATTGAAAAAACAAGTAAAAAAACACAGCAAGCAGTCAAGGATATAAATTTTCAGATTCAGAGAGAAATTGTAAAGAACAAAGAATAAAAATTCAAGAAAAGAGCAGAGAGAGAGCACACTTGAAGGCAGTGTGCACACAGCACTCACAAAAAGCTCAAAACGCAGAGAATAGAGATGAGGGACGGAGCATAGTGACAGCACACAGAGAAGGGAGATGAGGGGCGGAGTGAGAGAGAGCCTTTGGGAGTTTTGGACGAAATGTGAGGGTTTGAGGGGGTCTGGGTACTTAGGTTTAGTCATACGGTGCGTTTTGCACCTTTTTTTTTTTTTTTTTTTTTTTTTTTTTTTTTTTTAATTTTGGCCTGACTCGGCCGTTTCGGCCGATACAGGCCGAGTCGGCCCGATTTCGGCCGCGTCGGCGCCGATTTCGGCCGTATTGGCGCCGATCTGAGCCGCGTCGGCTCGTCGGCCCGATTCGGGCACTGCCACGTGGCGGGACGTGGCATGGACGCGCGGTCTGCGGCGTCCCTGCCGCGTCCCGCCGCGTCGGACGCGGGTGCGCGACCCTGGGAGCCGCGTCCGTGCATCCCAGCTGACAAGTACAAAGGTGCTACCAACAATATTGTTTTTATTCAATAATTCAATTAATATTTGTGACAACAATAAAGAACATATAATTTGATCTTCGAATTAAATCATCACCTTTTACTAACATCCATTTTGAATGAATTCTTAACATAGCATATATTTTGTTTTCCTCCCTGAATGAGTTGTTATTTCTTTGCCTCTGATTAGACATTTAAAGTATTTTAACACAAATTTGAATATTATTCTGAAACATTATTCAAACATTATCCAAAACTCTGTCAAAAAAATGTAATCAGGTTGTTAACTGTTACTATTATAAAACTAATATAATAGTAACAGTTAACAATAGAATAGAATTCATTCTAAGTTAAAGGAAAGGAAGAAGAAATTACTTGAATCAAGCTGTAGGGGGAGTGGGGTATATAAACCAAAGCCTTATATAAGTATACAAGCTTCCTATTCTAAAAGTATACAAAAATGTCGCCATGCAATGAGTAAATGTACAGCTACACTCCATCAAACAGCAGAAACCATATTTCATATCATTATAACTCTTGGAAGTATTCGCTCCATCAAATTAAGATGATGCTGATCTGAGATCTCCATTTTTTTTAAACTAATTGCTGAACCGAGTGGTATGATATTATCTACACGAACAGAATTGAAAAGCTTTATAGCAGCTTCCACTGCTTCTTTGGAAGCGCATGATGAGCCAACAGGTGTTACTTGATTCCCAATTTCAATTTCAGAGGGGTCCTCCTCCATAATGTCATCATCATACACCTCCTCCACCTCTTCTTCTTTAAATTTGTCTTCAAGATCAGAAGAGGCAGCAGCACAAGAGGATAAGATCATAAGACAACCACTTCAGATTCGGGCATGTCATGTAAAACAACATTGACAAAAGGGTGATATAAGAGGCTGCCAGCACTTGACCTCTCTTCAGAATTCCTAACAAAGCATTTAAGCAAGAAGTCTTTGGCCAGATGTGAGATCCCATCTGGGATACTGGGTATTGCCGAGGCAATCTGCTTCCAAAGGTCTTCAATACCCTCATCCAAATTCAGTTTCCAAGTTGGCCTCCTTGTTAGCATATTGAGAACCACACAACCGAGTGCCCAAACATCAGATGGCTGAAGCTGAATCTCATCGACAATGCTTTTCAGGCGTAAGATACATGGCAGTCCCTCTCATTAGACATGACACCATAGCTGAAGCCCTTGCATCGCCGCCTACGGCCTCTCATCACCACTATCGCGATGGTGTCTTCCTTCACCTTCATCTGTTATGATCGGTATCTCTCTCGTTTTCTCTCTTTCAGTGAAGCCTCCATGGCCGATCAGCCTTCATGACAGTGGGTTCCTCTCAAGTTCCAATCCGACTTTTAGGGTCATGGGTTTTTGGATTTTCTTGCAGAGAACCTCGATCAACAAGCCAAACGGGTCATGGGTTTTGGGGTTTTTACTTTTTTAATCTGGATTTTAGGTGGTTGTCGGGGGTGGATTTGGCTGGATTTGTGTTGAATTGTTGGATTAATGCTCGGATTTGTGGGTTGGTAGTGGCTGGTCTGTGCTTGTATTCGGTGGTGGTTGATGGTGGCTGATCTGTGTTTTGTATTCCAAACACTAGAAAATTTTTTCACGTTAAATGTTTTACAGATATAAATCGAGTCTCTAAAACTTGATTTCTAGGTAGAAAAGCACCAGTTCAGATCTTATTAGAACATGATTTATAGGTGCTAAATATACTTTCAAAATAGTGCCTATTAATTATATTTTTTGACAAACATGATTAATTTCCAATTTTGGCCAACAAAGTCCAACCCCTCAAGTAACATCCTTGTAAAACGCCTCACGTCCTCCTCAGGCAGGCCACATGTAGCTTTATTCGGTATTTTTTTAGTTTGTACAGTAAATGACATGTAGTTTGTAGTTGTTTGTATTTCCTCTTTTATCATTCACACATGTCTGAGTTGGTTAGTTTTTCTGTTTTGACTCCAGATAGTTTAGGAGCCTGATAAAAGTTCATTTCATTTTTTTCCCCTTTAATAAGTAAAGCAATTAACAATTGTTGAGGACCAAATTCTTGCAAAGGCTCACTTAGAAACTTGTCAGCAAAATAGTCTAAGTGACCGTTTGGATACAAACGTGTTTGCGTTTGTGCTTGTGCTGACATTTTTTGTGTGGGTCCCGTGCATTGTTCACGGGACCCACAAATATGGATTTTAGCAAATTTTTTCTTTAAAATTGGGTTCCACGGCATTATTCACACATTTAAAAATTATTTTACTATAGTGTTTTCAGTTTTCAGCAATAAGCGGTATCCAAACAGACACTAAGCAAGATCAAGCCTATGTCTTTTTTATTTTATCTTATTCATATCACACATGGCCAAGTCCACTCGAAGGGATTTTTTGGGGGGAATTTTATGAAGATGTGGTTTGGAGGGCCTAAGAGAGAATTTTGTACACTTATGAGCTAAAAGGAAAAAGAAGCATGTGGGCTTGGAGCACATACACTTCCATGAGTCCACAAGTGTCACATGTGAGTCAAAAAGCCAATAAAGGCTCTTCTGCTACACATCTCTTATTTCACCCCATGTTTCATGCTTGTTTCACCTTATCAACGTTAATGATACTAACATAGTCCCCTAAATTCAACGGTATCATTAGGCAAAAAATCCTTAAAGAAAGCTGGCCAAATAATCAAATTACCTAAAATCAACACTAAGCCAAACCAATTTTACTGCCCCATACAACTCACTGCTTAAAATTACCAAAACTCAAAACAGCCATTACTTAAAGAGCAGTGCCTAGGGATTTTAGACAGCCTTAGATGCCTCTATAAATGCCAAGTGGGTGGAAACATTAAAAAAATAGAACTTCACCAACCTTAAATTCCCTTCAGTTACTATTATCGCTCCACGAAAAAACACAACGTTCTTGTGCCACATACAGCATAGGCCAAAACAAATTTTTTGGGTTCTTGACCACATGTGAAAATCCTCCCTCTCTCCCCTACCAAATCACTCTAAATTCTCTCTTTTGTCATATTTTAAAGCCAATCGCTATTGCTTGTTGTATTGTTTCCTTTAACCTCTTTTGTTTATTAGTTAACACTTTTATGTGCAATTCTTGTGACAACACCGCTTGCCTTTACCACAATACATGTTGACGAGAGTAGCAGACTTAACCCCCATCTTAAATCTTAGTCCAAAATCAAAAGAGAAGCCAATCTAGATTTGACACGTTATGACACAAAGAAAAAACCCCCAACGACAATTATGTTTAATTCACCGTGTATAAAATCAACTACCATAGCCTTATGTTTTTAAAACTAAAATTGATAATCATGACACAAGGATTGGATGATAGTTATCGAGCAATTAAATTGGATGATAGTTATCATCGAATAATGCTCTAGAAATACAGTAGTAATTTAGTGATTAGCTCTATTAGGTGGGAAAGCAAACCAAGAAAGACATCCCAAGAGAAGAAAATGACACATCAATAGGTCATGTGAAACTTTCAATTCTACCGACAATCATTTCAAGGTTATCGAGTAATCAACTTAAAATCTTAGATACATTTGCGACTCCAATGGTAACCAGACCAACACATTATTGCTTCAAGATAGGAATGAAGTTCCCATCAACTTTAAAGTAGTCGATTAATTTTTGACTAAGGGAGAAATATTCTGTGAAAGACCAATCAAATTTGGGTGATCCCACAGGAAATGATGATCTCAATCCCTATATGTATGCACTTCTTTTATGTGGGAGAGCAATTCTGCTTGTGTGTCCCAAGTCCCAATGTGATCACTAGATGGGCCTAGGCCCGGAAATGATTTAAAATATTTTTCATGCTGAAAAGCTTGAAATACCAAATCCTATGAATTTCTCTCTATATATATGTAACACACCATTTTTCAAGGTTACTTTAATAAAAACTTAAGGGTAAAAAGATAATTTTACAATATAAGGGTAAAAACATCATTAATTGTTAAATGAACAAAATTTTAATTTACAAAAAAAAATTTACTCACAAACAAAATCATAATTCCTAACTATTGAAGTGATATATTGAAAGTAGAAATTAGATCATCAGACCGTGAGATAAGCCAAATAAAGTTTCGAACGAAAAAATTGAAGTAAAAATTTGCAAAACTTGTCCATGCTACTCCCTACAATCACTTATTGGCTGGATTTTCCATAATAATTTTTTTTATAGAATCTTTTCCATAATAAATAATGCAAGCATTTGCACATTTGCATGCACCATAATAACCAAATCATGCTGAAATACCAAATTTTGTCCTAGTGTGCGTGGGTCATCAATTTATAGTCTCCACATCTCCAAGTTAATTAAATTTGGACCTGACGATCCTGTCTTCCATTATAATGGGCTCAATCTATCCGAACCTGGCTCTATGTATGCAATTCTTTTATATGGGAGATTGGGAAAGCAACCTTGCTTGCATGTCCTAACTAACGTGATCACTATATGGGCTTGGGCTGAAATGATTTGAAATAGCCTTCATGTTTATTACTTAAACCCAAAACAAACAACCAACCTTCACCTCCCAAAAAAAAAAAAAACAAACAAACAAACAAACAAACAAATAAAAACAAAAACAAAACAATGTGACTCACTTGCGTTTTATGCAATACTAGTCACTAACCAACGAGATGTGTTAAATTTTTTTTATTAATGTGATAATACATATGCACTATAATTAAATAACATTTCTCCACTATCCAAAAAATTAGAAATCCGAAAAATGTTATGAATGAATATAAAAGAGATCTCTTATCACAAGGTAAATGAATACAAATGTCATGACCGAAGTGACTTGAAATGGACCAAAAGAATTGAAGTGAATTAAAATAGACTGAATTGGACTAAAATAAACTGCAGTGGACCGGAGTGGACTGAAGTCGATCAAAGGGGACCTAAAGGACCGAATTAGATCAAAGTGGACTGAATTGGACTAGAGTGGACCGAATGGATAGAAGTGTACAGAAAGAAACGATTTGGACCGGAATGGACCGAATTAGACCTTATGAATTGAAGTGGGCAAAATGGACCGAAATTGACCGAATGAACTGAAGTGGACTGAAGTAGACTGAATTGGACCCAAGTAGACCAAATGGACCGAATTGGATCTAAGTGGACCGAAATAAATTGAAGTAAACTGAAACGCTACATTGATGTGACTTAAGAGGCGTAGCAATAATAAATACTATGCTAAAGCTTTTGGATATCTTATATATATATATATATATATATGAGAAATAATATGTTTACAACATTTTTACAACATTTTTACAATAAATCCTAAGTGACAGGTTGTTACTAATTGCAATTGTTGGGGCAAAAAAGTAATCATAGTGTTAGGTTCAAATTTGAACCAATAACAACTAACTATATATGATTTGTTATAAAAATGTTGAGAAAATATTGTGGATGTAGCACCTCTCATATATATATATATATATATATAGATGATATTTATGTGAAATTTTCATTTACTGTTGGTGGTCGGAGTTTTAATTGGCAACAAAAATTGAATTGAAAATTAGCAAAACATGCCATTACTTACCATTTCACATATTGGCTTGCTTTTCCATAATAATTCATGCAAGCATATTTACGTGGATCTTGTCCTGTATTAAGATAATTACTTCATCTTATTCTTTGTAATTTTGTTCTGTTGACAATTTTGAATTATTGTCATCTTTATCTGTTTTATATTTCACCTGATATCCTCAATTATAAATCCAATGCATACAACATTCAACAGATTAGTGTGAATGATAATTCATTCAAACTACCTTGTGTTTAAATTTGGTATAAGGGCCACTTTTTATGGCTTCCAACATAACTAAATTACAACAGATAAGATTAATTATCTCAATATATCGAGTGCACAGGTCATCAATTGTGCGAGGCCACAGGACCTGATGATCCTGGCTTGCATTGCAATGGGCTGACTCGAGATGCAAAGGTATTGATGCGAGTACAAAGGGCGTGAGAGATCGAGGAATTAAACCAAAAGATATAGTTATTATGGATGGCTCCATAAAAACAATATTTTTTTAGTGATTACTGATTAATTAGCTATATTAAGAGGCCAGGGAAAGCAAATCTCTTCTCAAAATAAATAAATAAATAAACAAAAAATAAAAAAGAGGGAAAGCAAATTAAGAAAAACAATCCAGAAAAAAAAAAAGAGAGACAAAAATAGGTCCAATGAATAGTAAGACACAAGGCCTAGTAGCCAATATATCTGGTGGTAGGAATAGTGTATGAAACACATTAGATATTACGATTAAAGAAGCGATAGCACAATCCATGATAAAAAGAATATAGTAATATGGTTATAGAAAATGGCATTGACAAATAACAGTGAGCAGTGAGCCATTGATCTAAATTACCTCTGATCTGGAAAACGATGGCACAAATGGTTGCATGTCACAAGCCTTATAATATATGGCCATCACTAGCTATCCTCGATGATATTTCTCAATCAAGGGTCATTCATTACATAGAGATTCCATCTTATCCGGTCGTTCTGCAAAACAGACAATCAAATGAATAAATTCATAACGCTTCAAGGGTGTGATTGATAAGGAAAATGCAACCATTGTAATTACAATTTCTTGCAACATAATCAAATTATCATACCTAGCTCTTCTCCTCCCCTTCTTTAATTTATGAACAATGCCTCTAATTGCTATCATTTCGTTGACAACAACATTTATACGAATCCGCTCATTTGGTGAACTTGCAGAACAGGACAATCCAATTTGGAACACTGACATCAAGCAATCTATCATTCTGCTACTAACATTGACATGCAGATTCTCTTCTTTGACTATTGCTCTTCCTTCTACGTCTTCTTCATTTCTTGTATCATCAACTTCTTCTTCATCCTCTTCAAAGAACATTAACTGGTCAATTATATCAATGACATGTTCAGGCAAAGCCATTGCAATGAACGTGTGAATGTTCTGACCATCTTTAAACACTTCATCGGTAGGTCTTTTCCCAATGAACATCTCCAACAAGAGTATCCCATAGCTATAGATGTCTCAAGTGTAGAAACTGGGCCACCCATCCAATATTCTACAATTCATTGACACATTTTTAGTAAGAAATGGAAGTATTATGAGCTTAGAACATAGCCACTAATGCATCATGCACAGTTTGCACATATGGCCCTTCATAACAGACATTTATTTCAAGTTCAATGGTGTCAAATATTTTTTTTCCTGGTCAGGAATTGGTGTCAAACAGCAGCATAATTAATTTTTTAATAGAATCCCTATTTTAGTCCAATATTAAATTAAATGTTATGCAAGAAATGAGGTGAGCTTTCATTTGGTTGAAAAATTACTTGGAAGAATGTACCCAATGGAACCCTTTAATCCACACGATAAGGTTTGAGTATTGGAGAGATTTTTTGATGCTTCAAAAATATATTTCACTAATCCAAAATCACCAACATGGGCTACCATATCTTCATCAAGGAGAATATTACTTGGCTTTAGATCACAATGAACAATTGGCGTTTGGGAATGGTGATGGAGATATTCTAATGCATAAGCAACATCGATAGCTATGTTCAGTCTTTGAAGGAAGCTCAAATTCTTCCTTTGATGTTACTCATCACTTTTAGGATGCAACCATTGCTCTAGACTTCCATTGCACATAAACTCAAAAATTAAGCTCTTAAAATCATTCCCTTCATGATCCACGCTCGAGCAAACAAAGATAATTTAAGGAGATTACAAGACGTATATCTCTCAAAGCATTGCATTCATTAATAAAACTCTTCAAAGCTCCTTGTTGTTGAAGGTTTAATACTTTAACTGCAACAATTGCGCCATTTCTAGAAAGAACTCCTTTGTATACAGAGCCAAAGCTACCTGAACCAACCAAGTTGTTCTCAAAAAACCTATTTGTTGATTCTAAGAGTTCAACATAAGAGATAGGTAATTGCCAGACTTCAAAAGAAGATGCAATTAAACCTCTCTCCCTTGAATTTTTCACGATAGAACATGTAGGGAAAAAATACAACAGAAGAAGTACAAATATGATTATACTAGTGATAGGAATTATTATTCCGAGTACAAGAAGCTTTCAAGAAAAATTAGGATTTTTACTTGAGCATGTAGATAAATGTAATCCTTGGACACCACAGCATAACTTATCGTTTCCAAATATTGAAATTGTGCTTGCATTTGCAAAAATTCTATCACTTGGCACTTCACCCTCAAAATCATTATAAGAAATATTGAGATACTTAAGAGCCAAAAGCTTGCCAAGAAATTCAGGAATATGCCCAAACAATCTATTACGAGAAAGATCTATATCTTCTAAACCTCTTAAGTTCTTCAAGAATTGAGGAATTTCTCCTTCAAATGAATTTCCATCCAAATACAAATGCTCCAAACTAATACAAGTCTGAAGGGTGGTGGGAATTTTGCCTGATAATCTATTGTTTGAAAGATCTAACTTGGCAAGATCTATTAAGTTTCCCACTTCAAAAGGTAGTGCTCCTATTAAAAAATTATAAGACAAGTCCAAAAAAATTGAGAGGGATGAAAGACTCATAACCTGTTTTGGTATGGTGCCTGAGAGATTGTTATGATAAAGGTTCAGTAAAAGCAAATTTCGGCAGTTTTCTAGGCTTGGGGGTATCCTTCCCTCAAATCTATTCCTCTGCATATAGAGTTTTGTCAGTGTAGTTAAGTTACCCAAGGAGGAAGGGATTGACCCAAAAAAATTCTTATTACTCAAATATAATCCCTTTAACTTTAGAAGCTTCCCAATAACATGAGGGAGAGTACCTCCCAAATAGTTATATTCTAATACCAGAACATTTAAGTTAACGAGGTCCCCAATCCCAACAGGGATGTCACCACGGATCATATTCTCACTCAAAGTAAGAATTTGTAGCTGGGTGGAAAGGTTGGCTATGGAGCTGGGCAATAGTCCTCCAAAATAATTAACAGCAAGACCCAAGATCTCCAAACCAGTACAATTAGACAAGAAATTGAGAAATTTCAGGTCACCATCTTTCCCATATCCAAGACTATTGGCTTCAAAATAAAGTGTAACCAATCCTTGCAAGCTTCCTAGATTTTTAGGCACTGTCCCGGTCAGAGAATTTTTAGGAAGGTCAAGGACTTCAAGTTGAGAAGCATCTGACAGTGATACGGGAATAGGTCCTATGAAATTGTTCGAACTGCCATAAAATATTTGAAGGTTAGGAAGAGTAAGACCGACATCTATTGGAAGGCTTCCATGTAGCTGGTTTTGAGTGATAGAGAAAAATAATATGGATGAAATATTAAAGATCAGGGGAGGGATGGTACCAGACAGATAATTCTGAGAAAGCTGAAAAAGTCCGTAGCCTGGTAGACGGCCAAGTTCACTAGGTATGCTTCCTTGAAAATTGTTCCTGGAAAGACCAAGACCATACAAAGAAGAAAAGTTCCCAATCCAAGCTGGGATATTTCCTGTAAGGCTATTCACATCAAGAGATAGATACACCAACTTTGACAATGAGTTGGGGTGGTGTGGAATTTGCCCAATAAGATTGTTGTAAGTAATATTAAGCACTCTAAGTTGTGAACAGGAGCTCAGATTAGGTGGAAGTTTACCACCAAAGGAATTCACACTCAAATCGAGATGTTGCAGGTGCTGTAGATGTCCCACTTCTTGAGGAATTTCTCCATAAAATCTGTTGTTTCGTAGATTGATTCCTATGAGGTGAGTAAGGTTTCCCAAAGAGGGTGGCATAGGGCCAACCAATCTCTTAGCTTCCAAGTCCAAAACAATGACTTGCTTACTAGAGGGGCTACATGTAACACCTAACCAGTTGCAGAACTGTATGGAGTCATTCCATGAGCTCATGATTTGAAGTGGGTCTTGAGTTATTCGATTTTTGAAGTCAAGTAAAGCCAGGTAATCAGTTTTATTTGCAAAAGTTGGAACTATTGCCGATTTCAAACATAGCTCATACACATAAGAAGAATCCCATGAAAGAATATTAAGAAAAACCACTTGTAGTTGAGACAAGATTGTGTCATTTTGTTGGGGTAGCAAGTTTGAAGTGAAAGATAGAATCTAATAACAATGTTTCCTTTCTATGGAATACAAAAAATTCAGTTAGAGTTAACAAAATTATATGTTAGTAAGACAACTTTCTGTGGAAATTCAAAAAAGTGAACATCTTGTAGATAAGAATGACCCAGGAGAGAATACTTTTGGTTTATTAGAAACGGCCATTTTAACAATGACTTCATTGTCAATTCTGTTAAAATGTGTCTGGTACTATGACTTTGATAAGTTAATTGGATTTCTTTAGAAAGAATTGAACGTAGAATTTAGATGCTGCTATCCAGCTAGTTATGAGTCTGATAAAAGTTCTTTCTTATTTTTTTTTTTCTCCTTTGACTGAAGTAGTTAACTTGTACTGAGTCTCCAGCCCACATCTAATTAGATTAGTTTGAAAAGTTGTAGTATTGTAAACCACATGAACTTGAGGACTCCTAAATCAACATGTCATTGACCAAAAAGCTATCCTAGTTTGATAGGAATTGTGAGGACGTGAGGTTCAAGAAATAGATAGAAACAGCTGTGGATTTCTAGCTAAATAGATAGTCGATTCTTAACACTAAATTTGATAATCAAGACAAAGGATTGGAAACTCAATCTCTATGGTAGTCTAGACTCTAGAGGTAGTAAAATATAGACCAATTAAATCGGAAGACAGTTATTATCGAATGCACTAGAAATGTTGGGGGTGCACGACACCTAAGAAGTCCAGCCCACATGGAATTCTATTTCAAGTTGGAATAGGAGTTTGTTGCCTACTGTTATTGATACTCATATTGGAATAAGGTGAGACTGTAGGAGCTTTATATATATAAGCATTGTGAGCGTATAGATAAAAGATAGACTGAGAGAGAAATACACAGATTTGAAGGCGACTGAAAGGAAAAAGAATAATACTTTGTGCGGCACTAGGGGAAAAAGAAAATGTGAGTTTTTCTTTTGCTCAAGACACACAAGGAAGATAAATTGGGGTTTTCTCTAGGATGATTCTTTTTGTGCTACAACCACAGAGACGCTACTGGATTTTGTGGGGGGTTTTCTCTAGGAGGATTCTTTTTGTGCTACAACTACAGAGAGTTGAAGTGTTACTGGATTTTGTGGTGAGGTTGTATTTGTTACTAGAGGTAGTATTGTATTTTCCCAATTTATTGTGAACTAATATTTTGGGTATAACTTGAGTGTTGTTGTTGGGGGGACGACAATTTGACTCCCTGCAACCACTTTAAAAATAGGCCCACGAGGCATGATGTCGAATGTCATAAAAGATTTGAGTGTATCTTTCTCATTACCAGTTGGTTTTGAGGTGGAATAACACAGCTCACGGTCTGACAATTGTATTCTTTATTTTTTTATAATGAATTAATCTGTAATATTTGTTAAGAGGGCAAGCAAATCAAGAAAGAAAATGACACAAGAATAGGTCATGTGAAACTTTTAATTCTGCCCACATTCATTTCAAGGTTAAGATAATCAATTTTGATAGTTCTTTGGGGCTCTAATGCAACTAGATGAACCCGTTAATTAATGCTTCTAGATAGGAACAGTGTTCCCATCGAAGTTTACTAGCTAATCTATGATTGTAGGCTTTTAGATAGTCAATTTTGACTCAATGAGAAATAATGTCTGAAAGATGTTATATAAATGAGAGAGTATCATTTCCAATTTGGACAAAGTTTGACTACGAATTTGCTTATAGCTTAAGGTTACAATTTTCATTAAAAAAATTAACATGACTACATATTTTTAAAATCTAACCATTGGTTGCATATTTTTTATGTTCTTAAAAGTTAAAACACATGTCAAATTTTGTGTCAATAAAAGTATAAACTTATTTTTTATGCATAATTTTGAACTACAAAAACTTGCAATTTAAATAATTGATGACATAGTTATTGATTTTCAATATTCTAAAAATTTTGCAAGCATAGAGAATATAAGAAGAAAATGTAATCTGATGGTGGATTTGTCAAAATTCATATCCAATAAAAAGATATTAAGTGAAGTTGTAGCCTTGAACTATAATCAAGTTTGTAGTTAAATTTTATCCTTGCAATATTTGCAAACATTATATATGGCCCATTTCTAGCTTATTTTTGATAAATTAGGACGAAATTGTAGAAAAACAGAGAATTGAAGTAGGCTTAAAGACATGATATGGTTGTTTTTATTAACACATTATTTGCTCGTACTTGGTTGAATTTGATAAAGGGTAGAAGGTAAATATTGCCTCTAGAATACAGATAAGCTAGAATTTTACAAGTAGCAAATTTTAAATATCGTATGAATTTCTTTATACATTTAGTGCCCTATTTTTCAACTGTCATTTAACTTAACATTAAAATTTAAAAATAAAAAGATAATTTTAGAATTTGAGGGTAAAAACATCATTTTGACTGTTAGATGCAGAAAAGTTTAATTTCAAACAAAATTATAATTCCTAACCATTAGAATGATATATTGTCAATTAATATAATTCCAAATCTTGTCCTCATGTCATGGGACATCAATTTATAGTCTTCATCTCCATGTCAATCAAATTTGGGCGAGCCCACAGGACCTGAAGATCCTGGCCTGGGTTGCGATGGGCTCGCTATTTATATCTTGGGATGATTGGTTGAATCTGCCAATGGGAAGAAGAATCTGGGTTTAGGATGACATTGACATCAATGACATTATTGATATATTGGATGATTGATTCAATCCTTTAATAGGAGGAAGAGTCTGGGTTTAGGATGACAGAGATTCTTGCAGTCTCCTTCAAACATTTAATAATGTCATTGATCAATTAGCTAACCAGATGATCAAGGAATAGGGCCAGTGAAACTTTTAATACTGCCATTGAACAGTTCAAGTATAGGAAGAGTACTATGGCCAAGATCTGATTGTAGCCTTCCATGCAGTCAATTCTGACTGACGGAGAAATAGTGTGTTTATGGAAGATATGTGTATTATGAATCAAAGGAGGAATCGTACGTACCAGACAGAAAATATTGCCATAGACAAGTTGAAGAAGTTACAAGTCCCAACACTGATGCTGACCGTGATTACTAACTAGAACTAGGAGAGTTTCCTTGTGAATTGTCCAGGAGTAGCCAAAGAACATTACAATTTATAAAGAAGAAAAGTGTACCATCAAATCTAGGATAGTTCCCGTAAGGTTCAACAACTGAGTTGGTGTGGAATTGAAAGTCAGATTAAAATTGATAGAAAGGAATTGGAAGTAAAATTTAGATGTTAAGTGCGGTATGCTGCTAACCCGTGGAATACAAGAAAATTTATCATGTATCTTATATATATATATACACATTATGTATGGAAGATATATGAATTATAAAAGCAAAGGAAGGATCATGCGTACCGGACAGACAGTATTGGCTTAGACTAGTTGAAGAAGTTACAAATCCCGACACTGATGATGGCTATGTTTGCTAACTAGGACTAGGTCTAGGAGAGCTTCCTTGTGAATTGTCCAGGAGAAGCTAAACAACATTACAATTTATACAGAAGAAAAAGGATACTATTGAGTTGGTGCGGAATTGAAAGTCAAATTAGAATTGATAGAAAAAGGAATTGGAAGTAAAATTTCTAGATGCTGTAAGTGCAGTAAGCGACGACCCATTTCTTGAGGAATAATTTCCATCAAGAAAGATATTTTATTTATTTATTTATTTTTGAAAATTATAAAAGAGGTTAGTTCACAGATTTATTTACAGCAACCTATTGCGTTAAGGCGACAAAGGTTGGTGTACTGTTGGCCCGAAGTCCAAAAAAGAGAGAGAAGAATTGCTATATATTAATGGATGAGATAAAATTTAGTCACTATATTACAAATCATGAATTATTTAGAAATACAAGTTGGGGAATTGTAGACACTATTTCGGATTTCACAACTATGAAATTAAAATCTCATTCTTGAACAAAATTGTAACCGAGGACAAAATTATCATTTTAGAAGTTCCAGGACTAACGATGGCCATGCATGCTTCCTAACTAGGTGAGCTTCCTTATGAATTGTCCAGGAGAAACTAAATTTAGAACATTACAATTTTTTTGAGAAAAAAAGAACAATACAATTTAGAGAAAAGAAAAGAGTGCTATCAAAGCTGGAATGGTTCTGGTAAGGTTGTCAACTTCAAGACCCAAGTACACGGTACACCAACTAAGTTGGATTGGAATTGAAATTTGAAAACAAATTAGAATTGTTAATTTTTTAGAAAGGAATTGGAAGTCAAATTCTAGTGCTGTGAAAGTGTGGTAGGCGATAACCCATTTCTTGAGGAATAATTTGCCATTTGAGCTAATTGGAACCCACTGTTTGAGGGAAGACTAATTACAATAAAAACATACAATGAAAAACTACAAATATATTCATTTGTAATTAAAAATTAAAACTTGAACTTTATTTATTTATTGATATATGATAACTGGTATTTTCTGATGTTCCCTACAAAGATGTTTAAGTTTTGAATTTATCACCATCCTCCGTTGTTAAAACTGTCAATTTATCTAATACACACACACACACTTTATTTGTTAAAATATCTATTCATTTTGAGAATAAATAAATTATCTTTCAATATGATCATCAAAGTGTGGAGTTGCCCAGTGGTTGATGCTAAAACTATAAAGCATTCACATCGGTGGTGCTAAAAAATATAGCTTTTAGTATCTCAAACACCTACTCTATCTATTTAACACCACATTTAACAATACACTCAACATTTCATCTTTTTGTTCAACACATCACCAATTAAAATAATATAAAATATCCACCCACAAAAGAGAGAATGAGAGGCTACGATGAGAGAGAGAATAAAAACCAATAAAAGCAATGTTAGAAGTACTTGGTTAAATGATTAAATTTACCATATTATAATAGCTTAAACTTTTGAGACAATCGGTAATTTAACATGGTAATTTAATAAGCAATTAGCAACTTGCTATGGTGGATTGCAACTAATAGCAGTTTACTGTAACAAGTTGTTAATTATTTTTAAAGATTTAACAGCTCCAATATTGCTTGCATTTTGGTGTTTAGGGTGCTAAAAATAACTTTTTAGCTACTTTAACACAGCCAATGTGAATGCTAACCTCTCTTTTTAAGGGAGGGGGATTCAAACCTTAGTTGCATTTAATTTTGAAAGCTCGGATTTGTGTGAAAACACAAGAGCTTGTTTAGACCCCAAATCAAAAAATTATGGCTTGATTGCTTTTACTCTAACTTATCTAAGTGTGGAACAAGAATAAATGAAGTGCAATCACCAGATCTACTCTAGTGCATACAAATTAACAATAAACAATAAAAGTAAAGCACAAGAGTAAGGGAAGAGAGATGCAAACACAAGATAACACTAAGACGTGTTATTGAAGAGGAAACCAAAGAACTTGGCGAAAAACCTCTTAGTGACCCTCCAAGTCAAAATCAATCCACTAGAGAATAAAGTTGGAGTACACGAATAACAAAAGACCTTCCAAGTCTAGTCTATCCAATGTACTTGAGTCCTCCAAGCTCCTGCTACCAACAGACTTCTCGAAGTCATGTCTTCTCTAATTTTCCAGATTCCACAATACGCCTGATTGCATCCATCAAGCCTCACCGACTTCTTTTGGAAAATCTCCAAAGTTTCCCAAGCTTTAAAACACTCTCTACACTCTAAAAAGGTGTGGGTTTTGTTTGCATACAAATCTCCTCCCAAGGTATGACAATGGGAGAGGGAAGGAGAATAGGCTAGAATGATTTCACACTAAAGATGAGTAGCTCTCTCTCTCTCTCAAAGATGGGTGTGTGTGTTGTAGAAAACCTATCTAGGATTTTTCTCTCCAAATGGCCTCACATACTTTTGTGGGTAATGAGGATATATATAGTATGGGTGAATGGTAAGAAAGTCACACTTAAAAATCATCCAGGCAAAGAGTTTCACGGGTATCTTGTGGGTTAGCCCTTCTCGTGGGTATCTTGCGAGTTAGCCCTTCTCGCAAGACACTCATGAAACTGATAGCCTGGCACGACTCTTCAGCTTCCAACATGTGCTTCTCACATGACTACTTTGCGGGTTAGCTTCTCGCGAGACACTCGCGAAATCCACTTGTTCATCCAATACATGCTCGATTCTTCACCAACTCAATACTAAACCCAATACAATAAAATCCCACAAAATACAAGAAACAAAATTAAAGCAATTACAACACTTTTTGTTATGGAATAAAACCAACATAAAACATAGTTATAAATCACAACTTTACAAATTTTTTAAAGAAACCAATGAGTATCAACACTGGTGGGCAAGAGGAAGAAAATTTGACATCAAACTCAGCAATTCAAGTGCCAAATTTGGTGTCAGATTCTCTCTCCTCTCCTCACAAATTTTCAAGCGAATTCAGCACACAAGTTGCCAAATTCTACTTCTCTTTCATAATGCCAATAAACTTACATTTTTACAATATTTAGCCAAAAAGACTCCAGGAATTAGGGTTCGTGAAACTACGGAATATCTGCCCACAAACATTTCTAAGTAAGGAAGAGTAAGGCCAAGCCCAAGTGGCTAACTTCCTGATGAAACAACATGAATAGACAACAATTGTAACCTGTATTCATTTTATTCCATTAGTGTTAAATAACAGTAACAATCCTTTCCTTTTTTTTTTTTTTTTGTTTGAGGAAAAATAACAGTAACAATCCTAATAGAGCGATTGATGTTCTTTTCTATTTACTTACATCCAATTCCGTCATGCAACAAAACAGTAAATCACGTGAATTAATTAACGCTACAAGCGTATGACTAATGTGAACAGACATCAATTGTATTCCTTGAATTCCATAGTGCAGATGAACAGTAACATGCGGACTTGACAATCCTAATAGAAGCTATTGATATTCTTTTCTTTTTACTTCTATATTTTTTCCTTAATTATATGCTTATGTTTTTTTTTTTTTTTTTTTTTTTTTTTTGAAACAGGGAAGTGACAAAACATACCTAGCTCATTCTTCTTCTATTTTCCTTCTTAAATTTAAGAACTGTGTCTCTAATTGCATTAATTTTATTGACGACAACATTTGATTGAGGGAGAAATACTGAAATAGTGTCTGAAAGATTTTATATAAATGGGAGCATATTATTTGCAATTTGTGCAAATATTATATTCTTTAGAATACAATTAAGCTAGAATTCTACAAGTACCAAAATTTAAAAATCATATAAATTTCTTTTTTTTTTTTTTTTTTTTTTTTTTTGAGGAAGACACGTAACATATTTTATTCAGATAAGCCTAATAAATCGGCTTGAAGTACATCATGAAAATGTGAAGGAATATCCTCCATCCAAACTAACAAATCCGGTATGCCAACGGCATGTCTAGCCAGATTATGAGCTAAAATATTACAATCCCTCTTAACATGAGAGTAATGTAATTCTTCAAAATGTCTAGATAAATTTTTGGCCTCCTCAATGATCAATCCCATTGGAGTTAGCAGCCTTCCTTCCCCCATTAACCCTTTGATAACAGACAAAGAATCACCCTCAAGTACTACCCTTTTCACCCCCACGTCCGAAGCAAAAAACAGAGCCCATGCCGCAGCCTTTGCCTCAACATCCTCACTGCCTAGCTCCTGGTGCACCGGTTTTGAGCATGAGGCAATCACAGAGCCCTGGTGATCTCTTATAACGACTCCAATGCCGGACTTCTTTTCATGTTTGAAGACGGCGCCATCGAAATTTATTTTGAAAAGCTCCGATGGTGGTGGCCTCCAAAAAGTTCTGGTATTCCGGTTCTGCTGCACTGGAATAGTCACAGGAAGTTGCCGAGCTTGATATTCGGCTAGCCAAGACTTTGAAATCTGAGGGATTTGGTGAAGTGAGTCCGCCGGTTGGTTGAGACGAACCCGGTTCCGCTGGTTCCAGATTGTCCAAGCCGTTACAGCAAAGACCTCTGTTTGATGGTTGTTTGCAATTAACCACGACAGCAGCTCCTTGAAGGTCATGAACTGAACATCACACCTGCAATTCCAAAGCTCCAAGTTCGACCACACCGTGTCTAGTTTTGGGCAGGACCACATAGCATGCAATGAGTCTTCATCATGGCCGTGACATCTAACACAGTCTGAGTCCGTTGCAATAGTTCGACGGAATAGTGCCTTCTTCGTCGGCATAGCTTCACGGCATGCACGCCAAAGCAGTGTTTTCACCTTGGGGGGAATTCGGAGTGACCATATTCCATTCCACAGTTTCTTCTCTTCATTCACAGAGACTTGTGGTGCAGCAGGCAGCTCCTCATCCATTTTTAAGAATTTATAACCGGTCTTGCAACTATAGTGACCATTGCTTGAGTGAGGCCAATATAGGATATCTTCGGAAGCTCCACTACTTAAGGGGATGGTCTTGATTAGCTCTGCCTCCTCTGCACTGAACAGACCGTGTAGCATCTCTTCATCCCACCTTCTCGTACTTGGGTCTATAAGAATATCAACTCTAGAGTTTTCAAAATCTGTCAAGGGAGAAGAAAGTACTTGTGGTGGATGTTTTCTTGGCAGCCAATGATCTTGCCAAATTCGAATTTTTTTTCCATCACCGACTCTCCATCTAGCTCCCCTTCGAATGACATCCCTCCCTACAAGTATGCTCCTCCAAGCATAAGACCCCATCCTTGATTCCTTGGCCTCCATAATGGTTGAATTTGGAAAAAACCGCGCCTTGAACACTTTGTAGAAAAGGGAATTATGATTATGCAAGAGCCTCCACGCTTGCTTTGCTAATAGAGAGTCATTGAATTTTGCTAAGTCTCTAAAGCCCATGCCACCCACTCCTTTGGCTTTAGTCAACTCATCCCACTTGACCCAATGTATCTTCCTTCGATCTCCACGTTGTCCCCACCAAAATTTTTTAATCATGGTCTCAATTTCATTGCACAGACCGATTGGAATTTTGAAGCATCCCATGGTGTATGTGGGGATGGCTTGGATAACGGATTTTATCAATACCTCCCTACCGGCTTGTGAAAGTAACTTCCCTTCCCATCCTTGAAGTTTTCTCCACACACGCTCCTTAATGTAATTGAAACTTGCTTTTTTCCTTTTCCCCACAAAGGATGGTAGACCCAAGTACTTCTCATATTGCATAATTTCTGGTACACCCCATGCCTCTTTAATTTGCTCCTTTAAGACTTCATTGGTTGATTTGCTGAAAAACAATGCTGTCTTGCTTCTATTTATTTTTTGGCCAGAAGCAAACTCATAGGCATTTAAAATCTCCAATACTTTGCCACACTCCTCCATTGTTGCCCTGCAAAAAAGAAGACTATCATCTGCAAAAAGCAAATGTGTTAGTTTTGGGCCTCTTCTACAGAGGGAGAAACCATGAATATCCCCATTCCCTTCTGCTTTTTTGAGCAACCCATTCAACCCTTCAGTGCACAGCAAAAAGAGGAAAGGGGAAATGGGGTCGCCTTGCCTAATGCCCCTTGTAGGGTGAATCATACCACAAGGTTCTCCATTCACCAACACCGAGTATGTAACAGTTTTAACACACAACATAATCAGATTTATCCATCCTTCATTGAAACCCATCCTCCTCATTATACCCTCCAAAAAAGGCCATTCCACCCTATCATAGGCCTTACTCATGTCAAGTTTAACTGCCATATACCCATGCGATCCAGAATTATAACGTTGTAAACAATGCAAAGTCTCAAAAGCCACCATTATATTATCAGAAATAAGTCTATCTTTGGTAAAGGCAGATTGGTGTTCTGTGATAATTGAAGGTAAGACTTTTTTTAAACGGTTGGCTAAAACTTTAGAAAAAATTTTATACAACACGTTACACAAACTAATAGGGCGAAATTGGTGGGCATATTCAGGGGAGTGTGTTTTGGGTATCAATGTGATAAAAGTATGGTTAATAGATTGGGGCAAGGTACCTGAATTTAGCCACATGAGGATGGAGGCAGTAACATCATGATTAACGGTTCCCCAAAAGTGTTGGTAGAAAAGAGGTGGCATTCCGTCTGGACCAGGGGCTTTGAGGGGAACCATTTGATTCAAAGCCACTTCTACTTCATGTACTTCAAATTTCTTGCATAATAGGGCATTCATCTCATCAGTAATCACCCTAGGTACACACTCCCATACCTGTGAAGAATCCAACTGACCCGTGGAGTTGAAAAGTGAATGGTAGTAGCTTACAAGAATTTCTGTAAATTCTTCCGGGTTGGTCTTCCATGCACCTTCTTCATCTCTCATACCTTCAATCAAATTTTTTCGGTACCTTTTTGTAGCACAACTATGAAAGTACCTTGAATTTTTATCCCCCTGTCTTGCCCATAAAACTCTTGATCTTTGTGCCCACATTGTCGCCTCCTTATCCCGCCATTCTTCAATTTCCTTTCTTAGTTCTCTAATTCTAGTATTGTCACCCCTAAGAATTGCCTCCTCCTCAGCCTTGGGTAGAAGTTTTTTCAATTTTTCCAACTCCCTTCTTACATTCCCAAACACATTCTTCTCCTACCAACCCAAATCCCTTCCACATTTTTCAACTCTACCTACAATCCCTTCCAAAGATTCATTATCACACCTATTCCACACTGCTTCAACAATTTCAGAACACCCCGGATTTGACAACCACATTTCTTCAAACCTAAACACTTTCTTCCTTTTAGGAGGATCCAATCCTGAGAACACGATGAGGATTGGGTTGTGATCCGAAGAATCACACCTTAAATTGTGAACCCTTGTACCAGGAAATTTTAGAAACCAATTATTAGTGGCCAAACCCCGGTCTAGTCTCTCCCATATTGAGTTACCATTATCATAATGTCTAGCCCATGTGAATTTTGGTCCCACATACCCCAAATCCATAAACCCACATTCGTCTAACACTTCTCTAAACAACTGCATTTGATTATGGGGTCTTAGAGCTCCTCCCACCTTTTCATCTTGTTTAATTATCTCATTAAAATCCCCAAAGCATAACCAAGGTACTTCAGATTGAGAATTGAAATACCTGAGCTTATCCCATGCCTCTGATCTTCTTACTGTATCAGGCTCACCATAGAATCCGGTTAGCCTCCATTCATTTTCGGAACCCCCATCTACGATAGCATCAATATAATATTTGCACGACCCCACTACTGACAGATTTATTGAAGACTTCCAAAACAAAGCCAAGCCACCACCTCTACCCTCCCGTGGAACCACCCATCTATGATCATAATCCATGCTTCTTTGTACAATCTCCAGCCTTGCATCATCTGTAAGTGTCTCAGCCACAAACACTACAGAGGGATCTTTTGCCCGTGTCAACTCCACAAGCTCTCTCCCTGTACGTAGGTTCCCAAGCCCACGACAGTTCCAGGCTAGGCAACTCATTGCTCCTGGCGGGGCTGAACATCAGCCTCCGCCAATATACTAGATGCCTCCTCACCATTCTCCGCAATCTGAAGGCGTTTGGAAAACAATTCTACATGGTCATCGGTACTCACATATTGTCTCTTCTTTCCTGTAATTTTTTCTGTTGGTTTACTCAGACCTTTGGTGGCTGGCCTATCTCTGCGTGTCCAAACAGGGAGAACACGTTTCGGTTGGTCCGAAATTCTAGTGGGCGTAACCCTAGCCGGCTCACATCTGTTTTGGCCGTTTGTCTCTTCAGAAGAATTCCCATAATTAATTCCCACAAACGGCTGTCTTTCTTTTTCTGGCACCTTACCCTCTTCATTTCCCATTGATTGCACCATATCTGGATTAATTGCTCCCATATCCGGATATTTTTCCTTTCCTGGCCTGTCACCCACGTATTCTCTCATTGATTGCACCGTTGCAGCATTTGTTGACTTCTCTACACTTTTGGACGCTTTAGGTAAGTCATTAAACACCGAATTATAAGCAGGCGTGATAGGTGGATTCTTGGCATTTATGGGGTTTGAAACCGTTGCAGCCCTTGTTGACTTCTCTGCCTTGTTGGACGCTTCAGGTAAGTCCTTAAACACAGAATTATATGCATGCTTGATAGGTGGATTCCTGGCATTTATTGTGCTTGAAACGCTGTGGCCGTTGCCTGGTAAGTTGGAATTAATTCCATCTGTGTAACGGTCATCCTGTGGAAGAACTTCAGCTCCGGTGGTCGGTTCTGGGTGGTGGGGCTGCGCTGGCCTGTCTTTCTCCTTCTGGCCGCCAGCTTTGCCATGCATGGTCTTCTTCATAGTCGAATAGTAGCCTGGTACCGAGATAGTGTGTCTTGTTGAAGCCACAAATGGCTGTGCTCGTAGACTAGGACCGAATTCCCTTTGTTCACTCTTAAGAGACCCTTCACTTTCAATCCAAAGCTCACAATCCCGGTCGTCATGTGTGAGGCAACCACACCAATAGCATAGATTGGGTAATCTTTCATACTTAAAGGAAATCCACACTTGCTTCTCATCATTCAAAGACACAAGACGACCTCGACATAGTGGTAAATTTATATCCACGGCCACTTTTACCCGTATAAAATTACCCCCATCGTAAAGCTTCGGCTCCGTTTGGCTAATCACCTCTCCCACAACTCCACAAATTTTTTCCGCTGCTGCAATGGTCATGAATTTTATTGGTAATCCATGGACTTGCACCCAGAAGTTTGTTCTTTCGAAACTGATATCCTCTAATGGTGAATCATGATCATAACGTTGCATAACCACCAAATGCTTATCGAAACTCCATGGTTCGCTATTGAGGATTCTATCTACCTCCTCTTTAGAGTCAAATGAAAATAACATCTCATGGTCTCCAATCTTTTGGATTTTGAAACCTTTCTTTGCACGCCACAATGGGGTGAAAGTCCTTGCTATTGAGTCGACATTGATAGCTCTCCTCGTCGTGAATCTCGCAGCTATGGAGAATTGTTTGACACTCTCATCAGGCGTGAGACAGCATCCCGGTCCTTCCTTCTCTGTTAGGGACAGGCGCGTCCAAGATTGTGCCAAATCTTCCATAAACACTCTCACAAAAGTTTCCCAAACCTCTCGAAAAAACACCCAACTAGCCTTGTAGTACACTTGGTACTCCAAGGAACCTCTCAACACCTTCACAGGAAGGGACAAACTATTCTACAGTGCAAGAAAGTCAGAGCTTTAGACCCTATACTCTCAAACAACAGAGAAACACAGCGAAGTTTAGTTTCTATCCTCTCTTAAGGCATCAGCTAAGTTATTGATGTGTTAAATTTCTTTATATTTATGTACTACCCTATTTTATTTTTCAACTGTCGTTTAACTTAACAGTAAAATTTAAAGCTTAAAAGATAATTTTAGAATTTAAAAATAAAAACATCATTTTGACTGTTAGATGAAGAAAAGTTTAATTTCAAACAAAATCATAATTCCTAACTTTTAGAATGATATACTGAGTGCAAAAATCGAACCATCATCAGTACCAAAATCAAGTTTCAAAAGACAAAATTGAAGTGAAAATTTGTAAAACATTTTGGCGCATAAGAAACGGCCATTTCACAATGACCTGATTGTCAATTTTGCTAAAACTTGTCCAATACTGTGACTTTGATAAGTTATTGAAACTTTTTGTGGACGTAGAATTCAGATGCTGTTGGCACATATGAAATGAGTCTCCATAGGAATTGTGATTTGTCAAAAAAGACTCTTAAATCAATCATGCCACTGACAAAAAAGATATCCTAGTTCAATAGGAATTGTGATTTGTGAGAGGTGGGGTTCAAGAAATTGGCAGCAATAGCTAAGTATTTCTTGATAAATGCTGAAGTCTCACATGCAAATGCCTCTTTCTTCAAATCAAATATTTTGGACCAGATAGTTTTCCACCGTGTGGGACACTTCGCGAGATATTTTCTGCCCTGTTTGCCACTTTTTCTTTTCCATATTCGATGAACTTTGGAGTTTGTTTGGACCATGATATTTTCTTCATCAAGATTTTTATTTATTTTTTTAAAAATTTTTCTGCTCTGTTTGTCATTTTGCTTTTTGCCTTTTTCCACATTGAATGTATCGACCAAGATGTTTTTTTACAGGTTTACATCTAGCTCAATGTGTCACCACTCATCAATGTATAGCTTGTATTTAACTGTTGCCGTTTCTGCTATGATTCAATGAAGGTTCTGGTTTCCCAAAAAAAGAAAAAAAATTATTACTGGGGACAAATTTACTAATGTCGTCATATACCCAAATGGTTGTTGAGATTTGATCTAGATTTGACTGAGGTTTAAACGAGCTCGTTTAGTTCAATTGGATGTCAGAACTCAGAATGGTATATTTCCCTAATTTATCGTCAAACCCATTCAGCTCTGGCAACGCAGTAAAAGGAGAAAATGTTACATATTGGTTAGAAGAAAATAACTTAAACGCCAAACTTATTTAAAAATGGTGGCCGGAAAATCATCTATGAGTGCCAACTCGCTTGATGGACCTTTGGAAGTACGGAAAAGAACTTGAAGGGAAGGGGTTAAGCTTCAATTCAAAAGATTAGAAAAAAAGAAGAAAAAAAAGAATGAATTCAAAAGAGATCTCTTATCACAAAGTAAATGAATACAAATCTTATCACCGAATAGACCAAATGGACTTAAAAGACCAAAGTAGACTAAATGGACCGAATAGCCGAATAGGACTGAATGGAGAAGTAGTCCTAATAGACCAAATTGGATGGAAATGTTACATTGATATGGCTCAATATGAGTATAGTAACAATAAGAACTATGTTTCAGCTTTTAGATATTATATAGATATGGATATTTGATTCTAAAAAAAAGATATAGAAATGGATATAGATGATATTTCTGTCGAATTTTCTTTTTCCGATTAGTGGTTGGAGTTTTAATAGGCAACAAAAACTGAATTGAAAATTTGCAAAACTTGCCATTACTTAACTTCAATATGTTCTACAGTAAGTAGGTACTTCGTTATTGAGTTTATTCATTATACTTATAACTTCAATCTTCCATAACGAATTCTTCAAGTTGGTGGTGACCTTCAAACCATCCATTGGGGTTTTCTCAGTTTGAGTTTTTCCCAATGTCACCATATTGCCGTGTACTTGAAATTGACTTTCCACAATATAAAATTTAGTTTTGGCGATATAGTTGTGTCTATCATAGTATTGTATAATTAACTAGATCATTGGATAAATTAAACTAATTAGTCAACTTGGGTAATTGATTGATTCAACCTAGGTCAATTTCAACCCAACAATTTTTTTTTCCCTTTAACTTAAGCAATTAACAATTTGTTTAATTTAATACGAGATAGTAGATTCTATAAAACTAAACTTGATGATAATGCTTAGGGGTGTAAATGTTCGACCCAACTTACGAACACGACACGAACCCAACACGAGATTTTACAGGTTAGAGTTGGGCCTTAGCGGGTTTGGGTCATAAACGGGTCGACTTGAAAGCGACACGATAAGAAACAGGTCATAAGTGGGTCAACCTGCGTAACCCGCAATAGACACTTTTGACATGCCAATTTATTTGTGTCAACCTAAAATAACCCACTTAACACAACCTGTTTAACTCGTATAACAAATAAATATTCATTTTATTTCAAATTTGTCAAATATCTTTTATATCCAACCTATATTTTAAACTTAAGAAGAAAAGTAAGTAATTACAAAAACTTACAAGGGATATAACTGAAAATTGAAACTTTACAAACCCTAGATCTCTAAATCCTACAAATCCTAAATCTCTAAACCTTCTTATTTTTTTGTAAAGAACTTATTTTTAGATGGATGTTATATGTTTGTTGAACTACATTATTTTGAATGTGGGTTGAAGACTTGAAGAATATACACTACTTTTGGGATGTAAAAAAATTTTATTTCTAGATAGATGTTATATTTAATAATAAGCAAGTTGAAATGGATTGTGTCACATTCGTGTCAACTCAACATGACCCGTTTATTAAGCTTGTCAAGTGGGTTGGGTCAGGTTAACCTGCCTTATTAACAGGTCGAGTTAGGGTTAAAGAATCATGACACGATTATTAAATGGGTCGGGTTTGAGTTGAGTCATTTAATCGAATATCCCTACCTTAACACAACACACTAACCGGAATTCACACCCCTAATAATGCTTTCTAAAAAAAAAAAAACTGACGATAATGACAAAGGATTGGTAATTCTATGTGAGTCTTGAGGCCGTAAATACAGAGCAATTAAATCGAATGATAGTCATTATCCAATGCTCTAGAAAAGTAGAAATACAGTAATATTTTAGGGAATAGCTCTTTTAAGTGGGAAAGCAAATAAAGAAAGACAACCAAGGAAAACGGCACCACAATAGGTCTTGTAAAACATTTAATTCTGCCGACAATTATATCAAGGTTAAGAGTAACAAATTAGGCAAATAGGTTCTTTGCGACTCCGATGGCAACTAGATCAGTGAGTTATTGCTTCAAGATAGGACCGAAGTTCCCATCGATGTTCGCTACCTAATCTATGACTAAGATTTTATGTAGTCAATCTAGACTGAGGGAGAAATAGTGTATGAAATACTTATAATAAATGGTAGCATATCATCTGCAATTTGTACAAATATTATACATAGTTGGCCTAATAGCAACTTGGCTTTTGGGAAATTAGGTCAATATCATTGAAAAACAGAGAATTGAAGTAGGCTTAGAGCCACGATTTGATCGTTTTTATTAACACAATATTTTCTCTTACTTTGATTGAGTATGTCAAAGGATTACAAATAAATATAGACTGAATATAGCTAAGTCAAGATTTTACAAGTAGCGAACTTTGAAAATCCTATAAATTTCTCTATATATGTAACAAAATATTTTTCAAGAGTCCTTTAACCAAAAATTAAGGGTTAAAGAATAATTTTACAATATAAGGGTAAAAATAACATCATTGATTGTTAGATGAACAGAAATTTAATCACAAACAAAATCATAACGATTAAAGTGATATATTGAGTACAAAAATCAGATCATCGGACCATAAGATAAGCCAAATCAAGTTTCAAAGGACAAAATTGAAGTGAAAATTGCAAAACATTTTGGCGCATAAGAAACAACCATTTTCGCATTGACCAGATTGTCAATTCTGCTAAAATGTGTCCTGTACTGTGACTTTAATAAGTCATTGGAAATTGCTGTGGAAATAGAATTCAAATGATGTTGTCCAGCCAGTTAAGAGTCTGACAAGTTCATTTCTTAATTTTTCTCTTTTGACTGAACTTACCGAGTCTTCAACCCACATCATATCATATCATATCATATACGATATAATAAAAGTTGGGCTTAAAAGCCGTGGTTATACCAAATGGCTTTATCAAATTGCAGAAATTTTGTTAGATTTTTTAATATATATATATATATATATATTGTTCTTATCTTCTTCTCCTATAATTTCTAAGTTGATAAAAATTTTGATTTGATTACAATCCTCTAAGTTGATAAAAATCTTAATTATATTGGAACCCAAATTCTTTATCTAATCATTTTATTATTACAATTTATAAGTCTAATATATAAGTCGATAAAAAATCAAGAAAAAATTTACATTACAAAGATGTATATAGCAACTCAAACCTTTTCTCGGTTATTGAAATCTACAAAATTGTACAACCTTTTATCAAAGTAGTATATTTCAAATACTCACCTCAAGGATTTACGTTACAGAATAATTTTTTTAATTAATAGTCCTTTTATTATTAATTTATTTTGAAATTTGGTTTCAAACTAATTTTTCATATCAACATTAATTATTTAAAAAAAAAATCATAGTACACATATACAACTACTAATAGTCTAATATCAACGTTTAATTTTATTTTTTATTTTTTTTAAAAACCTCATGGATAAAAAAAAATTATAATTATTCTTATCAACTTTCTTTTATACATCTCTATCAATTTTTTAGATAAATACAAAAACTTTGGATATGTTTGGTAACTGTTTTTCCCCCTTATTTTCTATTTCCAAAAACAATTTTCTATTTTTGAAACTAAAAAACTTGTTTGGCAATCCAAAATGAACAGAAAACAAAAACTGTTCTCAAAACTCTATTTGTGAAGGAAACTGAAAACATGCAAAAGACTATTTTTAGTTTCTAATTTTCAAAAGTTAACGAAATACACATTTAATTTAATGAATCTGTCCCATTTAATGAGTTAGCATTAGAGTTCAAATCCTAGTGACAATATATTTTAGTATTTTCTATTTTTTTCTTCAAAAAATTATTATTTTTAATTTCAACTAACCAAACATGTTTTTGATTTCAAAAATATAAGAATTTTTTTTCTTCTTTATATTCCCAAAAACAAGTTTTTGAAAATAAAAAACAAAAACTGTTACCAAACATAACCTTAGTTTTTGTTATCTTTTTTTTTTTCCTTCACTCTTTTTGCTAACATTGCACGTATATTAGACTTCATTCTCTCAATTTCTTCTTTGTAACTTTTTTTTTTAATAGGAACTTCTTTGTAACTTTGAGTTTATGTATTGATTTAAATTTCTTTCTTTTTGATGCTTCATTTAAGTAACTTTTTATTTGGTCTTTATTATATCTAGTTGGTTTGATCTTCTTGGGTAATTAAGCAAGTTTAATCTTTCAATCTCTTTTTCTTTATGTGAAAACTTGCATAGCTTTAATATATATATATATATATATATATATATTATGTTCTTGAGGTAGCAAACAAACCAACTAGATTTGCTAAAGATGAAACAATGTACACATATGGCTAGAGGATGTCCCCCCAATAATTTGAAACCAGGTTCTTCAATTTACATTTTTTTATTGTATGTTATTTTCTTATTATTTGTAAGGCATTGACTTTATTGCATGTGTTTTTTTGATAAAGTTTATTATTGCATGTGTATTTCACTGTGATTATCAATATGTATTTTAAGAGTTTTAATCGGTAACATATATTCTTCCATGAATATAAATTAAAGAGAAATTTTTGAGAAAAAAAGAAATAGTAAAATTGAAGAACCAAGCTGGTTGACTATTTGAAGCCCACCTTGAAGAACTAAAATTAGTAACCTTTTGTTGATTTAAGATAATTAAACATTTTTATTAGTTTTAAAAAACAATTTCAAAATTATATCTAAGAAAAAAATATATCTTTTTTTTTTTATGAGACAGATTCAACTTATGGCGTCCACTTCTGATGATAGCTCTTTATCATTAGACCAAGACATCAATTAGTTTTTGGTGTAGGCGGGGATTGAATCCCAGATCTCTTGTACAACCATCAGAGACTTTACTAGTTGAGCTAACATATTTACCATTATATATATGATTTATTAAAAGAGTGCAATAAATATGTTTATTTTTAGTATGTATAAGATGATTTATTATTATTTTTTTTTTGTATATTATTTTTTGCCAATATCATGAAAAAAAATTTGTAAGCTTTGCTTCAAACTTAAGTGGATTTGAATTTGTTATTATTTTTTTTACAAAACATGTCATTATTTTAAATGTTTATTAATTTAGATTGTTCTTAATTATTGAATTGAGGTTTCCACTTAAATATGATTTCAATTATTGTTTTGGATAGTTTTTAATTATTAAATTCAAGGTTTTTCTATTTAAATATACGTTGGTGATTAATTGAGCCTTAAAGCTCAAAAAATATATATATACATATTTTATAATACCTTAATTTCACACAATATGTATTCATTATATAACTTAAAAGTAAAATACTCATTTATTTTCTTTATCTATTCTATTATCTAATTTTAAGTAAATTGTTAAATAAAAACTATTTACGTATGAATTTTGATTAAGTCGTGCATCGCAAGGCATAATGCTAGTTTAATAAGATAAGTTTGAAAGGTTGTGGTATCCGTATTGTAAACCACATGAATTTGAGAAAAGGCTCTTAAATCAATCATGTCATTGACAAAAAAGATATCCTAGTACAATAGGAAATGTGATTTGTGAGAGGTGGGGTTCAAGAAATAAGCAGCAATAGCTAAAGATTTCTGGCTAAATGCTGGAGTCTCACATAGTCACATGCAAATACCTCTTTCTTCAAATCAAATATATTGGACCAGACAATTTCCCACCGTGTTAGACACTTCGCGAGATATTTTCTACCCTGTTTGCCACTTTTTCCTTTCCATATTCGATGAACTTTAGACCATGATAAATTTTCCACCGTGTTTAACACCCTCCAAGATTTTTTTTTATTTTTCCGCTTCGTTTGTCACTATGCTTTTTGGCCTTTTTCCACATTGAATGTACCGACACCAAGATTTTTTTATTTATTACAGGCTTACATCTAGCCCAATGTGTCACCAATGTATAGCTTGTATTTAATTGTTGCTGTTATTGCTATGATTGAATGAAGGTTCTGACTTGCCAAAAAAAATAAAAAAAAACTATTACTGTGGATAAATTCACTAGTATGGCCGTATACCCAAATTGTTGTTTAGGTTTGATCTAGATTTGACGAGGTTTAACTGAACTCGATTAATTCAATTGGATTTCAGAATGGTAAATTTCACCAATTTATGGTCAAAACCCATTTAGCTCTAGCAACGCAGAAAAAGGAGGAACTATAACATATTGGTTAGAAGAAAAGAACACAAACGCCAGACTTATGTAAAAATGGTGGCAGGAAAATCCTCTGTGAGTGCCAACTCGATAAATGGATCTTTGGAAGTAGGGAAATGAACTTGAAGAGAAGGGGTTAAGTTTCGATCCAAAAGATTAGAAAAAAAAAATGTTATGAATCAATACAAAAGAGATCTCTTATATATCACAGACTAAATGAATACAAATGTTATCACCGAATGGACCAAAGTGGACCGAATTGACTGAACTGAGCCGAATGGAGCGAAGTGGACCAAATGGACCGAAGTAGACTGAACTTGACCGAATAGACCAAATTAGACCAAAGTGGATAGAACTAGATTGAACTGAACTAAAATACAATGTTGATAGAGCTTTACAGGAGTATAGCAATAATAATTGCTATGTTTCAGTTTATAAATATCATATAGATATAAATATAGATGATATTTATGTGGAATATTCTTTTACCTGTTGGGGTTTGGAGTTTTAATGAGAAACAAAAATTGAATTGAAAATTTGCAAAACTTGCCATTACTTACCATTTCACATATTGGCTGGCTTTTCCATAATAATTCATGCAAGCATTTGTGGATCTTTTCCTTTATTGAGATAGTTACTTAATCTTATCTCTTGTTATTTACATCTGCATGGCAATTATGAATTAGGCGAAAAGCACATTTTCATCCCTACTTTTTTACACGATTCCCACTTTGGTCCCTATATTTTATTTTTACCGCTTTTAATCCCTATTTAGAAAAATGCCTTCTGTTTTAGTCCTTTCCGTCAGTGCCTACGTGGCAAACAGAATTATTAAAATAATAAGAAAAAATTTTATTTTGTCATTAAAAAATGCCAAGTCAGCATTTAAATTTTAAAAAATAATTTATTAATTTTAATTAAATAAAAAAATAAAAAACAGAAATAAAAATAAAAAATCACATTAATTGAGATTGCAGTGTGTCTTGAGCAAGAACAACAAGAACACAAACTTAGATCTAAAAACACAAAATTAAAATCCAAAAATCACAAACCCAAAAAAATAAGAACATCAAATTAAACCTGAACAAGGAATTAAACATGAAAACAAACACAAAACACAAACCCAAAAAATTAAAATAAAACCAGCACAAACCCAAAAAATTAAAATAAAACCAGCCTTCTGTTTGTATCTTTGTTTTTCTTCTTTCTTTTCAGATCCATGACTCGCTCTTTCTCTCTAAAATACCAACACCTAAACACAGCATATCACCGCCGACGCAGTGCACACGTGACGTCGTGGTGGCGCGCCTCGTCGAGACGCTCTCCAGTCAGTCCATTCTCTCCAAGTGCTACGGCACCTTGCCGAACGACGAGGCCTCCTCCGCCGCGCGCCTCATCGAGACTGAGGCTTTCTCCACCGCTGCCGCATCCGCCTCTGCCGAGGACGACGGCATCGAGATCCTCCAAGTTTATTCTCGCGAGATCAGCCGCAAAATGCTCGACACTGTTAAGACTCGTGCCTCCTCCGCCGCCGCTTCTTCTGTCGTCGACGTTGGAACTGTGCTGCAGACTCCGTCTCTCGAGGTTGCTTCCGCCTCCGCTGCCAGTGAGGATAACTCTCCTACCGTCACTGAATCTTAATCTCTCTCTAGGATTTAGCTTTTCTAGTATGCTAGGATAACTGTGTATTTGTGTTTGGTTGACAAGAAAGGGCAAGAAAATGCTATAGGTTAATTTTCTGCTGTTATTTTCTGGGTTGGTGATTTTTGAATTTTAATTTTGTATTTTTAGATCTGAGTTTGTGCTCTTGATGTTCTTGTTCAAGACACACTTCGATCTCAATTAATATGATTTTTTATTTTTATTTCTGTTTTTTATTTTTTTTATTTAGTTAAAATTAATAAATTATTTTTTTAAATTTAAATGCTGACTTAACATTTTTTAATGACAAAATAAAATTTTTTATTATTATTTTAATAATTCCGTTTGCCACATAGGTCAGTGCCCTAATGGCACTGACGGAAAGGACTAAAACAGAAGGCGTTTTTCTAAATAGGGACTAAAAACGGTAAAAATAAAATATAGGGACCAAAATGGGAATTGTGTGAAAATATAGGGACGAAAATGTGCTTTTTGCCTATGAATTATTGTCATCTATATCTGTTTTATATTTCACCTAGTATACTCAATTATAAATCTAATAAATACAACATTCAACAGATTAGTGTGAGTGATGATTCATTCAAACGACCTTGTGTTTAAATTTGGCATAAGGGCCACCCCTTCAATGGTGGTGCCACATTGAAGGCAGGGTGGTCACAGGACCACCCTTGCTTGAAATTTTTTTTAAAAAATTATATATAATATATTTAAAAATTTATGATTTGTATACCTTAAAGAAAAAAAAGTGACCACGCTGAAAAAAAAAAAAAATCTTTAGACGAAATTTGGTCGGCTTCTTCTTCAATTCTTCATCATCCTCTTCTTGCTCAGTTGTAGTGCTTTGTATTATTCAATTCCTTCTTTTTTTTCTTTTTTTTCTTTTTTTTTTTTTGTCTCTCTTGCTGTTGCCCGACCCTTTTTTTATTTATTGAAAATAAGCTTCATTAAAAACTAAGAAGTAGCAACAGTCTCAATACAAATCCTGTTAAAATACATTCCATTGAGGTCATCCTCAAAAACATCAACTAAGTCCACAGGCGGACTATCAAAGGTAGAAAAATCAGCATCTAAACAATAACTCATCCTAGCAAGACTATCCACACATCTGTTCGCCTGATGGAAGCAATGCTTAATACAAATTTGTGGTATGCGAGAGATCAAGAGCCCGCAATCATCCAATAAAGGTGAATGATGTTATTTACATATGAAGGATTTCCTAAGGCATCCACAATAGACTTGGCATCAAGCTCAATTTCAAGAGAAGTAATGTTTAGGTTGCTACATAGAAGGAGCCCCTCACTTAATCCCCACAGCTCGGCGGCAAAGCTGCTTGTCATGCCAATACGCCTACTAAAACCAATAACCCACCTACCTGCATCATCCCTAACTACCCCTCCACAACCTGCCAAGTCGGTGTTGCCACAATAGGAGCCGTTTGTGTTAATTTTCCACCACCCGGCCCTTTTCCCCACATGAATGAAGTTATTAGAGTTTGAAATTTCAATAGATGGTAGACTACTAGATAGTAGACTACTATATATTAGAGAATAAAGTGACAAAACTAGTTTCTAACTTCACTCTTTCTACATGACCTTGGGTTTCATGTAGAATGCTTTAAAGCTTAAAATTTAAATTATAAGTTATATTACTTATTGAATTATTGTGATATTCGCATCAATGTGCAATTTTTTTTTTTTTGTCTATTTTAGCATAAGAATGTATCCTTTTTATTTTATACAAACATTTTTCAAAATATCTCGTATCAAATTATTTATTTTATATTACAATCATTGGGTTGAGGCAATGTATTTACAGCTTTTACACATTGAATTGTTAATAGAGTAACACTAGTTACACAAACAAAATTAAAGTATTAAGAAAGATATTGTAATGATATGCATACGACAAAAATAATGCAACAACAAAAATTAAAGCTGAGTTGAATTTTGATCTTAATTGAGTAATTCTACAAGCACAATATTGGATGAATAATTGCTTAGTTGTGTATATTAATGAGATATAGCATTGGTAATGAAACTATCATGTAACAAATTCAAAATATGAAAATTTGTAGAATAAAATTATAAAATTTTATGTATTTGCATGCATATTTTGTAATGTCAATATATTCAACTTTTTTATTTATTAAATTTTGTATAATTTAAATTTCTTAGTGACCACCCTAAAAAAAATTACTGGAGCCGCCCCTTATGGCTTCTAACAGATAAAGATAACGTAACTATCTCAATATATTGCATGCATGCCTGGACCATGCATAATAACCAGATTTAACTGAAAATTCCAAATCATGTCCTCGAGTGCCCACAGGACCAGATGATTCTGGCTTCCATTGCGATGGACTGACTTGAGACGCAAAGGATTGATAAGTCTATGCGAGTACAACGGGCATGAGAGATCAAGGAATTAAATCAAAAGATAGTTATATATTATGGATGGCTCCATAAAGATGTTAATTTTTTAGTAATTAAAAAGCTATATTAAGAGGGAAATTAAATTAAGAAAAACAATCCAGAAAAGAAAATGGCACAAAAAGAACAGTAAGGAAAAGTGTATGAAACACATATTACAATTACAGGAGCGATCGTACAATCCATGATAAAAACAATATATATAGTAATATGGTTTAAGAAATGTCATTGACAAATAACAGCGAGCCGTTGATCTATATTACCTTTGACATGGAAAGCAATGACAATGGCTGAGGCAGCATATGTGTACACTGTAACGAACATAGTAGAATGTTACAAGCCTATAATTTATAGCCATCACGAGCCACAGAAATATTACTCAATCAAGGGAATTCATTACTTCAATTCCATCCAATCCGGCCATGCTACAAAACAAACAATCACATAAACGAATTAATAACGGAACAGCTACTTCACTGATAGAAATAGTGAAGAAATAAAGAACTGCAATTACTCTCTTGCAAAAATATGAACAAACAGTAATTCTATTCCTTTTATTCCATTGGTGTTAAATAACAGTATAGAAAAGATTAGGAACTAGAGAGACAACAAAATCTCACAACATTTTCACAATATTTTTGCTTTGAATTGTGGTAGGTCCCACTAAAATCGTATTTTATTTCAATTTATTTTGAATTATGATGGAATGATATCTCACTTGTTATGAAAATATTGTGACATTTTGTTGTAGTTTTAGAAGAACTCATAACAATCACATGCAAATTAAACTTAACAGTCCTAATAGAGAAATTGATATTCTTTTAATTTTTTTTTCCTCATTTTCTCATTTACGTTTTTATTTTATATTATTATTGTTCTATTACAAACAAGTGAAAAATATGTATGTCTCTAAATCAAATCAAATGAGTTTTTGTTGAGATGAAAATAAAATGAGTTAACATACCTAGTTCATTCTTCTTTTGTTTTCCATCTTAAATTTAAGATATGTGTCTCTAATTGCATTCATTTCATTGACAACAACATTTGTTGGCATCCGCTCATCAGGTGATGTTGTAGAACACGACAATCCAATTTTGAACACTGATATCAAGCAATCTTTTATTCTGCTACTAACATTAAGATGGGGCACTTCTTCAATTATTGCTCTGTCTTCAATGTCATCTTCATTTCTCTCATCACCAACATCTTCTCCATCCTCCTCAAAGAACATTGATGGGTCAACTATATCCATTACATGTTCAGGCAAAGCCATTGAAGTGAACCTATGAATGCTCAAACCATCTATGAACATTTCATCGATAGGTTTTTTCCCAGTGAACATCTCTAACAGGAGTATCCCATAACTGAAAATGTCTCCCAATGTTGAAATTTGGCCACCCATCCCATACTCTAATTCATTAATACATTTTCAGTAACAAACAATAATCTTATGAACTTAGAAAGTTAGAATTTAACCACTAGTGCATTATGCATTGTTTGCACATATATCCCAACATAAAACTTTGTGAATATGTGCGTTTTTTTTTTCCTTTTTTTTTGAAGTGGCCAAACGTGTGTGTATAGTTATTTTTGAAAGAATCTCTATTTTTGTTTAAAATGAAAAAAAAAAATACTATTAAACAAGAAATGAGTTGTGCCTCATCTAGTTGAAAAATTACCTGGAGGAATGTACCCAATGGAACCCTTTAGTCCAATTGACAGGGTTTGAGTTTTGGAGGGGTTGTTAGATGCTTCAAAGAGGAACTTCACCAATCCAAAATCACCAACATGGGCTACCATATCTTCATCAAGGAGTATATTGCTTGGTTTAATATCACAGTGAACAATTGTCGTTTGGCAATGTTGATGAAGATATTCTAATGCATAAGCAACATCAATGGCTATATTTAGTCTCTGAATAAAGCTTAATTTGTTTCTTTGATGTTGCTCATCAATTTTTGGATGCAACCACCGGTCTAGACTTCCATTGCACATGAACTCAAAAATTAGGCTCTTAAAGTCATTCCCTTTATGATCAATGCTAGAGCAAGCAGAGAAAATCTTGAGGAGATTGCGATGGCGTATACTTCTCAAAGCATTGCATTCATTAATGAAACTTGTGGAAGCTTCTTGTTGTTGAAGGTTCAATACTTTGATCGCAACAATTGCTCCATTTCTAGCAAGAACTCCTTTGTATACAGAGCCAAAGCTACCCGAACCAATCAAGTTGTTTTCAGAAAACCCATTTGTTGATTCTAAGAGTTCAGCATAAGAGATAGGTAATTGCCAATCTTCAAAAGAAGGCGTAGTTAATGCCCTCTCTCTTAAATTTTTAACAATAGAACATGTAGGGAAAAAATACAACAGAAGAAGTACAAATATGATTATGCTAGTAACAGGAATTATTATTCCGAGTGTAAGAAGCTTCCCATGCAAATGATGCTTTTTCCTTGAGCATGTAGATAAATGTAATTCTTTGAAACCACCACATAGCTTATCATTTCCAAAGATTGAAATTGCGCTTGCATTTGCGAAAATTCCTTCATTTGGTACTTCACCTTCAAAATTATTATAAGAAATATTGAGATGCTTAAGTGACAAAAGCTTGCTGAGAAATTTAGGAATATTCCCAGACAAGTTATTATGCGAAAGATCTATATCTTCTAAACTTCTTAAGGTCTTCAAAGATTCGGGAATTGCTCCCTCAAATGAATTACCCTCCAAATACAAGCGCTCCAAACTAAGACAAGTCTCAAGGGTGGTGGGAATTTCACCTGATAATCTGTTCATTGAGAGATCTAACTCACCAAGAAGTCTTAAGTTGCCCACTTCAAATGGTAATGCACCTATCAAAAAATTATGAGACATGACCAAAGAAATTGAAAGGGAAGAAAGACCAATAACCTGTTTTGGGATCGTGCCATTGAGATTGTTACTAGAAAGGTTTAGTGTAAGCAATTTTTTGCAGTTTCCAAGATTTGGGGGTATACTACCCTCAAATTTGTTTTCTTGCAAATAGAGCCTTGTTAATGCAGTTAAGTTACCCAAGGAGGAAGGGATTAGCCCTGAAAATTCGTTATCATTCAATTCTAATCCTTCTAAGTTCTGAAGCTTCCCAAGAATATCTGGTAGAGGACCTCCCAAATAGTTACCTTCTAATCCCAACAAGTTTAAGTTAACAAGGTTCCCAATCCCAATAGGGATGCTACCACGGATCATATTTGAACCCATAGTAAGAGATTTTAGTTGCGTGGAAAGGTTGGCTATGACGCTGGGCAATATCCCTCCTAACTGATTTTGAGCGAAACTCAAGACCTCCAAACTAGTACAATTAGCAAAGTTATTGAGAAAATTCAGGTCACCATCTTTCCCCTTTCCAAGTTTATTGACTTCAAAATTAAGTCGAACCAAGCCTTGCAAGCTTGCTAGATTTTGAGGCACAGTCCCGGTCAAATTATTTTGAGAAAAGTCAAGTACCTGAAGTTGAGAAGCATTTGACAATGATGCAGGAATAGTTCCTGTGAAACTATTAACAGCTCCAGCAAATATTTGAAGGTTAGGAAGAGTAAGACCAACATCTGGGGGAATGCTTCCATGTAGCTGGTTTAGAGTAACGGAGAAGTAGTATATGGAAGAAATATTATAGATCAAAGAAGGAATGGTACCGGACAAATAATTCCCATAAAGTTGAAATTTTCCCAAGCCTGATAGAGAGCCAAGTTCACTAGGTATACTTCCTTGCAAAGAGTTCCGGAAAAGATCAAGAATATACAAGGAAGAAAAGTTACCTATCCAAGCTGGGATACTTCCTACTAGGTTGTTCACACCAAGACTTAGGTTCACCAACTTTGACAATGAACTGAGGTGGCCTGGAATCTGCCCAACAAGATTGTTGTAAGCAACGTCAAGCACTCTAAGTTGTGTACAATAGCTCAGATTAGTTGGAAGTTTACCACCAAAGGAATTCCTACTCAAATTGAGATGATGCAGGCGTTGTAGACATCCTACTTCTTGAGGAATTTCACCAATGAAGCTATTACTTCGTAGGTTGATTCCTGTGAGGCAAGTAAGATTTCCTATAGAGGGTGGTATGGAGCCAAACAACCTCTTAGCTTCCAGATTCAAAACCATGACTCGTTTACTGGAGGGGCTACATGTAACACCTAACCAGTTGCAGAAATGTATGGAGTCATTCCATGAGCTCATGATTTGAAGTGGGTCTTTAGTGATCCGACTCTTGAAGTCAAGTAGAGCCAGGCGATCTGTCTCATTTGCAAAAGCTGGAATTGTGGTAGATTTCAAACTTGAGCTCATACACATTATAAGAATCCCATGAAAGAATATTAACAAAACCCACTCGTAACTCGGACAAGAGTGCGTCATTCTGTTGGGGTTACAGGTTTGAAGTGAAGGATAGACTCTGATAACTGCCTTTGCTTTCTGTGGAATACATTATTGAGTTAGCGGAAGCTCTAATACCAAATTGTTGAACAAAACACTAAATAAAAGAGCTTTTATTAAAAATTGACTCTTTGAATTATAACACTTTACAAGCACATCCGTAGCAGACGTTGTAAAAATTATGCTATTTTGCCATATCAAAAGTCTACTTTATTATTTTATCACACCATTTTACAATATTTCATTTATCAGATATTCTATATTTTTACCACTTTATTTAAATATTATTTCTTTATTCTTTTTAATTCTTATTTTATTATTTCTTTATTATTTGTTCAATGGTAACATTTTATTCTTTCTTTCAAATAACATTTTATTCTTTCTTTCAAATCTCAATGTACCGTAAAGTTGCTGCTGAGAGTGAAAGAGAAATAAAGAATTAATAAACCCAATATACCACATCTTACCGTACAGTTGCATATTTGTGATTGTAATGTAGCAAGTTGTAAAAAATATAACATTTACAACATCTGATAAATGGAATCAAACTTGGTTTGATGTGGAATATGTGCCAAATATTTAGCATTTGATACATATCCCACATCTGCTGTGGGTGCTTACACCAATGCACACACAGCACTTTTACATCCACACACACTAACCTTCCTATTGACCTTTTTCAGGACACACATCAACTCACTCACCAAATACACATGCACACACCTAGCTTCTTTAGACGGACACTGGGACACAACCGACACAACCCCACTTTGCTTTCTTCACTTCATCTGCTACTCTTCACCTCACACACCACCTTACACGTCTCACACACCACTTTACTTCACCCTTCTCTCACGGCCATCATTACATCTATTTATACTAGATGTATGTCGGTTAAGAAACTGACATCAAGCTTCTAGCTTCTTCCTTTTTACTGGCATTAAATTAATGTCTTTCTCCAACCTTCTAGACATCTTAAAAATTTGTGGCTGCAATTAAACTATGCAGGTAACCTCTAGAGAATTCCAGAGAGAGAGATTAAGAGAGAAACTCTAGAAATTTCTAGAGAAAGAGAGAGAGGCAGTGCTTGATGTTTAACATACAAAAAAATAAAATCAATTAGAATTAACAGAATTATATGTTAGTAGGACAAAGCATTTCTGTGGAAATGCAAAACGTTAGCCCCACCTATAGATGACATAATAGCATGGATTTTTTTTTTTTTTTGCTCGTCACAAGAGTTAACATCACGTAGATAAGAATTCGAATGACCCAAAAGAGAAGACTTTTGGTTTATAATAAACTGCCATATTTAACAATGCAACAGTGTTGAGTTTCACTGATTCTATTCTAACGCATAGCATCAAATATAACCAAAAAAATCCACAACAATGAACATAAATAGTGAGAGAGAGAGTGAAAGAGTGAGAGGGGTAAAAAACTGAAGGTCACCTTTGATAATTCTTTGAGCTTGAGGTGGATTACTCATGAAACTTCAACTTTCACAGTGTTTACATATTTGCAGCACAAAGAGAATGGGTGATAGAGAGAGTGTGATGCCTTGTAAGATAGAAGTGTTTGTTCACATATTTGCAGCACAAAGGGAATGGGCGATAGAGAGAGTGTGGTGCCTTGTAAGATAGAAGTGTAAAACACAGACGTAAAGAATTTGAAAACTAGGGGCTCTATTCAGGAAAAAAATGTGGGGGTTAGGTGGGGTAGGTGAAATATTAAATGGGTACCCAATAGTGACACGTTTTTTCTTTTTGCAAACAGTATTCTTAGACAAAAATCTAACATGAGGTGACAGTTAAAAATAGAAGTACCATTTGTTTAAAAAAAAAAAAACATCGTTAAAAAAAGGCACCCAATTAATAGTATATAAATAACATTTTTTTAAAAGAATAATCATCCTATTATTTGCTTATTTGTGGTTACTTTGGTAATTAATTACTTATTATTTTTTGGAAAATTTGTTGATATATATATATATATATATATTGCAACCCCAAAATAACTCAAAACAGTACGCCTAAATAGGTCGGTATCGAAATATTCCTTTCTAGTGGACAAACCGAAACAGTTTTCGAAACAGTATTCATAACATTGGTTTTGATAGATTTTGTTAGTTAAGTTAGTGACAGAGCATTGCAGCTCTTGAACCTGAGTTGTATATAAACACTCCCTTGATAATTAATAACCTTGAGAAATCATTTTTACCCAAATTCCATCTTTGACATCTTTATGGTACAAAAGCAGTGGTGGCTCCAAAAATATTTTTTAGGGGGGTCATTCAAATTTGTGTTGAAGAGGTTGACAACAACCTCTTTGTAAATAATTTTTTTCTGCCTTGATCATTATGATAATATTGATGAGATCTTTCGTAACCAATCATCTAAGATCTAAAGGAAGATTTTTTTTTAAATTAACATGAGTTCTTTTAGATAATAAATCTTAGGTAGGAGATAAATCTTGCGGCATATGTGACTTCCTTATCAAAAATTTATTCATAGTATTAGCAAGAGAATTAAAGATAAACTATAATAAGTTCATTGGGCATATGTTTTCTTAGTATAATGAAGATATTAATTATTATTGCTAAGATTAAATCTTGTAAATTATCTATTCTCTATTACTATAATAAAGTTATTAATTATTATTGTTAAGTGAATTTTAATTATTATTACTTAGAGTACTCTAATTCATCATTTATTAGTTTTTGTTTTTACTCTCTTTTATTTTACAATTCAACTCAATTGTGACAACTTACAGGTCTTTGTAATTCATTAAGAAGAATTTTGTTGTGTTTTTTACATTACTCTATTAAGAATTCAAAGCAGCAATTTAATCATTTAAAAAAAAAAAAAAGTCTTCATTCTCCACTGTCTCATGCCCCACTTCCACTGCCTCACACTTAATTTTCTTTTAGTGTTTACACTTTACAGCTCATTTATTTGTTTTTGTTTTGTTTTTTTTTTCCTAAGATTTAAGATCAACAAATTACTAATTTTTGTTGTAGGACTTGCTATTTTTTTTCCTTCGATTTTAGATCAAATTGGTTTGATGTTGGGGTTTTTCTTTTTGTTTAAGAAGGCCAAGATAAATTAGTATTTAATTGATTTGTTCTTTGGAATTATTTTAGGGGGTTCAAAAAATTTTTTTTAGGTATTCAAAACAAAAATATATTAAAATGTTATAGGTAAAAAAAAAATTCACAAGTCAGGGGGTTCATTTGAACCCCGTGAACACCATGTGGCGCCGCCACTGTACAAAAGTAAAGGAAACGACTTTACAATGAAAGAGAGAGAATTTCTGAGAGTAAAATTATAAAAAAAAATTAAAAAAAAAAAAAACCCTTTACCTAGAAGAGGAAATTGATCCAAAAGTTGAAGCTTTTTGTTGATGAGAGAGCAAGAGAGAGTAGAATGTGAGAGAGGAACTCTAAGACAAAAGAAACCCTTTAGCTGAAAATTCAAGAAATGATAAATGGCAATGGTAATGGAATTTCAGTATACTGTTTCACAAAGAAGTAGTGAGAAAAAAAAAAAAAAAAAAAAAAAAAAAAAAAAAAAAAAAAAAAAACCTCTTATCCAGAAGAAAAAATTTATCCAAAAATTGAAGCTTTGCGTTGATGTGAGAAACTCTGAGACAAAGAAACCCTTTAGCTAGAAATTCAAGAAAAAATAAATGGCAATGGTTATGGAAAATTCAAAATGCAAAAACTATAACGTTGATTTGTTGGGGAAGAGAAAGTATCAGTAATTTATATATACTATAAAACTGAAGCCTTTGACCATTTTTTGACTTTTTTTTAAGCTCTCACAATTTTCCACATCAGCAATATGAAAAAAAAAATGATTAAAAAGCTCTTTTTCTCCCCCAAAACCAAAACCTAATAAATAAATAAATAAAAATCACTCCCTAAAACGCAAACATAGACTCAACCCACTGCTAATCAAACTCTATCTCTCCCTTTCAAAAGTAGTTCCATCTCCTTCTTCATACACACAATCCCCCATGCCTCTCTCTACATACACGTTCCCTACCTCCAGTCTTCTCCCTTCTCTACCTTCATTCCAAGCTTTCTTCCTTCGTTCAAACCATAAGCAGAGCTAGAGGGGGGCTGGGGGTTGTCAGAGGGAAGGTTTGACATTGCAACTCTATTGTGGGAATCCGAGCTCTTGAGGTCGAACTGGATAGTGAGAGAGAATGTTTTTTATGATTCAAACTAGAAGGTTTGAGAGAATGCTAAATACGAATTGAAGTGATAACGTTTGTGCATATAGTGGACTTATTAGTTTTTATGTATCTACTAAAAGCATAGGGTATTTTAGTTTCTAGTCTAAAAATGGGAGAAGAAATAACTTTAAATATTTTAATAACAATTTTTGTTAGGACATATGTGATTTACTTGTAAGGAACATATGTCACTATTTTATATAATTGGCTAATCCTTTAACAAAACGCACTTTACTTGTATTTGGGTAGATCTAGGATGTGTTTAATACTTCAAGAAACCTTGTTTCAAGATCAAGTGTTAAAGTTATGTAAGTTTGTCCAAGATTCAAGCTGAAAAGTGTCTGTCATTAAAACTTGACAGCTAGCATCTATCGAGACCTGTAGAGCTATTCCAGCCCGTGGCTCGACAACAGTTCGACAGATGATAGGTATCTGTCGGGGTTTATGAAGTTCAATTTTTCAAGACTGCTTTTCAGCCAATTCGAGATTATGTGTTTGGGTTTTCTTTTCTCACAACCCTAAACATATAAAAGGATTATTTTAAGGGTTTTCAAAGGTGGAATAAGTTGCACAAATGTTGAGCAAAGTTTGTTCAAGTAAATTGTGACCGGAGACAGAATTTGCCCTAGTTCATCTTTCTTGTGAAGAAGCTGCTATGCTTGTGCACCGTAGGGTTTTGTAACCAAAGAGCTTCTTGATCTTCATTGTGTGATGAACTAAAGAACTTTGCAGCCAACAACTTTCTCTAGTTAGTGATTGAAGTCGCGTACTGGGATCCGTGCATTACAAGGAGGGATTGTCACTATAGAACAAGTCCAATTCGGTATTGGGGTAAGGGTTCAACTGTAGGTTGGTATAAGGTATTAGAATTTCTTTACTTATAACCGCTTGTTTTGATAATAGTGAATTCTCAAGAGTGGTAACCTTAAAATCACCCGGTGGGGTTTTTGCCGTGTTGGTTTTCCCCATTCGTAAACAAATCATCATGTCAATTTATTTTCCGCTACATATTTAGTTTATTGGTGATTTGTTTGTGCTACCACATGTTTGCATGTTAATTTGATTTATTAATAAATTTGGCTAATTAATCATTTAATTTATCATAAGGGGTCAATATGTTTTTGACCTATCAATTTTGATATAATAATATATTTTTTTGTTGCAATAAACAATTTACTGCTTCAAATATCTTTTAGCAATAGGATGTTATTTCACAAAATTTATTGCAATAGATTAATTGATAAAAATAATTAGATCTAGTTATTGTAACGATATATTCATTGTAATAGATAATTATTTTATATTTACTATTACAATAGATTGTAAAATAATTCATATTAGATTATTGTCGTAATATCTTTGTTGCAACTTCATGTTTGTCATTGCAATAATTGATATTTAGTTATTGCAATGATATCTTTGTTGCAATAAGCTGTCACTTTGAGATTTCCATTGTAATAGATTGCAAAATAATTGATATCAAGTTATTACTATGATTTCTTCAATTTAAGGTATTGTAATTTAGTATTAAAGTTTCTATTGCAACTGAAAATTATAAATTATTGCAACTAATTATTATTAATGTAATAATTTACCACTTTTAAGTTACTATTGCAATGACTTTTAATTTGTAGATGTGATACTATGTCTATACCACTATACTAATTTTGTTGTATTAACACTTGATGTAATAGACTTATTTTGTTGTAGTGATTCCACTTTGTCCACTATAAATTTCCAACTCCAGCAATCTCAACCCCAATGCACCACCATGACCAAAAGTGAGAATAGCCAAATATACAGACCCAAAACCCCCTTTTCCGACTAGTGGGCCTCGTTGCCATGACCCTCCCATTAGACTTTTCTGTAGTTTAAATTCGCCTTCTCCGTATTCAGATTCCCGTTCTCGCTTTCTCTTCATCGTACAAACGCAAAGAAAGTGACTTTATAGTGAAAGAGAGAGAATCTCTAAGGGTAAAATCAAAAACCCTTTAGCCAGAAGAGAAAAACCCTTTAGCCGGAAGAGAGAGAATCAGTGAATATTCAATTGGTGAAAGTGTTTTAAGTGTTGGGAGTGAGAGAGAGAGAGAAAAAAAAATGGTTCTAATAAATTGAAAATTTGAAATTTATGCAAAAAAAAAAAAGCAAATTGGACCGTTGGCTTGGTTGCGTTAGACTTTGGCCCCAAGGAACTCTGTTTCCGCGTCTTCAACATCAAGAAACGCAGTTTCTTTTTCCAACGGCTCAATTTTTTGTGAAAAAAGGCAAATGGCACACATCCTAATTAATAAAAAAAATTATTTTTTTACTTATGGGTGTGCATTTGATCCACTAATTTGATTCATTGGTTTTTCATGGATTGATAGGGTTGGGTTAGATGGTTTTTTTTTTTTTTTTAAACAAACTTTAGCTACAAAATTAGTTGTAGCCTGAAGATGGTAAGATATAACGCCTACCTGACGGGCCCACCTGATGGGCATGACGGGCACACCTGAACGGGCCTGACGGCCCTGCCTGAACGGTCCTGACGGCCCTGCCTGACGGGCATGACGGGCCTACCTGAAGCGACGAGTTGGGACTGTTGGGCCTGTGCAAGGTTTATCCCACGCGCTTTGAAGGCCCATCGCTGACAGGCACAGTAAGGGCCCATGATCCAAAATCTCTATCTCCTAGAAAAGCCCTATGATCCGAAAACGGAAATCTTGACTCACTACGCTCAAGGGAATTTGTATGAGAGTCCCACATTGAAAAGATTTGGAAACCAAGGAGAAAAGTCAACCCTTTATCACTATAAAAGGCCTGCCACCCTCAGAAATCGAGGTACGCTTTAATTGACCCTCTCTAACGCTCTAAGTAAAACAGAAGAATTCTAACTTGACCGTCGGAGAACCTTTGGCCGGCACCACACCGGTGCTCTCTGAAGGATTCTTTCGATTGCTTCTGTCGTGCAAGTTCGATTCGAGTCGCGAGTACGGTGTGACCCATTGGTGACAATTTTCGACGTCATCAGTTGGCGCCGTCTGTGGGAAAACGGAGTAACATAGCGCACTATCGCTTCCTAGACAAAGGAGTTACATGGTACTCACACGCTCGATGGCAACCACTAACGACGTTCAGGAAGGGGAAGCCCCTACGACTGCCCTTGAGAGACAGGTCAGGACGCTCACCGCAGCCGTGGAGCGCCTCACAAAACAAAACCACGACCTAGAAGAGCAGCTGAACCAAAAGAGCAGGGCCGTCAATAACCAAGGAGCGGATCAAGAAGGAACCAGCGTTGAAAGGAGAAACCATGACGGACCACAGGAGAGTAACGCCCCAAGCAAACAAGTGCGACGGGACGCTAGCATCCCTTCAGTGACGGATACAGCTCCACAACCCATCATCGCGGAGATGCAGGCGATGAAGGAACAGATGGAAGTACTGATGAACGCTCTCAAGGGGCGAGTGTCCAATGATCTTGACGACCTTGTCAACCGCACAGACTCGCCATTTACGGCATCCGTCAATTCCTTCCCCCTGCCAAGTAAATTCCGCATGCCAAGTATGGATAGTTATGACGGAATCAAGGACCCTCTCGATCACCTAGAGACCTTCAAGACCCTGATGCACCTTCAGGGAGCGGCAGACGCAATTATGTGCAGGGCATTCCCTACAACCCTAAAGGGCGCAGCAATGATTTGGTTCAGCCGGCTAACACCAAACTCAATCGGCACCTTCAAGGAGCTGAGCGCTCAATTCACTACGCACTTCATCGGAGGACATCGGTATAAGAAATCCACGGCTTGTTTAATGAACATCAAGCAGAGAGAGGAGGAGACGTTACGGGCCTACATATCACGCTTCAATAAAGAAGCGCTCTCGATCGACGAAGCCGATGACAAGATACTAGTGGCAGCGTTCACGAACGGGCTGAAAGGGGGTAAGTTTTTGTTTTCCCTATACAAAAACGACCCAAAGACCATGTCGGAGGTGCTTTACAGGGCCACCAAGTATATGAACGCTGAAGACGCACTATTAGCCCGAGAAGATAGACCCAAGAAAAGAGACAGACAAGAGGATCCCCGACAGGACCAGGGGCGGAAGAAAGGAAGGATGGGAGACCGAAGGGAGGAGAGACGTCCAAAACATATGGGCGCAAGGTTCACAAGTTTCACCCCGTTGACTGCTCCGATAGACCAAGTCTTAATGCAGATTAAGGACGAAGGATCCCTGACGTTTCCGGGAAAGCTGAAGAGTGATCCCAACAAAAGGTCCAGAGACAAATATTGCCGCTTCCATCGTGACCATGGTCACGACACGGCCGATTGCTACGACTTGAAGCAACAAATCGAAGCCTTTATCCGACAAGGGAAGCTGAAGAAGTTCGTCAGCAAGGAGAGAACGGAGCAACACCCACAAGAACAACACCCCCGTCGAGAAAACGAGCGACCAAGGCCCCCATTAGGAGAAATAAGGATGATAATTGGAGGAACAGCCGCGGCCGGATCGTCGAAAAAGGCTCGCAAAACATACCTTCGGATGGTACAGAATGTCCAGTTGGCGGGTACAGTGCCAAAGATGGCAAGAAGGGAAGGCCCCATTATCGGGTTCTCGGAAGAGGATGCAAGACGCCTACACCATCCACACGACGATGCCCTCGTCGTCACCTTGCGGGCAGGCGACTACAATATCCACCGAGTGTTGGTCGACAACGGTAGTTCGGCCGACATCTTGTATTATCCGGCGTTCCAACAAATGAGGATTGACAGGGAGCAGCTAATACCGACAAACGCCCCGCTCGTTGGTTTCGGAGGGAGTAGGATATTCCCTTTGGGCGCAGTCACGTTATCGGTGACAGTAGGAGATTACCCCCAACAAATCACCAAGGACGTAATATTCTTGGTGGTCGATTGCTCGTCAGCCTACAATGCTATTATTGGACGACCCACGCTCAACTCGTGGAAGGCGACAACATCAACTTACCACCTGATGATCAAGTTCCCAACGGAGTATGGGGTAGGAGAGCTACACGGAAGTCAAATTGCCGCACGAGAATGCTACGTAGCTATGATGGAGGTGGAAGACCAGATCCAGGCCTTGAACATAGAAGAACACCGAACGACGGCAGAACCTACAGAGAAGCTAGAGGAGATAACTCTCGACAGTTCCAATCCAGACCGAACCACCAAGATCGGAACGCTTGCCAAACCCGCAATCCGTCAAGAGCTCGTAGCTTTCTTGAGAAGCAATAAGGATGTGTTCGCCTGGAGCCATGACGATATGCTAGGAATCGATCCCTCGGTCATGGTACATAAGTTGAATGTGTTGCCCTCGTTTCCACCCGTCCGACAAAAGAAGAGAGTATTCGCCCCGGAACGAGACCAAGCAATAGCGGAAGAGGTCCGCAAACTCCAAGAGGCAAGCTTCATCAGGGAAGTCTACTACCCCGATTGGCTGGCGAATGTGGTAATGGTGAAGAAAACGAGCGGCAAATGGCGGATGTGCGTGGACTTCACCGATCTTAACAAAGCATGCCCCAAAGATAGCTATCCCCTTCCAAGGGTCGACATCCTAGTAGACTCGACGGCTCAACACCAATTGCTAAGCTTCATGGATGCTTTCTCGGGTTATAACCAGATCAGCATGCACGAGGACGATCAGGAGAAGACTTCGTTTGTAACCAGTCAAGGACTCTTCTGTTACAAAGTAATGCCATTCGGCCTGAAGAATGCAGGGGCAACATACCAGAGACTAATGAACAAGATGTTCGCACAGCAAATCGGGAGGAATGTCCAAGTCTATGTCGACGACATGCTGGTGAAGAGCCGGAAGGAGGAAGACCACTTGGAAGATCTCAAGGAAACATTCGGCACACTTCGATCCTACAACATGAAACTCAATCCGGGAAAGTGCGCATTCGGTGTAACGGCAGGCAAATTCCTAGGATTCATGGTATCTCAAAGGGGGATTGAAGCTAACCCGGACAAAATCCGAGCCATAATGGAGATGGGCCCCCCGAGAAACATGAAGGAAGTACAGAGCCTTAACGGCAAGGTAGCGGCATTGAATAGATTCGTGTCGAGAGCGACGGACAAGTGTTTACCCTTCTTTCGAACATTGAAAAAGTCATTCGAGTGGACGGACGAGTGTCAACGAGCCTTCGAGGAGTTAAAAACCTATCTATCTTCACCACCTCTACTGAGCCCCTCGCAACCAGGTGAAGAGCTCTTCCTCTATTTGGCTGTCTCCACGGCGGCCGTCAGCGCGGCCTTAATCAGAGAGGAGGACAGGGCACAGAAGCCCGTGTACTACGCCAGCCGGGTGCTCCGCGGTGCCGAGGAAAGATACCAACCTATGGAGAAACTCGCTTTTGCGTTGGTCACGGCGGCTCGCAAGCTCAAGCCCTACTTTCAAGCCCATACCGTGAATGTAATGACCGACAAGCCCTTGCGAAGGGCACTAAGTAATCCTGAAGCCGCAGGTCGACTGACGCTATGGGCAATAGAATTGAGTGAGTTTGACATCAAGTACCGTCCACGTGTGGCCATTAAAGGACAAGCTGTAGCCGACTTCATAGCAGAGTTTACGCATGACGCGGACAAGGGGGCAGAAGAACCCCCCCAGTAGAACATCTACACCGACGGATCATCCAATAAGCGAGTTGGAGGAGCCGGCATAGTATTGCTGTCACCTGAAGGAGACAAGATTGAATGTATGGTCCGTCTCGACTTCTCCATTACCAACAATGAAGCAGAATACGAAGCGGTGGCAGCAGGACTCGACCTAGCCAGAGCCGTCGAAGCTGAAAGTGTGGTCGTGCATTGCGACTCTCAAGTCGTGACCAATCAAGTAAACGGAGATTATGAATGTAAAGGGGAAAGGTTGAAGAGATATCTTGATCAAGTAAGGGCGAGAGTCGACGGGCTAAAAGCAATGTTCGTCCAGATCCCCAGGGGAGACAATGAGCTCGCCGATCGGCTAGCCAAAGCCGCTTCAGCAGAACATATGATGACACCGGGTAACGTACTTCCCTTTGTTCAAATCTTTCCGCTAATAGACCCCGACAACATGCAGGAGATACGCTCCGGAAGAAACTGGACTACGCAGATAACTTCATACTTAAAGGACGGGATATTGCCAGAAGAAAAGGAGGCAGCGAGAAAGCTAAAAGTCCGAGCGGCAAGGTTCGTCTTGATAAAAGACATTCTTTACAAGAGAGGTTTCTCCCGTCCTTACCTAAGATGTCTCGGGGTTGAAGAGGCAGACTACGTGATGAGGGAAGTACACGAAGGGATATGCGGGAACCATTCTGGATCGCGGTCGTTAGTGCACAAACTGTTACGAGCTGGGTATTACTGGCCGACCATGCAGAAGGATGCTGAGTCCTACGTTAAAAGATGCGACAGATGCCAGAGGTTCAGCAATTTTATCGGACAGCCAGCTGAAGAGCTAACCCTTATAACGGCTCCAACCGTTCGCTCAGTGGGGACTGGACATCATGGGACCTTTCCCAACGGCGATAAGGCAGCTAAAGTTCTTGGTAGTGGGTATTGACTACTTCACAAAATGGGTAGAAGCGGAAGCCTTGGCCACCATTACAGAAAAGAACATTAGAAGTTTTGTCTGGCGGAGCATAGTATGTAGGTTTGGTATTCCTAGAGTCCTTGTCTCAGATAATGGGAGGCAGTTCGACAACGGCCACTTCCGGGATTTCTGCACACAGCTAGGAATAAAAAACCACTACTCATCACCCGCCCATCCTCAGGCTAACGGCCAGGTTGAAGTCACGAACCGATCCCTGTTAAAGATTATCAAGACTCGGCTCGAGGGGGCAAAGGACATATGGCCCGAAGAATTTCCGAGCATACTCTGGGCATACAGGACAACGGCGAGGACTCCGACAGGAGAGACCCCATTTCGACTGACATACGGGAGCGAGGCAGTCATCCCGGCAGAAGTGGGGCTCACAAGTTACAGGGTTCACAACCAGGACGAGAGCAGGAATGACGAATCAATGAGGCTACAGCTGGACCTGATAGATGAGGTTAGGTCGGCGGCGGAGCAAAGGATCGCTAGATACCAGGATCGGATGTCCAGACATTACAACTCCCGGGTCCGACACAGAAACTGCCAAGTAGGAGACCTCGTACTCCGGAAGGTCATGGGTGCAACTAGAGACTCTACACAGGGAAAACTCGGCCCCAACTGGGAAGGACCTTATAGAGTTACGTCGTGGAAAAGGAAAGGAACATACCACCTGGAGACGACAGACGGAGAAAAGCTACCGCATCCATGGAATGCTGAGCATTTGAGGAAATACTACCAGTAATAGAAACACGGCGAACAACAACCAATTTTTCTTTCGGTTTAAGCCTTTTATAAGTTTTTCTTTTAACTGTTTTTCTTTTGCTACAATCTTGTCGTGCCTTTTTTAAGTCCGAGGGGGCAGGCACTTTTCCTTTACGCATTTCTATAATCAGATGCAATTTTGATATTCTACTTGAATGTATTGCAATTGTCCACAAAGTTAACGGAAACTAAATGAAGTCCACAAGATGGACGGATTATCCTACAGGGACGATCACTTTAAGTCCACAATGTGGACGGATCATCCTACAGGGATGATAACCTTAAGTCCACAAGATGGACGGATAAAATATGAAGTCCACAAGATGGACGGATTATCCTACAGGGACGATCACTTTAAGTCCACAAGGTGGACGGATCATACTACAGGGATGATAACCTTAAGTCCACAAGATGGACGGATAAAATATGAAGTCCACAAGGTGGACGGATCATACTACAGGGATGATAACCTTAAGTCCACAAGATGGACGGATAAAATATGAAGTCCACAAGGTGGACGGATCATCCTACAGGGATGATAACCTTAAGTCCACAAGATGGACGGACACAAAATAAAGACCACAAGATGGACGGACACAAAATAAAGTCCACAAGATGGACGGACACAAAATAAAGTCCACAAGATGGACGGGCGCAATATAAGTCCACAAGATGGACGGATCATCCTGCAAGGACGATCACTTTAAGTCCACAAGATGGACGGACCATCCTACAGGGATGGTAACCTTAAGTCCACAAGATGGACGGACCATCCTATAGGGATGATAACCTTAAGTACACAAGATGGACGGACACAAAATAAAGTCCACAAGATGGACGGACACAATGTAAGTCCACAAGATGGACGGACCATCCTGCAAGGACGATCACTTTAAGTCCACAAGATGGACGGATCACCCTGCATGGACGATCACTTCAAGTCCACTTTAAGTCCACAAGATGGACGGATAATCCAACAAGGACGATCACCACAAGGTGGACGGACTATCCTAAATGGAGATAACTTAGTCCATAAAATGGACGGATACAAAATGAAGTCCACCATATGGACGGATCACCTCAGAAGATGACCACTTAAAGTTCACAGGTTGGACGGATCATCCACGACGGAAATAAGATAAAGAATAAATTTTAGACAATAAAGTAGTATCCACAAGGTGGACGGAACATTCCACAGATTTGCAAAGAATAAATTTTTAAGATCAAAAACATACCTATACATGAACGGATATAAACAGGTCAAGCAACGGCAAAATTCAAAACATATAAAATGAGATGCATGGATTCATTCAACAAAATAGGCCATTAAAAGGCAATGTTTACATATCATCAACAACGGATGAGAATTGTTCCAAAAAGTATTAAAAAAAAAAAAAAAAAAAATCCTTCTACTGAGCCTTATCCGCATTATCGACGGGCTGAGGAACCGTCTCCGTGTCAAGCTCAGCTTGATCAACTTTCGCTGGTGCAGACGCCCCGTCACCAACTGCGTCGTCGACATCAAAGAGGTCGTCTGTATCCTCGGAGGCAACAGGTACGACGGATGACTGAACCGGGTCTTCAACTTTGAACTTGGAAGGGTCCACGTCTGGATAAGCTTGCTTGACTTGACGGAGGGCATCCATGAAGCCCTGATGGAAGGAATCGCCCAGCTCAGTGATTAGGGCGTCGGAGTCACGGTATTCACGAACCACCACGTCCTTAGCCTGACGGACTTCATTCTTCAGCTCGGCTATCTCTTTGTCCTTGCTCTCTAGAGCCTTCTTTGCCTCCTCCGTCATCTGTTCAAGGCTCTTCCTTGCCTTCTCCGACAGCTCAAGCTTCTTCTCTATCTTGGGTCTCCAGTTTCGCAGTTGGAGGAGTTCTTCCTCCGTCTTCTCCGCCTTGGCCCGTACACGATCCAAGGCCGTCTCTTGGCTGAGGCACCGTCCCATTAGCCCCTTCATCATGACCATTGCCTGAAAAATAACAACACAGTTATAAAACAAACTTTCGGCAGATGATTTAAGTTGTATTTGAGTGGTAGACGGACTATCTTACCTGTGTAATTGCAAACAGGCCCGTCTCCCCCATGGCCTCCGTCGAGTGGTTGCCTAAATCTTCATAATCCTCCGCCGAGATGATGGAGGAAATCTGTTCTAAGGCATGCTTAGAATCCTCTCGAAGAAGGACGGGCGGCTTCTCGTCATCCTTCGACGGGCCTTTCATCAAGCCCTTGCCAACCCCGTGCTTGGTTGGAGTGACCGTCTTCGGAGGCTCCGCCATGAGTCCCACGACAGGATCTAAAGACACTTTGGCCTTCTTGGCCTGGCAGTCCGCTTTGGGCTGAGTCTTCCGCTTCGCAGACGGATTGCTTGGGCCCGTCGCAGGGGGAGCGTCGTCAGCAGTCTTCTTTGCAGCCTTTGACCGGATCAAGGCTCTTCTCTTAGCATCGTCCATCTCTGAAACATGGACGGGGGAGTTAATTAACAAAAAATAAGATGCATAATTTTTTCAAGTAAAGGGTGACGAACTTACGCCTCCTTATCTGTGTTTCGTACTTGACGGCAGCCGCTGTAGGTTCTGGTCCGTCGTAATACCAGTGAATGGTATTTAGTGTTACCAGCTTCTGTAAGGTTGAATTTATTCAACCATCTAATTGGCTTTATTCCGTGCCAAATTTGCTTGTAATTCAGCATTTAGTAACCCTGTATTTAGGTGGGATTGTTGTAAGGGTAGTGAGTGAGATAGTGTGAAGATTGCTCAAGAGTGTGCAAGAAAACAGAGAGTCGCGGCTGGGACTCGCGACTGGACTCGCGGCTTCAACCCGCCAGAATCTGCACACGTGCCAAGCATGCTGGAAGATGAACAGTCATGCTAGCTGGAGCACTACAGGACAAAACAGGACAACTGGCCATACGGTTAACTCGCGACTGGAACTCGCGACTTAGTCAAGCCGCGAGGTCAAGCCGCGAGCCACCCCTGTTTTGGAAAAACCTGACGTTTCGCATTCCACTCCTCTTCAGTATAAATACCCTTTTAACCCACGATTGAAAGAGAGCTTCCAGAGAGAATTTTGAGAGAGAAACCCTAAAGAAAAACCAGATTGTTTTACCCACAATCTCTACCTTAGAGTCTCATCAAAATCCCTCACTCTCTTCCTCTCCATTGTCAAATCCTTGAGAGGCCTTTATACCAAACCTGGTTCTCACCATTATCATCTCTGTGAGACAGTCGTTTGGAGTTCTGGGAAGCAGTTAGGAAGGAGCCAATCTTTATTGGTTGATGCTACGGTGAAGTAGCGGAATCCGGAAAGCTAGAAAAGAAAAAGGTTCGGCGCAACCTCGTTGGAGCAAGAAGCTTGGAGGGCTTAGGTGCATTGGGTAGATTAGGCTTGGAGGGTCTATTGCTGTCCTTGTATCCCAACTGTATTTTCTAGTGGATTGATTACCGCTTGGAGGGCGGCGGAGAGGTTTTTCGCCGAGGTCTTCGGTTTCCTCTTCGATAACATATCTGGTGTTATCGCTGTGTTTGCATCTTCCTTCCTCTCTATCTCTGCCTTTACATTATCTGCTGTGGTTTATTTTGTTGTGGCTTAGATAGTTGTTTAATCAATACCATGTTATAGCATATGTTAAGTTTCCGCACACTATTGTTTAACATATTGCGTGTGTTGATTAAATTGGTTTTTGGGGGTCTAAACGTTCAAAAGTGTTTTTGTACACGTTTTTGAACTTTCAGCTTCGCCCAAGTCCTTTCCTCCGGCTTGGTCTTTGAGAGGATTTTCTCAATGAAAGCAAACTCCTTAAGGTCAATTTGGGGCCGTCGTCTAACTGCAAAAGAAGAAAGAGGACGGTTAGATTATATTCAAAAAACTTAGTAATGTTAAAGTTTGGAGGATAGTCCATACTAGACGGATCCAATATGCCCCAAGTAGTGTCGACGGGCATGAAATCTGTTTCCCCAGGACGACCCATCCAACCGTCGCCTTCTAGGAAGAAGAACCAACTCTTCCAATCCCTATTTGAGTCCGGCGTGTCATAGATGACTTTCAGCAACGGACTCCTGGGGACGAAGCTATAAATTCCCCTGGATTTGTCAATTTCGTCCGGACGGTAGTAGTGGAAAAACTCCCTAACCGTCAGCCTCTTTTCTCCGTTGGACATGGCACCGTACAAGACCTCCATCGCTATAAAAACTCTCCAAGCATTAGGGGAAATCTGGTTCACGGATAACCCCAGCTGACGGAGGAGCAAACGGTGAAGCGAACTCAATGGGAATCTAAGTCCGGCCTTCAACATTTGCTCATACACCCCGACTCCCTCTACCCCGTCATAGTAACACCTCTTTGATTTGTAGGGTAGACGGATCGTAACATTTTCTGGAATTTGATAATTATCCCTAAATGTCTTAAAGTGCTTTTCCTTGATAACGGACGTGAAGAAATTCACCGTCCACTCCAGTAGCATGACGAACTTCCTGAGCCCATCAGCACCAATGACGGATCTGACAACTTGATCCTCACCAACACCAGGTCCCTCGTCTGGATCAACCACCTCCAGATCCTCATATGTTGAGGACGAGGAGGAGGTGGACGGACTACTATCATCTGGACTACCTTGTTCTCGTTGACCGGACGGATATACTTCCTCGTAATCCACCCCGTCACGAATAACTGACTGATTACTCGACGCACTAGACATTTCCTACACGAAACGACAAGAGCCTAAGACTCTGACGGTCTATGTGTCTATAACGGATGTGGATTGTAAGGAAAATTAAAACAAGTATAAGTTTTAAGAAGAGCACTTACCAGTTTTGCCAACGAAGTGATGAAGGATGGCGTTGACGACTAAGGTAAATGAACGGATCAGCAGATTATGACGGGTGCGCTCTGACAAGGGTGACGGGTGCGCTCTGAAAGCTTGATTTCTATTGAAACTGAAGAAATGAGAGGAATCACTCCCTTATTTATAAGAGAGATGCACGGAAGTCGAAGCGTCGCTTCGATCCGAGACAAGGTCCAATCAGCTTGTAACACGTGTCATCGGCATTAATTACCTTCGTACAGCCTGTCTGTAGTTGGTGTGATCGACGGACTCCTCATTTGAACCGTCATCCTATCTTGCGTTGATCCGTCAACCCGTTATGACAACTTAAAACTCCCCGTCTCATGAGCCTCCTTCCGTCATAAAAATACTCGTCATACCCTCACATTTGGATCGTCACCCCATTGATCCTTTATCCTAAAAGCTGACGGACCACTGGGGTGAAGGGGGCAACTGAAGATGGTAAGATATAAGGCCTACCTGACGGGCCCACCTGATGGGCATGACTGGCACACCTGAACGGGCCTGACGGCCCTGCCTGAACGGTCCTGACGGCCCTGCCTGACGGGCATGACAGGCCTACCTGAAGTGACGAGTTGGGACTGTTGGGCCTGTGCAAGGTTTATCCCACGCGCTTTGAAGGCCCATCGCTGACAGGCACAGTAAGGGCCCATGATCCAAAATCTCTATCTCCTAGAAAAGCCCTATGATCCGAAAACGGAAATCTTGACTCACTACGCTCAAGGGAATTTGTATGAGAGTCCCACATTGAAAAGATTTGGAAACTAAGGAGAAAAGTCAACCCTTTATCACTATAAAAGGCTTGCCACCTTCAGAAATCGAGGTACGCTTTAATTGACCCTCTCTAACGCTCTAAGTAAAACAGAAGAATTCTAACTTGACCGTCGGAGAACCTTTGGCCGGCACCACACCGGTGCTCTCTGAAGGATTCTTTCGATTGCTTCTGTCGTGCAGGTTCGATTCGAGTCGCGAGTACGGTGTGACCCATTGGTGACAATTTTCGACGTCATCATAGCCTAAAACTAAAACCTTACCGAATAAAATAAATATTATTACATATTTTGAAAATCTAACCGTTAAATTGTCTGTTCTTTGCGTTCTTAATACACATGTCAAATTTTGTATCAATTGGATATTATTTACTTTATGATCTATAAGTTTATATTTTATGCATAATTTTAAACTACAAAAACTTGCAATTTAAACAATTTATTGATGAGATAACTATTGATCTTTATTTTTCTAGAAATTTTGTAAGCATGGAGGATATAAGATGAAGATGTAATCCAATGATGAATTTGTCAAAATTCATTTCCAATAAAAAGATATTAAGTAAGGTTGTAGCCTTAGGCTACAACCAATTTTGTAGCTAAACTTTGTCATTTTTCTTTCTTTCTTTGGAAGCTTGGGTTTGATTGACAAAATTATCAACTTTTTTAAAAAAAAAAATTTTGACAAACACAAAATTTTCAACCTAAGTTACCTCCAACCCACAAAATTAGTAGTTAAAAATTAAAACTTTTTTAGTATGATTTATTTTGAATTTTGAGACTTTTTAAATTTGTTAGATTGGTTTATTTTGTAACTTTTAGACTTAGTTTGATAAATTTGAATATTAAGTTCAATTGTGTACATTTCAATAATTTATTAAATAATGTGCTTAAATAGTTAAATAGAAACATAAATAACTTATTGAAAAAGTAGTATCAACTTGATAACCTAACTCAACTTGACCTAACCCCTTTAAGATGGATTGAGTTGATTTTTAAAGTTATCATGGATTAGATTGAAAAATTTTCTATTCAAAGAAGTTTGATTGAGTTGAAAAAAATACTTCAAATCCAATGCAATTAGGGGACCATGCACTTCCCAAACGCTAATCCCAAATAAAGCGGATGTCTTCTCTCTCTCTCTCTCTCTCTCTCTCTCTCTCTCTCTCTCTCTCTCTTAATTTTTTTTCTGCCAATTGTACAACCCTTTTGTTTTTCAATTTTACACATTTTGAAATAGTTTATCCTAATAATAAAGAATAATGTTACATTCACAACATTTTCACAATAAATTTTAGATGATAAGTTGTTATTGGTTCTAATTTGAGCCCACCACTGACATTAATTTTTCATTTACTAGTAATAGCTTGTCACCTAAATTTTTTTTTTTGAAAATATTATAGATGTAGCATATCCCAACAATAGAATAGTTCTCACCTGATCATCGTAAATCATTTAGTTTTTTTTTTTAAAAAAAATTATATAATTTAGCTAATTTAATTTTAGGCTAAAAAATTTAAATGGTAAAATTTAGATAGAGTATCATATGTGTAGTAAATTAGGTTTTTCAATTGAATTTAAACTCTTCTTTTTCTTTTTCTTTTTGGAGAAGAGAATTCAAACACTTGGTTATTTGGAATTTAATTATTTATGGAATTAGTTAATACAACAAAGTGTTTGAATTCAATTGGGGATTCTAATGTATTGTAACTTAGATCAAGTTTTACCCAAATTTAAATTACTACTTTGATTAAAATATTATTAAACATTCAATAAAATATATATATATATATATATATATAAATCCTAATTTATTCTCTACTTGAGGAACTATATAATTTTTCAATTTTGATGATATGTGTGAAATCTTTTATTTTGTATATGTTTGAATCTATATCTCTACTACTATTTAAGGGGCTTCTCCTGTTAGGATCCTCATTTTATTTGTTCAAAAAAAACCTCTATACCCATATGTTTAAATAGAGACAAAACTAAAGGACAATCCGGTAAAAATACAACTCTAACTCCTACTAAAATATTGCCAAAAAAATAGGGCAACTCTCTTGTTAATTTTCAAATTACTTTATCCACTTATAAATTAGATTCTCAAAATAAAAATTATATACATAAAATAAAAACATAAGTTTTTTTTTTTTGGCTACAAAATAGGATCATGAAAAAAAAAATAGTCTCATCACACGCGCAAAACACGTGTGTTGAGGCTAGTATATACGAATAGGCAAAATTTAGAGAAAATTCAATTTAATTCTACAATTGAAGTCCAATTTTGCGCCATGTGTCCTAAATTATTTTTTTTAGAGAGAATTTTATTTCTTAATTTTGGAGTCAAATGTGGACCACATCATAAATATTTATTTAAGTGAGTTATTGTACACAAAACTAATGAGTTTAGAATTAATGAATAAAAAAAATGGAAAATTTACATTTTCTACCTAATAATATTCTTACAAGACTTTTTAAGGAGTTAAAAAAAAAAAAAAAAAAACTATCAATAATATTTAAATTATATATGTAAGAATTATACTATCCATTTTAATGTATTTTTTTTAAGTATATCTATGCATATGCATAGGGTTACAAAATAGTTTTAATTAATGCATGAACATGACTATACTACCAATAGTAACAATAAAAATAACCTAATATCAAGAGTCTTGTAGCCTACCAACACCTCTTGATGTTTTTAATAAAATATTTAGGATTTAAATCCTCCCTCCTTAGTTGTATTATCAAATTAAAAAAAGGTATGATAATATAATTATAATTATTGAATTCTTATAAATTGATTGATCAATTTTTAAATAAAAAATGTCATTAAAAATTTATTAATCATGTTATTGATGTGAAACCAATAAAATTTTATTACTACACAAATTTGTAAACTTTTAGTAGTAAAATTGATAATAGCTTTATTCCATAACATATTTATAAACTCATAAAAAAATCATAGTTAAGCTGAATAATAGTAACGTTAAGAGCCTTGTAACTCAATGATATTACTTAGAGTCTTTGATAACCAAGATTCGAATCCCAACTTGTTATAACAAAAAAGTTATTTGAAAAATAAGTTAATTAAGAGTAGGGTATTGTGAATGTGAATCGCATTTATAAAGAAATTGAATGGGCGAGAATTTGTTGGTTTTGTTTATTTAGGAGATGTTTCTATGAATTCTAATCACAATTGATCATGGTCCGTGTAGAGTTATCTTCACCTGTCATAATTTACTTTAATATCAAACTAGATTATTGTGGAACAAAGTTTCTTTCTAAACTAATTTATAGAGAAACTCTTTAAACTTCTCATATATCTCTTTTTTGGCCTAAGTGTGAATTTTGAAAATATAACCATTGAATTTCATGTTCCTTATATTCTTAACACATATATCAAATTTCATTCAAATCGAATATTATTTACTATTCTATTAATAAATTTATTTTTTATACACAATTTTACACCACAAAAACTTAAATTTTAACATTTGCATGATGATATAACAATTGCTCTTTGATTTTATTGAAATTTTACAAGTATGAAAGATATAATAAGAACATGCAATCCAACGATTAGATTTTCAAAATTCACACTCAATATAAAAATATATATGAGGAGTTTGTAGGAATTTATTAATTATTATGCCTTAGGTTTTGATCATGGACCGAGCATATATCTTTGAGATAATATGGTTCAAAAAGAATTATATCTTCGTATCAAAAAAAAAAAAAGAATTATGGTGCCGTTTGTATTCGGCTGAAACTTGCGTCTGGTGTCTGTGTTCCTTCTCTCTCTCTTTTTTTTTTTCATTTCACGCGTTTTGTAGAAAGGAGGAGACCATTAACACTGTAGCAATACTGTTTATGTACTGTTTATGGGACCCACAGCCACTTTATTCATAAAAAAAAAAAATATTAAAAATGGGTCCCACAGTACTATTTACACATTTAAAAATTATTTTGCTACAGTGTTTTCAGTTTTCAGTTTTCAGTTTCAGTAACAATAAGTTCAATCCAAACGGACCCTATATCTCAACATTCAGCCCAAAAAAAAAAAAAAAAAGATTATATAATTTATATCTCAATTAAGAATTTCAGATCTTATAGGTGGAAAAGTTAACCAATATTCCAATTCTATTATTCATATATAAAGCTTATAAACCATGAAACTGATCTCCATAATAACTGACAATTTCAATTTGAAGATCTTACCAAATTAAGATAATATTACCGTCTAATTAATCCAACTTTCCAGCAAAGAAAATTAAGTAGTGAACATTCTTCAAAAACTATACTGGAACTTCCATTACCATTTCTCATGTAGCATGGATCATTCAAGAACTGATCTTGTAGAGTAATACCACAGCTGCATACATATTTTTAAAAGTAGTAGTACAAATTTTTAGATACATCATAATTCTATAGGCAGAGAATCTTCACCGTCTTAGAAAATTTAGAACAACAATCTTTTGTGCCATAATTTTAATGTAACAAGACTGTGTGATGGAGAAAAAATGGTATTCAATTTGAAAGTGCACATAAGATAATTATGAAAAAAGATTTAGGAAAAATTGTAGTCCTAGAATATCTCGAGCTCCTCTCGCTTACCCAAGTATTTGTACTGTGTGCTTCTCTTCTTATCCTTCCTCTTCTTGCACACCAAAGCTCCCAACCCAATAATACAAACACCACCAATTATAAGCCCAGCCAGAGTTCCTCCATTTCCACGCGAAGAAACTTCTGGTTCTTGCTCAAACACCCCAGCATCATCTTCAGCACTGTAACTGAAGGGTGTTGCAGGAGGGAGCTTTGGAGAAGACTCATCAGTGTCCGATTCCATAGCCATGGATGGAGCGGGCACAGGAGCTTCAAGCGGAGAGTAGAAACCATCGCCTTCAGTTTCAGGAGCCATAGCTTCGAAATAAGGAGGAGGAGGAGAAGCATATTCAGGAGAAAGAGAGTTGTCTGATTCATATTCAGGAGCCAGGGGTTCTTCTTCACCGTAAGGAGAAGGAGAAGGAGAAGGAGAATAGTATTCATATTCAGGAGCTAATGATTCGATATAAGGAGGAGGAGAATTGTATTGGTATGCTGAAGAGAGTGGGTCATCTCCTGCATAAGGGGAAGGAGCAGAGTATTGTGGTGAGAGAGAGTCATATTGGGTTTGATCAGGAGCTTGAGCAAATGAATTTTCAATTGGGTTTGTAGGTGTGGTGTTATTTGCAAGTGATGAGAGCTCATCAGATTGGTCTTCAGGCATGGTATCACTGCCTAATGATAGCTCAAATGGGTCTGTAGGTTCAGTTGCATTTGTTGGCATGGTAAGAATTACTGCTAATGAGAGGACTATAAGCATAAAGAAACATTGTTTTGAGAATTCTGCCATGGTTAAAGGTATTGGCTAGAGAGAGAGAGAGCTTGAATGTGTAAAAACTTTAGAAGCAAACAAAAGGTATATATATGCTATAAGATTTTTGAAGTGTTTTAGTAAATGAACTTGGAGAACTCTACGTTTTGAAGAGACGAGAAGAGCTTAAATACGTGTTTGAGAGAAATAAGCATTGCTTTCAGGGTGGCAAATGGAAGGTCCAAGAAGAATTGAAGAAATGGTGGCAAATGGAAATTAAATGGTTTCTCTATCTCGTTTTAATTTTCATGATTAAGTAGAGAATACGACAACGTTTATTGTATTTAATAAGATGTCATGTGGCTTTGCCTTGTCTTGATGAAAAGGTTGCGAATTAGAATTCCTTTCCAAGTTTTAATTCCTTTGCCAATTGAAAGCCAAGGTTGCGAAATGATTATAAGAAATTTCCAAGACAGAAAGAGAAATGATAGAAATTGAAGAACAAGTTTGCACAAATGAGAAAATAAAGATCGAAAATTTGACATGTTCCCGAGGCCCTCCATGTGAATTGTGATACATGGTGTGGATTTGCGGGCCTCATTAGATTGCCACGTTGTACGAATTGAATAATATTTTAGTTAACTTCTTCTTCTTCTTCTTCTTCTTCTTCCTTTTTTTTTTTTTTTAGAAATATCCTAAATAATATTTTTATCCTCTTAAATTTTCATCTACGAAATGGATGTTTGATTGTTTTGGAACAAAATAATGCAACAATCATATCGCTTTAAAGGGTTTTTTTTTTGGGGGAAAAAAACTATTAATTTAGTGTACATATACTTTATGGATTTGTTTATGGATTTACAATTTTTTTTACGTGCTTTGTGATTTTTTATTAGACTATTACCCATCTTAGAATTATGACAATATATAACTTTTCAATTTGGGTATATATACTTCAACCAAAACTTAGATACAATATTTTAAGTATAGTATATTGAATTCTCCTATTGAATTCAAGCACCTAATTAAATTGACCAATAAAACACAAAGACTATTTTTTTTAAGGAAAATTAAATTAAATCCACAAAGATGTTTGAATTTAATAGGGAACCTTATATATTTTGAACCTAGGGCATTGTATTTGAGTTTTTTACCCTTATAGTTCTCATTTGGAGTAAGGCTTATGTTTAAGGTATTTTTTCTATATGAAATTTTTGTCTGACAACGTCTTGTGTCAACTAATTCGATTTTTTTTTAAAATTCAAATAAAAATGTAACTATGATTTAAAACAATGACATATGGTGCTCAAGTGGCATATAGTTAGATTTTTTAAGTATTATTTTATGTTGCTTAAGTGTTGAATTATTTAAAAGTTAAAACAATAAAAAGTTTAGGGATATAAACAAAACGTCACAATATTTTCATAACACCATTGTTTTTAGTTGTGATGAGTCCCAATCTAACATTTTATTTTATTTTAATTTATGAGAGACTGACACTTCAACTATTATGAAAATATTATGAATTTGTGACAATTTGTTGTGTCTGCACCCCAACTCTTAAAACAATGACACACACACACACATTGCAGAGAAAGAGAGCTCAAAATTAAGGTTTGGGCTGAGACTAATTTAGTTTTTGTGCCAGTAATTATGGGGTTTGGATTGGTTCAAAGCAATTGATATTTGATATCTCTATAACTGTACCGGTTGAGAGAGAGCAGTCGGGCCGGCTCAATATTAAAGTTTGGGCTCAGACTGGATTAGTTATTGTGCTAGTCAAACTGGGCTTTCGGGTCAAAGCAATTGGTATCAAATAGATTCAGACCTGTTCCGGTTTTCAAAGCTCATAACCATCAAGGTACGATTTGGACCGGCTCAGGCGCTCAGCCCATGAACAGGCAGTGCCATTGGGATTTAGTTATCAGAAAATTGTACTATATTAGATCTTCTAAATTTTGAGGAAGCATAAATTATATTTCTGATTTTTACCCAAATATCAAATTTCTTTTCAAATTATAATGTGTAAAGGTTGAGAAAAATCCAACATGGAATTATACTTACACAAAGATAGTCGAACAAATAATAAAAAAAAAAACTAAAAAAACTTCTATATGTAAATATTACAAATCTAACGACATTTAAAATTTTGGAAACAAATGCCTCGAATATATGAACTTTGGTGGTATGTTAAGCAAATAAGATCGAGGACTTTTAAAGTTTTTGTTAGTGCATTTGGGTTCTTTTTTTGTAATTAATTTTTACTTGGCATTTGGCAACACTAATTAATTTTTTAATTAGAGGAGTATATATTGATTAGTGAGCATATAATGAGATAAGAAATATGATTTTTATTTGATTTGTCAATGATGGAGAATTGAATTACAAATTTGAATTTTTCGGACATATATATTGTTTCAACTAGGCCCAACAAAATTGAAAATAATTTCCTAACAAACTTTTTGATTTTGTATATTTTTTTATATTTATTTTTAAAAATTGCTATGAAATTTTTTTATACCGAATCAATTATATTGTAGATGTCAATGATTTTCAATATTGAAAAGAACGTGAACTTCAATTGTTTTAACTGATGATTGTGTAGAAATTTATTATAAAATAGGAGTTAATAGTTTGTCTTTCCTTTTATTTGTTTTATTTTAGTAGATATTAGCTTGAATATTTATATATTAATTGAGTTATGATATTATATTTCTTATTTTTAAATGGTAATATATTTTTTTTCTTCGGCTCCTAAAGATGAAATTCTAGTTCTTTCGGACCTTCCCTACTAAAAAAAAAGGTTTTACTTTATTATGGAAGTAATATAATAACAATAACAATAATAATAATAATAATAAATTGTTTTCTCCATGTTTCATACAAGTCACTGAACTATGTTAGTGTAGAATCTAGAATGCCACGCTTCCCAATTTTGTTTAGTGTAGAGAACAGTGGTTACGTGGTGAATTCTAACATGGCGACGACAGAAAAAATACTCTACTGAACAGAACAGATCATGTGGTGCGTTGATTATGTTGTAGATATTATCATTATAATTGATGACGTCGAAAATTTGTCACCAATGGGTCACACCGTACTCGCGACTCGAACCGAACCTGCACGACAAGAACAACCGACGGACGTCCTTCAGAGAACACCGGTGTGGTGCCGGCCAAAGGTTCTCCGACGGTCAAGTTAGAATTGTTCTGTTTTACTTAGAGCGTTAGAGAGGGTCAATTAAAGCGTACCTCGATTTCTGTGGGTATTAGGCCTTTTATAGTGATAAAGGGTTGACTTTTCCTTTTTGGTTTCCATATCTTTTCAATGTGGGACTCTACTCCCAATTCTTCTAAGCGTGGTGAGCAAGGATCCCCATTTCCGGATCCTAGGGTTTTTCTGAACTATGGACGTTTCGGATCATGGGCCCTTTCGATGGGCCTTCAAAGCTGGGACCATCTTTACGTAGGCCCAAGAGACCCAGTCCGTCAGGCCCATTAAGGTAAGCCCGTCAGGCCCAGTATTTTGTCATCTTCAGTTGCCCCCTTCACCCCAATGGTCCGTCACCTTTTGGGTCAAAGGATCAATGGGGTGACGGTCCTTACGTATGGGTATGACGGTCAATTTTATAATGGATTCAGCCCAGATAGGACGACGGTTCCAGATGGATCAACCCGTCATAGTAAGATTCATCAAGTTGACGATGTCATGACGGGTACAAGTCTGTTGGTACGTACTGACAGGTTGTCAGCATTTATTAAACATGCCACGTGTCACTCTCTGAATGGTCGTTGTATAGGATCGAAGCGTCGCTTCGTCTTCCGTGCACCTCCTATATATATAAGGCGACTCACTCTTTCATTTTTCACTTTTCACTCAGAAAACATTTGTCAGAGCGAAGCCGTCAACCTTGTCAGAGTAACCCGTCGTGGATGACCATCTGTTGATTACACCAACCGTCACCTATCCTCTGATAAGTTTGGTAAGTGCTTCTAATTTACTATAGTCAAGTTACATTTTCGTCCATGCATTGTTGTTAGGCTTTCCGTACCCGTCAACACATTCAAACCCGTCGGTCTTAGGTTTCATTGTCAATTGTAGGAAATGTCTAGTGCGTCAAGTAACCAGTCGGTGGTTCGTGATGGGACGGAATACGAGGATGTATACCCGTCCGGTCATAAAGACCAAGAGAGCACCGGCGAAGATAGGAGTCCGTCTGCCTCTTCTTCATCCTCAACAAATGAGGATGTGGAGATTGTCGAAATAGAGGGTTCCGATGACGACGGGGATCAAGCACTGGAGTCCGTTGTAGGCGCTGATGGACTAAGGCAGTTCATCATGTTGCCAGAGTGGACGGTGCATAGGTTCACGTCCGTCATTAGGGAGAAACACTTCAGCACCTTCAGGACCAACTTCCAAATCCCAGACTATGTTTCCATCCGTCTACCACATGTGTCGGAGAAGTGTTACTATGAAGGGGTAGACGGTGTCGGAGTGTACGAGCAGGCATTGAAGGCTGGACTTCGATTCCCGCTTTCTACACTTCATAGGGAACTCTTACAGTATCTGGGGTTGTCCGTCACCCAGATATCCCCTAACGCCTGGAGGGTCTTCATAGCCATGGAGATTCTTTACGGTGCAATGTCAAACGGGGAAAGGAAATTGACGGTCCGTGAATTTCTTCACTGTTACCGTCCAGACGAGATTTCTGGATCAAGGGGGATGTACAGTTTTGCCAGTCGGAGCCCCTTGTTGAAGGTGATCTTTGAGACCCCAGACTCAAATAGAGACTGGAAGAGTCGGTATTTCTTCCTGGAGGGTGACAGATGGATGAACCATCCAGGGGAGACGGAGTACATGCCCGTCGACACAACTTGGGCAGTTATAAATCAGACACGTATGCATCCGTCTAAATTTTGTACTGCTTTTCATATCCGTCCAGCTATATATGTATATCTTGATCATCTTTCTTTGCAGGTAGACGGCGCCCACAAGTCAGCCTCGAGGAGTTTAGCTTCCTTGAAAAGGTTTGCAAGAAAACTACGCCGGAGGAAAGGACTTGGGCTAAGTTGGTGAACCCGAGGACCATTCATTGGTACTGCGACGGTCCTGAGCCCACCCAAGAAGCGATAAGATACGACGAGCGAGTTCACAAACGTAAGCCCGTCAACTTTACTTTGTCATTTACTATGCTTTATTTTGTTTTAATTTCATCCGTCATTATTTGCAGAGATGGATGACGCAAAGAGGAGAGCTTTGATCAAGTCCCAAGCCGTCAAGAAGAGGGAATCCGGCAAGGAGGTTCCTAAGGCGTCAGCTTCAGTCCCTAAAAGGAAACTGACGACAAAATCCGACCGTCCCTTTAAGCAACCAAAGGTCTCTCTTGAACCTGTGGTTGGCTTAATGGCTGAGGGTAACAAGGCCGTCACCCCAGCGAAGCAGGGGAAGGGTAAGGGATTGATGACGGTCCCAGACGGTAAGCAAGAGAGACCTCCTTCCCTTCTCCGTGATGACTCCAAGTATGCATTGGAGAAGCTGTCGTCCATCATCACGGCAGAAGACTATGAAGACCTGGGAAACCATTCGACGGAGGCCATGGGGGAGACGGGCCTCTTCGCCGTCGCTCAGGTTGGTTATGTTTGTCAAATAAGTTTTTATTTTTCTTTCTTCTTGTTACTTACATTATGTGACGGTCTCTTTTCTATTTGCAGTCTTTGGTCATGATGAAGGGACTACTTGATCGGTGTCTCAACCGTGAGAGTACCTTGGACCGGGTGCGCGCGAAGGCGCAGCAGACGGAGGAAGAGCTCGGACAACTTCAGAGATGGAGGTCCAAGATGGAGAAGAAGCTGGAGCTTTCTGAGCAGGCGAGGAAGGAGCTGGAGGAGAAGACGGCCACTTCGCTGACGGTCATAGAGAATAAAGAGGCTGAGATCAAACAACTCAAAGAAGAGCTCCGTCAGGCTAAAGTGGCAGCCGTCGAGGAGTACCGATGCTCGGAGTCCTGTTTGAGCGAGCTGTCGGACTCCTTCCTCCAAGGCTTCGATGATTCCCTCCGTCAAGTCAAGAAGGCTTATCCAGAGCTGGACTTGACAATGGTCAAACTTGAGGACCAAGCCCAGACTTCTGCCCTCCCCGTCGCCTCCGAAAATACGGAGGACCTTTTTGGCGACGGTGCTGCTCAAGGAGACGAAGAGTCCGCCCCGTCGAAGGACGTCCCAGTTGCTGAAGAAAAGAAAGATTGATGCCTATGTACTTTATTTTGTGAACAATCCGTCCTTCTTTTTTATTCATTTTTTAAGACAATCCGTCCTTTTTAATTGTATTAAACATTTGCCTTTGGGGCTTTTGGCTTAAAGTTCACATATGCTTTTTATAATTGTTTGGTACTCTGTTTAAAGCTCCGTCTACCTTCTTGAGGGAGTATTTTTGTGGGAATATTTGTTAATCTGTGATGATCCGTCCACATTGCAGACTTGTTATCTTGTGTTGATTGAGCATTTACATCGGTGAGGATTTTCCTTTTCCGTCTGTTTTGAGAGGTTTATTATGCGGACCGTCCACTTTGTGGCGTTGTTCATCACTTTTAAATATATCGCGTATTTAATGGACTTGTAGAAAATTTTAACGTAGCTAGTTTCCGTCCACTTTGCGAAAACGTCCATCTATTGTATCCGTCCACCTTGGGACTTTATTTCATGTAGGACAGTCCTTCTATCTCAAGGACTTTATTTCATGTATTACATCACCTTAGTGATCCGTCCACTTTGTGGACCTATGTCTCATCACCTTAGTGATCCGTCCACTTGGTGGACTTATGTTTCATCACCTTAGTGATCCGTCCACTTGGTGGACTTATGTTTCATCACCTTAGTGATCCGTCCACTTTGTGGACTTATGTTTCACCACCTTAGTGATCCGTCCACTTTGTGGACTCATGACTCATCACCTTAGTGATCCGTCCACTTTGTGGACTCATGTTTCACCACCTTAGTGATCCGTCCACTTTGTGGACTCATGTTTCATCACCTTAGTGATCCGTCCACTTGGTGGACTTATGTTTCATCACCTTAGTGATCCGTCCACTTTTGTGAACTTAGGGTGATCGTCCCTGTAGGACGATCCGTCCATCTTGTGGACTTAGGGGGATCGTCCCTGTAGGATGATCATCCCTGTAGGATGATCCGTCCACCTTGTGGACTTAGGGGGATCGTCCCTGTAGGATAATCCGTCCATCTTGTGGACTTCTATCGTTTCCGTTAACTTTGTGGACAATTGCAATGACATACATTCAAGTAGAAGATCAAAATTGCATCTGATTATAGAAATGCGTAAAGGAAAAGTGCCTGCCCCCTTGGGCTTAAAAAAGGCACGACAATATTGTAGCAAAAATAGTTAAACAGTGCCAATAAAAGTTAATAATGCCAAAAAGTCTTAAAAGATAAACTGGTTGTCGTGTCGCTATCACTGGTAGTATTTCCTCAAGTGCTCGGCATTCCACGGATGTGGTAGCTTTTCTCCGTCTATTGTCTCCAGGTGGTATGTCCCTTTCCTTTTCCAAGACGTAACTCTGTAGGGTCCTTCCCAGTTGGGGCCGAGGTTTCCCTGTGTAGGGTCTCTAGTTGTACCCATGACCCTCCTGAGTACGAGGTCTCCTACTTGGAAGCTTCTTTGTCGGACCCGGGAGTTGAAATGTCTGGACATGCGATCCTGGTATCTAGCGATCCTCTGTTCTGCTGCCAACCTGACCTCATCTATAAGGTCCAGCTGTAGCCTCATGGATTCGTCACTCCTTCCCTCGTCGTGGCTGTGAACCCTGTAGCTTGTGAGCCCAACTTCCGCTGGGATGACTGCCTCGCTCCCGTAGGTCAGTCGTAGGGGCTTCTTCTTGGACGTCATTTGTGGTTGCCATCGAGCGCGTGAGTACCATGTAACTCCTTTATCTAGGAAATGTTCCCACAGACGGCGCCAACTGATGACGTCGAAAATTTGTCACCAATGGGTCACACCGTACTCGCGACTCGAACCGAACCTGCACGACAAGAACAACCGACGGACGTCCTTCAGAGAACACCGGTGTGGTGCCGGCCAAAGGTTCTCCGACGGTCAAGTTAGTATTGTTCTGTTTTACTTAGAGCGTTAGAGAGGGTCAATTAAAGCGTACCTCGATTTCTGTGGGTATTAGGCCTTTTATAGTGATAAAGGGTTGACTTTTCCTTTTTGGTTTCCATATCTTTTCAATGTGGGACTCTACTCCCAATTCTTCTAAGCGTGGTGAGCAAGGATCCCCATTTCCGGATCCTAGGGTTTTTCTGAACTATGGACGTTTCGGATCATGGGCCCTTTCGATGGGCCTTCAAAGCTGGGACCATCTTTACGTAGGCCCAAGAGACCCAGTCCGTCAGGCCCATTAAGGTAAGCCCGTCAGGCCCAGTATTTTGTCATCTTCAATAATCTTTTTTTTTTTAATTAATCAATGCTGACATGCCTACCTGACAGCTGGATATAGATCACATGGACGGTAATATAGGGGTGTTTGGTCCATTCACTAAAAAAAGTATGTGTTTTGTTGTTTGAAATATGTGTAAAAATACGTGTGGATGAAAATGTGTATAGAAATATGTGTAATATTGTTTAAAAACTGAAAACATGTGTTTGACTGAGTGTACCAAATGAGGCCATAATTATCACCTTGATTAGCTCAGTGATTGTGCATTTTAGTGCACTATTATAATAAAATTTTCATTATTCAAATTGTTACTCGGACCAAACTCATTTTCCATACCTCTTTGGAATTTGGATTTAGAATATATATATACACACACACTAGCCTCTAAACACGTGCTCACGCGAGTACTTAGAGGTTCTTCTATTTTTTTGGAGTAAAGATTAATAATTTGGATCTATTATAATTTAGAAATATTTTTTTTTATGTTTTTCAAACAGATAAAAATGAAAAAAATTTAGAGATAAGAAGTAATTGTAATTTCTCTTTTGAACGTGAAAGGAAAAAAAATCCTAAATTTTAAGTTTTAAAAAAAAAATTCAAAAAAAAATTTATTATTTGACATTTATGACCCTATTTTTAAATGAAGTTACTTTTTATTAATGGACATTTTTGAACCACAAAAAAGTCTAGTTGAATGAAGGGAATATATAAAATAGTGTAGATATATATATTCTCTTAGTTATATATTTTTTGTCCATATTATATTAGGCTTCTATCCTTGTCGTGTTCATGCGTAATTGAGGATCACCACAATAAGATTCTTCTTCTGTCCAATATGTTTGTTAATTTAATATGATTCATCCTTTCGGCTTGAATGACTATTATTAAAATATAATAGCATTTAATATATAACTAATTTATACTAACATCATGATAAATCATTGCAAATTAATGAGAAGGTATCTCTTATACACATAATGCATGAGTCCAAAAATTTTGTCCTACTTTATGTTTTACAAATAAAAACTTAACACCCTTTCAAAAAAAAAAAAAAAAAAAACTTAACACGTGTTTACATATTTAATTAAATACTAGCGGGTGTATAAGATAATTATTGCAAATTAAATTATTTGAGGGTCTTTTATGCCTTTCTAGGCTTCTAGCTTATTTTTTGTTAAGAAAAATCATTTTGTTGTAATTAATAGGATTTAAGCCCATGTTGTCAAAAAGCAAATTTTTTATCCTAATAGTTTTTGTTGAAAAATAATAAAAAGTACAGAAGGCTTTTTAAATTTTCTTTAGAAAAGAAAAAAGAAAAGAAATAAGGCTCTTAAACTATTGACTAACGCTTTTCCAAAAAAAAAAAAAAAGAAAAGAAAAATATTGACTAACGGACTCGATGTATTTTCCTATGCAACCCATGTCTAGGAGAAAAAAAAAGAGTTGGGATGCTTCTTTTGACATGGAGAGATGTATTTTCCTATACAATCCATGTCTAGGAGGAAAAATGAATTGGGATGCTTATTTTGACATTGAGAGATATATTTTCCTATACAACCCATGTTTAGAAGGAAAAATGAGTTGGGATGCTTCTTTTGATATGGAGAGCTACCCACCCATGGTGAATGAGGTGCCCTTTAACTCAAACTCAAGGAAGAGGGGTAAGGTGAGACGGAATCCCATTGTTATGGAATCCCATAGAGGATCTCGTGCCATGACCTCATGAGGGGCAACCCACTAAAGTCATCTCTCCTACCTAGCTAATTCTACCTTAGATTCAACTACTTAATGCCATAGTTAGTTATTCTACCTTGAATTCAACTACTTTAATGCCCTACTTAGTTATTTAATGCCCTACTTAGTTTAGATTCAACTACTTTAATGCCGTAGTTAGTTATTCTACCTTGAATTCAACTACTTTAATGCCCTACTTAGTTACAAGCTTACGTTACTAAGCTTAACTGAGATGCTTAAAACTATTTAAACAATGACCCTCCTCCTAAAAGTCCAGTTTTTATGACCCACTTCTTTCATATAAAATTGCCGACTCATTACATCTAGAGAACCTTATAGGAGTATTATAGTACATGTGAAAAGTACAGTGGAATGACCATGTCCTAGTTCTAGAATTAAGTAGAATAATTACTACTATAATCAATACCATATACCATTTTAATTATAAAGCAGCATACTCTGTTTTTGCATTAACAGCAACTAATTGATGGACTGCTCTTTATAAATGTTGATTTTCCAAATGAAGTTATAAAAAGAGTGATAAACAGAAAGTAACATAAAGCAGTTGCTCATAAAATTCAACATAACATTACAAGTACACCATTGTCAAACGGAAAATAGGACAGACAACAGCATTTTGGGCACATATAAAACGAGTGCTCAGGACACGAAAGAAAGAAAACAGGGCATTCTTTGCCTTAGACATTGCAATGTACAAATTCCACGGTTCCAAAAGCCTCCCTCCCTGACCATAGAAAATGCCATTCCTCTTTGAACCAACCTCATTACCAGAAACACCATTTGGTAGTTTACATGGCTGAAGAGCTCCTGAAGGACCCTAGAGCTTTAATAGCTCCTGCTCTCAAAATGTACTGGTGATAGAATGCAGCAATGGCAGCACCGATGAATGGTCCGACCCAGAAAAGCCACTGTAAATTACATGAAAACCAATTTTAAGTTAGCACTTAGCACCACTATGTAACATAAATGAAAATTTACTTTTGCAACAACAAATATAAAGGGATAGGTGCATACTTGGTCATCCCATGCCTTCTTCTCGTTGTAGATCACTGCAGCCCCGAAACTTCTGGCGGGGTTGATACCAGTGCCAGTGATTGGAATGGTGGCAAGGTGAACCATGAAGACAGCAAATCCAATTGGAAGTGGTGCCAAGACCTTTGATTGATACAAAAACAATATTAATTATAGTCAAATAGATGTAAAAATAATAATTTTGTTCAAATTTATTTCAATTTGAAGACAAGCATTTCATTTTTAGAAAGTTCGAGAATTCCTAATTTTCAGTTTTTTACCATTAGGAACACATTTCCACTTCCGTCAATTTCTTAGACGTCATGCATTAGGTTTTTCAATTAAGTTCAATCACGTACCTTTCAGACGATTGTCTTAATTTCTTAGATGTTTGACATTAGGTTTCCAATTAAATTCAATCATTGTGACTATATTAAACACAATACAACACATCATTCTTTAAAGACAACTAAATTGAAACATGTGGCTTATTGATCAATTCAATTATACTGTTGAATTCAACTGAGAATCATAACACACCTAATTCCTAGAATGCCTTAACATTGTTCCTTGACAAAATTGTAAAGTTGGATATGGTTACTTACGGGAACATGGGAATCCCTTGCATTTCTCTTTGGATCAGTGGCAGAGAACACAGTGTAAACAAGAACAAAGGTACCGATGATCTCAGCAGCCAATCCGGTGCCCTTGCTGTATCCAAGAGCGAGCTCATTGGCCCCACCACCGTACTTGCTGTAGTAAGCCCTCTGGAATGCCTTCACAAGCCCACATCCGCATATGGCTCCCAAGCACTGAGCTATCATGTACAATATGGCTCTAACCAGTGAGACCTTCCTAGCCAGGAATAGCCCGAATGTCACCGCAGGGTTAATGTGCCCACCTGCCAAATTTAGTAAAAACTGTAAGCCCTCTCTATATGCTATATAGCTCCCATCTTTGCTTTGATTTATATATATATATATATATATATGAAAATTATAGAAATTTAAAAGTGTCACATTAACATGTTATATTTGTAAAAACAATAAGTCTATTATCACACTAAATCACAACTTTTTTTAACGCAATAAATTTCATAATTTTTTTGGGTAATTGTAAAGGTAATAGGTTTTGATGGGTGTAAAATTAAAATAATTATAATGTTTTTATGTGAAAATAATGTTGCATTACTGCATAATTTAGTACAATTAACTATAAGCTCAAAGCTATGACTCACATATTTGTTTCTTTTTTGTTTAATTATAGAAATCGGAATCTGCATGTCATCACATAACATATATATATTTATAAATATGTTTCTCATACTTTCAATAAATCTTATTCAATTTTTAGGAGATCACAAAATCTAGAAAAATTAAATGAATTTAAAGTTATGATTTTTTTTTCTTCTGAGAACTGAGATTCAAACCCAAATTCTCTATCATAACTATATAATCCCACTGAATTACAAGTCTCATAGTCAAAATTAAGAATATTTGATAGAGAACCCACCTGAGATACCAGCTGTGCAGTAAACAAGCACAAAGATCATGCCACCAAAGGCCCAAGCTATTCCAAGAATTCCAACACCACCACACTGATCAGCAGTCGGATCAGCAGTCTGGCTCTTGTATCCAATTACAGTCAACACAGTAATGTACAAGAACAAGAGAGTGGCAATGAACTCAGCAATGATAGCCCTGTAGAAGGACCACTGTGTAAGCTCCTCAGCATCAACCAATGGTGCTGGTGGTGGGTCATGGTAGTCCTTAGATGGGAACCCTTCAATATCCTTGCCAGCCATAGCTAAAAGCTAGGGTGAGTAGTAGTGACAGAAGAAGAGAGAGAGCTAGGAGATGATGAGCAAGTGAGAGAGAGTTCTAAGCTAGTGTTGTTGTTGAATGTTAATGGGAAAGTAGAGGAGTTCAGGGGGGGTATATATCCTGGTTTTGGATTGAGCGAGCTAGTTAATTAATAAACTTAATTAGCTTTGCCGCCCCATCATGCTAATTTTAGTTTCTTTCACTTTCAGATGTATTCCTACCTAACCTTTTGGTAAAATTGTCTGTCTAAAATTGTTGAGGCCACATAAAAAAAAAACACAATTTATATTACAATTATCTATGTAACAAATCGTGAATGGTGGCAAAAAAATTATGGATCCATATGAAAGTGACAGACAATCTATTACAGTATGATATGTAAGATAATTGCGATAAAAATTGTGTCAATTTATATGGTTCTAGAACTACATTTTTCCGTGTGCTTCTCTGGCTCACTCTGATTCGTCTTCTGCTGAACCTGATTCGAGTAAAGTTCTAAGAGTCACTACAAATTTCGACACTATTTTGATAGTATCGACAAAGATTATCACGTCACATGGGTTTTTAGGTAGGAATTTCTTTTCTTTTTTTAAGTTGATTACTGGAACTTTCTTCAATTATCTTATGTCATGTCTTTAACCGAGGACAAGAACTTCTAATGGCAATATTATTATTTTTTGTTTTTGTGGTTTTTCTTTCCAATTATTTTAGGTAAGACATAATATAAAACAAAAACAAAAAAGAATGAATATTGTTTTTGAGTCAAGGTCTTATCGTGCTAATAAAAATTTTATCATTACACCGCCACTAATTGGATCAACCGTTAAAAACACTCAACGAACATATAATGCTGTTTTAGTTGTGACTTATTAGTTGTGAGATGACATTAACTAATATCTTATTAATATATAAGAATATCTTTTTTATTTTTTAAATAATTGGATAGATATAATAAGGATGAGAGATGATTCAATTCATATTTTTTTATAATAAATAAAAGTATGTTATACTTATCACTATGTTTGTTTGGAATTTTTTTTAGTATATTTGCATAATATGAGACAAAAAATTAAAAACTTGCTTAAAAAAAAAAAAAGTTGAAACTCATATTATTTGAAATAAAGCTACGTTACTCGAAAACAATGAATATTTTAAACAAAAAACTAATTTATAATTGATTACCAAACCCATAATAGATTACAAAGTTCTAGACAAAAATAAATTATTTTATTTTGGTAAATTGTAAATTATACTTCTAAGGTTTAGGGATATTTGGATTTTATACCTTAATATTTCAGAACTTGGATTTTATCGTGTAAAATCCAAACAACCTTAAATTTTAAAAAGTAAAATCTAAACACTCTTAAAATTTAAGTAATAAAATCTAAAATTTAAAATGTTAGAGTATAAAATCTAAACATCCCAAAATTCAAAAGGTAAAATTCATATTATAAAACTTCAAAATATAAAATTTAAACATTTTCAAACGTTAGAGGTGTAATTTTTAATTTAATATCCCAATTTAACTAAGCTAATCCATTCTTTATCCATGAAATGGTTTAAAAGTCCCATGAGTCCATAGCGGGGTAGAAAAAAAATTGGTCTTTCAAGTCATGACTTTTAATTATTGTGAAAACCAAAATATAGTTTTAAATAAAATAGCGGTGTAAAAAGTAGAGGCTATGCTTAATATATGCATTTATAATTTTGAGATGATTGTTTTCAAAATGATCAGAACCTTTACATTCATTGCGAATGCGAAGTTCAAAGAAATATTTAGTTTGGCCGATCATGATCCAAAATAGGGCCCATGTCGTAGAAATGTGGCGGAGCCAAACTACGAAAGTCATGAAAGTTCAATTTTAAAGTCTCTCATAGGCTAACACGTGTCCCTCAACTTGGGTGGTGGCCCCACCATTAAAACATTGTAGGCGACGGCCAGGTCAAAAAATCACATGAGTACTGTGAATATCGTGACAATGTTTTACAGGCGTGACTTAAACCGACCAATTGATAATTCATTCAATAATAATTCAATTTTCATAGACACACACACCATCACCACCGTCCTCACCAAAACAGTCCAACTCAGCCCCACCACACCTCCCCTACATTCTCAACCACTCATTTCTGGCCACGTTTTCTTGGCCCAGCCGCCACCAATCATTGTACTTATTTTTGTGTAACCAAATTCTAAATATTATTAGAAAATATTTAGGACCACAATTTATTTCTCGACTCTTTTGGTATAACACTTATTTCATTATTTTTTGTTTTAATTGTGATATGACAGAGTAAGAGTAATGGAGAAAAAATTATGGATTAATATGTAAGTGATAAGCAATTATTTAAAATTGTGAAATAATTTGTGGTTTTAAAACTAAAAATTATAGTGGGTTCTAATTAGTTTAATTGATAAAAATTTTTATTGTTGAATAAAAGATTTATGGTTCAATCTTCGCCTACACTAAAAATTGATTAATGTTTTGGTCTGATAATAAAGAACTATCATAAAAAACAAACGCTATAGATTGAAACTACCTTAAAAAAAAAAACTAAGAATTATTAGTTAATTATGCTTATCTCTAATCATCATTATTATTATTATTATTATCCTGATACATAGAAAAAGACCCTTGGCTAGACCAAGACAAAAGAAGAAATTCCTATGGTTGTTATGTTGCCACGTTTCACGCACAGAGAAAGAATTATTGTACACGGTCTACTTTACCATTTATTGATTGATTACTATTCTATTACTGTTATTTTTCTATGGTAATAGTAGCAGAAAGTAGAAAGTAGAAACTACAGGAAACTTCATTAAAAACATGTTTAGAGAACTATGGGGAAGCCTCCAAAAAGCAAAAAAAAAAAAAAAAAAAAAAGGGTTAACTTTGTCTTGAAGTTTCGGTAAGGAAACGTACTTGAATTTTTGTGCTGAGATTTCAGAGCCACGCGTTAAAGAAATGGGGCTGGATTCAGTGATTATAGAGAAGCGAGAATTGGGCCCACTTGTTCAATTTCTAGTGTGACATGTGATGTGTCCCATGTGTGATGAATGGAATCTAAAATTTAAGAAGATAAGCACAAGAAGTAATGGCTTTTTATAGCTGTTTCTGCTGTGCCACATAGAAGCAGATCATGAATGCTCCAATATTGTCTTCAATACACTTCTCCTTTGTTTTGTTTTGGTTTGGTTTGGTTGTTTTTTTTTTAGGTATCTTTTATAGGTGTGTTGGTAAATGAGAAATAATGTCCTTGAAATTTAAGGAACCCCCTTTTGAAATGTAAAGGATTCAGATCGACCGTGACTTATGGAACTCACATAATCCTCATGTAGGATCTCCATTCTAATCTGCCAACTAGCTTGGCAGTATTTGGCATGTCCTATTGGGTTCATTGATTGTGCTTGCGTTCAGCTAAGTAGATCCCATAAATGTACACATCAATAAAATCTGTCCCAGTTGTCAATCTTGGGAAAACCCAGCAAGATCCATATGATATTGGTATTGATGGTAGACTAATAATAGTTCACAAATTCTTGGTTTTTTGATGGGCTCGAGTGGATTTTTAATCACCTGCGGAGTTCAATTTATCTAGTAACAATTAAGTCTCACAATTTAGATTTCTTGTCCATGATAGAAGAGAAATTTGATTAGCAAACGGCTCATATTTCCCAAGATTTTTTTTTTTTTGTCAAAGAGATTATTACATTGCTCCACTTATTATTGCAGAGGAAAACATTAGTACAAAGTACAAACTACAAAGACAAATCTGATTGTTAGGATAAACTACAAAACTTACAGGTCCATTCGCTACCCAATTTATAATTGAAGGGTCTGCGAATAAATCTACAAAATTTAAGGAAGGACCCAAAAAATAAATTTTAAAAAAAAAATAGCCTCCAATATTTTAGGAGTCTTCCTTGCATTCTTCAGCTTCCTCTTCTGTAATTGTCTCCAATACAGGAGAAATAGGAACCTTATTGGGAGAAATAAGAAGTGCTGGTGCAACCTCAATCCAAGAACTCAAAAATCTGTCACCCTTTGCCATTGGAGGGAGAATAGCTTTGTCCTGCTAATAATGATAAGTGAGTAGTTCTTCCTTTGCTGGAGAAGTGAGATTGAAGATGTGAGTATAAGACAGTTTCAAGAACCGAGTTCTTGGAGGTGTTCTTGTTCACAGTGGTGAGAGAGAGAGAGACTGATAAGAAATTTTTTTTTTTTTTTGAGAAAAAGAGACTGATAAGAAATTGAGTTGTGGGTTGAGAGTTAAAAGTATGGGGACGTGTGATTTTATAAGCGTTAAAACGACATCGTGAACAATAAGACCACGCGGTACCAAAAGAGCCATCGAAAAAATACATAATTAAAAGCAAAAAAACTCATCCAAAAGTTTTTACACGTGGGAAATATGGGAAGTGTGGAGGACTCAAAGTAAAAAATTCATGGCTGTAATTATTGGTGGCAAGAAGCCAAGAAAGTGAGAAACATATTGCTTTAGATTCCTGTAACCTTTTTATGTTAAGATATCATTCTTACAAATTTCAGACATGATCATGCATGTGATCAATTCTTATAGTTAAGGTTTGAGTTGAACAAATATAAGATGCAATGTCATATAAATTTTTAGATTGAAAGTAACTAGATTTGGATTCCCCCTAGCCCCCCAATATGGAAAACTCTATCCCTCTCACTCCAATCCAAGAACTACCAAACATCTACGGAGTATCTAATCCTATTAATCCAAACACTTTTTAATGGGACATGGGTAAGCTCTTTACACGTTTTGAATCACAAAGACTCAAACTATTGGAGAAATTTTAAAAATCCATTTGGGCTCATAATAGCAGCAAGCTAATTTTGTAAAATCGGCATACCTTACAGACCAAAAACAAATATTTGAATCCTATGGTCCCTTATCAAAATCTGACTGGTAATTCAAAATGAAAAGCCAAAATCAGCCCCTGCCACAAACTCTTGACATGGAAAATATTATGGGAAACTACTCCACACATTTCACTCAATGTGCCCCATAGCTCAATTAGTGTGGCGATCTTTCCCCATGGCCAATCCATATAGATATTAGATAAGACCCTCTAATCTGCCCAGCTAATTGGGTAAAATTTATTCTCAATCCCATTGCAAGAGGCCCTTTCCTGTACTCTAATTGCAGTTGTTATATGTGATCATATCTGGTTTCATAGAAACAAATTGCTTCAGAGCTCCTCTTCCACCTCAATTCCACCTACCCCACTAGCCCCCAAAGCTCTCAAGTGAAATTAACTAAAATTTTCTTTTTTCACCAACAAGATCCATATTGGGTTCGTTGATTGTGCTCGCATTCAGCTAAATAGATTCTATAAACAAACATCAATAAAATCTATCCCAATTGTCAATCTTGGGGAAACCCAGCAAGATCCATATGGTATTGGTATTGGTGTAGACTAATAGTTCATATATGCTTGGTTTTTTTATGGCCTTGAGGGGATTTTTAATCACCTGCAACATTATTGGGGTTCAATTGATGTAGTAACAATTAAGGTTTCTTTGATCGTTTCTTGTCCATGATTGAAGAGAAATTTAATTAGCAAAAGGCCCATATTTCCGTGATTGTAACCCTCTATTTGTTTATGCTAAAAAGATTACTTATAAGACAAAAATTGGAATTGAAGAGGAAGACATAGGTACAAAGACAATTCTGATTGTTAAGATGAACAACAAAACTTACCAGTCCATTCACTGCCCTTAGAACTTATAACTGAAGGGTATTAACAAATCCACAGAATTTCATTAAAAAAAAATTAGGAGTCTTCGTTGCATTCTTCAGCTTCCTCTTCAATAATTGTCTCCAATACAGGAGAAACAGGAAGCTTATTTGGAAAAATAATCCGGGCTGGTGCAACCTCAATCCAAGAACTCAAATATGTGATACCCTTTGCCATTGTAGTAATTAATAGAATCGCTTTGTCCTGCTAATACAAAAAAATTTTCAACTATACCAAGGAGACAGAGAGACCCTGGTTATGAAGATGAACAAGATTATGAGAAGAGAGTATTCTTCCTTTGCTGGAGAAGTGAGATCGAAGATGGAGTATAAGATTAAGAGAGGAGTTCTTGATAGTTGAGACTTGAGAGAGAGTGAGAAATTGAGAGCTGTGGGTTGAAGAGTAAAATAGGTGGACATGGGATTTTATAAGCGTTAATACGACAACGTGAACAATAAGAGGACGCGGTACAAAAGCAAAAGCCAAAAGGGCCATCGAAATAAATAATAAATAATTGAAAGCTAAAGTAAAACACACCAAAAAGTTTTACACGTGGGAAATATTGAAGTGTGAAGGGCTCTAGTAAAAAAATTCATGGCTGTAGTTCTTTTCAAAAAAAGAAAAAGAAAAATCATGGTTGCAGTTGTTGGTGGCAAGCAGACAGGAAACATATTGCTTTGAAATTTCCGTGACCTAGTTAAGATTTCATTTTAATACTTTTCTAAAAATGCATAAAAGATTTAATTTTAATACTTTTTTAAAAAACTCTAAATCACTGCAAAAAAAAGGATTGGAATGTTAGATTATATTTGGTTGCAAATGAGGGAAGAGAAGAGAAGAGAAATGACCAAAAGGAGGGAAATTATTGTGTACTCCCAGAGTACTATAAATGTGTACTTTCTCCTTTCACATGAATGGTAGGTCCTACTAATTAAATTCATGGTGAGATCCACCATTTATGTGAAAGGGGAGAGTACGCATTTATAGTACTCCGGAAGTACCTAATAATTTTCCGCAAAAGGAAAGCAGATGAGAGAGAAGAGAAAAGGAAACCATTCTCTCATATATGTTTGGAAATAGAGAAAAGAAAAGAAAAGAATGCACTCTCTTTCCTTTGTTTGGTTTGCAAAGAGAAAGGAAACCAAAAGAAAAATATATGTCATTTTACTTTTATGCCGGCATGAATGCAAAATATGAAAAATAAAAGGGATAATTACACATAACCCACCTGTGGTTTGGGCGAAAATCACTTTGCCTACCCGTGGTTTGAAAAGTATCACTTAACCCACCTGAGGTATGTTTCCGTCACTCTCCGTAACCCACCTCGGTCTCTGCCGTTACAAAAACACCTTGTAACCCCAAAACAGAACATAACGCGAATCAAAACCCCCAAAACTCAAACACTTTTCGAGAGAGACACCCAAGGTGCAATCAGGCTTGTTCTTCGCGGTTTGGAGCGTGTGGAGAGGGAGAAAGCACTTCTTTTGCATCATCGAACCTGGGCAAGGTATGTGTGATGTTTTTTCATCTGCATTTGGGTTCTTGATGTCATTTTTTTATGGTGACCCACCCACGTAGTTAGGTTTTGCTGTTCATCTGCACAGTAAAAATTTTTTTGTATGTTAAATTAGCATTTTGCTATTTATGTGTAGAATCGCTTAGGATATGCATTTTGCTATTGTTGTTTCTATAATGCATTTTGTCAATGATTGCACTTGTTTGTGAAGTGTGGGTAGTGTGGTCCCTATGAATTTGTTGGGAGTCTGGTTTTGCATGTGCTTTATGTGGTCCTTTGTCCGTGTGTTGTTGTCAATTTGTTGCCTTGTTGTCTCTTTTGGCTTCTTCTCACTTTCTGCATGTCAGTGTGTGTAAACAGTGAGACTTATTTTAATTGCAGATGGATGATGTCACATTTGACCTTGAAATTCATGTTGGGGGATGTTTTGTGGAGGAGCCAACCAAGGTTGTCAAAATCGCGATCCGGATCGTAAAATCGCACGATTTTACGATCCCACCTCACCAAAAAGATTAAAATCGTAGCAGGATCGCAAAAATGTTAGGATCGTTTGTAGGATCGTGTAGGATCGTATAGGATCGTAGGATCGTATGGGATCCTACCGATCCTACCGTTAGGCTTTTTTGGCTTTTTTTTTTTTTTTTTTTTAAAAAAATGGGATTCATTTGGGTCATTTGGGTAAGTCCAATGAAATAATGCCCGGCCCACCTAAAGGTCCAATACCCACAAGCCCAATGAATTAAAGTCCTAAATTACCCCTCTCTCAAAATAAAATCCCAAAAAAACCTATACTACTTAAGTTAAGTTTTCAAACAAAACCTAAATATTTAGAAACACTTAAAAGCTTCAGCAGTCAACAGACTCAACACGCACGACGCACCTGCTGGTCCTGCTCCCTCCCGCGCGCCTCCAGGCCCTCCACAGTCCGACTCCCCTGTTGTCCGACTCCCCTGTTAAAAACCCAGCACTCAACCCTCTCAATGGTGAACTATTGGTGCTCTCAATCTTTCTTAAGTATTTAGAAGCATTCAAAAACCAGCACCTCAGTCCCGCACGGTCGCACCTGCTCAGTTCTCTGTCAAACGCTCCAGAACGCAGCAGCTCTGTCCCGCGCGCCATTGCTGCCTTTAAGCTTTCTGGTAATCTTTTTTGGTAGTTAGTACTTATTAAGTTAGTAGTTTATCATTTATTTGCACTTTGATAGCTTGATTCCAGATTGTTGTGTTGTGTTGTGTTGTGTTTATGTTTTTATTTTTCTATTTTGTTAACTAAATTAAGTAAAATTTGAAAAATTAAGAAACAGAGTCTTTAGTATTTGATTCTTTGAGAAATATTAGTAAACACAATTAGTAGTTTAGAATTGCACATAACCTGTTTGATGAATTTTCTGTGTGATTTTTTTGAGCATGCTCTGTATCTTGGTGTCTTTTTTTGCAGCTCTAGTACAAATATACAATGTCTAATTTGGCTAGAAAGAAAATTAAGCGAAAAAATGCACTAGGAAATAGGTCTGACTTGGGATGGGAACATGGTGTTGAAGTAGGTTCAAGGCAAGTTCAATGTAATTATTGCAAAGAAATTCATAGTGGGGGTATATATAGGCTGAAGCATCATTTAGCTGGGACTAGGAAAAATGTTTCAGCTTGTCCTAGTGTGCCAGAAAATGTGAGGGAAAAATTTGCGACTCTTTTGTATGCCCAATTTGAAGCATCTATAAAAAAGAAAAGGTGGTATACTATAGAAGAAGAGGATGATGGCAATGATGATGAATTAGTTGAAGTACAACAACTACATTCATCAAAAGGGAGGGGCAAACACATAGGCTCCATGGATAAGTTTGTTACAAAAAATAAGCAAGTAACAATGAATCGTGTGTTTAAAAAAGGAGAACGTGATCTAGTGATCCAACAAATTGCTAGATTCTTCTACACTAGTGCCATCCCTTTTAATTGTGTCAAAAATCCGAAGTTTCTGCAAATGATTGATATGATTTCAAGATTTGGGATTGGCCTCAAGCCTCCTTCCTATCATGAGATTAGGGAGACATGCTTGAAGAAAGAGGTAGATTTTACACAACAAATGCTTGAAGAATATAAGGTTGAATGGAAAAAAACAGGTTGTTCAATTATGTCTGATGGCTGGTCTGATAAGAAAAGGAGATCCATTTGTAATTTTTTGGTGAATAGTCCCAAAGGAACCATTTTCCTATACTCTATAGACACATCTAACATATCTAAAACAGCTGAAAAAGTTTGTCAAATGTTAGATGAAGTTGTCGATAGGGTTGGAGAGGAGAATGTTGTGCAATTGGTGACTGACAATGCTGCTAACTACAAACTAGCTGGAGAGATGTTGATGCAGAAGAGAAAGTGCCTGTTTTGGACTCCATGTGCTGCCCATTGCTTGGATTTGATACTTGAGAATTTTGAAAAAAAGATTAAGGACCATAAGTACACAATTGCAAAGGGGAAGAAGATTACAACGTTCATATATTCTAGAGCTATGGTTTTAAATTGGTTGAGGGATTTCACTAAAGGGAGGGAATTGATTAGACCTGCTGCCACTAGATTTGCAACATCATATTTGACATTGTCATGCCTTAATGAGTTCAAAGGAGAATTGATGGCAATGTTTTCTTCTGAACAATGGAGGTGTAGTAAATTTGCAAAAACAAAAGAAGGGAAAAGAATTCATGCCATAGTTATGGATAACAATGGCTTTTGGCGACTTGTTGTCAAATGCTTGAAGGCCGCAATACCCCTTTTAAAGGTGCTTCGCCTGGTTGATTCTGATACACCTCCAATGGGATTCATTTTTCAAGAAATGGAAAAAGCAAAAGAAGAAATACAGAAAAATTTCAATAATGTTCAAAAGAGGTAACCATTTTATTTATATCTTCCTTAAATTTACATTTGTTTTTAATTCATTAGCTTATTAAATATATATTCTTTTTTTTTAATATAATATCCACTGTTTTAAATTGTAGTTACAAAGAGATATGGGATATTATTGATGATCGATGGGAAATGCAACTTCATAGGCCTTTGCATGCTGCGGGATACTATTTGAACCCTTCTATTCATTATGATCCTTCTTTTGATCCGGGTTCAGATATTAAATTAGGACTATATACGTGTCTTCAACGAATGGTTCCAGAAGTTAGTGATAGGAAAAAGATAGATATGCAACTTGAAAAATTCAAACAAGCAAAGGGACTCTTTGGTATTGAAGCTGCCATACTAGCCAGAGATACTAAACAGCCAGGTAACAATTTTGTTTTTTGTTTTTTGTTTTACATTCAAATTCATCTTTATTAATTGTAAATTTTATTCTTAAGACTAAGATATTATAATTCATATATGTATCAGCTGAATGGTGGGACTCATATGGAGATGACTGTCCTGAATTGAAAAAATTTGCTATAAGAATATTGAGCTTAACATGTAGCTCATCTGGTTGTGAAAGAAATTGGAGTGCGTTTGAAATGGTAAGACCAAATGACTTTGGTATATTATGACAAGATGGTTTTCCATTTTCTTTCTTAGTAAAAGTTTGTTTCTTCCCCCCTCCCCTGTGTTTGAGAATTCTCAATTAAAATTATTACAACTATAGGTACATTCAAAAAGGAGAAATCGCTTACACCAGAAAAAAATGAATGACTTGGTCTTCGTTATGTACAACTTGAAGATAAAACAAAAAAGAGCTAAACCATTGAGTACAAAAGAAGAAATTGGTTTGGAGAATTTGTCTTCTGATGATGAGTGGTTAGCAGCAGATTCTGTAGATTCAGAAAATGATAGTGCAGATTTTGATGAAGACAATGAAGGTATTAATTTATAACTTTAAAGCCTTCCTTTATAGCTAATATTTATATAAGTTATCAATGTATAGTTTGAATGTGTGACCACTAATCACTAATTTACATTTGTATACTTTACTTATCAAAAAAATTTGTATATTTTGGTTATCAATGTTAGGTGATGATGAGGTTTCAAGAGTTGCTGCCAAAGGAAAAAGTGTGCTAGTTCATGATGTTAGTGATGAATTTCATGAGAATGATGATGGTTCTAATGATGATGATAGTGATCGGCCCCCACCTGGATTTGAGAGAGTTAGGGATTTCGATGATTACACCATGGATGTTGATACTAGGAAGGATATAGATGATGAAATGAGATATGACAATGATAGTGACTAGATTAGAAGAACTTTAGAATGGGAATTCTCTTTTGGATTTTATATTTGTAATTAGCTAGTTTACCTTAGATTGAGAATTCTCTTTTTGAATTACATATTGTAAATTTGTAGTTAGCTAGTTTTTATATGCTAACTAGCCTAACTTATTTTGGATTTGGAACTTAGAATTTGGAAAACATTTTCCATATGTGTAAATAATATTTTGGTACTTAGTTGCTAATTAAACATGTATTGAACTTTTTAGATATATTATGTCAAAAGTTAAATATATTTTGTTTCGTTAGAATAACATAAGAACAATGTAGTGCGTGTAAATTACATTTTATGATGCAATTTTTGTTTTTTAATGGATGAATTCATATTTTAAGTGATTATATAACATACAAAGTCATTATCAATAGGATTTTTGCTTAAAATCTGAAAATAGGTAGGATCTTACGATCCACGATTCGATCCTACGATCCACGATCTTACCTACCTCCAACGATCCTACGTAGGATCCCGATTTTGACAACCTTGGAGCCAACCATACAATATGTGGGTGGGTCTGTACGTTTACTGACAGAGATTGACCCTGACAAGTTGAGTTACTTTGAAATTAGGGATTTATGCCATCTAGTTGGTGCTCCTAAGGAACACAGTAGATATAAGTATTTAATTCCTGATGGTGATCTACAGCATGATTTAAGAGACATAGAAACAGATACAGATGTCGTAAACATGACTAACCTTCATAAGGCATGGTATGCTGAAAAAATCATAATCTATACTGACATAGATGTGGAGCCATTGGCAGTTGAGTATCCTGATGCAGGGGGAGTGGTAGATGGTGGCGTAAGTGGTGATGCAGCAAGGGTTGAAATAGAATTGGATAGTGATGATGATGAAGATGATGAGAATGATGATGAGAGTGATGATGAAGAAGATGTTGAGGATGTTGACATTGATGCAAGAGATGAAGAACAGAATGTTGAAGGAGATGATGATGATGATGATGATGATGATGATGATGATTGGCTAAATGAAGGCCTAGAGGGGGATGGCTTTGGTGATGATGTATTTGCTGCTCAAAAATCAGCTCCACAAGGTTCTGCTCCCAATACAAACCCAGAATCAAGCAATGCACCCCACACAGCCCCAGAATCAAGCAATGCACCCCACACAGCCCCAGAATCAAGCAATGCACCCCACACAGCCCCAGAATCAAGCAATGCACCCCACACAGACCCTGAGTGGGCTGAGCCAGCCCTTGAGGATGACCTGGTAAGCATGGATGGGTCTGATGATGAGCAGGAACCTGAGCAAGTGGAGTTTAATGCTAAGAGTGACATGAGAAATGTTGTACTGAAGAAGGAGATGAAGTTCCCTAATGCAAAGGTGTTCAGAGCTGCTTTGAGGGAGTATGCAATCAAAAAACCTGTTGACATCAAATTCAAGCTGAATGAGAAGACCAAGATATCAGTTCACTGCAAGAATGGGTGTGGGTGGAGATGTTATGCATCTCAAATAAGTGGAGAGCTAACATTTCAAATTAAGACCTTGACTGATGAGTGTACTTGTCCCAAGTCTTTCAAAAACAGCCAAGCAACATCAGCTTATGTTGCTAAGAGGTTCGTTGAGGATTTTAGCAAAAATCCAAATTGGGAGGTGAGTGGTGTACACAACCATGTGATGCAAAATTTATCTGTTGACCTAAGTGTAAACCAAGTGTATAGGTCAAAGAGAAAGGCAAAGGATTTGATAAATGGAGATGAGCAACTGCAATATGGTGTCCTTAGGGACTATGCACAAATGATAACCACTGTAGACAAGGGGAGTAGGGTTATATTGCAGACAGAAATGGCTGAGGAGACTTCCCAGCCAAAATTTAAGAGGATGTATGTTAGGTTCAATGCTCAGAAGGTAGGATTTTTAGGTGGATGCAGGCCATTTATAGGTTTAGATGGTTGTCACATAAAGCACAGATTTGGTGGGCAAATCTTATCTGCCACTGCCAAGGATGCAAATGACAACATTTTTCCAGTAGCCATGGCTGTTGTGGAACAAGAAACCAGGGAGTCTTGGATATGGTTTTTGGAAATTTTTGCTGATGATATAGGGAGGCCAGAGGAGCTTCAGTTGGTCTTCATTTCTGATAGGCAAAAGGTATGCAAGTTTTGTTTTGTTCAGTTACACTTGAATAGTTGACTTTGTTTGCTGAACTAACTTGTTTTGTTTGTTTGTTTGCTTGCTTATTTACAGGGGCTTATACCTGCAATAGAGACACTATTCCCTACCGTGGAGCATAGATACTGTGTGAAACACATCTACAACAATTTCAAAGTTGATCACAAGGGATTGGAGCTGAAGGATGCATTGTGGAGGTGTGCTGCTACCACAACAGCAAGGGAGTTTGAGAGATGCATGCAGTACATAAGGGATTTGGATGAAAAGGCATATGAGTATCTTGCAAACATTGCACCTGCACAGTGGACAAGGTCACACTTCACTCATAGGGCCTTAACAGATTGTTTGGTAAATAATTTGAGTGAGTCTTTTAATGCAATGATATTGAAATCTAGGGACAAGCCTATCTTGGCAATGTTGGAGTGGATTAGGGTTAGACTTATGACTAGGCTTTACACAAAAAGGGAAGGGATACAGAAGTATGCTGGAAAGTTGTGTCCAAGCATACAAGATAGGTTGGAGAAATTGAAGGTTGAAAGTAAGGCATTTAGTGCTACCCCAGCTGGTAGTTTCCTTTATGAGGTAGGCAGTCAGTATGAGAGGCATGTAGTTGATTTGGTGAAGAAGACATGTAGCTGTAGGTCTTGGGATTTAAATGGCATTCCCTGCAAACATGCCATAACAGCCATTTATACAAACATTGAGACACCAGAAGACTATACCCACCCATGCTACTTCAAAGAAACTTACATGGAGATATACAAGGAGGTACTTCCTCCCATGCCTGGCCAGTCAGAATGGGCTGAGACTGGACAGCCTGCTCCCCTGGCACCTCACATATACAAACAACCAGGCAGACCACCCAAGCAAAGAAAGAGGGCTTCTGATGAGCCTAGGAACCCTTACAAAGCAAGTAGACAGAATAGACCTGTAAGATGTGGGAAATGCAAAAAGGAAGGGCATAACTCAAGAGGGTGCAAAGCTAGCATCACTGGGGAGACACCATGGCAGAGGAGACAGAGACTTCAAAGAGAAAAAGCTGTAAGTAATTAGGATTTAAATGGCAAAAAACAAAAAAAAAAAAACTTGTTTTTAAACTTAGAATAGACACTGTATTGAAACTGGGTTTTGTTGCAGGCAAGGGAAGGGGTGCCTGCACCTAGATCTGCACCTCAGCCTGCACCTCAACCACCATCCCAGCAGCCTACACAGACCTACAACATGATGTCTGCCACTCAGCCTTCATCCTCACAGCAAGGAAATCAACCTAGGCCATCTCACAAGAGAGCAGGATGGTTCTCTTCCTCGCAACCAGAGTTTCACACACCTAGGGAGACCTGGGATACCTTACCAAGTTCTTCACAGGTAACTTAGTCCTGGATAGTTGTGTAGCTTGGGATATTTTTTAACAAGTGGATCTATTTTTTATTTTGTAGCCTTCACATGCAAGTGGAAGCACTGGTGGTGTGAGGACTAGAGGACAGCTTGCTGCACAAAGGCCACCAAAAATGAATCCAGTGGGTGGAAAGAGGAAAGAGTAAAGGAACCTAGATGAATGAAGCTAGTGGGTACGCATGCCAGCATTGGAAGTAAACCTAGTGGGAACATGTGGGCCTTTTTGGTTTTTTTTTTTTTTGTGAAGACCACTGTTGGCCTTTTGTAATTATCAATTAGTGTAAAAAACAGTCACTGCTGGCCTTGGAATGTGCTTTTTTGTAATTACTAATTAGTGTAAAAAACAATCACTGCTGGCCTTGGAATGTGCTTTTTTGTAATTAAGGTACAATATGGAAGTTGTGATATTACAGTTTGTATGGAACAATATTTGTCCAAACTAGATTATATGGAAGTTTATTTATTGCTACTACAAATTGTGTCCAAGTATATTACTTTTATTGTGGAATGGTATGCACAACCAAATTATATGAAAGTTTATTTATTGCTACTACAAATTGTGTCCAAGTATATTTTTCTAATAGAGTGTATGGGAAGTTTTTATTGTGGAATGGTTGTTATGGTATGCACAGCCAAATTATATGGAAGTTTATTTATTGCTACTACAAATTATGTCCAAGTATACTTTTCTAATACAGTGTATGAAAGTTTTTATTGTGGAATGGTTGTTATGGTATGCACTGCTATTGTTGATAATTGACCATTACTTCTTCCATTGAATGGTTGTTAGGATATGCACACAATACTCAAGAATTGACCAATTCTTCATTCATTGACACATCAAAACATTACATCAGTAGGCTAGTGCTATTACAATACAAATTCATTAACACCATTGCCATAACTATCTCTACTAACCAATTAACTACTTCAGGGGCAACAATCTAGGTCTCTTCACTCCAGAGAACTCAATTGAGCCAAAACACAACAACATAACAATAACAAAAAAGATCCATGACAAAATGCATGCAGACTTCCACATTCTTTGCTTCTCTTCAACAAGAATGGCTTTTTCCTTAGCTTTTGCACAGACAGCTCGAGCCTTTCTCTCCCTCTCCTTGGCTTTGGCTTCCTCTTCAAGAGCCTTTTCTGCCATTTGCCTAGCTTCTTCTGCCGTTTCCAGAGCTGTCCTTTCCCTCTCATTTGCAAGTTGGAGAGCAGTCTGAAGCCTAGACATCTTCTCTAGAGCCAAAGGTGCAGCTTCATTCCCACGAGGACAGGTTGGGTTATCAATCCAAACAAAGAAAGGACACTTAGGACCAACCTTATAACGGCTACAACCCAAGAACCTCCTCCCAAAATTGTGCAAACTCAAACTTGTTCTCAAAACACAAGTCTGCTCATTGCACATATGTCCACATGAACCCGAGAAATTACCACTTGATGAAGACATCTCAACATACCACGATTCCTGGATTTAGACTTTCACACAGTAAGTTCACACTTGAACAAAATCTGAAACCCTAAATCAGGAACAGACCCAAATGCAGATGAAAAAACATCACACATACCTTGCCCAGGTTCGATGATGCAAAAGAAGTGTTTTCTCCCTCTCCACACGCTCCAAACCGCGAAGAACAAGCCTGATTGCACCTTGGGTGTCTCTCTCGAAACGTGTTTGAGTTTTGGGGGTTTTGATTCGCGTTATGTTCTGTTTTGGGGTTAAAAGGTGTTTTTGTAACGGCAGAGACCGAGGTGGATTACGGAGAGTGACGGAAACATACCTCAGGTGGGTTAAGTGATACTTTTCAAACCACGGGTAGGCAAAGTGATTTTCGCCCAAACCACAGGTGGGTTATGTGTAATTATCCCAAAATAAAATTATGCGCAAAAATGGAAAATTGGTTCATAAGTAGTTAAGTACGTGGGGTCCACTTATTTTTATTCCATTGCTTCATTCCAAATCTGCCCGATTCGGGCGGATTGCAAAATGTGGGTCGTAGAGAAAATTATTTCATTGGCTTTCTCTTCTCCCCTTTAACCAAATAGAAGAATATACCAACTCTCTCCTCATTTCTCTTATTTTCCTTTCTTTTCTCTTATTCCCAAACATAGTGTTAGAGATTTCACTTGAGTTGCACAACTTTTGTAATTAGGTTATCACTTGAACCTTGGTCATGACTTACTTTTATATGGTTTGCCATAGGGTTGGTTTTAGATTTGAGCCCTTTGGAGATATGAATTTGGATTGTGCAAGATTATTGTTGTCCACTACTTGATGATACTTGGATTGTGCAAGATTATTGTTGCCCACTAATTGATGATACTACGATTCTAGTCAAGTAAAAATAATGCTAGGATTAAACATCATAGATATTGGTCATGGTGTAGGGGGAAATCTTCACCAAACCAAACATTTCATGGTGGAGATGGCATTTACAAAGCAGAGTAGGCGATAACGGAGTGCAACTTTCCAAGCATATTCATGAGTGGGTATTTGACATATGTCGCGCATGGTTTGCCAAGTTTAAATATGAGTCCTCTGTTTCTCTCTCTGTTATGATCCTAGTATCCCACATTACTTAAAGTGTAAGTTTAGAGATATGTATATAATCTCTTGAACACCCTCTCCTTGTAAGTCGGTTTATAAAGGTGAGTCACTAAGTTTTACTAATAGGTAAGTGAAGCTTTCAAAAGAGAATGAGCTACCATCTAATTAGTGTCGATAGAGTAAGTCATTGTGGATGTAAGTTGCAGAGCGTAGTGGTATATATACAAGCTCTAGACACCCTTTAACCCATAAACAATTTTAGTTTTGAAGTTTAAAATGATCATTTTTATATTTGTGTATTTAGGGGGGAAAAAAATTCTAGAAACACTCAACTAGGATATTTGTCCCTATTGTCAATTCTATGAAACCTACATCCATACTGTATTGAGATGATAACAGATTCATGATTGAAAATTCTTTGTTCTTTGTGGACGGTGGATTTTTACGTGCTTTAAACAGGAGGCACCACTAATTTGTTACAAGCATATAATTTTCCTTTTTTAAAAAAAAATTGAGGTAAGAGTCAAACAATTAGAGAAAAAGTAAAAAAATATACACGTGTGAAACGGATGAGTGGTAAAAGGAAAAGGAAAAGGAAAAAATAAAAATAAGAAAAATGTTGGAATTAGAAAATGAAGTTGGCTTGGGCAGTGTGCTAGAAGAATTTTTATAAAGCCGCCGACAACCTTTTCAATAACTTGGACTGGAATAGTGTTATAAAGATTTGAGAGTAGTCATGTCTCCAGAGAGGTGCATCAAAAGAGTTTAGTACTTTATTGAAAGAAAATAATTTAAATGAAGTAATTATATTAAAAAAAAAGTATATTTTAATCAAATATGTACTTATAAGTTATAACTTTAAAATCTTTTCTATCAAAAAAGAAAATAAATACCTTTAAAATCCTTAATAATTCGTACGATTTTTTTATCAACATATATTTATAAAATAGCAAAATCCCGAAATAAAATGTAATGGTATATCAAAATAGATCGGTATCGAAATATTTCATCCTTATAGACAAACCGAAACCGAAACGGACTCCAAAACAGTAAACATAACATTGGTTAGGACAGTAACATATGAAAGAGAAAAGAGAGGTTGAATGAAGAAATCTATCATTTGATTGGAGAGAAATGTAGTGAGCCAAAAAGAAAATGGAGGGTTTATTTTTCCTCCATATTCCTAAATTTCTTTCCTCCCAAAGTTATGAGAAAAATATGAGATATAACGAGTTAATTATTAGTCAGTGGGACCATATATATAGTTGAATTAGCCAATGGCTCATATTTCCCGTGACTGAATTTCTTTTGGTTTTTGCTAAAGAGATTATTAAATTACCCCCACTTATTAGAGGAAAAATTGGAATTGCAGAGGAAGACATTGGTACAAAGGCAAAACTGATTGTTTGGACTTATGATGAACTACAAAACTTACAGAAGTTATATTCCCATTCGCTACCCAATTTATAATTGAAGGGTCTGCGAACAAATCCACAAAATTTAAAAAAATAAAAAAAAAACTCCAATAATTTAGGAGTCTTCGTTGCATTCTTCAGCTTGATCTTCAGTAATAGTCTCCAATACAGGAAAAATAGGAACCTTTTTGGGAGAAATAATAAGAAAGGTTGGTGCAACCTCAATCCAAGAACTCAAACATCTAACACCCTTTGCCATTGTAGTAACTAAGAAAATAGCGATGTCCTGCTGATTAAGAAGCCGCCCACAAAAGTTTTCAACCGAGTCAAGGAAACAGAGAGACCCTGGTTGTGAAAATTAGCACGAAATGAAAAGAGAGTAGTTCTTCCTTTCCTGGAGAAGTGAGATTGAAGATGGAGTGTATGAAAGTTTCAGAACCTTTCTTGAAATTGTTGTTCTTGTTGGCTATGGCGAGAGAGTGAGAAACTGAGATTGGTGGGTTGATTGTAAAGTAGGTGGTGGGTGTGTCATTTTATAAGCCTTAAAGCGACGATGTGAACAGTGAGTTGACGCGGCACCATTTGGGCCATCGAAATAAATCAATAATTAAAAAGCTAAAAGCCAAAAACCCATCAAAAAGTTTTTACACGTGGGGAAATATGGGTTTTAATTATTGGTGGCACAAGAAGCCAAAAAACATGTTGCTTTAAACATTTCCCGTGACCTCCTAGGCTAAGATATTATTCTGACAAATTTTCAGACATTATAATGTGCATGTCAATTCTTATAGGTAAGATTTCATTTTAACAATTTAGCACTAAAAAAAAAAAAGATTTGATTTTAACAAATTTAAGGTGGGATGTTATATGCATTTTTAGACTGTAAGTATATATTTTTCTTTTTCTTTTTTATCAATTTAATAAATAAATAATAGGTTCTAATTAACTTAGATGGTAAAATTTGTTGTTGCCGTAAAAAATGTTTGAATTGTAATTTTCGTCTATACAAAAAATCAATTGATATCTTAGCATAATAATAGAGAACAATAATTATAAAGTGGACATAATATATAAAGCGATAAACATGTCTTAACAAATGAGTTAGTTGATATGTTTTTCTAGTTTGGATGAACTTATTTCTATTACCTTATTTGACTTCTTTAAGAGAAGTACAATTTTGCCTAAATAAATATTGAATAAAATTTAATGATAAATGAAACTTAAAATTTTAGAGGTACAACTAAGGTTATGGCCTAAAGTTATGGCCTTCATAAATACCCTTATTTTGTAGGATCTCTATAAATGGATAGCTTAATTGGTGCTAAGCATGATTACAAATGTTTTTAAAGAAAAAAAATGCTCTCTCTCTCTCTCTCTCTCTCTCTCTCTCTCTCTCTCTCTCTCTCTCTCTCTCTCTCTCTCTCTCTCTCTCTCTCTCTCTCTCTCAAATTATATATATAAAATTGATAGTGAGAGAATTTGAATCATGAATGTCTCAATTTAAAATATCAGGGATTGTCAATTGAACTACAAACAGTTGTCATGACTTACTTTGACATGCCCTATTAAGTTTATAATTTATGCTCCCATTCAATTAAAATAGATTCTATAAACACCATCACATATTCAAAGTTGAGTTGCTAAATGGTCATAAGTTATTTTTATATGGTTTGTAATACAGTGTTGAATTTAAATTTGGTCAATTTCGCTTAAACTAGACTCGATCAATTTTGGTTAAGGTGTGAAGGAAATCCCCATCAAACCAAATTGATCATGGTAGATGTAGGGGGCGGTTTTAGGGCTCTGGCCCAACAGGCGGGTGGTTCTGGCCCAAAAGTCCCTCAACAATGAATTTGTAGAGAGTAGGTTAAAGAACTAGGTCTTTGACAGAGGAAACGTAGTTATGAACAAGCCATGCAACCAGTTGGACGTAAGGATATTCCTCCAAGCTTTTGGAATAACAGTCCCTGGGGCTGTATCTTCTGCTTCTTGTCTCTAACTCCTTTCTTTTTTTCTATCTTTTTCTTCTTCCCGCTTGCGATCCCCTTTCCATGGGGATTTCCTTCTCTTATATAGCATCCTTCCTAAGATCATGACCCTACACTTGTCAACCATCTGACCCTCTACTTGAGTGCCTGTCTCATAGGTCATCCCTCCTCTTTTCTGTGAGTTGCACTGGCCAAGATAATTCTGCGTTCCTGTCCTTTCCACATTAATGCGGCTGGAAAAGTAGTTCCTTGGCATTTAATGCGGCAGTTGTGGTTGCCCCCCTTCCTGAACGTCACGCACTATTCCTTCGTATTGGGTGACTTTTCGCCATGTATGGAGTGTGAATCGGACACCCACTTGGCGAGTCCGAGGAGGTACTCCTCCTCGGACGCCCCTAAGCAGGCCCGGCCCAACATGGTTGGGATGGGATATCCTATGCCCATGCCTTTTCTTCTTGTTGTGGTTGGGCTTGGTACATGTACTATGGCCCAACATCGGCTGACGGATTTTACCCCCACAGTAGAGATGACAATTAGAAAGCAAAATAAGCAATAACGGTCCCCAATTCATCCCAGTGAATTCAAGAGTGCAACTTGCCAAGTGGAATTGTGAATAGGTCTTCAATGTACATTGAACATGGCTTGTTGAAGTCAAAGCTGTGAGTAGGTTATTGAAGTTCATTGATAGTGAGTGATGGTTTAAGCAACCATATACATTTCAATTGGTTGAAGTACACGAATCTCAAGGATGATCTTGGCTAAAACCTTTGATAATTCTTCAAAACTAAGATCAACATTGACCAACAATATTAGCTAGATGAGCATCAAATGAATTTTTTTGCTGGTAGATGAGGATAACAAATTTGTCCTTGACCCAATCCCCTTTCAAAGCAAAGGAAACTCAATCATGGTGGAGTAAGAAGAGAGCAAGTAAGATTGGGCAAGACATTTTTGTTATCTTTCGTTTCAAATAGGACTTTATACTTTCAAAAGTTTCAAATTAATTTGTGAGGTTTAAGATTACTACAAATGAAACCATATAATTTTTTTAGAATCAAATTGAATCATTGACTTAGAATAAATAAAAAAAAAGTTTAAATTGTTACAATATAAATATTTTTAAAATTATTTATTTTTTTTTTTTTTGATAGAGAGTTTCAACCTATGGCGTCCGCTCCTGATAATAGCTCTTTATTATCAGGCCAAGACACCAATCGGTTTTGATGTAGGCGGGGATTGAACCCCAGATCTCTTATACAACCATCAGAAACTAATGAAACTAATGAGTCAGAAAATAACATGGGATCGTCATTCCAAGTGATACAAAGACCAAAACGAGCGTTACATATTTATTGCGCGCATTAATGACAAAACGTAACGAACGAAGCAACGGTAACAAGTGAGCTTTGCACTTCAAAGCTCTCATTGATAACGTACTAGCCGTTGCTCATAAATGCTAGGATTCATTATCCATTAATGCGAGAAACAACTATAAAAGAGAAGGACAACGGAACCCAAAGGTAGACACAAATACTCATCCAAAAACCACTCCAAGTCATCTTTCTCTTTAAACCATTTTCTCCCTTTTTGACTTAAGCATCGAAGTGTTTTTGGCAAATACCACACTAATGTATTACACTTCTTTCCCAAGCTTTCTTGCAGGTTTGCACCCGAGACACGACCAGCCACGAGATTGTCTATCCAGTGAGATGAGGTCCTCAACTTGGTGATTTTTCGCATCATCAGAAGCTATTATTAAACTTGTAATTGTTCTATACTTTAGGGTTCAATTTAAAGCTTTTAAAATTATAAGGTTTAATTTCATACAACCTTAAAATATAGTGTTTAACATGCAATTATTATTATTATTTTAAATTATAATCCTAGCAAGAAAAATGTTGGTAGCACTCCCGCAAATAAAATTAAAATATAAATAGAAAACTGCACACGAAAGTTTAGGGGATAGAATAGATACAATTAACCCATCTTCTTGGCTATTTCTCTTCCCAAAGTTCAAGAGTAATTTAATTCGCAATTGGCCCATATTTGATATTTCCCATGACTTTTTCTTTTTGGAAGTAGAAGCACATATCTCCCATGATTATAATGTTTATTTTTATTTTTAAGGGCTAAGAGATATCCTAAGTTCTTTTATTAAGGAAAGCTGTAAGGAAGAAAAATTGTCCAATTGGAAATTGCAGAGGAAGGAATTGCTACCAGACATACAATTTTTTTTTTTTGGATAGGATGAACTTCAAAACTTACATGCCCATTCGCTACCTTTAAAATTTATAATTGAAGGGTAGGAACAAATCTACAAAATTTAATAATAATAATAATAAAAAAAAAAGAAAAAAAAAAGAAAAAGAAAAGAAGCACACTCCAATATTTTAGGAGTCTTCGTTGCATTCCTCAGCCTCCTCTTCAGTAATTGTCTCCAATACAGGAAAAATAGGAAGCTTATTGGGAGAAATGAGAAGGGCAGGTGCAACCTCAATCCAAGAACTCAAAAATTTGACACCCTTTGCCATTTTAGTAAGAGAACCCAAAAAATATTTCAACCACGCAAAGGAACAGAGAGTGGAGACCCTGGTTACGAAGATGATCACGATGATGAGGAAAAGGGAGTAGTTCTTTCTTTACTGAGGAGTGTGATAGAACTTAGAAGGTGGAAGAGAAGAAGATGGTTTCAGAAATCAGAACCTGATTTTGGAGGCTTTCTTCAGATTCTTGTTTGCAGTGAGAGTGGGTTGAAAGGTAAAGTTGGCGGGTGTCATTTTATAAGCGTTAAAACGATAACGTGTTCTATTCAAATAATTAAATAAATAAATAAAAGGTAGAAAACGTGAAAAATAACAGAAGGACGCGGTACAAAAAGAAAAAGGCTATCGAAATAAATAAGTAAAAAGCTAAAAGCCTAAAAAAGTTTTACACTTGGGAAATGTGGAAAGACTGTGTGGAGGACGCTGGGGAAAATAGGACTGTAATTATTTGTTGCCAAGAAATATATATTGTTTTAAAAGGATTGAGAAGCTAGTGCAATAGTTATCAATAGTTAAAATTGAGAGTTGAAAAAGACCATTTTTAATTTCAATCATTGAATAAAAAAAATGTTAAAAAGTAAAAATGGTAAAAAAATATTTGTGATTGGAGAGGGAATAATTTCATCAATGATGTGACATTAAGATTTTTGGTTTATTTTATTTTTTTCTAATATTACCATAGTCTAAAATTACAAAATATATTACATCATTTTAATCTTATCACCATCCTAAACAATGTAATGTTGTATTCTTGTATTGAGATTACATTTTTGTAAGATTATAATAACGTGATATTGTGGTGTAATGTAATATCACGGCAATCCAAACACCTCATAAGTTTAAAATTTCCATTATTAATTAAAAAAAAATGATTTGTAATTTCAAGTTAGCTTAATTGGTAAAATTCATGATAGTTGAATAAGGGACAAAATTTTAAAACTTTGAATCTCATTCATACAAAAAATCAATTAATAATTTGACCAAAAGATACAAAGCAATTATCATGAAATAATCTACTTTCTTATATTTTTGTTCCATATGAATGCAAAGTGCCAAATCAATCGTGACTTATGTAAGCTACTTACATATTTCTTTTGAAGGATCTCTATTAATGGATTGTTTTAATTCATGCCAAATAAGCAATCAGTATAGAGGATAAATTTAGCAATATTTGGCCTGCCCTATTGAATCCTTTTGGTTTGTTTGAGATTATTGTTGCCCATTGGCAGTTGCTACCAACGAGTATGGTAAAGCTAAAATCATGCTAGGGTTGAACTTGACCAATTTCGGTAGGGGAAAAATTTAGTTATGATTTTGAAATTCAGACCGTTTAATGAACTGGAAAAGGGAGAGGTTTAAGGTTTTTGAGGTTGGACCAAACTGAGGTCAAACGGTAATATGTCATTTGATTTTTATTAATTTTTCATTCCTGACCAACAAGATGTGCGTGGCCCAATGGTTTGCATGCTGGACATTTTATTTCATTTGCTAAGAGCAGGTTCAAGTCTTGTCACCAAGCTATGCCAATGGGTATTAAGTTGGTTCATGGTTGGTGTTGAATGATAGAGTTGAGATCGTAACTTACCAAACTCAAATATTCGAGTGGGTCATCAAAGTTGGTTGATCATGGTTTATTGAACTCAGACATGTGAGTAAAGTTTCTAAAGTTAGGATCCTATTTAGGATTGTTTGGGATTGGATCAAATTGTAGAAGTAGACTGTGGATTAAAAGATCCTTTTTTTTTAACCAAAAAAAAAAAAAAACCTTAGTAGTGACTTTATATATTGAATAATCACATAAATTATAAATTTATTCATAAAAATATTGCATCATTATAATGTAATATATATATATATATATATATATCTCTATATAGCCAAAGCTCATAGAAAATCCAATTTTGTGTTACATGTCCTATTTAATTTTTAATTTTTGTGCTGAGTGAATTATTGAGTGTAAAAATTGAAGAGCCCAAATCCAATTAGATTCTAATTTGGATTTCAGTTGGAGTCCAATTTTTTGCCACATGTTCATCTAAATTTTCAATTTTTGTGGCAAATGAATTATTGGGTGCAAAAAATAAAGAGATTAAAACCAATTAAATTCTAAATATTATATATATATATATATTTATATATATAACTATTACATATTTTAGAAATGTATAGTTTAGAAAAAGTGTAAGCTAATACCATGTATAAGTTGAACCTCTTTTAAAAAAAATGTATAGTTTGAATCATATAATTGTGATTGTTTTTAGGCGAAAAGCAAATTTTGGTCCCTACATTTTCACATGATTCCTACTTTGGTCCCTAAATTTTATTTTTACCACTTTTAGTCCCTGTTTAGAAAAACGCCTTCTGTTTTAGTCCTTTCCGTCAGTGCCGTTAGGGCACTGACCTACGTGGCAAACAGAATTATTAAAATAATAATAAAAAATTTTATTTTGTCATTAAAAAATGCCAAGTCAGCATTTAAATTTTAAAAAAAAATTTATTAAATTTAACTAAATAAAAAAATAAAAAACAGAAATAAAAATAAAAAATCACATTAATTAAGATTGAAGTGTGTCTTGAGTAAGAACAACAAGAACACATACACAAACCCAGAGATTAAAATTCAAAAATTAAAATTTTCAAAATCATCACATACACATGAAAGTTTGGAAATGTTCCAATCGGGGCCACGTGAAAGACAAAATAAACTGCAAAAACAACCCAAACATACACTATACATGACAACAACATAAAAGAAAAGAACCCAGTAATGCTTTAAACTTTAAAAAGCAAACCCAGATATAGATTCAAAAAAAAAAAAAAAAAAATTAAGTACCCAAAGCTTCCAATTGGTGCTTCTTGCTACTAGAACCAGGCGGTCTGCCCCTAGCTTTCTTGAACGAAGTGGGTGGCACTGATCCTCCAGAAGGAAGCGATGTTGGAGCAGAGGGAGGAGGAGTTGGAGCTGGATGAGGAGATGAAAACCCACCTCCACCACTTGACTGAGTCTGAGCTACAGGTACCGGCTGAGCCGTAGGAGTGAGACCCAAAGCCATAGAGTCATCTGGGCCATACTTTTTGGGTCTCCCTCTTTTCCTCTTAGCTTGCTCGCTGCCAGTCATACTCCCCATATTCACATTCACATTTACAGCCCCACCCCCACCACTTCCACCATCAAGTTGGTAAGTCGGTGATGTTGCTGCTGCTGCTGTTGCTGTCGTCATAGCAGCTGTAGCGTTTGTTGTGGCGGAGATGGGCTTGTAAACGGCATTGCTGTCGGAACTAAAACCTTGTAAACGGCATTGCTGTCGGAACTAAAACCCAAGTGCATGTTCTGAACCAGTGGCTATGCCGGCGGCGACGACGACGACTGTTGCTGTTGTTTTTGTTGTTGTTGATGTTGTTGTTGTTGTTGAAGTGCACTGATGGCGGCGAAAATTTTAATTTTTGAATTTTAATTTCTAGGTTTGTGTATGTGTTCTTGTTGTTCTTGCTCAAGACACACTTCAATCTTAATTAATGTGATTTTTTATTTTTATTTTTGTTTTTTATTTTTTATTTAGTTAAATTTAATAAATTATTTTTTAAAATTTAAATGCTGACTTGGCATTTTTTAATGACAAAATAAAATTTTTTATTATTATTTTAATAATTCCATTTGCCACGTAAGTCAGTGTCCTAACGGCACTGACTGAAAGGACTAAAACAGAAGGCGTTTTTCTAAACATGGACTAAAAGTGGTAAAAATAAAATTTAGGGACCAAAGTAGGAATCGTGCGAAAATGTAGGGACCAAAATGTGCTTTTCGCCTTGTTTTTAATGTTAAATTTATGGTTAAGTGATTAAATTCATCATTTCCTAACAATTTAAACTTTTGGGATAATCGGTAATTTATCAAATTATATCCATGCATATGCACGGAGTTACACACTAATTTTATACTAACGAAACAAATATACTTAATTTTTAATATAATTTATTGAAAAAGTTCAATAAATATTTAGTTAACAACTAAGTACCAAGGATGCAATAAGACCAACCATACACCAATCAACATAGAATAAAAGAGCCATACGCCAATCAGCAATGGTGAGAAACATAGAATAAAATTACAAAGAGCCAAAGGCATGCTCAAAAGAAGCAACCTATGCAATCATAAAAGAAGCAAACATGATAAATTCATGAAACGAAAACACTAAGCCAAAGCAAAAACACAAGAAAAATAATTCCCAATCATATAGCCCTAAGTTTAAGCAAAAACCAAGCGTAAATGTTCTTCATTTCTCCTAATAAACAACATTAACTCAAAAACACGTTGTTCACTAGTACGATTCACCAAGCTTCAAATTTAGGTCAATTGAAAAATTAAAAAAAAAAACTAAGAAAAGCAAGTAAATCAGAATCTAGAATTTGATATTTGCTTACAATTTATTGAACGACGAGAGGTAACCTCCTTAGCCATGATTTGGGGATTAGGAGAGGAGGGAAAGAGAGGTGAAAAGGATAAAATATGGCTTGACGGGCTTGTTGTAATGGGCTTGATGGATCCGGTTCCACGGGCCAACGAGGAGCTGGCCCAACGCTCGCTAAAGCCCATCGCTGGTAGATACAGTAAAAACCCTAGATATAGAGTCCTTGCTGCTTATGCCTGAATCACCCTAGAATCCCAAAATAGAAATCCTAGCGCAAAGGGGATTCTAGAAGATACGGCGCTAAAGGAAGATCTTCTCTACAAGGAAAGACCTTGCTCACCATGTTTGGAAATATTCAAGTAGAGTCCTATAAGGAAAAGACTTCAACACCAAGGAAGAGAGGTCAACCTTCTACTACTATAAAAGCCCCAGTATCCTCACAAATCAAGGTACGCGTAATTTACCCTCTCTAACACTCTAGAGTTGTGAGAATAATTCTAACATGACCTTTGGAGGGTATTTGGTCAGCACCGTTGTGCAGGTCTACTTTAAGTGTGCGAGTGCTATGTGACCTATTGGTGATTTTTTCGGCATCATCAGTTGGTGTCGTTTGTGGGAAACATTTAAGCCACATTATCGCTTCCCGGACAAAAGAGTTGCATGGTGCTCACTAGCTCAATGGTGACCACTAATGATGTTCAAGAAGAAGAACCCCCCACAACCGCACTTGAGAAGCAGGTTAAGACTCTCGCCGCAGCTGTGGAACGCCTCACCAAACAAAATTGCGACCTGGAGGGGCAGCTAAACCAGAAAAACGCAGCACCAAATAACCAAGGAGCAGATCAAGAAGGAACCAGCGCTGAAACGAGGAATCAAGAGGGACCACAGGCCAATAACACCCCAAGCAGACTGGAGCGACAAAACATGAGCCTTCCCTCCCTTGCAGATACGGTTCCGCCACCTATTATCGCAGAGATGCAGGCAATAAAGGAACAGATGGAAGTAATGATGAACGCTCTCAAGGGACGAGTGTCCAGCGACCTTGACGACCTTGTTAACCGGACTGACTCGCCATTCACCACCTCCGTCAACTCCTTCCCCATGCTGAGTAAGTTCCGCATGCCACATATGGATAGTTATGATGGGGTTAAGGACCCTCTAGACCACCTAAAGACTTTTAAGACCTTGATGCACCTTCAAGGAGTAGCGGATGCAATTATGTGTAGGGCCTTCCCTACAATGCTAAAGGGTGCAGCAAGAATTTGGTTCAGCCAGTTGGCACCCAACTCCATCAGCACCTTCAAGGAGCTAAGCGCTCAATTTACTGCGCACTTCATCGGAAGACATCGGTACAAGAAGTCTACAGCTTGCTTAATGAGTATCAAGCAGCGAAAGGAGGAAACGTTAAGGGCTTACATATCCCGCTTCAATAAGGAGGCACTTTTGATCGACGAAGTCGATGACAAGATACTTGTAGCAACATTCACGAATGAGCTGAAGGAGGGTAAGTTTTTGTTCTCCCTATACAAAAATGACCCGAAGACTATGTCAGAAGTGCTTTACAGGACCACCAAGTACATGAACGCTGAAGATGCGATGTTGGCCCGAGAAGAGAGGCCCAAGAAAAGAGAAAGGCAAGAAGACACCCGGCAGGACCAAGGCCGGAAGAAAGCAAGGACAGGAAACCGAAGGGATGAGAGACGCCCTAAGCCCATGGAAGGAAGATTCACAAGCTTCACTCCATTGACCGCCCCAATAGATCAAATCTTAATATAAATCAAGGACGAGGGGGCTCTGACGTTCCCTGGAAAGCTAAAGAGTGATCCCAACAAACAATCTAGGGATAAATATTGCCGCTTCCACCGTGACCATAGTCATGACACGACCGATTGCTATGACCTGAAGCAGCAAATTGAAGCCTTTATCAGACAAGGAAAACTGCACAGGTTCGTTAGCAAGGAGAGAACAGATCTACCCCCACAAGAATAACACCCCCGACGGGAGAATGAGCGACCAAGACCCCCCATAGGGGACATAAGGATGATAATGGGAGGAACAGCTGCAGCTGGGTCTTCAAAAAAGGCTCGCAAAACCTATCTCAGGATGGTGCAAAATGTTCAACTGACGGGAATCGTGTCGAAGATAGCACGGAGTGAAGGCCCCATTATTGGATTCTCAGAAGAAGATGCGCGACAATTTCACCATCCACATGATGATGCACTCGTCATCAGCATATGGGTAGGAGACTACAACATGCATTGGGTAATTTGGGTGTTGGTCGACAACGGCAGCTCAACAGATATCCTATACTACCCAACGTTCCAGCAGATGAGGATCGACAAGGAACGATTGATTCCGACAAATGCACCGCTCGTTGGTTTCGGAGGAAGCCGGGTATTCCCCCTGGGCACGGGTCACATTATTCATGGCGGTAGGCGATTATCCCTAGCAGATCATCAAGGACGTAACATTCCTAGTGGTCAATTGCTCGTCTGCCTACAACGTTATCCTCGGATGACCCACGCTCAATTCGTGGAAGGCGGTAACTTCAACTTACCACCTGATGATTAAGTTCCCTACCAACTATGTAGTGGGAGAGCTGCGCGGAAGTCAAATGGCCGCGCGTGAATGCTATGTAGCCATGATGAAGATAAAGGATCAGGTCCAGGACTTAAATATAGAAGAGCCCCGGACGGTGACGGAGCCGGTAGAGAAACTAGAGGAGATACTTCTTGACAATTTCGATCCTAACCGAACAACCAAAATCAAAACACTTGCTAACCCCACAATCCGTCAAGAGCTCATAACTTTTCTCAGGAGCAATCGAGACGTATTCGCTTGGAGTCATGACGACATGCCAAGAATAGACCCTTCAGTCATGGTACAAAGGTTGAATGTATCGCCCTCCTTTCCACCCGTCCGACAGAAGAAGAGAGTGTTCGCCCCGGAACGAGATCAAGCTATAGCAGAAGAAGTCCGCAAACTACAAGAAGCAAGTTTCATTAGGGAAGTTTACTACCCTGATTGGCTGGCAAACGTAGTAATGGTTAAGAAAGCTAGCGGGAAGTGGCGGATGTGTGTGGACTTCACCGATCTTAACAAAGCCTGCCCTAAAGATAGCTATCCCCTCCTAAGGGTCGACGTCATAGTAGACTTAACAGCTTGGCACCAGTTGCTAAGTTTCATGGACGCTTTCTCAGGTTACAACCAAATCCGAATGCACGAAGCTGATTAGGAGAAAACTTCGTTCATGACTAGTCAAGGCCTCTTCTATTACAAAGTAATGCCCTTTGGCCTAAAGAGCGCGGGCGCAACGTACCAAAGGCTTATGAACAAGATGTTCGCATAGCAAATCAGGAGAAATGTCCAAGTCTATGTCGATGACATGCCAGTAAAGAGCCAAAGGGAGGAAGATCACCTGGAAGACCTTAGAGAAACATTCAACACCCTTCGCTCCTACAACATGAAGCTCAATCCGGGAAAGTGCGCCTTCGAGGTGACGACGGGAAAATTCCTAGGATTCATGATATCTCAAAGGGGGATTGAGGCCAACCCGAACAAGATCCGAGCCATAATGGAGATGGCTCCACCAAGAAATGTGAAGGAGGTACAAAGTCTCAACGGCAAAATAGCGGCATTGAATAGATTCGTGTCAAGGGCCACAGACAAGTGCTTACCCTTCTTTCGCACATTGAAGAAGTCTTTCAAGTGGACTGTCGAATGTTAGCGAGCATTTGAGGTGTTAAAAGCCTGTCTATCTTCCTCATCGCTGCTGAGTCCCTCGCAACCAGGTGAAGAGCTTTTTCTTTACCTGGCCTTCTCCCCCGCTGTCGTCAGCGCCGCCTTGACCAGAGAAGAGGATAGGGTGTAGAAGCTCGTATACTATGCCAGCCGGGTGCTCCGTGGTGCCGAAGAAAAATACCCACCTATGGAGAAACTTGCCTTTGCATTAGTTACAACAACTCGTAAGCTCAAGCCATACTTTCAAGCCCATACGGTGAACGTCCTGACCGACAAGTCCTTCCGACGGGCGATGAGCAATCCTAAAGCTGCGGGTTAACTGGCGTTATGGGCTATAGAGTTGAGCGAGTTTGATATCCAGTACCACCTACGGATTGCCATCAAAGGACAGATTGTCACTAACTTCATAGCAGAATTCACTCATGACGAAGACAAGGGGGCAGAAGAGTCCCCTCATTGGAGCTTATATACTGACGGATTATCCAATAGACGAATCGGGGGGGCTGGCATTGTACTATTGTCACCCGAAGGAGACAAGGTTGAATGTATGGTTCGTCTCGACTTCCCCACCACCAACAATGAAGCAGAGTATGAAGCATTAATAGCAGCCCTCGACCTCGCTAAAGCAGCAGGAGCTGCGAGTGTAGTCATTTACTGCAAGTCTCAGGTTGTGGCTAATCAAGTGAATGGAGACTATGAATGCAAGGGTAAAAGGATGAAGAGATATCTTGATCAAGTAAGGGCAAGAGTAGACGACCTAGAGGCCAAAATCATCCAAATCCCCAAAGGAGAAAATGAGCACACCGACCGTCTAGCCAAAGCCGCTTCAGCAGAGCATATGATAATCCCTAGTAATGTACTCTCTTTTGTTCAGCTTTCTCCACTAATAGATTCCAACGACATGCAGGAGATAGGCTCCGAAAGTAATTGGACCACACCGATAGTTTCATACTTAAAAAAGGGGTCTTACCAGACGGGAAGGAGGCTGCAAGAAAGCTGAAGGTCCAGGCAGCGAGGTTCGTCTTGATAAAAGACGTCCTGTACAAAAAAGACTTCTCCCGTCCATATCTGAGATGCTTGGGTACAAAAGAAGCAGACTACGTCATGAGGGAGGTACACGAGGGAATCTGTGGAAACCATTCGGGGTCAACGTCGTTGGTGCACATGCTTGTGCGAGTAGGGTACTACTGGCCAACCATGCAGAAGGATGCCGATGTTTATGTTAAAACCTGTGACAAATGCCAAAGATTCAGCAATATTATTAGACAACCAATCGAAGAGCTGGCCCCGATGATGGCCTCATGGCCGTTTGCTTAGTAGGGATTAGACATTATGGGACCATTCCCTACAGCAGTACGACAGCTGAAGTTCCTGGTAATGGGCATTGACTACTTTACAAAGTGGGTGGAAGCTGAAGTTTTGGCCACCATTATGCAGGTTTGGCATTCCTAAAATCCTTGTATCGGATAACGGGAGGCAATTCGACAACGACTCCTTCCAAGGTTTTTGCTCGCAGTTAGGAATAAAGAACCACTACTCCTCCCCCACCCATCCTCAGCCTAATGGCCAGGTTGAAGTCACGAACCGATCCTTACTTAAGATTATCAAGACTTGGCTCGAAGGGGCAAAGGGTATATGGCCTGAAGAATTGCCAAGCATACTATGGGCATACAGGACGACGGCAAGGACACCCATAGGAGACACACCATTTCGACTAACGTACGGGAGCGAAGCGGTCATCCCGGCTGAAGTTGGGCTCATGAGCTACAGGGTGCACAACCATGACGAGAACAAGAATGACGGGGCAATGCGGCTACAACTTGACCTAGTAGACGAGATCAAGACGGCGGCAGAACAAAGGCTCGCTAGATACCAGGACCATATGGCCAAACATTACAACTCTCGGGTCCAACACAAAGACTTCCAAGTTGGAGATCTTGTACTTAGGAAGGTCATGGGTGCCGCTAGAGACCCTACCCAAGGGAAGCTCGGCCTCAATTGGGAAGGACCTTACCGAGTTACGTCATGGCAGAGGAAAGGTACTTACCACCTGGAGATGTTATATAGACAGAAACTGCCACATCCATGGAACACCGAGCACCTGCGAAAGTACTACCAGTAGAGTAATACGGAAAACAACAACGATCCCAATTGCCCAGTTTATTTAACCTTTAGCTACAATTACTAGTTTTTCTTTAACTATTTTTGCTACAATCTTTTTGTGTCTTTTTAAGCCCAAGGGGGCAGGTAATTTTCTCTACAAACGCATTTTCTTTTAAGAAGAATATTCAGATACAACTTTGATTTTCCACATGGATTTTTATTGTGAATGGATAGGTTACACAGAGCCCACAAAGTGGACGGGTCATCCCAAGAGGATGAAAATTTGAAGTCCAAAATGGACGGATATAGAACAAGTCCACAAAGTGGACGGATCATCCTAAGAGGATGAAAATTTTAAGTCCAAAATGGATGGATACAGAACAAGTCCACAAAGTGGATACAGAACAAGTCCACAAAGTGGACAGATCATCCCAAGAGACTGAAAATTTGAAGTCCAAAATGGACGGACACATAACAAGTCCACAAAGTGGACAGATCATCCCAAGAGGATGAAAATTTGAAGTCCAAAATGGACGGACACAGAACAAGTCCACAAAGTGGACGGATCATCCCAAGAGGATGAGAATTTGAAGTCCAAAATGGACGGGTATAGAACAATTCCACAAAGTGGACGGGTTGTCCTAAGAGGATGAAAATTTAAAATCTGACATGGACAGACGAATGCCCAAGTCCACAAAATGGACGGAGAATCTTTATGAGAGGAAAAGTATAAACATATCCAAAAAGGAAAATGGACGGATAAATCTACACACCCACAAACATGACGGATCATCAAAAATTCTTCTAATCAAGTGGACAGATAAACATCCATAAACATGACGGATCTGAAGAAAACGAAACCCAATAAGGAGATGGATGCAAACAAGGTCCGCAATATTAGAATACAAGGTGCAAATCTAAAAATCCAAAAATTAAAATACTCAGCAGGACGACTATCACAAGTAAAATGAAGTGAACGGATGCATTCGACAAAAACAACAAAACCGAATAATGTTAAGCCCTTAAAGGGAAGTGTTTACATATCATCCATAAAGGACGAAAATTGTTCTCCAAATACATTAAAAAAAAAAAGTTATCTAACTACGACAACTGTTGGATTTGAGTATCAACCGTCTGCCCTATAACATTGTCCAAATGAGGGGCTTCATTAGCGACGAACTGATGGGTTGCCTCCTCGACGAGTTGTACTTGTGCATTTTGGGCTTGTGCTGACTCCCTGTCACCAAGAACTTCGTCATTGGCAAAAAGGTCGTCAGTGTCCTCTGAAGCAGCAGGCATGACGGAGGTCTGACCTTGGTCCTCAACCTTGATGTTTGACAAGTCCAAGTCAGGGAAGGCCTTCTTGATTTGACGGATGGCGTCGTCGAAGCCTTGAAGGAAGTAGTCTCCTAACTCTAAAATCAGGGCGTCGGAGTCACGGTACTCACGTACCGCCACCACCTTAGCCTGACGGACCTCATCCTTCAGGTCTTGTATCTCCTTGTCCTTACCTTCAAGAGCCTTCTTCGCCTCCTCTGTAGCCTGCTCAAGGCTTTTTCTCGCCTTCTTCGAAAGTTTAAGCTTTTTCTCCATCTTGGGTTTCCAATGTCGCAATTGGTTCAGCTCGTCCTCCGTCTGCTCCGCCTTCTCCCGTACACGTTCTAGGGCCGTCTCATGGCTGAGACATCGTCCCATTAGCCCTTTCATCATAACCATTGCCTAAAAAAAAAAAAAAAAAAAAAAAATGAAATGAGGGAGTTAGACTAAAAGCAAAAGTAATGAACAGGGGTAAAGGAGACAAGGAGGGTTACCTGAGTAATTGCAAAAAGGCCCGTCTCCCACATGGCCTTCGTCGAATGATTCCCCAAGTCCTCTGACGACATGATGGAGGAAATCTGCTCCAAGGCATGTTTAGAATCCTCCCGAAAGAGGACGGGCGGCTTCTCTTAATCCGTTGACGGACCCTTCATGAGGCCCTTGCCAACCCCGTGTTTGGTTGGAGTGGCCGTCTTCGCAACCTCAGCCATAAGTCCTACGACGAGCTCCAAGGATACTTTGGCCTTCTTGGCTAGACGGTCCCCCTTGGGCTGCAGTTTCCTCTTTATAGACGGAATACTTGGGCCCGTCCCAATGGGAGCTACGTCACCTATTTCTTTCTTCTTTGCAGCCTTTGACCTGATCAATGCTTTCCTTTTAGCATCGTCCATTTCTAAAAAGGAGGATGGACAATGTTAGCTACCAAAATAAAGATAAAGACTATTTAAGAATAAAGAAGACGGACTTACGTCTTCGAATCTTTTCCTCGTACTTGACGGCTACTAGCATTGGCTCTGGTCCGTCGCAGTACCAATGGATGGTATTAAGTGTCACCAGTTTCGCCCAAGTCCTTTCCTCCGGCTGGGTCTTGGAAAAAAATTTTTCGAGGAAGGCAAACTCCGTAATATCAACTTGGGGGCGTCGTCTAACTACAAAAGAGGAAGAACGGTTAAAATTGTTAAAAACGTTAAGAGATGAAAGGTTAAAAATTCTTAATATACTAGGACGAGTGCATACTGGACGGGTGTAATATGCCCCAAGTCGTGTCGACAGGCATATGCTTCGTGTCCCCTGGGCGACACATCCAACCATCACCTTCCAGGAAGAAGTAACGGCTCTTACAATCCCTATTTAAGTCCGGCGTGTCATAAATGACCTTCAACGACGGACTCCTGGGTATAAAGCTATACATTCCCTTGGACCTATCGATCTCATCCGGACGGTAGCAGTGAAGGAACTCCCTCACCGTCAGCCTCTTGGCACCGTCGATCATAGCACTGTACAGGACCTCCATTGTTATGAAGACCCTCCAGGCATTGGGGGAAATTTGGTTGACAGATAGTCCTAAGTATTGGAAGAGCTCACGGTGAAGGGAACTTAGTGGAAACCTAAGTCCTGCCTTCAACATCTGCTCATATACTCCGACACCCTCTACTTAGTCGTAATAACATTTCTCGGACTTATAGGGCAAACGGATGGGGATGCTATCCGGAATTTGGTAGTTATCTCTAAATGTTTTGAAGTGGTTTTCCTTGATAGTAGACGTAAAGTTATTCACCGTCCACTCTGGTAGCATGACGAACTCCCTAAGTCCATCAGCACTAATGACGGATCTTACTATTTGTTCCTCACCGTCATCGGAGGCCTCTTCTTGTTCAACCACCTCTGCGTCCTCATTTGTTGAGGACGAGGAGGAGGCAGACGGACTCCTATCTTCGCCTGGACTCTCTTGGTCTTTATGACCGAACGGATATACTTCCTCGTAATCCACCCCGTCATGGACAACTGATTGATTACTGGACGCACTAGACATTTCCTACACGGAATGACAAAACCTAAGACTCTGACAGATCTAGATATTGATGACGGGTGTGTAAAGTTTGGAAGAATGAATTAAAACAAAAGGGGGCAAAAGTATATCTGTTGGATTTATAGGAAGAAATTGGATTTATGGGAAGAAAGCACTTACCAATCTTGTGAATGAACGAAGGAAGTACGACGTTGACGGACGAAACAACTGGACGAGGTGGTCTCTGACAGGTATGATGGGTACACTCTAACAAGTGAGTTTTAGCTGAAAATGGAGAAATGAGAAAGGAAGACTCTGTTATTTATAGGAGAGGTGCACAGAAGACGAATCGATGCTTCGATCCGAGATAAAACCCAATCGAAGGGCGACGCGTGTCATGCCTCATAATGGCTTCCATACTGCCTGTCAGAAGTTGGCACGATCGATGGTATCCGCGTTCACAACGTCACCCCCTCTGGCATGACTCCGTTAAACCTTTATCATTGCACCATCAAATCTTTGGCTTTAATCAACTCTTTGGTTTTGCCCCGTCATCCCTTTAAAGTCGAACAGTCATCGCTTTAGCTTCACACCGTTATCTCTTCAACTTCACACCGTCACCTCTTTGGTTTTATCCCATCATCCCTTTAAAGACTAACCGTCATGCCCCGAGCTTAGGATCGTCAGCCCATAGGTCCTCCTATTCATATATGACAAACCCATAGGGTGAAGGGGGCAACTGAAAAGGATAAAATATGGCTTAATGGGCCTGTTGTAATGGGCCTGACGGATCCGGTTCCACGGGCCAACGAGGAGCTATCCCAACGCTCGCTAAAGCCCATCGCTAGTAGGTACAGTAAAAGCCCTAGATATAGAGTCCTTGCTGCTTACGCCTAAATCACCCTAGAATCCCAAAATAGAAATCCTCGCGCAAAGGGGATTCTAGAAGATACGCGCGCCGAAGGAAGATCTTCTCTACAAGGAAAGACCTTGCTCACCACGTTTGGAAATATTCAAGTAAAGTCCTATAAGGAAAAGACTTCAACACCAAGGAAGAGAGGCTAATCTTCTACTACTATAAAAGCCTCAATACCCTCACAAATCAAGGTACGCGCAATTTACTCTCTCTAGCACTCTAGAGTTGTGAGAATAATTCTAACTTAACCTTCGGAGGGTATTTGGTTGGCACCACACCGGTGTTCTCTGTGAGGTCTTCTATTATTTTGTTGTGCAGGTCTACTTTGAGTGTGCGAGTGCTGTGTGACCTATTGGTGATTTTTTCGGCATCATCAAGAGGGATTCAAATATTGATATTTTCATTATGGTTTTTATCTTTAATTAAGGTTTTTTTTTTTTTTTCTTCACAAACGGGGAGTTTTGACACTTTAAATCTTATAAGGGTCTATTGGGTCATCGTTTTTGGTGAGAGCTAACTGGACTTTTTATGTTTCAAAGAAAATTTGGGTTTTGAAGTGGGATTGTGTAAGATCGTTGGAGCATACAATCCAACATGATCCTACCTACCATCTTAAACTAGAAATGATTCTGATCATTTTGAACCATGGGATTGTAAGATTGTACGATTTAGATTGTAATTTTGACAACCTTGTTTGTGAGTTTGTCACGAAGCTTATTTATCAATGTCAAACTCAAATCCAAGTCCTCTCCTTTGTCGTTCCTGCACATGTACGCATGTGATATGACCGCCATAAATGGGGATTGGAGGACATCCCACATTGTGGGTGGTGGTTTAAACAAGTAAACAACCATCTAGATTTTGATTGGTTTCAACGTGCAAAAATAATGAAAAAAAACTTGGCTACAAGCTTGTTTTAAGTTATTTTGTTTTAACCTATAATGTGACAATTGAAGATACTATTCATGTGTAAATAATACCCAATTATATGATTTGTGTAGTCTAAATAATACACATGAATAATTTATAAATGGTCATGTAACGTGTTGAAAAAAATAAACTCATCTTTTTCCTCTTCTCTTTCCCATCTAGTTCCTTTTATCAAACATGGTGATGTGTAAGCCTTTGATTTCATTTTTCTCTCCCCAATCTACCATAATTCAAACTTGAAGTTATATTGTTCTTTTTAAATCAGATTTTGTGTGTGTGTGTGTGTGTGTGAATAGGTTCAATAGGAATTTAATTAGCAAATGACCCCTTATATAAAACTATTCCACTTGAGATATTCTAGGTTCTCTTATTAGGGAAACTGGCCAGGAAGAAAGAATAGACAATGATTTTAACTGCAGAGGATGAGAGAAAGACATTGGTACAAATACAATTCTGATAGTATAGGACCATTTCTTACCATTATAATTTATAACCTATAGATCTGCACAACACAAATCCACAGAATTTCATAAATACAGGGAGAAAAAAAAAAGTCACACTCAAAATTTTTATGAGTCTTCGTTGCATTCCGCAGCCTCATCTTCAGTAATTGTCTCCAATACAGGAAAATTGGGAACTTTAGTCGGAGAAATGAGAAGGGCTGGTGCAACCTCAATCCAAGAACTCAAATTTCTGATCTCTTTTGCCATTGTAGTAAGAGAATTGCTTTGTCCTGCTAATAAGCCAAAGACCCAAAAATTTTAGAGACCCTAGTAATGAAGATGAACACGATGATAGTTCTTTCTTTGCTGGAGAAGTGAGATTTAAGGAAAGTATTAGATAGTTTGAGAACCTTTATTTGGAGGTTTTATTGTTTGTTTGCGGTGAGACTGAGACTGTGACAGTGGGTTGAGAGTAAAGTTGGTGAAGCTATCCTTTTATACAAGCAAATGACGACGCGTCAAATGAAAGAAGGATGCGGTATCCAAAAGATATCAAAAGATTCGAAACTTAGAGATAATATATATATCATTAAAAGCTTTAAAAAAGTTTTTTACATGTGGGAAATACGGAAGGAAAGTGAGGAGGACAGCAGTCAAAAAAATTGGGTTACAATGAATGTAGACAAATCTATATCGTAACTTTGAATTCACTTTTATATCTGTGAAAATTATATCTTTATCATCAAGTAATTTTGATCGACCCATCAGAAGAAAAAAAAAAAAAAAAATTGATCGGTTCTACAAGCAAAGAAGTAAGGACATTTATTAAAAAGTTTAGCTCATACGATCCTATCTTATTTGAATAAGTATAATTTATTATAAGCTGAAAGTTTGGTCCAGCTGAAAAATCATTCGGGATTGGGTTGCTCTTTCAGTGGGGTTTTCTCCTTGAAAACTCTCACTGTCACGTAGCATTGTAGTTCCTTCTCCGAGGAGTTTAGGTCCCTGTGAATAACAAGGTTATTCTCAGGCTAGTAGGTTTTTCTTCTGGGTTTATAGGGAAACACTACACACTCCCCTCCCCCCACCTCTTCCACCCTTTTAGCTAAAGATGGAGGACTTGTCAAACCGATGGAAATCCCTTACTCTTTCCGAAAAAGAGGGTTCAGGTCTAGCTCTGAAATCCGACCAAGCCACTTCAGAATTTTCCTTGGTGGCTCGATTCCTAACCAAACGACCGATCAACCTGGAAGCCATAGCAAATACATTCAATCACTTATGGAGGACCAAAACGGGATTCAGAATGAAATACATTGGAGATCATCTGGTACTTTTCTCTTTTGATTACAAAGAAGACGTTGACAGAATCATAGCAGCAGAGCCGTGGAGCTTCGACAAAAACCTCATGGTGGTTTCAAGATATGAAAACGAAACAGAGATGGTAAGCTTAAACTTTAACACAGTGTCTTTTTGGATACAAATACACGACATTCCTTTACGTTTCAGGAACAGAGGAGTGGCCAAAAAGATTTGCGAGCCCTTGGGGACTGTCATGCAAACAGAGAACCCAAACGATTGGGACGGTGGTAGCTTCATCCGTGTTCGAGTAGCTCTAGATATCTCCCTACCCCTGTGTCGTGGTCGACTTATAACGCTAGACAACAATGAAGCTCACTGGGTTTCCTTTAGATACGAACGCCTACCAAATGTTTGTTATTGGTGCGGCTGCCTCACACATCCAGATAAGGACTGTGAAAAATGGATAGAAAGTGAAGGCTCACTTAGCAAAGAAAACCAACAGTATGGCCCTTGGTTAAAAGCAGGCCCCTACTTTGCTTCTAAGAAAGGCTCCCTCTCAGTCCAGAGTTTTTATGCCCAAAAGAAGGCCGAAAAATATGGGCAGAGTCACGCCGGAACTCCACTCCATGCTCAGAATCCACAAAAGGCGACAGAAGGCAATGACACCAAAAACTTACCACCAAAAAATCAAGCCCAAATTTTGAACCCAGCCCCCGACAACTCTGAAAAGGTGACTGCTCCCTTTTCAGTCTTTTTGGAGCCTCCCTATTGTGTTCCCCCACAGAAGCCTACCCAAGCTACCTCGTTCGAGCAAATAATAAATGAGATTGACAGAGATATCCAATATGTTGAAGGGTCGACTACTGAGCAGCAAAGCCCAAATGAATCCAATCCGGTCCAAATCACATCCCAACCAATTGGGCTTAACATCCCAAATGAGGCCCCCCCAACAGACAAACCGGTGGATAACGTTAAGGCAAGCCCACTTGCTGATATCTCCAATATCTCCCAGGCCCATGCAGATGTTGACTCGGCTAGTGGAAGAAAATGGACCCGTTTTCAACGGCCAAACTTCCTTGTATCTGATGAGCACCTAGAATTCTCTTTGGGCAAAAGAGGACCCCTACCAAATGCAGTAGACTCAACCCCTCAGAAACGAAGAGCAACCTCAAAGGATGATGCACCTTCATCTCCTTCCCAAACGGCGGTGGCTAGTAGGCAGCCCCGCCGAGCAAAATGAGTCTCCTTTTCTGGAACGTGCGCGAGCTTGGGAACCTACGCACCGTTCGCGAGCTCGAATGTTTTGTTCGGGCACAAGATCCCTCTGCCCTCTTCTTAGCCGAGACGTGGGTGGGAGAAGCTAGGCTAATCGGTTTGTGTTCTGAGTTGGGCTTCGATCAATACTGGGTTTCTCCTCAAGTAAATCGCTTGGGTTGTCTTGCTCTGTTTTGGAAAAACGCTCTTAAGATCGCAATATCATCTTCATTGCCGAATCACATCGACGGCATGGTGGGCGATGACCAGGAAAATAAGTTTCATCTTACATGTATTTACGGCTTTGCGGATCCAGCTAGGAAAAAAGACACTTGGGATCTCTTGCGCCATCTCCGTGCTAGCTCCTCTATGCCGTGGGTTTGCGCAGGGGATTTCAATGAAATCCTCTGGTCTCACGAGAAATGTGACTTGGGTCCTAGAAGTGAGCTGCAAATGAAAGCATTTCGTGATGTCTTGGATGAGCTCGGCCTGAAGGATTTGGGTTTTGTAGGGAAAAATTCACCTGGAAAGGGCGTCGGCATGGTGGCTATGTGCTGGAACGGCTGGACAGAGCAGTAGCAAACTCTCTTTGGCTCGCAAAAAACCCGGGCACTAAAGTCCAAAACCTCCACTCCAACTCATCGGATCACCAAGCCATCCTGGTGAAGCCTCAAGGTATCTCCCCTAATCCAAATCGCCCCTTTAAATTTGAACAAATGTGGCTTAAGGATAGGGGGTGTAGTGCCACTGTCAAGAGTGCCTGGGGTCCTCCTTTGGTGGGGATTACAATGTCGGAGGTGGCAGGGAAGGTTAAAGTCTGTGGCTCGAAGTTGTCGGAATGGAGCAAAAATTCCTTTGGCAGCGTCAAAAAGAGGCTTGAGGAAAAGAAGAAACTCCTTGGAAAAGCTGAAATGGCCGCGGCTAAGGGAGGTGATTTTCTTGTGGTGAATTCCCTTCAGAAGGAAATAAATGACATTCTGGACTCAGAAAATTTGATGTGGCAACAGCGTTCCCGCGCGCTTTTCCTGACCTGTGGTGACAGGAATACTGCTTACTTCCACAGTAAAGCTTCCCAACGTTTCAGAAGGAACAGGATTTTGGGCCTGAGAAATGCTCAAAATATTTGGTGTTCGGAAGTGAATCAAATTAAAGAAATCGCAGTTGAGTATTATCAAGCCCTGTTTTCCACCTCCTCACCATCTGATTTTGGGGTCGTCCTGGAAAAAATCCAACCATCAGTAACTGAAGAAATGAATGTAAAGCTTCTAAGGGAGTTCAACAAGGAAGAAGTGGTTCTAACAGTAAACCAGATGAAAGCCATCTCAGCCCCGGGTCCCGACGGTATGCCCCCTCTCTTCTACCAATCTTTTTGGAATTTAGTTAGCGATGATGTATGTTCTGCTGTGTTAGATTGCCTAAATAACTGCAAGATCCCAGAGGAAATTAACCTTATGCATATAGCATTAATTCCAAAAGTTAAATCACCTGAACGAATTTCTGAATTCCGTCCTATAAGTTTATGCAGTGTGATTTATAAGTTAGTATCTAAGGTGCTGGCCAACAGACTTAAATGTTTACTGCCTGAAATTATTTCAGAGAACCAAAGTGCCTTTCAGGCAGGTAGGGTTATCACTGACAACATATTGATGGCTTTCGAAACTCTGCATTACATGAAGCATCACCAGTCGGGCAAGTTGGGATTCATGGCCTTGAAATTAGATATGAGCAAAGCGTACGACCGGGTTGAATGGAAATATCTGGAGTTAATTATGAAGAGCATGGGTTTTGCTGACAAGTGGGTGGCCTTAATGATGGAATGCATTTCAACAGTTAGCTATTCGATTCTCATTAACGGTGAACCCACACAAACCATCCACCCTACTAGAGGAATCAGACAGGGAGACCCGCTCTCCCCATTCCTCTTCCTTTTCTGCACTGAAGGTCTCCATAGCCTTCTCCGCCATTCAGCTGAATCCGGCCACATCAGGGGGATCTCCATTTGTAGAAAGGGCCCCCGGCTAACTCACCTCTTCTTTGCTGACGACAGCATCCTTTTCTGTAGAGCCTCTACTTCGGAAAGCATCAAGATCCTAAATATTTTAGGCAGCTATGAAAGAGCCTCCGGTCAGCAGTTAAACAAGTCTAAGACTTCTCTCTTTTTCAGCAAAGCTACCCCAGCTGAAACCATCGAGCAAATCACTAGCTTAATGGGTGCTCAGGAGGTCAAGCAATATGAGAAATACCTCGGTCTCCCTACCCTTGTGGGCAGAAACAAGAAAGCTAGTCTTAGATTTATCAAGGAGCGGGTGTGGGCCAAACTTCAGGGTTGGAAAGAGCAACTCCTCTCCCAAACGGGTCGAGAAATATTGTTGAAGGCGGTGATTCAGGCCATCCCTACCTTTGCTATGAGTTGCTTTAAACTCCCCTCCACCCTATGCAACGACATAGAGCAATTAATTCGTAAATTCTGGTGGGGTCACAGGGGAAACCAAAGGAAGATTCATTGGTCTAAGTGGAGCTCTCTCTGCCTTCCAAAAGACATGGGCGGCTTGGGTTTTAAGGATCTTCAGAAATTCAATGAAGCTTTGCTAGCTAAGCAAGTGTGGCGCCTCTCGGAAGATAAGCCCTCTCTCTTCCACAGATTTTTCAAGGCGAAATTCTTTCCTAGAGGCTCTATCTTTGATGCAAAGGAAGGCAGGGGTTCCTTCGCTTGGAATAGTATCCTTAAAAGCCGAGATCTTATTAAAAGAGGGTCCCATTGGCGTGTGGGAAATGGAGAAAACATTCCAATGTACGGAGCAAATTGGCTTCCTGACCCTCATTATCCAGCAATCCAATTTGCTCCTCCTTTCTTCGGCGAAGATGCTAAGGTGGCTATTTTGATTGATAAAGATTGTAAATGCTGGATTGATGAGGTAATTGACAATAATTTTCTGGTCCATGAAGCTAGAATGATCAAAGCAATCCCTCTAAGCCTCATTGAAGTAGCTGACAAACTCTGCTGGTACAGCAATTTAGATGGTCTGTATTTGGTGAAAGGGGGTTACAAACTTCTTATGAGCGAGGATCAAAATTCTAATGTTGTATCTTCCCCGGGGTCCTTGCCTAAAAGCTCGTGGAGGAGTCTTTGGAAATTGAACACCCCTAACAGAGTAAAGACATTGCTGTGGCGAGCCATCTCTAATGCCTTACCAACCCGGGCTAACCTGGTTAAGAGGAAAGTCCTCACTGACCCGACCTGTTAGGCTTGCGGTTTGGCTCCAGAGACTTCCTTACATGCCCTATGGTCTTGTCCTAAGCTATCTAATGTGTGGGCATTGCATTTTAACTTACTGAAAAATGAAGCTAGTGGTAGCTCTTCTTTCCGTGATGTCTTTCAGCTGTGTGTGGAGAAGTCTCACCCCCTTGACCTTTTTGCAATGATTTCCTATCAAATTTGGTTCAGGCGCAACAGGGTGAGACTAGGTGAAGTTGTGGAGGATCTGAAATTGGTTAACACTTTGGCCAAGGATGCCCTTCAAGAATTCCAACAGACTAACTTAGCTCCCCTCAAGTCTTCCCCGGCTCAGAGCATCCCCAAGTGGGTGCCTCCACCTACGGGTTGGGTAAAAGCCAACTTCGATGGGGCTATTTTCCAGGATCGAGATGCTGCAGGTCTTGGTATCATCATCCGAAACGACTACGGTCTTGTAATGGCTGCTCTAACTCAAATTATTCCTCTGCCCACTTCAGTGGAGACAGTGGAAGTGTTGGCAGCAAGAAGGGCGGTGATCTTCGCCTTTGAACTGGGATTTGATCAGGTCATCCTTGAGGGCGACTCTGCAATTGCAATCCAAGCTTTGAACTCTGATGACTTCTCGGCAGCTCCCTTTGGGCATATAATTTCTGATGTTAAGTCCTTTTCTCCCTGCTTTAGGTCCCTAATTTTCTGTCATACTCGTAGATTGGGAAACAAAGTAGCTCATAGACTAGCTAGGGAAGCTTGTAATTTCTCTTTCCCTTTTTGTACTTGGATAGAAGAAGTTCCTGTAAGCTCCTATGCAGAATACTCTGCAGAAATTGTTAATACATAGCTCTCCCCTGCTTTTGCTGGGAAGGTTTTCTCAAAAAAAAAAAAATTATTATATAAAAAGATTTGACAATTATTGTGCATATGCAGTACAGCAGAAGTAGACAAATATAAGGTTTTATTTTTTTAATTTATAAAAATGATAAGATATACATGCACCCAACAGTCTTGAACCCACCAACTGAATTTTTTTTTTTTAATTAATAGTTCCTAACATTTATTTATGGTAATCCAAACTAATGACACTTGCCCCTCTTTCCCCTCATAATACTGAAAATTCTTGGTTTCTATGTCTCATACTACACCGAGTGATGGAGCAAGGATTTCAGCTCGGGTTTAGGGAAATCTTAAAAGACAAGATAGGAAGCAAAATAAAACTAAAAAATCTTTGTTAAAGAAATTAAAAAATATATATATAATAGTGTAATTGCTATACAAAATGTCGGATCTGTTTGAGATTCACTTATTTCGTTGAAACTGAAAATTTTTTGTTGAAAGTACTGTAAATAAAGGTAAATATTAATTGAAATAGTACAGTAGGACCCATGAATAGTACCAAAAAGCGCAGTGAGATCTATTAATAGTTACAAAAATAAGCCAAAAAGTAAAATAAGTTGGCAAAAAATAAACTAGCCAAATAGACACGTAGTATAAATGTAAATTGCAATTTACTTTTGACACCTAGTATAATTACTAAGTTACCCTTATTGAGTTTTCTTATTTATTCCTAGTAATTTTAAATATATCTTTAAAACCATTTTATGATTTCTTTATTATCAATAGTTTTCAATAGACTAAGTAATCATTCATCCATTGATATCTTATTTATTTTTAGGCGAAAAACATATTTTAGTCCCTACATTTTCAGGCTATTCCCATTTTAGTTCATACATTTTATTTTTACCTCTTTTAGTCCCTATCCTAAAAAACGCTTCCCGTTTTAGTCATTACCATTACATCAGAAATGGAAAAAGCTAACGTGGCAAACGGCATGAATAAATAATACTAAATTAATGTCCACGTGGCCTAAATTAATAATAAAAAATGTTTTTTGGCATTAAAAAATGCCACATCAGCATCTAAATTAAAAAATTAATTTATTAATTTTAACTAATTAAAAAAATTAAAAATAGAATTAAAAACTAAAAATCATAGGAATTGAGATCTAAGTGTCTTGAACAAAAACAACAAAAACACAAATCCAGATCCAAGAACACAAACCTAGAAATTAAAAAAAAAAAAAAAAATCTTTTTTTAATTGAATGAATGAATGTTTCAATTTCAAAAAACAATTTGTCAATCCAAAAGTAGAAAGGAAAAACAGGAGCAAGCTCGAGAGTGTGAAAGACGAGAGGAAGAGTCACAGTCTAAATCCAAATGTCCAGTGTAGAGGAGGAAGCCTTTGAAAGATAGGAATTATAGAGTGGACCTTGAATCTCGGTTGGGAAAAATGCAGCTTGTTGTTACTCCCGTAGTGGCACCTGGATATTACTGTTCAGTTTGTGTGTGTGTGTGTAGTGAAGGATCCTGCAAATTACTTGGATCATATCAATGGTGTTAATGTGTATAGTATTAGGCCCAACTAGATTATTTTTATAGCACACATTCTTATACTACACTCTTACTTGTACTATACTCATATGCCTCCTATATAAAGGCATTCATGTGTACAGGGGCGTAGCCAAGAATTTTTACATGGAGGGGCCGATTCGAACCATGAAGGTTGAAATCGATGATGATGAGTATCATCGTTGTATGGATAGTCTATATTTTTAGGTTGATATGGACCTTCTTTGAGATAAGCTCGTTGGATTTCATCTTGTTTGTTGATAGGGAATTCACATATTTGTTTATGTGATCCTGAATCACGATCTATCTCTTCAGATTGAATTCTTGAACATTTGGAGGGGTCAGGGTGTTCATCAGGCATTGAAGTATCAACATTTGTTTTTACAGCCACAGGTGTCCTAATTTTTGAATTGCTAACATCCTTTTTCTTAAAGAATGCATCAATTGTTTTTCGTTTGCTCATAATTCTTTTAGGTTTAAGAATATGACTCAAAAATTAACCTGAAAAAAAGTTTAAAAAATAAAATTTTAATTAGAAATTTTTACTTAGTTATATGGAAGTTATTCATACTCAAGAAAAAACAAAATTTTCACTATAATTTAAACATACAATCCATTTTTAATACGACTTTAATTAATAATAAGCTTTCAAACAAAAACAAAAATTAAACACACAAGTATTGGTACACAACATAAACCAAACAATTTAACAACACCCACAGCCACATCCACAGCCATATGATATCTAACTAATCAAAAATAGGTAATAAATCAAAACAATTTTACCTTAGAAACTTTGTCTTCACAAAGTGCAAAGATGGGTCACCCGTGTGGCAATGCCTACTGCCTCTACCTGACTGCCTCCAACTTTATATCTTCCCTTCAAGACTCATCACAAACAATCTCCCCATGCCTTTAATCATGTATTTCTCTAAAAATCTATGAAAATATAAAGAGCATGTGAATATTTAGGTGTAGATAGTTGAGGAAAAAAAAAAAAAGACACTAAAAAGAGATGAATATCTAATGCTTAAGAAAGAGAAGAAAATTCACCAGTCACCAAGTTCCAAAACTAAAGCTGATGAAGAAAGAAAAAATCGGTCATTTTTTTTTTTTTTTTTTTTTTTTTTTTTTTTTTCCGAATTGTGAGTATAGAGGACTGGAGTTTTGGGGGTTGGTAGGTAGGCAACGGTACCAGTGGAAATGAAAGTGTATCAAAGAAGACAAAACAAAAGAATAAGAAGTAAAGAAAGGGATTCCGTGAGTCAGTGGATGGATTTTTTGAGATGAAGAGAAAGTAGTTTTGTTTTTTGTGTTTGGACTTGAGCGGGCCAGCTTGTTTTATTTAGAGTACATAAGGTGATAAGGCCTAAAACTAAAGCCGGGCTTGGGAGAATATTTGAGCTGGGCTTGGGAGAATAGTTGAGAATGGGCCATGGGGGGGCCGGCTGTCCAATATTAGGAGGGCCCAATTTTTTTTTCTACCTACTCTAATGGAAAAAAAAAAAAAAAAAAAAAAAAAAAAAAAAAAAAATTGCAAGGGCCGGGGCCCCCCCAAGCCACTATGTGGCTCCGCCCCTGCATGTGTATTATTTTACTGTGAAATACAATATACAATCATTCAGTATTTCTAACAAATAAAAAGAAATATCAAAGGACATTGGGTATGTCTATGCAGGTAGAACGGGCATCTGTTGACCAGGTCAAACAGTGATTTGAAGTTCTTAAGAATCCTAGAAGCTTCACTGAACAAGCTCTTGATGAACGGATCTTAAAGCAGCAACAAGAAGAGAAGGAAAGGAAATGCCAACGTTGAGAAAAGAAAAAAAAGAAAAAAGAAAAGAGGAAACTCAAATGGATCCTGATGTTGGTAATGATTTGCCAATTTAGTGTTCTTGTTGACAAAAAAGATTTTTTTTTTTTTTTAATTTCTGGGTTTGTGTTCTTGGATCTGGATTTGTGTTATTGTTCAAGACACACTTAGATCTTAATTCATATGATTTTTAGTTTTTAATTCTGTTTTTAATTAGTTAAAATTAATAAATTAATTTTTTTAATTTAGATGCTAACGTGACATTTTTTAATGTCAAAAAACATTTTTTATTATTAATTTAGGCCACGTGGATATTAATTTAATATTATTTATTGCCGTTTGCCACGTTAGCTTTCTCTGTTTTTGATGTAACAGTAGAGACCAAAACAAGAAGCGTTTTTTAGGATAGGGACTAAAAGTGGTAAAAATAAAATGTAGGGACTAAAATAGGAATAACCTGAAAATGTAGGGACTAAAATGTGTTTTCTGCCTTATTTTTAACAATATTCATTGCTAAAAATTTAGAGTTTATAGCTAAAATCCAGTGTTTGAAATTGTGAAAGAGTCAGATTGAGGGAAAAAGATTAGAACAAAGTTTGGCTCCAAACATGCTCTAATAAACTAACATGTGTCCTCATCATGTCCTTATTAAGGTATGTTGTAGCCTTAGGTTTCAAATATGTTTGAAGCCAAATTTAATCTAAAAAATTAATGTAGGAAATGAAGACATTAGGGGTTTCGTATCATGAGAAAATAAGACACAAGTAGTTTTTTTTTTTTTTTTTAAAGTAATCTTAAGTTATCATCAGACATCAATTAGTTTTTGGTGTAGGCGGGGATTGAACCTCAGATCTCTTATACAATCATTAGAGACTTTACCAGTTTTTAAATGTTATACTTATCTCTTTGGGGGAATTTATTTCCAACATTAATAATTCTGCTCTATTAAAATTCCACACAAACTTCCCCTTCTATGCAAACTCACAATCAACTTGTGTAGCAACAGTTGCAAGTAGAAGCTGTATTATGTGGACGATGTTACTTGTGCGAGACATGTCAAGAAATTATAGGGGGCAAACTAAATTTTTCCAATAATAAAGGAGCTTTTAGGGGAGGTTGAGAGGCAATTACCCCCCTCCCTCGCAGCCATTGGCTTCGGCCTTACATACATCTACAGTTTATAGGTATCTTTTTTTAATTGATATAATAGGATTTAAGCCTAAGTATCCACTTCATAATAATTGTTTTTTATCAACTAAGCAAGACATCAACTAATTTTTGGTGTAGATCGAATTGAAACCAAAATCCCTTATTCAATATTGGTTGAGTTAATCAAAACCCAACATAGGTATGCCATTTGAATCTTGTTACACAAATTTACAATAAAATGCTGCAAATCATTTTAATACAAGCAAAAGGGACATTGCAAACAGAATTACACCCTTGAATTGCATTTTTGCTAAAAGGTTTTAGTAATTTTTTTTCACTAATTATGAGTTGAATGTAGCATATTTAGAAGAATGTGATTAATGCACCAATGAAAAGTAAATTCAAGTTGAAGGAATGAAAAAGGCAGAAGAAAACCAAAAATAACATCAATAAAAAAAAAAATGATATGCCATTAAAGTAATTCAAGAGTTGAAAAATCCATGTGACCAATTAAGAATATGCTACATGAGCCGAAAGTAATTTAAATGATCCCAAAATTTTGGGTTAATAATTTGTAGCTGTGATGGTCTTCATGAGTTGGATGGAGTTTCTGACCTCACTATTAAAAGTGGGCTGAAAATTTTAACATTTTTATTAGCTCTAAATTCTTGGGCAAAGTAATAAAGATGATTCTTTGTAATCTAATGCATCACAAATACTGTCCAGTAGTCTAAAACAAATTAGAACTCCATTTTCCGTAGAGGGAGATAAAATTTACATCAAAAGAAACTAATTTGCAAATTGAAAGCTTTGTTAAAATTTACATCAAAAGAAACTAATTTGTAAATTGAAAGCTTTGTTCTGATGCAAATTGTTCTTTACAGTAATATGTTCATGAAATGACCCTATTACAACAGCTAAGGGCTCCGGATCAGAGCCACCTATAGTCTGAAAACATTAAAATGGTTCCTCTACTTCTTCGATTTTTAAACAATTCAGCTCAACATAACATTTTATATAAATCTGAACTCCGGTAGCAAAATTCTAAAACAAGCAGCTCTTCAAGAATCCAAGACAGAAGAAGATGGAAAGAAAACAACCCAGATTATGAATCATCATCGTATTCCTCAGCACCCTCTTCAGCAATAGGCTCAAGCCTTGGTGAATTGGAAGGCTTCTTCCGAGGGTACATAATAGGAGCTGGGGCTACCTCAGTCCAAGAATTCAAGTTTATGATCTCCTTAGCCATTGAAGCTTGGTATAAAGAGAAACAAATTCTGTGGGTAGATTTCTGTAGATGATTTTTTTCTCTTCCTTGTATCTAAAGAAAGATGAGAGAGATGGGATTTCCTTAGAATCGTTCTAGGAGTAGGAGGCTTTGTATAACGCAGAGCACAACAAATTGACTGTGATGAATATGAACGTGGAGGCACTTATTAATATCGGAAGAGGAGGAAAGTGCAAAACAAAAATGGAAAAGAATATCTAGAAGGAAGAAACAAAGAAAGCTCTGAGTCATAGTTAATAGATGGTACATGTGGACAATATTGATAATGGCTTGGAACAGAGGAAAGTTCGTATGATGATAGAATAAGCGACCGCAATTGCCATAGAAAAGACAAAAACGTTAAACGTGTGAGAAATTTGATGGGACATGGGAGCCCACAAATAAACGAATAAGACAGCCACACCAAAATTGTAAAATTGTCAAAAAAAAAAAAAAAAAAAAAAAAAAAAAGTATAATTTTCATTAAAAAAAAACTACAATTTTTTTTTTACATACTTATTTTTATAAAATACTCATATCAATTTATTTATTCTACACATTTATTTAATAAAATATTTATTCTTTTAAAATTTTTTATTATTTCCTCACTCACTACTCCTCTCTCTCACATCCCCAATACTACCAAAAAATACTAAAATATTAAATGCACAAGCTACAGTAATTATGTATATATACACAGTTATTGTAGCACTTGTGTATTTATGCACAATTTTACACTCACTGATATGAGTATTTTTTTTGCTTAAAATGTATAAAATTGATTACTTTTTTTATTTTGTAAGATTATACACTATCTGATGTGATTGCTCTAATCTTTCTTGAGTTGTTTGGGAACTTGAATTGGAGATATTTGTAAAAGTAATTATCACTTCATTAATCACTTTTTATATAAGACGAGTTTAAATTACTTTTTAAAAAATGGTATAATTAATTTTCTTTAACCGAAATGATAGAAAATTTTATTCAAACTTTAAAAAAAGATAAAAAGTTAAATGATTACAAAATTTCTAATTTAATGGTTGAGATTAAAAGTAAACTTTTTAAAATTTTAATCTCTTAAAAACTATTGTATGGTGCAATAGCTCATAATCCTATCACAATTATTCCCTGTTTTCTTGAACAATTAGGACATTTTCAAAGTGTCGTTTCCCATTTTATGCCTTCAATTCGTATCTATTATGCATGTATTCTCTCCATTTCACCAACAAAGCTTGTAAAAGTCACTTCACCAAGAGACCTCAGCACAAAGTAATTTTTGAGTTGATAGATTATTATTGATTTTCATATGGTCCCATCATTAACACTACTTTATTATCTACCACTAATTACTTACCACCTCAAACAATTGTGATGTCTGTTGCTCTAGATTTTTGTTAAATAGAAACATGTTTATTTCATTAATTTCTTCTCACCGAAGTGAAAGCATGGGTAGTATTAGACTATTTCTACCTAAGATTAGATAGTCACTAGTGGTATCTTGTTAGGTTAAGGAGCACCAAAACCTATTACAATTACTCAATTAGTAATCCAAGATAGAAGAAGCTGAAAAGAAAACCTATTACAATTCCACATGGGATAAATGGAAGAATTGACGGAAAAAATAAAATTACAATTATTGGTGACAAATCTAAATTGTAATTTTGAATACACTTTTAAAAGCATAAGAAATAAGGACTTTTATCTAATAGTTTTTTTCCTGGTATAAAATTATATCTTAATTAGGGGTGGCAATTTATATTCGTGTGTTGGGTTCGTGTCATTTCGACTTATAAGTATCCGACTATATGGGTCAACACTAACTTGACATGTTTATTAAACGGGTCAAGATTCCCCAACCCTAACACAACCCATTTATTAAACAAGTCAGTTGTGTTGACATGTTTATCAAATTTTATCAAAACAAAAAAAAAATTATTATTAACCAGATTTATATGAATTATGAAAAACTAAATAAATAAATATTTTTAATATAAAATTTAGAACTAACGAATAGTTGCATCACAAATAATCATTTAAAACTAAAGCACATCTCAATATCATAAATAATCATTCAAAACTAAAGCACATCTCAATATCACAGATAATCAATCATAATATGTCAAATAAAATAAACCACAACAATTAATAGGTTTATATATTTAGGGTTTAAAGGGTATATTGATAAAATGTTATTTAATTAAATGGGTCAGACAGGTCAAACAAGTTCTATGTGATAGACACTAACTCAACCCATTTATTAAACAGGTTAGTCATGTCAACCTGAATATGACACTAGCTTATTAAACCTCAACTCATAACTAACTAATTTCATGTCGTGTCGTGATAGGTTCGCAGGTTATGTCCAATTTTGCCACTCCTAATCTTAACCAAGTTATTGATAGAGCATGGGAAGAATTGGAAAATTGGAATTGAAGTTGACAAAACTAAAATCCGTTGAATTTATCAATAAGTACAATAAGTTTATCAACATCTGTTGAATGTTTTTGTAGCTTTTGCCAAGAAGTAGGATTAGAAATTAAGATCCGCTTTGTACCAATATTTTGTCACATGAGAATGTTAGGAGAATGATTGTCCATATGAATTTAGAAGCTCAATTACTTCTGCCAAAATGATTTTAGCTTTAGTATCAAATACATTTTTAAATTTTGAAGATCTGAGCCCAAATTCCTAACATTTATTTATGGAAAAAGTTTAGTTTCAAACTAATTTTGAGTTATCTTGCTCCAACCTACTATATGACAACTAAAGAAATCATACTTTTTGTAATGAGTCATGTGGTTTTTTTTTTAAATAATAAACATGAATAATTATATTATTCATCATGTAATGGGTTGGAAATATAGTTTCAAACTAGTTTGGAACCAAACTTTGTCCCATATGCATAGTAATCCAAACTTAGGTGACTTGCCCCTCTATAGGTGTTTTTCTAATTGATATAATAAGATTTAAACTTAGGTATTCAGTTTATGATAATTTTATTTATCATTAAATTAAGATATCAATTTTTTTTTTTTTTTTTTTGTAAATTGAATTTAAACCAAAATCTCTTATTCAATTTAAAAAAAAAAAAAAAAAAAAAAAAAAAAAAAAAAAAAAACTTATACCGGCTCAATTAATCAAAATGGCAAAACCTGCTTGAATCTTCACTTTTTGCACAAATTTACCTCAAAAAAAAGCCGTAAATCATTTTAGGGTAAATTACATATTTGGTCACTATCTTACACACTATATTTCAATTATGTCCATAACTTTTTAATTGTGTCAATTTGGTCCCTATCTTTCAGTGTTGTGTTAATTTAGTCCTTACCATTATTTTTAGGATGAAAATTGATGACTCATCTAATGATCAAAATAAAAAATTAGATTTTGTTGATGTGACAATACACAAAAATTTTATTTTGGTCATTTGTCATATCATCAATTTTCATTTAAGATATAACAATATAGACTAAATTGACACGACACTGAAAGGTTAGAAACCAAATTAACCCAATTGAAATGTTAGGAATTGAATTGAAATATGATTTATAGGATAAAGACTAAATACATAGTTTACCCATTATTTTAATAAAAGCAAAAGGTACACTACAAAATAGAATGTTCATGAAATGATCTTATTATGAACTGCAGCTAATAATAGGAGCTGGGTCAACCTCAGTCCAAGAATTCAAGTTTATGAACTCCTTAGCCATTGAAGCTTGATATATAGAAAATCAAATTATGTTGATGATTTTTTCTCTTCCAAGTATCTAAAGAAAGATGAGAGAGATGGGATTTTCCTTAGAATTGTTCTATATATAGGGGAGGCTTTGTATAATGCAGAGGATAAGAAATTGACTGTGATGAGTGTGAAAGTGGAGGCAGATATTAATATAGGAAGAGAAGGAAGTAAACAAATTGGAAAAAAAAAATCTAGAAGGAAGACACAAAGAAAGTTCTCAGTCATGGAGTTAATTGTGGTTGTACACGAGTCCATGTGGACAATGCAGAAAATGAAAATGGCTTGGAACATGGGAAAATTCGTATCATGATAGAATTACTATTCAATCTGCACAGAATAGACAAAACTTTTAATGGGTGAGAAATTTGATGGACATGGGAGCCCACAGATAATCTACACTCTCTGACCCTCACCAAAATTGTCAATTTTAGAAGGTGTTTGGTACACTCACTCAAACATACATTTTTAGTTTTTTTTTGATAGGCACATTTTTAGTTTTTAAACAACATTACATACATTTTCATACAACTTTTCACCCACACGTATTTCCACATATGTTTTCAAACACATGTACCAAACACCTCCTTAATCTTTCTGGGGATTTTTGTAAAAATAATCATTTTATTATCACTTATTTAAGATGTGTTTAAATTACCCCCCAATTAATATAGAAATAAATTCACTTACATTTATTTCATTAATTTCTTCTCACCCAAGTGAATTACCAATTTCTTTTATAAAAAAAATATATATGAATCACCATTTATGGTAAGGCAATAGTTATTAAACTCATACTAGACATTGACCTGGGCTATGAGCCACTGGCTCATTTGTTGAATCTAATGATCAAATAATTTTTTTAAAAATTAAATATATATATATATATATATATAAAGTAATAAAAGTAGGTTTGAGAAATCATAACATGAATATATAAATTAAAAAAAGTAGGCATATGTTTAAATTAAACTTGCCATTATTATTCAAAATCAAGGTTTCACAAGCAATAACATTAGAAATTCTATAAAATTCTATAAAAAAGTCATTGAGGTGGACCTATTAGTGTAATTTTACACAATTCACAAACCCAGCTAGGTCACATGGTTTACTTAAATCCTGTTAGGTTTGACTAGTTTTGACCTGATCTTATGCACATTCGATCTAATTGATCACCTAGACCAGTCTATGTACCAAGTCATCAAAGAACACCATAAATGCATTCTCCATTATACTATAAAAGAGGCTGCTAATGGGTGGCCAGATTTGCTTGCCTCAAGCACCTTGTAGGTGCAATTAGTCAAGAAGGAGAGAAGTTTTTTTTTTTTTTTTTGATTGGTAAACATGCACCAAATAGGTCTTGAACTTACAACCTTACCCTCCACCTAGAACTTGTAAAAGCACAAGGTGCTAGTTGACAAAAAGAATAATCTTGCACTTTAACTATATAATGTGTTAATGTATAAGTATTGTAGGATAAGAAAGAGAAGTTTAGACAAAGAAGAAACTTGTGCACAAAAGGCTTTTAAGTTTAGATAAGAAACTCAAGTTTAGAAAGAGAAGTTCAAATACTAATATTTAAAAAAAAAAAAAAAAAAATTGTAGGGTAATCAATGTTTAGCTTTGTCTCTGTGTTTGCTGCTTGTTGATGTTGATTTTAGTAACAAGAATGAAATATTATTTTAGTACCGGTAGATGTCGGTTTACCGTTTCAAGATTACCGTAATATATAATTATATAAATATATAATAGAATATTATTACTTATTACTAATGAGATAAAATATAAATTGATAAGAGCATCCATATTGGTGGTGCCAAAAATTTAGTTATTTGACATCACAAAAAATTATTTTATTTATTTTACATTTTCACTTTATAAAACACCCAACATAAGTGATTTTATTTTAACTTTCAACACAATAAAATAATATAAACAATACAATAAAATAATATATCCACTACAATAAACAACATCACAACCACTACCACCACCACAACCGCCACTGCCATTGCCATTGCTACCACCACTTGGATGTCCTTCTAGGATGGTAATTGCAATTTTTAATTGAATGGTTGTGGAGATGGTCATGTCTTTATTATTATTATTATTATTATTTTCAATATTAAAGGCAATTAGTTGTAAATTTAAGGCAATTATTTTTTTTTTTTTCAATATTAAAGGCAATTACTTCTCCCACCTTTTTCTTCTTCTTTAGCTCATTTTCCTTTCATTTGTTTCCTCATTGCAACTTCCAAGTTTGCAGTTCACATCTTTTTTTTTTTTTCCTTAATTTCTTTCAGTTTATGCATGCAACAATAAAGACAGGTGAGTCCATTAGCAAACATTCACAACCCAACCACATAGTTAATACAAATTACAGCAAAGATCAATTTTGAAAACTCAAAATCCATCACATTTCTCAAAAACCAATTGAATTCAACACAAAAAACCTCAAATTAGCAACAAAAAAAAAAAAAAATCCAATCTAAAATCTCAAAAACTCTCAAAATTTTCCCTAAATATTAGAGGTGAGATGGGTCGGCGGAAGGGGTGGGCAACAAGAACAACGGCCAGGCAAGCAAGAACGGCGGCTAGGCATGTGAGAATGGTGGCTGGGCATGCGAGATCGGCAAGAACAGTGAGGTTTGTTGGAAGAGACGAAGAGCAAATGGCTGTGGAAAGTGAGGAGAGAGGAGCAACAACATAAATGGGAAAGGAGGAGAAAGAAAAAAAGAAAAAATATATATTAAAATATTTTGAATAGAGTGTGAACACAACATAAAATATATATATATATATATATGTAAGGACACAAAATCTTTAACGGCCCAACATCGATGTTGGGCTCGCACGCGGAAAGTCCCTCACAATAATATTTGTAGAGAGTGGGCTTGAAAGGCCAGCGTTGGGTCACAGGGTGACTTTTCGGACCGAACTATAGATGAACCAATATGAGGAAGAGCTTTGGGCTGGATATTCAGGCCCTTCGATCTTATATCTAAGAGGATTTGGCTCCTCGGATCATGTCCGAGGAACGATGGTGTTGTCCCCGGTTACCCGTCGGAGGGTTTTTATGTGGTGTCCGGCATATATTATCCAGGCATTCTCTTTCATCAAGTCTTTCTCCAGAAGCTAGATGGGAGCCCCCTCTTTGGTCACATAACATTCTCTTTTATACTAGCCTACGTTTGTTGTCCTTCGTCCACGTGTAGGGTCGATCTTTCTAGGACAGATATCTGTCCCATCAGTCTAATCCCAAAGATTGCTGGAGATGATCCATAAAGCCTAAGATCCCGGCTCTACTAGGGGCAGTGTCATGTCAGGGAAGGGTATTAAAGACAACTTCCCCAGGATATTTTCTGATCTTTCCAACTTACTCGTATTCCATTTCTATCCATGAGGTTTTGGACCTGCCGAGGACGAAACCGTCCTCGGCTATGTCTTCGGGCTATTTTTATGTTTCCTAGTTTCGAGCTTGGGCCCTGGCCTCCTTCAGTTTAAGACCGGTGGGCTTCCCATAAGCGTGTGGGCCGGACCCATAAATTATTGGACCCCACATTAGCCCCTCAAAATCCTGCTGTCCAACATCATGGTAGGACAGGTGGATTTTGATGATGTCAAGCCCTTATTGCCGTTCACTTTCTTCGGATCTTGATCAACACTGGCGACTCTTCCCCTCCCCAAGGAACGCACCGGTCTACAAGCCGCTTTTCCTGGATTTGCGCACGTTGCCGTTATGCCGCGTGGTTATCTGCAGCGTGTCTTTAATGTCTTCCCATTTACGAGGCCTCCTAGATATAACGGTTACTGATGGTATAGGAGAACGAAGCGGCGCGTTATACTCTGGATTTCCCTGGGGATCTGAGTGCGTTACATACCCTCTTCTTCGTCCCCTATATAAAGAGAGAAGACAGAGGGTGACTCTCTCATATCTGAATCCCTCACGTTCTTCTCAGAATCCACTTCCTCCATCCGGTTACGCCCTATTCAATAATACTTCTCTCATAGTAATCCACCATGAACAAATTCTTCCTCTCCTATAAACGCCATGTCCTGACAAAACTTGAGATGGCTCGGTCAGGGCAAGGATGGCGGAGGCTTAAGATTTGCCTCCCCGTTCTTTTAGCCAAAATCCGAAGCAGGGACTCGTCACACCCCATCTCTGGTGTGACTGAGTCGAAAACCTCCCTTGTCATCTCCATCTGCTCTCTCATGAGCATACCTAATATGGCTCCCCTTCTCCCTCTTTTGCTCCTTTTACTTTCTTTTCATTGCTTCCCTCTTCTTCTCCTCCTTCCCGCTCATGTCCTCCATCTTCTTTTTCCCTTGCATTCTTCAGCAACAAGAGCTTGCTGAAGTGCTTCCATGTGTTCCAATTCTTCTTCCTTATCCTTCATTATTTTTGTATAAGGGTCTTCTCCTGATATGAACAGTACTGAGGCATAGATTTCAGAGAGACTTTGAAGGCGAGTTCAGAAGACACTTGATGGTTTACTTATTTGTGTTACGGATGTTGTTACTGTTTTAGCAGTTCATTTTTTGTATAGGCTTGTTTAAGCCCTTCCTTGTATGTTGTAACAATTTTTCATATTAATAAAAGTGATTGTTACTCTATTTCGTATGTCTTGTTTATATATTTTAACAAATGTGAAAGCGCTGCTCGGCATAATAGTATAGCATTTGAATCAATAATAACTAAGGCCAAAGTAATCGTTCCTAAAAAGATGCCACGATAACTTTAACAAAATTATTATTCAACATAACAATCCGACCAGTGAGGAGTGAGACTTATCTTAAAATTAGCCGTGATGGGCATTAAATGCTCGATAAGGTGTAAGAAGTAGTTATCCGAGGACACGTTACCCACCGGATGAATGGCCTCCTTAGGTCGGCGATCATTAGGTCGTTCTGCCATCTCCATGATACGCGAGCCTTAACCTTTTCCAGTATTTAAGCCGAGAAGTTTCTTCATTCGGGCAGTTGATTTCCCAAGCAGTCTGAGTCCGAGGACTTTGCAAAACCTGGGTTTTGTTCAGGACTTATGCGTTTTATCTTATGTACTTGATTTTTCCCCTTAGGCTTGAGTCCGAGACTTGGGTTTTTATCAGTACTGGGTTTTCCCTTTTAGCTTGGGTCCGAGGACCATGCAAGCCTTAGGTTCTGTCCAAGACCAATGTCTGCATTAGTACTTGGTTTTCCCTTTTAGCTTGAGTCCGAGGACCATGCAAGCCTTAGGTTCTGTCCGAGACCAATGTCTGCACTAGTACTTGGTTTTCCCTTTTAGCCTGAGTCCGAGGACCATGCAAGCCTTAGGTTCTGTCCTAGACCAATGTCTGCATTAGTACTTGGTTTTCCCTTTTAGCCTGGGTCCGAGGATCATGCAAGCCTTAGGTTCTGTCCAAGACTTTGAGTTCAGATTTTCCCTTTCATTGAGCATTTCCCGAGGTGCCAAACAGGGTGTCCCTGGGCCTTCACGCAAAGCGGGCCTGGGTCGCGAATTCAATGAACCCGCGGATTAAGAGATATTTCTGCAACCTCTGGCCATGCAGTACTTCTCTGACGCCCCTAAGATCGAGGCGCGCCTTTACGAGGCTCTTTGAGTCTCTTGGCTGCAGTTGACGTTGGAAGTTAAGCCAAGACCACTTTGTCTGTAGTGCTCCTTGGGACGCCGCGTGAGTTGACTGCCACTATCTTGTCTTTTCAAATAAATAGGAGGGAGAGAGGGTTGCTTTATATATACACCCATCCCCTTAGTTTCCTCTCACATCACGCTTCCCATACCCGGAGTTCTCCTTTCTTGGCATAACATGTTGAAAGCGAGGGTTGGGAAGAAAGAACTTCCTCCGCCGCAGAAACGCCGTGTCTTCATGAGGCTTATAACAGTAAGGTATGGGCACAGGAAGCACAAGTTCAGGAGAGTACTCCATCTCCACCGAGGGGGAAAGGAATCTTCCCCTCTTTTAGTCAAAATCCGAAGCAGGTTCTGTCCATGCCAGAGTTTTGGTGCGGCAGAAGAAGGATTTTCCTCCATCAGCGCCTCTGCTTTGCGGTAGGCGTATGTTTAGAGAAAGCCCCACCACCTCCAACTCCCTACACCTTTTCTTCAACGGTGTCAGGTTCAAGTTGGGTCTCTTTGGCTGCCTGAGTTATGGGCAGGTAAGGGTGCGGGGGAAGAATAAGATCTCGGAGCTGTAGCCAACCTTTCCTCCGACATACCTCCTCGGCTTTCTCCAGCTTTCTTGTATTTTTCTTTTTCTTGCTTATGTAGTAAGCTTTGACGTAGGCTGATTCCAGCTTTTCGTTTGTACACTGTACTATTTCTTCATCATAATGAAAATGGAAATTGATTTACATGTTTTAAGCGTTGATCTAATGGGCCACACAACTTCGTGAACGAATGTGCTCTATGTATGTGTTGCTTTGAAAATATTTGTGATAAAGCTACTTTGAAGCATAATCTAATCAACTCTCATCTGTCAGCACTATCAGGCATTATATCCATAACTTGTAATAAATCAAACTTAAGAAACTAACCGGGATATCAGTTGGGTATTCCGTGATAAGCGCGTGAATATCGTCCAAGGCTGGTGATTTATAAATATTCCATCCGAGCAATCGACTGGGAGTTAGGGAACTCCGATGGCGCTTTTGTGTACTTTGTTTCCCCATAGGCTTGAGTCCGAGGACCATGCAAGGCCTTGGTTCTGTCCATTACTTGTAAAATCTCTTTTTTGTACTTGGTTTCCCCATAGGCTTGGGTCCGAGGACCATGCAAGGCCTTGGTTCTGTCCATTACTTGTAAGATCTCTTTTTTGTACTTGGTTTCCCCATAGGCTTGGGTCCGAGGACCATGCAAGGCCTTGGTTCTGTCCATTACTTGTAAGATCTCTTTTTTGTACTTGGTTTCCCCAAAGGCTTGGGTCCGAGGACCATGCAAGGCCTTGGTTCTGTCCATTACTTGTAAGATCTCTTTTTTGTACTTGGTTTCCCCATAGGCTTGGGTCCGAGGACCATGCAAGGCCTTGGTTCTGTCCATTACTTGTAAGATCTCTTTTTTGTACTTGGTTTCCCCATAGGCTTGGGTCCGAGGACCATGTAAGGCCTTGGTTCTGTCCATTACTTGTAAGATCTCTTTTTTGTACTTGGTTTCCCCATAGGCTTGGGTCCGAGGACCATGCAAGGCCTTGGTTCTGTCCATTACTTGTAAGATCTCTTTTTTGTACTTGGTTTCCCCATAGGCTTGGGTCCGAGGACCATGCAAGGCCTTGGTTCTGTCCATTACTTGTATGCTTCTTTTTAAGTAGTTGGTTTCCCCAGAGACTTGGGTCCGAAGACCATGCAAGGCCTTGGTTCTGTCCATTACTTGTATGCTTCTTTTTAAGTAGTTGGTTTCCCCAGAGGCTTGGGTCCGAAGACCATGCAAGGCCTTGGTTCTGTCCAAAACTTGTATGCTTCTTTTTAAGTAGTTGGTTTCCCCAGAGGCTTGGGTCCGGGGACCATGCAAGGCCTTGGTTCTGTCCAAAACTTGTATGCTTCTTTTTAAGTAGTTGGTTTCCCCAGAGGCTTGGGTCCGGGGACCATGCAAGGCCTTGGTTCTGTCCAAAACTTGTATGCTTCTTTTTAAGTAGTTGGTTTCCCCAGAGGCTTGGGTCCGAGGACCATGCAAGGCCTTGGTTCTGTCCAAAACTTGTATGCTTCTTTTTAAGTAGTTGGTTTCCCCAGAGGCTTGGGTCCGGGGACCATGCAAGGCCTTGGTTCTGTCCAAAACTTGTATGCTTCTTTTTAAGTAGTTGGTTTCCCCAGAGGCTTGGGTCCGAGGACCATGCAAGGCCTTGGTTCTGTCCAAAACTTGTATGCTTCTTTTTAAGTAGTTGGTTTCCCCAGAGGCTTGGGTCCGGGGACCATGCAAGGCCTTGGTTCTGTCCAAAACTTGTATGCTTCTTTTTAAGTAGTTGGTTTCCCCAGAGGCTTGGGTCCGGGGACCATGCAAGGCCTTGGTTCTGTTCAAAACTTGTATGCTTCTTTTTAAGTAGTTGGTTTCCCCATAGGCTTAGGTCCGAGGACCATGCAAGGCCTTGGTTCTGTCCAAAACTTGTTGGAGATCAGCCCCTAGACCATGGCGGGGGGGGATTTGGCCTGAAGCCGGAAGCCCCTAGAGCTGCCCGCGCTGTTGACACTGCAGGGCGTAGCCCCTAGCAAAAATTCGGGTCGAAGCAACGACTGCATGTCGCCGGAGATGGAGGGAATCCCACAAACCTCAGCTAGCTAGAGAGTTGACTCAAACACCTCCTGCGCCAACGCGCAAGGCTTTCCCACAGACGGCGCCAATTGTAAGGACACAAAATCTTTAACGGCCCAACATCGATGTTGGGCTCGCACGCGGAAAGTCCCTCACAATAATATTTGTAGAGAGTGGGCTTGAAAGGCCAGCGTTGGGTCACAGGGTGACTTTTCGGACCGAACTATAGATGAACCAATATGAGGAAGAGCTTTGGGCTGGATATTCAGGCCCTTCGATCTTATATCTAAGAGGATTTGGCTCCTCGGATCATGTCCGAGGAACAATGGTGTTGTCCCCGGTTACCCGTCGGAGGGTTTTTATGTGGTGTCCGGCATATATTATCCAGGCATTCTCTTTCATCAAGTCTTTCTCCAGAAGCTAGATGGGAGCCCCCTCTTTGGTCACATAACATTCTCTTTTATACTAGCCTACGTTTGTTGTCCTTCGTCCACGTGTAGGGTCGATCTTTCTAGGACAGATATCTGTCCCATCAGTCTAATCCCAAAGATTGCTGGAGATGATCCATAAAGCCTAAGATCCCGACTCTGCTAGGGGCAGTGTCATGTCAGGGAAGGGTATTAAAGACAACTTCCCCAGGATATTTTCTGATCTTTCCAACTTACTCGTATTCCATTTCTATCCATAAGGTTTTGGACCTGTCGAGGACGAAACCGTCCTCGGCTATGTCTTCGGGCTATTTTTATGTTTCCTAGTTTCGAGCTTGGGCCCTGGCCTCCTTCAGTTTAAGACCGGTGGGCTTCCCATAAGCGTGTGGGCCGGACCCATAAATTATTGGACCCCACAATATATATATACATATATATTTTTATTTTTGAGCTACTGTGCACAGCCATCTTTGGTTGTGCACTATACTTGAGAAGCCAAAAATTTTGGCTTTGGCTCCACTAATCGAGCCCCAGTTCTGTAATTGGTGGTGCTAAAAGGCTATATAGCTTTTTAGTACCACCAATAATAATGCTCTAATAGAATAAACAAAAATTCTAACGAACTAAATTGGAGGATATGGGTTTTTTTTTTTTAAATGTAAAAATCGGTTAATTGCACGCATTATGCATTTGTCCTTATGTATTGTATTCCACCACAATCCACAGTCCACACTGATTGGTAATACAAGGGCTTCGGCTCCACCAATAATGGAGCCCCAATTTTGATTTTGATAGTGCTAAAAATAGCAATATAGCTTTTTAGCATCACCAATAATAATGCTCTAATAGAATAAACAAAAATTCTAACGAACTAAATTGGAGGATATGTTTTTTTTTTTTTAAAAATGTAAAAATTGGTTAATTGCATGCATCATGCATTTGTCCTTATATATTGTATTCCTCCAGTCCACAGTCCACACTGATCGGCAATACAAGGAAAAAAATAAAGGCATTTTTGTAAATAAATATGCATGGAATGGGGCCAAAATGGCCAAGTATTACTATTTGGCAAAATATTATATATATATATATATATATATATATATATATGGGGATCTATCACTATTTGCAAAATAATTAGGAATTTAGTATTTTTAAAAAAAAAACTTGAGTTTGTAAAACTTGAGTTTATTGGGTAACTTGAGTTTCATAAAAAATAGCACGGTAAATTTTAATGTTATCTTCTCAAAGAACTTGAGTTTTTGGAACTCGAATTCCACAACAAAATCAAGTTTCGAAAAAGTATAAATGGCTAAATATTACTAAATATGATATATTGTTAAATATTTTACCACACAAGAGTATACTGCCATTTTGGCCCATGGAACGGTAATTGTAAGTAACACACCTTCCAGGAAGTTTCATTTAAACTTAGAAATTGAAAAGCCTACCCTCCCCAGGTGATTCCTTGTCTTTATTTCTACTTTTTACTTTTCCTTTCCGAATTCTTTGACATTCCATCTTCTTTTTCTTTCATTTGTGTGTGAGATAATGTATGGTATGTTTTCCTTTTTTTTGGTTTTTGTTGAATGGAGAGAATGTATGTGTGAGTAAACACAATGATTTAGTCAATTCCGTGTTGTCAAAAAAGTCATTTTATTCATTGTTTTCTCACTCACTTTTTGAGAAATTAAGGGGCCGTTTGGATTGAGTTTTTTGATAACTCAATTCTCTGTTTGCATAACTCATAACTCAAAAATGGTGGGACCCATAGTAAAAAGGTTGTTTGGCCAAACGATAACTCTGTTTCCATAACTCTGTTTCCATCACTCAATTCTCTGATTTTTGAGTTATGAGTTATGGAAACTGAAAACAACAAAAGGCTGTTTTCAGTTTCCATAACTCATAACTCAATGGCATTTCCGTAAATAAACACACATGAGGGACCCACAGCCGCAACTTTTGACCACCTTTTGACTTTTTTTTTTTTTTTTTTTTTTTCTGGGTTGGCGTTGGCTGTTTTTTTTTTTTTTCTTTTTCTTTTTCTTTTCCTGGGTTGGCCGTTCTGTTTTTTTTTTTTTTTTTTTTTTTTTTTTTTTTTTTTTTGGGTTGGCGTTGTTCTTTTTTTTTTTTTTTTTTTTTTTCTTTTCCTTTTTTTTTCCTTTTCTGGGTTGGCGTTGTTCTTTCTTCTTCTTTTTTTTTTTTTTTTTTTTCTTTTCCTTTTTTTTTTCTTTTCTGGGTTGGCGTTGTTCTTTTTTTTTTTTTTTTTTTTTTTTTAAGCTTCGGTGAGTTGGGTATTAATAAAAAAAAAAAAAAAAAAAAAAAAAAAACTACTGTACTGGCTGACAGGTGTGGGACCCATGAATAGTGTGAAAAAATTGAGTGATGAAAATAAAAGTGATGTTGCCAAATGAGTGTGAAAAAATGAGTGATGAGTGATGAGTGATGAGTGATGAGTTATGAGTTATGAGTTATGAGTGATGAGTGATGGAAATTGAGTGACGGAAATTGAGTGACGAAAATTCCTTACCCAAACAGGCCCTAAGAGCCCCTGTTCAAAAGTTCGCACCATGGAATCTTCGTGGAAGTGGGACTTTTCTACTTTCAAGGCTTTCATTTCCATTCAAATATCGCTCTGTCAAAAAACTTGGAGCTTTACTCTTTATTTTCATCTAAGATACATCTAATATATAATAGCAGAGATTAAATTGACATATCATTGAAAAATTAGAGACTAAATTGACACAATTAAAATATTAAGATGAAATTGAAATATAGTGTCTAAGACCCATCATTTTAATAAAAGCAAAAGAGACACTGCAAATAGAATGTTCATGAAATGATCCTATTATGAACTGGGGCTAATAAGTAATAATAGGAGCTGGGGCAACCTCAATCCAAGAATTCAAGTTTATGAACTCCTTAGCCATTGAAGCTTGATATAAAGAAAATCAAATTATGTAGTTTTTTCTCTTCCTAGTATCTAAAGAAAGATGAGAGAAGGAAGTAAACAAATTGGAAAAAAAATATCTAGATGGAAGAAACAAAGAAAGTTCTCAGTCATTGAGTTAATTGACGGTTGTACACGAGTCCATGTGGACAGTGCTGAAAATGAAAATGGCTTGGAGGTTGGAATAGAGGAAAATTCGTATCATGATAGAATTACTAAACAATCTTCACAGAATAGACAGAACTTTTAACGCGTGAGAAATTTGATGGGACATGGGAGCCCACAAATAATACACCCTCTGAGACTGAGTCTCTGACGCTCCACCAAAATTGTCAGTCTTAATCTTTCTTGAGATTTTTCTAAAAATAATCATTTTATTATCACTTATTTAAGATGTGTTCAAAATTTCAAATTACCCTCAATTAATATAGAAATAAGTTCACTCACATTTATTTCATTAATTTCTTCTCCCCCAAGTGAATTATCAATTTCTTCTATAAAAAAAATAGGAATGTTTATCCCACATTAGTTATGTATGTCTAGTGTCCGCTGTTTATAATTTCAATCTACAACTACAAATGTTTGGCTTTTTTATAGTTATACTTTTGTTATGTAATGTATTATAAACCCGGTTTTAAATAATAAATATTAGTATTACTATTTTCGTGTGTGTTCAAATAAGTATTACCGTTTACTAAAAAAAAAAAAAAAGATGTTTATCCCATTTGTGGTTGTACTTAATATTATAAACCCGGTTTAAAACACTAGTACTACTATTTTCGTATTTTCTAATAAGTATTACTATTTACTAAAAAAAAATTATATATAAAAAATGTGAATCACCATTTATGGTAAGACAATAATTATTAAACTTAGACTGGATATTGACCCGACCCGGTTTATAAGCCATTGGCTCATCTGTCAAATCGCATGATAAAATAAATTTTTTAAAATTAAATATATATAAACTAATAGAAGTAAGTTTGAGAAATTATAACGCGAATATGTAAATTAAAAAAAAAAAAAGTAGGCATATGTCTAAATTAAACTTGCCATTATAATTCAAAATCAAGGTTTCACAAGCAATAGCATTAGAAATTCTATAAAATTCATAAGCAAAATAAACGAATGTCATAAGATTGCAACTAAGTCTTTGCTAAATAAAATCTTGTTACATGTTTAAAAATTATGTATATTAAACAAAGAAAAAAAAGGCAAATCTCAAACTAAGTAAACAAAATAAGAGAAAATAAAATGTTAAAGGCTTAAACTAAAAGAAATAAACAAATAAAGCATAAAAAATATAAACAAAATAAGAAAAAGAAGGTTTAAGCAATAAACTATATAACTTATATTGATATATTCATACCTCTTGCTATGTGAAACTGAAAAGTGATGTTCAGAACAGAGAAAATTGATGCATAGCCCTAGGTTTGGGGAATTGAAACAGTGAAAAGTGATGGGTACAGTAATATGTATCGGCAAAGAAGTGAAAGAAAAATGCATTTTTTTTTAAAAAAAATTTCTTTAGGTTTTCTCTTATTTAAATTACCATATTATCATACATTAAGCAGTAAAAAAGTCATTGAGGTGGATCTATTAGTGTAATTTTACATAATTCACATTCCAGCTAGGTCACATGGTTTGCTTAAATCCCATTGGGTTTTACTAGTTTTAACTTGGTTTTGTGCACATTTGATCCAATTGATCACCAAGACCAGTCTATATATTGGGTTATCAAAGAACCCCATAAATGCATTCTCCATTATATTATACAAGAGGCTGCTAATGGGTGGCCAGATCTACTTGCCTTAGCGAGCACCCTATAGGTGCAATCAATCAATGAGGAGAAACATTTTTATTATTATTATTGGTAAGCATGCACCAAATAGGTCTTGAACTCACAACCTTACCCTCCACCAAAAACTTGTAAAAGCACAAGTTTCTAGTTTACAAAAAGAATAACCTAGCACTTTAACTGTATAATGTGTTAATGTATAAGTATTGTAGGATAAGAAATAGAAGTTTAGACAAAGAAGAAACTTAAGCACAGAAGGCTATTAAGTTTAGATAATAAACTTAATTTTAGATAGAGAAGTCAAATACTAATTTATAAAAATAAAAAAAATTGAGGAGCAATCAATGTATAGCTCCGTCTCTATGTTCGCTACTTGTTGATGTTGGTTTTAATAACAGGATCGGAATATTTTCATACGTAAATATCGGTTTACTATTTTAAAATTAGTGCAATATACAGTTATATAAATATATAATAAAAATATTATTACTTATTACTATTGAGCTAAAATTTAAATTGATAATAAAATAAACAAAAATTCTAATAGTGGATATGGTTAAAAAAAAAAGTAAAAATTGGTTAATTGCACACATCATACATTTGTCCTTACATATTATATTCCACCAGTCCACAGTCCACAGTCCACACCGATTGGTGATACAAGGAAAAAAAAAATGGCACTTTTGTAAATAAATATGCCTGGAATGGTATTTGTAAGTAAGGCACCTTCCAAGAAGTTTCATTTCAACTTAAAAATTGAAAAGTCTACCCTCCCCACGTGATTCCTTGTCTTTATTTCTACTTTTTACTTTTCCTTTCCCATCTTCTTTTTCTTTCATTTGTTTGTGAGAGAATGTATGTTATGTTTTCCTTTTTTTTTTTTTTTTTTTTGGGTTAATTTGTTGATCGGTGCGAATGTATGCGTGAGTAAACACAATGATTTAGTCAATTCCGCGTTGTCAATAAAGTAATTTTAATCATTGTTTTCTCACTCACTTTTTGACAAATGAAAGAGCCTCCGTTCAAAAGTTTGCACCAAGGAAACTTCGCGGAAGTGGGACTTCTCTACTTTCAAGGCCTTCGTTTCCATTCAAATATCGCTCTGTCAAAAAACTTGAAGCTTTACTCCTCATCTCTTGTAATTCTCATTTCATCACATCTTTCTTCTTCTCAATCTTCTGCTTGTAGATTCTAATGGCTTTCCCGATCAATCAAGGAGACTCCTTTTCTTCTTCCACTCGCCAGTGGGATTATGATGTTTTCTTGAGTTTTAGAGGTGAAGATACTCGCAATGGTTTTACTGGCCATTTGTATCATGATTTGTGTGACAAAGGTATCAAGACCTTCATTGATAATGATCTCCAAAGAGGAGAAGAAATTTCAGGGGAACTTCTCAAAACTATTAGATCGTCAAGGATTTCAATAATCATATTCTCTCAAAATTATGCATTTTCGACTTGGTGCTTGGATGAACTTGTTGAGATTCTTAACTGCAAGCAAAATGGACAATTGGTTCTACCTGTTTTTTACAAAGTGAATCCATCTGAAGTACGTCATCAAAAAGGTAGTTTTAAAGTAGCACCGGCAAAACAAAAAAACAAGTTCAAGAATGACAAAGAGAAGGTGCAGAGGTGGAGGGCAGCTTTACGTGAAGCGGCTAGTTTGTCAGGATGGCATTATGAGGATGGGTATGTATCAAATAACTAATGTTATATGCTTTTATAACTTTTAATCTCTAATGGTTTTGTTACAACCACAAATGCCAAATATGAAAAAATATATATATTATGATTATCTCTGCAATTACTAAGTCAATTAAGTTAGTAGAACTAGAAGAATTTATGCAAAAAACACATTTTAATTCCTATATTTTCAGGCGATTTTCATTTTAATCCCTAATTATTTTTTTTTTACCGCTTTTAGTTCCTATTTTAAAAAACGCTTCCCGTTTTGATCTCTGCCGTTACTCATTTAACATAATTATCCTACGTGGCAAACGGTCCAACAGTAAATACTGACATGTTTATTAAAATAATATTAAAAATATTATTTATATTTTTAAAAATATCACATCAATAATTTCATTTTAAAAAAAAGTCATGTCAGATAAAAATAATATAAAAATTTCTAACCTAATTATTTAAAAAAAAAAAGAAAAGAAATTAGTTAAATTAATTTTTTTTCTTTTTTTTTGGAAGAACATGAAGAACTCAAAACCATGTGTTCTTTAGTTTCTTCCCCAGCTAAGTTTGCCCAGAAAATTAAAAATTAAAAATTTACTTTTCTTTTCTTGCATTTTCTTAGCACCCAAACCCATAAAATCACTTAGATTTACAAAATAAAAAGACATGACCATAAAAATTTACAAAACACAAACATCCAACAAGATTTTCTTATGCTTTGAAACCAAACACAAAAACACAAAACTCAAACCCAGATTTTCAGCCTCCATGCACAACCAAACCACAAACAACCACACAACCTTAAATTCAACAACCCACACACCTTTAACCCCAGATCTGAAGCTGCCGATTTAGTTAGCCTATGGGTTTTGAGAGAAAGCCACCACTAGTTTCGGCCATCAATTTAGAGAGAGAAAGTTTGGGTTTTCGTCCATGGGTTTAGAGAGAGAGAACTGGGTTTTCACTTCAAACTCAACTCGATCCATGCAATCATCATCCTTATCCACAAACCCAGAAATCAACATCGGAATACAACATACACCACAAACCCCAAAAATCAACAGACACCACAAACCCAGATCAACAAAACTCACAATCCCCAAACCCACCATCGGAATGCACATCTCCACCACGATCTACACCACTGAGCTGAGAGATAGAGAGATGAAAGAGAGAGACTTACCGATTTGGGATAGAGAGACAATGATCTGTGAGTTAGAGAGAGTTTGAGACATTTGGGTCTGAGTTTGAGTGAATCGTGATAGAGAGAGTAGGTCGTTTTAGAGAAAGAAAAGAAGAGAACCACCGCTGGTTGTGGTGGTGGCGGTACTGGCGATGAGTAGAGGAGGCCGGCCATGGAGGTTGAAAGAGTTGTGAGAGTTTTGGAAGAGAGAGGAAGGTTTGAGATTTAGAAGGGAGGGGAACCGGTTTGAAGGTTTTCTTTTGAGTGTGTGAAAATTTTTTGGGTTTGGATGCCAAGGAAATACATGAAAAAAAAAAGAAAAAAGAAAAGAAAAGGAAGACAAAGAAAAGGGAAGAAAATAAGGGTTAATTTGCTAAGAATATGAGTCAATTTTTTGGGGGAAGAACACAAAGAAAATGAAGAACACATAGTTCTGAGTTCTTCATGTTCTTCCAAAAAAAAGAAAAAAATTAATTTAACTAATTTCTTTTCTTTTTTAAAAAAATAATTAGGTTATAAATTTTTATATTATTTTTATTTGACATGACTTTTAAAAAAAAATTAAATTGTTGATGTGGCATTTTTGAAAATGTAAATAATTTTTTTAATATTATTTTAATGAACACGTCAGCATTTATTGTTGGACCGTTTACCACATAGGATAATTCTGTTAAATGAGTAACGGCAGGGACCAAAACGGAAAGCGTTTTTCAAAATAGGGACTAAAAGCGGTAAAAATAAAATTTAGGGACTAAAATGGGAATCGCCTGAAAATGTAGGGACTAAAATATGTTTTTTGCCAAAAATTTAATCATACTAATTAAAGAGTTTGTCTAACATATTTTTGAGTTTTTCTTCCCCTATTAGTAAGTTGCAAACACGTCTAATGAGTTTTAATCCCATGACCTCACCTTTTACCCACACTTGTGATAAGAGGAGTGTTGTTTGAATCAAGGCTTATCCGCATAATCCTTTTAAAAAAAATTTCTCTAATTTTCTTAATCATTTCGTTTAATGTGTTATAAATGGGCTGTCAATAGGCTTTTATCTCACCTAAGGTGAAGTTTCCATGCAACTATTTGCCAAAAGCCTAAAACAATTTCTTACTAGTGAAAAAAAATAGAATGAATCAAAATCAAAGTTGTGAATAAAGTATAGAATGTCATTTCAGTTTGGCAAAGAAACAAAATATACCTTTCAAAGACTTGATAATGTTATAGTTTCTCCCACCATTTTTTTTAAATCCAAAATTTCTTGAAGTATGGAAAGCCAAAATCTTATACTCAAAAGAATAAAAAATAAAATAAATGATACTTCTCAAATACTTGAATTATGTCCTTTAATTCAATTGATAATATGTCAAAGTTTTAATTCAATTGATAATATGTCAAAGTGTAGGATGTAATGCACAAAACTAGACATCTTGATTCTTTTATTTTCATATTCATATTTTCAACTAGTCCAACTCATTTAATGTCTCATATACTTTGTGATTGGCAGCAACCCTGAATTCAAATTCATCCAACAAATTATTGAAGAAATATTGTATACCAAATTAAATGGCATACAGTTATTTGTTGCTAAATACCCAGTTGGAGTAAATTCTCGTGCCAAGGAGATAGAATCACTTTTAAATATTAAGGTAGACGGATTTAGAATGGTAGGGATTCATGGTCTTGGGGGAATAGGTAAGACAACTATTGCAAAAGCTGTTTATAACAGAATTTTTAAGCATTTTGATGGAAGTTGCTTTCTAGAAAATGTTAGAGAAAGTTCTGAAACAAATAATGGCATGATCCAACTACAAGAGAAACTCCTTTTTAATATCTTAAGGGGCAAAGATTTGAAGGTGTTGAGTGTAGCCCATGGAACCAATATGATAGTGGAAATGCTTCTTCGTAAAAGAATTTTTGTTATTCTTGATGACGTGGATAAGTCAAAACAAATAGAAAATTTGTTTGGAAATTATGATCGGTTTGCTTCAGGAAGTAGAGTCCTTATAACAACAAGAGACAAACACTTGCTCGATAATCTTGGAAAAGTTTGTACAACTTACAAGATGACGGAATTGGACAACTGTGAAGCTCTTGAACTTTTTAATCAACATGCATTCAGAGGAAATGAACTTGAGGAAGATTATTCTATACTTGCAAACCAAGTCATACAATATGCCAATGGCCTACCATTAGCTCTAACAATAATAGGTTCTGATTTGTGTGGAAAACCAAGATCTCAATGGGAAAGTGCAGTACAGCAATATGGAAAAATTCCTAAAGAAGATATTCATAATATACTTGAAGTAAGTTATGCTGGATTGGAAGCTACGGAAAAGGATATTTTTCTTGATATTGCATGTTTCTTCAAGGGAAGGAACAAGTATGATGTTGTAAATATATTACATGCTTGTGATTTATATCCAGGAAATGGTATTCCAAACCTTGTTAATAAATGTCTCGTAACCATTGGTCATGATGGCATATTGGGGATGCATGACTTGGTACAACAAATGGGTAGGGAAATTGTTCGGCAAGAATCACCAAAAATCCTCGAAACACGTAGCAGGTTATGGTATTATGATGATGCATGTGAAGTACTAACTGGAAGTAAGGTATAGCTTCTTTTTCTTTAGATTTTAACTTCTTTTTTCATCAGGTAGAAGTGATAATTTTTTGTTCTTAATATTATAGCAAATATAAATTTAACAATATCATTTTTGCTTAAAATTTCATGATTATTATAGATTTGGCAAATTCTATTGTGTTATATGTTTCACTTAATTCTTTATCCAATCAGGGGTCAGACAAAATTCGAGGTATAATGTGGCATTCGCCTAATCGAATAACAGTGAAATTACATGATGAAGCTTTCAAAAAGATGAAAAATCTCAAATTTCTTATGGTTCGTAATGTAATTATTTCTGAAGAACTTATATATCTTCCCAATGGGTTAAAGTTACTTGAATGGCACGAATATCCTTTTCCTTTGCCATCCAATTATCGTCCTCAACAACTTGTTGTACTCGAGATGCCGCGTAGTTGCATTAGATTGGGCAAGCTATTCATGCAGGTATGAGTATTAGTATTAATGAATTTTGATTTCTTTGGATGTTATTTCTAAAATTTTTTTGATGAACAATTTTTGGGGTTTTTTTTTTTCCTTGTAGGGGGGCCAGTACAATAATTTGAAAAGTATCAATTTGAAAAGGTGTATATCCATTAGAAAATTACCTGACTTGTGCGCCCCAAACTTAGAGAGATTGAACATTAATGGTTGTGAAAATTTAATTGAGGTTTATGAGGCCATTGGATCTCTTGATAAGCTCAAAAGTTGGAGTCTCATAAAATGCAAAAAACTTCAAATTCTTCCTAGCAGCTTTAGGTTGAAATCTCTTGAAGATATTAATCTAGATGGCTGTGTAAGTCTTGAAAAATTACCTGACTTGGGTGCTCCAAACTTAGAGAATTTGAACATGGATAATTGTGAAAATTTAATTGAGGTTCATGAGGCCATTGGATCTCTTGATAAGCTCAAAAGGTGGAATCTCAAGAAATGCAAAAAACTTCAAATTCTTCCTAGCAGCTTTAGGTTGAAATCTCTTGAATATATTAATCTAGATGGCTGCGTAAGTCTTGAAAAATTACCTGACTTGGGTGCTCCAAACTTAGAGAATTTGAACATGGATAATTGTGAAAATTTAATTGAGGTTCATGAGGCCATTGGATCTCTTGATAAGCTCAAAAGGTGGCATCTCTGCGATTGCAAAAAACTTCAAATTCTTCCTAGCAGCTTTAGGTTGAAATCTCTTGAAGGTATTTATCTATATGGCTGCGTAAGTCTTGAAAAATTACCTGACTTGGGTGCTCCAAACTTAGAGAATTTGTTCATGAAAAATTGTGAAAATTTAATTGAGGTTCATGAGGCCATTGGATCTCTTGATAAGCTTAGGCAGTGGATATTGGGGGATTGCAAAAAACTTCAAATTCTTCCCAGCACCCTTAGGTTGAAATCTCTTAAACATATTTATCTAAATGGCTGCGTAAGTCTTGAAAAATTACTTGACTTGGGTGCTCCAAACTTAGAGACTTTGAACATTAGTGGTTGTAAAAATTTAATTGAGGTTCATGAGGCCATCGGATCTCTTGATAAACTCAAAAGTTTGAGTCTTAGAGACTGCAAAAAACTTCAAATTCCTCCTAGCAGCTTTAGGTTGAAATCTCTTAAAGAAATCAAGCTACATGGCTGCGTAAGTCTTGAAAAATTACCTGACTTGGGTGCCCCAAAGTTAAAGATGTTGGACATTAGTGGTTGTAAAAATTTAATTGAGGTTCATGAGGCCATTGGATCTCTTGATAAGCTCAAAAGTTGGAGTCTCAGAAAATGCAAAAAACTTCAAATTCTTCCTAGCAGCTTTAGGTTGGAATCTCTTAAATATATCAGTCTATATGGCTGCGTACGTCTTGAAAAATTACCTGACTTGGGTGCTCCAAACTTAGAGACTTTGAACATTATTGGTTGTAAAAATTTAATTGAGGTTCATGAGGCTTTTGGATCTCTTGAGGAGCTTAAGAGGTGTACGATTAGGGATTGCAAAAATCTTCAGATTCTTCCCAGCACCCTTAGGTTGAAATCTTTACAATTTTTTTGTCTATCTCGCTGCGTAAGGCTTGAAAAGTTTCCGAATATTCACCCAGAAATGAAATGTGACAGGTTAAATCTTCAGTATAGTAATATTAGTGAATGGCCTTTGTCATTGAAGTATCTAAGTAGTGGGCTTTTTTACTTAAGCGTAGGTCATTTAAAAAAGGCCGGGGATTTTTTTGTTAGCATTTCGGGATGTAAGTTTACGAACTTATATGATCTGGAAGTCTATGGTTGTGACAGACATATAATTGAATCACATATTTTGATGAAGCCCGATTCCTTCCCCTCATTACAAGATCTAACAATAGATGGCTCTAATATTGTTACAATCCCGGAAAGCATTATTAGATTTACTACATTACGGGAACTTACCATGCGTAATTGCAAGATCCTACGTGAGATTCCAAGGCTTCCAGAGTCTATAAGAGGAGTGGTCGCATCAGACTGCATGTCCTTGGACTTGGATCTACCATCATGCAGACTATTTAATCAGGTGCGCTCTCTCCCCTTCTCTCTATATATTTAAGTTTAAGTGATATATATATTACAAGAATCTCTAAATTTCAATTTCTTGTTTTTGCTAAATGCAAGCAGTTTCTAGAAAGATTCATGGATACCTCGTTTTTTGATTACGATCGTTATTATGAACTTGTACTACCAAGAATTGAGATTCCGAAGTGGTTCAAATTGAACCATCAGAGTGTTGAAAATTCTGTATCATTCGTGGTTGGCCGTGAATTTAAAAAATTAATTGTCTGTTTTGCTTTTCGATCGGTGGAGGTCGAAGCTACATGGGCAAATTGTTTCGTTGTTTCCACCAATGGTTTTTCAGAAGAACATGAAGCATCGCTACCCTTTATATCAGGAGTTTCTGAGCATCTCGTATTACGTCCTGTATATCTTGGGGGATGGAATGAATCAAATCCATCTGAACAGAATCACGTTACGATTACAGTTGAAATCCAGTATCGGGGCACGTCCTCTTCTTCTGATGACACCAAATTTACATGGTTGGGAGTCCATGTAGACTGCATCTGTTGTGGGTCTTCATCGGTTCCTGATGACATTGATCACCCTTCTTTTCCATCTGATGTGGGGCTTCAAATGGACACCACAAATGGGCTCGACTTACCCATGGGTCACCCAGGTTTGGGATTTACTTATGGGTTGGATGATGTGGGGCTTCAAATAGACACCAACTTACAATTGGGTCACTCAGGTTTAACTGGATATCATGACTCAACTGCTTGTAGAGATGGTTGTGGGTCTTCCTCGGTCCCTGATGACCATTCTTTGTCATCTCACTCAACAGATTATAGTATGTATAAGACAGATTTAAGCAGTGACTCAGAAGTAGAACATTGGTCTCCTTCGGATCCTGAAGATGATCTGGATTCATCTTCAAATGCAAGCATTGGATATAATGACTCAGATGTAGGAGAACATTGGCTCCTTCGGTTCCTGAAGACACCACCATTCTCCATTCTTTGCCAGTGCTTCCAGTGAATACCACAAGTGGGATTTAGTGATGGGTTTGATCAGGGTTCCTCTTCAGTGGCCCATGCCTTTGACAACAATAATTCTGACTTCAATCTGTTTCCACCATCAAAGAAGGCAAGAACATCTTGATCAAACTTCAAAGAATTATGCTTCCACCTGAAAGCAACCACGATGCCAAGGTATGCCTGCTTTAGTTGCATTATTGGATTCACATCTTTGGTTGCCTTTATAATTCATAGGACTGTTTCTCAAGTATTTAATTTAATTTATTTTAATGCAGTTGCTGTTGCTGTTGAAGTAATTGGTAGGTCCAAGATCCGTTTCCACCTTGCAATTTGATTTTCATTTATTGTAATATTTTTCTTTTAAACTTTAATGTTATTAATTGTCATAGATGTTCCTTTACTTTTATTGATTTGCTGAATAATATTACTTAGATTTTTCATTATTTTACTGAGAGGTAAGTGATAGTGGAACAAGAATGCATCGAACATATTACCGGGAGAAATAAAAATCAACTTTGCATTAAACTATGGACTCAGAATCCTTGAGTTCCTCTTTTCTCAAAGATGCTGTAGCAGCAAGTTAAGTCACAGTGTCTAATATAATCCTAGGCATATAGTTGGTACCAAGTAATTCTTTGGGGGTAAAAATAAGTTGAAGGCCAAAAGTTTTAAAAGTCACCGTAAGAAAAACTGCTAGGTCTGTAGTGATTTATTATGTTTGGCTTGAAAGAAATGATGATGTATTCTGCAGCAATGTCAAGTCTGAGGAGGCAATAAGACATTAAAGCCTCGGTTGAGTTTGCCATAATTGAGGGTTTTAGTTTGATTCTTTGTAAGTTTAGTTGCAGCTTTTATTTAGTTTCCTGCTCACTCTGTTTTTGTTGTTAGGTGTTACAACTTTTAGATACTAGCGTTTGCTGTTTGTAAATTCATTTGTTCTTTTAAAAAAAAAAAAAAAAGAATAATCTTTGATTTTACTTGAGGACCTTGACCATTTTCACACACTAATTTTCTACATTGCCAAACGAAGAAAAAAAAATACAAAGGAATTATGCATTCAAACCTGAATTTTGTTGCAGCCAAATCTTACTGTTCTAACTAAAGTAACTTTTTTTTATTGATTGCATTGCTCATATGGTTACTGCGTTTTTCCATTTACTTCTCTTTTTTTTCTTTAATGCGGTTTAACTATTGAGAACTTCTAGATTTGGATGGAAAACATAAGAATATGCAACATTTGAGAAGTTTCTATGCGCTATGCAATCCTATCCTTTTTTCCCTAATTGGGAATCAATTTGTATATTTTCTTTCTGCTTATTATTAAGATATAAAATTTACTGTAAAACAAATTTAGGTGTTTCAAGTTCAACTCTCAGAGATGAAAATTGTTTAGATCTATCCAGCCAAGCTGAATCATATGATGGTTAGTGTGGTAAAATGTTGAAAGGTCCTGTTGGTCGAAAGGTTTATCTTTGTTATTTCTTTTTACTTTTTTGGTTTGAAGTGTTTGCAGGAATTCAAAACCTCTGAGGTAAGACCATGGAAATGTTATTTTGTGGATCTCCTACTTTAGTGATCAATGTTTTGGTGAATATTCTTGGATGGGAGGATGGTACAAGGTAGATGAATTAAATTGCAACCGTTTCATAGTCGTTCAGTGGTATTGAACTCCCTTGTTTTCTTTGAAAATATCTTAAACCAATTTCCCCTTTCATTCAATTGCTTAAAAAAGACTTTTTTTTTTTTTATGCCTAGATTCAGCTTCAAGAGCTACAATGGGAGGTAAAGAGTAGACACCTCTGCTATGGCATGTACTAAATTTTTTTTTATTTGCTATCACTTATGATTTAGAGATTTAAATAGTTTTTATACAAATTAATTGTTTCAAATCTTTATTTGGGTCTTTTTGTCTAGGAATGTGGAGCGGTCATTAAAGTACTAGATCCTATGTCAAGGTCATCAAGAGGTACTCTCTACAGTTAAAAAGCTAGGTAATTCATTTAAATACTTTTGGAAAGCATCTTTGAAAGGGCACCTTGCTCTTAATGTTCTAAAAATTAAATAAAACTTTTGGATCACATATTAAGATAATGAGTTGACTGTTAATCAAAATGACCATCTTTGGCTAGTTTTGTTGACAAAAAACAAACAGGTGTTTTTGAGATTTTGGTTTTGTTTAATACTAAATGATTTGCACTTGAAAAGAGTTTTGCATATTATTTGTATATGATTAGTTGAGGAGTTATTTTTAGAAAAATAATAAAAAAATCACGTGTTTTCATCATTGTTGGGATTGCAACTGTACTTGCTGATAAAATTTCTTCATCCCTTAAGTTCAATTTCTTTTTTAAAAATGATCTTTTTATCTTTTAGGTTCCTGCGTTTGAATCTGATTGACCATTCTCTAAAGCTCAAACTAAATTCTCAAATCAGTTCTGAGTCATGTTGCCATTGAAATACAACATTATAACTAATTCGGAAGTACATGGAAACTAATTTGACCCCATGATCAGTCAAGTCTCTTTACTATCAAGAGAACCTATTGGCTTCTCCATAATGAATACTTAGATGGAAGGAGCATAATTTAGAGATATAGTTCTCAGATGTGGCTGCCCTGTGAAAGATTTATCTCCCTTTCAAAGCCATTATCTTTCCTATGGAAACTATTAAATGATGGTTTTCTAGTGAGAAGGGAGTTAGCAATTAGCAATCTCATCATTGATGTTTCTTGCAGTTTATCTGCTACAGAAAAGGAATGCCTACACCACCTATTTATTGCCTATGACGTGGTTCACATCACCACTCACCATTAGAACTTAGGTCCTAGAGCCAAAGTCAAAGTCAACCTTAAGTTTCTTCTTGGCTGGGAAGAGTGTGTCAATCACAAGACCAGTGCTATCACTTCACTGTCATCTTTGCCAACACTCTTTGGGATATTTTAATACATAGAAACAAAGTAGTGCATTACTGTCCCAAGTCATAGTGCTTAGCTTTCTTCTATTTGTAGGGATGCAGCAAACACATGGGAAGTGGACATTGCATTTAAACCATCTGGCGTTCTTTTCAGCAGTTTTCTTGGAAGTATTGCACCTAACATGATTATTTATTGGAGGTATAGATCTCTCTTTTCATGATATGTCTATATGATGGTGTAAAACCTATAAAGAATTTGGTAAATAAAATTATTGTTGGATGCTTCATATGGTTCTATGTATTATATGTGGTGTGTATGAAGATGAAAAAATAACGGTTTTGCTCCATTAGATATTTCATAATTGGAAACTCATATGTTGGGAGCAATTTTTTGAGTCAGTATTTTGGGGAAAAGAGGGCAGTTTCTTGAGGTTATCTAAGTGAATTGGTTGAATGGGTCTGTATTTGCCCCCCCATCATTCAATGTGATGTCATGAACTGTGTAGTTGTTTCAATTTTTTTAATTAAAATAAGTTTATGTTATGTCAAAGTATTCCTCAAATGTAAGACCATGGAAATGTTATTTTGTGGATCTCCTACTTTAGTGATCAATGTTTTGGTGAATATTCTTGGATGGGAGGATGGTACAAGGTAGATGAGTTAAATTGCAACTGTTTCATAATAGTTCAGTGGTATTGAACTCCCTTATTTTCTTTGAAAATATCTTAAACCAATTTCCCCTTTCATTCAATTGCTTAAAAAATACCTTTTTTTTTTTTTTTTTATGCCTAGATTTAGCTTCAAGAGCTACGATGGGAGTTAAAGAGTAGACTTCTCTGCTATGGCATGTACTAAAATTTTTTTATTTGCTATCACTTATGATTTAGAGATTTAAATAATTTTTATACAAATTAATTGTTTCAAATCTTTATTTTGGACTTTTTTTCTTAGGAATGTGGAGCCGTCATTAAAGGACTAGATCCTATGTCAAGGTCATCAAGAGGTACTCTCTACAGTTAAAAAGGTAGGTAATTCATTTAAATACTTTTGGAAATGCATCTTTGAAAGTGCACCTTGCTCTTAATGTTCTATAAATTAAATAAAATTTTTGGATCACATATTAAGATAATGAGTTGACTGTTAATCAAAATGACAATCTTTGGTTAGTTTTGTTGACAAATTTTTTTGAGATTTTGGTTTTGTTTAATACTAAATGATTTGCACTTGAAAAGAGTTTGGCATACTAAATGATTTGCACTTGAAAAGAGTTTGGCATATGGTTGTCATAAGACTATTCAAACAGCTAAGCAGTAATTTTAGAGGCTCTAAAAGCCGCAAATTTGGAATGGGCTGCCAAGGGAAGGTATTTGCAGTTGAGAAGAATTGGGATTACAGAGTCTGTTCATTAGACTTCTTAGGTAGCAAAACCAATAAGGAGTGTTTAATTAGGTTAGGAGTCATATTCATTTATTTAGTTTATTTAATTTGCTTTAATATGTATGAGAACATGTTTCTTGATCGTAATATTTTACCTTTTTTTATTTTTTCCTATGTAAATTGGGGAGGGGGTTTGGAACCCCAATACTAGACATCACAAGAAGTGTTTTAAGAATATTATTTATATATGATTGGTTGAGAAGTTATTTTTAGAAACAAAATATAAAATCACATGTTTTTATTTACTTGTTATTTTTGTGTTAATTATGAATATTTGAATTAATGAGGATGGACAGGCCACAACTTCATCATTGTTGGGATCGCAATTGTACTCGCTGATAAAATTTCTTCATCCCTTAAGTTCATTTTGGTGCTTAAAGATGAAATTTCTATCTTTTAGGCTCCTCTGTTTGCATTTGATAGACCATTCTCTAAAGCACAAACTAAATTCTCAAAGTAGTTTTGAGGCATGTGGCCATTGGAATACAATATTATAACTGATTTGGAAGTACATGGAAACTGACTTGGCCCCATGCTCAGTCAAGTCTCTTTACAATCAAAAGAGCCTATTTAAAGCCTATTTAACTCCCAGTGAAAATTTAACTCCCTTTTAAAGCCATTATTTTTCCTATGTTTTTAAATGATGGTTTTTTAGTGAGAAGGGAGTTAGCATTTAGGAATCTCACCATTGACGTTTCTTGCCCATTATGTGATACAGAAGAGGAATGCCTAGACCACCTATTTATTGCCTATGGCTTAGCTCATGCAATGTGGTTCACATCACCACTCACCATTAGAACTTTGGTCCTAGTGACAAAATTAAGTTTCCCTTAGAGAATTTGGTAAACAAAAATTATTGTTGGATGCTTCATACAATTTTGTGTATTATATAAGGCGTGTATGAAGATGAAAAGATAATAGTTTAGCTCCATTAGATATTTCATAATTGGAAACTCATATGATGGGGGCAATTTCTTGAGTCAGTATTTTGGGGAAAAAAGGGCATTTTCTTGAGATTATCTAAGTGCATTGGTTGAATGGGTCTATATTTGCCCCCTTCATTCAATGTGGTGTCATGAACCATGTAGTTGTTCATATATTATTTTTGTATTATGATAAAGTAATCTTTGAATGTATGGAACTTGGTGCCGGCGTGCGTGTTGTGGTTAGTTTGGAAAGAGCACAACAACGATATTTTTTGGGATGGCATGAGATCTATTGAGAAATTGAAGTCCTTGCTACTTCACACTTTGTTTGAATGATCTCAAGCTTGGGGTTTTTACTAATTGTGCTTCCATTTTTTTTTTTTTTTTTCAATTTTTTCTTAGATCTTCTATTTGATTTGCCTGTACTTCTTCAAGGTGCTTTATGCTCATCATTGTGAACTTGCTGTAATTCCTTTCATTTGCAATAAAATTTCTTTTACTTACAAATAAATAATTAAAACTAAATATCTTTGAAAGAATAAGGTCGAGATTAGGATGGTAGGTTAAGGACTCACTGGATACAGGTGTAAATGAATAAATATATAGTATTTGACACACATTAACAGTATCTTCTTTTTTTTTTATGAGCATCCTATCAACTCTCTAAATGTCTCTATTTAATACAACTTCGGTATTTAGATTAGTTATTGCGAGGTTCTGGAAAAGCTCGAACAGGTTCAGCTGCCAAGGAACAATGATAGTTTTGAGATGGATGTGCAAATTAGTCCAAAGATTAACAAAGGTATACCTGGTCAGGCTGGTCTTTTGTAGAATTTTATGTGATAAAATATGTCCAAAGTCTTTCATCTATTGAGTTATATTATCAGATGAGCGAAACATCTATTACATATCTTGCTCAAAATATGTCCAATTCATTTGAAGATATGTTTAAAACTATTTGTCTGGTTTAAAGAAAAAAGGATTTTCTTCAATAATTCTGTTCTGATTACCATTTAGTGGGGATGGGGGGTGGGGCTGCAGTTCAAAGCTTTGTAGACTCTAGTAATCTTTAGGCTGTATAGAATGCTCAATGAATCCCCAGATGAGGGATTGCCAGGTAAATTCCTAGGCATTGTTTAAATTAATATGGCTAGATTAGATGTTCTTACGATTGAGATATGGTGCTTAGAGCACTTGCATCAGTCTCTTTAAATTAACATTGTAAGGTGTCCTTGCTACAAATGGCATTGCATTGTTCTTCTCTAGACAATAAAAAATGATAGAGCGTTAATTTTTCTCTCGCTCTGCCTTTCTCTCTATCTCTCTCCCTTTACTCACTGGAAACATTGGCACTCTTGAGTTGGTGCCATTTTCAGCAAGGAGAAGATGGTCGAAATCACCGGTGCAGGGAAGGAGGTTTTTGCACAGCATAGATTGAAACTCACGGACTCAGGTATGATGTCTTTCTCTCTCTTTCTTTGTGCTTTGATCAATTTTTCCCCAATGCTTGATGATGGGTATGATGCCCAGTTGAGTGTGGGTATGTCTACCATATACTGGCGAGTGGTCAGCGGCTTGTGGGATTGTTTGTCTATGGGTGTGGGTGTGCTCAGCAAAGGTGTCAGCTTCAATTATTATGACTTATTTTTCATTAATCTTCAAGTAGCAAGGATGTGATTTTCTGCTCAAAGTTATCATTTTTCTTTACCCATTTTCACATCTGATTAGAGTATCTGTTTCAGTAGATTCTATTTCACTTTCTTTTTTTCTTTTTTATATATTCATTCTTCTCTGCTCAGATCCGGACCTAAATAAAGAACAGTCAATGAGGAAGATCCTAGGATAAAATTGAATACTATAAAATAGAATACTACAACTCACTTTCTTGTAGGTGTGAATTGGCATGGATGACTTTTGTGTGTTTTATACTTGGTACTTCTGTGCAACATGAATAGATTTCATACTCTATGCTCTGTTTGATGACTGATAAATGGGGAATAGAAGTAAATGTAAACAAAAGGAAAAGGAAGGAAAAATAGTGCCATGTAGGAAGTAGAGCTTCAACTGCAAAGCTCTATAGTATTTTTGAGTTTTTAGTTAAGTCACTTTTCAATTCATTGAAATGCAGGATGAGCATAGTCATAAGCTTTGTACTTTCTGTTCTTTGTAAACAACCTACTAAACAATATTGCTAGTCTGAATCATGAAAGTGCCCAATTTTGCTAGATTACTTCTTTTTACTTTTTGAAACCAGCTAAGAAATCTTGGTGGTTTATAGTTTTCCATCCAAAATAAACAAGGTAATATGACTTTTTGGGGTTCAATATAATGTGGATTTTCACTCTCTGGTTTTTGGATTCAATCTTTGTCTGTTGATTGTTGATAATATAGTTCAGTCTTTTATTTCTCTTTTATTATTGCTTATTAGTAGTTATCCATAGCAATCGAGGAGAGCAATCCAGTTTTCTTCTTCATTGTTTGCTCACATTTGCAGTATTTGCAGTTTTACCTTTTATATGTCCGTTTTTGTTTTTAAGGTAGGGAATCAATAATTTAGTATAACTCTGCCTGTTTCTGTGCTTAGTGTTAAATATTTTGTTCACGGTCTGTTACAAACGCAGAAAAAGGAGAGTAGCAGTAGGTTGGTGGCCATTCTGAAATTTAGTTGCTTTATTAGTATGAATCAATAAACTTAGTATGATCATTGTTTGGATCATGTAATCTATGTATGATTTGCATGAAATATGATTTGGACAGTAATTGTAATTATTTCATTCTAATTTGTGCCCAAGTTTTGCATAGGATAAAGCTAAAAGACTAGGCAGAGCTTCCTTATTCTTAATAACAAAATCGTCATTTGTGGGTGGTTTCATATAAACAAGTTGATTTGCCTTACTTGTTGGTAATCTTGTGATCTATATGTAAAGTTGATTTGCCTAACTTCTCATCATATTGCTGCTTATTATGTTATTGTTATTAAGGAATGGATTCACAAATGCAGGGGGGATTGGAACTTCACACAGCCTTCTTAGAAGAAGGGTCGAACATGAATAATGAACTTATGATGGACTCTCCACAAGATGAAGTCCATACCCTACAGTTTCCACCTAAAGTTCAAATGGAATCCATTACTATGAAGACACAACCGGTGGTAATTTCACGGTAGAAGACTGTCTCATTGTGTCGGCATGGCTCAATGTTTCATTAGATGCAGTGCAAGGGAATGAACAAATACACAACATATTGGAATAGGGTTGTGGAGTACTTCAATAAAGAGAAAAGACATTTGCATCCACTCCCAATGCAAACTCTCTAATGAATAGTTGGTCAACAATTCAACTCCATACTAATAAGTTTGTTGGGTTCTTAGCTTCAATTGAGATGACTAATCCAAGTGGTGTGAATGAGCAAAACAAGGTAAAACAATTGTTGCTCAAAGTAGTGTCAATGCATTAATGCACCGATACTATCTATTCATTAATCCAATTCTTATTTGTCAATTTTTCAGATTAATAAGGCAAGGGAAGCATATCTAAAGTTCCAAAATACCACATTCCTCATTGTTGGAATATCTCGAGGCATCAACCAAAATGGTTGGAATTTATTGCGAAGCCTCATAAGCCTCAAACAATAAGAATATCAACCCGCAACATCTTTTACTTCTACTTTGCAATCGATACATCTAGGGGAAGAAGTCTCCTATGCTTCCTTTGTAGTCTTGGAGAGACCACCCGATAGGAAGGCTGAAAAGGAACGATCCAATAAACTAAAAAGTAATGATAGTTTGATTTTGAATCTTGAAGGGATATTGAATGACATGGCAGAAAATAAGGACAGAAAATCTAATGAGAAAAAAAAAAGGCTCTTTAGTGGGAATTTTCTCAAACTCAAGAACTCCTAGAGATTAAGAAAATGAAGCTTCAAGAACTTGTGGAGATCAAGAAAATGGAGATTTAAGAGTTGATTTGTATTAAGAGAGAGAAGCTTCAATTAAAACGAATGACAAAAGAATTGGAAATAACCATGATGGATACTACAGACTTGGATCCAAAGCAGCAACAATGCATTAGCCAACTTTACCAAGAAATCATTCAACGTCAAGAGAAGAGTAATTGGTGAATATTGTTGCAATGTAGCAAACTAGTCATGCAACATTTTTGTACAATGCATGGATTTTGTTGTTAAGGTGTTGCTAAACTTGTCAGATTTTGTTGTAGAGAAACGTGTGCACCACTTTTTGGTCCATCCGGATTTTTGTAACACCCATATATATATATATATATATACACACACTACTAATGAGAGGATTACCTGTTCGTCTTCAACTTTTGGCGTATCATAATATCCATACAAATTCTGAAATAACATACTCTTTAGTTTAATTTTATTTCCTATAAAAAAGCAAAAAAAGTTAAAGAGTAATATTATCTCATGTATAAAAGAAAAAAAAAATCAAATATCTGATTCGTATCTATATTTGTTGACTATTTGAATTCAAATATTTCAATTATGTTTTATAAAAAAAATTTAAAAAAAAACTTCAATCATGTATGTACCCAAAGGAAAAAAAAAACAGTTTTTCTCTCCACCCATTTGTATTAAAATGTTTGATTCCTATCTGTATTTGTTATCTATTTGAATTCAAATACTTCAATTATTTTTATCAAAAAAAAAAAAAAAATTACTTCTTCCCCAAAAAAAAAAAAACTTATTCTCACCTCACCGCTCATTTGTATTTAAATGTTTAATTCCTATCTGTATCTGTTATCTATTTGAATTCAAATACTTCCATTATGTTTATCCAAAAAATATATATAAAATTACTTTTTCCCCAAAAAAACTCTCTACCTCACGTAAAAACTACTCATTCTTATCATGAAATTTTTATGTTTTTTTTATTAATTCTTTAAAACATTCCAAAAATTTTGTTATCCAAATTCAATACAGTTATGACAAATCCCCATCCATCCACGCTAATGTATGTCATCTTTCTTTTGTTCAAATCTCAAATATTTTTACTTATCACAATTCTTATCTCAATCAATAAATTTAAATATCCCATTGGGTTTCAACTTCTTACGATACAAAATTGCCTTCATTTGAACACGTTAAAATTGCATCTACCCACTGCTATCTCAGCTCCCTTTAGCCACTATCAAGCATATCACGTCTCCAACCTTCCTGCTTCATAGATTCATTCTAATTTAACAAATCCACCTGTTTCATGACAGAATCAAACTCAGCAGCCTTTGAAATTTGCTAAATTTCAATATTTAAAAGTACATTATATCTAATTTATATGGAGAAAAGAATTTTTATTGAGGTATGTGTTTAAAGGTGTTTGTTGTTGACAGAGAGCTTGGCAAGAGAGAGACAGAGATTGTTGACTACAAGCCCAGTCTTAATTTCTATTGAGTTATGTATTTGATTCCTTTGTAATGTTTTGTAATGTTGAGTCTATTTTGATCGATTTTTGGTTTTACCTTGAGCCTAATTGTACGCACAAAGCATGTGTGATGAGTCTAGCGTGTGTGTGTGTGTATATATATATATATTGTGATTGGAGTTCTCTTTTTCTTGTTCTTAGTCCTTCTCTTATTGTTTGCATGGTTTTTAAACTTGGACTGTTCACAAAATTGGTAAGGGGAGAGGTCCAAACTTTTTAAGGTCGGACCGAAGTTCGACCGAGGTCAAACCATAATGATATCATAATTACTTTCTTTAATTAATTCATTAAATATAAATTGTGGGGGGACGAGGATCCAAAGCAGTTAATGAAGTAGGCAAGGGCATTTACGAGGAGATGAACTTCACAAAGTATCCTTAGAAAGAACTTATTTGAACTAATTAAGAGATTGAGAAATTGTAGGAGATAAGAGCGCCGAGAACTCCTACCTAACCTCAGAAGGCCGAGAATCAAGAATGAAGGGAGCATGGTGCAACCTGAGGGAGGAAAAGTGTAACTTGGCACTGAACACAAAAGAGAAGAGGAAGGAAGGATAAAGCAGCCATCCCATCTGCATTAAATGTACTGCAACCACTTAGCTAGCCGCATTAATGGGAAAATGACCGTGAATAGTACCCTCATAGCTCATACTTTGGTGTAAAACTCACCAGTAAGGCTTGGATGGGACAAGTATCAAGGAAATGTAATCTTAACGCTCCAAATATAAAGCCCATATGCATTTTGGCTGATTATATAAAGCCAAGAAGCAACTAGATCAAGGGGATTTATTTTTTTTGAAAAAGAAAAAGAAAGAGAAACCATCACTGTAACAACATCCTCGGATTGAACCAAACCCGAGGACAAACACTTAGCCATTTTTAAGGTTTTTCTTAATTCAATATGTACTTTTTATTTGATCAATTCATCTAATCTCCATTAATTACTGAAGCATGGGTACTTAGAAGGTGATCTTGTATCCCATCTCTAAAATCCGGATCCGAATCCTCTCCATTTCAATATGAAATGGAGAGTGTCCAGTTAAGGGCTGAGATTGATTTAAAATCAATCTATGGCCTAAAATCAGCCACGCCATTTAAAATACACTTAAGAAAACAATGAGCCTTAATTAACGTTAGTTTTCAACGTTTCTTCTGTCTCTATGGGTCCTCCCTTTCTCTGTCTCTCTCATCAGAGATCCATGGCTCCTTCAACTTTTACCCACACGACCACTGAATCGACATTACTACAACGATGATGCTCCGACAACCTCTCCACCCCAGTCGTGAATCAATGGTTTTTCTTCCATGGCTGGGCTTTGTTGAGAGTGAGATGAGTGAAAGAGCCCAAATTCAAAAGAAGAAAACCCAGCCATGGCCGACTTCTCCTTGCACGCACATCACCGCCATTGACAGATCTTATGACCGGAATCACCTCGAATATCTAGTAAGGAAGGTTGATATCAGCTTTCTAAACCCCACCCCAAAAAAAAAAAAAAAAAAAATATGAGTAGTTCAAAATTTATTATTTGATATATGGTTTTGTTCTTTCTTTTCTTGTTTTCTTTGTCAAAGAGCATCCTTATGTTTCATTTATAACACTAAAGATTATCCCTTACTTTGATTGAATTTTTTTTCCTTTCCTTGCTATAGATCTGTGGTAATTGTAGTAGGTGTATATGAGCTTCTCTCATCTCTGTTTCTCTCTCTTTTTACCCTCGGATCTCATTTTATTTCAGTTTTGATTAGTTTGATGACTGTGTTTTCTTGTTGAGTGTAAAGCTTGATGATTTTGCTTGAATTTGAAATTTGGGGTTTGTGGGTCTCTAGGCTTTGGCATTAACTAAGAGTAAGTTCTGATATCAATTGATTGAAAAAATCATAAAATCTTTTTTTTCATTTAAGTTATATATTTATATATAGTAATAATAATAATATGTTGAATAAACTGTATATAAATTTTTTTTAAACTTTGAAGTTTCAAAATATAAAATCTATTCAACCTATCTTGGGGAAAACACGACTGATTTGAATGCTTAATGTAAGTTTGGTAGACATCAGGATTATAATTGCAATTTGAAATGAGCTTTCATGGTTATCACTTTTTAATTCATTGATTGATTGTTAAAGAGTTTTGGTCGTTCGTGGGGTTCAATGGATAATAAACTTCATTTGGAAAGTTCTCTTTGGAAGGCATAGAAAGTAGTGTTACTAGGATAACCAATTCCTATTTGTTTACATGGACTTTGTTAATAATATGAATTTTTATTTTTAGCTTGTCATTATTTATGCTGCTTGTATATAGATTTCCTCTAAAAAAAAAAAAAAAAAGAATGTATCACTTGTCAAATAAAAAAGGCTTAAATGAGGTAATCTTAAAATCTCTTATAGCAGTTTGGTTTTGTGTTTACAAGAATTGATATATTATTAAAGACTTATCTTGGCATTGATCGAATCCATCTTGTTGCAAAATTTGTCTGAAACCAAAGTCTAGCTTTTATTGAAGCCTCCACGATTGCATCCTGAACTGCTACTAGGTAAGATGCTGAAACACTACTCGCTCCCCACTGAAGATTAAATCTACCCTGAAGTCCTTTGCTTCATATGCAAAACCACTCCATTTGAATTTCCTTTGCTTGCACCCAGCCACTTTGATGATGAGTTGCCAATCCCTGTTGGAGACGGGGTTTTGAGTCAGCTAGCTGTGATCTTAAGATTAGGATTGTCCATTTTTAAAGGCCTCCTTATACCTGAGTGAAAGAAGGCTTGAAAATTGTTAAAGAACATTGCTAGGACTTGAAAACTGTTCAGTGCTGAGACCTACTTATGCTGTGAGGCATATTGATATTTTTTGTATCTAACAAGCCTTCTTTCTTATTTTCTCCTTTCTGTAGGACATCATTTTGGTATAATTGTTGGGGAGTCAAGCCATCAGAAATTGTCCGAATCTGCAAAATCTTCTCAAAAAATAGATCTTCAAGGATGCAAGACTTTCTTCTTTTTTCTTGCCCAATTTTCTATGAGAATCATGTATTGTCAACAATCATGTTGTTATGGTTTCAATAGAACTCTTGTTATCATGGCTTCATGGTCTTGTGATCAAAATGTTCATTTTAATAAACTTTTGTTCATTTTTGGATCACTGCCCAGGTAGACTTTCAATGAAGATTTTTGAATTCAAAATTTCCTTTGTACCAGTGTAAAATTTGAATGAGTTTGTTAGCAAAAAATTTGATATTTAATCAAACAGATAATGTCATTGATTTTATTTCATAGCTTATGTAACTTAACCCCTGATACACTGTCACAAACTTCAATGTTCAAAATTATTATTAAGCAATGAAGCATAATCCTGTTTCAATTTGTTCAAACTTCAAACTAAAATCAGAAGGTGACAAAGTTCACCACTCAACCCGGCACATTGCTGCTCTTCAATCATCTGGTGCTTATCATATTGCTGAAATCCATATTAATCATGGTAGTGGTAAGACTTGAATATTTAATCTTTCAATATAGTCTGATGTTGGAAAAAATCCATATTAATCTTTCAACATGGTCTCTGTTTTTTTCCCTTTTAAATGATCAAATGATATGTATTAACCAAAATAAACCATTACAGAACACGCAGAAAAAGAAGCGGCAAACATAGACCAACTGGTCAAGCTTTTCACCGTCAATAAGAAAGTCTAGTAGGATCAAAACTGAAACAAAATAAGTCCTAAAAGGTCTCGGCAAACAAAAAGAAAATTAAAATAAGACAAAATAGAGACAAATTGAGATGAGAGAGACCCATATACCAATTACAGTCTTCACTCTATAGTTACCAAAGATATACAGCAAGGAAGGGGGGAAAATTCAATTAAAGAAAGGGGATGAACTTGGAAAAGAAAACATACCAGAAAAAAAAAAGAAAAAAGAAAAAAAAAACCCATTGATTCACGACTGGGGTGAAGAGCTTGTTGGAGCATCACCGTTGTAGTGATGTAAGCTGATATCTAAACTTCCTTACTAGATATTCGAGGTGATTCCGGTCATAAGATATGTCAATGGTGGTGATGTGCGTGCAAGGAGAAGTCGGCCATGGCTGGGTTTTCTTCTTTTGACTCTGGGCTCTTTCACTCATCTCACTTTCAACAAAGCCCAGCCATGGCCGAAAAACCATTGATTCACGACTGGGGTGGAGAGGTTGTCGGAGCATCATCGTTGTAGTGATGTCGGTTCAGTGGTCGTGTGGGTAAAAGTTGAAGGAGCCATGGATCTTTGATGAGAGAGACAGAGAAAGGGAGAACCCATAGACACTGAAGAAACGTTGAAAACTAACGCTAATTAAGGCTTATTGTTCTGTTAAGTGTATTTTAAATGACGTGGCTGATTTTGGGCCATAAATTGATTTTAAATCAATCTCGGCCCTTAACCGGACATCCTCCATTTTATATTGAAATGGAGAGGATCTGGATCCCTAAAATCCATTGTGTAAGTAGGAAGTAACACATTAATAACTGTCAGCAACTACTTTTTACCCGCCACACAAATATAAATATTAAATTTATAAAACTAGCACAATTGACTAATATATATATATATATATATATATATATAGATAGAGGTAAAATTAAATGATTTCCAAACACATTTTAAATAACTTAATAAAAAATAAAGCTTGAAAAAAAAACATTAAAAGTTATAATTAATTTTTGAAGTATAAAAGTAGAATATATTTATACTCCCTCTTAGAGATGGCTAATTAAAATATATAATATAATAAAATTTTATGAATATTAGTTATAATATAAAATAAAAGTAGTAATGAAAGTTTATTTAATACAAATCTTGCCTATGCAAACACAATCATCGGACTTAGAGGTAGAGCTAAACGACGCGTCGGGATCGTGGTCGTGATTACTGGTCCAAACGCTGAGATAAGCCTCGCGAAGCCTTTTCAAGGCGGAGAGGGCGTCGCCAATGTTGGCGGAGACAGAGAGACACCTAAGTGCTGGCTTTCCTAGACATAAATCGGATACCTCTTGGGTTAATAAGCTAACTGCCATACACAGACAACAATAAAAACCGAAGAGAAAGAGGTAAGTGTGATTTGTTTTTGTTGGGAGCAAATTTTGAGGTTGTTGTTTGGTTGGTTTCACTGTTTCAGTTTCAGATTTAGTTTCAGAGAGAGAGAGAGAGAGGGATATAGCCTTGGCAGCTGGGATTTGTAAATGTTGTAGTACACGTGTTTTACTTATAGGCGTTCATATCCCGTACTGATTTGATGTTAGAGATGGGCCCCATTTGTCCTCGGACGGTATTGATAAATCCACCACTTTTTTTTTTTTTGATAGCGATAAATCCACCACTTATTCAAATGTGTAATTAGTTAGTGATTTTTTATTTTTTATTTGTAAAAAATTGTAGGACACCATTGAGAAAAATATCTTTTTATGTTCTTTGTCTTTTTGTATTATTTTATTTTATTTTTTAATTTTTGAGTTACTGCCTGGAAACTCTAAATAAAGTAATGGAAAAGTACGAATGCGTGTAATTGCCGTGTATAACTGTTATGACACAATCGAAAAAACAAATTGGGAAATTAATTTACTTGTCAATTGAACAGAGTCTAAGGTTTCTCTCTCGCTTAGGACAGGTGTTCTTTTCATCTTTTCCAGCGACTGTAGACTTTTGTCCCTCCTTTCAAAGGTGGGTTTCTGTTCCTCTCAGTGACAAGTGCACCGAGAGGCCTGTGGGTAATTTTTCCTTGGGTTACTGGGAATCAGTTCCTTCTTTTTCCCCTCTTCTCCATCCCTATCTGTTTTTTCCTTTCTTTATTGACTTCTAAACCTCCTTTATTCCCTTTTTTTGGTTCCTTTTCGGTAAAATCTCGTTATGGAAGATCTTACAAAAACTTGGAGTAAGCTTAAACTGTCAGATTGTGAGGGCTCCAATGTTAGATTATTAGAAGAACATGCTGAAACAGAGTGGGTACTGGCAGCCAAGTTTCTAACCAAGTGAGTACTCAACCTAGATGCTATTGCAAAAACTTTCTCCCCCCTGTGGAGAGCTTCAAAAGGGTTCCAAGTTAGGAAGGAGGAGGACCACATTGTCCTCTTTACTTTCAAGGACCAACCCAATATGATGAGAGTCCTAGCTGGGGAACCTTGGAGTTTTGATAAATATTTGGTGGTAATGCAAAAGTTTGATGGCTCAAAGGACTTGAGAGACATGGGGTTTGATCTTGCCACCTTCTGGATTCAAGTCCATGATCTCCCACTCAGGTTTAGGAATAGGATGGTGGCTAAAAAACTATGTGATGCCTTGGGTACAGTAAAACGTGAAGAAGAGGAAACGGCCATGGTAGGTGACAGATTTGTGAGGGTAAGGGTTACTCTAAACATCTCCAAACCTCTTTGCAGGGGAAGAGTGATTACTCTAGAGGATGGCAAGGATTTATGGATTCCGTTCAAGTACGAACGACTCCCTAACCTCTGCTATAGATGTGGGTGTCTCTCGCATGATGAACGAAGTTGTGAGTTATGGCCTGCTAGTGAAGGAAACGAGGGACAGGAAAGCCCTCAGTTTGGACCTTGGTTAAAAGCATCCCCTTTTTTGCCCTCAAAAAGTAAGTTGGTTACAGTTTCGGGCTATAAGGAGTTGAGTAAGAAAGCCAATCCGCTTCCAAATCCGATGCAGAGCAACAAAATTCCAGTAATGGTGCTCCGGACTAACAGCCCCTCACCGGAGGTAATCCGTCCCGAAAACCAAGAAAAAATTTCAAACCCAAATGTCATGATGGAACCGGTTTTTCAGCTAAAAGATCCGGCGCTCCTAGAAGTGGTTCAGAGTGACATGACTGAAGCAGGTCACGTGCAAGCTAGTGTGGTAGTGCTGGATGATGTAACTGAAGCGGGAAAAACTTTGAGGAGACGTTGGAAGCTTTGGACAAGGAAATTGAAAGGTATGATTACTCTCCCATTACAACTTCTGAAATTCTTAACCCCCTGGGCCCAACCAAGTCCGGCCCAACAAATTCCACCCCTCCCCCTTTTCCTACAAGCCCACTAGCCAACATTTCAAACTTAAGCCCAGCCATGCCTAAGCCAACGCCCATTTCTTATCCTAAGTGGACTAGGATCAAGAGACAAGTGGACTCAAATGAGGATTCTGATGACCTTAATGTTGCCCTGGGAAAAAGAGTTGCTCACCTCCTTCACTGCGACTCAAAACCTTTTAAACGTAGAGCCATTTACGCTAGACCAGAAAGAAAACATTAGCCCATCGGTGGAGACTGGTTCCCAGCCCCGCCGAGATCAATGAGTTGCTTATGTTGGAATGTGCGGGGGCTTGGGAACCACCGTACAATTTGTGAGCTTGCTAACCTAGTGCGAGCACAAGACCCCTCTGTCCTGTTCCTAGCCGAAACCTGGGCAGATAAAGAAAGGCTTGAAAAAGTGTGTGATGACCTTAATTTTGATGAGAAATGGATAGTGTATAGAATTTCTAGAGCTGGAGGTTTGGCTCTTTTTTGGAAAAATTCTGTAAGTATTAAAATAGTTGGTTCCTCCCTTAATTTTATTGATGCAATTGTCAATGATGGCCAGGAGGATGCATGGAGGTTTACTGGCATCTATGGTTTTCCGGAATCAAGAAGAAAGGTGGAAACATGTCATCTTTTACGTGATCTAAATAATAAGTTCCACCTCCCCTGGGTTTGTGCAGGGGATTTCAATGAGATTCTTAGAGCTCATGAGAAACTCGGCGGTTCTCAAAGAAGGGAAGTGGAGATGGAAGCGTTCCGGGATGTGGTGGATGAACTTGGCTTCATTGACCTTGGTTTCACGGGAAAGAAATTCACTTGGAGAGGAAAAAGGGGTGAGGCAATGATCTTGGAGAGACTAGACCGTGCCTTTGCCACCCCTGCGTGGATGGAAATTTTCCCAGCCACTCGGGTTCAACACATTCACTCTAATTTCTCTAACCATAACCCTATAGTCATCAAGCCTGAAGGGATAGTGCATTGCAAAAATAAACCTTTTCGCTTCGAAAGCATGTGGATGAAGGATGATGGGTGTAGGAACACAGTAAATGTTGCATGGGGTTTACCATCTCCTGAGAGCGATATGAACCTTGTTTCTTCAAAAATTAGTCAGTGTGGAGTGAAGTTGGTGGAATGGAGTCGGTCTGCCTTTGGGAGTGTCAAAAGGTAGCTTTCAGAGACTTCAAAAATGCTTGTCCTTGCTAAGGAGGCTGCTGCAAGGGGTGGCTCTTATGACCAGGTCCGAAGCTTAAAATTAGTAATCAATGAGCTCCTCGACAAGGAAAGCATGATGTGGATTCAAAGAGCTTGTACCTTGTACTTGCAATCAAGGGATAGCAACACCCGTTTCTTTCATAGCAAGGCCTCCCAAAGATACAAGAGAAACCACATCCAAGGGCTTAAAAATAGCCAGGACATTTGGTGCACGGCTAAGCATCAAATCCAAGAGATTGCTACTGCTTTCTATCGGGATCTCTTCACTTCTTGCAGTCCTGAGGAAAACCATCCAATTTTTTACTCAATCCAGCCAGTGATCTCGGTGGACATGAACAGAGATCTTGTCAGGGACTTCACAAGAGAGGAGGTGGAAGTAGCCCTAAAAGATATGGAACCGCTCTCGGCCCCTGGCCCAGATGGTATGTCTCCTATTTTCTTCCAAACTTATTGGTCTGTAGTTGGTGATGATGTTTCCTTTGCTGTTTTAACCTGTCTTAATAATTGTTCTATGCCTGTTGAAATCAATCACACATTTATAACCCTCATCCCTAAAGTTAAGAGCCCTGAACGAATCTCTGAATTTAGACCTATTAGCTTGTGTAATGTGGTTTATAAACTGGTCTCGAAGGTGTTAGCTAATAGGCTCCAGGGGTTACTTCCTGATATAATCTCGGAAAATCAAAGTGCGTTCCAAGCAGGGAAACTCATTTCTAATAATATTTTGATGGCATATGAAACTCTCCATTATATGAAGCATCAAACAGGAAAATCTGGTTTTTTGGCTCTTAAATTGGACATGAGCAAAGCTTACGATAGGGTAGAATGGTCTTTTCTTAAAACATTAATGTTAAAAATGGGCTTTCATGTGAATTGGGTAAACTTGATGATGATGTGCATCACAACGGTCTCCTACTCTCTTTTGATCAATGGGGAACCTTCTGGAAAAATCACTCCGTCCAGGGGTATCAGACAGGGAGACCCTATCTCACCCTATTTGTTCCTTCTTTGCTCTGAGGGCCTACATGCCTTGATTGAGGATGCAGCCCAATCGGGTCTTATCCGTGGCATATCTATTTGTAGAAATGGTCCGCGATTAACACATCTGCTTTTTACAGACGATAGCCTTATATTCTGTAGGGCTTCAATTCAGGATTGTCTCCACATCCAGTCCATCCTCTCAGAGTACGAGGCTGCCTCGGGGCAAAAGCTAAATAGAGAGAAAACTACCCTCTTCTTCAGCAAAGCAACCTCCTCGAGTACTTAGGAAAACATTATCAACTTTCTGGGGGTTCCGGAGGTTAAGCAATATGAGAAATATCTTGGTCTCCCTTCGTTTGTGGGGAGAGGCAAGAGGGCTAGTTTTGCTTTCATAAAGGAAAGAGTCTGGTCGAAGTTGATGGGTTGGAAGGAAAAGCTCCTCTCCCAGGCAGGGAGAGAGGTTCTCATAAAAGCAGTAATCCAAGCGCTCCCATCCTTTGCCATGAGCTGTTTCAAATTACCCTCGACGCTATGCCACGAAATTGAGGTCATGGTTCGCAAATTCTGGTGGGGCAGCATGGTAGCCAAAGGAAAGTGCATTGGGTGAAGTGGCATACTTTGTGTCTCCCTAAACAGAATGGGGGAATGGGTTTTAGAGAGTTTCAGAAGTTCAATGATGCTCTTCTAGCCAAGCAAGTGTGGAGGCTACTCACTAACCATGACACTTTGTTCTACAGATTTTTCAAGACAAAATACTTCCCCCATGGTTCCATTTTTTAGGCGAAAAATAACTTGGGCTCTTTTGCTTGGTAAAGCATTCTAAGGGGTAGGGACATCATCAGTAGGGGTGCTAAGTGGGGGGTTGGTAATGGTTGGAATATTAAGGTTTTCGAGGACCGATGGCTGCCTAGTGGAGGCTTGGGTAGAGTAACCTCTCCTCCCGGAATCCATGACCCTAAATTGAGAGTGGCTTCCTTAATTGACCATGATTTGCACAGTTGGAAATATGATCGGGTTGATGCTATATTCTCCCCAGCTGAGGCCAAAACTATCAAAGCTATCCCGTTGAGTTTTCTAGACTCTCCGGACTGGTTGTACTGGCCTTGGAATTGTAACGGAGTTTACTTGGTAAAAACGGGGTACAATCTTGCCCGAGAATGGGAGTCTCTAAATGCTCCGGGTGCCCCTGCCCAAACCGTTTGCAATAGCACTTGGAAAAAAATTTGGAACCTCCACGTTCCAAATAGAATCCGTACCCTCCTCTGGTGTGCCTCCAATGATTCGCTCCCCACAAAGGTTAACTTGACCCATAGAAAGATGCTGCAAGCCGACACCTACCCCAACTGCAACCTGGAACCCGAGACTGTAGTTCATGCCCTTTGGTCCTATAAGAAACTTGACATTGTGTGGCTTCCAAAGTTTGCAAAACTTAAAGAAGTTTCTGCTTCTCTCTCCTGCTTCTCAGACCTTATGTCCTTAGCACTTCAGGATCCTATTTGTGTGGAAGAGTTCGCAAATACTATCTCCTTGATTTGGATGAGTAGAAACAGAGCATTCTTCAGTAGTGATTGTTTGCCCCTTGAAAAAATTCCAGATCAGGCCCGTGCCTTGGTGCATGAATTCCACCATATTCGGCCAATCCATGCAAAAATCCCAAGAACTGTCCGTGCGGTCCGCTGGAAGCCGCCACCCCCTAGTTTGGTGAAAGTAAATTTCGACGGTGCTATTTTCTCAACCCATTCTTCAGCTGGTCTTGGCGTGATAATCTGTGACCAGGCTGGACTGGTATTGGCTGCCCTGTCACAAAATATTCCCATGCCTACTTCGGTGGAGACAGTGGAAGTGATGGCAGCGAGAAGAGCTCTTTTGTTTGCCAAAGAGCTTGGTTTTGAGAGAGTTGTGGTTGAAGGAGACTTGGAAGTGGTCATAAAAGCTATCAAGGAAAAATCTCTCCTCTCTTCTGGCTGGGGTCACCTTCTTAAAGATATCCATGCTCTATCTCATTCTTTTAGCTGTATTTCTTTCCTTCATGTTAAGCGTTTGGGTAACCGAGTAGCTCATTCCTTAGCTCGTAGATCTTTTTGTAATCCTCTGCTAGTTTGGATGGAGGAACTTCCCCCAGATATTGTTGATGTTTACAACCAAGATCTTGGTTTTATTAATGAATAGCCTCTGCCCTTATTTGTGGGCTGACCTCTCAAAAAAAAAAAACTGTTATGACACAATGTCACAATCTGTTCTTTAATTCTCTTAAGGAGTTTTTAACTTTATCATAATCAATTATTTCAGGTTTGTTTTTGTTAAATCGTGTGAACTTTTTTGGGTATGTCTATGCAGGTAGAACGGGCATCTGTTGACCAGGTCAAACAGTGATTTGAAGTTCTTAAGAATCCTGGAAGCTTCACTGAACAAGCTCCTGATGAGTGGATCTTAAAGCAGCAACAAGAAGAGAAGGAACGAAAATGCCAACGTTGAGAAAAGAAAAAAAGGAAAAAAGAAAAGAGGAAACTCAAATGGATCCTGATGTTGGTAATGATTTGCCAAGTTAGTGTTCTTGTTGACAAAAAAGAATTTTTTTTTTTTTTTTTTATAATTTCTGGGTTTGTGTTCTTGGATCTAGGTTTGTGTTATTGTTCAAGACACACTTAGATCTCAATTTATATGATTTTTAGTTTTTAATTCTGTTTTCAATTAGCTAAAATTAATAAATTAATTTTTTTAATTTAGATGCTAACTTGGCATTTTTCAATGTCAAAAAACATTTTTTATTATTAATTTTGGCCACGTGGATATTAATTTAGTATTATTTATTGCCGTTTGCCACGTCAGCTTTCTCTGTTTCTGATGTAACGGTAGAGACCAAAACAAGAAGCATTTTTCAAGATAGGGACTAAAAGCGGTAAAAATAAAATGTAGGGACTAAAATATGCTTTCCGCCTTATTTTTAACAATATTCATTGCTAAAAATTTAGAGTTTATAGCTAAAATCCAGTGTTTGAAATTGTGAAAGAGTCAGATTGAGGGAAAAAGATTAGAACAAAGTTTGGCTCCAAACATGCTCTAATAAACTAACATGTGTCCTTATCATGTCCTTATTAAGGTATGTTGTAGCCTTAGGTTTCAAATATGTTTGAAGCCAAATTTAATCTAAAAAATTAATGTAGGAAATGAAGACATTAGGGGTTTCGTATCATGAGAAAATAAGACACAAGTAGTTTTTTTTTAAAAAAGTAATCTTAAGTTATCATCAGACCAAGACATCAATTAGTTTTTGATGTAGGCGGTGATTGAACCCCAGATCTCTTATACAATCATTAGAGACTTTACCAATTTTTAAATGTTATACTTATCTCTTTGGGGGAATTTATTTCCAACATTAATAATTCTGCTCTATTAAAATTCCACACAAACTTCCCCTTCTATGCAAACTCACAATCAACTTGTGTAGCGACAATTGCAAGTAGAAGCTGTATTATGTGGACGATGTTACTTGTGCGAGACTTGTCAAGAAATTATAGGGGGCAAACTAAATTTTTCCTATAATAAAGGAGCTTTTAGGGGAGGTTGAGAGGCAATTACCCCCCTCCCTCGCAGCCTTTGGCTTCGGCCCTACATACATCTACAGTCTATAGGTACCTTTTTTTAATTGATATAATAGGATTTTTATCAACTTCATAGTAATTTAATTGATACATCTACAGTCTAAGCATCCACTTCATAATAATTGTTTTTTATCAACTAAGCAAGACATCAACTAATTTTTGGTGTAGATTGAATTGAAACCGAAATCCCTTATTCAATATTGGTTGAGTTAACCAAAACCCAACATAGGTATGCCATTTGAATCTTGTTACACAAATTTACAATAAAATGCTGCAAATCATTTTAATACAAGCAAAAGGGACATTGCAAACAGAATTACACCCTTGAATTGCATTTTTGCTAAACGGTTTTAGTAATTTTTTTTCACTAATTATGAGTTGAATGTAGCATATTTAGAAGAGTGTGATTAATGCACCAATGAAAAGTAAATTCAAGTTGAAGGAATGAAAAAGGCAGAAGAAAACCAAAAATAACATCAATAAAAAAAAATGATATGCCATTAAAGTAATTCAAGAGTTGAAAAATCCACGTGACCAATTAAGAATATGCTACATGAGCCGAAAGTAATTTAAATGATCCCAAAATTTTGGGTTAATAATTTGTAGCTGTGATGGTCTTCATGAGTTGGATGGAGTTTCTGACCTCACTATTAAAAGTGGGCTGAAAATTTTAACATTTTTATTAGCTCTAAATTCTTGGGCAAAGTAATAAAGATGATTCTTTGTAATCTAATGCATCACAAATACTGTCCAGTAGTCTAAAACAAATTAGAACTCCATTTTCCGTAGAGGGAGATAAAATTTACATCAAAAGAAACTAATTTGCAAATTCAAAGCTTTGTTAAAATTTACATCAAAAGAAACTAATTTGTAAATTGAAAGCTTTGTTCTGATGCAAATTGTTCTTTACAGTAATATGTTCATGAAATGACCCTATTACAACAGCTAAGGGCTCCGGATCAGAGCCACCTATAGTCTGAAAACATTAAAATGGTTCCTCTACTTCTTCGATTTTTAAACAATTCAGCTCAACATAACATTTTATATAAATCTGAACTCCGGTAGCAAAATTCTAAAACAAGCAGCTCTTCAAGAATCCAAGACAGAAGAAGATGAAAAGAAAACAACCCAGATTATGAATCATCATCGTATTCCTCAGCACCCTCTTCAGCAATAGGCTCAAGCCTTGGTGAATTGGAAGGCTTCTTCCGAGGGTACATAATAGGAGCTGGGGCTACCTCAGTCCAAGAATTCAAGTTTATGATCTCCTTAGCCATTGAAGCTTGATATAAAGAGAAACAAATTCTGTGGATAAATTTCTGTAGATGATTTTTTTCTCTTCCTTGTATCTAAAGAAAGATGAGAGAGATGGGATTTCCTTAGAATCGTTCTAGGAGTAGGAGGCTTTGTATAACGCAGAGCACAACAAATTGACTGTGACGAATATGAACGTGGAGGCACATATTAATATAGGAAGAGGAGGAAAGTGCAAAACAAAATTGGAAAAGAACATCTAGAAGGAAGAAACAAAGAAAGTTCTGAGTCATAGTTAATAGATGGTAGTACGCAGTTCCATGTGGACAATGTTGATAATGGCTTGGAACAGAGGAAAGTTCGTATAATGATAGAATAAGCGACCGCAATTGCCATAGAAAAGACAAAAGCGTTAAACGTGTGAGAAATTTGATAGGACTGGGAGCCCACAAATAAACGAATAATACAGCCACACCAAAATTGTAAAATTGTCAAAAAAAAGAAGAAGAAAGAAGTCTTTTTTGCATAAAAAAACTATATATATATTTTTTTTACATACTTATTTTTATAAAATACTCATGTCAATTTATTTATTTTACACATCTATTTAATAAAATATTCATTCTTTTACAATTTTTTATTATTTCCTCGCTCACTACCCCTCTCTCTCACATCCCCAACACTACAAAAAAAATACTAAAATATTAAATGCACGAGCTACAATAATTATGCATATATACACGGTTGTTATAGCACTTGTGCATTTATGCACAATTTTACACTCACCGATATAAATATTTTTTTGCTCAAAATGTGTAAAATTAATTACTTTTTTTATTTTGTAAGATTATACACGATCTGATGTGATTCCTCTAATCTTTCTTGGGTTGTTTGGGAACTTGAATTTGAGATATTTGTAAAAGTAATTATCACTTCATTAATCACTTATTATATAAGACGAGTTTAAATTACTTTTAAAAAAATGGTATAATTAATTTTCTTTAACCGAAATGATAGAAAATTTTATTCAAACTTTAAAAAAAGATAAAAAGTTAAATGATTACAAAATTTCTAATCTAATGGCTGAGATTAAAAGTAAACTTTTTAAATTTTTAATCTCTTAAAAACTATTGTATAGTGCAATAGCTCATAATCCTATCACAATTATTCCCCTTTTTCTTGAACAATTAGGACATTTTCAAAGTGTCGTTTCCCAATTTATGCCTTCAATTCGTATCTATTATGCATGTATTCTCTCCATTTCACCAACAAAGCTTGTAAAAGTCACTTCACCAAGAGACCCCAGCACAAAGTAATTTTTGAGTTGATAGATTATTATTAATTTTCATATGGTCCCATCATTAACACTACTTTATAATCTACCACTAATAACTTACCACCTCAAACAATTGTGATGTCTGTTGCTCTAGATTTTTGTTAAATAGAAACATGTTTATTTCATTAATTTCTTCTCACCGAAGTGAAAGCATGGGTAGTATTAGACTATTTCTACCTAAGATTAGATAGTCACTAGTGGTATCTTGTTAGGTTAAGGAGCACCAAAACCTATTACAATTACTCAATTAGTAATCCAAGATAGAAGAAGCTGAGAAGAAAACCTATTACAATTACACATGGGATAAATAGAAGAATTGACGGAAAAAATTAAATTACAATTATTGGTGACAAATCTAAATTGTAATTTTGAATACACTTTTAAAAGCATAAGAAATAAGGACTTTTATCTAATAGTTTTTTTCCTCGTATAAAATTATATCTTAATTAGGGGTGGCAATTTATGTTCGTGTGTCGGGTTCGTGTCATTTCGATTTATAAGTATTCGACTATATGGGTCAACACTAACTTGACATGTTTATTAAACGGGTCAAGATTCCCCAACCCTAACACAACTCATTTATTAAACAGGTTAGTTGTATTGACATGTTTATCAAATTTTATAAAAAAAAAAAAAAAATTATTATTAACCAGATTTATATGAATTATGAAAAACTAAATAAATAAATATTTTTAATATAAAATTTAGAACTAACGAATAGTTGCATCACAAATAATCATTTAAAACTAAAGCACATCTCAATATCATAAATAATCATTCAAAACTAAAGCACATCTCAATATCACAGATAATCAATCATAATATGTCAAATAAAATAAACCACAACAATTAATAAGTTTATATATTTAGGGTTTAAAGGGTATATTGGTAAAATGTTATTTAATTAAATGGGTCAGACAAGTCAAACAAGTTCTATGTGATAGACACTAACTCAACCCGTTTATTAAACAAGTTAGTCATGTCAACCTGAATATGACACTAGCCTATTAAGCCTCAACTCATAACTAACTAATTTCATGTCGTGTCGTGATAGGTTCGCAGGTCCACTCCTAATCTTAACCAAGTTATTGATAGAGCATGGGAAGAACTGGAAAATTGGAATTGAAGTTGACAAAACTAAAATCCGTTGAATTTATCAATAAGTACAATAAGTTTATCAACATCTGTTGAATGTTTTTGTAGCTCTTGCCAAGAAGTAGGATTAGAAATTAAGATCCGCTTTGTACCAATATTTTGTCACATGAGGAATGTTAGGAGAATGATTGTCCATATGAATTTAGAAGCTCAATTACTTCTGCCAATATGATTTTAGGTTTAGTATCAAATACATTTTTAAATTTTGAAGATCTGAGCCCAAATTCCTAACATTTATTTATGGAAAAAGTTTAGTTCCAAACTAATTTTGAGTTATCTTGCTCCAACCTACTATATGACAACTAAAGAAATCATACTTTTTGTAATGAGTCATGTGGTTTTTTTTTTTTTTTTTAAATAATAAACATGAATAATTATATTATTCATCATGTAATGGGTTGGAAATATAGTTTCAAACTAGTTTGGAACCAAACTTTGTCCCATATGCTTAGTAATCCAAACTTAGGACACTTGCCTCTCTATAGGTGTTTTTTTAATTGATATAATAAGATTTAAACTTAGGTATTCAGTTTATGATAATTTTATTTATCATTAAATTAAGATATCAATTTTTTTTTTTTTTTTTTTTTTTGTAAATTGAATTTACACCAAAATCTCTTATTCAATAACCAAAAAAAAAAAAAAAAACTTATACCAGTTCAATTAATCAAAATGGCAAAACTTGCTTGAATCTTCACTTTTTGCACAAATTTACCCCCAAAAAAAGCCGTAAATCATTTTAGGGTAAACTATATATTTGGTCACTATCTTACACACTTATTTCAATTTGGTCCATAACTTTTCAATTGTGTCAATTTGGTCCCTATCCTTTCAGTGTTGTGTCAATTTAGTCCTTACCATTATTTTTAGGATGAAAATTGATGACTCATCTAATGGCCAAAATAAAAAATTAGATTTTGTTGATGTGACAATACACAAAAATTTTATTTTGGTCATTTGTCATATCATCAATTTTCATTTAAGATATAACAATATGGACTAAATTGACACGACATTGAAAGGTTAGGTACCAAATTGACCCAATTGAAATGTTAGGAATTGAATTGAAATATGATTTATAGGATAAAGACTAAATACATAGTTTATCCATTATTTTAATAAAAGCAAAAGGTACACTGCAAAATAGAATGTTCATGAAATGATCTTATTATGAACTGCGGCTAATAATAGGAGCTGGGTCAACCTTAATCCAAGGATTCAAGTTTATGAACTCCTTAGCCATTGAAGCTTGATATATAGAAAATCAAATTATGTTGATGATTTTTTCTCTTCCTAGTATCTAAAGAAAGATGAGAGAGATGGGATTTTCCTTAGAATTGTTCTTTATACAGGGGAGGCTTTGTATAATGCAGAGGATAAGAAATTGACTGTGATGAGTGTGAAAGTGGAGGCAGATATTAATATAGGAAGAGAAGGAAGTAAACAAATTGGAAAAAAAAATATCTAGAAGGAAGACACAAAGAAAGTTCTCAGTCATGGAGTTAATTGTGGTTGTACACGAGTCCATGTGGACAATGCCGAAAATGAAAATGGCTTGGAACATGGGAAAGTTCGTATCATGAGGTAATGTGCAAAATAGTAGTGCAAAAGGATTGTATATAGTTAGTTAGACAACGTTTGAAACAATAAAGGAAAATAGCATCTCGAGTTTTAGAAACTCGAGATCCTATTAGAACTCGAGTTCAAAAGACTCGTCATGCGAGTGTGAAAATGCCACGTAGATCTTGAGTCTTTAAAACTCGAGTTTCATGCAAAAAAATTTTCACCTATAGTGGCGTTTTTAAGTCTTACAGTGACGTTTTAAAGCCCTATAGCGGCGTTTTTCTGCAAAATTTTTTTGTAAATAGGTTTAGGGAGTCCTATAGTGGCGTTTTTAAGCCCTATAGTGACGTTTTATAGACCTATAGTGGCGTTTTTATTCAATTTTTGAAAATCGAGTCTTTAAAACTCGATTTTCAGCTTGATTTTTTCCCATTTTCGTCTAATCCACATACAAATCGAGACTTAAAAACTCGATTTTTATCTTGGAACTCGAGTTTTAGACACTCGAGATGCTAGTTTTCAACATTGTTTTGAAACTTGACAATTAACTAAATTTTTTAATATTTATTGTTATTTAGAAAAAAAATTCTTCGTATCATGATAGAATTACTGTACAATCTTCACGGAATAGACAAAACTTTTAACGGGTGAGAAATTTGATGGGACATGGGAGCCCACAGATAATCTACACTATCTGACCCTCACCAAAATTGTCAATTTTAGAAGGTGTTTGGTACACTCACTTAAACATACATTTTTAGTTTTTTTTTTTTTGATAGGCACATTTTCAATTTTTAAACAACATTATATGCATTTCCATACAATTTTTCACCCACACGTATTTTCACATATGTTTTCAAACACATGTACCAAATAACTCCTTAATCTTTCGGGGGATTTTTGTAAAAATAATCATGTTATTATCACTTATTTAAGATGTGTTTAAATTACCCCCCAATTAATATAGAAATAAGTTCACTTACATTTATTTCATTAATTTCTTCTCACCCAAGTGAATTACCAGTTTCTTTTATAAAAAAAAAAAAATATATATATATATATATATATATATATAAAGTAATAAAAGTAGGTTTGAAAAATCATAGCATGAATATATAAATTAAAAAAAGTAGGCATATGTTTAAATTAAACTTGCCATTATTATTCAAAATCAAGGTTTCACAAGCAATGACATTAGAAATTCTATAAAAAAGTCATTGAGGTGGACCTATTAGTGTAACTTTACACAATTCACAAACCCAGCTAGGTCACATGGTTTACTTAAATCTTATTAGGTTTGACTAGTTTTGACCTGGCCTTGTGCACACTCGATCTAATTGATCACCTAGACCAGTCTATGTACCGAGTCATCAAAGAACACCATAAATGCATTCTTTATTATACTATAAAAGAGGCTACTAATGGGTGGCCAGATTTGCTTGCCTCAACAAGCACCTTGTAGGTGCAATTAGTCAATAAGGAGAGAAGTTTTTTTTTTATTGGTAAACATGCACCAAATAGGTCTTGAACTTACAACCTTACCCTCCACCTAGAACTTGTAAAAGCACAAGGTGCTAGTTGACAAAAAGAATAATCTTTCACTTTAACTATATAATGTGTTAATGCATAAGTATTGTAGGATAAGAAAGAGAAGTTTAAACAAAGAAGAAACTTGTGCACAAAAGGCTTTTAAGTTTAGATAAGAAACTCAAGTTTAGAAAGAGAAGTTCAAATACTAATTTTTTTTTTTTTTTTTTTTTTTTTTTAAATTTGGGGGGTAATCAATGTTTAGCTTTGTCTCTATGTTTGCTGCTTGTTGATGTTGATTTTAGTAACAAGAATGAAATATTATTTTAGTACCGGTAGATGTCGGTTTACCATTTCAAGATTACCGTAATATATAATTATATAAATATATAATAGAATATTATTACTTATTAATAATGAGATAAAATATAAATTGATAAGAGCATCCATATTGGTGGTGCCAAAAATTTAGCTATTTGACATCACAAAAAATTACTTTATTTATTTTACATTTTCACTTTATAAAACACCCAACATAAGTGATTTATTTTAGCTTTCAACACAATAAAATAATATAAACAATATAATAAAATAATATATCAACTACAATAAATAACATCACAACCACTACCACCACCACAACCGCCACTGCCATTGCCATTGCTACCACCACTTGGATGTCCTTCTAGGATGGTAATTGCAATTTTTAATTGAATGGTTGTGGAGATGGTCATGTCTTTATTATTATTATTATTATTTTCAATATTAAAGGCAATTAGTTGTAAATTTAAGGCAATTAGTTTTTTTTTTCAATATTAAAGGCAATTACTTCTCCCGCCTTTTTCTTCTTCTTTAGCTCATTTTCCTTTCATTTGTTTCCTCATTGCAACTTCCAAGTTTTCAGTTCACATCTTTTTTTTTCCCCCTTAATTTCTTTCAGTTTATGCATGCAACAATAAAGACAGGTGAGTCCATTAGCAAACATTCACAACCCAACCACATAGTTAATACAAATTACAGCAAAGATCAATTTTCAAAACTCAAAATCCATCACATTTCTCAAAAACCTATTGAATTCAACACAAAAAACCTCAAATTAGCAAAAAAAAATCCAATCTAAAATCTCAAAAACTCTCAAAATTTTTCCCAAATATTAGAGGTGAGATGGGTCGGCAGAAGGGGTGGGCAACGAGAACAGCGGCTAGGCAAGCAAGAACGGCGGCTGGGCATGTGAGAATGGTGGCTGGGCATGCGAGATCGGCAAGAACGGCGAGGTTTGTTGGAAGAGACGAAGAGCAAATGGCTGTGGAGAGTGAGGAGAGAGGAGCAACAACATAAATGGGAAAGGAGGAGAAAGAAAAAAAGAAAAAAAATATTAAAATATTTTGAATAGAGTGTGAACACAACATAAAAAAAAAAAATATATATATATATATATATACATATATATTTTTACCTTTGAGTTACCGTGCACAGCCATCTTTAGTTGTGCACTATACCTGAGAAGCCAAAAAATTTGGCTTTGGCTCCACTAATGGAGCCCCAATTCTATAATTGGTGGTGCTAAAAAGCTATATAATATAGCTTTTTAGCACCACCAATAATAATGCTCTAATAAAATAAACAAAAATTCTAACGAACTAAATTGGAGGATATGGCTTTTTTTAAAAAAAAATGTAAAAATCGGTTAATTGCACGCATTATGCATTTGTCCTTATGTATTGTATTCCACCACAATCCACAATCCACAGTCCACACTGATTGGTAATACAAGGGCTTTGGCTCCACCAATGGAGCCCCAATTTTGATGTTGATAGTGCTAAAAATAGCAATATAGTTTTTTAGCATCACCAATAATAATGCTCTAATAGAATAAACAAAAATTCTAACGAACTGAATTGGAGGATATGGTTTTTTTTTTTTTTTTAATTGTAAAAATGGTTAAGTGCATGCATCATGCATTTGTCCTTATATATTGTATTCCACCGGTCCACAGTCCACACTGATTGGTAATACAAGGAAAAAAATAAAGGCATTTTTGTATATAAATATGCATGGAATGGGGCCAAAATGGCCAAGTATTACTATTTGGCAAAATATATATATATATATATATATATATGGGGATCTATCATTATTTACGAAATAATTAGGGATTTAGTATTTTTTAAAAAAACTTGAGTTTGTGAAACTTAAGTTTGTCGTGTAACTTGAGTTTCATAAAAAATAGCACGGTAAATTTTAAGGTTATCTTTTCAAAGAACTTGAATTTTTGGAACTCGAATTCCACAACAAAATCAAGTTTCAAAAAAGTATAAATGGCTAAATATTACTAAATATGATATATTGTTAAATATTTTACCACACAAGAGTATACTGCCATTTTGGCCCATGGGACGGTAATTGTAAGTAAAACACCTTCCAGGAAGTTTCATTTCAACTTAGAAATTGAAAAGCCTACCCTCCCCACGTGATTCCTTGTCTCTATTTCTACTTTTTACTTTTCCTTTCCGAATTCTTTGACATTCCATCTTATTTTTCTTTCATTTGTGTGTGAGATAATGTATGGTATGTTTTCCTTTTTTTTGGTTTTTGTTGATTGGAGAGAATGTATGTGTGAGTAAACACAATGAAAGAGCCCCTGTTCAAAAGTTCGCACCGTGGAATCTTCGTGGAAGTGGGACTTTTCCACTTTCAAGGCTTTCATTTCCATTCAAAAATCGCTGTGTCAAAAAACTTGGGGCTTTACTCATCATTTTCATCTAAGATACGTCTAATATATAATAGCAGAGTTTAAATTGACATATTGAAAAATTAGAGATTAAATTGACACAATTGAAATATTAAGATGAAATTGAAATATAGTGTCTAAGACCCATCATTTTAATAAAAGCAAAAGAGACACTACAAAATAGAATGTTCATGAAATGATCCTATTATGAACTGGGGCTAATAAGTAATAATAGGAGCTGGGGCGACCTCAATCCAAGAATTCAAGTTTATGAACTCCTTAGCCATTGAAGCTTGATATAAAGAAAATCAAATTATGTAGTTTTTTCTCTTCCTAGTATCTAAAGAAAGATGAGAGAAGGAAGTAAACAAATTGGAAAAAAAATATCTAGATGGAAGAAACAAAGAAAGTTCTCAGTCATGGAGTTAATTGACGGTTGTACACGAGTCCATGTGGACAGTGCTGAAAATGAAAATGGCTTGGAGCTTGGAACAGAGGAAAATTCGTATCATGATAGAATTACTGAACAATCTTCACAAAATAGACAGAACTTTTAACGCGTGAGAAATTTGATGGGACATGGGAGCCCACAAATAATACACCCTCTGAGACTGAGTCTCTGACGCTCCTCCAAAATTGTCAGTCTTAATCTTTCTTGAGATTTTTGTAAAAATAATCATTTTATTATCACTTATTTAAGATGTGTTCAAAATTTCAAATTACCCTCAATTAATATAGAAATAAGTCCACTTACATTTATTTCATTAATTTCTTCTCCTCCAAGTGAATTATCAATTTCTTCTATAAAAAAAAAATAGAAATGTTTATCCCACATTAATTATGTATGTCTAGTGTCCATTGTTTATAATTTCAGTCTACAACTACAAAAGTTTGACTTTTTTGTAGTTATACTCTTGTTATGTGATGTATTATAAACCCGATTTTAAATAATAAATACTAGTATTACTATTTTCGTGTGTGTTCAAATAAGTATTACCGTTCACTAAAAAAAAAAAAAATAAAGATGGTTATCCCATTCGTGGTTGTACTTAGTATTATAAACCCGGTTTAAAACACTAGTAGTACTATTTTCGTGTGTTCTAATAAGTTTTACTGTTTACTAAAAAAAAATTATATAAAAAAAATGTGAATCACCATTTATGGTAAGACAATAATTATTAAACTTAGACCGGATATTGACCTAGTCTATAAGCCACTGGCTCATCTGTCAAATCGCATGATAAAATAAATTTTTTAAAATTAAATATATATATAAACTAATAAAAGTAAGTTTGAGAAATTATAACACAAATATGTAAATTAAAAAAAAAAAAAAAAGTAGACATATGTCTAAATTAAACTTGCCATTATAATTCAAAATCAAGGTTTCACAAGCAATGGCATTAGAAATTCTATAAAATTCATAAGCAAAATAAATGAATGTCATAAGATTGCAACTAAGTTTTTGCTAAATAAAATCTTGTTACATGTTTAAAAATTATGTATATTAAACAAAGAAAAAAAAGGCAAATCTCAAACTAAGTAAACAAAAGAAGAGAAAATAAAATGTTAAAGGCTTAAACTAAAAGAAATAAACAAATAAAGCATAAAAAATATAAACAAAATAAGAAAAAGAAGGTTTAAGCAATAAACTATATAACTTATATTGATATATTCATACCTCTAGCTATGTGAAACTGAAAAGTGATGTTCAGAATAGAGAAAATTGATGCATAGCCCTAGGTTTGGGGAATTGAAACAGTGAAAAGTGATGGGTACAGTAATATGTATCGGCAAAGAAGTGAAAGAAAAATGCATTTTTTTTAAAAAAAAATTCTTTAGGTTTTCTCTTATTTAAATTACCATATTATCATACATTAAATATTAAAAAAGTCATTGAGGTGGATCTATTAGTGTAATTTTACACAATTCACGTTCCAGCTAGGTCACATGGTTTGCTTAAATCCCATTGGGTTTTACTAGTTTTGACTTGGTCTTGTGCACATTCGATCCAGTTGATCAATAAGACCGGTCTATATACTGGGTCATCAAAGAACACCATAAATGCATTCTCCATTATATTATAAAAGAGGCTGCTAATGGGTGGCCAGATCTACTTGCCTTAGCGAGTACGCTATAGGTGCAATCAATCAATGAGGAGAAGCTTTTTTATTATTATTATTGGTAAGCATGCACCAAATAGGTCTTGAATTCACAACCTTACCCTCCACCAAAAACTTGTAAAAGCACAAGTTTCCAGTTTACAAAAAGAATAACCTAGCACTTTAACTATATAATGTGTTAATGTATAAGTATTGTAGGATAAGAAATAGAAGTTTAGACAAAGAAGAAACTTAAGCACAGAAGGCTATTACGTTTAGATAATAAACTTAATTTTAGAAAGAGAAGTCAAATACTAATTTTAAAAAAAAAAAAAATTTGAGGAGCAATCAATGTATAGCTCCGTCTCTATGTTCGCTACTTGTTAATGTTGGTTTTAATAACAGGATCGGAATATTTTCATACGTAAATATCGGTTTACTATTTTAAAATTAGTGCAATATACAATTATATAAATATATAATAAAAATATTATTACTTATTACTATTGAGCTAAAATTTAAATTGATAATAGAATAAACAAAAATTCTAATAGTGGATATGATTTAAAAAAAAAAAGTAAAAATTGGTTAATTGCACACATCGTACATTTGTCCTTACATATTGTATTCCACCAGTTATACAAGGGAAAAAAAAATGGCACTTTTGTAAATAAATATGCCTGGAATGGTATTTGTAGTAAGGCACCTTCTAAGAAGTTTCATTCCAACTTAAAAATTGAAAAGTCTACCCTCCCCACGTGATTCCTTGTCTTTATTTCTACTTTTTACTTTTCCTTTCCCATCTTCTTTTTCTTTCATTTGTTTGTGAGAGAATGTATGTTATGTTTTCCTCATTTTTTTTTTTTTTTGGTTAATTTGTTGATCGGTGCGAATGTATGTGTGAGGAAACACAATGATTTAGTCAATTCCGCGTTGTCAATAAAGTAATTTTAATCATTGTTTTCTCACTCACTTTTTGACAAATGAAAGAGCCTCTGTTCAAAAGTTTGCACCAAGGAATCTTCGCGGAAGTGGGACTTCTCTACTTTTAAGGCCTTCATTTCCACTCAAATATCGCTCTGTCAAAAAACTTGAAGCTTTACTCCTCATCTCTTGTAATTCTCATTTCATCACATCTTTGATCTTCTCAATCTTCTGCTTGTCGACTCTAATGGCTTCATCAATCCAACAAGGAGACTCCTTTTCTTCTCCCACTCGCCGGTGGGACTACGATGTCTTCTTGAGCTTTAGAGGTGAAGATACCCGCAATGGTTTTACTGGCCATTTACATCGTGCTTTGGTTGACAACGGTTTCAAGACCTTCATTGATGATGAACTCCCAAGAGGAGAACAAATTTCAGCGGAACTTCTCAAAGCTATCAAATCGGCTAGGATTTCAATTATTATATTCTCTCAAAACTACGCATTTTCTGCTTGGTGCTTAGATGAACTTGTCGAGATTCTTAACTGCAAGCAAAATGGACAATCGGTTCTGCCTGTTTTTTACAAAGTGGATCCATCTGATGTGCGTAAGCAAAAAGGTAACTTCGAAGTAGCACTGGCTGAACAAGAAAACAAATTCAAGGATAACATAGGGAAGGTGCAGAGGTGGAGGGCAGCTCTAAATGAAGCGGCTAATTTGTCCGGATGGCATTATAAAGATTGGTATGTATCTAATAACATTAGCTTTTATGACTTTTAGACTTCTAATGGTTTTGTTACAACCACAAATGCCAAATATGAAAAAATAAAAAAAAATAACAAATCTATCAAGTCTATTATGATATCTCTTCAATTACTAAGGCAATTAGGTTAGTAGAAATGGAAGAATTTAATCATACCAATTAAGAGTTTGTCTAACATATTTTTGAGTTTTTCTCCCCCTATTAGTAAGTTGCAAACACATCCAATGAGCTTTAATTCCATGACCTCACCTTTCACCCACAGTTGTGAGAGGAGAAAGTGCTATTTGAATCAAGGCTCACCCACATGATCCCAAAAACATTTCTCTAATTTTCTTAATCATTTCATTCAAAGTTCTATAAATGAGTTCTCAATATGCTTTTATCTCACCTAAGGTGAAGTTTTCATGCAGCTACTTGCCTAAAGCCTAAAACAATTTCTTACTAGGAAAAAAATTAAGAATGAATGAAAATCAAAGTTGTGAATAAAGTATAGAATTTCATTTTGGTTTGGCAAAGAAACAAAATATACCTTTCGTAGACTTCATAATGTTATAGTTTCTCCCACCATTTTTTTTAAATCCCATTTTTTTTTTTTTGGGTCAAGTATGGAAAACCAAAATCTTATTCCCAACAAATAAAATAAAATAAATGATACTTCTCAAATACTTGAATTATGTCCTTTAATTCAATTGATAATGTGTCAAGTGTAGGATGTAATGCACAAAACTAGACATTTTGATTCTTTTATTTTCATATTCATATTTTCAACTAGTCCAACTCATTTAATGTCTTGTATGCTTTGTGATTGGCAGCGACCCTGAATACAAATTCATCCAACAAATTATTGAAAATATATTGGATACCAAATTAGATGAAATACAGTTATTTGTTGCAACATACCCTGTTGGAGTAGATTCTCGTGCCAAGGCCGTAGAATCACATTTAGAAATTAAGGTAAACGATTTTCGAATGGTAGGGATTCATGGTCTTGGGGGAATAGGTAAGACAACTATTGCAAAAGCTGTTTATAATAGAATTTTTAAGCATTTTGAAGGAAGTTGCTTTCTAGAAAATGTTAGAGAAAGTTCTGAAACAAATGATGGCATGATCCAACTACAAGAGAAACTCCTTTTTAATATCTTAAGGGGCAAACATTTGAAGGTGGTGAGTGTAGCCCGTGGAACCAATATGATAGAGGAAATGCTTCTTCGTAAAAGAATTCTTGTAATTCTTGATGACGTGGATAAATCAAAACAAATAGAAAATTTGTTTGGAAATTATGATTGGTTTGCTTCAGGAAGTAGAGTCCTTATAACAACAAGAGACAAACACTTGCTCGATAATCTTGGAAAAGTTTGTACAACTTACAAGGTGACAGAATTGGACAAATGTGAAGCTCTTGAACTCTTTAATCAGCATGCCTTCAAAGGAAATAAACTTGAGGAAGATTATTCTAAACTTGCAAACCAAGTCATACAATATGCCAATGGCCTACCATTAGCTTTAACAATAATAGGTTCTGATTTGTGTGGGAAAACAAGATCTGAATGGGAAAGTGCAATACAGCAATATGGAAAAATTCCTAAAGGAGATATTTATAAATTACTTAAAGTAAGTTATGATGGATTGGAAGAAGTGGAAAAGGATATTTTCCTCGATATTGCATGTTTCTTCAAGGGAATGAACAAGGATAATGTTGTAAATATATTAGATGCTTGTGATTTATATCCAACATTTAATATTCCAAACCTTGTTAATAAATGTCTCATAACTATTAGTCATGGCATATTGTGGATGCATGACTTGGTACAACAAATGGGTAGAGAAATTGTTCGGCAAGAATCACCAAAAATCCTTAACAAACGTAGCAGGTTATGGCATTATGAGGATGCACTTGAAGTACTAACTGGAAATAAGGTATAACTTCTTATTCTTTAGATTTTAACTTCTTTTTTCATCAGGTATAAGTGATAATTTTTTCTTCTTTGATAATTTCTTCCTTTCTAATATTATGGCAAATATAAGTTTAACAATATCATTTTTGCTTAAAATTTCATGATCATTATAGATTTGGCAAATTCTATTGTGTTATATGTTTCACTTAATTCTTTATCCAATCAGGGGTCAGACAAAATTCAAGGTATAATGTGGCATTCGCCTAATCCAATAACAGTGCAATTACATGCTAAAGCTTTCAAAAAGATGGAAAATCTCAAATTTCTTATGGTTCGTAATGTACTCATTTCTAAAGAACTTAAATATCTTCCCAATGGGTTAAAGTTACTTGAATGGAACGAATATCCTTTTTCTTTGCCATCCAATTATCGTCCTCAACAACTTGTTGTACTCGAGATGCCGCGTAGTTGCATTAGATTGGAGGAGCTATTCATGCAGGTATGAGTATTAGTATTAATGAATTTTGATTTCTTTGAATGTTATTTCTAAAATTTGTTTGATGAACAATTTTTGGGGTTTTTTTTTCCTTGTAGGGGGGCCATTACAATAATTTGAAAAGTATCAATTTGGAAAGGTGTATATCCATTAGAAAATTACCTGACTTGTGCGCCCCAAACTTAGAGAGATTGAACATTAATGGTTGTGAAAATTTAATTGAGGTTCATGAGGCCATTGTATCACTTGATAAGCTCAAAATGTGGGATCTCAGCAATTGCAAAAAACTTCAAATTCTTCCTAGCAGCATTAGGTTGAAATCTCTTGAAGATATTTATCTAGTTGGCTGCTTAAGTCTTGAAAAATTACCTAACTTGGGTGCCCCAAACTTAAAGTCATTGAACATTAGTGGTTGTCAAAATTTAATTGAGGTTCATGAGGCCATTGGATCTCTTGATAAGCTCAAAAGGTGGAATCTCGGCAATTGCAAAAAACTTCAAATTCTTCCTAGCAGCTTTAGGTTGAAATCTCTTAAAGAGATTCATCTAGATAGCTGCGTAAGTCTTGAAAAATTACCTAACTTGGGTGCCCCAAACTTAGAGTCATTGGACATTAGGGATTGTGAAAATTTAATTGAGGTTCATGAGGCCATTGGATCTCTTGATAAGCTCAAACAGTGGAATCTCAGCAATTGCAAAAAACTTCAAATTCTTCCTAGCAGCTTTAGGTTGAAATCTCTTGAATATATTGATCTAGGTGGCTGCGTAAGTCTTGAAAAATTACCTGACTTGGGTGCTCCAAACTTAGAGAATTTGAGCATGGGTAATTGTGAAAATTTAATTGAGGTTCATGAGGCCATTGGATCTCTTGATAAGCTTGAGTCGTGGTTTCTCAACAATTGCAAAAAACTTCAAATTCTTCCCAGCACCCTTAGGTTGAAATCTTTAGAAACTATTAGTCTATGCGGCTGCGTAAGCCTTGAAAAGTTTCCCAATTTTCACCCAGAAATGAAATGTGAGAGGTTCGATTTTCTTTATAGTAATATTAGAGAATGGCCTTTGTCATGGGAGTATCTAAGTGGTGGGGTTATTCACTTAAGCCTAGGTAAGTGTCAAAACGTTGGGGATTTTCTTGTTAGCATTTTGGGATGTAAGTTTACGAACTTGAGACATCTGGACGTCTTTGATTGTGACACACATATAATTGAATCACATATTTTGATGAAGCCCGATTCCTTCCCCTCATTAGAATATCTAAGAATAGATGGCTCTAATATTGTTACAATCCCGGAAAGCATTATTAGATTTACTACATTACGGCTACTTTCCATGCGTAATTGCAAGATCCTACGAGAGATTCCAAGGCTTCCACAGTCTATAAGAAAAGTGGGCGCGTCAGACTGCATGTCGTTGGATCTACCATCATCATGCAGACTATTTAATCAGGTGCGCTCTCTCTCCTTCTCTCTATATATTTAAGTTTAAGTGATATATATTACAAGAATCTCTAAATTTCAATTTCTTGTTTTTGCTAAATGCAAGCAGTTTCTAGAAATATTCATGGATCCCTCGCATTTTGATTACGATGGTTATTATTATGATCTTGTACTACCAAGAATTGGGATTCCGAAGTGGTTCAAATTGAACCATCAGAGTGTTGGAAATTCTGTATCATTCGTGGTTGGCCGTGAATTTCAAAAATTATTTCTCTGTTTTGCTTTTCGATCGGCGGAGGTCAAAGCTACAAAAGCAACTTATTTCGTTGTTTCCACCAATGGTTTTTCACTAAAAGATAACGCATGGCTCATATCAGGAGTTACTGAGCATCTCTTTTTACGCCCTTTATATCTTGGGGGATGGAATGCATCAAATCCATCTGAACAGAATGACGTTACGATTACAGTTGAAATCCAGTATCAGGGCATGTCCTCTTCTTCTGATGATCCCAAAATTACATGGTTGGGAGTCCATGTAGACTGCATCTGTTGTGGGTCTTCATCGGTTCCTGATGACATTGATCACCATTCTTTTCCATCTGATGTGGGGCTTCAAATGGACACCACAAATGGGCTCGACTTACCCATGGGTCACCCAGGTTTGGGATTTACTTATGGGTTGGATGATCTAGGTTCATCTTCAATTGCCCGGATTTGTGATAACACTGACCCAGACTTTGAATCATCATTTCGTGATGATGTGCACGATTTGGACTCATCTGCTAGTAGAGATGCTTGCCCTCCCATTGTCCTTGATGACATTGAGCACCATTCTTTGCCATCTGATGTGCTTCCAGTGGATACCACAAATGGGTCCGAATTAGGCTTGGGTTGGCAAGATTTGGGATTCAATGATGGGTTTGATCTAGGTTCCTCTTCAGTGGCCCATGCCTTTGACAACAATAATTTTGACTTCAATCAGTTTCCACCATCAAAGAAGGCAAGAAGATCTTGATCAAACTTCAAAGAATTATGCTTCCACCTGAAAGCAACCTCGATGCCAAGGTATGCCTGTTTTAGTTGCATTATTGGATTCACATCTTTGGTTGCCTTTATAATTCATAGGACTGTTTCTCAAGTATTTAATTTAATTTATTTTAATGCAGTTGTTGTTGCTGTTGAAGTAATTGGTAGGTCTAAGATCCATTTCCACCTTGCAATTTGATTTTCATTTATTATAATATTTGTCTTTTAAACTTTGATATTATTAATTGTCATAGATGTTTCTTTACTTTTATTGATTCACTGAATAATATTACTTAGATTTTTCATTATTTTATTGAGAGGTAAGTGATAGCTGAACAAGAATGCATTGAACATATTACGGAGAGAAATAAAAATCAACTTTGCACTAAACTATGGACTCAGAATCCTTGAGTATCCTATTTTCTCAAAGAGGCTGTGGCAGCAAGTTATGTCATAGTGTCTAATATAATCCTAGGCAAATAGTTGGTACCAAGTTGTTCTTTGGGGGTAAAAATAAGTTGAAGGCCAAAAGTTTTAAAGGCACCATAAGAAAAACTGCTAGGTCTGTAGTAATTTATTATGTTTGGCTTGAAAGAAATGATGATGTGTTCTGCAACAATGTCAAGTCTGGGGAGGCATTAAGACATTAAAGCCTTAGTTGAGTTTACCATAATTGAGGGTTTTAGTTTGATTCTTTGTAAGTTTAGTTTTAGCTTTTATTTAGTTTCCTGCTTGCTCTGTTTTTGTTGTTAGGTGTTCCAGCTTTTAGATACTGGTGTTTTCTATATGTAAATTCATTTGTTCTTTAAAAAAAAAAAAAAAAAAAAAATGAATAATCTATAATTTTACTTGAGGACCTTGACCATTTTTGCATACTTATTTTCTACATTGCCAAACAAAGAACAAAATACAAAGAAAGTATGAATTTAAACCTGAATTTTTTTGCAGCCAAACATTAATGTTCTAACTAAAGTAACTTTTTTTTATTGATTGCATTGCTCTTATGGTTACTGCGTTTTTTCATTTACTTCTCTTTTTTTTCCTTTAATGTGTTTTAACTATTGAGAACTTCTAGATTTGGATGGAAAACATAAGAACATGCAACGTTTGAGAAGTTTCTATGTGCTATATAATCCTATCCTTTTTTCCCTAATTGGGAATCACTTTGTATATTTTCTTTCTGCTTGGGTGTTTCAAGTTCAACTCTCAGAGATGAAAATGCTTTAGATCTATCCAGCCAAGCTGAATTATGTGATGGTTAGTGTGGTAAAATGTTGAAAGGTCCTATTAGTCTAAAGGTTTATCTTTGTTATTTCTTTTTACTTTTTAGGTTTGAAGTGTTTGCAGGAATTCAAAACCTCTGAGGTAAGACCATGGAAATGTTATTTTGCGGATCTCCAGCTTTAGTGATCAATGTTTTGGTGAATATTCTTGGATGGGAGGATGGTACAAGGTTGATGAGTTAAATTGCAACCGTTTCATAATCGTTCAATGGTATTGAACTCCCTTGTTTTCTTTGAAAATATCTTAAACTAGTTTCCCCTTTCATTCAATTGCTTAAAAAATAACTTTTTTTTTTCTTTTTCTTTTTTTTTTTTATGCCTAGATTCAGCTTCAAGAGCTACGATGGGAGGTAAAGAGTAGACTCCTCTGCTATGGCTTGTACTAAAAAAATTTTATTTGCTATCACTTATGATTTAGAGATTTAAATAGTTTTTATACAAATTAATTGTTTCAAATCTTTATGTGGGCTTTTTTGTCTAGGAATGTGGAGCAATCATTAAAGGAATGTGGAGCAGTCATTAAAGTACTAGATCCTATGTCAAGGTCATCAAGAGGTACTCTCTACAGTTAAAAAGGTAGGTAATTCATTTAAATACTTTTGGAAAAGCATCTTTGAAAGTGCACCTTGCTCTTAATGTTCTAAAAATTAAATAAAACTTTTGGATCACATCATCACATATTAAGATAATGAGTTGACAGTTAATCAAAATGACTATCTTTGGCTAGTTTTTTTGACAAAAAACAAATAGGTGTTTGTTGAGATTTTGGTTTTGTTTAATACTAAATGATTTGCACTTGAAAAGAGTTTGGCATATAGTTGTCATAAGACTATTCAGACAGCTAAACAGTAATTTTAAAGGTTCTAAAAGCTGCAAATTTGGAATGGGCTGCCAAAGGAAGGTATTTGCAGTTGAGAAGAATTGGGATTACTGAGTCTGTTCATTAGACTACTCAGGCAGCAAAACAAATAAGGAGTGTTTAATTAGGATTAGGAGTCATAGATTGGCTCATTCATTTATTTGGTTTATTTTATTTGCTTTAATATGTATTAAAACATGTTTCCTGATCATAATATTTAAGAGGTGTTGGAACCACTAGAGTATCCCTTCAACCCCTGAGATTGTGATTGATCATTTAATATATGCTATCCAAAAACCTTTGGTTGGGATCTGTGGAAGGATATTATTTATATATGATTGGTTGAGGAGTTATTTTGAGAAAAATAATAAATAAAAAAATCACGTGTTTTCATCATTGTTGGGATTGCAACTATACTTGCTGATAAAATTTCTTCATCCCTTAAGTTCAATTTCTTTTTTAAAAATGATCTTTCTATGTTTTAGGTTCCTGCGTTAGAATTTAATTGATCATTCTCTATAGCTCAAACTAAATTCTCAAAGTAGTTTTGAGTCGTGTTGCCATTGAAATGCAACATTATAACTAATTCGGAAGTACAGGGAAACTAATTTGACCCCATGATCAGCCAGGTCTCTTTACTATCAAGAGAACCTATTGGCTTCTCCATAATGAATACTTAGATGGAAGGAGCATAATTCAGAGATATAGTTCTCGGATGTGGCTGCCCTGTGGAAGATGATATAGTTCTCAGATGTGGGACTCCCTGTGAAAGATTTATCTCCCTTTCAAAGCCATTATTTTTCCTATGGAAACTATTAAATGATGGTTTTCTAGTGAGAAGGGAGTTAGCAATTAGCAATCTCATCATTGATGTTTCTTGCCGTTTATGTGCTACAGAAAAGGAATGCCTAGACCACCTATTTATTGCCTATGACGTGGTTCACATCACCACTCACCATTAGAACTTAGGACCTAGAGCCAAAGTCAAGTCAACCTTAAGTTTCTTCTTGGCTGGGAAGAGTGTGTCAGTCACAAGACCAGTGCTATTACTTCACTGTCATCTTTGCCAACACTCTTTGGGATATTTTAATACATAGAAACAAGGTAGTGCATTACTGTCCCAAGTCATAGTGCTTAGCTTTCTTCTATTTGTAGTGATGCAGCAAACACATGGGAAGTGGACACTGCATTTAAACCATCTGGTGTTCTTTTCAGCAGTTTTCTTGGAAGTATTGCACCTGACAGGATCATACATTGGAGGTATAGATCTCTCTCTTTTCATGATATGTCTATATGATGGTGTAAAACCTTTAAAGAATTTGGTAAATAAAATTATTGTTGGATGCTTCATATGGTTCTATGTATTAAATGTGGTGTGTATGAAGATGAAAAGATAACGGTTTAGCTCCATTAGATATTTCATAATTGGAAACTCATATGTTGGGAGCAATTTCTTGAGTCGGTATTTTGGGGAAAAGAGGGCAGTTTCTTGAGGTTATCTAAGCGAATTGGTTGAATGGTCTGTATTTGCCCCCCATCATTCAATGTGATGTCATGAACTGTGTAGTTGTTTTAATTATTTCTAATTAAAATAAGTTTATATTATGTCAAAGTAATCCTCAAATGTAAGACTAAAATTTTTTTATTTGCTATCACTTATGATTTAGAGATATAAATAGTTTTTATACAAATTAATTGTTTCAAATCTTTATTTTGGCCTTTTCATCTAGGAATGTGGAGCCGTCATTAAAGGACTAGATCCTATGTCAAGGTCATCAAGAGGTACTCTCTATAGTTAAAAAGGTAGGTAATTCATTTAAATACTTTTGGAAATGCATCTTTGAAAGTGCACCTTGCTCTTAATGTTCTAAAAATTAAATAAAAATTTTGGATCACATATTGAGATAATGAGTTGCTGTTAATCAAAATGACAATCTTTGGTTAGTTTTGTTGACAAAAAAACAAATAGGTGTTTGTTGAGATTTTGGTTTTGTTTAATACTAAATGATTTGCACTTGAAAAGAGTTTGGCATAGGGTTGTCATTAAGACTATTCAAACAGCTAAACAGTAATTTTAGAGGTTCTAAAGGCTGCAAATTTGGAATGGGCTGCCAAGGGAAGGTATTTGCAGTTGAGAAGAATTGGGATTACAGATTCTGTTCATTAGACTTCTCAGGTAGCAAAACCAATAAGGAGTTTTTAATTAGGATAGGAGTCATATTCATTTATTTAGTTTATTTGATTTGCTTTAATATGTATGAGAACATGTTCCTTGATCGTAATATTTAAGGTTTTTTTTCCTAGGTAAATTGGGGAGGGGGTTTGGAACCCCAATACTAGACATCACAAGAGGTGTTTTAAGAATATTATTTATATATGATTGGTTGAGGAGTTATTTTTAGAAACATAATATAAAATCACACGTTTTTATTTACTTGTTACCTTTGTGTTAATTATGAATATTTGATTTAATGAGGATGGACACGGCCACAACTTCATCATTGTTGGGATCGCAATTGTACTTGCTAATAAAATTTCTTCATCCCTTAAGTTCATTTTCATGGTTAAAAATGAATTTTCTATCTTTTAGGTTCCTCTGTTTGCATCTGATAGACCATTCTCTAAAGCACAAACTAAATTCTTAAAGTAGTTCCAAGGCATGTGGCCATTGGAATACAATATTATAACTGATTTGGAAGTACAAGGAAACTGACTTGGCCCCATGCTCAGTCAGGTCTTTTTACAATCAAGAGAGCCTATTTAAAGCCTATTTAACTCCCAGTGAAAATTTAACTCCCTTTTAAAGCCATTATTTTTCTTATGTTCTTAAATGATGGTTTTTTAGTGAGAAGGGAGTTAGCATTTAGGAATCTCACCATTGATGTTTCTTGCCCATTATGTGATACAAAAGAGGAATGCCTAGACCACCTATTTATTGCCTATGACTTAGCTCATGCAATGTGGTTCACATCACCACTCACCATTAGAACTTTGGTCCTAGTGCCAAAATTAAGTTCCCTTAGAGAATTTGGTAAACAAAAATTATTGCTGGATGCTTCATACAATTCTGTGTATTATATAAGGCGTGTATGAAGATGAAAAGATAATGGTTTAGCTCCATTAGATATTTCAGAATTGGAAACTCATATGATGGGGGCAATTTCTTGAGTCAGTATTTTGGGGAAAAGAGGGCATTTTATTGAGATTATCTAAAGTGCATTGGTTGAATGGGTCTATATTTGCCCCCTCCATTGAATGTGATGTCATGAACCGTGTAGTTGTTCATATATTATTTTTATATTATGTCAAAGTAATCTTCGAATGTATGGAACTTGGTGCCAGCATGCGTGTTATGGTTAGTTTGGAAAGAGTGCAACAACCATATTTTTTAGGATGGCATGAGATCTATTGAGGAATTGAAGTCCTTGCCACTTCACACTTCGTTTGAATGATCTCAAGCTTGGGGTTTTACTAATTGTACTTCCATTTTTTTTGATAAGTAATTGTACTTCCATTTTTTATTTTCAATTTTTTCTTAGATCTTCTATTTGATTTGCCTGTACTTCTTCAAGGTGCTTTATGCTCATCATTGTGAACATGCTATAATTCCTTTCATTTGCAATAAAATTTCTTTTACTTATAAATAAATAATTAAAACTAAATATCTTTGAAAGAATAAGGTCAAGATTGGATACGGGTGTAAATGAATAAATATATATTATTTGACACACATTAACAGTATCTTCTTTTTATTATGAGCATCCAATCAACTCTCTAAATTTCTCTTTTTAATACAACTTCGGTATTTAGATTATTTATTGCGAGGTTCTGGAAAAGCTCGAACAGGTTCAGCTGCCAAGGAACGATGATAGTTTTGAGATGGATGTGCAAATTAGTCCAAAGATTAACAAAGGTATACCTGGTTAGGCTGGTCTTTTGTAGAATTTTATGTAATAAAATGTGTCTTTCTCTCTCTCTCTCTTCCCCAATTTTCATTGCTTTGTGCTTTGATCAATTTTTCCCCAATGCTTGATGATGGGTATGATGCCCAATTGAGTGTGGGTATGTCTACCATATACCGGCGAGTGGTCAGCGGCTTGTGGGATTGTTTGTCTATGGGTGTGTTCAGAACAGGTGTCAGCTTCAATTATTATGACTTATTTTTCATTAATCTTGAAGTAGCAAGGATGTGTTTTGCTGCTCAAAGTTATCATTTTTCTTTACCCATTTTCACATCTGATTAGAGTATCTGTTTCAGTAGATTCTATTTTACTTTCTTTTTTTCTTTTTTATATATTCATTCTTCTCTGCTCAGATCCGGACCTAAATAAAGAACGGTCAATGAGGAAGATCCTAGGATAAAATTGAATACTATAAAATAGAATACTACAACTCACTTTCTTGTAGGTGTGAATTGGCATGGATGACTTTTGTGTGTTTTGATACTTGGTACTGCTGTGCAACATGAATAGATTTCATACTCTATGCTCTGTTTGATGACTGATAAATGGGGAATAGAAGTAAATGTAAACAAAAGGAAAAGGAAGGAAAAATAGTGCCATGTAGGAAGTAGAGCTTCAACTGCAAAGCTCTATAGTATTTTTGAGTGTTTGGTTAAGTCTCTTTTCAATTCATTGAAATGCAGGATGAGCATAGTCATAAGCTTTGTACTTTCTGTTCTTTGTAAATAACCTACTAAACAATATTGCTAGGTTACCTCTTTTTTTTTTTGAAAACAGCTCAGAAATCTTGGTGGTTTACAGTTTTCCATCCAAAATAAACGAGGTAGTATGATTTTTTGGGGTTTAGTATAATGTGGATTTTCACTCTGGTTTTTGGATTCAGTCTCTGTCTGTTGAGTGTTGATAATATAGTTCAGTCTTTTATTTGTCTTTTTTATTATTGCTTATTAGTAGTTATCCGTAGCAATCGAGGAGAGCAATCCAGTTTTCTTCTTCATTGTTTGCTCATATTTGTAGTGTTTGCAGTTTTACCTTTTATATGTCCGTTTTTGTTTTTAAGGTAGGGAATCAATAATTTAGTATAACTCTGCCTGTTTCTGTGCTTAGTGTTATATACTTTGTTCACAGTCTGTTACAAACGCAGAAAAAGGAGAGTAGCGGTAGGTTGGTGGCCATTCTGAAGTTTAGTCACTTTATTAGTATGAATCAATGAACTTAATATGATCATTGTTTGGATCATGTCATCTATGTATGATCAGCAAGAAATATGATTTGGACAGTAATTGTAATTGTTTCATTCTAATTTGTGCCCAAGTTTTGCTTAGGATAAAGCTAAAAGACTGGGCTGAGCTTCCTTATTCTTAGTAACCAAATCGTCATTTGTGGGTGGTTTCATATAAACAAGTTGATTTGCCTTACTTGTTGGTAATCTTGTGATCTCTTTGTTGCTGTATGTAAAGTTGATTTGCCTAACTTCTCATCATATTGCTGCCTATTATGTTATTGTTATTAAGGAATGGATTCACAAATGTAGGGGGGATTGGAACTTCACACAGCTCTTAGAAGAAGGGTCTAACATGAATAATGAACTTATGATGGACTCTCCACAAGATGAAGTCCATACCCTACAGTTTCCACCTAAAGTTCAAATGGAATCCATTACTAAGAAGACACATCGGGTGGTAATTTCATGGTAGAAGAAGACTGTCTCATTGTGTCAGCATGGCTCAATATTTCAGTAGATGCGATGCAAGGGAATGAACAAAAACACAAAACATATTGGAATAGAGTTTTGGAGTGCTTCAATAAAGAGAAGACATTGCATCTACTCGTATTGCAAACTCTCTAATGAATAGTTGGTCAACAATTCAACTCCATACTAATAAGTTTGTTGGGTTCTTAGCTTTGAGATGACTAATCCAAGAAGTGTGAATGAGCAAAACAAGGTAAAAAATTGTTGCTCAAAGTAGTATCAATGAATTAATGCACCAATACTATTTATTCATTAAATTCAATTTCTATTTGTCAATTTTTCAGATTAATAAGGCAAAGGAAGCGTATCTAAAGGTCCAAAATACTGCATTCCGATTTGATCATTGTTGAAATATCTTGAGGCATCAACCAAAATGGTTGGAATTAAGGCTCAAACAATATTATCAACCACAACATCTTTTTCTTCTACTTTGCATTCGATACATCTAGGGGAAGACGAGGTCTCTTATGCTTCCTTTGTAGACTTTGGAGAGACCACCGGTAGGAAGGCTGAAAAGGAAACGATTAAATAAACTAAAAAGTAATGATAGTTTGATTTTGAATCTTGAAGGGATATCGAATGACATGGCAGAAAAGAAGAACAAAAAATCTAATGAGAAAAAAAAAATGCTCTTGAGAGGGAATTTTCTCAAACTCAAGAACTCATAGAGATTAAGAAAATGAAGCACCAAGAACTTGTGGAGATCAAGAAAATGGAGTTTGAAGAGTTGATTCATGTTAAGAGAGAGAAGCTTCAATTAAAACGAATGATGAAAGAATTAGAAATTACCATGATGGATACTACAAACTTGGATCCAAAGCAGTAACAATACATTAGCCAACTCCACCAAGAAATCATTCAACGTCAAGAGAACAGTAATTGGTGAATATTGTTGCAATGTAGCAAGCTAGTCATGCAACGTTTTTGTACAATGCATGGATTTTGTTGTTAGGGTGTTTCTAAACTTGTCAAATTTTGTTGTATAGAAATGTGTGCACCATTTTTTGGTATTAAGTAAAAAGTGAATGATAATATTGTGATTGGAGTTCTCTTTTTCTTGTTCTTAGTCCTTCTCTTATTATTTTGTTTGTAGCTTGTCATGCCTTGTTTCTTTTGGCCTTTAGTTATGCTACTATTAAGTATAAAAAATTAAACAAAGAAAAAAACTTGTAGACTTTGCAAGTTTTATAAACTAGTCAGTTTTTTTTTTAATGTCATAATCTTGTTTTGTTTTGTTTGTATATATTAATTGATATTGCAAAGGAAAAATAAAGACGATACTATATGTTTTGAAATATTAATTATGTAAAATTATTTGTGGATGATGCAAGACATGGTGAAAGGGATTTGTTGGGTGGTTGGGGAGGGTTGTATTTTTTTTTTTTTTTTTTAATGGATTGTAAATGTGAATGGATAAAGAATAATATAAAATAATAGTTATAAAATTTGAGTAGTGATAGGGAGTTGAGGTTGATGTATGTCTATAAAAATAGATAGTTAAACTAGAAAAAGTGAAGTTTTTCGGATTAATTTAGTTAAAAAATTGAGTAGGCTGATGTGGATGTTCTTAAAGCTACTTGGTAGTCTAGTACATATGCATTTGTGATCGCTTTAAAAGCAAACCAAAAGTACACCCTAGGAATTTGCATTTGATTGTGCAATAGAAGTTGTAAGCAACACATTCTTTATAATTGGGAGTTTGGGTTATTGTATTAATCATTGCATCTAGATAGCTCTCACTTTTTGTAATGTTTCTTTAAATGATGTGGACTGTGCAACTGAACCTTATAAATTATAGATTTTTTTCATCATCTTTCTTATGATATTTTCTAATTTGTCTTTTCAAATGCTATCTATTAATATGGGTTATTTATCTCTTTTTGATCCTTTGCACATAAATTTATGTATAACCCAATTAACTGCCAGGAGTTCCAGATATATTAGGTGGAGGCAACGTTGAAAGTCTTTAATTTGGAGCTGCATTATGGGGAATTTATCTTGTAGCAACTAAAGTGATGATAGGTGGTACTTAGTGATTTAATTGGTATTTGGAGCAATAGATTATAGATGTTTGGATCACTTTGTAGTATGAGGTCAGTCAGTTTTAGGATTTTCACCTTCATGTCACGAGAGAATATGGATCAATTGATTGACTTTTCAAATATATGGAAACTGCAGTGTGGGTTGGCATAGCTTTCGGAAATCGCCAAACTGGAATTTCAATCCACTTGGGAGGGTCTCGAGTGTGGGTTGGTATAACTCCATTTGGGTGTTGGTTTCTTTCTTTCTTTGTTTTTTGGATTCGAAAGTATTAATCTTTTAATTAGCTCAATGCACTAGAACAAAGCCACAGCAAAAGCTCCAGTATTTATAAAAGATGCTCCATATACTTCAAATTAGAAAGCTATGATCGCACCCTTCAAATTAGAAAGCTAGGAACTCTTTTTTCGCAGATTTGATTTTAGGCGGATATCAACACCAAGGGAACACCGGGAGAGATTCAACGAGGTTGGGATGTGACGGGAATGAATCTGACAAAATTAAGCATTTTGGGGTAAAAAGCACAATATTTTATGAGACCATTGCCTGGACCTTTTCAAGTGGTTGAAAAAGCAATCCAGTTTGTAATCTCAATTGTGTAGCTTGTTAGATACAGTTTGACAACATAGCTTCTGTTCTGACTTTTAGAATTTTGTTTCGAACCGGTGATAGGGATCATTTTTGTTTTCTATATTTCTACAACCAGCCAGGCAAGCTCATGTATTGACATAGTAATTCCCAGAATATAAACATGTTGAGAAAAAGGACATGTATTTATATGTATATACACCAGGTGAACCAGAATTATGAGCCCTATATATTTAAAATCAATTAAACAACTTCAAACCAAAACAACAAACACCATACAAACACTACCAGTAAGCACTAAGCACCCCCATTGTTAACCCTTAGGCAATGTGATAGACAGTGCTACCATGGTAGCTTACACCTAAAACCTAAAATCAGTTAACATAAACCAATAAAACAACCTGGTGGTTTATTCCAGATCATGGAAAAAACCTGGTTTATTCAAGATCATAGCAACAAACAAAGAATTCTCTAGCATCTTGAGATGCTAAAATATTCGAAGGAAATGAGTGTGACTACTCAGGGCTCCCTAATCAGCATACATAAAACTCCTTGAGATCCTAAGAATTCTAAGATAAACGAAACAAATTTCTATAACTGATGAGTAAATACCATAAACAAAACAAAATGCAACCAGAAACGAATCTATTTTACCAGGCAATGTATCCATTCAGTTCAAATGATATTTTATGCATTTCAATGCCTCAAAAGTCCCATCCAAAACTACTTGATTAGAATTATTTTATAAGGTTTATCAGAATCCATCTCAAACCATTCACATTTCTCATTTCAGCAATACTTCCAAGTACCCAAGGACTAAAAATATGGTATTTACATTACCCACATTGATCATTTCAAAGTCATTAAATTCAAAAGAGATTCATCAACAGGCATAGAATCTAAAACCAAGAAATGAAACTAAATCATAACCACATTTTCTTTCTTTAGCAAACTAAACTAAAAGTGCAACACAATTGACCTACAAATATCACAATCTACCTACCAGAAAGAACGTATCCATTCAGCTCAATCATTTCAATATCATCAAAACCCATTAAAAACTACTTGATTAGAATTATTTCATAATACTTCTCAATTGAGCATTTCAATGTCATTATACTCTCAAGAAATTCATCAACAAGCGCAGAAACCAAAAATCAGAAATGACGCTAAATCCAACCACATTTTCTTTGTTGTTGCTTAGCAAACTAAACTAAAAGTTATGCTGTCAAAACGAAATTAACCTTCTATATCCATTCAGCTCAATTATGCATCTCAATATTGTCGAAAGACCCATTCAAAACTACTTGATAATAATCACTTTGTAAGATTTCATTTTGAGCCTATCTACATTTCCCACATTGGATTCTTAAAAGCATTCATTAACAAGCATCGAAACTATTAAAAAAAAACCAGAAATGAAACTAAATTATAACCACATTTTCTTTGTGGTTGCATTAGCAAATGCATTATGATATTCAAATCCGCTCTACTCTGTTTCCAAACATTTTAACATTTAACCCTAAAAATTCAAAGACATAACCATTAAATCATAACAAAAAAAAAAACGATAAAATTTTCTTTCCATGCCTCAAAACTGATTAAACAACAAAACCCAAAACAAAAAGGTAAATTCAAGGTTTTCAAACCCCTGACATAGTTGATTTTCAATCTAAAGGAACCTCAACATCACCATCAGTGATCTCTTGCTGCAAATCCTTAGGGTCCTTACCATCAACAGTACACCCAACAGAGACACAAGTTCCCAGAATCTCCTTCACGGTCCCACTAAGATCCTTCGCCATAGACCTAGGCTTCATCACCTTAGCGATCTCGATGACGTCGTCGAGCGAGATGTTACCGTTGTGCTTGATGTTCTTCGTCTTCTTCCGGTCGCGCTCCGGCTCCTTCAGCGCCTTGATGACCAGCGCGGCGGCGGAGGGCACCACGGACACCTTGGCCTGACGGTTCTGGACCGTTAGCTTGACCGTTACGCGGAGGCCCTTCCAGTCCTTGGCGGTTTCCTTCGCTATGTCTTCTCCGATCTTCTTCGGGGAAAGACCCAGTGGACCGATCTTCGGAGCGAGTGAACTCGCCGCTCCGACCTCACCTCCGGTGACTCGGACGTACACGTCCACCACCTGTGAGGGATCGAGCTTTGGAGGCATTTTCGGGGTCTCTGGTGGTGGAGTTTAGGGTTTGAGGAGCTTGTATGAAATAGCTATGGGGGCGCTGTGAAAGTGAGTCAGAGAAACTGTGAGGTTTTCTAGGGTTCATATATGCTAGGGTTTTGCATGTAGGGTTTTTTGAAATGACCAAAATGTCCTTGGTTTTATTGGGCTTTTTTGTATAGGCCCATTAATTTTCAGTGGACCTTTGGGGACCATTGGGTTGTGGCTAATGGGTTGGATTGAAAGCTTGGTGCAATGAATAGGGTGACAATACATGAGTTTTTATTTTATTTTTTTGGATGGGTGACAAGTACATGAAATTATTTGGATAACAGATAGGGATGAACAATGTTGCGACACTTCACATGACATTAGAGAAAAGAATAAAAAAGAGCAAGATCATGATAAGGATGCATTTTTGCATGAGTTGTTAGCCGTTCTACATTTCTATTTACAATGGATGCCATTGTCAATCATACAATCATATTTTAGGAAGTTCAATCCATTGGGAGGAGTGGATTTAAATTAATAAAGAACTTTAAAATTGAATCTCGCCGACACTAAAAACTAAAAAGAAGTTTATTGGTGAAGAGTAATCATTATAAATATTTTAGGAAGTTCAATCCATTGGGAGGAGTGGATTTAAATGAATAAAGAACTTTAGAATTGAATCTCGCCGACACTAAAAACTAAAAAGAAGTTTATTGGTAAAGAGTAATCATTATAAAAGATTTATACACTCCAATCCTAACATGTCACATCATCTCATTATATATTAAAGAATATGCATAACTATACTTAATCAATTCTATTACTCATTTAAAAATCCAACCCAATTAGAAGTTTATGAAAATGTTATTTGGTGTGATAAGTTATATTAAGTTTTAAATAAAAAACAGATATGACAATCACTTACTGAATGATATAAAATATAGATTTTACACTCCATCCATACCAAATTCGAAATCTTTAGTTAATTCTATTCCATCACTGTACAAATGGTTCATAAGTATGGCCAACTAAAAAACAGTTCAGGACCACTGCCTGGTTGGACAAGTTGGCACTTCCGTAGTCACTAATAAATGCTTGGATTAGTAGTGGGGTGTGAGTTTGAGTTGCCAAATATCCTAGCATATATATTATCTAAGTATTTTTAACCATTCCAAATAAAATAAAAAATAAAAAACCCAAACTTTAATCCAAATATTTATGATCAACTATGGATTAGTTTATTTTATCAAAATCCATATGCTTTATCGCCTTCTTAATTAATTGCCAATTTGGATGCTGCACCGGCCGGCCACCTTCAATATAATTCATATCCTCTGTTTAAAACTAAAACTTTTTTGGAAAGCAATGATTAAACTAATCAAACGGCTTCGAACTTCTCCTCTACCTGGATTAAAGAAAGAACTTGAACTCAAAAGTTCATTTTTCCACTCCAATCTGACACACCCAACAACCATATAAAACACCCACACGTAATTCTCACTTTATTTACACAGTCTGACGTGTATACTTTGACATATATCTGTTAGGCAGCCTGAACTTAGAAAAAAACATATGAACCCTAAACTCACACACAACTCACAAAATGCATGCATGTTTGGCCCCCACAATCTCAAACCATCCATGGACTAAACGTGAAATGAACAAAAAAACAAAAGCTGCAATTCCTGTGGTCAATAAGTTAACAGGAATGTTCTTCTGGATAAAGTCATTGTGAGAACCTTACCTATCTGATAAGAGACTTTCACGCAAAAAATGCATATTTTAAACTTCACGAAGCAGTGAGTGATGCATAACGACATAATAAGATGCCTAAACTTTATTAACATATTTCTTTATGTTTTAATATATACCACAAATGATCATTGAAGAAAAAAAGTATTCTTACTAAGAGCATCATAATTGGCATGTGTCGTGTGTATAGGTGTTGCGGTGTAAAGGATTCGAATAATGAAATAAATCTTGTTTGAAAAGAGCATTTAGGATAATTTTAGGATATCATTGTATAGGCCGGGTCTTTTTTTCTTTTTTTTTAAGTCATTCTATCAAAACAAAACTATTTTTTAATCCATGAATGTTAAAATATTAAAAAAAATGATAGTGACAAAAAAAAATAAGATAAATGTGGCCTAATAAGACCTTATTAGGTCTACATGTATTAGTGTTGACAACTTGTGTCAAATAGTGAGTCTTTTTGCGTCTTAAAGTTGTAATTTGAAATTAAGAAGAAGATTCAATATCAGCTCAAAAATGAATGGTATTTGTTAACTTGATAGGGGATGAATTTGGACGTGAACATGTCGGAAGACTTCACGCACATGGAAATGCATTATGAGGTCTACATGTATTCGTGTTGACAAATTGTGTCAAATAGTGAATTTTTTTGCATCTTAGAGTTGTAATTTGAGAGCAAGAAGAGGATTTAATAGCAACTCAAAAATGAAAAGTCTTTGTCAACTTGATAGGGGATGAACTTGGACGTGAACATGTTGGAAGACTTCACGCACATGGAAATGCATTATGAGAAACCTTACCTGCCCGATAAGAGACTTCACACACGTGCCGAAATCTGATTTTTAATCAAAGCGAGGCCAAAAACATTATAACTTAATTGGCATTGTTTGGTATTTTTAACAAAGATAAAGAACTGCGTTACATTAAAAGATTCCAAACCCTAATTCTCTTGATTTCACTATATTAGAGATATCAAGATAGATCTAGAAATCAATTGGTGAATAAGTTGAAGTCAATGTGTTACCACAAACTTGTTGTCATGGGAGCAAAGACACTCCAAGAAGTTCTTGGAGTCAGTTGGAGGTTGCGGTCCTACCATGGGTGTGTCATTTGTGAAAACATCCTTATGGTTGAAGGGTCAAATATTTTGGAGCAGTAAAGAGTTTTTGTTGTAAGTTGTTTGCTAGTTATACATGTGTCTTATAAAACCTTAAACAACCAAATCTTCAAAATTCATATTTGCCCTATAATGCACTCATCAATTGAATGAAATATATTAGGTATACAATGGGTCTGTTTGAAGTTCGCTTATTTTGTTAAAATTGAAAACTTTTTTGTTAAAAGTACTGTAAATAAAGATAAAAATTAGCTGAAATAGTATAGTGTAACCCATAAATAGTACTAAAAAACGTAGTGGGACCCATAAATAGTAGCAAAAATAAGCTAAATAGTAAAATAAGTTGGGAAAATTAATCATGTTAAAAGAACACAATATGACAAATATAACAACCCAAAAGTCATTGTAACACATAAAATTACAAATTCACGGTAGCTATGATATTATATAAAACATGATCCATAGTAACCTTGCTATTCTATAATTTCTAACAATCAAGATCAATTACAATTTCATTTTTCCAACCCCTAGTTGCCTTTAGTCTACTCTCTAATTAACTTATGTGCCACGTGCCCCACACTAATGACCAGAATTGCATTATCCATGGACTTTAAAATGACTATCAAGAACACTACTATTGGTGCAAACCATGTTACTTTTTGTTCTAATTGGTTTTTGAGTCCCTCGAGAGTATTTTATTATATTTGAGAAAGTCTAGTGTCACAGAAAAATGCACAACTTGTGTCACAACTCGCCACATGGCAAGTTGTGGTTGGTGGAAGGGTGTCCCCACATCACCCTTCCACCAACCACAACTCGTCATGTTATGTATTTTGGTTGTGGCACTAGACTTTCTCATTATATTTTACCCAATGATACGTAAGTACCTAAGGCCTAGGCAATTAACAAGTCAAAAATAATGCAAAATGGTCGCATAGGGTGGTCTAAGAAATTATGAATGATATCATTATATATATTTACTTTTTCTCAAAACTTTGTCCATAAGCTCAAAATATAAGAGACGTAAATGGGAGCATATCATATCAAATCTAGAAGAAAAATATGTCTATTCTCTTTGTTTGATTATGTTGCACATCATAAAGATAACAAATTTGATGGGAAGTGATGCTTGGAATAAATCTGACACTGGCAATAAACTTACACGGAATATCCTTCGAGGAAAAGGAAAAAAGAGAACATGCAATAGATAAAATTAGAAAAACAAAAAAAATTATAGCAATTTCATAACATTCTTAAAATAATCTACCACCTTATACATAAATCCACCATAATGTAGAATTTTTATTTTAACTTTTTGAGAAATATTGTGAAATTGTTATAAAGTTTTATTGTGTCCCTAGCATGACTCAATAAACACTAAAATGGATTTTTTTTTTTTTTTTAAATCATGTGTCTCAATCTGGATTCAAATTGGGAGCAATTTCTAAGGTATTGCAAAGACTGCAATAGTTATGGATCACTACATAGAAAAGTTAAAACGTCAAAAAGGTAAAAGGTTTTCTAAAAAAAAAAAAGTTTAAAGTTACAATCGTTGTCTTTTCTTTTCTTTTTTATGTTCTTTTCCAAATTGAATGGCTAAACTTTTCTCCTCAACCGTATATAATTATTAGTGCTGTACTTTATATTTCACCAACCAGAACAGCACAACCTAATATAAGTCATTATTTTACTGGAATTATCAAAATAGGAAAATAATCAAACATATGGTATAGCGTAATAAATCTAGTATAAAATGATACACTTCTCATGAAAAAAAAAATTTTTGATTTTTTTTTTTTAACGCTAGAACAAACCAACTTATCAACAAGCATTAGCGAAATTGAAGCTTGGAAATTTAATGAGTAAATAGTCTATCATACTCCAGCAATAAGATTATCAAATTTCAAGAAATGTGGAAAATTCAATTGGATTTCCTACCCTTAAGGGTTTGGATATATAGATTTCAAAAAAATTGAAGAAAGAGTTCTTTTATTATTCATTGTCCTCTTACAAAGTGGGTATAACTATGGTGAAAACTGAAAATGGGCTTTTGCCTTCTTCTTCTTCTTTTTTTTTTTTTTTTAATATCCAGTAAAATGTTTCATATTTGAAACTATTTAGACAAATGTCCCTATTTTGAAATTTGATTTTCTAAAAATTGAGTTTCAATTTAAAACTTGATTTTTAGACAATCGAGTTATAGCTAACTAAAAAATTATAAAAAAAAAAAAAAAAAAATTCTGGAACTCAAGTACTTCACATGGAACTTGAGTTCCAAAAAAAAAAAAAAAAAAAATCTAAGTCCATGTTCGCTATAACTCAATGTTCCAAAAATCGAATTATACATTTGAAACTTGATTTTTAGAAAATCGAGTTTCAAAACAGGGGCATTTTCCTAATTAGTTTCAAACATGGGGTATTTTGCTAGATATTTTAAAAAGAAATGGGAAAAGCCCATTTTCTCTGTATAACTATATATAGCAAAAGTTGTCTTATAAGAGGACAAACTAAAAGATTAAAAAAAAAAAAAAAAAAAAAAAAAAAAAAAAAAAAAAAAAACAAACTCTAAGGACAATACGTGCCCTTTAATAGTTAACGACCATCTATTGTGCATATATTATTGACAACTATAAGAAGCATATCTAACTCTTTTTGACCATGTACACTTTTATGATAATAGCTTTGAATAAAGCTACAAAGAAAATACAATGAACAATATTATTTATGTGGGAGGAACGAATCTTTCTCTAATTAGATATTGTCCCCTTTGGGATGGGCAGGGTCAACCCTTACTTCCACTCGCATGAATTTGCTCAATCCCACATCGGGGAGAAACGCCTCCCACCCTTGGTCTAAGGAAGGGTGTACCATTTCCCACCCACCCAAAAAAAAAAAAAAAGAGAGAGTAGAATTTCACCTATAAACCTAAAAAATTATTGCCAAAACCGTCAATTATGTTAAGTTAGTCCTTGAAATTCTTAAATAAGATTCCATGTTACCTTTGCTCTTGCTTGTCATCAAAGCTTATTGTTGAAATCGTACAAAATTGTGCCTCATTTGCACTCTTTTGTTGCCGTTATAGTAAGAATTAAGTTAAATTACAATTTGAAACACTTAATTTGTAAAGCAATTTCATGAAATAATTTCTAAAATGGAAATAGGAGTAAAGATGTTAACAATTTTCAAAACCTTAGACTAATTAAATTAAACAAACATTAATTCATGGATAAAATTAAATTGTGGCATATATAATTCAAGAACCAAAAACTATAATTCACTTATGATTATAATATAACATAGTAGTAAGAAATTCTTATAACTCATTATATTTGCGAGTTCAAGAATTATAAATTTGAGTAGTTATAAGCCCTATTATCATCCAAGTGATCTCAAGCCATAACGTAATGTGTGGACAATACTTACATAGCCGCCCCCCACACTTGCGAACCCTTTTTTTTATCAGTACATAGAAAAGTTAAAACGTCAAAAAGGTAAAAAGTTTTCTAAAAAAAAAAAGTTAAAAGTTACGGTCGTTGTCTTTTTTTTTTCTTTTTTTCCAAATTGAATGGCTGAACTTTTCTCCTCAACCATACATAATTATTAGTGCTCTACTTTATATTTCACCAACCAGAACATCACAACCTAACATATGTCATTTTTTTATTGGAATTATCAAAATAGGAAAATAATCAAACATATGATATAGCGTAATAAATCTAGTATAAAATGAAACACTTCTCATGAAAAAAAAATTTTGATTTTTGATTTTTGATTTTTTTTTTTTTTTTTTTTTTTTAACGCTAGAACAAACCAACTTATCAACAAGCATTAGCGAAATTGAAGCTTGGAAATTTAGAGTAAATAGTCTATCATACTCCAGCAATAAGATTATCAAATTTCAAGACATGTGGAAAATTCAATTGGATTTCCTACCCTTAACTTTGGATATATAGATTTCAAAAAAATTGAAGAAAGAGTTCTATTATTAATATCCAGCAAAATGCCTCATATCTCAAACTATTTAGGCAAATGCCCTTGTTTTGAAACTCGATTTTCCAAAAATTGAGTTTCAATTTAAAACTCGATTTTTAGACAATCGAGTTATAGTGAACTAAAAAATTAAATAAAAAAAAAATATTTTGGAACTTGAGTACTTCACATGGAACTTAAGTTCCAAAAAAAAAAAAAAAAATTCTAAGTCCACATTCGCTATAACTCGATGTTTCAAAAATCGAGTTATAAATTTGAAACTCGATTTTTAGAAAATCAAGTTTCAAAACAGGTGTATTTTCCTAATTAGTTTCAAACATGAGGCATTTTGCTGGATATTTTAAAAAGAAAGGGCAAAAGCCCATTTTCTCTGTATAACTATATATAGCAAAAGTTGTCTTATAAGAGGACAAACTAAAAGATTTAAAAAAAAAACCTCAAAGGACAATACGTGCCCTTTAATAGTAAACGACCATCTATTGTGCATATATTATTGACAACTATAAAAAGCAAATCTAACTCTTTTTGACTATGTACACTTTTATGATAATAGCTTTGAATAAAGCTACAAAAAAATACAATGAACAATATTATTTATGTGGGAGGAACGAATCTTTCTCCAATCAGGTATTGTTCGTTTTGGGATGGATAGGGTCGACCCTTGCTTCTACTCACACGGATTTGCTCAGTCCCACATCAGGGAGAGACACTTCCCACCCTTACCTTATAAGCACATGGCCTAAGGAAAGGTGTACCATTCCCCCCCCCCCCCCCCCCCCACCACAAAAAAAAAAAATTCTTAAGTTAGTCCTTGAAATTCTAAAAAATTATTGCCAAAACCGTCAATTATGTTAAGTTAGTCCTTGAAATTCTTAAATAAGATTCCATGTTACCTTTTCTCTTGCTTGTAATCAAAGCTTATTGTTGAACTCGTACAAAATTGTGCCTCATTTGCACTCTTTTGTTGCCGTTATAGTAAGAATTAAGTTAAATTACAATTTGAAACACTTAATTTGTAAAGCAATTTCATGAAATAATTTCTAAAATGGAAATAGGAGTAAAGATGTTAACAATTTTCAAAACCTTATAGACTAATTAAATTGAACAAACATTAATTCATGGATAAAATTAAATTGTGGCATATAATTCAAAAACCAAAAACTATAATTCACTCATGATTATAATATAACATAGTAGTAAGAAATTCTTATAACTCATTATATTTGCGAGTTCAAAAATTATAAATTTGAGTAGTTGTAAGAGCATTCACAGCAGTGTAGCTATAATGCTATATTGCTAAAATTTAGCTCCACAAACATAAAAAAACCCCTGCAGCAGTGGAGCCATAGTTAAAAATTTTAGATGAATGGCTACAGTGCACATCTAAAAATAGATGTGCACTGTAGCTCAAAGCTAAAAAAAAAAATAGTTTTTTATTACATCTCTCTCTCTCCTCTTTGATTAAAATAGTCCTCTCTCTCTCTCTCTCTCTCCGACTTCTCTTCATTCTTCTTTCTTCCTCAAAAAATTTTTTTTCTCTCCAGCTCACCGGCCTCCCTCATCCCTCAGCTCGCAGGCCTCCCTCATCCCTCAGCTCACCGGTCTTTTTTTTTTTCTCTCTAGCTCTCAGCTCGCCGGTAAATTTTCCTTTCCTCTCTAGCTCTCGCCGGCCTCCGTCATCTCCCTCATCCCTTAGCTCGTCGGCCAGCTCCCTCACCGCCGACCTGTTCCACCGACCCAGCTCGCCGACCCATGCCAAGCCCCATCGCCCAGTCTGCATCCCTCCGCCGGCCTCAACGTCATCGACCCAACCCCCCAGCCGCCGATCACGCTTCCGTCCAATCCTCTGATCAAACCCACGCCGCCCAGTCCTCCCCACTCCGCCGATCAACGCCTCCGCCTAGTCCTCCGATCAGACCCACGCCATTCTCTTTGCTGTGATTGAGTTTGTTTGTTTGTTTTTTTTTTTTTTTTAATGTATTTTCATGTGGGAATGATGTTTGATTTTTGTTTTCTTCTATGGGTTTGATGGCTGTGGTGGTGGCGATGGTGGCTGTTGTGGCTATTGTTTGGTGGTACGGTGTTTGGTTTTTTTTTTTTTTTTTTTTTTTTTTTGTGGGTTTGGTTGTGTCTGCTGGTGGTGGTGATAGTGGTGGTTGCGGGTGTGGCTGATGGTAGAGGTGGTTGTGCACGGTGCTGGGTTGTTTTTTTGGGTAGTGGATTATATTATTTTATTGTAGGTGGTATATTATTTTATTGTAGGGATATATTATTTTATTGTGATGTTTATATTATTTTATTGTGTTGATAGCTAAAATAGATCAACTGCTGTAATATATGTATAGGTATAATAGATAAAGTAACTTTTGGTGGAGTTAAAAAGCTAAATTTTTAGCTCCACTGCTGTAGATGCTCTTATCATTCAAGTGATCTCAAGCTATAATGTAATGTGTGGACAATACTTACACAGCTGCCCCCCACACTTGCAAACCCTTTTTTTTATTAAAAAAATTCGTGATTATAAAATCATGCATCTCCCGATAAAATGGATAAAATCAAAACAAGGTAGTAGTAAGTAGACATAATGAAAGGTTTGTTAAAAATTATATAAACCCATACTTGGTCAGCAATTCTCACTCAGCATGAAACACGAGTTGGAGTTGTTTATGTGAATCGAGGAGTAATAATAATAGAATTCCACTGTTGCTAATCCATTATTGACCTTTGCTGTTTAGTTTCTAATGCATTTTTCCTGTTTCCTTAAAAAGAAAAAAATAATTGACCTTGGAATGCTACGCTAATGCCTATTGTATCGTAATCTACAATCATCCTGTACTGAATCATCATTCAATCCTCCATATATACACTGTGGAATTGTTAGGTAGCAACTGTTGCTAAGTTAATTAATAGGTGTTCTCTCTTTACACGACATTGCACCCTCTAAAATTTCAATTATATGAACTATTTTTGGAATTTACGCGTGAGTGTGGTTAATAATTTTCCATGTACTGTCCTAGGATAATTTCACCATCATGAATTAATATATTCAATAAATTAACACACACATCCCAAGAACACACCAGTCGGCAAACCTCACTGAACCATATTGATATACAGGAGTAATGTTGTTTGTTTTTTATGAAAATTTGCGTAGGTGGTAAAATATATGAAAATATATGTAATATTATTTAAAATTTAAAAATTATTGTTTAAGTACATGTATCAAATGGGCCCACAGTCTCTACCACAAAAGAAGATTTAAAAGAAAAAAAATTTAGAAGCATACTACTTTGTGACAATTTTGATGGGGGCAACCATTTGTATAATAAAAAAATAAAAAAAACTACATTTTAGTTAATTAAGTTCAAAGTTTACTCATATGAAAATATATAAAATTGTGTAAAAATATATGATCGTTACAACAATTAATTGCATAAATTTACATAAGTACTATTGTTTTATCATATAGTTTTTTTAAATTTATTTACATGTCCCATAATAAAGATGATTATTGTATGAGAAAAATATATAAGTAATTTTTTAATGAAATGTATGTAATATAAAATAAATAATATAATATAAATGTTAAGAAGAGTAAGCATATATTAGGATCATAATCTTTACTATAATTTTGTTATGACTTATTTAATTAGTGAGTTATGAGTGGTGAAATTTTAAACTCCATTAAAAAGCCATCACTTTTACTTTTACTCCGTCGCTTACTATTTGCCACATACACGAGTTACAACAAAAATTTGTAATCCTTGGATGTAAATGGTGTGATCAGATTTATTGAAGGGTAGGATATGGACAATCTTGACATGTGACGGCAAAAGAAGCACTCATTTCACCAAGTTGAGAAATATTTTCGTACCTGACGTGTCACGATACGGACAATCTGATCTGAATTGGAAAGGTGATGGGGTGTGGGGCCCAAAAAACTTGACCTGCAGTAGGTGAAAGACTAGACGAAAAAGTGTGTCATAAAGCTCTTAACTGCCAATGAATTTGAGATTTGAGTAGTTGATTGGACGAATGACTTGATTGGCCCACGTGTGGACTCGCTCCTAAATGGATAAAAATTCGTTGCTATTTATTTCTATTCCTATTATTATAAATGGAAAATTTTCCTTATTATGTTATCTATTTTTTGAAATTTCCTAATCGATTATGCCCACGTCATATTGGACATGACATTTTTGTATGTAGTAGTTGAAAATCGACAAAACATCATACGCGTGTCATTCGAAGGGTATTTTAGGGATTTTACTTTGAGTTTTTTTTTTTTTTTTTTTTTTTAAGAACAATTTTGAGTTTTTTATAAACCACTTCTTCAGATTTTCATGGGACTTTTGGGTTGGGATAATCAATTTTTTAGTTTTGTACTTATTATGTTTTTGTGTCAATTTAGTTTGTATATTAGTGGGGTTTTGGCTCTTTTTTTTTTTTTTTTTTTTGGTATGCTATAGTTCATTGTAATTTAACCAATCAATTTTGCACCCCACCTTTTCTTTTTCTTTTTTCATTTGTTTTTAACTTAAGGAAAAATTAACAAATATCTTTAAGAGTTGACTTATAAAATATTTTTAGAAATTTTTTATAAAAAAAAAGAAAAAAATTTAATTTTTTTAACAATTTTATTTTTTATGAAAATGATATTATAATTTTCTTAAAATACCTCATTAACAAATGCTCTAAAAGAAATTGTTAATCAAAATTTTTAATTTAAAAAATAGATAATATATCATTAGAGAAATAAGAATGATGCAACAAAAGTGATGTATAATCAATGATGTCCAAACGATTAATCATTCAAACTTAAAATTTATGGATAAAATGGTATTTACATAACAATGTACCTAAGACTTAAATTTGTTAATTAAAACCCTTTTTTTAATTTCGTAAAGTCCTATGTTAGAGGAGCCACAAAAAAATTATAATTAAAACTCCATTTGATTTGTACATCTCCCACTTGCCTCTCAATCATATATATAGGGCCAAAATGAAAGAAGTGAGATTGGCTTAATTATATATAGTTCTTTCGAGGACATATCCCATAAAAATTGAAACGATAGATATGTGACCAAAGCCTATAGGGATTGGACCCCATGATGCATGACCCCTTTTTAATTTAAAGCAGATAGTAAAGATTAACTGATTAAAAAATAAAAAGAGGCTCATACTAAACACATGAGGACACCCACTTTCTACAATTTTTCTGTTTGGCTTTTTAGTAACTTGCTTGTTTGAACTCTGTGCAAAGAGAAATGAGCTTATCCGTTACACCATTATAAAATGCTGAATAATCAAGGATGACAACAAAGCAAGCACAGCCTAGCTGGAAAGAAAACAAACAAACAAAAACCCATATAACATTTGCAAGTTTTGCAACCCCATTTCAAAGTTTTCATCAATGGCAACTTGGAAAAGTTTCCATGCACAACCCAGTTACAACAACATCTACTCATCAACCAGTTCGGAGAGTGACAACAACATCAACAACAATCCAGTTGCCTCCGACAGTCACTTCGAGTTTGATGAAGCTGATGTTTGGAATTCCAATCATGTCTCACCACTTGAGACAAAGAAAACACTGCCAACTCCTCGGCAACCTAAGAAAGTGACTAGGAAGAGGGACATAGGGGACAGGACCATGGTGGCATCAACATCATTGCCTATGGAGATACCGGACTGGTCGAAGATTCTTAAAGATGACTATAGAGACCATAGAAAGAGAGACAGTGATGAAGATGTTGTTGTTGATGATGATGATGAGCATGAAGATCAAGATTACAGGTTTCCTCCTCATGAGTATTTAGCAAGGACTCGAGGTGCCTCTTTTTCTGTTCATGAAGGGAAAGGTAGGACTTTGAAAGGCATGGACTTGCGCCGTGTGAGGAATGCAATTTGGGAGAAAGTTGGGTTTGAAGGTTAGTAGGGGCTATAGCTAGAGAAGGACTTGGTTCATGCAATTAATAGAGTAATTAAGGAGAGATTAGAATTGTTGGGTATTTTGTTAGGCCGGAAATTAAGGTCAAATCTCACTCTTTTCGATCTCTTATGTTCTTTTTCCGGAGGACTAATTTAAGCTTCTTGTTATTTTTATTTTCCTTTTTTTACTTATTTTCCTGTGAATTTTGAGTGTCTGTGTTTTATTAAGAGGATCACTCATGCATGTAACTCTAACTTTGTGATCGAAGCTAAATCCCAATGATCATCATCACGGTTTCATAAGGCCATATTTTGTTTCTTTCTTCGCTTTTCCCTTTTATTTTTCCCCCTTACATGTTGTATTTAGCTGTTTTTTGGGGTTATATTGGATGAAATTAAATTGCAAAGGAAATGAGCAAGGTGACGTGAACTCAAATGGTTAGCGGTTGGTAAGAAAAGTACAGTTTAGCTAGAACAAACCTTGGAATCAAATTCTTGTCCCTCAATCTAAGCCCTTTTGAACCTCAACAAGGATATTGGCAATCTTAAAATTTATATAGTGGTCTCTTCGTTTTTTGGCTAAGATATAGTACTCATTTAACTTTTACTTCTTTTTGGTTCTCAAACTTTAAATTGTAAAGATAACAAGGAGTTTAAGCATTGAACGTATCTGTAAGAAAACATGGAGCTTGCCTTATTAAGACCTAATTAGAATGCTTGGATGTCACGTGTGAGTGGAGTTCCATGTTGAGGAGTATACATGATTGGACTCGTTTCAATTTCCATGAAATGCCAAAACTTAAAAAAAAAAACTTCAACGACAACCATATGCTCACCATATTCAGTGTATCTATATCTAGACTTTTCCTAAAAGTTCACATTGGGAGAAACTTCGGGGAAAAAGAAAGAAAGAAAGAAAAGAAAATCCATAAATTTGAAGACACCTTGTCCATATCTGAGTTTGACTGATAGGCCATAGATGATAAATCAATTTCAATAAGTTATATCCAAAACACATTGTAACTAATTTATCTGGTGGTAACAAATTATCAAACAAGGGGCGCCACTTGATTCTCTTACCACTGTTTATTTAGATTAGTACACTGATTAATACTTAGGTTGCTTCATAAGGATAATTCTTAAGCTTTTGGACCACTAGAAGGCCTCACGGTAGTTTTCATGGTTGATGATATATGCATTTGTAGGTTGTTCATTGTTGTTGTCAAAAAAAAAGCAACCTATTAATAGCTAGGCTGCTTCATTGTTACACTGCAATAAAGTTGGAGAGTTACATTATTCAAAAGGTCCTTCGTCTCCTTCCTCTGTCAACTGAGAAATGTGGATGCAAATTAAGGTCGGTCTGTGTGGCTCAAAACTACAATTGAACTTGTGTTGACTGCTGTGGTGGGTGTTGTAGCAATGGGCATTATTCAATGGGTATTGGCAGGCTGTTAAGAGTTTTAAGCCCGTAGAATTTGAAGAATATGCTGTACCCATATATATGATTCTTCTTATTTCATGCCAGTGGTCCTATAAGGTACGGTACAAGTGTTTAAACATGGTCCATATTAGGTTGCTGTCATGATCCATGGTGCTCCATAAAAGTTCAATGTCTAATGAATGGGGTTTAATGGTGCTCAAACAAGCTCGGAAGGTGTAAACTGTAACGAACCAGCTTGGTTGGTTTGGTTTATAAAGAGTCTTCCATGAGCCTTTAATGGTACAGGCTGGATTTGCCTAGAGATGGGTTAGTTCATAGTCTTTTACTCTTTACCACCCCCAAAAAAATGGGACATTTTTGGTTACCCTACTCAAGGTTGTGAGTTAAGTTGGGACTCGGGTTCTAGTCATCCCTGAGGTCATTCTTGAGATCTTGGATTTATGTTTTTTTTAGTGAATCTCTTGGGATCATCCCTCACAGAATTCTTCTTACATATATTTATTAGAAGAGTGTGAAATGGAGAACTACAGTCCAAAATTTAGCAAGGCACTTTAAAACTTAAGATCAGAAGAATTCAAGACTTTATTTGGTTGGAACAATATAAAATATTTGTATTTTTCATTGTGTATGTTAGGTAAAAAAAAGTAGAAGTATAAAGGGTAAATTACTATTATTCCTTTATTATTAAAAGTAAGATGATAGAAAAGTGAGATAATTTTTGTACTTCTCTTCTTATTGTCATTTTCTTTCATCTTTTCTCTTCACTTTCGAACAAAAAATGGTAGGTGTGCATGGAAAACTCCATCTACCTTATTTTATTTTCTCATTTTTCATTCCAACCAAATAATGAAAAATCACATTTTTCTCTCCCTTTTTCTCCTCTAATTTTCCATCTTCTACCTTTTCACCACAACTAAACATGGTGTAAAACACAAACATAAGGGAAAAAGGAAGGGGGGGGGGGGGGGTTCCTTCACCATTATAATGGGTAGTACACTTGCCTATTTTGTCTGGTCAAAGACACAAACATAAGGGAAAAGAAAAGGGGGGGGGGGGGGTCATTACCATTATAATGGGCAGTACCTTATTGCCTATTTTGTCTTGTCAAAAATCTAACATGTTTCATGCAGCTTGAAAATGGGAAATTTGTTTTAACCTCAATACAATTGTATCAACGGATATTCAACAAGTTTATTTATGAATTAAAAACAAGTAGACAATCTAACCACAAACACCAAATTTATCACAATAATAATAAAGTGATAAAAAAAAAATGTAGAGATTTGGTAACTAAGTGAAATTTTAAAGATTAACCTCTTAAATGGAAAATTACTCCAGGGTGACCTACCCTATAAGCCAATTCACTATAAAATGAGAAATATACAAACAAACTCAAATAGCATTTGACCATTTGTAATTAGACTTTTCGGGACTCAATAGGCAACTCATTGACTTCACCCCAATAACTCCAAGACCTTTGGACTTCTTCTATATAGACTACACAAATGACATGTTTGCTTCAAATTGGAACTTTAGGATCTCAATCAAGGAAATCAATACCGTATCGATACCAATCGTACTAACCATTAAATTAGTATTATTACAATTGTATCAACTGTACTGGGCATATTTTGGATATTTTGGCTGTTATTGGCATTTCAGCCAATACACTAATTTTTTTTTTTAATTTTTGAAAATTTTAAAACATGTTATTTAAGCTAATAAATTAATTAATGTACTTAGGCTAAAATGTAGACCATAAAATACGTGGATTTTAAATTTTATGTTGATAAACATAAAAATTAATAATTTCATATTTACATAAATAAATACAAACAAATATATATGTATAGAAATATATAAATAATGGTAATCTCTAAACTGTACACCGATATGAAGTATCAACCAGTACCAAAATATTTCGTCCTCCTAATCAAATCGAAACAGGCTTCGGTCCAAAATTGACTTCCTTAATCTATCAATGCATGCACTGATAGAAGACAAAGCACTTAGTGGTTTCAATATGCATGGGTTCTTCAAGTTCTTGGTTTTGATATATCTTGAGGGTGTAAAGCCAATAACTAGAACTAGAAGGATGTTTCTTTGGTTTTGAAACCAAAAGAAGACTCAGGATAATCAATGGTACGACAACTTTCTTTGTATAAAGATTTGTGCTTTGTTTGTATTTATAAGTAGGTTAAATAAAGTTGTACAATTATTTTTCTAAGGGAATTAGAAAAACAAAGTCTGACATTTTTGTTCAAGCAAACCTGGAATAAGGGACCGGTGAACTTTGTGGTTCAATTATTTTTCGCTTGAGCAAGATTTTTTAGGTTGCATATCTTTAGATAAGTTCCATGACTGATTTTTTTTTTTTTTTTTTTTTTTGAGAAGATGACTTAACATATCTTTCACAATTGCCCAAATGTTGCAAACTCTTTTTAAGAGTACAAACTACAAAGTCATTAGAAATTTTTAATAAAAATCCTAACAAATTGAACTTAAAATAGAGGTGAGAACAAATTTTTTTCTCTCTATTTATTGTCTTTAGGCAAATCGATAGAACAACTTTACATCTTGCCATCCTTGTAGGAACCTTTTTAAAAAAAAAATATATATTAATAATAAAATGGTTCAGTTAATAGGTACCTTAGGGCATTTGTTAATGACTACTCCCTCGTCCCACTTTTTTTGTTCTCTATTCCATTTTGAGATATCTCAAAATATTGTCCTGTTTTTAAAAATAAAAGTCATTAATTTAATAACATTCCTATTATACCCTTATTAATTTACTAATTCAATTTTTTAATAAATTTTTTAAAGGGTAGTTTTGGAAACTAATACATTTTTAAAAGGTAAACAAGATAATAAATGATGTTCTCTTAAAAAATTTGACTTTTCAACAGGACAAAAAAAGTGGGACGAAAGTAGTATTTTAAAAAAAATTTAATACACTTTCATGAAAAATATAAAAAACTGATTTTTTTTTTCTTTTCCCATAATTTTTATAAAATAAAAAATTGCTAAACTAATGTCCTTCGGGAACTTGTTAACTTTTCCCATAATAAAATTAGGAAAAAAAAACTATTAAAAGCTATTTTTGCTGGTTTTGCTGTTTTAGGAGATTAAAAAGTGTTTTTAAAACCTCAAAACTGACTCATTTTAAACTCAAAATACAGTCTTCTAACCTTAATACAAACGCACCCTAAGAACAACCTAATAGCTTATCAAAAAAAAGAACAACTTAATTTATTAAGGCGAAAGCCGTATATGGCGACGAATTTTGGCTTTAACAAAACATTGTTACAAAAGCAGTCTTATCGAGGCGACACTAGATCGAAAACCCGAAGTAAGGAGTGGTTGTTAGAATGTGAGTGACCGGCTTGCCTTTATTGATTTGTTCGCCGAAGCGCAGAGAGAGAGAGAGAGAGAGACCCTTCTCTTTCTCTGTCACTCTGTTTGTGTGTGTTTTAGAGAGAGAAAGAGAGAGTATGATCATGGGGGGAGGAGAGAGAAAGAAAATCTTGGTGGGTTTGGCAGTGGCAATGTTTTTGGGAGTAGCAGTTTACTTGAGGCTTTGGACCATCGATTATTCTTTTTCTTCTGATGACTCCGAAATCCTAAGGTTTTTCTTCCCCTTCTGTTTTTTTCCTTTATGGGTTCTGCTTCCTAATCTTTCTTTCTTTGTTTTTGGTTTCTTTAATGTGTAATTGAACATGGGGTTTTTCTTTTTGTGCTTAAAAATCTTTGTAGAAGACAGTTTGATCTTGCAAACAGGGAAGCCATGGATGAATCTGCAGAGTGGAGGCTGAAATATGATGTGGAAGTAGAGAGGTCTACCAACTGTGCCAAAGAACTCAATGAGGTATACAATAACTTAATTCATTTGTGGGATTAGCGTTTGTGCTTTGGAATTATTGGGGTTTTTTATATGATAGATTCATAGCTCATGTATCATAGGATTTTGTGAATTGAATTAAAATTGCAAGATATGTATAATGTACCTTTGTAGCTATAACTATATATTTTTGATTGTATCAATTCATATCCTTTTGTTTTTGATAGGTAAGAATTCAATTTTATTACACAGAGGAACAAGAGAATTTGTATCAATTTATATCCTGCATAGATGTTTCCATGGAGATAACCTGGCAAAGTTTTATTTCATTTAGTTTCATGTTATATGAGTTTCTAGTGAGAATTATCAACTTTTAACCTGAAATTCTGTTTTGTTTTAATCGACCATGATTAACCTGAACTTCTAATACTTGTGCTGTTATGAATTCAAACTTGGATGGAATTGTATGCTGAGTTGGTGACATTGCGTGCTTATTACAGTGTTATATATGGATGACTGAGCAGATATGGAGTATGACATTTGAGCTATATAATCCTACATTGAATAAACCGTTTTGGGGAAACCAAAATGTGGTTTTTGAGCTATATCCTAAGACTATTACTGTATTAAGTATTTATGTGGCAATTTATAATACTATCTACGTATATCATTGAAGGATATAGTTTAGTTCTAAATCAGTTTGGACTTTGGAGCTATTTCCTTCAACTCACTACGTTGTGATTTATAAGACTATCCGTGTGTATTATTTAAACAAGTTACATGACTTATTAAAAAATTTATTTGTGGGATTGGCCCAAATTTAGGAAGTTCATATTCTAGAGACTTGTATGCAATGCATTCCTCCATGGTCTCATTGTGAGGATACACTCTCTGATCACCATTGCACCTCTACTACCTATCAAAATTCCATCCATGCCATGGACCTCTGCTAACACTCCCCTCCTTCTTCCAACCAAAAAGTCTATTAAATGATTGAGTTTGTGCTCAAGGAGAGGGGAAATGGGAGATTTAAACTATTGACCTTTGCTTTATAAGGTGTGATTCTAGATGATTGTTCTACTGCTTGGGGGTTGGCTAGTTAAGAGATTATTGTGTGAATAATGTGCATGGTGGACTGGAAGCTTTGGAACCATCATTTAGATGTATCAATATACAGCAGTTGGGTTAGTTGACAAAATGATAACTACTCATTTGCATTAGCCTTCTAATTGACAGTTGCTTTTTTTAGACTCCAGTATTGCGTACACTTAACAATTATGATTCTTCTCTATTTTTCTATTTCTTCCTTGTCTCTCCCTTTTTAGAAGTATACCTGAGGTTTAACAGCCTCTCTTCCTCTGGATTGAATAATTATGGATCTCCTTGACAGATTAAGGAGTCTCTTGAGAACAAGGTGGAAGATGAGAAATTGGCAATGGTACAAAAGGTGACTCTTTACTTCATATTATCATGTACTTTCCTTTTTCTTTCCCTCAATGTTGTAGTTGACATTCTTTAGGATGCATTCAGTTTCCGCATGATGTGGGACACCCAAATTCAATAGCTTAGTGACAACTAAGATGAGAGTTGTTTGCACATTAGTATTTAATACAGTGCTTTAGTTACATCTAACTTTTCTTATATACTTCTGAAATTGTCTTGAAAGCAATCGTTGATATTTCTTCAAAAAGGCCAGTAGAATTTCTTTTTTTATTTTCCAAACCTTTAAAAAAGTGTTTTCACCTCTGTATTTATGGACGACCATGGAATTCCAGGGTACTAAGAATAATTTAAAAGTTACATTCAGTTTGGTTTTTCTGTTCTTTTTCTTACAAATTCAAACATTACCAGGAAAATACAGCCTTGCTTGAAAGGGTGGAAGCCTTAAAACAGGAGCTTGAGGATGCCAAGCTGAAGTGCAACTTGCATTAGATTAATTGATCACTATAAATTTGATATTGGGTAAACGAGATTTCTGCATATTAAGCTTTACCTTCATGTGTCATTAGCGTGTCTCTGAGGGAAGCAGTACTTTCTGAGCAAATCTTTCAGAGTGCAAATTTTTAGCTCTCTTGACCGTTATTCAAGCACGGGAAATATATCTTCGATGATATATATGGTTCCTTCTCAACTATCATGTAGAATGCTTGGTAAGCAGATATTTCAACTATGAGTTGTTGAAATAATGAAGACCCTGATGTTCTTATTTTTCTCCTTTCCTTATTACTGAGGGAAGGTTTGGGTTGGTCTCCGAATTTCAACCTTCTCTCTATGTAAATTGTTTTTTAGGAGGACAATCTTTGTTGACAGATCTTCTTGAATTTTGGGCAAGAGATTTGTTTGGTTGTGAAAGAGTAAATTTTGTATGTCTGTAAGAGTCATCATCACCAACATTTAGATGTATAGGCCCGTGAATCTATAGATTTCTGTTTCAAAATGTTTTGCATGTGTTTTCATGTGGTTTGCATGTTTTTCCCCCTGCTACACTTGGGGTAATAAAGAGAGACTCGTGTACTCTAGTCCTTAGCAAAATGTTGCTAGGCTGCTAGCTATGTAATAGGGCAGAAAATTTTGTTTTTCGTTCAGGACTTCCTTGTCTCACCTACATCTCTAGCTTCAGAAAGGGTTTCAAGTTATGGACAAAGATTGGGTCCAATGGTTCCAGAGCGTTGGACCTGTTGATGATGACACGTGTCCACTTTGGTCATGTGTTGCCATTGCAACAGGTCCAATGCATTGGAGCCATTGGACCCAAGCCAAGTCCTCAAGTTCTATTATATATATCACATGGTGAAAGCATTATTATTATTATTATTATTATTACTTTTTTTTTTTAACATTAAGGGCTTGGTCCTTCACTGGAGTTCCTTTTAGTCACTTTGCTTGAGTTTAGTGATACTAATTACATTATATTTAGATCAGATATTCTCTTATTGTATGCAAAGTGCAAACTTTATGATTGACTAATTGAGGAAAACACTTGTGTAGTGCAAATCTCAACATGATCCTTTTTGTTACTAACAAAAATGGTAAATTTTTCCCAGTGTATTTGATGTATTATGCCCTCTTTCTACACAAGGGTTGGTTCTCTGCACAAGGTCAGACTTAGGGAGTCCTGCTATCTCCTCCAGAACATAGATTACTTTTTACCAGTCCAACCTGGGAAATTAAGCGCGTTTGGAGACGCTAGCCTTGCACCGACACATGTTTTGATGTCTTGCAATTCGCATGCTTTCAACTGTGTGCTTGGTGTATGACAGTTAAGCTGTATGACAGAATGTCAGAATCTTAACTGTATGTTTGGAAGGACCGAAATGAATGATATTAAAGAGGATCACATAGAGAAATTGTGTCTATTCTTTTATGGTTTTATTTAACAGCTTTTTTTGAATGAGGAAATTGAATGTAATGGAAATGAATAAAAAGAATAATTTAAGAATATTTATTTCCATTCCTTGTTTGGGAGTTTAATAAGTAGGAGGGAATGGAATGGATAATTGTGAACGTTCATTCCTCTCTATTCCTCTCAAAACCTCAAATTTTCATTCCTCTCAAAATTGGGAGGAACTAGATTTAAGTTTAATGAAAATTGTATTAAAACTCCTAAAAAATACCCTTTCAATTTTAGCCCTTTTCACACGACACATTTTTTTCTCAACCAGACATACAAATATATACTATCATTCTTGCTCTCTTTGCACTATGTTGCTCACGCTACTACTATTCTCTTACTGGTGATTTCTCCATCAAATCCCTTGAGTCTTTCAATTTAATTGATTTATTGACTTTTGAAAAGTAAGTAGGTGCTAGTATGTGTGTTGTGCTTTGATGGAATTCCAATTTTCAATACCGATTGATCCACGCCAATTTCTGCTTGTTTTATAGTATAACAATTTTGAAAGCAAATAACAAGCAACAACATTGTTCGCATCGAGTCTAAACTAGAATCAATTTTTATGATCTATAAATTGAGGGGGTATAAATAGTAATGTTGTTGTAAAATAATTTTATTTCATTTTTTCTAATGTTGGTTTCAACAATGTTTGCATTCCATTCTTTTCCATTCATTTATTTTAAAACATCTAAATAAGATTACTTAATTATATTTCATTTCTATTTTTTACTTTCATATCTCTTACTTAAATTAATTTCAATCATTTCCATTCCTTTATGATCATTCCGTTCTATTATCTTATGAACTCCTAAACAAAGGCTTGAGTACATTCAATTCATTTCCATTTCTTTATGATCATTCTATTTTATTCCCTTATGAATTCCTAAATGAAGGTTAGGAGTTTAATAAGATGGAATGAGATGGACATTCCCTTATAACCAATCCATTCCATTTTAAGCAGTCCTCTTAAAAATGAACTTTTTTTTTTTTTTTGGGTGAAAATTCCTATTTTATTAATCTTCTAAAAGACAAATAAAAAGCGAAAAGTATACTTGTAAAATTCTATGTTTCTTTTTATTTTAAATCCTGTTTATATAAACTCTTAACATGCTACAAAAATACACCATATTAAGATCTATATATTCATTATTTAGAGCAAAAATAGATGAACAATGCGGCTTTAATACAAGCTTGGTGATGATTAATTAAACGGCAAAACTTGGTGGCGATTAATCCTGTGAGTGTTTGTCCAGAAAAATTATTCAAGTCCAGATGAGCAGATAAAAGAAAAAGATGGAGAGGAAGGCTATTTAAGCAAGCAAATGCAACATAACACTATTGGGGTCTCTTGAAATTGTTACAACCCTAAATGATAATTCTTCATCTTCTTTCATAATACAATAACTATTATGCTAATCATGGCAATAGCCTAATCCTTCATACACACATAATTATCCTTGCCCCTCAGGCAAATGGTAATTACTACAAATAATTAGATGGTTGGAGGAGATGATGTATGTAAATCATCTGGACTCCTAGCTTGTAAAATAGTAATTTTTCTTGTAATAGAGAGATTGCTTTTCAATCTGAGGTATTAGTTGGGGAATCAGGATCAGTAGGGTCTGTTCTTAATTCTTGGAGGAATCTTGTTATAGTCTGCACGAAAACTTCATTGTTTTCAGGTTGCTGGCTTGAGGAGGCAGCTGGGGCAGCAGTACTACTAGAACTGTTCTCTTTTGAACCCTGTGGAAAAGTCATAAAATTATTGATGAAACCACATGAAAAATGAAATGGTAATGATAAAATAAAGCTGATATAATCTTACTTCTTACATATTTAGACATTTCCCTAACATGCATATCAGAACATTTACAAATCATGATTTTTGGGGGCCAAAACATTTTTTTTTTAAATTACTATTAAAAAAAATGAAAAAATATAATTTAAAATTAAATTAATATATAAAAAATTAAACTGACGAATATTTTATATTAACAAAATATAAACAAAATATTTTTTCTTTACAATCATTGATGATCTATATATAGGTCAAATGACTGTTTTGTTTTTTTGATATTTTGGGTCAACTTTCAATTTGCAATAGCTAGTTTTTATTTTTGGTGGTCAAATATAAATGTTTGAACCTAAATATTGCATACTAATAAAAAATAAAAATAAAAAATTCAGGAAGCCATGACCCCCTTGTTAAATGGCTTATTTTAATTGTTTCAGTTCTTTCACAAAGAGTGCCATTTTTTCTGCTAGTAAGACCAAGCACCCTTAAAGTTTTTTTTCTTCTAAAATATGGTCTTCTGATTGTTTAAAGTTTTACAACAGTAAAAAAAAGATAGAAAAAGAAAAAGAAAAAATGTATGAAACTAATGGTCTTAATTAAAAGATCTTGGGGAGGATATTAATACCCTTTGTCGCTTCGGGGGTCTGGTCTTAGTAGCGTTCATGATTCCAATGAGCTCGTCAAACTGAAAAAGAGAAAACAAACAAACCTATCCAGATTATTTTGATCTTAATGAGCTGCCTTTGCAAGAAAGATAAAGCATTTATTATTTATTTCAATTCCATGCACTGAAATGCACATACATATCCACTTAAAAACATTGCCTTATGAGTTATGAATATGTTTATGGGGAAATTATTCAAGATAGGAACATGGTAATTCCTATTCTACCACGAATTTAATTAGCGAGACAACCCAATGATGAGACAATCCGTTGATGAGTTAACTCGCCATTCATGAGAGAAGAGAGAATACGATATTATTATACTTTGCACTCCTATTTTCCTTAATTTTCACAAGTGTATTCTATAAAAGACATCAAATTATTACCTGTTTTACCATCTTTTCATATTTAACAGCACACCTGTAGAGCCTCCTCTCCTCTTCAATATTGTGGTTGGACATTATCAAATCTCTCTCTCTCTCTCTCTCTGGGACAAATTGTTGAAGATTAGAGGGAAGTTTGATATATTATATATAGACAATGAAAGTCTTAAGATAGTTCAAAAAATTTGATATATCTGACCGTTACCAACCGCCCTCTATATAGAAAGAAGATGAAAGACCGTTATCTTACCCTCTGTATATCTTCAACCTTACGCATTCAAAACATTATCCTCGTGATGATGAATTCCGTCAAAGCCTTCTTTTAATGGAGAGAGAGCGAGAGAGAGAGAGAGAGAGAGAGCTAGCTTTACAAAGAGAAAAACCTTTACACAAATTAAGAAATAGTGCCAATAAGAAGAGAGTAAAACCCTTTCCAAATAATAGGAAAATAAACTTTCATTAACATTGTTACATACTACTCCCTATATTACCTACCACCATAAAAGAATGGGAGGAATAAGTGCCAAAAAAAATATAAAGTGAAGGTTCAATCGGTCCCTTACCTTTCTTTTTTTTTGAGAAATAATTACAACATACTGCTAACCCCATAACTCGAACCCTTTCCCCTCTAAACCCCCAAGCACTTTGTACACGGAGAGGTGCCAATTCAGCTACAAGGCCTTTGGCGGTTCCTTTCCTTTCTAGTTTCTATTTTCACCCAATTTTATCTTTAGATAAAGTGTTATTGGAAGTTTGCTAAGTTAGCAAAAACAAAAATAAAACAAAAAAAAAGTTGCACCATTATTACGAAGATAGCCAAATTATGTACAATATAATAAAGGAAAAGTTGTGTCATGTACATTGTGATTGCAATAAATTAATGCTCCCTTTAATTGTTAAGTGAAATTCTATTGTCATTGATTAAAGAAGTTTAAAAGTATTACCCTAGTGTCAAGAATCTTATAGCTCAATTAAAGATATTCTGAATTATTGTTTCCACCCCTTAATTATCGAATTATCCCAAAAAATGGTACTATTCTAGTTAAAATTCTATTTCTAAAGATTTTTTGAAATTTAAAAAGAGTTTCATGATATATTTTTAATTATTTTCAATATTTTTTTAATAATTTAATTTGGGTTTTACAATTTTCATGTCGTGTGACTCAAAGTAAGTATTACACGTCATGTAAGTACAATAATATTATTAAGGGAAAAATATACAAAATACTCATGTGGTTTCCCCTAAAAACATGGAACTCCCTTGTAGTATTGTTATATATGTGAATTGTTTAATTATGTAATATCTAATTCCTTTGGGGGCATTTGAGTGTGATAGAAAACCCCTTTGTGGTATTTTTTAATGTAAAAATACAACTCTAGATATGGATACAAATCATCACATGAATAACTCATTGCTCATTTTAATGGATGCATGTTGGTTTACATTTGAAACAATATCATAAGGGCATTACTTAAATATTGCATTCAAAACTTCAAGGGTTCTCAGGTTTTACCAATAAGCCACATAGGGATTTTGTGTATTTTCTTTATTATTGACATTTTATTATGAGTGAAACTTTATTACAAAACTAATCAAAATATTGCTCCAATTAAAAGTCAATTACCAAACTAATTAAGAAATACAAAATAGGTTTAATTATTTTATTACTTAATTATAATTTTGGTTTTGATAAAAAAGTTTCGCTAACATATTTTAGATAATAATTTTTGAAGCTTTTTATTGAAAAGAAAAAAAGTAACTGATTTTTTTTTTTTTTACATCTTTTTTAAAAAAACATTTTTCATAAGAGTGATCTCAAAATTTTTTAAAAATAGTTATTTTTTAAAATAGTTCATTAACAAATACCCTAAGAACAACATATTATTGGGACCCAATTATATATTGAAATTTTCTTCTTCTTTTAATCTACATATGATCTTGGTTAAAGCTAAGGTTTTACTCAAATGAATCTCCTTTTTTCATTGCACCCCTTGCTCTCGAAACCCCACTTATAAGATACAATGGGCCAGGTGATATTTCTTAAAACTGTTAATGTAGCCTTTGTTTTCGGTTCTATTTTGATTCAAAAGCAACCGACGCATAACTAACATACATAACAGCTCTTACAAATATGAATATGACACGAGATTCCTCCGATCATTTTTGTTGGGCTGCAAGATGCTTGACACCCTTTTTTTGGTCAAAGTACTGGCACCGAAAGAAAACCAAAAAACAGGTGCCTCGTGAAACATGTTTACATATAATATGAAGGAAAATTTAAATGCTTATAAGTTGCCAATTTGTCTTCTTTCACAGATCTTGCATGGAAACCTTAACTCTATGAAAAATATAATCCCTAATTAAACTATAAACTATGGGAAAAATTAACAAACCTATAAACTAAGGAAAAGTTAACAGATGTCCTAAGAACATTAGCTTAGAATGGACTATCACACATCTTTGGTGCGATGATCACTCCACAAGTATAAGTGCTTGGAAGGTGTGGAGATAAGAGTCCGGGTTCAAGTTTTCAGGAGTGAGCGATGATCACTCCACAAATATAAGTGCTTGTAGAGTGTAAGGGATAAGAACCGGAGTTCAAGTTTTCAGGAGGAAACTTCACACACATATACACTTAGATTAGGTTATAGTTGAATTTTTATCTAAAAAAAAAAAAAAAACTTTTATAGTAAAAGAAAAAAATGATCGATAGTTTTTTATATTATATTTTTCATAATATCAAAATTTTCTTAAAATAGTTCATTGACAAATATCTTAAAGATATCTATTAAGAGGAATAATGCTAGAGATAAACTTTTTTTACAAAAAATTTTACAAACTAATGATGTGATATAAGTGTTTGTGGGGTGTAAGGGATAAGAATCGGAGTTCAAGTTTTCAAAAAGAAACTTCACACATATATACACTTAGATTAGGTTATAGTTGAATTTTTATCTTAAAAAAAAAAAATCTTTTATAGTAAAAGAAAAAAACGATTGATAGTTTTTTTTTATATTTTTCATAATATCAAAATTTTCCTAAAATAGTTCATTGACAAATATCTTAAAGATATCTATTAAGAGGAATAATGCTAGAGATACAAATTTTTTTTACAAAAAATTTTACAAACTAATGATGTGATAAATGGTCATTGATAAATAAAAAAGTAATGTTAATAGTAAGCCTAAATAAAACCAATAAGAAGTTGGTCACATCAATAATTTGTAAAAATATTATAAAATAATTTATGACGGTAACATTACTTCAATTGAGAGGACCTATAAACTAATTAGATGCATAGCATCATTAATTTAATAATTTATCACCCCTTAAAAAAGTTATATCACAAAAGGGCATACACTCACCGACCTCTGTAACTGTAAAGGGAGTACGCAATCTTAAAAGCTACTTTGGAATTGCTCACGAAAACTGCACTTGGGAATTGGGATTGTTTTTCATGAAAACCCTGACCTTTGAATGAACTTTTGAGGATTCGATTATGTGTTATAAGCAAATGATAAAACCAAACTACCTCTAAACAAAAAGAACTTTGGAGATTGTTGGGTTGATGATGATGATTGGAATTTAGTGAAAGTTATATATGATTATGAATGGTAAAGCAGGCTGGTTGTTTTCAGAGCATAGAGACTGACACACAAACACATGTAACTTGCAAAGAGTGAAATGCAATGCATTTAAAATACTTTTTTTCCCTTCCTTAAAAGTTTAGCATAATTTACCTATATACAAAGTATGAGAAATCAGTTCTCCAAACATGGTGTACTATAAATGCAAAAAGAAATTTAAAAATAAAAATAAAAGCCCAGCAAGGATAGCACAAAAGCATTTGCTGACTACGGATTTTTAGCCAAAATTTCACCGGGAAGCCAACGACCAAAAATTCAGTAGAAAGGAAGGTGAAACGGAAAACCAGCTCATAAAAGCCATAGCTGTAGCAGTCTCAAACCTTGTGCAGTGGTTTATGGCACATTTATTAAGATCATTGCCAATGAGTACTGTTATGCCCGCAGATGCACATGCAGCAGCAAATGTAAGAGTGGATGTGATCTGCACAATAACAAAATCTTCATGCTTCCCTAATGCACCAATCTTACTTTGCACACCATTGATATTACAGTAATCACACATCAATATAGTATTGATTAAAGAACAAGACTAGCAATAGTAATTGCTCTTAGAAATGTAGAATTTCAGTATCCACCAATAATCAAGAATTACTCCCAAAAAAAAAGGAGATCAATTAGCAATGGCAAATTATTCCTCCACAAGAAGCTCCTGTTCGTTTGGGAACAACTTATTTTGTTTTTTGCCGAAAACTTTTTGCTACACGTGCAAAAATATACTTATACTTTGAAAAAAATGAGGTTTTAAAAAGCTGTACATAAAAGCTAAAAGCTAAAAACTGAGCTTATAAGAAACACTTATTAGACTTTCAGCTGAATACTAATTCACATTATCAACTCATTCAACAGATTAGCGACAAGAAACAACCTACAGCTACAAGCCACTTTCCTAGTGATTAAACAGAATTTGCATGGCACCTAAACAGCAACCAATTCCAACAGTTTTCTTACCCCATCACCAATGGTGAAGAAACTGACAACTCTGCAGTTCCGTAAGCTTCGTCTCACCAAAATGGCATATAAATCAACAACTGCCAGAGAAAAGCTCCACAAACTTTGCAAGCTAACAGCAACAACAAGGTAGCTGACACAGGAAAAAGCATGAAGAGTTCATATTATTCAAATTTATCTACTTTTAAAAAAAAAACAATGAACTATTAATCTTACAAACAAACTAACTTACATAATCATTTAAATGGTTACAACCAGAACAGCAGAAATACACAATGCAACTGGACTTTTTCACCCACAAAGGTAAAGTAGCTATGTAATAAAAAGATGAGCTCAAATTCTATGCTTAGATAATTATTGCCAAAACAATCTAAACAGGGATCACATAGAACAAGTAGGTGCCCATGGTGTGCAATTGTTGTACTCAAAAAAAGTAAATATTGACTTCAACGGACAGCATTTTATTTTTTGATAAGTAATGATATTTTATCAAAAAAAGAATACTTAATGAAGAATACAAAGAAGTCTAAAGAATTACAAAAAATAAGTTATTAGGTGCAGACTCTTCAAAATCAACAAAAGAATTACCGTTGGTAAAACTAAAGCCCCAAGCATGGGACTAGTCAAACAATACTGTAATCAATACTGTTTGCAATTGAGTCACCAAACTTTCTGCATCTTCAAAAGAACAACAATTTCATTCCCTCCATAAGCCCACACCAAGCATAAAAGGTAATAGATTCCAAATATCCAAAGAATGTTTCCCAAACCAATTCCTCCAAGTCCAATCAAACAAGATATCCATGACCATCTTTGGTAACCCCCATTGAATTTCAAAAGATCCAAAAACATAACTCCACAAAAAGTGAGCTACAATGCAACGCATCAATAGAAGATCCACTACCTCTCCGCTATACCAGCACATACAACACCAACCCTCTAAAGTACAACCTCTCTTCATGAGATTGTCACAAGTAAGTATCTTACCCCAAGTTACTGTCCATTCAAAAATGGAAACCCTTCTTTGAGCCTTAACAGACCAAATACTCTTCCAAGGGAAAGAAACTGCACTAGGATCATGTAAGACAGCAAAGAATGAACAAACATCAATCTATCACAACCCTCTCTCATATGAATATTTGAGTTAAAAAAATTTAGGAAGGAACTTACTGACTCCAATTCCAAATCATTAAAGTCTCTATGAAATTTAACATCCTAGCTTGTGCCTCCCCATTTATCTGACTAACCAACAATGAGTGAGTAGATGCATTACTATCTGATGAACATACAAGCAACTCTGACAGTATCACTACCAAAGACAACAATCCCTATCTCTCCATACATTGACAGCTCCATGGCCATTTTCCATGTGGAGCATTTGGAATTATTGGACCGTTCACCAAAACTGTTGAAAATACAAATAGCCCTGCATTCCTCCTCCCAGCCACCAAGTGCTACAAAAAATGGGCCAAAGCAGAGGGGAAGAACTCCTTCAAAGGGGTGATTCCCACATCAATGGTCATACCAAAACTGTACACAATTACCATCAACTACATCAAATGACAAATAACTTATAAGTCTGTCCCATCCTGCTCAAATACTTTTCCAAAGGCTACAACCACGGGTTCCTCTATCAGGTTCTGAAATCCATCCCCACCATTTTTCACCATACTTCGTAGCTATTACCTATCTCCATAAATGTGTCATCTGTCCCAAAGCGTCATGACCATTTCCCCACTAAAGCTTGATTAAAGGTCCCCAACTTCTTTACACCCAAACCTCCATTGGCAACAGGAGAGTAAACTGTATCCCACACCACCAAATGGTATTTGAACTCATTGCCCAAACCACCCGCAAAAAGTTGTGCTGTAATTTCTCTGACCTGTTTGCCACGTCGGTGGGAATGGTAAACCAGGGGAAATAGTACGTAGGTTCAACAGGTAGACAAATGTCAAAAGCACACACTCATCTGAAGGCTTTCTAACTAATAATGGGATTGACTAAAAAGTTCTAATTACTACGAAGATAATAGGTCAACAAGTTGGACACAGGGGCTTGGTTAGTATTGACTTTCAACAGGCTGGAGACAAAAAGTCAAAGAGGGCTGACTGGACGCAAATCTTGTATCATCCACTTGTAAGTTATAAAAATATTATCTGTCATAACTACAAATTTTCCCCTTCACTGACCAGTCTCCACCTATCTTTGATGAGAGAGAGAGCACCTTAGGGCATAAATTAGTCATCCCTTTTTGGAAACATTTTATGGGAAATTGAAAAAACTGTAAAAAAAAGTTAGTAACTTTTTCATTTTTCCATAAAAAGTTTTCTAAAATGGTCTAAGGGCATACGTTAGTAAAATCCAAGTTTAAAATGGTGATCATGTTATGGAATTAACTCTATGTTCTTTCAAAACGTTTCAGCTCTAAGTTTCAATTCAAGGCTTTTTTTTATATACCAATTGAGTGATAAACCAGCATTCCAAGATGCACTTAGTCTAGCAAATGGTCCACAGTGGCAGATCACACGGTGGACTCAGTCATGCTAAATTATTAAGATATGCTACTTATGCTGCCAACCACTACTTATGCTAAATGTTGATGATATAAACTACCAGTTATCCATCATATACAAAGATGTAAATGATTCACATATAATACAAAGAAGAACATTAAATTCAACCTTCTATAGAGAACTTCATTGAAAAAAAAAATTTCTGAATTGGAACAATTATTATTCTGGTCTCGTCAATGTCAATCAAGTGCCAACAAGCAAGCCCTGCTCCCACAAACATCTTGACGCCCGTCATTTTTCTCTCCTCTCCTTTTTACTAGGGAAGGGAGAGGTGGGGTTCGAACCTTAGGCACCGGGCACCACAGAGGGTGCTGGTATCACTAGGCTAACACCTTGAACCCCACCCTAACATTTTTTCTAACTGTACATGTAATTTATGTTACAAATAGTGTATACAGGAACTACTATATAGTAAATTCAACATCCAGAAATGGTAGAAAAGAATAGGGGTCTTAAATATCTCTACTAGAAATGAGTACAATACATAAAAGAAACCCATTTATGAATCCACCCTCTACACAATCGCCATGGAACCTATTTCACTTACCAATAAATAAACAAAAACCGTACATAATTTCAAAGATTCTTCTTTTCGATGTTCAATACTTCAATTATAATAAATTTGGTTGAGGAATTTATTCAAACACCTTTCATGCAAAAATTCAGGAAGAACAAATCTTAAAAGTAAACAAAACCCACTTAACAAATGAGGCGAAGGAAGTACCAGAAGGCAGAGGCGGAGGCGAAATCGGAGGTCGAAGCCATGACGAGGAGAGAGATGACGGCGAAGATGAACTGAAAGAGACGCAAAGCGAAGCCGCCACAAGTACCAGGCATGCCTTGTATGTCCTTCATCCTCGCTCTCGGCACGTTCTGCGCCGTCTGTGGCGGCGCCTCCACCGGATGCACCGATGGCCGGCTCACGTGCATCGCTGCTGCTGCTGCTGCTTTCTCCTTAAAATCCCAATTTCCCGAACCTTTAAATTTTTACACTGCTACTACTTTAGTAGTAATTAAAAGAAGGAATTTTGGGTGATTGACAACAAAATTGGGAATGAGTGAGACTGTGAGACTGTGAGTCGAAGAAGAATAATGATGATGAAAAGAAAATTCTGTTTTTTTTATTAATATGGATGGGTTACTATTTTGTCGACTTCTAAATCAATAGCGTGGCTCGTCGGTCAGTGTGCAGTGACTGACTCGTGACACGCTAATGATGTCAAAAGCATAGGCTCTCCATTTCCGGGTCCTACCTATCTATCAATATTATAAAATTCCCTTTCGAGAAAGAATCAATCCTACGTACCTAATTTTTATTTTATCAAGCAAAAAAAAAAAAAAAAATTGATTACTAGTCGGCAACCGGAAAGTTTAGGAAAGATTACTAAAACTTAGAATTAGTTTGGTTCAGCTTTTTTTTTTAATTTGGTCTTTTCAAAAAAGTAAAATTTTTAAAAAGTGCATAATAAGAAAATATTTTTTCAAAAAATTGAGTATTTGGTAAAAAGTGTTAAAAAATGTTTTTTGAAAAAATTGAGTGTATATAAAAGTGACAGTTTGAGGGATAAATTACCAAAAAAGACAATGTATATATAAAGGAGTTTATTTCATACTTAAATCAACTACGTCGTATACTTTTTTCTCAAAAAAAAAAAAAAAAAATCTACTTCATATACTTACTAAAATAATAATAATAATATATATATATATATATATTATTGGTATTATTTTAATAATGTTTGGGCAATTTTTCTTTTTTAGTGTCATAATTATTTGTTATTACCATTAATGACTTCTAATCAATATAAAGGAGTTTATTTCATACTTAAATCAACTACTTCATAATACTTAAATCAATTTTTCTCTTTTTTAAAAAAATATTTTTTTTCTTATCAATATTAGCTAATAATAACCTACCACTTAAAATTTATTGTAAAATTATTGTGATAATTGATACTGATTTTAATTTGAACGTACTATTACAATTATTTTTTTCTCTTTCTAAATTTTTTTTTTCTCACCAATATTAGCTAATAATAACCTACCACTTAAAATTTATTGTTAAAGTATTGTGAAAATATTGTGAGAATTGATACAAATTTTAATTTGAACGTACTATTAAAATTATTTTTTTCTCACCAATATTAGCTAATAATAACTGTAGGGACACGATTCTCAAGCGGCCCAACGATGACGTTGGGCTCGCGCGTGATGGATCCCTCACAATAAATTTTGTAGAGAGTGGGTTTGAAAGGCTGGAGTTGGGTCACGGGACGTTAGTACAGGCCGGACATTAGATAAACCTAGACCGGAAAAGGCTTTAGTCCGGTTATCTAAGCCCATTAACTTTATGAATTGAGGGATTGGGCTCCTCGGATAATGTCCGAGGAGCACTAGTGTATTCTCCGGTTACCCGTCAATGGGTTATCCCTGGTGGAGCGTATATACTTTCCGGGAATTCTCATTCTTGGAATATTTTCCAGGAAGTGAGATGGGGGTCCTCCACTTTGTTACCTTGCGTTTTCTTTTATACTAGCCTACGTTCATTATCCCCCGTCCACGTGTAGGGTCGACTTTTCCAGGACAGAGATTTGTCCCATCAGTCTAATCCCGAAACTGTGGGAGATGGTCCATAAAGCCTAAGAATCCGGCTCTGTTAGGTGCGGTGTCATGTCAATGAAGGGTATTAAGGACTATTTCCCTGAGATATTTTCTGATCTTTTAAGTTTGCTTGTATTCCACTTTCGTCAATGGGATTCTGGGTCCTCCGAGGACTGAGCGGTCCTCGGACATATCTTTGGGCCACATCGGGCTCACTATTTTTGGGCTTGGGCCCTGGCCTCCTTTAGTTTGGGGCCTGTGGACTCCCTATAAGCGAGCGAGCCGGGCCCATAAACTATTGGGCCCCACAATAGCCCCTCAAAACCCTGCTGTCCAACGTCTTGGTTGGAAAGGTGGGTTTTGGTAATACCGAGCCTTAACTGCGGCTCATTTAATTCGGCCCTTGATCAACGTTGGCGACTCTTCACCTCCACGAGGAATGCGCCGGTCTACAAGATATTTCTCTCGATTTACGCGTGATGCGCTTATTCCGTTTGGTTATCCGTAGCACGCCTTTAATATCTTCCTTTTACGAGACCTCCCCAATCTAACGGTTACTGATAGCGTGGGGGAATGAAACGGATGCACATTTATTCGCAGATTTCCTTGGGGATCAGAACGTGTTACGCACTCTCGTCTTACTCCCCTATATAAAGAGAGAAGACAAAAGGTGATTCTCTCATATCTGAATCCCTCAGGCCCTTCTCATAGTTCACTTCTTCCGTCTGGTTATTCCTTATCCAATAATACATCCTCCATAATAGTCAGCCATGAATAAATCCTTCCTTTCTCAGAAACGCCATCTCCTAACAAAACTTAAGATGGCTCGGTCAGGGCAAGGATGGCGGAGACTCAAGATTTGCCTCCCCATTCTTTTAGCCAAAATCCGAAGCAGAGACTCGTCACACCTCACTTCCGGTGTGACTGAGTCGAAAACCTCCCTTGTCATCTCCATCCGCTCTCTCATGAGCATACCTAATATGGCTCCCCTTCTCCCTCTTTTGCTCCTTTTACTTTCTTTTCATTGCTTCCCTCTTCTTCTCCTCCTTCCTACTCATGTCCTCCATCTTCTTTTTCCCTTGCTTTCTTCAGCGACAAGAGTTTGCTGAAGTGCTTCCATGTGTTCCAATTCTTCTTCCTTCTCCTTCTTCTCTGTAAAAGGTTCTTATCCTGATATGAGCAGTACTGAGGCAAAGATTTCAGAGAGACTTTGAAGGCGATTTCAGAAGACACCTGGCGGTTTACTTATCTGTATTACGGATGTTATTACTGCTTCGGCAGTTCATTTTTGTATAGGCTTGTGTAAGCCCTTCCTTGTACGTTGTAATAATAATTTTTTATATTAATAAAAGTTACTGTTATTCTATTTCGCATGTTCTGTTTATATGTTTTAATAAATTTGCAAGTTCTGCTCGGCACAGTAGTAGAGCATTTGAACCAATGACAACTAAGGCCAAAATACTTGCTAATAAAAAGACGCCATAATAACTTTAACAAAATTATTATTCGACATAACAATCCGACCAGTGAGGAACGAGACTTACCTTAACATTAGTCGCGATGGGGACTAAGTGCTTGATAAGGTGTAAGAAGTAATTATCCGAGGACATGTCACCCTTTCAATGAGCAATTTCCTTAGGCTAATGATCGTCGGTTCGTTACGCCATATTCTTAACACACTAGCCTTAACCTTTTCCAGTATTTAAGCTGAGAAACTTCTCCATCCGAGTAGTTGATTTCCCAAAAGGCCTGAGTCCGAGGACTTCGCATAGCCAGGGTTTTGTTTAGCACTTATACTTTTTCTTTTAGGTGCTCGGTTTCCCCATAGGCTTGAGTCCGAGGACCATGCAAGTCCTAGGTTCTGTCCAAGACTCTTTGAGTTCAGATTCTCCCTTTCATAAGGCATTTCCCAAGGCGCCGAGCAGGGGTTGTCCTCGGCCACGGCCATTGCTCGGCGTGGGCCACAGTACCTGGGCCCTCACGCAAAGCGGGCCCGGAGCCACGAATCCACTTAGCCCATGAATTAAGAGATATTTCTGCAACTTCTGGCCACGTGGTACTCTCTAATGTCACAGTGACCGAGGCGCGCCTTTACGAGGCTCTTTAATCTTGTGGTTGCTGTTGATGTTGGAAGTTGAGCCAGAACTGTTTTGTCTGTAGCGTTCCTTGGGACGCCGCGTGAGTTGACTGCTATCACCTTGTCTTTTCAAATAAATGGGAGGGAGAGAAAGTTGCTTTATATACGCACAAATCCTTCAGATTTTCTCCCACATCACAGCTTCCATATCCGGAGCTCTCCTCCCTTAGCATAACATGTTTAAGGCAAGGGTTGGGAAGAAAGAACTTTCTCTGCCGCAGATGCACCCTGCCTTCATGAGACTCAGAATAGTACGGTATGGGCACAGGAAGCTTAAGTTCAGGAAAATACTTCATTTCGACCGAAGGGGAAGGGAATCTTTCCCTCTTTTAGTCAAAATCCGAAGCAGGTTCTGTCCATGCCAGAATTTTGGTGTGGCAGAAGAAAAGATTTTCCGCCATTAGCGCCTCTGCTTTGCGGCAGGCGTATATTTAGAGAAAGCCCCTCAACCTCCAACTCCCTGCACCTTTCCTTCAACGGTGTCAGGATCAAGTTGGGTCTCTTTGGCTGTTTGAGCTGTAGGCATGTGAAAGCATTGAGGAAGAACAAGGTTTGGGGGCTGTAGCCAACCTCTCCTCTGACCTACTCCCTCAGCTTCATTTTATTCTCTTGTATCTTCCTTTCTTTTCGGTTATGTAATGAGCTTTGATGTAAACTGATTCCAGCTTTTCATTGTACGCTGTACTATTTCTTTGTTTTAGTGGTAATGGAAATTTCTTTACTTGTGTTGGATACTGTTCCTTTGATTACACTACTTTGTGAGTGAGTGTGCCCCATGCGTGTGTTTCTTTCAGAATATTTAGAGCAAAATAGCTTGAAACATAATCTAACTAACTCCAATTTATCAATACTACCAGGCATTATATCGATAATTCATAGTAAATCAAACTTAGGAAACTAATCGGGATAATAGTCGAACACCCTGTGATAAGTGCGTGAACACCGTCCAAGGCCGATAACCTCTAAATAATCCATCCGAGCAATCGACTGGGAAGTAGGGGACTCCGATGGTGTTTTTTTTTTTTTTTTTTTTTTTTTTTTTTTTGTTCTTGGTTTCCCCGTAGGCTTGGGTCCGAGGACCATGCAAGGCCTTGGTTCTGTCCAAAACTTGTATATTTCTTTTAAGTAGTTGGTTTCCCCATAGGCTTGGGTCCGAGGACCATGCAAGGCCTTGGTTCTGTCCAAAACTTGTATTTTCTTTTAAGTAGTTGGTTTCCCCATAGGCTTGGGCCCGAGGACCATGCAAGGCTTTGGTTCTGTCCAAAACTTGTATATTTCTTTTAAGTAGTTGGTTTCCCCATAGGCTTGGGTCCGAGGACCATGCAAGGTCTTGGTTCTGTCCAAAACTTGTATATTTCTGTTAAGTAGTTGGTTTCCCCATAGGCTTGGGTCCGAGGACCATGCAAGGCCTTGGTTCTGTCCAAAACTTGTATTTTCTCTTAAGTAGTTGGTTTCCCCATAGGCTTGGGTCCGAGGACCATGCAAGGCCTTGGTTCTGTCCAAAACTTGTATATTTCTTTTAAGTAGTTGGTTTCCCCATAGGCTTGGGTCTGAGGACCATGCAAGGCCTTGGTTCTGTCCAAAACTTGTATATTCTCTTAAGTAGTTGGTTTCCCCATAGGCTTGGGTCCGAGGACCATGCAAGGCCTTGGTTCTGTCCAAAACTTGTATTTTCTTTTAAGTAGTTGGTTTCCCCATAGGCTTGGGTCCGAGGACCATGCAAGGCCTTGGTTCTGTCCAAAACTTGTATATTTCTTTTAAGTAGTTGGTTTCCCCATAGGCTTGGGTCCGAGGACCATGCAAGGCCTTGGTTCTGTCCAAAACTTGTATTTTCTCTTAAGTAGTTGGTTTCCCCATAGGCTTGGGTCCGAGGACCATGCAAGGCCTTGGTTCTGTCCAAAACTTGTATTTTCTCTTAAGTAGTTGGTTTCCCCATAGGCTTGGGTCCGAGGACCATGCAAGGCCTTGGTTCTGTCCAAAACTTGTATATTTCTTTTAAGTAGTTGGTTTCCCCATAGGCTTGGGTCTGAGGACCATGCAAGGCCTTGGTTCTGTCCAAAACTTGTATATTCTCTTAAGTAGTTGGTTTCCCCATAAGCTTGGGTCTGAGGACCATCCAAGGCCTTGGTTCTGTCCAAAACTTGTATATTTCTTTTAAGTAGTTGGTTTCCCCATAGGCTTGGGTCCGAGGACCATGCAAGGCCTTGGTTCTGTCCAAAACTTGTATTTTCTCTTAAGTAGTTGGTTTCCCCATAGGCTTGGGTCCGAGGACCATGCAAGGCCTTGGTTCTGTCCAAAACTTGTATTTTCTCTTAAGTAGTTGGTTTCCCCATAGGCTTGGGTCCGAGGACCATGCAAGACTTTGGTTCTGTCCAAAACTTGTATTTTCTCTTAAGTAGTTGGTTTCCCCATAGGCTTGGGTCTGAGGACCATGCAAGGCCTTGGTTCTGTCCAAAACTTGTATATTCTCTTAAGTAGTTGGTTTCCCCATAGGCTTGGGTCCGAGGACCATGCAAGGCCTTGGTTCTGTCCAAAACTTGTGAGATCTCTTTTGTTAAGTAGTCTTTTCTCTATACTGATTTATTTTTCGAAGGTCGGCCCCTAGGCCAGGGAGGGAGGAGTTGGCTCGAGGCCGGAAGCCCCTAGAGCTGCCCGCTCCGTTAGCAGTGCAAGGCATAACCCCTAGCAGAGGCTTATGGCGGAGCAACAACTGTAAGTCGCCGGAGATGGGAAAAACTCGTGAATCTCTGCTTGCTGGAGAGCTGACTCATGCGCCACCCGTGCCAACGCGCAAGCCTCCCCACAGACGGCGCCAATTGTAGGGACACGATTCTCAAGCGGCCCAACGATGACGTTGGGCTCGCGCGTGATGGATCCCTCACAATAAATTTTGTAGAGAGTGGGCTTGAAAGGCTGGAGTTGGGTCACGGGACGTTAGTACAGGCCGGACATTAGATAAACCTAGACCGGAAAAGGCTTTAGTCCGGTTATCTAAGCCCATTAACTTTATGAATTGAGGGATTGGGCTCCTCGGATAATGTCCGAGGAGCACTAGTGTATTCTCCGGTTACCCGTCAATGGGTTATCCCTGGTGGAGCGTATATACTTTCCGGGAATTCTCATTCTTGGAATATTTTCCAGGAAGTGAGATGGGGGTCCTCCACTTTGTTACCTTGCGTTTTCTTTTATACTAGCCTACGTTCATTATCCCCCGTCCACGTGTAGGGTCGACTTTTCCAGGACAGAGGTTTGTCCTATCAGTCTAATCCCGAAACTGTGGGAGATGGTCCATAAAGCCTAAGAATCCGGCTCTGTTAGGTGCGGTGTCATGTCAATGAAGGGTATTAAGGACTATTTCCCTGAGATATTTTCTGATCTTTTAAGTTTGCTTGTATTCCACTTTCGTCAATGGGATTCTGGGTCCTCCGAGGACTGAGCGGTCCTCAGACGTATCTTTGGGCCACATCGGGCTCACTATTTTTGGGCTTGGGCCCTGGCCTCCTTTAGTTTGGGGCCTGTGGACTCCCTATAAGCGAGCGAGCCGGGCCCATAAACTATTGGGCCCCACAATAACCTACCAAAATATTGCGATAATTGATACTAATTTTAATTTGAGCGTACTATTAAAATTATTTTTTTCTCTTTCTAAAAGAATTATTTTTTTCTCACTAATATTAGCTAATAATAACCTACCACTTAAGATTTATTGTGAAAATATTATAAAAATATTGTGATAGCATTTCTCAATTTTAATTTCTTATTTTTAATTTTATTTTTTTCCTTATTTTTTTTTCTTTTCATCCGTATTTCCTTTTCTTTTTTTCTTTTTTTTCTTTTCCTTCTTTTTTTCTCCTCCACACACGTACCCTTACTCTTTTTTTTTCTTTTTCTTTTTTTCCTTCTTTCCTCTTTTTTCCCTACCACTTCCTCCATGCTCCAGAACATTCCACACAGAGCCTCTTTCTTCCTCTTTCTTTTTTTATTTTCTTTCTCCCTTTTCTCTTGCCACACAGAGCCTCCCTACTACTTCCTTCACATATTACTGGCAGTACTCAGTACCCACACTTCAAGTACCAAGTACCCACACTTTAACTCTGCCTTTTGAAACACAATGGGCAATTTGGGAAGAAGAAAGATGAAGAAGAAAGAAGAAGAAGATCAGTCCGGATCGATCAAGAGAAACATTTACCTGCAGCAGCACGGTCTAGATTGTGTAGCAGCACGGAGGAGAGGCTTGTTCTTGAAGATGATTTGAGAGGAAGCCGTAACTTTCTAGCTACAGACCTTGATTTATCAAAGGGTAAAGTTAGATTTTCAGTAAAATGTGAAGTGCAATTTGGTAATTGCACACAGAGTCCAATAGATATATGAATAACGCGCATAGACTTTTTCCAAAATGCACCTCAGAGCTCCTTTTTCACTTTGCGCATTCTCTTCACAAACCTAAAACGCAACTTTTTCCAAAAAGTTGTATTTTATACCTAACCAAAAGGGCTTTGTGGTTCAGCTTTCTTCAAAACGTGCTTTTTGGGTTGAAAAAATTTGAAACAAACAGGCACTTAGTTATTTTCATTAATTCATGAGATATTCATCCATTTATGAGATTTTTAAGGCCTGTTTGGTAAGAAATTTTTAATAATATTATTTGTATTTTTTGAAAATACGTGTAGGTGAAAAAGTATGTGAAAATACATATAATATTGTTTAAACACTAAAAACTGTTATTTAAATAACAGTAACAAATGGCCCTAAGTTTGAAACTCCTCGCATCTTGGGGCCACCCAAAGAGTGGATGCTCTTATTATCCCCAAAAAGAAGAAGGAAAGTTTAGAGTGGTAAATGAGCTGAGCTAAGTTGAATGTTAAAAGTTTAAATTTGTTCATTTAACTTTTTTTTGAACACGAGTCGAGTTCGAGATCATCACCAAATCTATATTATATATAGAAAGATTTTCCTTTTTGAATTGAACTTTAATGTGGTTTAAAAATACCCTCATTAATGAAGAGTGACTTCTCTTTAAAATAGGGTCATAAATGTCAAATAACAAATTTCACATTGATTTTTAAAATGAGAACTCCTAAAATTTACGATTTTTTTTCCCTTCACAATCATCTTTTTATTCCCTAAAATTTAGCATTTTTTATTCATTTTTCATCTAAATAAAAGTAAAACACCCCCAATTAAAAAAAAATAAAAAATAAAAAACCAAGAGTTCTCCTAAAATTTAGTTTTCTTTCCCTCACATTCATCTTATTTTTAAAGAAATTACAGTTGCTGCTTATTTCTAAAGTTTATCATTTTTATTTGTTTGAAAAAAAAAATTCAAATTATAATATATGCAAATTATTAACCTTTACTTAAAAAAAAAAAAAAAAAAAAAAATAGAAGAGTCTTTAAGTATGCGCAACATGTGTGCTTAGAGGCTAATAAGATTTTATGTTCAAGTTTGGCTCATTTTCTTGTCAATTAAGTTCAAGTTTTTCACAAGCTACTTGATTAACTTATTCTTTTCATATATATTGTGAAACAATGACTAAAATGTTTTACCTCTTTACAATTTTATGAATTTTTACTACCAATAGATTATCATCAATAAGGTACAAATAATAATTTAATATTATATGAACTTATTAACAAACTTATATATATTCAATTTCAAGTCTATATAAATATATTTTTAGACAATTATATATGTAAAAATATAATATTATATATATTTAAATCGTGTATTCATGTTCATGAACTTATTCACAAAAACATTATTATGTTTGAGCTCAACTTGTTTAATAATCGAGCATAAACTAAAGATTTGAACTTTGCTAGTTTCTAAACAAACAAACATGAACAAGCTTTTTCTTGAGTCGAGCTCAATTTATTCATAAACTACTTGGTTCATTGATAGCCCTAGGAAAGTTTTATCAATTCATAATATGATAATACAATTTTGCTTCTTTATTTTATTTTTTAAAATATGAAATTTAATAATTATAAAAGTACTTATAAATATGTTATTATAAACATTTATTATAAATTAATTTGATAATTATGTTTGTATATTAAATATAAGGCTAAAATGCAAATTTCACCCTCTAAATTTGATTGGAAGTCATTTAAGTGTTCTACTATAAATTTCATTCAATTAAGTCTTAAAAATTCAAATTTATTCAATTCAAGCATTTCTTATAATTCTATTAAAAAATAACCTTCAAGTATGCAAGCTAATGAACAAAAAAAATGTGAACAAAAGTTTTCAGATAAAAAATCTATAAATATTTTTATTAATTTTTATATTTGTTCTTATGTGAGAACAATATATTTTAACGGCAATTTTTTTAATGAAATTGGATAGAATACCTAAATTAAATAAATTTGAAAATCAGATGACTCAATTGAACGAAAGTAAAGCTAGAGAATTTGAATGAATTTTAGTCAAACTTAGAGGGTGCAATTTATATTTTAGCCTAAATATAAATATTCTACTACTTAAATATAATATGAAATACAAAGATTCTAATGAATTATTTAAATGTGTGTGTGTGGATTAGAATGATGACATGTAAAATTGTGAGACATCAAAAGTTTATGTGACATAATATTATGAGATCAACTAAAAGTTAAAGGCAAAAATGCAAAACTTAACCTATGAGTTTCACCATAATTCATTTTAGACCTCTAACTTTGCTTTGTTCATTTCAGACCTCTAAGTTTCAAAGTTATTCAATTAAGGTCTTCTATTAGCCTCCGTTAAACTAGTATTTGCAATGAATGTTACATAATTAAAATGATATTTACAATAAATTCATATAAAAGTGATGTTATATAACTCTATACTTATCAACTCAATTTATAATAAAAAATTGTGGAATATTTTTCTTTTCTCACATGAATATTTTGATGGAATAAAGTATAAAGGTTCAAAATGCCAAGACAATGAGCTACACTAATTTTATATAGTTATCGCCTTTTTTTTTTTTTTTTTTTTTTTAATGTTAAAAGGATATATTAGAAAATAATGGCATGTTTAGATAGAGGGGGGAAGGAGGGGGTGGAGGGGAGTAGAGTAGTGTTGACTAAAAATAAGTTAATTTTGTGCTAAATCTACTCCACTCTACTCTACTCCCCCTCCCTCCTCCTCAATCCAAACGGACTATAAGAGTTAGCCACATGGGCAGAGGTGTTACATAATCTATTACAAAAAAGACTTGAGAGGTCATGTATCAAAAGGTAAGACAGCCCCACAGGCGGAGAGTCTAGGATACAAAATTCTTGTTGAAGGGAAACAACTTTCCTGACCAGAGCATCAGCACAGGCATTCGCCTCCCTATAGCAGTGTTGGATTTTCCAGAAGGGCAGCTGGTTCAATAGGTTCTCGCAGTCATCAATAATAGGTGCATAGTTAGCCATAGATACCTCATTGTTTGACATAAGGTGGATCACAGATTTAGCATCAAGCTCAATTTCAACGGCTTGGACTTGTAATTGCAAGCATAGGATTAGGCAATCCCTTACTACACACAACTTAGTTTCAATGTTGTTAGCCCAACCTATAAATCTAGTGTAACCCTTTACCCATCTCCCTTGATGATCTCTTATCAGACCACCACCTCCAGCAAGCCCAAGACATCAAAGAACAGATCCATCAGAATTTAGTTTGAACCAGTTTTGTGTGGGGAATTCCCATCTCACTACAATATCAGTTTTTGGGCTGGCTGTCTCTTGGTTAGACACCAAGCAAGAGAATTTAGATGCAAGGAATTCAACATCCCTAATCAAAGAATGGTTTATATGGAGATGTTGGAAGTTGCACCTATTTCTTTGAAGCCATAAATTCCAAATACTGAAAAGGAAGAATGAATTCCATAGGAAAGGTTTATTAGGCATAGGAGTCTCTTTGCAAGAGTTAACTTTTAACCGAGTAGAGCAAGGGGAAGTAAAGAATTCAGTATCAAGACCATCAATCCCAACCCCAATCCAATAGCTTTTGGGCACAAACCAATCTCTAAGAACATTGATAATATTTTTCAGGATTAGGACAATGTAAACAAAAAGGGCTTTTAGCTATTCCTCTATGGTTGAGTATGGCTTTCACAAGTAGGCTGTTATGTATACATTTTCATTGGAATATTTGGATTTTTGGAAAATAGTTAAATTTCCATATCCATTTTCCTTCAAAGGGGCTGTCACTGGTGTCATCCTCAAAGGCTAGACTATAGGCTGATTTTGAGTCAACAAGGCCTTTAGATTTATCAGCCCAACTAAGGATATCATCACAAACAGAAGCTTTTCTAAGAGGAGCAGCTTTCAACTTCATTAACATATCATTTGGTATAACAAAGGATATTGGAGGGATAACCCACTGCCCATCCACAATGGCTTCCCTAACCAAGAGGTTACTTTCAAGAAGGGTGAGAGGATCTTGGATAAGACTTCTAAGGGGCCCAAATTTACTCCCAATGAGCCAATGAGAACCCCTTGTACAAATTTTCTCACTCTTGGTTATGGTTGTCCAAGTTCTAAAGAAACCATATTTCCTAGGGTGATTTCTATTTTGGTTTTTTTTTTTTTCCCCCTCAAGGTCTCATCCCAAAGATCCCCTTTGCTATTTTTAAACCTCCAACACAACTTGGTGGTAAGGGATAGGTTTTTTTGTTTAACAGCCTTAATACCCAACCCCCATTCTTCTTTATGTCTAGTCACCTTCCTACAGTTTACAAGGTGAATTTTCTTTTTCTCTTCAGTGGTGCCCCATATAAAATTCTAGTTGATTTTTTCTAGAGAATTATGGATTCTACTATGGAGGATAGTGTCTTGCATGATGTATGCTGGGATAGCTGTAGAGACAGCAGTGGTGAGGACAATTCTGCCAGCCATAGAGAAGAGATTGGCTTTCTATCAATAATGAAATCAAAGTCATGACCTGTTGAACCAGGTTATTTGAGGGGGAATCCTAGGTATTTACCCAAGTTAGGGTCCGAGTTAAAGCCTATGACTTGGCAGAGGGAATTGTGGGTTTGTTGGCTAACATTGGGAGAGAAATAAATTTTTGACTTGGTTAAATTAGCTTTGAGCCCAGAAATATCACAGAAGGAATCTAGCACATCCTTAATAGTTTGGCTATTCTTAAGGTCAACTTTAGCAAAGAGAACCAGGTCATCAACATAACATAAGTGGGAAAAAGCCGGTCCATCTCTTGCCACTTTAAAAGGGTCCTAGAGCTTAGTATTGCATTTATCACGGATGAGGAAGCTAAGCTTTTCCATACACATGATGAATATGTAGGGGGATAGGGGGTCACCCTGTCTAATTCCTCTTAAAGGAAGGAAGGGATCAAGCTTGCCTCCATTGAAGAGGACAGATACAGAGGAAGTGGAAACACAATTTAGAATGAGTTTCATAAGTGGGGGGGGGGGGGGGGGGATCTTGAAGAGAGTAAGCATATCTTTAATAAAATTCCAGTCTAGTCTGTCATAAGTTTTTTCTAAGTCAATCTTTATGGACATGTATCATGTTTTTTCTAAGGGTATGAACAAGTTCCTGAACAATGATCATGTTATCCATACCTCTTCTCCCAAGCACAAAAGCATATTGGAGGGGTGGGATGAGTTGGTCAAGGAAAGGTCTAAGTCTTCAGACAATTACCTTAATGATAATTTTGTAAGTGGTGTTGCAGAGGCTTATAGGAAAATAGTGGCTTATAGTCTTAAGGCCTTGGCATTTAGAAATGAGGACAAGTAATGTATGATTTAGGTATTCAGAAAAAACAACCAATACTAAAAGCCTCCAAGACAACCTTGCACACTGAATCACTAACAAATTGCTAGGAATTTTTGAAAAAACCTAGCATCCAAACCATCAGGCCAAGAGCTTTAAAAGGTTTGATGGACCACAAGGCAACCTTGATCTCAAGATAAGTGACAGGAAGGTTAAGCTTTTGGATGGATTCTTTAGACAAAAAAGTTGGCCATCTAGGAATGGACTAGTCAACTCTAGGAGCACTAGTTTTCTCTGTACAAAAAAGCTAGAGGAATCCTTCTCTGATAATTTTAGCAATCACCTCCTCATCATGAATTCACTCTCCCAAATGGTTTTTTATGCAGTCAATTCTATTTCTTTTCCTTCTTACCAAGGTGGAGGTGTGGAAAAAGGTTGTGTTTCTATCTTCTTGAATAGCCTAGTTATACCTAGATTTCATGGACTAGAGTTGGGCTTCTTGGTTAAGGATCAGAAGGTAATCATCCTTAAGCTTTTTTTTTCTAGGTTAATTAGGAAGTTATTGGGCTTGTTAGCGAGGGCTCGCTGAGTTCCATTCAATCTAGCTTCTAGTCTGGATTTTTTATGAAAAATATTACCAAAGATTTCTTTATTCCAAGTCTGGGAAGCATTGGTGAAGGCAAGGATATTAGTTTCGAGATTTTAAGAACCCCAATTATCTTGAACAAGTTTAGGAAATAGGGGGTGGGACATCCATATAGGTTGGAATTTAAAAGGTCTAGTCAACAAATTTTAGGGTTTTTGTTTAGGCTGAGGAGGACAAGGAAATGGTCAGAATGAATGCGAGTGAGGTGATGAACAGAGGCCTGAGGGAAGAGATTTCTCCAAGGAGAATTGGCAAAACATCTATCTAGTCTTTCTTGGATAATAGTAAAAAGATCTCTCTTATTGACCCAAGTGAATCTAAGGCCACGAAATCCTAGATCAATCATGTTATAAGAGTTCAAGCAGTTTTGGAATCTCATGGCTCTAGTTATGTTTATAGGTCTCCCCCTAAGCTCGTCTTCACTTGTTAAAATTTTATTCAAATCACCTAACAATAACCAAGGTAATTGGTGTAGAGAGGTAATTTGATTAAGATTGTCTCATAGAATCTTTCTTTCTCTATATCCAAGGCTAGCATACACAGCAGCTATGAGCCAATAGATTGATGAAAGTTGCGGTTTAGGGCCCCTCTGCAGTTCCAAAGGATGATATTCATTGATAAATGGAGGTCAGTGTGGACATAAGGGGGAGTCGCCACCTAATTTTTGCAATAGTCTAGGAACCATATATATAACGTCCTTTAGAGGAAGGACCATTGATCTTACTACCAGAGATATGAGTTCGGAGTTAAGGTACAGTCTTGAGAAGGTGTTAGGCACCCAAAACTACCCAACCCTAAGGTTGGCTTCCTCTCATTGTGTCTTTTGTTAACCTTATTAAAGGCACGTTCAACATTGCATCTATACTTACATACACGCTAGCATATATTTAACAATCAACATGGCATCAATCATCCCAAAACCTAATCACTCACCTATCATGGCACATCACAACCCAAGCATACATCTATCTCATCATATCTAAGGCAACATGCATATCACAATATAGTAGCATCAACAAGGCATTAACATCAAGCATATCCCAAACATCCAAGCATAGCATCATGGTTTTAGCCAAGCATATTCATCATGTTCATACACCATATCATGCTCATCATCCCAATCAAATGTATGTTCATGTCATTATGTATGACTTACCTTACTTACCTTATAGCACCACAGCACCTATGCATCAATGCATGTTCATGTGATTCAACCAAGATATAAACCCTAATTATCAATTCAACAATCAAAACATGTGAACACATGTTATTCTACTAACCCTAGGCCTAAACATGTGAAAATTAGACTCAAGGAGACTTAAACAACGGATTTAGAACTAAACAAAACAATCAAAATTGCAAGAACCCTAATTCTGCATTTCTGGGCACGAGTATGCGTACGCAAGCCTCTGGCATGCGTACGCATACATAAGTATGCACACGCATACACGCCCAGAAACACAGTTTTAAAGCAAGCAACAAAATAACAATCAAACCAAACCTAACATGCTTCTAATATAAAATTAAACAACCTAAACTAACAACAAAGATATCAAAAATAAACAAAACAAAATCTATTCCTAAATATGCATTGGATCTAACAACAACAAGAGCAACAATTAACACATCAAAATATATTCATCAATATATCAAATTATATCAACTTTCCAATCAAAACATGAAACAAAATAAAATAAAATAAAACAAAACATATTTCTAAGCATGAAAAACATATAAATTAACTAAGAACAACAAAAACACAAATTATAAAAGAACCAGATCAAGGAAAAGACATGAAGAGAGACTCATCTTGCTATGGAATACAAACTTGATTGATATTTAACTGGCCCCTCATTGCCTACACAACAAGATTTGATGAGATATCAACGTAAAATAAGATTTCAGTAGTTTATAGGTAATCACAACTCAAAAATAAGATTAGTTTTAAAAAGGGTTTTGAGAAATCAAATTAGGAAACTAGTTTCTGCCTTAGAACTAACTAAAGAGAGGTTTTTAATTTGTCAAAAACGTGCAAAGGTGCTGTGTGTGTGTTTTAGAAAACAAAATTAGGGTTTTAGAGAAGATGGAGGCTAAAAAATGGCTCTTTCTTACTAGGGTTTTGATTTTGGGCATAAGAAGAGTATTTATAAGTTAAAATTAGGGTTTTCAGACTTTCTAATGATCTTTGGACGTTCTCAAGGGTCCATGGGCTGGCCCACATCAAAACATTATGTTTTGGGCCCTTAATGTGAACTTTTAAAACCCAGAAAATTGGACTATCCAGTTGGCCCAACTTCAAATAGTCATAACTCACTCAATTAAAGCTCAAATTAGGCAATATTTGTGTTCAAATTGAAGCTCAGGGTGTCTACATTCCAATGAGACAAACCTTACTAACAAATTCTTTGTGGATCAAAAGTTATGGCTAAAACATTGAGTAAAGGTCATTTTTAGCATTGTTTTCAAAGCAATTTAAGCACTTTTGAGTTGTGATTACTTCCAAACTATCAAAATAACTTCAATTATCTTTTGCAGACATGTCAAGCTCATCATTGGGACCGGGGACTAAAGTTTATTAACCAGGTACAAAATTAGGTGTCTATAGTCGAGACCAAGGAATTCATCAATCTGAGGGAGATTCCTTATTTGCTCCACCATGGTCCATCCTAGATCCTTCAGGAAGACCTTGGTGAATGTTGTGAAATTTAAAGTACTCGCAAGTGTACGAACTGTACCGAAGCATAGTTTGACAAAAATGAGGTCGAACCCACAGATACTTGAATGAACATAGGAAAATTAATTAAACCTTAACCAAATTAAACCCAATCTAGTTTAATAAAAATTGGTTGTTTTGAAATTAAATATACTAAACAAATAATTAAACTAAGCAAAGATATAATATAAAGTAGTAAAGAGATGTAAACAATCTAGAGAAAGGAATTAAGGTTTTGGAATCTGCCTTGTTAATTCATATTAGCATATATTTATAATCATTAATTTTTCCTAACTACTACATGATAATCTAGAAATCAATCTTGTTACCATGGAAAATATTATCATTAAAACTTTTATTTAAATATCTAAAGCATGTTCTTCTTCGCTTCTTAAGTATAAAATTAAATCATCAATTGTATCCGTTGACAAACAAATCACAAGAGATATCCAATTTTATAATCAAGAAATAATAAACCAAGCATTCAATTAATTAATATAAATCCTAAATCATGAGAAAAACATGATTGAACTCATATCTAGAATCTCATCTTAATCAATTGATATGAAGCAAGAACAATTTAAACCATTAAAGAACAACTATTATGGGAAAAATCAAATCACATAAACAATATTGATAATCCTTAACAAGGTGTCATCCTCAACCTTAATTATAAATTTAGCTACTTATAGTAATTGAAAGAAAACACAAAAATAAAAGGCGTAAATGCACTTTTAGTCCCTACATTTTGACCCGATTTCTATTTTGGTCCCTACATTTTATTTTTATCATTTTTAGTCCCTAAACCAATTAACGCGTAACATTTAAGTCCTTACAGTCACCCAACTAACAAAAAATGTTGATGTGGCTGACGACACAGTAAAATAATAATTAAAAAATCTATTTTAGCATTAAAAAATTGCCACGTTAGAATTTAAATTAAAAAAAAAATTATTAATTTTAACTAAATGAAAAAAATTAAAAACAACGGTGCTTGGGTTCTTGGGTTCATCAAATACACAAGCACCGTACTCTTTTTCTTTTCTTTTTTCTTCTTTCTTTTTCTTTTTCTTCCCCAGATCGTTCTCTGCCTCCATTCTTTCCTTTTCTTCTTTCTTTCTTCTTCTTTTTCTTCTTTCTCCCTCAATCATGGTGCTTAGCCTTCTTGAACTCTCTTTATCTCTTGATTTTGCTCAAACCCAAACCCAAACCCATATGCCTCAAGCTCCTCTCTCAAATCAATGGGTCTCTCTCTTTGGCATTTTTTTTGTGGGTTTCTATGCATATGGTGTTGCCGACTTGTCGTGGTGAGGTGGAGGGCGTGGGTTTGTGGGGATCGGCGAGGTGGAGGTCTGAATTTGTGGATCGGCGTGGTGGAGGGTATGGGTTTGTGGTGATCGACGTCTGTGATGGAGTTTTGGTGATGGCACAGATCAAAGTTTGGGTTGGTCAGTGATGGGTTGCATGATTGTTCAGTGGCTGGATTGGTAATGGTTGGTGGCTGGATTGAAGTTTGGTGGTGGGTTTTAGTGGCTGAGATTGGAGTTTGGTGGTGGGTTTCGGTGATGGCACATATCGGAGTTGTTTGGTGGGATTCGTTCATAGATTGGAGTTTGGTGATGGGTTTCGTTCTTAGATCGAAGAGGAATGGCGCCTGGACTAACTAAGTTTTTTTTTTTTTTTTAATCAGATTTGGGTGGGGTAGTTTGCTCCGATGGGTTTGTGTGGGTAGTGGATGGGTTTATTGTTTTGGATTTGTGGTGGATAGTTGATGGTTTTGTGGCAGATTCCGGTGGATTTGTGGTTATGATTTGAGGGTAATTACGGGTCAGGAAAGAAAATTCTGTGTTTAGGTTTGTGTTCTTGAGTTCTTTGATCTGGGTTGGAGTTCTTGTTTTCATCATGTTCTTCCCGAGTTTTTTTTTTTTTTTTTTAATTTTTCATTTAGTTGAAATTAATAAATTAAATTTTTTTTTTTAATTTAGACGCTGATGTGGCAATTTTTTAATGCCAAAATAGATTTTTTAATTATTATTTTACTGTGCCGTCAGCCACGTCAGCATTTTCTGTTAGTTGGGTGACGGTAAGGACTTAAATGTCATGCGTTAATTGGTTTAAGGACTAAAAGTGGTAAAAATAAAATGTAGAGACCAAAATAAAAATCGGGTCAAAACGTAGGGACTAAAAGTGCATTTACGCCAAAATAAAATACTAAGCATTAAACTAGACAAATTATTAAAACTATCATGAAGAAAACCAAAGAGGTAGCCGCGACCTATATGTTCAAACCCCAGCCATCCTCTGAATTTTTCCCTAAAGAGCCTTTAAATAGGTCAAGGAATCCTATTACAAGTTGAATTCCTATTTGGAGAAAATCCCAGATTTTTAGGCTTCACTTAACTGACGATTTTGGCCCATTTAACATCAGAATTCGGACTTTTGGTAAACTACAAAGTTGTAGCTATTTAAGTTAAATTTCCAGCCCAACTTGAATCATCTCAATTGGACGTCTGAGCCAAAAGTTATGCTAAAAATACTAACTAATGTGCAGGCTGGAATCCTAATCCGAATTAGACTTGGATTTGGTGCAAATTTTCTTTGATACTTTACTCCAATTGGACTTAAATTTAATTGAGTTGGCCTTCTTTAACTTCATCATGGCCCTTGTAAAATTAAAGTCCATTAGCTTTCTTCTTTGTACAAATTCACTTATTTAATTTCATTCTCCTACAAAAGACAAATTCACTCAATAAGATTCAATTAAGTACAAAATTGATTATTTTCAAGACCAAATATAAAATGCATGAATTAACTCAAAATAAGTATGATAATGCTTTCTAATAATGATATAAATATGCAAAATTAAGCTATTATCAATGCACATCAAATACCCCCAAACCTACATTTTGCTAGTCCTCAAGCAAAACAGATAAAGAGTAAAACAAAACAAGGGAATTTAAAAAAAAAAAAAAAAAAAAAAAAAAAAAACACACACACACACACACACTAATAAAAATGAAATCCTAACTAATCCACTTTCGCTGGAATTTTCGATTGTATTTAGCATATGCAACAAGCCTTTAAACACCTAGCTTACACTAGTGGACGAGTTGTAGTCTCGTGAGGGTTATCAGGGAATATACCCACAAAATTCTAAGAATGAATACAAAAAAATGAAAAATAAAAACAAAACAAAGAAAATCAAACAAAACTTTTTTTTTCAATTAGCCTTGTGCAAAGAGGATTAGTTCAAGTTCAAAAACACTACAAATGCTAAAGAAATTTCTCATGCCATCAAAACTCAATGTGAGTGAAAATCGGTAGTCAACCCAAACATACTCTTAGTTTTAGAATAAACTTGACTCGAATCTCTATATAAAAGTATGCTTCAACTCAAATCTTTCATGTGTTATCACTCAACAAATGAAATCACTCTAAAATGGGGTGTAATACTCTCAACAATATATGTGAGCGGAATAATGTAAGCAAAATCAAACACCTCACATATAAATCACTGAAAAAACGCTTAATCAAGAAAGAACAAGTAGTCTCATGAAAGGATGCCAAAAAGAATTTATACCACACTTTTTATTCAGTCATATCAATATCTGAACTACACAACTTTTAAGATCAAATAAGGACTTCATTAGGATATAATGTACGGTAAAAGCAAAGGGAATGAAATAAAAATGGGTGAAGGTAAATAATAAGAAGTGTTTTCAAGATTTATCAGAATGTCAACTCTTTTTCTTCAAAGCATTACTCCTTCCTTACATTTCACTTCTCAAAATTTGATGAGAACCCTTTTTTTTCTTCTTCTTCTTTTTGACACCTTTCCCTTTTCTTTTCTTTTTCTCTTGTTTTTTTTTTCTTCGACTTCTTTTTTTTTTCTTTGAATTCTTGCACAACCACTATATTGAAACAAACTGATCAAATTCCATCTTGAAACACTATGGATAAGGGCTTTAAGAAAGAAAAGCTAATTAAAAGGCTCAGTGAGATGACTAGCGATAATATATCAAGAAAGAAAAATAAAAACACATATATGGCTCAAAGTAGACAAAAATGGCCTAATCTCATCTCTCAAAGACTAGTATACATCATTCAACATCAATAACTTCAAAAGATTCAAGTGTGGCATAAAATTAAAAAAATATATATATATATCTTGGCGAAAAGAAAGAACAATGAGACTACAACAAGGGAAATATGTCACGCACTTCCAAATGAACTTTAAGATTAGAAAAAATAAATAAATAACCCTCCAAAAATACTGATTTGCTCAAAACTTACAAGGGTTACAGTCTCCACATTGTTATCTTCAAGATTTTCTAATCACTTTTATCACTCAACAAGAAGTTGTGTCTGAGTGGCTACGTGCATGTGCAATGAATTGAGCATGAAAGCAATGAAATTCTTTAAGCAAGAGTAGTATAATAAACTCAAAACATAAACCTCAAGCTAGACAAAAGTTTTTTTTTTTTTTTTTTTTTTTTTGGAACTAAACAAAACAAAATAGAAAGATAGAAATCTATGTGCATCCCCCCAAACCTAAACCAAACATTGTCCTCAATGTTAAAAATGATACTCTCAAATATATGTCTTGAATGAAAAGAGAGCAAAATATTAATATGCAACATGAGAATCAAGTAGAAACAACTAACAAGGTAAGGAGAAGGAGGAGACGTACCTTGATCAAGCTGATTGTTATAAATTTTATTTTTTGTCAAATATCAGCTAGAACAAAAGAATATAAAACTAAACAAGGAAATAAACACAAAGATTAATCTAAAAGCAGAAAATAAAAAAGAATTTTTTTTTTTTTTTTTTTTTTTGCAAAAAGATCTAACACAATTGGAGATCAATCCTGATAAACAGGACCATCCAAACCTTAACAACACCATGGAGATAAATAATGCATACTATGACTAGACTAGTCCAATGAGATTGTAACTTACCTGGGTCAAAAACATGTTGGGAGGATTTAGCAGTCTCTTCCAAGTGAATTCTTTGCATAACCACAAATGGACTAATACCCTTAATATCAACAATTTTCCAACCTATAGCATCCTTATGCTCTTGAAGTATACTTATCAATTGATGTTCCCAAATGTCATCCAACTTTGGTGGTTTTATAGTAGATGGGAGTGGGAATGAAGAAAATGGAAGAGGGACTACTTTTGGTTGCTAGCTATCAGTACTTAAGAGAGGAACAGAATCCAACAATGCATTGACCTCCTCAATTAGAGGTCGACATTTTCAATCAACTGTTGCATTGTAAATCATTAAGTTTGAATACACACCAGTGACAAAAGCCATAAAGTAAGTTATTTGGTTACATATTTTACTTGAAAAATTAAGGATTCATTGTACATTTGTGCGTTTTGTGACAGTCAGAATGCAATACAACTAGCGAAAAAGTAAGCCTATCACTTTCAAACCAATCAAATTAATGTTCGCTTCTACTTTGTTAGTGAAATTGTTGATGGGAGAAATATTCTGTTTTTTCTTTTTTTAAAAATTGGGATTGCAAATAATTCATGAAACAAGATGACCAAGTTTGTTGTTTAGCACAAGGTGAATTACTGGTTGGATTTGATTTATATTTTCATGAAACAATAGGGATTTGGTGGAGAAATAGAAAAATTTTGCAAGTAAGGTTTGATCAAATTCTAAGACAAAATGAAAATAAAAAATTGTTACATGTTGCTTGATTGAGTGCTAAGTGCAAATGTATTGGCATCACATACAATAAAAAAACTCTTAATTTTGACAGTCTTGGCGTGGCTTATAAAATATTTTCATGGCCAACTTTTGCTTGGCTTCAAATTAAAAAACTCTTCTTTTGTACCCACTGTTCTACATTAACATTGAAATCTGCAAATGACTATCTGACTACATGTGTTATATGTTGAATTATTGGTTCCCAAAACAGAGTGTTCCCAACTAGAGTTAGCAACAAAATTTCTCTGGTTTTTATTAATTATAAGAGTTTATTTTGATGTATTTGAGATTTGGATTATGTGATAATGTCTTTGTTTACTATTGTAATCTTCCTATTTTTTAGTGGAATTTTCTCTTAGTTTATGCTTGCACTTGCATACATAGGTTTTAAAGGTCGAACCACAAGATTTGGGAAATGATCCCCTCTAATTCCTTTTTATTTTTAGTTAGATGTGTGACACGTGACATTTATATGTTTAATCATGTCTTAAATTTAAATAAAAATAATAGGAAATTGGAGGATGCACTAAGAGTGGATCTTGAATAAGATTTATATAAATAAAATCTTAGGTGTGAAAGCTAAAAGCTTCTTTCTAGAAAGAGAAGTTTTGTTAGTTAAATAGCAAATCCTCTTCTAAAAGCTTGGGTTTATTAGACGAGTTGTGCTAGGACTACCAAAAATTGCACAATTTTGTGTCACAACTCACCACATGGCGAGTTGTGACTGGTGAAGGAGTATCTGTGGGGACACACTTTCACCAATTACAACTTACCACATGCCACGTGGCGAGTTGTGTCACAAAGTTGTGTCATTTTCGATAGTCCTTATTAGATAACACCATGGTTGACGCAGACCTTAGCCCCATCCCAGCTAGTTGTTCCTAGTCCCAAAAGTCCCTAGTCCTAAAGTAGCAAACAAAACCAAAAGGTTGCACTATTAAGCTCTACTAGGAAGGTTCCGCTAGGAAGGTTCCTCGAAGGCGCAGGATAGCGGAACCTTCCTCGAAGCCGCAGGAGTATATACGAGTATATATAGTACAGACAATAGTACTAGACACAATTAACAGTTAAATCAGTCGATAAAACAAAACAAAATAGCTTTCATTTTCAACTGTCCCGATCGATTACGATCGAGTATGAATATGACAAGCCGTTTCAAGTTATTCTTTGACACAATTATCACACAATTTATCCAACTCTTCTCAAAATATTGTTACCCCCAGCTTTCTAGGCCTTCACCTTCTACTGTTGATGCTATCGACCAAGTTGAAGCACCAGCTCGAGCTGCAGTTGGTGTGGTAAAACTGCAACACAAAGAATGGACTGAACTTATGGTTACTTTTTGTTTGGCTTCGGCCATTGATATAGCTTTGGTATCCGTTCAAGTAAACTCACAACTTTCCACAGCTTTCCACTTGCTGTCTCTAACAATCTTGCTTGCTTTTGCTTCCTTTGTTGTTAGCAAATTCATCAAGTCCAAGTTCTTGGTGTCAGCACAAGTGCTAGAGAATTTTGGTGTATTCTTCACCATAACCGCGTTTTTCATGGCCATCACCATTCCATTTCCTCTTTACCTCAAATTCGCTAGTTGGGCAGTCTATACCATTTCTGCCCTTGCCATTTTAATCTGCACTTGTTGTTAACTTACGGGTAATTTAAGAAGGGTTTGTGTGTGTGTGTGAGAGAGAGAGCAAACTTCCAAAGATGTACAGTTGCATTTCTTTCTCTCTTATTTTTGGCTTTTTTGTTTCCTGCATTCTATGAGCAATAGTGAATTAAAACATGTTTCTACTACTCATAGTTACATACTGATAAACTGGTAAAGAGGATTCACCTAAAAGAAGAAGCTCATGTGTCTTGTGCAAAGTTTCGCATAAAGACTTCAAAGAAATATTCTTCCTTCTTGTTACTAGTAGTACCGTACTCTTTCACTTGCCCCCAAAGCCATTGTACTCTTTTAAGTTGTGACAAGTACTAAAAAGTTGTTATTGTCTTATTTTATTCTAGGGGAAATATTACACCTGGATTTGAATTTTGCATACAGCACAAAAGGTCAGAAACAGATCACTTTTAAGCCTCTCATCATTATGCAACTACTTCCAAAAACAGTTCCTGCGACTGACTTATTAATCTAAATGATCACATGAATCCCATCAGCAAATGTGCAATTTAGTCTAAAATCAGACAAGCGCATATGCAGTAGTAACTGTAACTTTCTCGCATGTGTGCCAAAGTCATACCACTTCAGAACCAGGGCATAGCGTACAGCAATTTACTAGACAGAACCAGAAAAGAAAAAGTCTAATATAACCTGTAGATTTCCAAATTAATGTAACACTCATCATTTACATGTAAGCACATACCTTGTTGTTGGATTTTCTTGTCATCCTTTTTTTACTTGGACGCGCAGTAGTGGAAGATAATTGAGATGTGTAAGAAGCAGGTAAATCTTTAAATCTTGTAGCAGTGCAATGTCTCAAATTAGGCTTCTCTGTCACTTCAATTGCCTTCTTTACCATTCCAATTCTTGAAACACTGTGGTGTGAATTCAAGTCACAGTTCTTTTCAATCATTTCCTTGTAATAAATCTTGTAATGCTGTGTGAAAATCTATGGCACAATAGATCAGGTCATCCATCTACAAGTAGATTAGATATTCTTGTTTCTGCAGTACCAGAGATCACCCATTGCAATCTTGATTCTAATTCCTGTACAGTTTCCCCTCTAGCTAAACAAAAAAGGGTCTCATTCAATAATAATCACGTTTTTTATTCAATTTTTGATCTTGTGCATTGTGATATCTGGTGTCCATTGTCAATACTCAATACTACATTAAAGGGGCATAATTATTTTTCTCACCATTGTAGATGACCATAGTAGGTGCACTTTTGCGTTTATCTAATGAAAATGAAGTCAGATACAATTGAATAGACAATGTTCTTGAGTTTGCCATGACTTCATTCTTTGCTTGCAAATGTGTTGTGCACCAACTCACTTGTGTTGACACCCAACAACAAAAAGCAGTGATAGAGAGAAAGTATCAATACATTTAAATATGGCTCCAGCCCCTAGGTTTCAAGCCAATTTACCTTTTAAATTTTAGGGTGATTGTGTCTTGACCGCAGTTTATTTGATTGACGAAGTCCCTAGTCCTATTTTAGGTAATCCAACTCCCTATTACATAAATCCCTTAATAATTACATTTACAAGTAATTTGTTATCTTTGCCATGCCTCAACCTTATCTAGGAATAGGACTAAATTTGAAGCAAGATCTAGACCCTGCATCTTCATTGATTACCCTTTTGGGATTAAAGGTTACAAATTGTTTGATTTGCAGTCTTAGTCATGTTTCATTTTTAGGGATGTAGTCTTTCATAAGTTTGTATTTCCTTTTCATTCTTGGTCTCATAATTTGTCTAATGTTCTCTCATATACTGTCTTAGCACCTCCTTTGTTTCCTCCATTAAATTCTGTAGTTGTTGACTATCAACCTCCACCTGCTAGCATGATTCTGTAACAGCAAAAAATCCTGCTGCTAGTCCTCCTCTAGAGCAGCCTTCATATTCTATTGCTTCCATACCTCCTTTTTTATATTGCTTTTGTTATAAATTTTAGCAGTAAAATTTTTCTTTTGTTATAGAATCGAGAAATTTTATGTGATTTAGAAGTGGTTGGGTTGTTGAAAAAGTGATGAAAGTAGGTTGTTTGGTTGATGGGAAAGTGACGGATTTTTTTGGCTGTATATTTAGTTGGATTAAATTTGTTTATAGAAATTGATAAAAATTTCAACATCAATGACTCGTCAATCGTTAACAAGACTCGTCAATCGTTCTCCCAAAAATTTGTGTGAGTGACTAAAGAAGGGGTTGTTGATTTGTGAAGTGTGAAGATGATAGAGGTGGTGCTGAACAATCGGTTGGGGAAGAAGGTACGTGTGAAGTGCAACGAGGATGACACCATATGTGATCTGAAGAAGCTTGTGGCGGCTCAGACTGGTACAAGGGCCGACAAGATTAGGATCCAGAAGTGGTACAACATCTACAAAGACCACATCACTCTCAAGGATTACGAGATTCACGATGGCATGGGCCTCGAGTTCTACTACAACTAAGGTTAAATTCCCATTCTTTGTTTCCTCTACTTCTTCAAAAAACAAAAAAACACTATACTGTCTTGTCTTCTTGTTTTGCCTCTTTCATAACTACTTGAAAGCCCAAGCTGCAGTATTGAAGAAATTGAAGATGATGACACTGTTCCAACGATAACGGCGAAAACGGTGTCGTCTAAGAAGAAAGCCAAATGCGTCTATTGATTAAAAGGAAACGATGCCGTTTCTTATAAGTGCAACGATGTCGTTTTTAACAACTTGTATACTAAACCCATTAGTGTTCGTACGTGTGCATGTGGGAGAGGTGGTTATTTGCATCTTCTAGAAATACCTCAGATTGTGTAACTGATTCTTGATCTTTCCTGTTTCTGTTTTCTGCTAGTATATATTGTACAAATCATGATCATTTTGTAAGTTAAGCAATATAACACAGTCTTCTTTCAATAGATAAATTCTCTCTTGTTGGGAAAAATTCTATATAATTATCAATAAATTTCAGCAAACACAGTAGAAACACAACTTCACAAAAATACAAAAATTTACGTGAAAAACTCTTTCTTCTTGAAGGTAAAAATCACAGGACAAATTCTGAATAATTTCACTATATTTAATAGAGATTATAGGTATAATACTCAAAAAAAAAAAATGACTTCAAAGGTAGGGGTATTTAAGTAAATCTTTTTGTGGGTTCAATTTTATAATTAATATTGATGATGCACAAAAATCAGTCGGCTGAATGTTTCGGGCTACAGTGATGGCTTAATGGCCTAAAAAAAAAAAATCAAGGGTGGCCGGTGTGAGCTGGCCAAGGACCCTCCGATGTTTAAGTCAATTTTCTCTCTAGAACACAAGGATGGTGAATTAGTGAATAGTAGAACTTACCTTGGTTTATTGAGACTTGATCCTTTTATAGAGACTTAGGAGTGAGTCTACTTGTTCGGATCCACCATCATCATGGGGGATGTGTGGAGTTAATGGAGAAAATGGATTAATGGAGCGAATTTCGAGGAATCCTCACCATGTTCTAAAATGACAGATCGTGGTATGATTGCATAGAGCTTGTAGAGAGCTCCTTTAAAATTGGCTAAGTGTTGTTAGGTCGTCCATACCCTTGCATGCCATGGACAACCATCCTAATTTGGACGATCACGATATTCATGGACAGATCCTATTCATGTTTATGGTGCTTATGTTGAGCTTCCTTCCTTGTAAAACTTCTTTGGACATGATCTGGTCATAGACAACTACCATAGACGGACTAGATTTAATTTAGACCCCATCAAATATTATTAAGTATTTAAGGGAGTTTTTAGAAAATTAGGTTGAAACCATAGTTATATAAAAGTTAATTAAGTCAACTTATAATTATAGATATTTTTTGAAGTAGATTACTTAGAATATTCAAGTAGAAAAAGACTGACGACATACTTAAAGTAAGAGCTTAAGAAATCTCATTCTTCCTCAAATCTAAACTTTATATGAAATTAAAATATTTTTATATGAGTATTTTTGGTCAATAATGACACTATCTAAATTTATGATGTAATTGAAAAATGGTTTAGATTTATATTTTGATATTTTGGACGCTAAAAATAGCTGTTTCTATCTCGAAAACCTAATCTTTTCTATGCCCATTATTGCGTTAACTGCGATAGAAATTACAGATTACTATGTTTGTGTCAAGATTTGTTGTGCTGGGTGTCAAGTTTCTGCAAATGCTTTTCTTCAAGAAATAGTACCGAAGTGATGGAGTAGGGGAGGCTGGGAATGCAAAAAAAGTTTAGTAGCTAGTCTAGGCTTGAAGTCTGACAAGTCATCAATTATCGAGTAATTTTAGTACCATAACTAATTTCATAACTTTACTATAATTTTATCACATGATAATTTATGAGTAGTAAAATTATAGACCTACATGGACCTATCATTTTATTTTCACCACTTACAACTAACTACAAAAGTAAATTGTGACTCAAATAATGAAAATTATTGTGGTACTAGATTTATTCTCAATTATCACATGTAAAAAAAGAGTTATGCCTTGTGGCACAACTTGTGCCACAAATTGTGAGACCAGCATAATTCGTAAAAAACAAGAAAAAAATGGTGCATTCGTAAGTGTCAGGTGTTTTGATTTTTCATGATCGCTATTTGTTTGTCCCCATCTCAAGAGAATCAATGGCGGCGAAAAAAAAGAAAAAAAGAGGAGGAACACACGTATAGAAGAAGATTGGTCCAGCTGGATGTCCTTTACATAATTTATTTTATAGGCCCCTTCAAAAAAAAAAATATATTTTATAAGCTTTATTACTAGGAACTATTAGCGGCAGAAAGTAAAGAAAAAATAATAATAATGTTAGGACTATGCGGATTTTTAGTGTGAGAAACAGCGTACTATTTGTTAGAGCATTAGCATTTGTAATCTACAAACTATTCTATTTTACTATTTTAAAATTTACTTTATCATTTATATCATACCATTTTACAATATTTTTAACATCCTAACTTTTATTTTCCTATTCTACTTATTAAAATAATATTTCTACATAATAAAATAATATATTCCCCAATCACCATCATTTACAATACAACACATTATTTATTTATTTTCTCTCATTTCTACACAATAAAATAATATATATCCATGAACATCACCCACGGCCACCAAAAATCACCACCACGACGGCAACCCTCACCACCACCACCACCACCACATCAGTCACAAATCCACCACTACTAGGAAAAAAAAAAAAAAAAAAGCCACGGCCATACCCATACGCACGGTCAAAACCCATGCCAATCGATGATCCACCTCAACCGCCACCAACCCACAAAAACCACAACCACCGAACCAAGGAATGATGAAACCCAGCCACCCACACCACCAAAAATGAAACCCATCCGTTGATTCATGAAACCCATACCACCAAAAATGAAACTCAGCCACTAAAAATGAAACCCACACCACGGAAGATGACACCAGCCATCAATCCATGAGTCCCACGCCACATCTCCACCATGGAGGCTTGATTCAAGGGAAGATAGAGAGGAAAAAAAGATGATCACGGTGAATGATCACGGTGGATGATCCGAGGAGCTCCGTTGGTACTTACCCATAGGTTGATGATCACGATAGAGCTTTATTGATTGTAGAGAAAAGGGAGAAAGAGAGGAAAGTGAGTGAAAGACAGAAAGACAGAGAGAGATGGGAGACCGTGTGATGAGAGAGAAAAGCAGGAAAAAAATATTTGTTTTTTTTTTTTTTAGAATTGAGCTACAATGCAATTCTACCTTTGGAATTGCATTGTAGCACTATTGCAAATTTTTTATCAATAGGGTCACGTTTTTCTGGCCAAGTCCAAGATGCATAAGACCTTAGACCAGTGAGCCCGGTACAATGAATTTGTAGAGAGTGGGCCAAAGAGCTAGGCTTTAGTGTATGGACAACGGTCATCACGGTGTTCTTTAAGGATCGAGTTTTCCAGGGGAGATTACTCCTCGGCACGGTCCGGGGAGCTTTTTCTGGTGCCTTTGATGTGATGAGGGGTCTCCGCCCTGCCTTTTTGTTTCTCTTTACTCCCTTTTTATAGTAGTTTCCTTCTTCCTAAATGAGGTCCCTAGGGTAGGTACTTGTCCCATCAGCCCTTCCCTTCAGTTGTTCGGAGTGGTTGTAAGGACAGAGAAGTATGACCGTGTCAGGCACAAGGCACTAAATGTAATAATGACAGTCTATCCCTTAAACACTTCCTTTTTCTCTGTTGTCCTTTTCTACTTTAGTGTTTTTCCTACCCTGTGGAACGATATGGAGTGTCACTATCAGTGGCATGTTGCCTCTTTTATCCTCGGCTATATCCATGCCAAGAAGGATTCTCCCCATGACCGAGGAGGGGTTTTTCCTTGGGTTGGGCCCCTAGCACAGTGTAGACATCGACATGGGCCTATTAGTCTTTTACCTCCCACAATAGCCCCTCAAAATCCTGTTGTTCGACTCCTCGGACAGAGAGGAGGGTTTTGGTGACATCGGGCCTTTGTCACGACTTGCCAAGTCTTGCCTTCCATTAATGCCAGAGTCTCTTCGTTTGCCTGAGGCGCGTTCCTGTCTGTGAGACATTCTTTTAGTGTATCCAAGCCGTGTTTCTGTCGTTTCGGTACACGAGGCGCGCTTTAATTAGGACCCTTTCACGAGGTGACATAAATCCAACAGCTAAAGACTACTTTGGAATTTGAGCGAGATTGATCTCGTTTGTAATTCCTTCTTGGAGATTTAGGGCAAATTGATTGCCTCCAGATTTGTCCCCTATATAAGACGCGTGGTGGGAGATCGTCCCTCTTTATTTGCAAACCCTTGAGTTTTTCAGGTTTATAACTCCCCAAATGTTTTCAAAGTCTCTACTATGAGAGTGACTGAGATTTAGGGAGTGAAATGGTCATGGTTAGGGTGAGGGTGAAGGAACAAAACCCGCTTCAGAAGCCTTGGGTATCTCTGAGATTCAGAATGGCCCAATTAGGGCAAGGGAGGCAAAGGTTGAAGATATTTCTCCCTCTCGACTGGACAAGAAAGGAGTCTCTCTTCCTTCAGCCAAAATCTGAAACAGTTGTAGGTTGCATCAGATTTTTTGTGCGACAACACTGGGATTTTCATTCGACACTGTGTGCCACGCATGTGAGGGTTTGGGCCTCCCATTTCTGATACCATCCATACTTGCTCGGTTCCTGATAGAGCAATACTAGCTCGATTGCTGCTAGAGCAATTATGGAGATTTTGGCGTCTCTATTTCTTCTTCTTTTCCACCGCCGGTGCCATCCAGACTTGCTTGGTTACTGCTAGAGCAAGGTCATGGATCGGGCACCTCCGCTTCTTCTTCTCTTCCACCACCGGTGCCATCCGTACTTGCGCTATTGCTGTTGGAGCTAGATTGAGGATTCACCGTTCCCGTGTGCCCTCCTTTTTTTTTTATAGTTAGCTTCTGATATAGGCTTGTCTAAGCCCTTTTATGTACATTGTACTATTTCTTTATCTAATAAAAGATGATTTTATCTCATTTTGATCCTTTCTTTTATGCAATAATTATTTCGTGAATGGATGTGCTGGTGTCTTTTCTTCCGAACGGTACTTAGAACCGATGTCATTGCCAGTAAAGAGTTATCATTTTGAATTTATCAAAACTGACGGGCACAACAATGCCGACTTTAAGTAGGTTAACTATATAAGACTAACCGGGATAACAGCCGCATGTTCTGTACTGCGAACGAGGTGGACGCCTGAGGACGTGTAACCTAAAATAAACTATCTGAGTGGGTCGCTAGGTACTAGGGTTCTTTTCCACGTTTTCGACGATATTCGCAACTTTAACTCGCTTTAGGTGTCTGGTCCGAGGATCGAGGCATGACTGTACCTAGTCTAAACACTTAGAAAGGTATCGTTGTGTGTTAGTTTCCATAAAGCCGGAGGTTTGAGGACCACACAGGACCTCCATTCCGCCTAGGACTTAGACCTTTCTTGAAGTAGCTAGTTTCCTGTAGGTTTGCGTTCGAGGACCATGCAAGACCTTGGTTCTATCTACCACTTAGGCTTTTGGAGTGACTAGTTTTCCCATAGGTTTGAGTTTGAGGACCATGCAAGACCTTGGTTCTGCCTAGCACTTAGGCTTTTGGAGTGACTAGTTTCCCCATAGGTTTGAGTCCGAGAATCATGCAAGATCTTGGTTCTGTCTAGCACTTAAACTTTTGGAGTGACTAGTTTCCCCATAAGTTTGAGTCCGAGGACCATGCAAGCCTTGGTTCTGTCTTGCACTTAGGCTTTTGGAGTGACTAGTTTCCCCATAGGTTTGAGTCCAAGGACCATGCAAGACCTTAGTTCTGTCTAGCACTTAAAATTTTGGAATGACTAGTTTCTCCATAGGTTTGAGTCTGAGGACCATGCAAGACCTTGGTTCTGTCTAGCACTTAAACTTTTGAAGTGACTAGTTTCCCCATAGGTTTGAGTCCGAGGACCATGCAAGACTTTGGTTCTGTTTAGCACTTAAGTTTTTGGTTTGGCCATCAACTTCTTTCTCCAGAGGGGGATTCAGCGGATTGGACTACTAGGCCCACGAGAATTAGTCCCTTGTCAAGTGCCCGGGGCACACATCTGACGTCAGAAGCCCCTAGGACCACGTTTCGCTTAACAACCCTTCCCACGTAATCAACGCTTCGAAGTGTGGGCTTGAGTGGAAGCTGAGTTATGGCAATGACGATGTATTTTGGGAAATAATGGAAAGGCTTTCGTGTAGCTTGTACCATCGCCACAACAGTCTTCCTGATGGACTCCTACTGGCAGGAGCTTGATCCCACCGTGATTAGCCGTTGCACTTGCTAACGCACAAGCTTTTCCCACAGACGGCGCCAATTGTAGGGTCACGTTTTTCTGGCCAAACCCAAGATGCATGGGACCTTAGACCAGTGAGCTTGGTACAATGAATTTGTAGAGAGTGGGCCAAAGAGCTAGGGTTTAGTGTATGGACAACGGTCATCACAGTGTTCTTCAAGGATCGAGTTTTCCAGGGGAGATTGCTCCTCGGCACGGTCCGGGGAGCTTTTTCTGGTGCCTCTAGTGTGATGAGGGGTCTCCGCCCCGCCTTTTTGTTTCTCTTTACTCCCTTTTTATAGTAGTTTCCTTCCTCCTGAATGGGGTCCCTAGGGTAGGTACTTGTCCCATCAGCCCTTCCCTCCAGTTGTTCGGAGTGGTTGTAAGGACAGAGAAGTATGGCTGTGTTAGGCACAAGGCACTAAATGTAATAATGATAGTCTATCCCTTAGACACTTCCTTTTTCTCCGTTGTCCTTTTCTACTTTAGTGTTTTTCCTGCCCTGTGGAACAATATGAAGTGTCACTACCAGTGGCAGGTTACCTCTTTTATTCTCAGCTATATCCATGCCAAGGAGGATTCTCCCCATGGTCGAGGAGGGGTTTTTCCTTGGGCTGGACCCCTGACCCAGTGTAGACATCAACATGGACCTATTAGTCTTTTACCCCCCACATTGGTGTTTACAATTCTTGATGCTACTTGATTTTTGTGCGAAAATGCTAAAATTTGCCAAGATATGGCATCTGAAAGTCCCAGTGCTAATGCTTTTAGGCTTGGTGAGAGATATAATTTATATATATAAATTAATGATAGTTCTGAAATACAAGATAAGTCTCCTGTAATGCTATTTTTGTCATTTATGAGGAGAGTTAATAATGAGAATTTATTAGATATTTTTAGTAGTTTTTCTCTAGGCCAATACCTTTATAAGTTTTTCTTAAATTATTTAATTATTGAGTAAATGGTACTTGAAAAAAAATTATTTTAGGTGATATCTAAGAATTTTAGAGGAAATGTTAGGGATAAATTTTTTTGTGGTAAGTTAGATGAGATAAGTAACCTTATCCTAATTGGTTTCATTTTGCTTATACTACTATATTTTAACTACTAAATATTGTTTATAATTGTTACATTTTTTTTATTTCAATTTTATTACTGATTTAAAGTGAAGAATAAAGAATTTATCACAAATATATTTTATTACTAAATATATGGTTATATATTTATATATATATATATATGTATGTATGTATGTATTTGAATGAGATATATTTTTGTTTGACCTATGATTTGATATGTATATGATTTTAGACAATCTAACTATGTTTTGACTCTGACACCCAGTCAATAAGGGTTATTCATTGGTACCAAAACTAGTTCTATCTGGGGCATCACAAGCTTATCATGTTTCTGGACCTAGCTAATGAGGGATATATATTAGCACGGAACTAGTTTCTTGTGAATCTGATGCCCAGTCATGAGAATATAATGTGACCATAGTCATAAAAGATTGTTAAGAATATGAATTATGTTTAAGTATTTGAACTATTTTGAATCCTTGAAACTGCTTATGTATTTTTGGAACCTATTGTAAATTACAGCTTTTTAATAGATGGGAAACTAATTATTTTCTAATCTATCTATGATATATATGTAAGATTAAAATATTCGATCTATGTACAACTTATTATTTTACAGATCTATTTGCTTGATAAAACTTATTAGGACTTTGATCACTTATCAACTCAACCCCCCCCCCCCTCCCTTTTTCCCCTCCAATTTCAAATTATGAAGAATAGCAAGTTTTGAGACTTTTGCTAATAGTGTACGCTTGAAAGGAGATAATGAATTTTTTAAATAAGATGATCTTGTAATAATTAGTATATCTTTTGTTTAACGATCATGAGGTTTGGATTGTTGTTACAATTGGTACTTTGGAGATCTTTTGACAATTGCATTATTGAGGATGATTGTGTCTTTATTGATGAAATTTTCTTTGGGGATAATTTTTTGTTGTTAAAAAGGCCTTGCACACTTATAGAGTGAAAACTTTATGAGCGCACAGTCATTGTCACGTGCCTATTTGTATTGTTGGGTTCAGGGCATGACAACAACACTTAAAGATACAACTTAAGCAAAAAAAAACTCTTTTTTTTTTTTAACTCACTACTCTTTAAGAAGACACAAAGAGAGTATATGCAAGATCAAAAAAAGAGGAAGCCGCACAAGAAAAAGGAGAGAGAACAGCCAAGAGTACAAACGCTTAGAGAAAAAAAGATAGGCAAGAGAGAGCTATGCGTGGAAAAGAAAATAGAAAGGAGAAAGTAAAGTGTTGCCGCCTTTGAGAGAAATAACTAGTATGTATAATAGCAAAGAAAAACAAGAGATATTTTTCTTTAGTCGTGAGATATACACAAAAATTATTATAATTAATTTGATAAATAATAAATTGATTTGAAGTTTGTCCTGTAATTTTTCCCTTCAAAGAGAACATGATTTCCACGTAAATAAAATATTTGTGTTGTGATTGATAATTTTTGTAATAATATAAATTTTGGGACCCAACAAATTCCACCGACAGCAATTAATGCGTGCAAGTTGGAATTTTATCATGTGGTTGAAACTTGAAATGCATTTGATTCTGTCCATTTCATGAGGTCCAAGTAAATGAAATATCTTATATGTACTTTTCTCGTGAGGCTACATAAATATATGGGTATGTTTAATTTGTTGAACTCACACCCAAATATGAAAATGGCTGTGCAATTTGTAATGCGAATTACTATTTTAATTCTGCTGACATATGAATTAGCGGAAGCAGAAGCGGAAGCAGCACCTATTGCAAAACCCGATTGTTATAGTAGTTGTGGAAATCTTGAAATTCCATACCCGTTTGGAATCGGACCTCATTGCTACATGGACAAGATGTTCGAAGTTGTTTGCAATGGAACTGGCAGCTCTGTTAAAGCCTTCTTAACTAGTATTGACAAGGAGGTGCTGCAAATCAATATTAGTAGCGGTGCCTATAATTCTTATCCTACGGTTCAGGTCCAAATGCCAATCATATATTCGAAAGGCTGTAGGAGCTCGGGAAGTGGTGCAGCTTTGAACATTTCAGGAAGTCCCTCTAACTTCTCCTTCGATTATAACACATTCATTTCTGTTGGCTGCGACAACTTTGCAACAATAACCGGACTTGGTCCTGTGGTTTTTGGGTGCAAATCGCATTGCAATAAAAGCAAGATTATCGTAGGAACTAGATGCTCCGGTTTCAACTGCTGCGAGTCAGACTATTTTCCTTCAAACCAGCAAGAATTTCATGTAGAATTCAGAAGTATCAATGAATCAAAAGTAACGGAGGAAGAAGAGTGCAAGTATGCTTTCCTAATGGACCAAAATTGGTTAGAGTCAAACAAACCAGATCCCTCTTCTGTGCAATACTGGGAAACCGTTCCTGTAGTGCTGGAATGGGCGATATCAGTGCGGACCAATGTCTCCCGGAACATGTTTAAATCCCTCAAGAAACGACACGATGTCAGGTGTTCTTTCTCAGACGAGGACAAGGACTTCGACAGCTTTACTTGCGAATGTGCTTACGGATACCAAGGAAATCCTTACCCTCCCAGGGGATGTCAACGTAAGTAAAACCAGTTTTATATTTCTTTGTTTTTTCTTCTAAAATTTGTTTTTTTGGTAAAATATTATTTTAGTCTTTTTAACTTTACAAAAAACTTATTTTTCATCTCTAAAAGTTCATATTTCATTAACTATTGAAAGTGTTATATTTTTGTTCTTAAACTTTAAAAAAGATTTTTTTTACCCCTAAATTATTAAAAAAAAATTTATGTCTACTTTTATTCGGTTATTCCAAAATTATTGAAAAAACTATTTACAAAATATAAGGATGAAAAAAGAACTTTTTAAAGTAAAAAAAAAAAGTAGAATTTAGGAAAAAAAATAATATTTTACCATTTTTATTTATAGTAATCCATTTTACGCCCCCATAATAACTTGCCTAACTCATGGACCATTAAAAAGGCCTAATAGCTATTTTCTGTATATTACAAACTTTGCTTTTGAAAAGACAATGCTTGGTATATTTTGTTGGAATGGTTACTAAAGAGTAATTATATTAAATAAAATCATGTTTGGTTATGTCGAGAAGAGGTATAAAAGATAATCAACTGGTGGATGCTAAAAGATAGATGAAGTTTGGTTATAAATTTGGTTATAGTCTAAGGCTACAATTTCTACTATAAAAAAACATAATATGACTACATATTTTGAAAATCTTAAATTACATATTATTTATGTTTTTAACACACATGTCAAATTTTGTGTTAATTCATAAACTTTTTTTTTTGAATAATTTTAGACTACAAAAAACTTGAAATTTAAACATTTGATTGATGATATAACTATTGATCTTTGATTTTCTGAAAATTTGGTAAGCATAGAATTAGGGATGACATATAAGAAAAAAAATGTAATCTAATGGTGAATTTGTTATCATTCACATTTAATAAAAAAATATTAAGTGAAGTTGTAGCCTATAGGTATAAAGTTTGTCGTCAAACTTTGTCCTAAAAGATATAGTCGAAAAACTGTGATCCATCTTTGAAATAGAGATTATTCATTTTACAGTAAAATTTTCTTTTAATTTTTTTTTAACTATACATAATACAATGTTATTTTAAAGGAGAAAATATCATTTTGGTCTATCCATTATGGGGTTATTGTCAATCTGATCCCAACATTTTTGTAGTAGTCAATTTAATTCCTGATATTTTCAACTTGCAGTAATTTGGTCTTAAGTTTCAACTGTCAACTCAATAACAAAAATTAACGGCAAATTGAAAATAACAAAAACCAAATTATCCGCTATTGAAATATCGAGACCAAATTAATAGTTACCAACATACTTGCTTGGTACTTTTGAAACCTTTGTTGCCTATATGAGTGAGCACCAAATTGTGCATTTGTGCCCAAAATTTCAATGAATTTAATAATTTGTCCGTCATCCTAGATATAAATGAATGCAAAGAATAATATGTATGTAAACACCAAAAAGCACAAAAAGATTAATGAATTTATTAATTTGCGTGTTATCCTATTCGTATCAGCTACAAATGGATGCGACTCCAAGAATGCAAAAGGCAGTTTCAAGTGCAACTTTCGATCTCGATCTCGATCTCGGCTGATGTTAGCCATTATAGGTATGTTAACTTAAACTTGAAGATTATTGGTTTAGCAACTATTTTTGAAAATATTTTATTAAAAAATGATAAAGTAATTAACTCTGTTAATAATTTTTTATATATCTCATAAAAATAATGTTAAAAATTTCTTAAAATATTTTATTAACAATTATCCTATAAACAGCTTAACATAACCCAAAAATAATAATAAGATCTTTGATATCTTAGAACATTAGTATTGGGGAATACTAATGCCGAATATAAGGGATATTTGGCATTTCAAGCCTCAAAATGTATTGCATCAGGAAATGCTATTGCTAAGTATTGCAAATTTTTTTGCAATAGTGCTAGAGTGTAATTCTAGATAGAATTACACTATAGCATAATTCTAAAAAAAAATAATAATATTTTATTGTGATGGTGATTGGGAGAAATAAATAATAAATGATGGTGATTGAGGGAAATATTATTTTATTGTGTAGATATATTATTTTAATGAGTAGAATAGGAAAATAAAAATTTGGAATGCTAGAAATATTATAAAATAGAATAGTATAATTGATAAAGTAATTTTTTGAAATGATAAAATAGAATAAAGTAATATTTTTTTATGCTAATACTCTTAACAAGCTGAGCTGAGCTAGAGCATATAGCACAAGATTCATGACATTTAAGCGGGACGGTACAACTGATTATTACTTTTTACTGGTTTTTCTTAACTAGTAAGATCATAACAGATAGGAGATGACTTGATTGTACTTTCCGAGATAGTTAACGGAATAAAAAATAATTTTTTATTATTTAAAAGACTATTTCATACACTTTTAGTTTACAAATTAAATGCACGTCTAGAAAAGAAGCACATAAAAAAGTCAACTAGCTTTAAATTTCTGTTCTCTTGGCAATCTATCACTAAATGATTTAGGCATATCGCATTCCTCCTATTATGAGTCCAAATTTTCTGTCCTATTTCATCAATAAAAACTTACTATTTGTTTATCTAATTAATTAAATACTATTATTATTGACTTATTAATGGACTCTCCTATTACTTGATAGTTTTAGACTTAGACTGTTAGTTGAATTGCATTACTCATCACTCTTCTATATTTTCCCACGAAAATTACAAATCTATCTAGAAAAAATATATTCTCTCTTTTTATTGTACACCTTACTACGGAATAAGAGAGGACAAGGGGTGTTTACCAAATTGCTCAAATGCACCACCACACTCAAACTAAAATAAAATTGCATGCAAAATGAAGTAGCTGCACGGCGCCACAAGTGATCCTTGACAGCCTCAAATTGCATGCAAAATGAAGTAGCTGCACAGCGCCACAAGTGATCCTTGACAACCTCATGTTTTTCACTCATTGTTCATGAGAAAGGGGTCAAGAATTTCACTTATTGTTTTGATAATAGTCAACATATTTCTGAAAACATAGCATATTGGTGGCGATTGGGGAAAGAGATGAATCTTAAAGAGTCAAGAAAGGAAAAATTAGTAGATGCCCTAAGAACGTTTTTTAGGGAAGTTTTTATAGGAAAAGATAGCTTTTTCTATTTTACATAAAAGTGGTATCAAAATATTCTTAAAATAGTTTATTAACAATTATTCTAATAATACCCGTTAATGTGACTCTGTTACAAAAATAAATTATCAGGTCCACCCGAAGGATTGCTAATATGGTATTTCCTAATCTTCCAACCAAGAAAATGTCATTATTTATGCAAATATGACATCACGTGATAATTTTTATTTTTTGTTCCTTATGCTAATTAGGAAATTCACTCGTACATTTGTGTAAATGACATTATCTCATTAATTGGGAGGACCACATCAACAGTTCTTTTAGTGGATCTAATAATATTTCATTAAAAAAGGGTTAAGAAAAGATTATGAAGAAGATGGGAGGTATTAAATATTGGAAGAAAGTATAAAGGATAAATGAGTGAAGGACTTTGGTTAGTCCCAAGAAATAGTAACGGTTGATTTTAGTGATGCGCACTAGTATACAAATAATATGTTTTTAGAAAATAATTTTATAAGAATTCATCAATTTAAGGCAGGACTGACCTAGGGAAATGTTGAAAAGTTAGATAATCGACAACATATCCCAAACTCATAAGTTCCTTACTGTGCCTTTTTAAAAAAAAAATTTTAAAAAGCATTACACCATTGAACTGTTTCCTGAAAAATCAAGTACTTAACAGCAACTTTCTTTTTTTAAGAAATTAATTTGGAGGTAACGCTAATTTAGGCTATGCATATTGCGAGAACATATTAATGTAAAATAAAAAAAGTTGGCGACTTTTAGTAGGAAAGATGTTTTCAAATCATCATAATTATGTTCAAATCTAGGCTGGGTTTGGATAGCGGCGCATCTAGCAATTTTTTGTGTGTTCTCGTGCGCTGTTCACAAGCTCTGCAAGTGCGGATTTCAGCAAAATTAATATTAAAACTGAGTCCCACAATTCTATTCACATATCTAAAAATTATTTTACTACATTATTTTCATTTTTCAGTAATAAGCGATATCCAAACTGACCATTATTTACACTTATTCATATTTTTATATAGCCTAAATTTAGGCCGATGTTTGTAACCTTAAAAAAAAAAAAAAATGATTGATGTGATATTTCTATTTTATTTGATTGATGTATGCAGTTATTTGTCCAAGTTTTGGGCTATTGTTTCTACTACTCATTATTTGGTGGTTATACAAAGTGATAAAGAAAAGAAACAAAATCATGCTCAAGCAAAAATTCTTCAAAAGGAATGGTGGTTTGTTATTACAACAACGAGAATCTTTAAATGAAAACAATGTTCAGAAGGCAATATTATTCGATTCAAAGGAGTTGAAAAATGCAACTGATCGTTTTAATGAAAATAGAATACTTGGTAAAGGTGGACAAGGTACAGTTTATAAAGGAATGTTAACTGATGGAAGAATTGTGGCAATTAAAAGGTGCAACAAAGTGGATGAGGGAAATCTTGAACAATTCGTTAATGAGATTATCATTCTTTCACAAATCAATCATAGAAATGTGGTTAAACTACTTGGGTGTTGTCTGGAGATAGAAGTTCCTTTGTTAGTTTATGAATTTGTTCCTAACGGCACACTTTTTCAATATCTCCACGATGAAAATGAAGATTTTCCATTGCTAACATGGGATATGCGCCTAAGAATTGCCACGGAAATCGCGGGAGCTCTATCATACTTACACTCAGAAGCTTCACTACCCATTTACCATCGAGACATAAAATCTTCAAACATACTCCTCGATGAGAAATATAGAGCAAAAGTAGCAGACTTTGGCACTTCAAGATCAGTGGCCATTGACCAAACTCATGTAACCACGCTAATATATGGCACTTTTGGGTATTTAGATCCAGAATACTTTCAAACAAGCCAATTTACAGAAAAGAGTGATGTTTATAGTTTTGGAGTGGTCCTTATTGAGCTTTTAACAGGAGAAAAACCAGTTTCTTCAACGAGATCACAAGAACGTCGGAATCTATCTACATATTTTGTTCATTCAATTAAAGAGAATCGACTCTTTGATATACTTGATACTCAAGTAAGTAAGGTTCGTAATAAAGATGAAGTCATAGCAATTGCTAACCTTGCAAAAAGATGTGTGCACTTGCATGGAAAGAAACGACCTACAATGATGGAGATCATGATGGAATTAGAGGGAGTTCAAAAAGTTTCTACTGCTCAACCAAATTTTGAAGAACTTGAATATGTTAGAAATGAAGAAATGGGGCCACAAAATGACGTTTCAATTTCAGCCAGTTCATGCTTAGAATCAGGTTCAGCTTCATCATCCTGGCAATTTTATCCATCTAATCGGATTGATTAAAAACTATGTACTTAATCATCTTTGTTTCATGTGGTAAACTGTTATCAAATCATATTCCTATTTCTAAACTCCTACTACTAGAGTTGCAGTAATTATATTATATCTTTGTTTGGTTTTGTTTAGGTCCTTTTGGTAATGACATGGGAAGTATAATTTTAATTGTTAGCTTTTAAGATAATTTTAATAGTATAATTTTAGTGTTTAGAGGGTTTAGCAAACTTCTATTGCAAATTGTTTTGTAACTATTTCACACAGCTGGTAGCCAAATTGATAAAAAGCTTTTTAGAAGCGAGAAATGGCAAAAGATGGCATAACAGGATGTAAAGAGTTTTTAGCCCAAATGGCACCTCTTTGTTTTTTCTATAAAGACAGCTAAGGTTGAATTTCCTCATTCCTATTGTAAGTTGTCACTATCAAATTGTTAAAAGATGTTTTATATGTTAATACTTGAACCTAATTAATTCAATAATAATAAAAATTATTTATTGTTATTCTTATTATTTTGCTCTCGCTCTCTCTCTTAAAAATTAGTGGTCATTGAGTATCTTAAAAGAAAAAAAGAAAAAGATTGGATAATTATGCCAATAAATTATTTTTATTAAAAAAAAATGGAATAGCGCACTTAAGAACTTTAGTACTAACATTTAAACATTCTACTTCATTAGCCAAAACTATTTTTAGCTTTTAAGGAACCCCTATGTTCCTTTTGGCCTTGGTGTAGTAAGTAGAGTTTCAATTGTAATGCTTTATTAGTAGATTTTTTATTTATGTTAGAATTTCAATTGACAACTCTTTAGCATTTGAGTGTTTTGCGCTTTAAATTTGTGTATTTTTAAAGCAAGAGCCTTGTAATTTAATTATATTATATTGATGTTTCCAAATAAGATATCTAGAGTTCAAATGTCTCATCCCTCATTGTTATAACTATCAAATTATCTACCAAAAAAAGGCCTGGATTTATAAAGCATGAACATTAAATTATTGAGTTCGATTTTCTTTAAATAACCCAAAGTTCTTAAACCTATTTTCAAGTTCAAAGAACACCCCCCCCCTTTTTTCCCACCTTTAAATCTCTTTGAAGAAATTGTAAAAGATAGAATTTTTTTTGCTAAATGAATCGAAGAGTCTTAATTTATTTTTATTATTTTTATTATTATTATTATTATTATTATTATTATTTTGTGGTAATGCATTAGAAGTTCTTTGTTTTGATGAATTTTAGACCTTCTCAAGTTAAGTAAGGTTACTCTTATGTTGTTACACAGTACACGCTATACTAACTAGCTTTTAACCTGTGCTTTCACACAAAAATATTGAATAATAGTAATAATGAAGGTAATTTTAGCTTTCTTATTGAGTAATATAAATAGGTCACTTGACACAAAATTAAACTATATTTATAAGTTAATTTGGATTTTGAATATACATTGACTTTAATATATGATTTTCTCGTGTGTTGTAATTTGCTCAATTTTCTAGGAATAGTCGCCTGACTCTAGGGATGCATGGGAAAATTATGCATAATAGTATAATAATCGTTACTCACGTAAAAATAATCACACCTCAAAGGAATTAAAACCTTAAAGATGCATTCAACCACTAAGTTCTCGTAGAATTTTGAAGCCATAATAGGAATTAGATTATTTACCCCTTGTCATGCAATATGTTAATCAACCACACTATTATTACATTCAGTCCTAATAATTTCTGGCACCTTTTCTCCCCCTAGTATTTTGGAAGGTAGATTATACTCTTGCAAATAAGGCATTACACAAAATCAATTTCAACCTCAAAGTTTATTACAACATTAATTATAAAGTAATAGCAATTTAACCACTTGAAATGTTAAGAATGAACCACCTTACAGAAATTTCTATGACGTTGTTATGACCAATAACCAAATAAAGAAGACAAATACATACAAACATGAAACTCCTTTTTTTTTTTTTTTTTTTTCTTTTTAAAAAAAAAAGATTATAAAAAAAAAAAAATGAAACTCCTTTTTACTTATCAAAAACATCAAGCCTTTCTAGGAAACAATGTTAGTGGCAAATATGGAATGAAATAAACCATAAGACTTGTCAAGTAACCCATGGAAGATTCATCTTTTTCTTTTTTTCAAATCTTCCCTTCTTAGCAATATTGATTCACTGCTTTCTTCAAGTGGATCTGAGAAACATTATCAGAAAGTACATGCAAGGTTAGAAATTAATTCTAATTTTAATATATAGACAATTCATTTAACTCTTAAAAATACTAAATTTAATATTAATTTTTGCACCCACCACGTGTCACTTCAATCAATCTACCAACAAAATAAGTACAAAATCAACAAATTAGTATCAGTTGTAACTAAATCATCATGGAGTTTTAGTAATTTTCACAATAGCCAGAAAGTCTTATTCAATTACATGTTCTAGTAATTGGGTAGGCGTTGTATATGTGACATTTGTAACTGTTTCAGGCATGGCCTTTGTTCGGTGCTAGCAATTTCATATCAACTGTTTGTTTTACCCCATTTACAATAGCAGTAGAAACCAGCAGAGGCTGCTGCATGACCTGAATACGTTTGATGTTAATGCTGGTTTTGAGTTCAAACAACATGAACTATTGTGATAATCCTACTACTAATCTGTTAAGTGATTTCTTCCATAAGGATTTTATTGTTTGATTTGGGATGATTCAGAGTTAAAACTAATGCAAGAAAAAATAAATAAGATACAAAGGTTTATTGAAATGGATACAATATGCCAAAAAGGAACATTTTATGGGTCTATTTGGAGTCCATTTATTTTGTTAAAACTAAAATTTTTTTGCTGAAAATACTATAGATAAAGGTAAAAATTAGTTAAAATAGTACATTGGGATCCATGAATAGTATCAAAAAGTGCAGTGAGACCCATATATAATAGCAAAAATAAACTGAATAGTAAAATAAGTTAACTTTTTAATTTGAAACCAAATGCACACTATATTAGAATTAAGCAAATGTAAATTTTCAAAGGATATTCATTTTTAGCAATTCATTTTTTTTTTTTTTGGCGTATTTATTTTGTCTTTGAGCAATTTATTCTTTTTCTATTTCTCCATTCATTAATCTCACTAATTCGCCTATAGCAGTACTGCGCAGCAGCTTCCCAAATTCCCTTTTCGTATCTGCAGCTGTGTTAAGAAGAAGGAAAGTTCTCGGTATCCAAAAGAAAAACACAACTTTGGCAACGGAAAGACAACAGCGAACAGGGGTAAAAAAGTCATTTGGATTTTTTCTTTCATTTTCTACCCGGTTTTCTCTTAAATTCGGAGAGATACATTTTGGTAGGCTCGGATGAAAAATACCGAGCTCCATCATTTTCTTTCCTTCACGTTTTCAACTCAACCAAATAAGGATAAATGATATTTTCTCCTCAATTTTCTTCTCTATCTTTTCCATTATCCCTATTTTTAACCGATCCAAACATAATGTAAATGAAAGCTAGTAGCAACTTAAGGTATCCACTTCATGTTGATTGCTTTTTATCATGATTTGAATTCTTAAAAATAAGATATTTTACCAGTTTACTACTCTTATGTTAATACTTATTTTTTAAAAATGCTACTATCTTAAATAGTCATTCCAAAACGTATAAAATTCCATTAATCAAATAAAAAAAAAAGTTAAATCACATTTTAAAAAATAAGTAAAATCCATACTTATCGATGCTGGGTTTCCTTTTATAAATACACTATATTTAATACATTTGAAGTGATGCATCAACATTATTTTTACAATAAATTTTAAGTAATGTAGAAAAAACATAGCATTTTTCACTTTTACTTGAAATCACAATATTTAAACAATTCCTTTAACCAAATGCAACAAATTTCCAAATCTAATAGCTTATTTAGATGGGTGGGGAGTGGAGGTGAGTAGAGTAGAGCGAGGGAGAGTAAATTAAATTACCTTATTTGAATGTTTTTTAAGGGGTGAGGGGAGGGATTTAGAGCAATTTGAAGGAGTTCTAATTACTTCTAACCCCTCATTTTTAATTTTTCCAAATTTGAGAGATTTGGAGAGAGAGAGAGAGAGTAGAGCATAGAAATGCTTGATAAAATAAATTACCAAATTTACCTTTACTATATTAACAAAATTACAAATTATGAAAAAATTATTATTCCCTTCCCTTTACTTAATTTTAAAAAACATCCAAATAACATGGAAGATAACCATTCTCCCCTCGACTCTCCTCTCTCTCTCTATCTCTCTCTCCAAACTTCCAAACAAAGTATAAATGTTATTGAAAATTTCCTTCTCAAGAAAAAAATGTTATTGAAAATTCGAGACTCAAGATTTTGTTTATTTTATTTTATTTTATTAACTCTTCAAGTTTTAATAATTTATTACATTTTTAAGAAAGGACTTAAAATACAATTTTGCATAATAATAGAATAGTGCACTCCAATAAACTAATAATAATGAAAAGACTATAAAGGACCTGAAGACTTTGACATTGTTAACAAGACTTATCAATCGTTCTCCCCAAAATTTGTGTGAGGGACTAAAGAAGGGGTTGTTGATTTGTGAAGTGTGAAGATGATAGAGGTGGTGCTGAACGATCGGTTGGGGAAGAAGGTTCGTGTGAAGTGCAACGAGGATGACAACATATATGATCTGAAGAAGCTTGTGGCGGCTCAGATTGGTACAAGGGCCGACAAGATTAGGATCCAGAAATGGTACATCGTCTACAAAGACCACATCACTCTCAAGGATTACGAGATTCACGATGGCATGGGCCTCGAGCTCTACTACTACTAAGGTTAAATTCCCATTCTTTGTTTCCTCGACTTCTTCAAAAACAAAAAAAACACTCTGCTGTCCTGTCCTCTTTTTTTTTTTTTCTTTTTTTTTTTTTGTTTGATAACTATTACTATCTATCAAATTTAGACAACTGGGACACATAGCTATGTTATATGAGGGATTTGAAGTTCTGGGTCGTGCTTTATTTTGTCTGAATTTGGGATATACTGCTTTGATTCTGGGATTTTGTGTTGCTCTTGACCTGATAGAACTTCTTATATATTATGTGTGTGTGTGTGTGTGTCTATATGCAAATTGCAGGTGCTTGTTTCTACTTTTGGTTTATTGTAATATAGATGGATTGTTGAATTTTTAGCGAGGGATGTGTTAGTTTCTTTTTGAACAGAGGAATTGTGAATTCCTTTGCTCTATTGAAAAAAACCTTGGATGTTTCCTTGCACATTGATTATGCTAAAAACCCCACGATTGATTTATATTTAGTTTTACTTCTGTGTTATTTAAATTGATAATATGTCTCAGTTTATTCTATTCCCTTTTTGCATATGGAGTAGGCTGATCTTTGTTCAATTGGGAAATTGGGGGTGGTAATTTCGTTACTGAGGGGAAGAACTATTGTTAGTGCAGGCTTTTAGCATAGAGAAAGAAACTGTGGAAAATAAGATTTTGGAAAAGGAAGAAAAGAAAATATTTTGGAAGATATATGACTATATAAAATCCCCATAGACAAAGTATAACTTTTCATCATCTATTTTAAAAGGAATTTTGTGATGTCCAGCTTCATGATATTGTGAAGAGCTGAGCAATCATAGTTTAATCTTATGCATTCAGTTCTTCCAATAGGTTTGTGTGGTACCTCCCGAAAGTGACTAGATGAAATTTAACCCCAATTTTTTCTTTTGATGCTTGTTTGTTGGTGTTAAGTTCAATTCATGAGGATAGAAGTTTAAAGGTTTTCTTGTTGGTTTGGAATCTCACAGCACTATGCAGAAGAATAACAAAGAGCTGCGCTAATTCTTGTGAATAGTTATAATCCCACATTGATAAGAAAAGAAGTAGAAATGAATGATATACCCTATAGATGGAGTGGTGGTTTAGTTTTATTGTGTATAGGAGATATAGAAGACAAAGTGTTACCATGTGCGTTTGTGTGAGAGAACCTTTGGATGTAATAGGGATTTGTGTTAGTTTATGTTTATGAGTGTTATTAAGATTATTGAATGTGGCTGTAATCCTTCATTGATAGTGGATTTTGGTTGGCATTGCTTGCGGATGTAGGCATAGAATTGGCCAAATCATGTTAAATTTGGTGTGTTATGGTGCTTATTATTTTCTTGTTTTGAATGTTTCTTACAACAAATCGGTATAAGAATATTTCAAGTTATTGAAGATGGTGAGGACAAATTTTGAGGTAGAGCCTTTTGTTGATAATTATAATTTTAGTTAAGGGCATGCATTCAACCTACCGACTTGAGGGAACCAATCCGCTACCTCATATTGGGTTTTCATGGGTTGATGGGTTAAGTTGGGTTCTAAATTTTTTTCCCCCGAAGCTCGCGTTGGCTCAGATTTAGGTTGGCAAAATTTCAACCCAAGTAACTCGACCTAAGCCACACGATTAATAGTTCAATCTATAAATATATATATATATATATATATATATATATATATATCTATTTTAAATTTTTTATGATTTTTTTTGAATTTTGAGACTTACATCCCAACCCAACCTAATCCCTCAAGTTGGATTGGATGGGGTTGGTTGTTAGAGTTATCATGATTCATATGTTGGGTTGATTTAGGAATTTCTCAATCCAAGGATGTCGGGAATACCCCAATCCCAAACCCAATCCATGCACAACCCTAATTTTAGTATTTGGCAAATTATTATCAACAATATCCTACAGCAGGAAGGGTTGATTAAAGAAGCAAGTATTAATTAAGGCATTGTATAGAAAGTTGACAAAACTGGCCATTGTGTTTGATGATGAATGGGAATAACTTGAGATGAATGTAATGAATACTCTCTGTTTGAATTTCTTCCCATAGGTAAATGATAGTGTATTGAATGAAACTTCTACCTAAGATTAATGTTAAAGAAGATACACATGTCAAAATCACTTAGAAACATTCATTTTTGCAGATGAGTTGTATCAATTGCACATGGAGGAAGGTATTGACATTAGGGGTCATTTGAATCAAGTAGGAGTAAGGCTTGTTGCTCTTAACCTCACTCCCTCTTTCATATGATACCCTTGTAACTATACTATGATAATAATTTCATTGGAGAAAGAGAAGCTCAATAAGTCAATGAATGATTTTGAAATTGGGGTATTTGTGGTAAAGTTTGAATCAAGTCATGGTAGGAGTGTATTGTGTGGGAGGAATTCTAATAGAAAGAAATCAAAATCATAGTCTAGACCCAAAATGGATATTAATGACATGGAATGTGTTTATTGTCATTAGTTGGGACATTATCAATATTAATGCAAGAAATACTGAGCCGAGTTAAATTTGTAGTAGACAAAAGCTTGTTGCATATCCTGTAAATGCATCAATTGTTACGACAGATAGTGAGGATGAAGATAGTGGTGATGTTCTAATTATTAGTAAAAAGGTTCCATTAAATTTTGCGGGTTTTATATTCTACTTACTCCTTTCATATGTGTTGGAATAAAGATTGAGTTGGCAAGTACAAAGCTTGTGATGTAGGTTCTGCTAGGTGAATAATAATGTGTAATGTGGGAATAGGTACGGTAAATTTTAATATGTTAGATCTGAATGGAAAGCTTTAGTTAATTGAGACATATACTCCAACTTGGAAGCAATTTGATTTTTTAAGGTCAGCTAGATACTTAAGACTATGGATATTATCTAAAAGATGTAGTTATGAAAGTCAATAAAGATACTTTGGTGGCAATGAAGGGTCGACTTTCAAGATTCTGTATAAGTTGATTGGAGAGACAGTTAAAGGTGGAGCATATAATGGAGCAAAAGGTAGGGAGGAGCCTTTCATTCCTTAAAACGCCATAGGGAAAGGGTACTAATGAATAGAAGAAAGAGAGATTTATGAAGAATGTAATTAATATGGTTGCAAAGCTAAATTCTAGTGATTGCATCCTCTGTTGAGGACGTGGAGGAGTACTGCTTCCCACAAGTCCACCCCCTGGGGGGGGGGGGGGGGGGGGGGGGGGGGTTGTTGGTGTTGCAAAGGGAAATACCCAAATGGATACTAGTAAAAGCACCTCATGAATTGGAGGTTGGGATTTCTTAAGTCCAGCCCATGAGGGGATAAGTTCTGAGGTTTTCTTGTTAATTTTGGAATCCCACATGGTTTAGAAGAACAACAAGGTGATACTTTATTCCTATTAAGAGCGTTAATCTCATAGTGATAAGAAAAAAAGCATTGAGGTATGATATTCCCTGAAAATAGAGTGGTGGTGTAACTTTTGTTATGTGTGAGAGTTATAAGGAAAAATCTTCACTTGTGTATGAATGTGAGGGTGCCTTTTTTTGTATTGTTGATTTGGGCTAGTTTATATTTGTGAGATTTAGTGAGAATTGATTGATGATTGTAGTCTTTATCATTGATAGTGGATTTTGGTTGGTTGCTTGTGGATGAAGGCATAATGTTTACCAAACCACATTAAATTTTGGATGTTGTGGTGCTTGCTCTTCCAATTTTTTGGTGTTTCTCACAGTAGTCAAGACTGTTTCTGTATTTCCATTCTGTCAATGAGAGTTTTTCAAGATGCTCTTACTCGTGGAGGTCCTTGGCAGTAGAACAATGAACACTGAATCAGACTCTCTGGCTTGTTAAAATTTGAGTTTGTTAAGTGCTGAATCAATTTGTTTGTTCCACCTTTAGTAAAAAAACTTCATAATTGTTAACCTATAAGCCCTTTACTACTTTTGTTTGATGGTACTGCTATGTAATATCTATAAAAAAAATAAAAAATAAATAAAAATCCACATACAATCATTTGTCAAAGTCACAAACTTGACAGTTTGACCAGGTGGTCACAGTACTATGTTACCAATAGTTCTCCTTTGATTTGAAAGCCGCTTTTACCCCATAACTCTCTCCTCCCAACCTTCTGCTTTTGTTGTTCTAATAATTTTTTCAGTTCTCCAAGAAGGGGGGGATAAGTTCAATGTTACCTTTGCTGTAGGCTAGAAGAACGTTTACATGCCAAGTTCTTGTTTTCATAGTAGAGATTAACCCCAGCAAATTATTAAGGTGATGAGATTCAAATTGGTGCAAGTTGATTGTTTATGCAATAATTATTACTAGCAGATCTGATCCTATATGTGAGGTGATGCTCTGTTGTTGTTGTTGTTGTTTTTTTTTTTTTTTTTTTTTTGGTTTTGTTTTTTTGTTTTTTGTTTTTTGTTTTTTTTGGGTGGAGGAGATTGAAGATCTAGTACTCCATTGGTTCTGTTGGGCAATATTGAAGCTGGTCTCTTGCTGAATTAGCAACAATGGGACTATCTCCTTTAATTAGAAGTTTGAGAAGTTTTTGGTGTGACATCTGTTATTACCAATTAAAACAATGGAGAGGTTCTTTTTTGTAGTCCCCAACTCCTCTGATCAAACAGAATATCATTGTGGTTCTTGTTAGGGATATCCAGAAGAAAATCAAGTTCACCTTAAAAAATGAATGTAGTAAAATCTGCAGTTAAAGTCATAAGCATAGGTTACTTGATAGTGATCCACCGAAAGTTACCAAGAGTAACTGATTTAGTGGGGCAGTGTACCATTTGAATTATTTGCTGTGCAGAATGGAAACAAGCTTGTTCTTTCCGTGAACCTCTTTCCAAATTTTGAATTATTTGCTGTGCAGAAAGGAAACAAGCATGTTCTTTCCGTGAACCTCTTTCCAAATTTTGACTCAGTTAAATACGCAGTAGGGCCATAGGTGTAACCACAGATTTTTATGTTGGTTTTCCCATTTGATAAATTCAATGTAGCATTTTCTCCTGTTAACTCTTGTTTCGATATCTGAAACATTTTAACTCTGAATAACTAAAACTAATATTATGGAAGTTTCATTGTTTGCTCTTTTGGATTCTAACTCTTATTGATATATTTGTTTTTCAGGTGTTCTATTTCTTAGAAAAAATGCACTGGAAGTGTGTCTGAGTGTTATGGTATCTAGAAGAGACATTCTATGTGATTTGCTTTTCAACTGGACCAATGATTGTGTGGCATGTATCATGTATGTATCCCTAAAACAGCTATTCACTTGATATGGAGGTGTGGGATATGCACATATCTAGTTACTGCTGCCTCATTGAATAAATAAAAAATTGCGCTGTAGGCAAATCATCACTTGGGAGCAGATTGTTTCTTTGCTTGTATCTTCACACCTGTGTTATTAGTAAATTCTTAAAAAATCGGTTATGATGGTAATGGCATACAACTGCTGGGTTGCTTAAGCATGATATTAGTTAAACCATTTGTGCATAAGCAACTATTTTGAGAAAATAACTACTTAAAAAAGTGAAATCTACATTTGAGTGTTGGGGGGAAGGTGGAGTTGAAGATGAGACCTGTTCTGCCATAATCTGGGGCTCTAAAAGGGCATGCTGAGAAGCAGTTGTTTTTAGTGATTCTTGATATGGCTTTGTTATGATTTAGCAATATAATTTTTACGTGAGTTCACTGCTAAAGCCATTTTTATCATGCACTAATCATGGTAGATCATGTCAGTAATTGTGAAAGGGAAATGCTAACGGATGCTTTTAGAGCATTGGTTAACAATCCATTTAAAGAAAGTTTTATGGGAAAAAAAAAATATATATATATATATATATTAATGTTTCGATAACTTTTTTCATTTTTCGTAAAAGTGATGCCAAAATTTTTCTTAAATGAATTATTAACTATTGACCTAAGAGCACTCGTTAACATGACCCATTGTGAAAAATGTTTATGTCCCTATACTTATTGTCATTATTTAGCTTCTCAAAATGATTGTCTACTAGTTAAAGTTTCCTTTCCTCTGGCTTTTTATCGAATACTTGAATGAGCCTACATTTGGATTACACTATTCCCAAGCTAACCCATTGTTGTGGTTAGAGCAATTTGATCAAATAGCACTAGTCAAGTAAAACATAATGGAATTCCATTAAAGAATTTGAAATGTTACAACATATGACGACATTTTCCTTGAAGAAGAAGAGGTGCATGGCAAAAGTTTCTGGACGATTCCATTAGATAAACTGTGAATTGTCAAAAAACTGAATCGAAGGTACTATGATGATCTCTTAGGGTCCGTTTGGATTGAAGGGGGAATGAGGGGAGTAGAGTAGAGTTAATTAAAATTAGATTAATTTTGGGTCAACTCAACTCTACTCTACCCTCTCTTAATCCAAACGAACAATTAAAAACCATCATCATCTTAATTGGACATTGGTGTGCATATATGACACTGGTAATTGTGGCAAACCATTTTCCACTTCACCAAAAAGTCATCAACTGAACCTCTATCCCTACACCTCCACAGTCTGCCACCCAACCATTACCCCCTACTAATGACCCTAGTCTATGGTGGCTGTCACCACCACTAGTCCCCGATCAAGTTTTTTTTATTAAAAATTTTACTTTTTTTTTTTATTATATATGTGCTTGGAAAGTGAGAAACTGTAGAAAAGTAGTAGAAAATATGTTTTTCATAGCATTTTCATGAAACGCAACGAAACACTTGAAAATATTTTCCGGAATATTTTTAGAAACACAATAAAATACTTTAAAAAAATATTTCAAAAAATATTTCCCGTCAAACCAAACACAACCCTAATGTCATTCTTTCAACTTCTTGATTGCGATCAAATCAACTTTGTTTTGTTTTTGTTTGTGCTAATAAATTAGTTTATACTTCTTTTTTTTTCTTTTCTTTTTTTAAAGAAGATGTTTATACCCAGTTGGTGACTCTAATTTTGTATTGCTATTTTTTTACTAGTTTTGTTTTCTGCACAATTTTTGTGTATGTTGGGGACTCTTTATTCTTTTCTCATAAGAAAATTTTTATTTTGTGTAGTTACTAAAATTCTCCTCAAATCTATTTGAATTGTATTTGTAGTTATAAAATCATTTGGTTTCAAGAGACTACCACCTCTCTATCACCCATATTTTTGTTTAATAATGACCTTTTTGACAACCATGATCACATACTCTCAAAAAAAAAAAAAGAGAGAATAAAGATAGCCGAATTTTACTCTCATTATCATAGTACAATCAAATTAAGTCTTTGTTTTTTTTTTTTTGTGAAAAATATAAATTAATTTTAATTGGATAGAGATACCGTTTATCATATGCAGATAAATAATATGTTCATCTAAGAGTTAGTTTATAGCTTTATATAAGGGTCTGTTTGAAATTCGTTTATTTCACTGAAATTGAAAACTTTTTACTGAAAATACGGTAAATATAGGTAAAAGTTAGCTGAATAAGTGATGGCAATGGGGTGGGGCGGGGCCGTGGGGTGGGGTCTTTGCCCCTGCCCCACATGGTTTTGTCTTGCCCCATCCCCACCTCGCATGACGGGAAAAATTTTCTCTCCCCATCCTTGCCCCTTGGCGCCTCACAAAGCTCTACCACACCTCGTAAAACTCTATTTTTTATTAATTTGCCCTATAACTAGTACAATTTTTTTTAAATCAAACCTATTTCATCAATAAAAATATATTTGAAATTACAACTAAATTTATCTCATCAAATTAAATTAATTTTTAGCAAAAATTAAATAATATTATCCAAGTGCTTCAAAAAAAAAAAAAAACAAAATCTCGTAGTATAACACATAACAAAATAGAGACAAAAAACCACGTTGGGTGAAATAAAATAAGTTAATATTGATATGTTTGTTTAAATAGTAAGGTTTTAGGGTATGAAAATTTTAAAATTATAACCCTTATCAACATGTGGCCGGACGGGATGGGGACGGGCAGGGTGGGGCGAAGCGGGGCAGGGCAGGGCAAAATTGCCATCTTTAAGTTGAAATAGTATAGTGGGACCCATAAATAATATCAAAAGTGCAGTATGACACATGAATAGTAACAAATATAAGCTGAATAGTAAAATAAGCTAGCAAAATTAATCAAGCTAAACAGGCACTAAGTGCTTAAATTATATACTTAAAAATGGTTTAAATTATCTTATTACTCCTCAGATGGACTTGATCTACCTACTTAACCAAAACTTGGTAAATTATGCTTTAAATGAGAGCTATCACAAAACCTACCCGGTAACTTCTTGCTAATGTTATAATGGAATCTTAAATCTTCACCTTAAATATCGGAAACAATTACTATTACATTATTTTGGACAATGACAAACCTAATTTAAGATGTAAGGATTGAATTTGGATTGGACCCAATATAGGATTGGGTTTTAGCCCAACAAGCTCAAATAATGAATTTGTAGATTGTGAGTAAAAGAACTAGTTCTATTTGGTAAGAAAGACAATAACAGTTATTTATTTAAGAGAATCAACACAAGTAAAGTGAGAAAATCTGTCCTCGGCACAATCCGAGGAGCTATGTTATAATATCAAGTTGATGATCAAGGTTACAAGAGTTCAAAGGATTATTACAAAGATTTTTTGGTTTTTCCCTCCCTCTTCTTTTAGGCTACCTTTTCATGCTATATACTATAATTTTGGTATCATCCCCACTATACACATGTAGGTTAGATTCTAGGAACTCCTTCTTGTCTCATCTAACACCTCCCAGAACCTTCAACTTGTAGTTGTAAGACTGCTTCACCACTGTTCATGTATCACCTCCACATTAATGTGACCAGAGAGTTAGCTGGGATGCATTTAATGTGGTGGTAATAGCTTTTGTAGATATTTGTTGCCTCCCTCTACTCCTCCCTTATCCAATATCTAACTTCTAACCGTAATGCAACCTTGAAGGATGTTCAGGATGACAGGGCATTTCTATTGATCTCGGATCTCTATTTCTGAGATAATTTTTCTCCTCGGACATATTTTGGACTATCATATACAATTTTTATTTCTCCTTCTTCTACCATTCCCATAATAACCTTATTTGATCATCCTCGGACTAGTAAATATCCTCGGATTGGGCCATAGGCCCAATTCGTATAGTTTTAATAGTACCATCTGGCTAACTAACCCCCACATAAGATAAATGTAATTCAATTTTGAAATTAAAATTAATCCCTTTTTGACATCCATAGACCTTTTTTTTTTTTTTTTTTTTTTTTTGAGAAAGTTGACATCCATAGACTTGATAATTGGATAAGAGTCAAAGACCCATGGAAAGCCAACCATTTTTAGAGTTATGCTTGGTATTTCATGCTCTCAAGTCTCAATGAGAGACAATATTGGTGTTTGTTAGAGTAATGATTAAATAATTAAATATTCTATTTTTCAAAAGTTTAAACTTTTGAATGCAAAATAAATTTCTACTTTACCTTCTATTTAATATATGAATGGGAGTGTTAACTCTATGTCCTATTTAAAAATTTAAAAGTCTTGACATGTTGGACTACCCACTTATTCAGGGAGAGTATGGATCTACACTTAAATGGGAGTATTAGAATAATAGTAAAATGATTAAATTCATAATTTTCAATTTAAATTTTTGGAATAATAGATAATTTATTTGTACTACTAAAAATTAGAAAGAAGGGGGAAAAAACCAGTAGGTAAAGACTATTGAATTATGACTATGTAATTTTAGTAGCAAAACAATGAGTTTAACAATTTAATGCACCTAATTTGGTGAATTGAAGAAATTTTCTTAGAAGTTTATAATTAACATTGACCTACTTTTCCTTAATATAAAAGAAACCTAATATTCTTTTATGAGATATGGTCAAAAACAAAATGGCATCCGATGCACTACATGTCTCAGTGTCTCACATAAATGTGAGTTTTATGTGTGAGATCCATATGTAGAACCTATTTTTATGTAGGAAGATGGTGTAATAGATCACATCTGATGCAATGAATAATTTCACCTTTTGTTGAGTTAGAACTTAGAACTAGAAAAATACACATTAAAGTTGATTATCATTAGAAAAGGAGTTAATTGTACTTATCCTTTTTTTTTTTTGGCTATGTTTTCAGCTTTTTATAAACTTTAAAATTGAGAATGTCCCTTGCTATTTTAGTTATCCGTCAATTTTAACCCCAAAAAACAAAAAAAATTTGAAGCACTATCTAATAGGAATTTGAATTTTCCGTGAAATTTGACAAAAATTCTAACAATAAATTAGAAGAAATTTTGCCCAACTTTCTTTTCTATTTTAATAGAGACAAATATTGCCTTACTTTAAAAAGTAGGAAGACATTACAAATTATTAGAATTCCATCATATCTAAAGGGAAAGTATAATTTGGACTAGAGAGAAATAGGAGTCTTTGTATCGTTTCCCATGATACAAGGACTAAAAGAAAGATAAATTTGCATGTATTATTTAGTCTTGTCGTGGTCTCTATTTTATTGTTTCGGGTGTATTTTCCACAATAATAATAGTATTCCAATGAAAAGACTTTAAAGGCCCGGCAAAATTGACATTATTAATAAGACTCAACAATCTGTTCTTCCCAAAATTTGTAAGTTAGCCTAAATATGTTGCCTAATCATGTTATCTTGTGGTGCTTGCTATTTTATTGTTTGGGGTGTATATTCAGAACAATAATAGTTCTCTAATGAAAAGACTATAAAGGCCCTGGAAACTTCGACATTATTAATAAGACTCGGCAATCCAAATTGTCCCAAAAAATTGTGAATTAGTCCACATTGTCTAACCATGTTATCTTGTGGTGCTTGCTATTTTATTGTTCGGGGTATATTTTTCACAACAATTATAGTACTCCAATGAAAAGACTATAAATGCCCTAGAAATTTCAACATTATTAATAAGACTCAGCAATTCATTCTCCCCAAAATTGTGAGTTAGCCCAAACACATTATCTTGTAGTGCTTGCTATTTTATTGGTTTGGGTGTATTTTTTTACACCAAAAATAGTGCTCCAATGAAAAGATTGTAAAGACCCTGGAAACTTCAATGTTATTAATAATACTCGGCAATTCATTCTCTCCAAAATTTGTGAGTTAGCCTAACCATGTTATCTTGTGGTGATTGCTATTTTATCGTTCAGGCTGCATTTTTCACAACAATAATAGTACTCCAATGAAAAGACTATAAGAGCCTAGGAAACTTCAACATTATTAATGAGACTAGGCAATCTGTTCTCCCCAAAATTTGTGACTTAGCCTAAATACTAGTACTATCTATATACCTGGTTTATGGAAGTTTCATTGTTTGCTCTTTTGGATTCTCACTCTAGCTTACTGATAAATTTGTTTTTCAGGTGTTCTATCTAAGGGTGTCAAGTGTTTTAATATTTAGAAGAGACATTCTAGACTAATAATGGTGTGGCATGTATCATGTATGTCTAAACTAGCTATTCACTTGACCTGGAGAAGGTGTGGCATATGTATAATAGTTACCTTTTTCTTTTTTCTTTTTTTTCTAAATAAAAAAAGAGTTTCTAATGTGTACTCATTGACTTCATGTCATTTATATATACTTACTACTGTCTTATTGAATAAAGGGTCCGGTTAATGTGTGCCCTTAAAGCACATATTAAACCATCTATTTTTTGAAATATTTTCTCGAAAATTGAAAAAACATAATTAATTATTGTGTGTCCTAAGGACACATATTAGCAAAATTCTTAAATAAAAAAAATTAAGCTGGAGCCAAATCATCACTTGGGATAGAGCAGCTTGTTTCTTTGCTTGTATCTTCACACCTATGTCATTAATAAATTCTAGTGATTGATTATGATGGCAATGATGGCATACTACTCTTGGGACTTGGGATGCTTAAGCATGATGATATCAGTTCAATCATTCGTGTATAAGCAACTATTTTGAGAAAACAACTACTTATTAAAAAAGTGAAGTTTTGAAGATGAGAACTGTCCTGCCACCATTAATGTGGCAAGATTATGCTGATGCCAGGAAATTATGTTCCTGTTGGAATGATCTGGAGCTCTAAAAGCGCGTGCTGAGAAGCAGTTGTTTATAGTGATTCTTACTATGGCTTTGTTATGATTGAGCAATATCGTTTTTACTTGAGTAAACCACTACAACCACCCTTATTATACACTAATCACATCAGATCAAGTCAGTAATTATGAAAAATATTAGTGTCCCTATTCTTATTGTCATGATTTAGCTTCTCAAAATGATTATCCACTAGTTAAAGTTTCCTTTTCTCCTTTGGCTTTTTATTGAATACTTGAATGAGCCTTGTAGATTTGGATTACACAATTCCCAAGCTCACCCATTATTGTGGTTAGAGCAATTGATCAAAGAGCACTGGTCAAGTAAAACATAATGGAATTCCACCAAAGAAATTGAAATGTGATAACATATGATGACTTTTTCCTAGAAGAAGAAGAGATCTACGCTTTGACAATCTCTTAAAAGCCATCGTCATCTTAATTGGACACTGGTGTGCATATATGGCACCGGTAATTGTGGCAAAAATGTGAGAATTAAATTCCGTGGTTTCAATTGTCATGAAGAGCTTTCATGATGGGAGACAAGTTGTGTTGTAATATTCAAGTTCCTAATTAACTAGACATTAAACCCAGTATTTTCAACTATCTCGACTATGATATGAATATGACTTCATTGGAATTTGAAGCACAGATTACGTGTAAATTGGTTACCAAGTCAAATATATAAGAGAAACGCCATGTTACTAATTAATGTGAGCTCACCAATTTAATTTTAAGTTTAGCGTTATCATCATTTGGTTATGCAACCACTGGCAAGTGTGGTGTAGCGGTAGAAAGTCCTCAGAAAGAACAAAATGCCAAGAAGTCGTGGGTTCAAGTAGTTTTAGCATACTATGTTGTGCGCTAGTAATACTCACAGGCTTACCAAAAAGCTTAAGTGACAATATACCATATAAGTTGTGGAAAAATGATTACACACACGAGCCTCTTTTTTATTTCTAAAAAAAAAAGGTTATGTAATTTGATATATTACTAAATAAAATCACAAACCCTATATGTTTGTCATTTTCTAACGTATCAATACAGATGTCTCTCTTATTATTTTTATTTTAACAAAAAACAGATACCTCTAAAAGAAATAGATTACAATGATACAGATGCCTCTGGCCCGTGTTAAAGCGATTGGATGAAGTGGGGAGCCCAACCCAAAGCCCAATGGTTTCTGGATTTTCAAACGTGTCCATTTCCTTCAAACCCAACAGAATTGCTATCTGAGCTTGAAGGCCCATTTCCCTTTTAGCTATGTTTCCCTCACCAAAACTTTAGATGTATCAACGTACATTTCAATAAGCTGAATTGATAGTCTTTTTTTGTTAAATACATGATCTAATCTTCCAAGTTTCAATCCTGTCTAATCCAAAAGAAATCCATAATAAAGAATAATAACCATGTCAAAAGACACTGTATATTTTAAATCCTATTATATGGGAAAAAACTCTAAATGTCTCAAATGGATTATAAGTTAGTTAAATGTTAAAGTATAAGGATTTTTTTTGGGGGTCTATTTCAAGAGATAAAGGTAGCTCAATTGATGAAAATTTGTGTTAGGATGACCTTATTTTTATGGGTTCATTTAATTTAAAAAATAAATTGTATTAAAGTATGTTGATGCCCATTTTTACGACACATTTTGTACAAGTCCGATTCAACAAAAATCGACTTCCATCTAGGCTCAATTCATGTATTATATTTTATTTTTTTAAGCATGACCCAAGCCCATGCGATTTATGGGGGAAATTAAGGAAGTGTGGTTTGGAGGGTATGGGTCGGTTTTTTTCGAACCTTTTGCATGAGCCTAACCAATGCGTGCTACCAAGTGGGCAAGGGACACTGGTATCACCTCAAGCTTATGGAGAAAGTCTTGTACCCGAAATTTCCACCCCAAAAGAGCTTTTATGCTCTAGCTAACTATGGCCCAAAGTTTCTGCCCTAACCTAATTTTGCTACCATATTTTCTTTTCCACCCAAAAAACACAGCTGACCCTAATTAGCTAGCCTATTGTAGCCAAGGTGTCAAAAGCCTACAATGACAAGGAAACAATTAATGGAACCAGCCACTTTATTTCCAAAATCATGTCAAACTCTTCCCTAAACAAAAGCAACCCAGGCCAAAACACCAAATTACTATCATGGGGGATAAAAGCCTCTTCCACTACTCAAAAACCAATCATTAGCAACACCCCAAACTCTATATAAAACTCTCTCTTCAGCTCAAAAATAACCAACTATGTTCTACCCTCAGAGCTGAAACTTTAGAGCAAAAGCCCATTCAGCCAGCTAATATTCTCACAATTCCAAAGCTTAGGGGTGAAAATATGGGTACAGTGAAATCTTCTCTCTCTTTTTCACAACCTCTCTCAATTTCTTCTTCTCACTGACTGTGGGTCGAAGTTTCAGACCTGTTATATTTTTATGTTTTTTCTGCACTTTTGTTATTAGTATTTTGATTCTCTCTTGTCAAAACACAATTAGCCTTTTATTCATTATACATTTGGAATTTTGAGCTTGATTCTCCTCAATAAACACTTCTAAAGAACTCAATGGGAGATTTGGGCCGTTCTCGCATTTTCGGCCCTTGTTGCAAAAACGCCCCCGACAAAGTATATAATTATTTTTTAAATAAAAAAAATATAAAAAGCTATCAAATTATCGAGTAAAAGTCCCTTCACCTTCAGTTTTAACTTCCAACAAGAAGGAAAGTTGTTGTAAATAAATCCTTCAAACCCATACAACATTTTTTTATTAGGTGTAAAATTTTAAAATCTATCTATCGAATTGCATATTCTTTATTTTCTTAATAAAGATGTCAAATTTTATTCAAATCAGTTGTTATTTTTATGCATAATTTTATATTACAAAAACATGAAATTTAAACATGTGATTGATAACATAGTTATTGTTTATTAATCTTTGATTTTTTTTTTAAATTGCGAGAATTGAGGATATAATAAAACATGTAATTTAACAATTAAATTTTCAAAATGTACATCTAATAAAAAGATAGATTTTAGGTGAAACTACAATGTTAGTTCCTCAAATTTACCCTCATAGCACAATTGGTCCCTCAAATTTCAATTGAGTACAGTTTGTCCTTCAAGTTTTAAAAATGAGTTGTATTAGTCCTTTTACTAACTTCCATTAGTGGTGTTACTTACATGACTAACAGAACAATGACTTGAAATTTTGTTTAATGACTTAACCTTTTTTTAATTAAAAAAAATTACAATAACTAGTTTCCACTTTAGATCAAATCTAAAGCAAACTGACCCGGTTGAAATCAAATCTAAAATCACAACCCAATTACAAATTCTCGTCAATTCATTCCTTACTCAGCCTACTCCTGACAATTTTCCTCCTAAATGTCATTTTCTCGCATACAGCATCAATGATCAATCTTGGGAATAATTTGACACTCCTGTCTCCGTGTGCAAGCTAATTGGTGGTGGTAATAGTGTTGCAACTGATGATGATGGTGATACTCTCTATTAGTTTTCATTCAATAATTTTGAGAGGGATGATTTGATTATACACACTTACAATCTATTTACAAATGAGTGGTTCAAGGGTAGTCTCTACGCTTGTGATGAAATTTTTGGGAATAAAGAATGTATCACTGATCGTCATCCTCACACCGTCTCTCTCTCTCTCTCTCTCTCTCTCTCTCTCTCTCTCTCTCTCTCTCTCTCTCTCTCTCTCTCTCTCTCTCTCTCTCGTGCGTTTGTGAAACAAAAATCAAATAATGAATGGGATTTAATTTTTAATCGGGTTGTGATTTTAGATTTGATATTGGGTTAGTTTGCTTTAGATTTGATTTAAAGTGGAAACTAGTTATTGTAATTCTTTAATTAAAAAAATGTAATGTCATTAAAAAAACGCCAAGTTATTTTTCTGTTAGCCATGTAAATAATACCACTAACAGTAGTTAGTAAAATGACTAATACAACTCATTTTTTAAACTTGAAAGACTAACTGTGCTTAGTTGAAACTTGAAGAACCAATTATGTTCCGAGGATAAACTTTAGGAATGGCAATTTTTACCCGACCTGCGGGTATAGTAGGGTTGGGTTTGGGTTTGGGTTTGGGTTTTTAAAATAAAATCCCCGAAGTGGGTTCAGGTCGGGTGTAGGTTTTGCATAATACTCGCCCCAAACTTGGACCCGACCAGACCCATTTAACCTAAAATTACCAAAAAAAAACCTATATATATATATACACACATATATAAACCTATCAACTATTCTAACCCTAACTCTCAAACTCACTCAGCAGCCGCCCCGCCCCGCCCCGCCACCACCCACTCGCAACAACAGCCACCCCACCCCCATCCACTCGCCCTTACTTTCAAGTCTCACACTCACTTACTCTCACCGCTAGCCCAAGTGTGTCACCGACTCACCACCTCACCAGTTCATCACAGGTTCAACCTTCAAGCTCTCTGATGGAGATCAAGGCACCGCTTCGAAGGATCTCGTTCAAGTACCAATTGGGCCGGTTACGAGAGCACGAGCAAAGAATTTCAAGGATGTACTCAACAGACTCATCCAAGAGTTATGGGCTCAAGCAAATTCGTGGAGGCCCATTGAGCATGATCCACGTGGGCAACAAAAAATCGTCACCTTGATTCAAGTTCTAGAAGGATCCAGTTCAGGCTAAGAATTGGCAAGAAATATTTTGGGTCTATTCTAGAAGGATCGGGTTGCATGGCTATTCTAGGCGCCACTTTCTTTCCTTTTATGTTGTCTTTTTTCCTTCTATATGACTCTAGGTGTCCAGCCTTTATTGCCTTATATGTCTTGTGTGTTTTAGGAAGGTAAGGATTTCTTTCCTTACCCATTTTCAGCTTTAATTAGGTTTTCTATGTTAGGGTTTTTTTTTTTTTTTTCTTGTAATGTTCAACCCTTTAAATAGGTGCATAAGCAATGGAAAATGGGGACATTGATTATTGATAAAACTTGTGAGGTTTATTCTCTTTGGTTCTTTGAAGAACTACTCGAACTTATCGAGAATTCCCGTGGCGTTCATCTCGACTTATCAAACGGAGTTTCCACCACTGTTTGTGGCGTCTTCCTTATACCGAGGTTCTTGTTTGTCATAAACAACGGGTCGAGGTCTCCCATTTGAATCTGTCCATAGAACGATCTTGGGTTCCCTTTCATTGTTGGGTCTCGTTATTTTTTACGGGGTTCACATCATTTGGTATCAGAGCAGGTTTCTAGTTCAGGTTTGTCTATCCTTTAACATATTTATCTCTTCTTAGCTGAATTTCCTTTACCCTATCTGTTCAATCTTTGTGTGTCTTGTTGATGTCTAAACTTTTGGTCTGATCTCACATCTCTTAGTTATTTCGAAATCTTATTTCATTATTCTCAAAAGCTAGTTGCTGATCATTAAAAAAAAAAAAAAGAGAGAGAGACTCGAAGAAGAAGACAGAAAGGAGTCCGAACAAAAAAAAAAAAAAAAAAAAAATTCACTATTCTGTGTTTCCAAAATTCCAAACTGCTGTATTCCTTCTAATTCTAATTCTAATATGAAAATTCCCATATTCCTTACATTCAAATCTGAGATTCCTTGATTAGTTCTTAGTGAATTATTGCTGGAAATTTTGAGTTGTTTGTTTAGTTTCAAAAGAATTGAAAGAGAATTATCGAGTGGAAAAAGGCAAGAGTGGTGAGAACATCAGAGGGTAAAAGCCATATTATTTTGAGTGAAACACGAGTGGAGAATGATCCACATTCTTGAGTGTAAACACGTAAGGGAGTGATTCGTGAGGTTCCTTTTTTTTTTCTTCTAACCTTTGTTTTGCAGCAATCATGTCTCGCGATAGTGGTAAGAGCATTGCCGAAGATGATACAAAATTGGTTGATCCGAAAGTGTTTTTGAAGGCCATAATGAGCGAGATGAGGCGTGTGATGAAGATAGAGATGGCGCAGGTTCACGAACGAATAGATCAGATGGAGAATAGACGTGAGGAGCAACCACAAAACGGTCGTAATTTGCGTAAAAGGGAAAGAGTTCCACCGAGGGAGGAGGATGAAGAGCGTAATGGGTCTGGTTTTGATGAAGAAGACGATCGGGATTCCATTGTTAGCAATAGGAGACCTGGAGGAAGATTTAGAGAAGTTAGGAATCACGAAGATAACAACTTGGGTGGTATTAAGATGAAGATTCCATCCTTTCAAGGTAGGTCTGATCCTGAGGCATATCTTGAGTGGGAGAAGAAGATGGAGTTCGTGTTTAATTGCCACAATTACTCCGAACAAAGAAGGTAAAATTAGCCGTGATTGAATTTTCTGAATACGCTATTACTTGGTGGGATCAGCTTGTGATAAACAAGAGGCGGAATAGAGACCGCCCAATAGACACATGGGAGGAGATGAAAGTAGTGATGAGAAAGCGATTCGTTCCAAGTTACTACTACCAAGAGTTGTACAAAAAGCTACAAGGTCTTAGACAAGGGAGTCGAAGCGTAGAGGATTACTACAAGGAGATGGAGATTGCTATGATCCGCGCTAATGTAGAGGAGGATCGGGAGGCTACAATGGCTAGGTTTTTGCTTAGCTTAAATTGGGAGATCCATGATAAGGTAGAGATGCAGCATTATGTGGAATTGGAAGATATGGTGCATATGGCTATCAAAGTGGAACAACAACTCAAGAAAGGGAATGGGACACGTGCAGGCCATAACTCTAGTTCTACCTCTTGGAAATCGAGTCATGCTAAGCCGCTAGACAAGTCACAAACGCCCAAACCCGAGCGCAAGTCCGTGACCACCTGCCACGTTCCTCAAGGTAAAACCGAAGCCTCTACCTCTAGGAATCGTGATATTAAATGTTTTAGATGTCAAGGTAGGGGCCACATAGCAAGTCAATGTCCAAACAAGCAAGTCATGGTGTTGCAAGCCAATGGTGAAATTGTGACCGATGATGAAGATTCCGACACTGACGACATGCCGCCATTAGAGGATGTTTCCGAGGAGGAGTATTTAGCCCCTAGCGCATTGACATTGGTGGCGAGGAGAGCATTGAGCTTGTAAGCAAAAGGAGTTGATGAAATACAGCGGGAGAACATCTTTCACACTAGGTGCTACGTTAAAGACAAGGTATGTAGTGTGATTATTGATGGTGGAGAACTAATGTTGCAAGCACAGTTATGGTGGAGAAATTGGGATTGCCCATGGTAAAGCACCCTAGACCGTACAAGTTGTAATGGCTAAATGATAGTGGTGAGATCAGGGTGAACAAGCAAGTGTTAGTTGCATTTCGAATCGGTAAATATGAAGATGAAGTGTTGTGTGATGTAGTACTGATGCAAGCGGGACACTTATTGCTAGGGCGTCCATGACAGTTCGATAGGCAAGTGAAGCATGATGGCTTTACGAATAAGTACTCTTTTGTACTTAATCAATAATCAATCACTTTTGTACCATTGACACCGCAGCAAGTATATGAGGATCAAGTAAGATTACAAAAGGAGAGTGATCAAAAGAAAGAGAGTGAGCAAAAGAAAAAGAGTGAAAATCAGAGAGAGGCCAAGAAAAATGAGGGAGGAAAAGAAAATCAAAGTTTGGCCCTTGAGAGAAAATCAGAGAGAAAACAAAAGAATTTCTATGCAAAAGTGAGTGAGATCAAGCAAGCAATGTTTTCAAATCAGCTGATGATTGTACTTTTGTACAAAGAGACACTTTTAAACACTAATGAACTTGATATTGCTTTGCCTAGTTCTATTGTTTCTCTTTTGCAGGAGTACGAGGATGTCTTCCCCGAGGAAACACCACATGGGTTACCTCCAATTCGAGGGATTGAACATCAAATGGATTTTGTTCCCGGTGCAACCATTCCAAACCGACCAGCTTATAGGAGCAATCTCGAGGAGACAAAGGAGCTTCAACGGCAGGTAAGTGAATTGTTGGAGAAAGGGCACATGAGGGAGAGCATGAGCCCATGTGCGGTTCCGGTCTTACTTGTACCTAAGAAGGATGGGACGTGGAGAATGTGCGTTGATTGCCGAGCCATCAACAACATAACGGTAAAGTATCGTCATCCTATCCCACGCTTAGATGATATGTTAGATGAGCTGCATGGTTCTTGCATATTTTCTAAGATTGATTTAAAAAGTGGTTATCATCAAATTAGGATAAAAGAATGAGATGAATGGAAAACCGCCTTTAAAACAAAATATGGTTTGTATGAATGGTTAGTTATGCTTTTTGGTTTGACTAATGCTCCGAGCACCTTTATGAGACTTATGAACCATGTTTTGCGTGCATTTATAGGCAGATTTGTTGTTGTCTATTTTAATGATATACTCATTTATAGCAAAAACATAGACGATCATGTAGTACATTTGAAATCCGTTTTAGATGTGTTAAGGAAAGAAAGGTTGTTTGCTAATTTAAAGAAATGCACTTTTTTCACCAATAAGCTTGTATTTTTTGGGATTTGTTGTTACTGCACAAGGTATACAGGTTGATAAAGAGAAGGTACGTGCAATCCAAGATTGGCCGAGCCCCACAAGTGTAGGTAATGTTCGTAGTTTTCATGAACTTGCTAGTTTCTACCGGCGGTTCGTGAAGGACTTCAGTAGCTTAGTCGCACCGCTTACCGAAGTGATCAAGAAAAATGTTGGATTTTGGTGGGGAGAAGAACAAGAGAAGGCATTTCAATTAATCAAAGAGAAGTTGACTAACGCACCTTTGTTGTCTTTACCCAACTTTTCTAAAACGTTTGAAATTGAATGTGATGCTTCAGGTATTGGTATAGGCGCCGTTCTTATGCAAGAAGGACGACCAATTACTTACTTCAGCAAGAAACTCAGCGGGGCAGCCTTAAACTACCCAACTTATGACAAGGAGTTGTATGCATTGGTTTGGGTTTTAGAGATGTGGCAGCACTACCTATGGCCTAAGGAGTTCGTGATTCACACCGATCATGAGTCCTTGAAACACTTGAAGGGCCAACACAAGCTAAACAAAAGGCATGTGCGATGGGTGGAGTTCATAGAGACGTTTCCATACGTCATTTGGTACAAGCAAGGTAAGGAGAATGTAGTCGCCGATGCACTTTCTCACAGGTATGCCTTACTCTCCACACTTGATGCAAAATTGCTTAGTTTTGAACACATTAAAGAATTATATGCTGAAGACCGCGAATTTTGTGAGGAATATCGAGCTTGTGAGAAAATCGCCTCTGGTAAGTTCTTTAAGCTTGATGGATTCCTATTTCGGGAAAATAAGCTATGCGTGCCTAATTGTTCTATGAGGGGGTTATTAGTGCAAGAATCACATGGTGGGGGATTAATGGGACATTTTGGAGTTGCAAAGACTTTAACTATTTTGCAGGAACACTTCTATTGGCCTCACATGAAACGAGATGTCGAACAGATTTGTGGTAGATGTGTCACATGTAGGCAAGCTAAATCCAAAGTGCAGCCCAACGGTTTGTATACTCCTTTACCAATTCCTAATGAGCCTTGGATTGATATCTCAATGGATTTTGTGTTAGGACTACCTAGGACTAAACGTGGAAGAGATTCAATTTTTGTGGTCGTGGATAGATTTTCTAAAATGACACATTTTATTCCATGTCACAAAACATATGACGCTTCGCATGTTGCTGATTTGTTCTTTAGAGAGATTGTGAGATTACATGGCATGCCTAGGACAATTGTTTCGGATAGAGATGCTAAGTTCTTGAGCTATTTTTGGAAGACTTTGTGGTGTAAGCTAGGTACTAAGTTATTGTTTTCCACTACTTGTCATCCACAAACTGATGGTCAAACTGAAATAGTAAATAGGACTTTGTCTACTTTATTGAGGGCAATCATTAGAAAGAACATCAAAACATAGGAAGAATATTTACCACATGTTGAGTTTGCATATAATAGAGCTGTTATTCTGCTACCAAATTTTCGCCATTTGAAATTGTGTATGGGTTTAATCCTTTAACTCTATTGGATTTATCTCATTTACCTTTGACGGAGCACGTTAATTTAAATGGCAAAAAAAAAAGCTGACTTTGTGAAGCAGATTCATGAGAAAGCAAGACTCAACATTGAGCAAAGAACGGAGCAATATGCCACACAAACCAACAAGGGACGTCGCAAATTGGTTTTTGAACCCAGAGATTAGGTTTGGCTGCATATGAGAAAAGAAAGATTCCCGGCGAAAAGATGTTTCAAATTGCTCCCAAGAGGAGATGGTCCCTTCCAAGTCCTCGAGCGTATCAATGACAACGCTTACAAGCTAGATTTACCTAGTGAGTACGATGTAAGTGCCACTTTTAATGTTACTGATTTGAGTCCTTTTGATGTAGGTGCTGATTTGAGGGTAAATCCTTTTCAAGAGGAGGGGAATGATGGAGATCAAGGCACCGCTTCAAAGGATCTCGTTCAAGTACCAATTGGACCGGTTACGAGAGCACGAGCAAAGAAGTTTAAGGATGTACTCAACGGACTCATCCAAGAGTTATGGGCTTAAGCAAATTCGTGAAGGCCCATTGAGCATGATCCACGTGGGCAACAAAAAATCGTCACCTTGATTCAAGTTCTAGAAGGATCCAGTCAAGGCTAAAAATTGGCAGGAAATATTTTGGGTCTATTCTAGAAGGATCGGGTTGCATGGCTATTCTAGGCGCCACTTTCTTTCCTTTTATGTTGTCTTTTTTCCTTCTATATGACTCTAGGCGTCCAGCCTTTATTGCCTTATATGTCTTGTGTGTTTTAGGAAGGTAAGGATTTCTTTCCTTACCCATTTTCGGCTTTAATTAGGTTTTCTATGTTAGGGTTTTTTTTTTCTTGTAATGTTCAGCCCTTTAAATAGGTGCATAAGCAATGGAAAATGGGGACATTGATTATTGATAAAACTTGTGAGGTTTATTCTCTTTGGTTCTTTGAAGAACTACTCGAACTTATCGGGAATTCTCATGGCGTTCATCTCGACTTTATCAAACGAAGTTTCCACCACCGTTTGTAGCGTCTTCCTTATACTGAAGTTCTTGTTTGTCATAAACAACGGGTCAAGGTCTCCCATTTGAATCTGTCCATAGAACGATCTTAGGTTCCTTTTCGTTGTTGGGTCTCGTTATTTTTGACGGGGTTCACATCACTCTCACTGACCCACCCTCAAATCTCTTAGTCCCTTACACCTCTCATTCCCTCACGCCTCAAGTCACTCTCACTCTCTCAGTCCGCCGCCGATCCATCCTCACAGGCCAACGCGGCAAGCTCTCGTTGAACCACCTTCACTCTCACTCTCTCAGTACCCCCCTCAGTACTGATTCATAGTTATTTACTGCCAATTTGGGGCCTTCTTCTCACAAGTGGTTGTGGCAGAGTGAAGTTTCTTGAACAAGTTGGTGAAGGGGAGAAGAGCCAAAAAAAATTGTTTTTGTAAATTTGTTTGCTCCGAATGGTTGTTTATAGATGTGAAGTTTCACTGGGTAATGGACTAATGCTTGAATTAAATATCATTGGATGTGAATTTCATTAGACCTGAGTTCATTAGGCAATACTTGATTCTTGTATATGTTTGATTTTTGCTTAGTTTATGTTTGATTTATTTTGGATTTCAGAATTGGGCCAAGGGTTAGGGCTAAAAGTTGAAAACATAAAATTGATCTTTTTTTTTTTTAAATTTGGAAAAACGGTTTAGGGTAGGGCCCAACGGGATGGGTTTGGGGTTTTAAAAAAAGCCTGTTTATTAAATGGGAAAGGTTCGAGTAATGGGGATAGGCCCGCGGGGCAGGTTTGGGAATTAGAAAATCCACTTCAAACTCAACCTGTTGTCGTTCCTAAATTTGAGGGACCAACTTTGTAACTTCGCCTAAATTTTACTAATATGCCTTTAGAATATCAATTAAAAAACAAATTTAGGAAACTTTTTATTGAGAAATGAAAAAAGTAACTAATTTCTTAAATAATTTTAAAAAAAATTTATAAAAAAATTTCTAAAATAAATAATTAATAAGACCATTAAAAAAAATGTAAGAGAAGTTTGAAGAATTTTTTTCCTCTTAACCTAAACTTCCGAACAAAAAATAGGATCGAAGAGAAATTGGCGAATACGAAACTGTAGCGGGTACGTTTGAAAAAAAACAGTGAGATGTCAATGTCAAGTCACAGTCAGCGAGTGACGTTTAGCAGTCATACAATTGAATGTCGGTCGTGATGATCATGGTTTTAGTGGGCCTTTGTGGGGGCCCACCCAACTGCCACCTCATTAGAATCTCTGTCTGTCTCTCTCTTTCTCTTATTTTTTGTTTGTTTTGGTTAAAAAAACACTGACTTTTTGACAGAGACTGAAAGAAAGAGAAATTTACATACACACACACAGGTGTTGTTGGGTTTGGGCTGTACCCACTGCCCACTTTTGCTTTGCTTTGTTTCACTTCTATCATCTCATCTCATCATTTCTGACTTTTCTCACCCTTGTGGAAAGTGGCTATTTTGACGTATTGAAGATTTTAAAAGAGCCACTGCAATTTTTTCTTTGATAATTTGGCATCATCGAAGAGAAAAAAAATATTGAAACTAACAAAAAAAATAAAACTCCCCCAAAACAGACAATAAAGATGATAAATGCATATGACTATATGAGCTGATTGTGTCATATTGATTGGTCCTCTTTGTTTGTCCAACATTACTCAATTCTAATGTCACTATTTCAACAGCAATTTCAACTTCTTGTTTGTATTTTAAATAAGGGTTTATTTGAAATTTACTTATTTTACTGAAATTGAGAATTTTTTTATTATAAATATGATAGATAAATGTAAAAGTTAGCTGAAATAACGTGAAACCCATGAATAATACCAAAAAGTACAATGGGGCCCATGAACAGTTGCAAAAATAAGCTGAATAGTAAAATAAGATGGCTTTTTAACTTGGAGCCAAACACACGCTAAGAGTGTTTGAATACCGCTTATTTTGTAAAACTAAAAAATTATTGCTAAAAGTATTGTAGATAAAGATAAAAGTTAGTTGAAATAATACAATGAGATTCATAAATAGTAGTAAAAATAAACTGAATAGTGAAATAATTTTCATTTTTTATCTATACCCAAACAAACGCACACTAAATCAGACTTTTTTTTTTTTTTTTTTTTTTGTTTATGTTTCTGCTAATCATCAATTGGTTTGTAGTTTATACCAAGTTGGTGACACCAATTTTTTTAATAGTTTTTATTTTTTGCACAATTTTTTTGTGTATTTTTTGCACAATCTTTTCTGATAAGAAAAAGTTTATTTTTGTGCTATTACTACAATTATAAAATTAATTGATTTCAAGAGACTGCCACCTCTCTTATCACTTATATTTGTCTCTTTTTTTTTTTTTTCTTTTTTTTTTTTTCTAAATTTAAGGATTTTTTTTAACTGCAAATTTTAACAATGACTTAGTTGACAACCATGATCACATACTTTTATTAAGAGAAAAAAAAAATTGTTGAATTCTACTCTCTTTATCATAGTACAATTAAATTAAGTCTTTGTTTTTTGTGAAAAATATAAATTAAGTCTGATTGGATAGAGATACCGATGATCATATGCAGAGAAATAATTTGTTCATCTAAGAGCTAGTTTATTATTAGCTTTATTAAGTGTTTAAATTATACCCTTAAAACTGTTTAACTTATCTTATTAGTCCTCGGATGGACTTCATCTACCTACTTAACCAATACTTGGTCAATTATGCTTTAAGTGAGATCTATCGCAAAACCTAACCCATAACTTCTTGCTAAATGTTCTAATGGAATCTTAAAACTTCACCTTAAATATCGGGAACAATTTCTATTACATTATTATGGTCAATGACAAACCAAATTTAAGATACGTGCAATTCAATTTTGAAATTCCTTTTTGAGATCCATGGATTTGATAATTTGATGAGGATCAAAGACCCAGGAAAGCCAACCATTTTCTGAGTTATGCACTTATGCTTGGTATTTGATGCTGAGCAAGTATTGGTACTTGTTAAAAAATTTTAAATAATTAATTTTTTTAATAACTTAAACTTCTAGAACAATAGATAATTTATCATGGTCTTAAATTTGAAATAAATTTTTACTTTTATCTTCTATTTAATAGTACATGAATGAGAGCGTTAACTTTATCTCCTATTTTAAAATTTAAAAGTTTTATATTTTAGACTACCTACTTATTAAGAAAGAATATAAATCTACACTTAAATGAGAATGTTAGAATGATAGTAAAATGATTAAATTCATTATTTTTTAATAATCTATATTTTTTGGATAATCGAGGATTTATCTTCGCTAGCATAATTAGAAAGAATGGGGAAATATCCTAGAGGAAAATAAGCAAAACAATGAGTCAGACCATTTAATGCACCTAATCTGGTGTATTGAAGAAAACTTCATAGAAGCTTCTAATTAACATTGAGTCATTGACTAACTTTTCCTTCACATAAAAGAAACATGTTATTCATTTATGAGATATTGTCAAAAACAAAATGGCATCAGATGCACCAAGTCTCACATAAATGTGACTTTTAGATCCACATGTAAAACTTATCTTTATATGAGAAGATGTAATAAATCATATGTGCAATGAATAATTTCAAGTTTTGTTAAGTTGAAATTAGAAAAATACACACCAAAGTTGATTATTGTGGGGGTCAAAAACACGGGTTGTGATTAATAGACCAAAAATTCTTGATCAACAAAAATAATTTCTAAGAATGGATTTTTAAAATCCACAATAGAAATATTGGACAAGAATTGAAGTACAAAACAAATTAGATTAAGAAAACCTTTCTCCTGATATACAAAATATAAATAAAAAAGGATTACAAACTCTTGTTATTTCTCTCATTCTCCTCAATTATTCTAGATCTCCAACTCTGTGGGCTAACTCTTCCCTCTATTCTTTCTTTCCTCATTCCTCCTTTCCTGTGCATTTTCTAGTTGAATGACAAAAGATACTTGTTCCATCAGCCACTCCTCCTACCATTTCTTGATTATAATGAAAGACTTTTAGGGTGCCTTTATTGTTCAGTCCAGTTATTCATCATTTAATATAACTAATATTAGGTAGGGACACCCAATTAATGTGGAGGTGGCTATTACTTTGGGTTTTGCATCATCCTCTTCAAGTTCCTTGAGAAAGAGGACCAAGATAATGTCCTCGTCAATCTAGTTGGATTCTCTCCTCGATTAGGTACTCCTCTAATTCCCACGATGGGTTGTCTGGGCCGTCCTACTACTACATAGGCTTGGGCTCTCAATGTCGGGATCTTGGACCGTCTTCACATTTTGGAAATTTATGTGGCATTCTTTCTTTGGCCCATGGTCCACGAGGTGGTAATGTTCGTTTCCCCCACAATATTTATTTCCAATAAATTTGAAGAAATATTGCCTAACTTTCATTTTTATAGAAAAAAAAAATTACCTAACTTAAAAATGTCTTGTTAATAGGTGCCCTCAATCATTTGTTAATAAACTATTTTAGAAAATTTTTAATATCACTTTTGTGAAAAATATAATAAAAAATTGTCAAAAACTCAATTATTTTTTATTTGTTTATAAAAAAATTTCTAAACAAATGTCTTTAAGAGAATGTTAACAAAATCCAACCTTTTAAGAAACATTACAAATTATGATTACATCTCTCTCTCTCTCATATATATATATATAAGGGGAAAGTGGAATTTTGACGTAGAAAAAGCAAAGGATGCTTCGTAATTGTGTGGTTTCAAATGATTCCACACAGTATGGAGAAAAAGAAAGAGAAAATGTGGTAGAGAGTGGTGCACGAATCAAATAGTGAGGGCGCTAATAACAATGGTTTGATAATAATGGAGCAGACAAATTAACCATACTCATTCATTGTGGATGACGTACCTTCTGTGCTGTTGCAGCTGTTCCATGTACCCCGCCCTTTTTTACGTGACTTGGATCTCACAAACAACAACTCCTTCTCTCCATTTTATCTCTGTGTTTCATAACTCACATTTTTTTTTTTTCTTGCTTTACGTTTTTCTCAAGCCAAAAGTTAAACCCTTATTAGAAAAGTAAGTACTCCTTTGCAAGACACTCAGACACAACCATAATAATGCTATAAATGTATATTTTATTTGCTATTGTTTAATCTTTCTAGGTAGAAACTATGCCATACATGGTGGTGGGAACTGAAAACAAAGTAAACCAAACTTTAAAAAACAATGCTTTGGGAAATGGTTTTTTTTTTCTTTTTTGCTTCTCTTTTCCCCGTGTGCTGATTTGACCCATCTTTGACTAGCTCCCATGGCTCTAGTTTGTTTCCTCCTAATTTGGTATTGGGGTGTTAAAATTGAATAACCCCACTTGCATAAAATTGAAGAAAGCAAGGAGATACAGATTGTTTTTAATTGCAAAAAAAAGAAAAGGTACAGGACTATTATTTTTTCCCAACTAATCTTTTGGCCCTTTTATCTCTATTTTGCACAACAAGTCAATTGCCAACTTTAATGGGTTTTCATTTTTTGTTTTTCTAGTACTACTGTTTTGCCAACTTTGGGGATGGAGTCCTTACTATATATACATATATAAAAGCTAGTTAGATCAATTAATTTTGGTATCATTTATTCTACTTCAACATCAATACCATGTTGGTGACGTTTTTGTTAACGTTTTCCAAATTATAAAATTGCACCATAGCCACAATTATTAAATGATGGGTACTTTATGATTAGATTATAAGGAAAAATTATCATATTATCAACAATAATTAGCTTGAACAGAATAATAGGTAGATATTAACAAAAAATTTTGTTCAAAAGCAAATCAAGTTGATGTAGTTACAAGTTACCAAAAAAAAAAAAAAAAAAAAAAAGGTAAGAGAAATATGTCGGTACAAGTAGTAATATTAACTAAAAAAATATATAAAAGGAAACCAGTGGAAAGAAAAACCGTTGATCAAACGGTTTCCGCAAAATTTTCACATGATCCAACTTAGGATCTGGTCATCAAAGGATGCTTATGTTTCGGGTTGTGTTTTTGGTCGGTGACTATGAATTTTGAAGTAAAGGGTTTTTATTTTATTATTTTTGTTTACTTTGGTGCATCATGTCCATGTGTTTTTTTCTTTTTCTTTTTTTGGATTTTGGATTTCCAATAGGGAGAGAGTTATAACTGTGTTAAGGTCATGGAAAATATTAGAATAAAAGAAAGTGGTTGGACAGGTTCTGATGTGAACGCTATTTTGATGATGTGGGTTTTATATTTTTCTTTTCCTTCAAGACATACTAATCAATGGTAGGTTTCAAAACAATCATGGGACTTAAACCTACTTTTGCTTTTTTTCGTAGGTTAATTATTATTACACGTAGTCGAACTGTATATGCACACACTGTATAAGATAATGCTTAAAAAAAAAAACAAAAAACTAAGGCATGTTTGGTAGGCAATCTTAAACACACATTTTTAGTTTTTAAACAACTTTACACATATTTCTATACACTTTTTCACTCATACGTATTTCAAAAAATTACAAATAACATTACTCAAACTCCTTTACCAAACAGATCCTAAAATCTCATGATAATAATAAAATTATTACGTAAATTAGATTGAGACCTTGACCATTAATTCACAAGACAAAAATTAATTAAACAACAACTTGTTGGTTTATTAAATTATCTTTTTTTTTAATAAATGACACAACTTGCTCTATCACGCGGGAACACGTACACATCAAATGAGAATTATTGAGTATTTGTCCTAAAATGTACGTAAAAAGAAAACAAAATAATTATATAAAAATTTTCACTGTAAAATGAAATCACAATCGTTGAAATTAAGAAAGAGAGAGAGAGCAAAAGTGGGTAGGATCCGACAGGTGGGTTTTTGTTTGTGTTGTTAGTCAGAGCTCAAAATGAAAAAAAAAAAAAGCAACGAGGTTGTAGAAATTTTGTTACATAAAATAAAAAAAACAAAGAAAAGAAAGAAACAAAAAACAAACAGCCCAGTAATCGAAACGCCGCAACACATGCAAAACACAAAGCTGACGTTGTCCACACGTGAACCTATAATTACTACTCTCCACACCCAATTGAAACCCCCACAACACAATCACCGAAACCTGCCATGTGGGACCCCATCATTCTCACGTGCGGCTGATTATAAAAGATAGAGACAGAATGTGTTGTGTTTTGTTTCTAACTTCTTCTAATAATAACTTGGCCACACATCACACACCTCTCTCTCTTTATCTCTATCCACTTGTTCTTTCTTTGTTGTTTTCTTTTTTTCTCTAAATTATTGACTTTTGTGTTTGACAACTTTTGGTTTTGGCAATCCCAATGATGTAGTAGTTTATTGATTTGATTACTTAGTAATCCCCACACTTGCGGCATCAGGATGGGACTATTTTTTTTTATTTTTTTATTTTTTTATCCATGTGGAGCTCTGACTTGTACCTTTTATAACTCATTTAATTTTTTTTATTTTTTATTTTTTTTGGTGTTCCATGTGGCATATTATTACTTGCTTGGATGCTAATATGTAATCTCTGAAAATCTTAATTGCTGTGTGAAACGGCTGATACTCTTTTAACTACCCCACAAACAGTGTGAGAGCAGATTAGGTCAACTCGACCTATGTTTTATGAATTGATTAGACGTTTAACCAAACTCTAATTTATTGTGTTTATTTTCTTTTTTTTTTGGTCATGCACGGCACAAATTTTTGTTATCTGTTATGACATATAGGGAAAAAAAATATGTCATCTTATTTCCCTTTCCCATACTCCAAAAATATTTTTAAAAAGACAAAATTGTAAGAAAATAACACATGTTGTAGTTGTAATACAAGTTGTAACTTGTAAGCATCATCTTCAACTTTGTTTTTCTTGTGCTTTTCTTTCCATTCATACTTGGTGAACATTTGGATAGCGCAAATGTCCAGCCTTTGTGCGTCCAGCGTTTTATGCATGGGGTCCCGTGCGTTTGTATGGCACAAACATCCAACGTTTGTGTGTCCAGCGTTTTATGCATGGGATCCCGTGCGTTTGTATAGCACAAACGTCCAATGTTTATGCGTCCAGCGTCTTGCATGTGGGTCCCACGCACTATTTATGGGATCCTTAAACTTCTTTTTTCAACAAAATTTTTATTAAAAATGGGTCCCACAGTACTATTCACACATTTAAAAATTATTTTGCTACAATATGTCCAGCATTTGTGCGTCCAGCGTTTTATGCATGTGGTCTCGTGAGTTTGTATAGCGCAAATGTCCAACGTTTGTGTGTCCAGCGTTTTATGCATGGGGTCCCGTACATTTGTATAGCACAAACGTCCAATGCTTATGCGTCTAACGTTTTGCACGTGGGTCCCATGCACTGTTTACGGGATTCTTAAACTTCTTTTTTCAACAAAATTTTTATTAAAACTAGGTCCCACGGTACTATTCACACATTTAAAAATTATTTTGTTACAATATTTTCAATAATAAGCAGTATCCAAATAGACCCTTAAAAGTCTTTAATAGTAATTGCAATATCTTGTACTCTTTAGTTCGTTTCAATCATGGATTTAGGTAGCAAGAAAATACATACATACAATTATTTCACTTACTTAAATCCAAACTACAAATGCAAAACAAGGGAGCCAATTTGGAGATGGCTATGCCCAAAACCCATATAAGTAATTAAGTTGCACTTGCGCTTGATGAAAGAAAGTGTTTCTCAGAAGACTTCAATCCGATCCATGCTCAATACAAATTTTTCATTGGCATATTCTCAAAAGGTGAGAAAGACTAGGATACATTCCATTCTCAAAACAATTTTTCAATGACAATCTCAAAAGACTCAGACAATGCCTACAAACCGCTACTAATTGTAGGATTTGTGAAAACCAAAAAGAAAGGAAGGAGAAAGAAATCTAAAGAAACAATATTAACAAAAATTCCGAATCTATGACAATTGAAAGAAAGTTTCAAAATCCAAAGATTCCTCCATCTTTGAAAAATTGAAGAAAAACATAAATCTGGAGCGGTCAAGCTTGACAAAACCAAAAAATGGATCAGCCCGGCTCCCACAACTTCAAGAAGGATAAAAGGTCAGCACATGAACAAGGGGTGTGATCAACCAGCTGTACAATTGGAACAAAGATTTACTGCTTTCTCTACTTTCTTACATTGTCGCTGCTTGAATCCATTAGAATTGTCAACCTCCTTGCTGTTTTCATGAAGTCACTGCAATAAGAAAGAAAGGTTCATCATGTAAGACAACTCTTGGTAACAGGAGCTAATGCAAGAAATAAAAAAGCAAATGACTCCAACCTGAATGGTTCATCACCAATGTGCTTGACTGCACCTGTAACATCCCGGTAGAGCACATGGCTCAGTGCCTCAGAATTCTCTATGCCAAACATGTCAGCTAGTTTTCTATGCAATTCTTCATAAGACCCAAGCAATGAAAGATCAAGACTTCGACCTACATCCTCCGATTCCATGAAGACTTTACAGTGACCAGTGTCCAAATTGTGGTCGTTTTCTTGGCGATTATACTTATACCATTGGAAGCCTTCACAGGATAAGCGCTCGGGTATGCCTTGTTGATGAAGTACAGATCCAGAACCATCGGAAAAATTTGTCAATTTATCAGCATTCCCATCTGATGAACTATTTCCAGTACGAACTGGTGAGACTGTGTCGCCAGAACAGCTCAAAGAGATCTGCTGCTCTGTAAGTATCGGTTGACCAAAAAGTACAAACTGCGGTGTCTTGACATCATCACGTTTCTTTGATGTCTGTGTAGAATGTGCCATAGTTAGCAAGCAAGAAACATTAGAAGCATTCTCACTCATGCTAGGCTTTTGAAACATTGAAATTTTTTGGGCCCTAGGGGGTGTGGCAGCATGATCAAGTGGCGGGAAACCAGCCGGAAAAAGACTTGACTGCAGTTTATTGAGGTGGAGATCTGATAAAGATAGACCATAATGAGCATGCCTGGCTCCCTGCATGCCAGCAGGAGTGTTGTCATGAGGTAGACAACTAAAGGGGTTGTTGGGCCCAAGGAGGTTGCCGGAAAATGTCGGCATTTGAAGTTGACCATCGAGGGGGAACTCTGGGTGTTGTGGCATTCTCAACTTCTTCCGTGGTGGTGAGAAGGGCAAATGCATCGTGGGCATGTTTGCTACCAATTCCACCAGCCATGGACTTACGCGTTTCACATTTTGAAGTAAATCTGGTTCATCCCATGTAACCTACAACATAGCACTTCAGCAATTAGAATTGGTTGAAGGAAAAGAAATCAACTTGGGCATTGAACGGTGGGTAGAAAACCAGAGGTTTACAGAGTAACCAGCGGAAAGAACATTACTTCTCTTCATCCAACAATAAACAAATAAAAACAAGACAAATTCAATATGATTATTTTCATAGTTTTTGCATATCAGCATCGTCAAATCATGTAGATCATAAACCAGGTCTCCCTTGATTGAATCAATAGAAAGTTTAAAAGGTTTATCAATTTTTCATTTTCAAAAAGCTCTACGGAGGAAATTCAATCAAGTCAGAGTGCAGTGCCTAAAGCATATGTGTGCATTAGTAAAGTTCATTCTAACACAAAATATATTTGATCTAAATAAAGAGTTCAACCAGAAAGCAAAGCTGGATATGGCATCATTACTTTCAGATTTGTTTTTTGATAAGTAATAATTGACAATTATCAATAACCTTGAGTTACACATTCATTTATGTATACAAACGAATCCCTAAAGAGTAGATCATTACTTTCAGATATATTATGTACTCAAGCCATTGGAATGTCCATCGAAATTTCATGGGGAGATGCATCTAAAACTATACAGCAGAAAGTAACATTGACCAGCAATGTTGGGCATCTCCAAATCCAATATTATGAGTCACAGTGCAAATCCGAGAAAATGCTCACACACCTAGTCGAGGGAACCCCTCATATCTTTTCCTCAGAAAGAGATGCATCCCACCATGATACTACTGACTTGCAACATTACACAATCACAACGAAGTTACTGCACCTGATGCGCTAGCTAGAAATTGCAAGATTCTAAAGCATAATGTAACAGAACAACTATAGGCCAGCAAAGTGAACAGAACAAGAATTAAGAAAATAGGCAAATTGATTGTTCTTGGGTAACCAATGGTCCAGAGCAATCCAATTTGAGTACCTAGTTCAGAAATTTGAAATCAGGCAAACACAAATTAAGCTAATTTCATTTTTCTAGTACCTGTAGAAGCCTCCAAGGTGAATCAGGCCAGCGGATGGGATCAGCAACCTGAGCAGAAGAAATGGTTCCCATGAACCAACTAATCCGTGATGAATCCTCGGTTTCAAAAGCCATCTTGAACCTCATTCCCGAACACCACCGGATCTGAAATGCTGCTTTAACCATCGCAGCCTTCACGCAAAACTCCGGCGTGCTGGCACGAGGATAGTAAACAACCTCAAATGGCTGCCCATTAGCAGCAAGTGTTGCTGCTTCAATAACCGATTCAGCCCTCACTTTCCCTTTCCCCATCACACCACCATTTCCATTCCCATTCCCATTCCCAATCCCAATTGAGCTCCCATTACCCCCATTTCTCATTAATTTGCTCTCATCATCTCTCAAAAAAGCCGAAAACCCCCCATACGGCACAGCACAATTCCCACCCGCCGGATTCCACCCAGAAGCCGACTCCGGCCCACCCCCAATTCCCCTCTTCGCCCTCCGAATCCCCACGCAAAGATCCCCATTCTCCGCCCTCAAAAACACGATTGAATCCCCCGCCACGAGCTTCTTATGGTTCACAAAAGTACTCCACCCGGTAGTCAACAAATGCCGCCGAGGCGTCCCTCTATAAATATGCCTAAACTTCCAGGTAACCCCATGAACATCCTTAGCCAAAATGGTTTGCACGGGCGGATCAGCCGAGTAATCCAGCCTCGGAAAAATCGTCTCCGCACAGTACCTCGGAACAGAGAACCCCCCACCGTTGTTTGCATCCGATTGCGTCAAAGTCTTCGCAAACGAAGCCGGTTTCTCCTGCGGCTCCGAACCGTTCATTCCTCCTCCAATAATTCCATTATCATCAAACTCCTGATCATTGCCACTCACCGGAACGAGTCTAAGCTTCGCGAAGACCTCGTCGGTGTCAGGATCAGCCATGAACTTGATAGCCGAAACTCTGCACAGCACGTAAGGAGGAAGCCCGCCGGGGCAGCTGCGGAAATCGACGGCGCCGCAAGCGTGCTCGGCGTGGCCTTGTGGGAAGTAAAAAACCTTGGCGCTCACGCTAGGCATTTGAACCATGCCGCCAGCACAGGCGTGCCATAGCTGAGGATCTAAGCATTTATCCACTTCCTTCAACTTCTCTTTCGAATCCATAAATGTGATCATTATTCAAAATTCAACCGATTTTAATCAAAAAGTTTAAACTCTCTGTCACAGCAAAAAAAAACAAAAAACACCATAAAGAAAAATCAGAACCAGTTCAATGATTAAAAGTGTTGAATTTGGATATAATGGATTTTTACCTTGTAAAAGCCACTTGGCCACAGTGAATCAGAAAAAGAAGTATTCGGAATCTTCTTCTTGAAAGACCAGAGGAGACGCATAATCAGAATTGGATTCGAACCGAATCCGAAAACTGAAAGCAGCAATTTCTACAGAATCTCAACTTCATTTTTCTCTGAATTCAGTGCTTTTCAACTCTGTAGCCACCATTTTAGAAACCAAAAAAAAAAAAAAAAAAAAAAAAAACCCTAACACAAAATAATCATATACTAAATTTGTACGCAGCTTCCACCTCCACCACCAAAAGAAATCACAGTTAGACTATTCTCGCTTGGACTCGGAGACTAACAAGTAAAAAAAAAATACACAGTTTTTTACGCACTCTTTGTTTGTTTTTTTTCAAATTCACCGAGAGTCACAAAAACAAACAATCCCACACAATCTTTGTTTCTATAGCTTCAAACAGCTTCTTCAAAATCACACACAAAAAAGATCTGCTACAAAACTCACACAATCACACTCTCAAAACAAAACACAAAACACAAAAAAAAAAAAACACCTCTTCCTACCGCCAAATTTCGCCACAAAAAATCCTGAAAACACAAAAAACAAAATTATAGAACAAATAAAATCAGCACTTCTTATTCTTATACAAACTTTTGGATGTACAAAAGCAGAGACAAAAGGAAAATAACAACAGAAACAAGCTTTTTCAAAAATATCAAACCAGTTTAGTACTGGTTTTTGTAGTAATACAGAGTAGTAGTACTAGTTTTTCTTTTTCTTTTTATTCTCTCTCTTCTTCAGTCTTGAGTTTTTATGTTGTTTTGTTTTTTTTAACATAAGAATTTAAGATTTCTTACCTTTTTCTTCGGATCTGAAGAAACTCTGTGTATCTTCAGAAGCCAGCAAAACAACAAAGATCTTTAAGGAAAACTATCCATTTTCTTTTCACTTTGGGTTTTTTTTTTTATATATATATTTCTCTAATATTTTATTTGCTTTCGAATTAATTAATGGTTTTATTTATTCCCTTTCTGATTAATCTAACAGATTAATTTTGTCTTCATTTAAGATTCATCTTTCATTTTTACTTACTGTATCGCGATAAATTCAATTTATCGCGGGTTTTTTATTTTTATTTTTCTGCTCTAAAAGCAAGGCAGTAGTTAACTAGAGATGTTAACTGTGGTTGAGTGTTACAGCGTTTTTGAGTCAACTATGGTTAATTGTACTCTCTGGGGTTACGTTGTTGTGTTGGGTTAGTTAAGTTCACTTGTTTGGTCCCCGGAAAGAGAGACTGGTTGTTTAGTTCACTCTCGTATTTGGCGCGTGAATACCACGCTTCAAGTCAGTTGAGCCGCAACTGGGGTGAGATTTTGTAGGGGTTATATCTTATTAATTTGAAAGAAGTTCTTTATTCTTTTATCTAAAAAAAGGAAATTTACTGTAAAGAGCTTCTTTAACCAGACAAGTTTTTTTTTTTTTTTTTTAAATAATTTAAAAATACGATAGGATTTGAAAATATGAATTTTACTGTATGATGATTGTTCTTTAGTATATGAGTCATTTAAAACTATGCTCTTATTGAAGGATAGATATGACAAGTTAACTTAATTGAAAGTTTGAATTTACCATTGCGCACTTTTGGCGTGACAGTTATTCTATAAGTATAAATACTTGTGGGGTATAGGAGGTAAGGTCGAGGTTCAAGTTTCTAAAAAGGACACACACATATGCTTAGATTAGATTGGAGTAGAATTTCTATCTTGTATAAAAAAATAAAAATAAAAAGGTCTGAATTTCATTAATTAAATTTTTTATGTGAAAAATAAGAAAATATTAAGTATTAAAAATAGATTAAAATGAAATTATAAATGTTTGATCATATCAAAGTACAAATATATTTTAATACGAGTAAAATCAACAAATTACGTAATTTTTTTGAGAAATAATTACAATATGTTGTTAATCACGCAGCTTGAACTCTTTTTCTCCTAGACCCCCAAGCATTTTATGCATGAGAAGGTGCCAATTCAGCTACAAGGTCTTTGACAATTACGTAATTTAATTAACTTAAAAATATATTTCTCCTATATATATATATATATATATATATATATCTTTATATGGTTGAAAAAAAATAATAGTAAACTCTATAATCATGTGTGCCACTTCAAAATGAATTTATTCATAATATGTTGCAAAAAGTGAGCCAGTTGTGGTAAATCATTCTTATCTTTTACCTTTTCTTTTTTAAAATAACTTCATTTTATTTTAAAGCAATGAATATGTATACAAACCAAGTGTATAAAACATCATACACTTACTATATGAGTAATAAAAATTAGACTGTTGTAGTTGCGCCAAATTACTATCTTCTCTCTATAATAAATAATTAAATTTTCATTATTTAAGATTTTTCACTTTAGCTAATGTAAGGACTGAAATTGGATTGGTTCCAAAACCGGATTGGGCTCAAACCCCAACGGCCCAAATAATAAATTTGTAGAGCGTGGATAGAAGAACTAGATCTATCCCAGAAGAAAAACGATTAGATTTAACGGTTCAAGACGATTAGACACAAGTAAGATTAGAAAATCTATCCTCGGAATAGCTCAAGTAGTTTGTATCATATGGTTTTGTTGAATAATAAAATCGTACAAGAGTTACAGTCCAGATTTTTGATTTTTTTCTCCTTTTTCTTTTTAGTACATCTTTCTATGTTATATATCCCAGCCTTAGTGTCATCCCTACCACACACGTGTAGGTTAGATTCGGAGAACTCGTTCCTGTCCCATCTAGCATTTTCCAGAACCATCAACTAGTAGCTGTAAGGTTGCTTGATCACTGTTCAGGGGTCATTTCCACATTAATGCGGCCAGAGAATTAATTAGGAGTCATTTAATGCGGAGGTAGTAGTTTTTTGAAGATATTTGATGTCCTTCTCCTTTCTTATCCCTTGTCCGACGTCTAACCCTTAGTGATGATGTAACTCCGAAGTAAGTCTGTGATGATATGGCACTCAGATCGACCTCGGACACATGTTGCCGAGAGGGCTTTTGTCCTCGGATGCTTATTGGACCTATCTCATATTGTTTCTACTCCTCTCTTCATTCTGTTCTCCTCATAATCTTATTTAGACCTTCTCGGATGGTCTAACGTCCTCGGATCGGGCCATAGGCCCAGTTAATACTGCCTTAACAATACTTCCTAATTAACTGGCCCCCACAGCTAAGTTTTAAGAAATTTAAATTTTAATTCCAACTATAATTTGATTTAAGTAAATCTCTATTAGTTAAGTTTCAAAAAAAAAAAATTAGACTCAAACTACAATTTTATTTTAAATAATTTTAAAATAAAATAAAATATTTAATTTAATTACAGTATTATATAAATTTTAAATTAATTTTTGTATCTAGTGACATGTTCTATGTACTAGATGCACGGGTGAGATGTCTGTTAAGTGTCTTGGAGATTTTTTTTTTTTTTGCATAGTTTATTAGAATAAAAATTTCCCGGTACTACATAATAGTGTTATAAAATGATAACAAAAAAAATAGTGTTATTATAAACTAAAATTTACAATAGATTAACCGATGTGGTTGTTGAGTTGTTGAGTCACGCTTATCATATTGCTGATTCTCTATAACTATAATGTGAAAAGTATATAATGGTTTTTTTTTTTTTTTTTTAGGTATAGATTGGTAAATAGTAAATTCCTTATTCTAGTAGGAAACCTTATAATTACTCTTCTTATAAAATTATTTATAAAAAAATCATTTTCTCATAGTAGAAAAACAGACAAATTTTAATGAAAATTCAGCCCAAAAAAAAAAAAAAGTTATTTGTCACCTGGGGAATTTTATATATGGTAGGGTTTTCTTTTCTTATCGTACATTAAGAGCTTATAATACATCTTCAATACAATCATATTCTGTATATAAATTATTCTCAAAATATGTATATATATATATATATATATATAGTGTTTTATGGATAAACAACTTTGAGGTTTTGTGTACTTTTCCCTTTAATATTTTATGAACTTCTTTATAAATTTAAACAATGCAATCTCAAGTCTAAAATATATGTTAGATATGTATACATACAAATATATGCAGTAATATTTTAGGTGAGTGATTAATGGAGTAGCAAAAAGGAACTAGATTCTAGCGTTAGGAATAGGTCTTGATCACTGAAACTGCAAACAAGAGAATACAATCCTATTTCCTAAGTCTCAGGTCAACTGGGATTGTTGACCTTAAAGGATTAAATCATCCAAAGCTTAAGTCAGAGATGGACAAAGATAATAAATAGTGTGCTTATGTGAAGCTTTGTAGTCATTAAAAGAATAAAAATTGTTCAATCCCTTACCTAGGGGATTGATGGAGTATTTTATACATGGTGTTTGGGATTATTCCCCCTAAATGGAATGATGGCTTTTGTCTATTGTTTCTCTATCTCTAGTCGACTAAAAAGATTAGTGAGTTTTGTGACTCCCAATGAGACAAACGGTAGTTATTAACAAGCTCACGATAAGAAATAGGTATGGGGAGCTAATCCACTCAAGCCTAGTCCTAGTCCTGTACAAGTGAGTAAACCTACCCCTCCAAATATACACACTCAAATCACCTTCGTTTTGTTCACCAATGCAATACATTGTTTGAGCTTAGCGCGTCTAATAATCGAGCTTAAGCTTGTGATTAGATTTGACTTGTTTGCAAACAAACTTTTCCAAGCAGTGTTTTTCGCAGCTGTTAATATCAGCTAGGCTCATCTACAGTCAAACCTAAACACACACCAAGATTGAGTTTGACAATGAGTTGGCGCGTGGATATCACTGCATCCCTTCTGCTTGTGGTCGGGGTGACCTGTTTTAATTTTTTTATACAAAGGAGTCAGTGTTGAGGTTCTTGACCCAATAAAAAAATGAAAAAATGAAACTGACTGTTGGTTTTCTACGCAACCTTCCTCTAGAAAATATACTCGCCACGCCCTTCTGTAAAGCGTGTGTAGTAAACAAAGCCCTCTTTTGGGACCTACCCAAATGGATTTTTCCACTTCTGGTGAATTCTCTACAGTTTTACGCTCTTTTCACAGGCACCATAAATGGAAGAGCACTCATATAGAGTCTCGTAAAAATTAATAAACAAACAATGTCAATTTGAACTTTGGCCCATTTTTGAAAGTGAAAGTTTGGTTCACCCCATTAAGCTCATATTTAACCCTTTTAATTACTCCATTGATTAATTTAATTAGTGCTGGGCCTGCTGGCTTATAATCAGTGTACAAGTGGTGGTCAACTTTAATCTATCCAAACATGTGGGTTTGTGTTATTGATTTTCTGATTATGGAAAGACTAATATGTTATCATGTGATCATAACAGAAGAGATATGGCATTTACCAAAAAATTATATTTTGCTATTGGTGTCATAGCTGTTAAGCTTCAAAGTCATAGGATACTATAGAAGGAAAGGATTTAAAGCAAGCTCTTCCAATCCATGACTAATTATGTTTTTATTTTCACTTTGATACACTGTCATATCATGGCTTTAACAGCATTTTCTCTTTTAAGATATTTATATTAATTTATTTTTGAGGACTCATGTTTAATGTGTATATTATTTGGTGGGGACATTGTAAAAAATAAAAATTTAAAAACATAACCTCATCTTTTAAAGTAATTTTTCTACAAGACTACCGTCTACTGTTATGATGATTGACGGTAAATGTTAAATAATTATTTTTACATTAATTCATCACTTTAAAGTTGTGGTAATATTAATAGAAACGTCATGTCTCTAGACTCTTTTTTCTTTTTGATAGCTAAAAAGAGATTTAAATTATGTACGTATTTGTTAAAAATATCAAGAAATGTAAGTTAAGTTACAAAGTTTTTATAATAATAGCCTCATCAAGGACTCGGTAGTACATATGGCATTACTTATTGTTGTTACGTGACATTGAATTGACGAGTATAGACGAAAAAGACTCCCTTACTTTTATTTATTTATTTATTTTTTTAGTTACAAGGCAACGACTAAGACTTTCTCTTCTAAAAATCATCAAAACCCAATTTTGAAAATTTTCTCTTGGAATCATTTTCTCCTCATATTCATTAGGAGAAAAACTTTGTCTTTCTTTTCGGATCACGAATTTATTACCCTTAAGGTTTTTTGTGGGGGGTTATTAGCCCTAAGGTCTTTTTTTAGGGGGATTATTACCCCTAAGGTATAGGGTAGTTTGATCATAATTATGTCGCACTTATTTATAATGTCATTTTTGAAATTTGGATCAAATGATGTTGATTTTGCCAATTGCGTTCTTCAAATGCAGATATAGATTGACAGTGATGGTAACCAGCAAGACTATAGATTAAAGAACCCGTGTATTAGGCAATTTGCTTCGCACTAAGCTCCCCTCCAATCAGCCAAGACTATGCCTATTGGCTAGAAATACCTTTTTTGTCTCCGTTTTCCGTGAAACACCCTATCTCTTCGGCATCTTTGGAATGCCCTATCATTTCTCTTTCTCTTTACCAAGTCTGATATTAGAAAATAATCATGGTAGTTTTTGTAAATATTTTTTGTTTTACCTAACCAACTTCATAATATGCCAATCCAAACTTTACCTTTTTTTTTGGATAATTAAATTGGTTTGGAAAGAAATTTAAATCTTAAATGTCTTATTTGAAAACACTAATTGAGTTATGAGACTTTTGACAATTTTAATTGAACTTAAAAGTGAGAGATATAAATCAATTTGAACTGAGCCAAATATACATGTGTAAGTTCTTAAAGTTCCGCTGATCAAGCTTAAATTTTTCTGTCACGAATTATCTATGAACCTGATTACAGGAAAGTGAAATAGGCATGTCTTGTCAGGTTAGGTCATATAGCCTTAATTCAAATTGGGTCTGTACTAAAACATGATCCCACTCCTCCATATTATTGTAAAAACAATTTCTGAACAATTACAGTACTCTCAATAAACAACATGCCAGTATTAGACATTTATAGGATCATAGTGGTCAGACTTTCGGCATTAATTAGTTTAATATGAATGCTTTTGATTAGAGTGTCTTTTCCATTTGTGGCCTACTGTTCACAATTTTGCTATAAATGGAGGATTTTTTTATTTTATTTTTTTTTCAGTTTACCAATTGAAAACCGTAATAAAGAAAAATCAACAACCAAAACCTCACCCGTTCATTAAGTAATTAGCTGTATCTAGGGACACCAGTACTCACTGCTAGCTAGGACCATATGACAAAAGCTTATATAAATTTTTTTTTTTTTTTTTGAGAAGAAAAGCTTATATAATTTTAATGTAATAATGGCATGAGGTAAGCTGATTACATCACCATCCTTAACTTGTGCTTTGATATTTATGGGCCCATTTTTTTGTGTCCTTCATTAAGTCATTACCCCAATTATGTTGCATGAAACCTTCCACCCTTTCTCCAAGTCTGATGGTGGATAGTACTCATCCTATAGCTGAACGAGTCCTGAATATCTTATTATTAGATATTTTTGGAATACAGTTAACAAGATATATATTACACAAGATTTTAATAATGATGTCCACTTTATGATAATTATTCTTATTATTAGACTAAAGCACCATTCGATGGTGTGGGCGAAATTTGAACTCCAAATCTCTTATTTTACGTTAAGAAACTTTATTAGTTGCGCAAATTAGAACTCATCATCATTTATAACCTAGAAATACTCTAGGTGAACCATGCTCCGGAACTACATAATAATTTTCTAAGATCCATAACGTTTTTGGCCTTCCCAATTATGGCCATATATGCCAGGACCATTGCCAAACCTAGACACATTATTATTTGCTTAGTTGGCCATAATGTTTTAAAACTTACAAGTTACAAGCCACGTAATACCAATGCTTTGAAAGTTGAAACCCCTATAGAAAGGGACATTCTAACCAAAGACATAAGCTGCATACATACAGACAGACCCTACAGCAGATGATGGAACCACAGTGGGTGGAGACTAGAGAAGAAGAGAGAAACCTTTCTTTCTTCCCAAACATCATTAAAATTGAAAACCCATTTATCATATGTCAAAACACTTGATTTTTTGTACCTCAGTTGCTTATAACATGCAGTACAAGCCAACTGTCTAAACCCACCAACACAAAAAAGGTGTCATTAAAAACATAGACGTCAAAAGCAAATTAAAATTTTTCTTTTTCTTTTTCTTATTTTGAATTTACATGACTTGTAGCAGATTATAAATATACTAAAGTCTAGCTTTTTATTGGTTCATTTATGGGGGTTTTAAAATCATCTTTAATATCTTACCTTCATGATCTTAATTACCATAGGTCCTCACCCAGCTCAATTCTAACAAAAATTGCGACATTTAATATAAAGTTTTCTTCCGGCTATCTTGGTGCACACAACGTGTATATGGTTGAATTATTGTAAAGGGTGTCAGAACCCAATTAAGCTTTTCGGTGTAAAATTTTTAAAAGTTACATCCATATCTGTTTGGGTTAATTGTATTTAAATGTGAAGGAATTCAAAGGAATAATGGGGTATCAGTGTCACAGTGTGCATTTAAGTACCTACAGAAAAGTGAAAGTCCTTTCCCAGTTGTCAGCCATTCAATATGTTTGAATCAAATATAGTATATGCTGTCATTCCATGGTAAAATGCCATTAAAGACTTTCTGTGAAAATCTTCTTAAATTTACTTTCCTATGTGTTTGAGTCAATTGTGCTTAAATGTAAGGGATATTGGTAGGAAATTATGCTTTTAAGCACCCACAGAAAATCACTTTCCCTGTCATAATAGTGTCATTTAATTTGTCAAAACACACACGGAATACAAACCAGAACATGGTTAAGGATTTTCAATAAGCATATCATTACATACTTCTCTATGTTTATTACTCTTTTTTTTTTTTTTTTTTGGTTGAGAATCCTCTATGTTTATTACTTAGATAATAACAATTTGGTCCAACCACCTTCACTTTTCTTCCTTTTTTTTTTTTAAGGGGGTTTGTAGGGTTCTTAATTTCTAGTTACTTCCATGTCTCTGTGCATTTGTGTGTGTGTTTGTGTCTTCTCTCTCTAAATGATAGAATTTTTCTTTAAACTAATTTGAGGGAAAAGTTCTAAAAATTCTTATAGAATAACCTAAGTATATTTCAATCACTTAATCTATTGAGTTATTGAAAAAAAAAATTATATGACTACTAAATAGGTGATATAAACCTCTACATCATAGGCTAGAAGATATTTTTAGAAACCGATTTAGATGAAAATTGTAATTTAATTTTGAGTCGTGTATCTCTTAATTGGTGAGAAAGGTGTATACACTTGATAAGTAGCATAAGTAGCTAGGAATCATCTAAATTAGTTGAATGTCATGTGTTTTGAGGTTCAAATCCTCTTCTCAAGCTATTGAATTATTACACACAAAAAAAAAAAAAAAAAAAAGAGAGAAATGTTAGTGGAACTATTTTTAGAAATATTTAATAGAAAAATGAAAAAATAATTAATTATTTTGACAACTTTTTTTATTTTCCATTAAAATGGTGTGAAAAATTTTCGAATATGGTAAGCTGTTACCAAAAAAAAAAAAAAAAAAAGTGAGCAAAATCAGAAGGTTAATGCTCCTTCACTTTAACTTGAGTAAAAACAGGAATATAATGTTAAATGGGTTTTTAATCTCTACCTCATAGGTTGGAAGATATTTTTAGAAACTGATTTAGATGAAAATTGTATTTTAATTTTAAGTAGTGTATCTCTTAATTGGTAAGAAAGATGAATGCGGTTGATAAGTAGCATAATTAGCTAGGAATCACCTAAAATAGTTGAATGCCATGTGTTTTGAGGTTCAAATCATCTTTCCAAACTATTGAATTTAAAAATATAAAAAAATAGAAAATGTTAACAAATGTCTTAAAAATATTAATTTAGGAACTATTTTTGGAAATATTTTATAAAAAATGAAAAAATAATTATTTTTTTGATAATTTTTTATAAGGGTGATGTGAAAACTTTTCGAAAATGGTAAGGGCAGGTTAAGGTGACCGAAAAAAAAAAAAAAAGAGTGAAAAAAGAAAAGTGAGGAAAGTCAAAAGGTGAAAGCTCTTTCACTTTAACTTAAGTTAAAACAGAAAATAAATAAAAATAAATTCTAATGTGTCCCATACATTCCCACTGTGAGAGCCCAATAAAGCCCATTGATTAAAAATGGACCCAAACCCGTACGCTGGGAAAACAGACAAACGACAAAACATGGCTGTCGTCACGAGCAATCCATCAGTTACTGTCAGTCTTTACTTTTTTTCTGGTTATCCAATTAGAAATCTTTGTTCACTTCATTCTCCACTCTCCCGTGCAGTTAACACAAAACTCTGTCCAACACACCAAGTGGGTCTCAATCCAATTTCGACGATTACGTGTCAAAACACAATTGGCTTAAGAAAGAAAAACACACTAAATTTATGAAAAATTCTGATGCCACATTCAATTACACAACTTTACCCACAACTCGTTTATATAGCAAGGATAATAATCGGTCCATATGAGAATACCTCTCCATCAACCATAACTCGTCACATGAACGAACTGTTAATAAAATTATGTAATTAAATGTGGCAGCAAAATTTCTCGAGATTTATATATATCGAACGAATAAGTTAATTTGACAGCTACAAGACAATAACAGTAGGCAAAAACGTGGCAGTTTTTTTTTTTTTGGTTAATGAAAAGGGACATTATTGAATTAAAAATTAACTGAAAAATAAGGATATGCCACGTGTCGTGATGTCGACGTTCGATGACGTGATGGGAGAGTGACATCAAGTGGTGGTGGAGGCTCCGGATCGATTAAAACTGTGAGTAACGGGGCCCCACATTACCAAATAGATGGGGCCCAAAAAGTGTGTACGAGTTCTTAGACATTGTAGGCTGGTCCCCTAAAAACCGAAGGACAAGACAAGGACAAGGGCAATTTTTATAAAATAAAAAAAAAATTTGGGTTCTGTTTGATGTGCACCCTAAAGGCAAAAGCCGAAGGCATCGATCACTTAAAATCTCACTGCCTGGTGCCTAGTGCCTACTACTACTGTTCAATACTTACACGTTTCAGAATTTTTTACTGAATTGCGTGGTCACATTTATTACAGTGCAGTGATGTCCCCAAAACATTGCGTAGTCATTTCAGGTATCATATTTTGTCAGAGGTGTTGCTTTCATTTTTCTGAATTCCCCTCGGAATTAGGGAAAACGTGTTTTTTTGGGATGAATCCAGTGGTAAAATAGGTTTGGATGGAGGGAAAGTAATGAAAGAGATGGGAAAAAGAATAGATACAAATTAATTTAGTGGGAAACTCTTCAAAATTTTCATACAACTTTTTTTTGGAGGTAAATTTTGAAAATTTAACTATTGAATTTCATGTTTCTTATATTCTTAACATGCATATCAAATTTCGTTTAAATCGATTGTTATTTAATATTTGATCAATTAACTTATTTTTTATACATAAATTTAGATCACAAAGATTTGAAATTATAATATTTATTTGATGACAAAACATTAAGGATGTAATAAGAATATATAGTCTCCAAACTAATTTAGAGAGAAACTTTGTTTAAAGAATAGGAAAAGGGAAAAATGTGGGCCCAAGTGATAGGTTTTCATTAAATTTAGTTCATCTTTTTTTCTCTCATGCTATACAAACCGTTGGAAAAGGCTTAATTTCACTTCCTTTCCATTGTCTTCCCCTCAAACTTTCTTGTAAATGGTCGTTAGTAATATTTGTATCCTTAAGTCCTTATTTGGTTTGGTTGGAGTGATTACGGGAGTGATAGAAAGAGAAAAAAAAATGGTGTTTGTGGTTATTTGGTGGGGTTAAGGAGTTTTCTCCCTAAGTCTGCCAAAATACAATCTCTCCAAATTGGGGATAAAATGAGAGAGAAAACGAGTTAAAAATATTTGGACAAAAATAATCATGTCATAAGCTTCTCCACTGTGTGTCTGTACTCTGTACGACTTTGGTTTTTTTTTTTTTGGTTGATTGTTTCTGTTTCCTTTTTTGCTAACTCGGTGTAAATAAATGCTTGTATCTTACTTATTCAATTTTATTATTATTATTTAACTGGGCGTGATTGGGTTTTTAATAAAATTGTATTTGGGCATGATTTTTGTTTTAATAAACTTGGCCTGATTACCTTTTTTTTATTATTTTTTTTATTCTTTACTTCTTCTTTCTTTTTAAATTTTAAATAAGAGCATATTAATCAATTTATATAAATTACCTTTTTCATTCTCTCACCTTTCTCCCTAGTCAAACAAAAGAAGTTTCCATTTCTCAACTTTTCTACCCCCAACCAAACACAAAAAATAGAAATTAAAATCTTTTCTATCCTCTCGCTTTTTCATGCTCTCCCCATTTTGCTCCTTAAAGTTGTAAAATTTGGTTTCGTAATTTAACGTTGTATATCGTTTGGATTTAAGATATACTGTAATGAGGTGTTTCTTAAGTGCCAACTAAACTCAAAATGACGTCGTTTTTCAAATTAAAAAATACATCATTTTAATCATTAATTTGAAATTTCCACCCTTAGAGTTTGGGATATACATTTTTCTAAAAGTTTCAAAATTTGGATACATAAAATTATGCCGTTTTTAGTTGAGATAACACTTAACTGACATCTCATCACGGCGCATGGATGGAAAAGACTTAATCCAAATTTTGAAACTTCAAGAGACAAAATTAAAATTATATCAAATTTTAAGGGTATAAATTGTAATTTGATGTTTTGTTTATGTTACTAGTACTAGTACATAGTCTCTAAACCTGTTGGCAATTCATGCTCAAAATTGCCGTGGCAATGTTGTACGATTGGAGAAATTAATATGTTTTCTTGCCCCTTTAACTATTGATGTAAATAACTAAATATGTGTGAAACAAGTTATCAATAAAATTTTGAACCTTTAACAGATAGGTATATATATTTTTACACCCTCTAAGTTTGGGATCACTTTTGAATTGGTCTCTCAACTTTCAAAACATATAATTTATGCCTTAGTATTACAACGATGCCAAATCTTTGTTCATATCAACATCATTTTCTAGAGGGATAATGACAACATTTAATAGTCAATAGTGTAAAGTACAAATTTTGAAAGCCAATAATATAAATTGTTTCTGTTAGTTTTGAAAATCAAAGCTTAAAAGTGATCCAAAATCTAGAGGATGTAAATGTAGTTGAGGTATAGTACAAATAATAATATGAGACTGATTTTATAATATAAAGGTGAGATATGGTTGTAGGGTTTAAATTTAATCATGGTTAATGGTTATATCTAGGCTAAAATGCAAAACTAACTCTCTAGTTTCTTCATATTTCATTTCAGTCTTCTAACTTTGTTTTCGTTCATTTCAGTCCACTAACTTTCAAGTTTATTCAATTAAGACTTTTTCATCTATTTTTGTTATATGCTGTGATTAATTTTTCAATTTTTTAGATTTATCTTCAATTTTTTTAATTAAAAATTTTAATTAATGATTGAAAAATATTTTCCAGATTTTTTTTTTTTTTCAAAAAATTTTAACAAAATTTTGACAGAAGACCTTAACTGAATAACTGAAATGAACGAAAGCAAAATTAAAGGACTGAAATGAAATCTTAAAAAACTTAGAATGTCAATTTTGCACTTTAGCCTTATATCTATCATCTTAACATAAAATATTTTAATCCTGATTATCCCGATTAAAAAAATAAGAAAAATTAGAACATCTTGGTTCATTTAATTTAGAAAAGAAGAATAAAAATGTATTTATAAAGAATATGCTTAGTGGGTAGTGGGTACAATGCACATTATAAACAAAATTGACGCCACTGATATCGGTTTGGATATGGTGAAATGGATGGGAAGAACATTTAAATCTCACATATACATACACGTGTTCGGCAGTTTGGCTGAGGCGGCCCCGTATTCTCTTTGGCTGGCGATGGCGGCGCTGCCACTTGATTGGTTGCTTAGAGATAAATCATTCATTGAAACTACTACTACTACTACACTATCTCACTATACCCAATCACTGGGCTACAAACAATGAATATCAAAATGCTTTTATATGTATCTAGTTTGGCAATATGAAGGTAGATTCATTCAGCTAGCGTTGGTACTAAGTTTAGGTCACTTATGCCACAACTTTAGACCTCTTAATAGACAAAGGCCCCAAATAAATGGGAAATAAATTATTTTTCCCCACTTAAAAGTGAATTGTACTTTTTTTTTCTTCCCTTTTTAAAGATACCAAAAAATATTGATTTTTTTTTTTTGACAAAAAAGGGTGTTCAGACCTCTTCAACCCACACGCATCTAATTATTACGTAGAGGATTTTCAAGGAAATAGCCCCAAGATGCTAGCAAGAAGTTTCAAACTTAGGATCACATGAATAGTATGTGGCCTAAGGAACCATCAATCAACCCCTTGGGGTTGATTGATTTTAAAAATACTATAAATTGATTATATAAGTCTTATAAAAATTGTTATATCACCAATTTCAACAGGCAATTCAAATACACAATTATTATCTTATTGTTGTTGAAGTGTCACTAATTACAATTTTTTTTTTTTTTTTTTACATCAGTTTATAAACTTTTTTAGTAATTAAGTGATAGCTAAAAATAATGGATTTTAAATAAATAATAGTAACATAGAACATTAATTAAATTGATAGTTGCTAAGGGCCTTGTGGTTAAATTGACATATCATCATGAACAAAGTGCTTAAGGTTCTAGAGGGAAAAAAAAAAAAATTAAAGTTACGGGGTTAGTAGCATATTGTAACTATAAAAAAAAAAAAACTAAATTGATAGTTAATAAACTAACTATTATATATACATTTTGACAATCATGTAATATATTAAAATTGAAGCATAATTAGAATCTAAATTAGCTTCTAAATGTAATTTGATTTTACACCAAATTTTCGTTTTAATATTTTTTTAGTCTTAGTGTCAAATGATATATTCATGATACTCAGTAAGAAAGTTGAGATGATCATTTTACTCACATAAGTCAAATTACATCATTATCACTATTGTTGAATATTTGTGTGCGTAAATATGAATTACAACATAGTATTAATTAATGGCTTTTGTTAACATATGTCTTTACAGGCATTTGTTAAAGAAACATCTATTGAGTCCCACATATGTTGAGAAATTCCGAAAAGAAGCAAAAGTTATAAAAAAATAATAATAAAAAAAAAAATTTTTTGACTATTGTTATTTGCAGTATTTTGCACAACGGTATTAACAGCTATTTTGATATACTGATTCAATGTTATTTAAGTGGCAAAGCACCCAAGGTTGAATTGTTTGTCTTATCTTATGTTTGACTTGATAATTGATCATTGTCATTCAGTATGTAATTATGTACAGTTTGAATCATTCATTATTTTATATAATAATTTCCACCCCCTGTTCAAGTCCCGATTGAGATGGAGTGTATTCCTTATTCGTTAAGGGAATACAAGGTTTTCCTAAAAAACAAAAAGAAAAAAGAATACAAGTTAAATAATAGAGAATAAGAAAGCCAGATCCTAGTTTTGTTTTTTTTCCGAAGAAAGCCTTAAATCCTAATTTGTTTTTGGTAAAGATCCAATATCCGATTCAAACGGCTTAGCCCACCAAATGTGGCATGACCTGTGTTTGGAGATACAGTTTCAGCCCAAATGGGAAGGAGCCCAGAAGCCTATAATGAGCTTGGGCCGATTTATTCACGCAACACAAACAGGAGAGAGAGAGAGAGAGAGAGAGAGAGAGAGAGAGAGAAGGTTTGGACCAATCTCTTTTTTATTTCTAGAAGCAATCTCCTTTCGAGTTTAAAGAGAAGAGGGGCATGTGTTGTTGTGACTATATATATTCCAAGATCTCTTAACATCTTTCCCCAACCCTCACACACAGAGACTGTAATAATAAGTAAAAAATCAATCTATTATTTGGTGGGAAAAAAAAAAAAAAAAAAAAAAAACTCGTTGGATATGTATGTTGCCAATGTCTAAATGATAAGAAGTTCCAAAGACTAAAGGGCCTCATAGCTCAACACAAACAAAACTAGTGTTAAAACACACACACACACACACACACACACACACATATATATATATATATATATATCCAATGGCGATTCTAAGATTTTTTTTCTAGAAGGTCAATAAAAAACATAAATTATACAAAAAAAAACTATATAAGATGTTACAATTGCCTTCTTTATATTTTAAAATTGTTGTAAAGATAGCCTCGTTATTAATCTTACAAACTACATCTTTTCAAATTTGTTAAGATGTAAATGAATTTTTATTTTTTATTTTTTAAGTTTAAGATCAACAAATTTTTACTTTTCTTGCTGGGATTATTAAATTTATTTTATTTATAAATTTTATATCAAATTCATTTGTTTTTGGTTTTTTTTTTTTTTTTTTTGGGTGCTTTAAAAAGGCTAAAGTATTGTTAAGAGGATCATATTCAACCTAATTTTAATTAAACTTTAAAAAAGAAATTAAGATCAAGGTGTTCAAATTTTTTTTAGGAAGTCAAAACAAAAATAAAATAAAATTAATGTACTTAGCGATGCGCTTGTATATATCATCACTTAAAATATATATTGGGAGGATTATGAATTAATTTTTTTTGGGTATTATCTAAAATATACTTATACTAATAAGAATTTAAATATTTAGAATTTTTGAGGGGCCTAAGTAGCATTTTAATATTAAAAAACCTGGTGGGCCATGTTTCCGTTGGTTTACCTAGGTGATGGCTCCGCTGCATTTGAGAATCAAATTTCCTTTCCCAATTATTAAATTATAAAAAGAGCAAGACTTAAATACAATATTTAGATATTATTTTTTAAATTTCATTTTTAAGATTCTGTAATGTGAACTTTTTCTCATGGAATAGAAGTGTATATTTTAATTAAGTAGTCACGTGACTAAATTTTAAGAAAAGAACCTAAAGAATAACATCTAAGATACTGTACCTAAATTTTGTCCTTATTAAAAAAATGTTAATAAGTTAATGACAATGGAATACGAAAATTAAACACAAAAATCAGCAAAAGATGGATTTGTTTTTGATTCTTAAAAAAAGAAAAAGAAAAAGAAAAAAGGGAATGCTGACATGTAAAAAAAGCTGAGTAAAAAGTGACTGTCTTCGGAGATGAATAAGCAAGAGTCAGACCGAGTCTAAACCCATGATCACTATACAGAACAGAACAGAACAGAACAGAGCAACTCCACACGTACCTCACTACTTGGCTCTGGATTCAACCGCTTCCTTCTCTCCCTTCACTTCTTGCTTTTGACTCGCTACCACTCTCTCCCTCTCTCTCTCTCTCACAAAAAGTAGTACTAGATTTTGCAGAGTATGTATGGCACTTTATCCACCTGAATATTGCTGACATTTTCTTCTTTCATCTTGATGCTTTTTTGTTGGTTCTAAGCTTTGCCTATTTCAGAAGAATCACAACACAATCACATGGCATCATCCATGGGGCTGGGTTCTATATCCGAAGCATTTCATCGCGAAGGCCAAACTTGGTAAGCACTGAATATTTTATTCCATTCCTCCCCATATATTTTCTATTTGGTTTTCACTTTTCAGTTAATTTAATCAATCCCTTTGTGTTCTAACGTGGGTTTATATGTTACGTGCGTGTTGTTCTCGTTTTGAAGTCTGAAACTTGGTTATCTCAGACATTCAAGTTTATACAAAGACAGAAAGAAAAAAAAAAGGCAGCGTGTCTGTAAAAATGTGCATGTAAATGTGAACTTAAAATGCTACTTGTGAAGAGGTCTTTTATTAGTCTGTCAGACTTCATGGTTGTTGACGAACTCAATTTTTTTATTTTTTTATCCCATTTGAATTTTTCCCAAAAAGTAATTCACTTGATCCTCGTACTATGTTTTCATGGTAGGGAATTTTTGGCTTCATGGAGTTTGCTTTGTGCGCCTTATGTCTTCATTGTGATTTGGGTGTACTTTAAGCTTTATTAATAGTTGTTGGTGTTGCAATTCCGTTAAAATTTGCTGCCCTATGGGCTATGGCTATACCTCTGGCTCTATTTGTGTTTTACTTTAAAAATATGGAAGTTCAAAATTGATATCAAAGGTGACCTTTCACATCTTGGCATTGTGTCACTAGGATCAGTATGTATTGATTCTGTAATATACCAATGAGTTACAAGCACAGTTTTAATAGGATGTTGTTTTGAGTGATCGCAGTATGGGGTTGGTATTAATAACTTCATGCCAGCCAAGTATAGTTTGTCCTTGTAAATGTTTTATCCTATGATCCTATTATGAATGCTCAAGAAATAAAAAGTTCGAAAAATTATAGTATGCTATCTACTATACCAAAGGTGGCCAGAAACTTTTGCTACTCATTAGGTCTGTTTTTTTCAGCATTTCTACCTGCTGAAGTGCAAGATAAGGCCCTCTTGTTTATCTGATGCCCAATCTCATGGTGAACTTGGTGGCCACTAAAGGGGTGGAGTTGGGTAGGTTTAAGTTTCAATTCTTTTGATGTTCTTGAATGTACCAAAAAAAGCCAAGAGTGTTGTAGCTCAGTGGCGTGGTTTGGTCTCTTTAGTGAGGAGAATCAGGGTTCAAATCCCCCCTTCTCCACTTCTTGTAACAATTGAGAGAGAGAGAGATAACGTCTTCATTAAAGATGATCTTTAAAAGAAATCATCAAAGCCATAGATCAGTATCAAAAGTTGTTCTCCTTAGGATCATGATGTTCCATAATTTCCCAACCCCCAATGTTTCTTTGTAGGTGGAATGGTGGAGTGAAGGATTGATGGGACTTGGAGTCTTAGGCATAATAGGTACAAGACCTTGTTGTGCTAAAGACATAAAAGGGGGGGTGGGGGAGGAAATTTATGAGGTTGATTGTGACATGGTTTTGTGGTACTTCCCACAGCTACCACTTCTAAGAGATTGTGGCATTATATTCTTTGATCAATAACATATCTCATCAATTTTATGTTGGCAAGATGAATGTGGATTGATAGAAAGTCCATTGCATTATTTTGACCTCTTTCATTTATTAATTCATTGGTGATACTGATAGATTACTAAAATTCTAGGTTTTTAACAACAGTTTAGATCTAGGAGTCTCTGCCACATTTTAAAAGCAGCATAGAGGGCATTAATATATGTATGTCACAATAAGATTATGGGATCCCGAAGTGGGTCAATTGACCTCCCAGAAAGATGGCTTAAAAGATTTTGTGGGATTATTTTTTTCTCTCTATTACCAATGAAATATGCCCATCTAGAAAGAACTTGTTTTAGTTTCATGGATTTTATTGATTTTTCCTTCAGGTACTGCACTAGTGGGCTTCCAACAGATGTTATCATTGAAGTTGAAGAGATGTCTTTTCATATCCACAAGGTGCTTTTATATTATTATGTTTCACCTCTGATGTAATAGTACATGTGTGCATGAGGGCATCTCTGTGCTTGAAATTTTTATACTTTCTTAACTTCTACATGATTTGTCTTCATAGTTTCAACTCAGTATAATATTCATTCTCTATTCGAATATTCCCTCCCCATGTTGACATCTACTGCAGTTTCCATTGATTTCGAGGAGTGGACTGTTGGAGAGGCTTAATGAAGAGGTGTCCAGTGAGGATGAATCAGAGTGTGTTTTGCAACTTCATGATGTGCCTGGTGGAGCTAAAGTATTTGAGCTTATAGCCAAATTTTCCTATGGTGTTAAAATAGAGTTCACTGCTTTGAATGTAGTCAGCCTTAGGTGTGCGGCAGAGTACCTTAAAATGACTGAAGATTATGGAGAAGGAAACCTCATCTCACAAACAGAGGGTTTTTTAAATGAAGTTTTTGGTGATTGGAAAGATTCCATAAAAGTTCTTGAGAGTTGTGCAGAAGTACAAGAATATGCAGAAGATCTCCACATTGTTTCAAGATGTGTAGACTCCTTGGCCATGAAAACTTGTGCAGACCCAAGCTTATTCAATTGGCCTATATCTGGAAGCAATAACTCTCAGAACCCAACGGGTACTGTCTTATGGAATGGTATATCTTCTGAAACTAGGCCACAACCTCTTGGTGAGGATTGGTGGTTTGAGGAAGTCTCATTTCTTAGCTTTCCCCTGTATAAACGGCTGATTTTAGCTGTTGAATTAAAAGGCATGAAGCCTGAGACTATTGCTGCATCCCTAATATACTATGCTAGGAGGCACCTCCCCTTGATGAATAGGCAATCAAGCTTCAATGATGCAAATCATGCAAATCCTGAGACATCTATTTCTATTCCTGAGGCAGATCAAAGGGTCCTACTTGAAGAGATTGTGGTGTTATTTCCTACTATCAAGGGAGTCACATCCACCAAGTTTCTGCTTGGGCTGCTCCGTACTGCTATGATCTTACATGCAAGTCAATCATGCATAGAAAATTTGGAGACAAGGGTGGGAACCCAGTTGGACCAAGCTGTTCTTGTAGATCTTCTCATACCAAGTATGGGTTACTCAGTGGAAACCCTTTACGATATAGACTGTGTTCAGAGGATTCTTGATCATTTCATGTCATTTTATCAGGCACCTGCATCTTCATCTCCAAACATAATTGAAGGGGGCCAATTGGTGAGTGGAGCTGATTCTCTGACACCTATAACTATGGTGGCTAGTCTGGTGGATGGATATCTTGCTGAGGTGGCACCAGATGTCAATTTGAAGCTGCCAAAGTTTCAGGCACTGGCTGCTGTTATCCCTGAATATGCCAGGCCGCTCGAGGATGGTCTTTATCATGCAATGGATATATACCTAAAGGTAGCACAAATACACAATCTTAAATAAATGAATTGTCTCATATACATATTTCGTTTCAAATCAACTTCACTCAGACCAAAATTCAAATGGAATCTTGAAATTCCAAAAATTGTCAGACATTTTGTTGACAAGTTATATACACATTTTAAAAATGACTACTTTGCAAAGAGGATCCAAATCAAAATGGAATTGTGAAACTTTGTTTGATTCATTAAAATTTGATGACTTAGAATGTTCTGGTTAGCATCACATATGTTGCACCTGGAACCTCAAAGCAACATGATATGGTAATGGTTGTGGGATATGTGCCTAATAAGTGTGTTAGACAGAGGAAGAGTAGAGAAAATTCACTAGCAATCTCTGCCTGATACAATGATAAGTCTCTACACCTAATGGATATTAAGAAAACAAGTGAGGTGCCAACATCAAATAAGCTATTTTACCTAAACCACTTACTTTTTACCTAAAGAAGATAATTATTCCTTGAGTTTGTAGTATCCATTTGAAGTTTGTCAAATCCAATGCTAGACACATGTACGCGCAAGACACAAGTTTGGTAGCCCTTGTAAAATAGGGTGCATATAATATTTTACAATTCCTCTCTTAAAGGCAACAACTACAATCTTCAACATATCTTATAGAAAAGTGAAATTAGTTTTTTTTTTTTAAACTTCATTTGTAATCTTGTCTTGCTCTGATGATGCTAACATCACATATTTCAAAACTTCAGGCACATCCTTGGCTAACAGATTTTGAGAGGGAGCAGCTCTGTAGACTTATGAACTGCCAGAAGCTCTCATTGGAAGCCAGCACCCATGCAGCCCAGAATGAGAGGCTACCTCTTCGAGTAATTGTGCAAGTCCTCTTCTTTGAACAGCTTCGACTCCGTACATCAATTTCAGGCTGGTTCTTTGTTGACAATCTTGAGAACTCTCAAAATCCCAGTGGAAGCCTTGGGCTTCCAAAAAATGATGCATCCATTCGAGACCGAGTTGTGGGTGTTGATGACCGTCTTTCAAAGCTTGAAAGGGAGTGTTCAAGCATAAAAAGGGAACTTCATAAATTGAAGAAGCCGAAGAGAGGTTGGTTCAATCTTCACAGGCTTGGTTTCGGGAGAACACCACCTTGCAGTTCAAAGAATCAAAGCCCTGTGGTATGAAGGCATTAATACCATTTGTGAATGAACAGAAAAGTCATGAAAATTGTGAGGTGGCTCATTAATTTTGAAAGTCCAACTAAATGGACAAATCTTTTTTGTACTTCCAATGTTGCTTTTCTCATTCTATTTGTTGAATGCCAGATAGCTGCCATTCTTTTATGTGTAGTTTAGATAAAAAAAAAAAAAACAAATTTTTGTATTGTTTAGGATATAGGTTGTAGGTTAATCCATTCATTAATTTATTCTCATTTACTTGAAATGATTGCTAAAGCTTATGAGCCATTCATGAATAAAAATGTTTGGAAGGAACACAAGCTCCAAAAAAAATTGTAGGAGATGGATGGCTATGCCTTCTGAGCCATTTTATATCTGCTTTCATTTCATTGTGAGAATGGTTGATCATGGTAAATGATTATGACTTTTCGGCTTATAACTTTCCCCCACTTTTAGGGAGCCTACCAGGTTATAGTGTTATTGCGTCTGAAATCTGTCAGCCCCATTTAGAAACTCTCAGGTTTCCTTCCTGCAGGAATTTTGTTATTATGGGGATTTTCTTGAGACTTTACCATTGTATTAGAACCTTTATGAATTTTTTGCTTCTGTAAGTACATGGTAACATTTCCAATAAACCATCTTTGCCTTACAGAATACAGATTCATTTCATTTGTAGTTACTGACATAGGACGTTGTACTGGGGCATGGGAGGAATTTTCTTCTTATTTACTATGTAACATTCCCCAATTTTCTAGTTCAAGGTTTTGTTTGCTTGTTTTGAGTATTTTAATCAAAATAGAGTCCTTAATGTTAAGATATTACTAGGATCTGTTTAGGACTATCTTTACTTGAAAATTAAATTGTCTGGAGCTTTTGATAAAAAAAGGTTGTACCCAGTGCATAAAAATCCCACTTTTTGTGAGGTTTGGTAGAGGACATGATAAGTAATCTTACCCCCAATTTGTTTGGAGCTTTTAATATGGCCCCAAAATTATATAACGAAAATCATTAGTCAATAATATCAAGAAAATTTTCAGTCTCTTTTTCTTTCATCTAGTGCATTTTAGTCTTTAGATCTCTACCTTTCTCTCACTATCATGCTGTGTCAGCTACATTAATTTCCTTGCGGTGATAATGTTGTCTTCTGTACTAGAGTGACCCCTGCTCTGAAGTTTAGGTGCTTTGTTTTCAACAAACCAAACCCTCACCACTAGAGCTTAGACCACAATATGTGGATAAGTTGAGTGAATCACAACACAAAAACCACAGCTTCCTTGAATGAATTTTGTTTTACATCATAAGGTCTGATTTGAACATCAATTCAATCTCAAAGCACTGAAATCAAAGTCAGTCCTAAAAGAATGATCTGTAACTTTTGCAGAGAAATAAATTACAAAATAATAATGAATATGAAACGGAGACATATGGAAGCTATTATAGCTTCCCATGAAGAAAAGTTCTTTGTTTCTTAGTACCTAGCAGCATGGAAGGTCATTGGGCGGTGGTATAATTGATTCTTCAGGCGACTTCCCAATTTCAACAACAAAAGCCATCTTTAATTCCACATGGTGTGGAGCTCCAGGTGATAGTGCATGAACCAAACACCTACAAATAATTATAGTTGCCATGAATGAGCATTATGCTCTGCATAGGACATGCATTTACGTTTGTGTATATTCATGCTATAACTTCTAGTAAACCTCCAGTTGAAACTCCAACTGTGTTTCTCTTTGGAGGATCAACTAAGTTAAATTTAGCCGGGTCTTCTACAGAATCAAAGTTTACAATACCACTCCCAACAACAAAGAAATTGTAACCATGGAGATGAAACAGGTTTGAATCAACAACGAGAAGATTCTTAGGAGATGGATTTTTCCTCACCCCACTTCCAACAGCAAGTGTATCTGAAATAGCAATTAAAATTTAGTGTTACAGAGATCACGAAGCTAAGCGAAATAAGCTAAAAGCTAAGAGCTGAAATAGCAATACCAATCTCTAAAGTGTACTTACACTTTGAGAAAATGAGAAAAACTGAAAAAGTGATGTAATTCTAAAAAACTGTACATAAACAAAAAAGCTAGTGGCAAATGAACCTTAAAGAGAATGTTTTACACACCTCAACGTCATTATTGATTTTATGATCATCTTCAGCTTCCTCAAAAGTCGAAACATCCACGCACACTTTGTTATCTCTCTCAACTTCAATTTACACATTATATATCAGAGTACCTTAAAAGTTGTTAAAACTGTGTCCATCTCTATGGACTATGATTTAATATTTCCTTTCCAAATTGTAATAGTCTTTCACTGAAATTTGCTTGGCAGCAGCAAGCTGCTTTGCTGCTAGTCTAACAGGTATTCAGGATATTGGGTGAAGGAAAACAACCAATTAATCCATTTTGATGCATTGGATGAGTACTTTACAATTGGCTCTCCAACAAAAAAATGAAAGTTTCAACAAAAGGATGCTTTGTAACATCAGTGAAGGTAAGCACAGTTACTACTCATGCACTTATTGTAGTAGTTATTGTAATATTGACTTGCCCAATATCTAAGGTCAAAAGACAAATAGGGAATGGAGAGAAGAAAAATGTTTTTAAATCAGATGGATGCAGTGGACTGAAATATGGAAAGAATTTGAAGTAATGGGCTTTTTCTGTTGTACACTTTACTCGGCCTAACCCCCCCTCCATTACTGGGCCACTAGCAGCAAGTGTTTTTCCTTGGACTATTTGCTGAATCGTTTTAACCTCAACAGGGTTGTGGTTTCGAATGATGGATCATATTTGATATTTCACACCACTCCCTTCCCTCAACCAAAAGAGAAAGCCTGCATATGTCACAGTGGTATGTTTAATGTGGTTATCATTACTAGTGGCTGACATTTTACGATTTGTTTTTTGTTAAGTGAAAAATAAAAATAGTAGATGTGATTTATAAATGTTAGTCTCAAACTCTTCTTAAAGTAACGTGATTATTTTCTAACAAATTATAGATGATAGTTTGATATAATATATTATATTTTCTAAATTAAGCTATTTGTATTAGTTATTTGAAAGTGTTTTTAATTTTTTTTTCTTCCTTCAAGGAAACATAATATATTTTACATTCAATTATTATATAAGGTGAGATATTTTGTAAATAATATCATGTGGTTGGAATTTGTTTCTAGTGCTCCTTACAATTGGTTCATTCTCTAAAACGGTTTGAAGTGGACCGAATGGACCTATTTGACAGAAATGAACTGAAGTGGACTGGATAGACCAAAATGGAACAAATGGACCAAATAAACCCAAATGGACTGGATGGACCAAAATAGTCCGAATGAAACAAACTGGATTGAAATGCTAAGATGTGTTCAACAAGAGTTCTAGATATTATATAGATATAGATTAAGAAGATCCTATTTTCATACACTATTTTTTATTTTTTATTTTTGGCTGAATACATACCAATAATTTGATGCTTCTACAGTAAAACCTTTCATACAGGGGTTCAATTATAAGCCCTACCTTGGAAAACATTTCTTACATGTTGGGATTATAAGGCCTACCTTGGAAAGCAGAGTACTATAGATTCAACAATTGTTCGTCTCTGGCATTGCCTTATTGGTAACCATTATTTCGTGCATTATGTTTTTCTTGGCCACAGCAAGTCGACCATACAGCCAGACTGCTATGCTGACCCATTGCATCAAGTATCAACATTATTATTTTTTTTTCTAGGCCACGATTTCGAACAGCCACAGGTTTGTTATGTTGACTGGTTGCAGATTGGGCTAAGCTTTTCAATTCAAAGCTCTGCCAAAGTTCATTCTCGACCTCAACCATACATTCATGACAAGAAACACAGGCATGGGCCTAGCAGCTCAATGGCAATGTGTGCATCTCAGGTTCCCCAACACTCACAAGGCCGACAGCCCTTCCCCCCAAAAGAAAATATCAAAACCCAACTATCAATTCTGATAGTTGATAAGACATGAAACTAGATTAAAGTAAGCCTCAGATTCAAATCTTTTTTTGTCGAGAGTTTTGTAATTCAATTGACTAGTGCTTCTAATAAAGATATTCAAAGTTTAAATTTGTTGTTCTCCTTTGTAACTATGAATTTTTTTATTTTTATAAATCAAATCAAATCTTTTTAAAGAAAAGGATGGGGGGTGGGAATTTAATAATTCACATGTATAGACAATTGGGTTTAACATTAGATTCTTTGCTTATAAACTTGGAGTTCCGTATGGGAACTCTAGTAATTAATGAACCTGTTTGTCGGTTTTCCAAATTTCCACGGAATGTCTTCACAGTATGGTCTAAATTCACATGCCAATGTCTCTTAAAGCTAATCCCTTTCACATTGCATTGAACTTTGATTGAGATTATTCTTTGATGTGGATATTTTCTTTAATCCAAACCTATCAAACTTGTTCACGGCTTTTAGAAACTATTTCATAGTCTTCCTACATTAAACGCATAAACACGATGCTTTAGTCTCTATTGAGGTAGGGAATGTGTTATGGCAAACATGTAGCTTTCATTCAAAAGTCTTCCCTCCATAGGGTCAATTCAAGAGGTTCTCTGCTTAATGAAACCAATCAAAATCCATAATTATAGCAGCAAATTGGCACTTTTGACAAGTCCAAAAAACAGTTTAAAATGACTTTGATTGAACTAATGTCCTTTAATTCCCTTATCCCACGTTTAAACATCATTTTAACATATAGCTTTCACATTATAACTAATCTAAACCCCAAAAAAAACTCTATAAAAATTGACACCTCAACCACCAAATGCTCTTGGGGTTGATCATCAAATCAATGGTACAAAACAGTGTAGTCAACCAGAAGAAAATGTTAAGAACAAACTGGGACCTTGAATGGTTATCAAAAGTGTCATAAATATTCTGTGGTAGCACAAGCCCAAGCCTTATTTTTCATTCTACATTGATGAAAAGTGGACCCTATCCAACACAAGTCATTGTCACACTTGTCGGTAGATTTATGGACCCTTGTTTTTATTTCCACAAGAGGTTGCAGAAAGAGGACCCTGGCTCTCTTCATTCTTTTCAGCCAACATCAACTGGCCCCTCTTCCGTTACTGGTCGTTGGTTGGGTTACTCACTTACTCTTGTCTGTTGTCTCTAAAGGGAAAACTACACCCCAAACAGGTACTTTGATAGCAACTAAACGAAGGTTGTAGACAACAATGTTGTTACATAATTGCCACAACATAATTGCCGCCTTCTTCTTCTCTTCGTCCATGACACTTTTATGGGGCATTCACATCACATTCTTTTCAAAGTTTAGCTAAATTTTAGTTATAAAGTTAACTTTCACGTATCAATTAATGGGAAGTGGCTTGGATCCAATAGGATTTGACATGTTTCGAATAATTATTATTTATCACGTGTAAGCGTTTTGTTGAGTACAAAACACAAGAGCACTGGACCCAAGCTTTGCTCTAACTAATTCACTTTTAACGTACACTTCCACTCGGTCCTTGATTATATTTATATATTGTTTTATTTTATTCGTTTTTATTCACAATTATGTATTCCAAATATAACAACAAAGATCGCTCACCCTTTTATTTACTAGACTAGATAGGCTACCTCATAGCCAAATTGACCACACAACTACTAAACTTGGTCATTCCATGGCCAAGATCGACCATCTCATAGCCAAGTTGCCACTTTGCCGACAAGATCAACCACTCAATGGCCAAGATTGGCCTCCTCATGGCCAAACTAAAGCACCCAATGGCCAAGTTCAGTTGCCCAATGCCTAAACTCGATCACCTTATCCCCAAATCTCCTATCCAACGCCCAAGTTTGACCTCCTAAATCCTAATGCCAATATGAGAGAGAGAGAGAGAGAGAGAGAGAGAGAGAGAGAGAGAATAATAAATAAAAAATGTTAAATTTCATTCTTTTAACTTCTATTTATTTTCAATGTAGTCCTTTTGTCTATTTTGGTCTGTTCTTCACAGTCTCTAGACCACCAAAACGACATCATTTAGTTTTTTTTTAATTTTTTTTACTTATTATTTTTTCAAAATTAAAAATAAATATTATTACTTTTTGCTATTTCATATTTGGAAAGTGAAAAATATTTAAGCACACCATTTTTTTTTTAAGTAAGAAAAATCTTAATAATGAGATTTGAATGAAACTAGACAATTAAATTTAAAACAGATTAAAGTTAAAGGATTTAAAAAAAAAAAAAATTAGGCCCAAAATAGAAAATAAACTAAACTTAGACGGTGTAGTTTATAATTAAGAAATATATATATATAAAAAAGGAAAAATTTCATTTTTGATAATTTGATTGTTAGGGGTGGAGGAATTTGAACCTTGGACATCTCCATTAGAAATACTACCAAGTGCTAGTTGCTCTACAAGACATTTGAAAAATTAATGCAACAAGTAGAAAAGTTTACTCTTAATAAGTAGCCTAATGGAAAAACAATTAGAAAAGTTTACTCTTTTTAAGCAGCTGATGGAACAATTAATATTTTGGGGGAAACTAAAGGTGAAATAGTTATGTTATGCTGATGGGAATACTCTAAATCCCCCCCACCCCCATCTTCCTCTTTGATGGTATGTACATCTCTCCTTAATTCGAATATATTGGACTCTAAATTTTAAATGTATTCATTATTATTTTAAATTTTTGCAATCTTTTCAATTCACTCCCAAAATGAGACACTATTAACTATAATAGAAATCAATTGAACACCATAAATCTATCCACGTGAATTATAGGATTGAATTTTAACATGAAATGCCATCATTTTTTACACAAATGCTTAGTGTTTTCATTACCTTAAATTAATAGGGATTCACTTAATAGGCGAATTAAAACGGTTTAGATAGTTTAAGATTTCAATTGGAACTTTTTGAAGTTTAGGGTTTAATTTGAAACGAATCACAACTTTGAGGAAAGGCGGACGTCATTGAGGAGAAATTGTGCCATATATATATATATATATATATATATATATATATATATATATATTCATATATCCCTCTCTTTTGGATGGAGAGAGAGGGGATAAAAAGAAGTGAACATAAGATTTGAAGGCTAATAATCATTTAATCATATAATCAGTTAACATTTTAAAGGGAGCGTTCATAATCCTGTAGTACTTAACTACTTAAAAGGAAATCAAGTTCTGAAAAGGAGTTCTGAAGCTTCACATATTGTGGTCAATTGCAGTAATTTACAAAATTAAGACAAAAGAATTCTCCATGACAGATATTGAGTTTCTTCAAATTAGCTCCTGCCACTTCCAAAATTCCATGCATCTTCTCCTCAATGCAGTAAGAAGCATATCACCTAGAGATATCATAGGTTTGAGAGTAGCCAAGCTGTCCCATCTCCCAGCTTGACTTTGATGCAACTCTTTCATGACAGGGGACATACTCCTATAACAAGAAGACAAAATGTAAGATACATGTAATTATCTCTGAACAATTAACAAACAAGTTACAATAAAGCAAAATATTCTCAGCTCAAAAAATTGGAAAATAAATGAGGCTATGTTGTAATTCATTTCCCTAACTATACTAAGAGGGAACAGACACAGCATTTTTAGGCTTTCAAGCCTGTAACTTAGCAACAAGTTGCATGAATTTATAAATAACAATATGACACATTTGGGTACCTCCAGTTTCTTCACCAATTCCTTTGGTGTTGGTGCTGATACAATTATTTGGCGGGCACTGGGACTAATAAACCCTTCTTCCACTGCTTTGTCAATAAATGACAGAAGCGAATTGTAGTATCCATCAACATTCAGCAATCCCACCTGCAGATTATTGAAATGTTTATGTTAGTAGTTATATAGATGAGTAAAACAAAGAAGTTGTAAAAGTTAAGGTAAAAATCAAACTCCCATAGACTAAAGGAGTTTAAGTTGTGGACAACAACAACAACCAAGCCTTAGTCCCAAATTGTTGAGGTTGGCTATGGATCCTCAATTAAAATGTAAATTACCGGTTTATCGTGAATTCCAAGTTGAGCCCAGGTTATCACTTCAAGCAGTTCTTCCAGAGTCCCATAACCACCTAATGAAACACCACATGGACTTTGTTAATCCAAAGTTCTATTCTAAGTCATCATCAAATACCTTTAAAAAAAGACCATGTCTTATGTTTGGAACAATCATATCATCCAAAAAGTACAACATCTTCCAACGTTATTAGAGCCCAATACATTTCAGGGACAAGTAGATGCAACATTGTAAATATATGGACTACAGACCCTTTGAGAGAGAGAGAGAGAGAGCTAAAAGACTGACATTATTAGTGGTAGTAATGATGGTCTGGTTATTTTTATTTTTATTTTTATTTTTATTTTTATTTTTTGCTGAATTGGTCATATATTTATTTGAGCCAAAGAAAAATAGAACAGACATTTAGAATCAGAACATCCTTGGTACAAATAATTTTAAGAAAAAAGCTGTTTGAACTCTGTTTTGAAACTGTACATTTGAAGTTTGGAACGACTTATATTGGCTACAGTATAAGTCTACAGTATTTTCACAGACCACTTTTACCAGCATTTGTTGGATGGCTACAGTTTTTAACTCATGTCACATGTACGAGTATTGAGCCTCTAGCTTTTTGCAACCCCTAAAAATGGTATTTATTGCTTCCATCGTTTTGTGAAAATTGAGGCATAATCTTGTGACAACCCATGCAGGCAATAATGGGTCTCAAACTATCATGTTAGTAGGCTGTATATTCTTTTTCCTCTTTATTCTACATGAGGTGTCCCCAATAGGTGAGAGAAGGTGGGTATTCCCAAGGTAGATACAAGGATAACTACTATTATGCCCCTCCATGTCCTCCATTTTATTGATGAATTTTCCATCTCAAAAGTAAAAGGATAATAAGAATTCTTTGCCTATCAAAAAAAAAAAAAAAAAAAAAAAAGAAATCTTTGAATGGGCTTAGCATCATTCCTTGTTAGGTGCACCTAGTTGGCAAAACCATTCGGTGAAAGTTTTGACTTTGTGTCTTTTTCCTTATGTATGGCATTTGGTACAGAGATACCACAGGCTATGGTACTACATTAAAGGAAAAAAGGATATTAACCACAGAAGCAGGGCTCATCAGTAGCAATAGTTTTAGTGTAAGATGTTGATGGGTCAAGAACTAGGGTTCAAAAGGAATCAAGGATCTTGGGGTTTGTGAAAGAAGGTTAAGAAACTTTTGATAAGTTTAGGCTTCACCCAGTTCCTTTCACAGCATTTATCAATGCCACATATATGATAGTATAACATAAAATATAAAAAACAGCCACAGTAGCAAAATATCGCGAGATTTTGACTTATTCTTAAGAAAATTTTCCCCACTTTAACATGGCCTTCCTGGAAGAATATGCGCAAGTATCTGCTAAGTTGAGGAAAGGTCAAGATTATCCTTTCAATGACCAACAAGATCCAAACTAAACAGATAATCCTTTCAATTGTCATTATACTTTTGATTAGCAAGTCTAAGGATTAAGCTAAGGATTTTTAGTAATAATATAACCAATAGCTTTGGCATAGAAAACAAAACCAGTAAGTTCTTTTATCTTTTGAGATCAGTTTTTCCATTTAAAACAAAACAAAAAGGCTGCAACAAAATTCATTTCATATAAATAAATAAATAAATAAAAAAAGGCTGCAACTTTTTAAGGGGTAAACTGAAGCCAAGTCAGATTACTAATTGGACTTTTTGTGGCTGGACTCTGAGACTGTCAGTGCTTTCATTTCTGTTCACATAATTAGTTTCTTGAGTACAAAGTAGCCACTGAGAGTTAGAGATTAGAGCAAAAAAAAAAAAGCAACTGAGAGATCAAAGAAAGAAAAGGGACTTCTGAAATTCTCAAAAGAATCAAAATATGAGATATCGTCAATCTTACAAGCTAAAATTAGTAAAAATTTTAAGTCCCAAAGGACCTTAAGTTTTCTTAATTTGCCTTGAAATCGTAGTGGGGATATCACTTTGCAGTGGAGAGCCTAACCTGGTAAGGCAATAAAGGCATCAGAATGCTTAGCCATCTCTGCTTTCCTTTGGTGCATATCAGCAACTGCCTTTAGTTCCCCCACTGTTTCACCAGTTAACTGCAAAAGGTACCAAGGCAGAGGAAAACCAAAATTTTAGAAATTGAAAATGAGAGAGAGAAAAGGATTTGGAGTTTTGTGCAGTGAAGAGAGAAATGATGGGTGTTGCAGGAATTGTGGACTTAGTGAATCCAAAATCTTTAACTCAGTGACTCCCTAGCCAGTAATTTTAATATCTTATCAAAGAAAAAAAATTCGAATTTATAAAAAGCCAAAGGAGAAAAAACACAAGAGAATACTCATTGCTTTAACTGATAACATAAAGTTGATATAGTAAAAAGAAATCAGAGGAACAGCAGAGACAGAGATATACACATAATAATGAGGTAGTGTCAACAACTCAAGTAGTATCGTGGATAAGACTACTAAGCCAACCATTCATCAAAAGAAGAAAGAAAGAAAGAAAGAAAGAAAAAAAAAAAAAAAGGATCTTGAGTACCGTAAATAGCTATATGAATATGTATAAAATAAGAAGAAAAAAGAAAGAAAGAAAGAAAAAGCAGAAACAAGTGTGTAAAAGATTAAAGAAAGTAGCTAAAGAGGCTAAGACTTAACAGCCTAATAAGAGCAAAGACAGAAATCAAAATATTTGAAAAGAAATGAAAACATCATTCTAAACTCAGTTTCTCCAACAAAAAAATAAAATAAAGCTTAAACCCAATACCATGGTGGAGACAAAGCAAATAAACAATTAGACTCTTAAAAAAAAAAAAAAAACAAGAAAAGGTTTAAAACTTTTTCTGGTTGTAGCAGACATACCTCTCGAGGCATGAGCGTCTTGGGAATAACTCTGCAGAGAGACAATTATATGACAAAAAAATCAGTTGTAATGGAAAACAAAACCACCTATATCAACAGAAAGAGGTCAATAATTTATTTCTTAATCTTTATATTTTTCTTTATATTTTTTTATTAGAGATTTGAGGATGAAGCAAAAGAAAAAAGAGAGACTCACCCAATGACATGGCGACCACCATCATGAACAGCTTGTGAAACCAAACCCATTAGACCTATGCTGCCCCCTCCATAGACCAGATCAATGTTCCTTGCAACCTTCAAAGAAACCATACACAAATCAACAAAGAGAGACTATATGAGCAAAAAAGTTGAGTTTTTTATGTGGGTTTGGGCTCAAAATGCATTCTTGATAAACCAATTTGGAAAAACAGTATACTTAAGGAGTACACTGTACACCTTGACTTTTGGAGAAAGTAAAACAAGGATTGAAAAGGGATTGTTCAATGCTCATTCAACCAGAATGGCACTGACTAGAACATTTAACTCTCAGCCTCTTAGCCAAATGAAGAACAGAGGGAGGTACCCAAAAATGAAAATAGGGACAGGTACACCTGGGAAAAGTATCAAACATATTTAATGGAAACAGGGTATAACTTTTTCATCTCTAAAATGGCATATTTTGAACGTAGCTGAGTTACCTGATAAAGACATATGAGAGAGAGAGAGAGAGAGATTGAATAATTTATGCTAAAGACAAACCCAACAAAGAAGAAAGTTCAAATTGAAGGAATCAAAAAACCAAAAAATTTCAAAAAATGTATAAAAGAAAAAGCCTACCAACCAACCAAGTCACAAACAAGTTATAATAAACACAATGGTTGAGCAAATTTCAAAACGGTTTCTTGCACAATCCATACCATGCATACAAATTTCAAAAAAAACCCAATAAGGGCATTAGAGAAAGACCCAACATTCCACAATGGAAACCATAATAAGTACACAAAAGCAATGAACATATATATACCAGTTCCTTGCCAAGCTCAATGGCTGAGTCCTGATAGCTACTTTTCTTGCCTTGGCTACTCCCACAGAAAACACAAATGCTCTTAAACCTTGATTGCCTCATTTCACTCCCTACTTCCATTGCTCTTAACTCTAACTCTCTCTCACACACACACAAACACACTGCTTTGTTTTTCTTTTTTCTTAAAAAAAAAAAAAAGAAAAAAAAAAGAAAGAAAACAAAGAAAGAGAGAATCTGACTTTGTGTTTGTTTGTTTTGGCTTTGTGTCTAGAATCCCTGTAAGAAAAACAAGAAGAATCTCCCTTACTCTTGGTTGTGTCTCTCTTTTTTTGGAAATTCTTAACCTTACATAAAATGTCACTGCAGAAACAAAAAACAATACGATCGAGTATGAACTAGACCTGATTGCCTGACTTGACCCTGACCACTACAAACTCTTTTTTTTTCCTTTTTTTCTTTTGTTTCTGCTGTTTTAGTGCGTCTGCTCATGCGTAATATATAAACCTTGTCACACGTGACTCTAACTTAGCACGCTTGCACCTTCCGCCTCACACGTTTAACTTATATCGGCATTTGGCATGCGTGGGCCACTTTTTTTTCTCTTTTTTATTTATTTATTATTTATATATATATATATATATATATATATTAATTTTCTATGTTAAATCTTTTAGTCTTATAATTTAATTGGTACTTTTTTTTTTTAATGTTTCTTATAAAAAAAACATCTTAGTCTTGACTAGTTTGGATGGAGGGGGTAAAGAAGAATATAGTAGAGTTGACAGCAAATTATTCTACTCCCCCCTCTCTGCCCTTTCGGCCAAATTGGCCTGTAATTCAATCCATATCTTTTGCATATTCTTTAGGAAAATCTTCTAAGGTTTATATGTTAATGTCATTCTAATCATTTATATAATATATAAATATATATAATATTATTTTGGTTTCTAAATTTTATTAAAAGTTTGTTTTTCATCTTTTTTTTTCTTTTTTTTTTTTCGTTCTTAAACAGGTAAAGAGTTATTTTCAATGGTTTAGTGACAAATTTAGGAATTAAAAAAATATTTTTTTTAAAAAAAATTTAAGGACATAAAGTGAAACATTTTCAATAGTTTAGAGACAAAAAACGAATTTTTAGTAAAATTTAGGGACCCAAATAAAATTTTACCCAATTAAAAAATCCCACTATCAAAGTATTATATATATATATATATATATATATATATAATTCTCTTATTTCAGGAATCCAGAAAAAAAAAAAAAAAAAAAAAAAATTCTCTTACTTCCTTAGTTCCTTTAATCCTTCCTTTGTTCTAGATGAAATTAGGATTAGATTGCAGCCAAGACAAGTTCATGAGAATAAAGGAAGGAGTCGAAAGTTTTTAATTTTAAAGGGAATTCAAAGAAAGAATCTTTTATGGTATAAACTCAAAGTCTGAATACTTTTTTTTATATATATTTATAATGTCATGGGAATTATTCGGATTCGAATAATTGTCTTTGCTTTTCTTATTGTGCATGTAAACCCTATACAAAAGGGTTGATTGTAATGGAATGAAAGCTACACTCACTATTTCCTTACATCCTAACCATTTCTTCTGACGTAGAATGAAAGACGTAAACAAACTAGATTCATTAATTAGATACAAATATGTAGATTCCTTAAATGTTCTTAAATCCACGAAGAAAAGAACTTCCAAGTCCACCAAAACAATAAAGACAATCTCACTAGTGTAGGAATTTGATTCTAATACAAAACTATTCCACAAATTATATCAGGGGCGGCACTACATTATTCTCAGGGGTTCAAATGAACCCGCCCCTGACTTCAAAAAAAAATATTATATATATAATTTTTTTTCGTTAGTTTAATACTATAATTTTTTCTTAAAAATATTTTTGCACATCCTGATTTAAATTTTGCACACCTTTATTACAAGTATTTCCAACTCTAAGAATAAAGAGTAAGTGTTTGTTAATTATAAGTGTCACTATTTTTTATAAATTTATATTATGTGTATGAGTGTATCTAATATTGATTGTGTGCATTATTTTTTGTTATAATGTTATTTGTGTGAATTATGATGTGTGTGAATGTTTGTGTGTACAATATAAATATAATATAAATTTATATAATTTAATAATTAGGAAATAGAGATGGTTTGTTACATGTGTGTGTATTGTTATCATGTTATAATAACTTTTTGATATAAAGTTAGTAAAATTTAAGAAAAAAAATCGTAAAGTTAGTGATTGTCCAAGCATTTGATTGGTTAAGTAGACACTAGTGTATAATTTTATGTATAAATGACTGTGGTTGTCTGCGTCAATAATTAATACAAAACTAATGAGTTTAGTTTAGTCATTTAGTTTAAAATATTTTTATAAAAACAATAACAAATAGATAACAAAAACTACATAAGAATAAAAATGTTAGATAAATTTAACAAAATAAAATGATTGTAGGCTCATACCTACCCACATTGGCAATAAATACTCATAATTCAAAATTTGAATACTTGTAGAAGGAAATTGTAAAACTTCATGTATTAATTTTTTTTTTTTTTTTTTTTTGTCAGTAACTCAATATATTCAAGTTCTTTTTTTACTAAAATTTTTTAATGAACCCCCTAAACAAAATTCCTGGAGCCGCCATTGAATTATACAAAAAATATGATAGCTTTTAAGAGATTATAAAGCAAGTATAATACTCACAACATACACTTTTTAACTAATGAATAATTTATTTTGATTTCATAGGCCTACTTAGATATGTAAAACACTTATTTTTCAACACAAAAAAATAATAAGAATATTGTAACTGATACAATATTATCGTATAAGACCTTACTTTGATTAGAGAATCTTGCTCAGGCGTAACAGGTAGAGTGTAACTATGATCACATCCAGATAGAAGATGCCAACTCAGGTCGCCTCCCTCTACCCATTTTTTGTTCATCAAAAAAAAAAAAAAAAAAGGAATCTTAAAAAAAACTGAAATATAGAAAATAAAATTTTAAATATTAAAATTTCAAAAATTATATATAAAAATAAAAATTAACCCCAAGATTTTTTTTTTTTTTTTTTTTTTTGGGTTTTACATCATCTTCTCCATCTATGTGAGACATTCTAATCCGTGTTACAACATTGGTACAAAATTTCATAATAGAAAAATTTTATCTCCAAAAAAAAAAAAATTTATATATTTATACAATCTTCAAGTTTTCTTTTTTTCTTTTAAAGGAAGTCAAGTTCAAGGAGAAGCGGTGGCTCGGACCCAAACTCACCTCTTTGAGACACCACTAGGGCAAGTCGAGTTTTTACCTATATATTCTTTAAATAAAAAAATTCATGCCTATACATTCTTCAAGCTTAGAAAAAAACAAAAAGCAACTTTATATGTTCTACAAAATTTTAATAATATGAAAATAAATAAATAAAATTCTCAAGATAACACCCTTTGTGCCCGCCACTAATTTTATTAACTTTAAGGCAAGTTGGTGAAAGTATCTCGAGAAAACCATAACGCCAATCCACAAACAACCAATTTATGTGTGTGGCCAAATTCAAACTGTATAAGTGATTCATGAACTTTCCAATAGATAAATTTAAAGAAAAAAAAAAACACATAACCATGCAATTAAATCAGTTATTTCATTGGTTAGATAATAAAGGTTTTTCACAACGGAACAAGATTAAAAGTGTTACAAGTGGCAACATGAAATATTTTTATTTTATTAGGTTCCGTTGGAGAACAACTTATCTAACTGAAACTGAAATTTTGTTGTTGAAAGTACTATAGATAAAGTTAAAAGTTAACTGAAATAGTACAATAAAACTCATAAATAGTACCAAAAATAAGCTAAACAGTAAAAAAAGCTGTCTAATATAAACTTATCCCAAATGCAACCTTAGTATCTAACTATCTACTAATTTGCTCATTTTGTTTTTCTGTGTCCCGTTAACAGATGCCCTTAAGATATTTGTTAATGAACTATTTTAAAAAAATTTAATACCATTTTCATGGGAAAAATAAAAGTTATCAAAAAAGCTAGTTACCTTTTTCTTTTCTCATAAAAAGTTTTTAAAAATAGTTCTTAAAGCATTGTGGAAAAATAAAAGTTATCAAAAAAGCTAGTTACCTTTTTCTTTTCTCATAAAAAGTTTTTAAAAATAGTTCTTAAATCAATGCTTTTATGACATCCTAACTTTTACTTTTACTTTTACTTTTTTTTTTTTTTTTTTTTAGCCTCGTTGGCATGCCGCTTCTAATTTAGAGACAGAAAGTTATACCTGAAGAACCAAAAGAAAGTAAAAAATAAAAAATAATAATGGACGAATAAGATGGGTGTATTTTTATAATGCTTGTGAAATGGCCATTATTGACCAAATGTTCCCTCTTTTTTTATTTTTTTTATTAATAGAAAATAATGGGAAGTACAAATATATATTTATCTGAGCAATTGCAAGTAAGTATGGGTGAAAATGACTAAAATTTCTGAAGAGTGATCAGATTCAGATGGGTGCTATACTGCTATATATGCTATAGCTATTGAGCAATGTGCAATGCACATTGATGATTGAATAAAAACATTAGTGGGTTATAGCATATCAGCTTGTACCCTCATTCACACTCCTTAGTCGACACACTTGCTGTATGCACAGGAAACATTTTCATTTTATTTCACACGCTCCCTCTCTTCCCCATATTCCCCACACTTCAATTCTATAAGCATGCTGTCCCCAAACCCATTCATCTTCTTTCACTAATTGCTTTGCTTTGCTCTCTCTTACCCACATAGCTCCCACCTGTCACACACATCTAACCCACATTTTTTTATACCTTCAACACCATTTTTATATTGACCCCATTTGCTATTTTCTTATTCTTTTCTCTCTTCATATAATTATTAACTTGATGTCCCTACTCTTTTTTCCTCTCTCTCTATTATACAATGCCAGGATTGCAGGAACTGAACCATACCCTTATAATAATACTGTCTATGTTTTTTTTTATTGATTGAACATCCCCAATCCCCAAAATTGGCCTTTCTGTTTGTTTTTTTGTTTACTGCTCTCTTTTGCTTGTCTACTTTCTGTCCATACCCTATGTTTTTAGAGATTATAAACTCATAATTACAATTCTTAATAGGGGGATCGAGGGCGTACTTGTATATTATTTGTAAACTCCTACATGCCTGCATGCGCATTTTGACGCATGTTTTTGTGTGTTTGTGAGTTGTGAGTGCGTGTGTGTGCGTGTTCGCGACAATTTATAAGTTGTTTCATAGTACATATGACTACATGATTTCGGTTTTTTATTATTTTATATAAAATTATAAAATTCTTATTTACCCTAAAGAAGAAATTGGTTGAGTTTTAATTGGAAGTGAACGCATCTCCCTTCTCCTTTTGGTTGGATCTGCATTGCTGTGAGGATAATTTATTCAATACCTTTCAGCCATTATCGCTTTTCACAATCTTCTTTTTGGTCATATATATGGACATAGACATGCTTTTAATCCTAGAAAATCTCCATTTAAGGATGGACGTGAGAGACAAATCACATGAATCACTGTGGTCTGAGTTAATTATCAAATGAGCAAGAAATATGTTTAAAGCACAGTAGAGAATGCTTTGAATCATAAATTTACCTTAAATGTGAGGTTTTAAGATTCATTTACCTTTAAGGTCCAAATTAACTATTGTGACTCACGTATACTGAGGATTATTTATAGACCCCTTATAACAACTTAATTACCAATTTTAACTGATTATTTTAACTATTCACCAAGAATAATTAGTCAATGTTCAAATACACTAATAACTATGGATAAACACATGGAAAACAGTGAAGAATAAACACACCCACATAGAGAATATAATTTGTTCACGGAAACGGTAAAAACACTATGGGACCAAGCCCAACTTAACAAGTCTTCTATTGAAGGCTGTTTCAATACAAACGATACTCATATCACTTCTTGTACAGTTAAGTACGTAAACCCTCTAAACTCCGGCTTGTGACTGCAAAATGCAGGTCTGAGGTACTGTACCTTCAAAGTTATTTATTGCCTTAAGTTGATATGTTGTCTGCAAAATCGATCTCTCAATCACTTCAAGACTTATTGAAGATTTGATGTAGTCTCCTTAGTTTCAACAACAATTCAAACACTATTATGGTCATTTTTGTGGTTGGAAGAATATACCTCTTAAAGGATATTCAATTGGAGAGGTAGGAAGACAGAGGAAGGTTTTCTCTAGGCTTTTTTTTTTTTTTTTTTTAATACAAAATAGAAATTCAGTCTAATCTAAGTATAAATGTGTGTAAAATTCTCTCTTGGAGACTTAATCCCCGGCTTTTACCCCCCACACTCCATAAACACTTATACTTGTAGACTAACCATCGCATCAAGGATGTACGGTGGTTCTCCAAGCATTTTTAGTTTTGTGTGATCGTGAATAAGTGTAGATTTATAAGTTTGATTGGCTACTAAAAAGCTGGGAAAGCCGAGGTCGGTGTGGCTTTTCTAAAATAAGTTCAATTGACTGAAAGTAGCACAAATGTCCGGAGAAACTTTCTATCCAAAATCTTAATACATTTGACTAACAAGCAACTTTGCGAACATCTTCATAATAACACAATGAACAACAGTTCTTCGGTCTTCAAACTCAATTACACCATACAAATACAGTTGAACGCATTTTGAACCATTACAAATAAATTTATAGTGAAATTAACCTAACACTAAAAAATCATAATATAGATTCCTTAGCTGTTTAACTTATTTGTTATGTACAGATTTATAAAAGTTTTTTTTTTTTTTTTCCTGAGTACAACTATTCTTTAACTAATTTTTAATAAATAAACTAATAGACTCTCAGAAAAGACTGGTGCTTAATAAACACAAGAGTTAGCCATTAGGACACTTAAATTTATCAAGAAGCAATTGCCATTAGGTTAATACAGTTAAATCTTGTTACGCACTCATTATTACATATAATTGTACTTTGAAATAATGTTTTCAAATTAAAATTTTAATTATAATCGTCAAATAGCGAAAACTTAAGATACGATTTCAGCAAATGTAGAACGATGTGTCCCGTACAAATTCGATGCGTAACTATAATTACTCTTTACCAAAATATATGAAACCTTTCATGCACGTGTTTGCAGGAATTTGAGTCAAAACACATAAGTGTGAGGTCGATTTGTCACCAACTTCTAGTCCTACACCTACCAACACCTGGCCAATTCTTTTATACCTTACCCCCATTTCCCGATGTGAGACTTTGAATCTCCGTGGTAAAGTCCTTAATTTGCTACATTTTTTAGTTAGAAAGTATGGTAAAAATGCAGTCTTTTACATGCAGAGATTTTTGGCAGCTTTAGAGTGAAATCTTTAGCCAAAGGGTAAAAAAAAAAAAAAAAAAAATGAAACCCAAAAATTCAAACAATAAGTACATCACACAAATGTACGTTAAATGGCTAATGAAATTAGAAGTCAAAATTGAGTTGATTTTTAAAATTTTTTCATTGTTATTATTAAGAAGTGACACATGCTCTGTGCTTTATCTTTACCATAATCATATCTCACACCTAATTGATATTTTATTGGGTCTTGGGTTGGTGCATTGGAAAGTTAAAAATGTTGAATGTTGAATCCGGATTTTCGCTCGTCTCACTTTCTGCATGCACATAAAAGTTAATGTAAAACCAGAACCTTCTTTTATGGCCTTCACCTTTTTCTTCATGGAGTTGTTTTAAGAAAGTTTGGATTAACTTTTAGTTATGTAACGATAACCTTCTTTTTATGGCCTTGACCTCTTCCTTCATGGAGTTGTTAAGACTTAAGAGTAAGTTTGGAATCTTTGGATTAACTTTTTTTTAAAATTTTTTTTATTTTATTGAGAAACCTATTTATTTATTTGTTTAAAGTTTGAAGAATTATATATAAACAGAGAAGCTAATAAAACTAATAAGTTAGCTAAAAAATAAAATAAAAGTAGGAGTCGAGGACGAATTAATCATTTTCTTTAAGATGATATTTGCCCCTACTCAATTTGATTTCGCTATTGTGTCTCATGCAAATCACCCACATAATACAACCATTTGTTTTTCCTAATTGTCATCGCATTGCATAGTGATTTTGCTTCTTCTTCTTTTTTTTTTTTTTCTTTTTTTTTTTTAACTTATCTTCATTCTTTTATCTTGCATAGAGACTTCGAGTTTGAGCAAGTCATTAATTCCTTGTCTTTTTTATTTTATTTATTTTATTTTTCTTAATTCTTTTACTTTCAAAGTAAGATCACTCGTATATTACAACTTACACGTATATTCACAAATATACAACAATGAACATGAGAAATCAATTAGTTCTATCCACTAAAATTTCTTAGAAGTTAAAAAAGAAAAAATAAAAAAATCCAAATTTAGAGAAATATTCCATTAAAATATTTTAAAAAATGCATGTATTTTACCTTTTAATTATTTTTTTAAGAATAATTTTACCTTTTAATTATGTTCATAAAAATGTCTCTACTCTCTATCCATGCATGTTTATTTATATATGTAGAATGAGTAAGAACACTGGTCAGGATCATTCAATTGGTCAATTTTAGGTCCAGACAGAAGGTTAGTTAACTTTTACATATGTTTTAATTTTATTACTCCATGTTCCATAATAGTATGCACTTTTCACTTTATCTCAATTACATGATCCCTATCTCCAAAAAATAATAATAATAAAAATAAAAACAATGATCCCATACCCATTAATTCCTAATAAAAGGGAAAGAGCTAGGAATTGCGGTATTTTTTTTATTCAATAACTTAATTTGAATTGAATTCTCATATAATAAATTAATAATACAGTCAATTATTTGAAAACTGATGAATTTGAGTGTTGGGATCTCTCTCAGCCAACACTATAATAAAAGTGTAAATTTTGAGTTTCTTTACAGGTTGACAATGTAGTTATTTTCTGAAGGGATCCATGTTTTTTTGTTCTTTTTTAATAGGTCGCAATTAGCAGCAGCAATTATACTCTTGGACACTTATCCTTGGGCCACTCACTCAAAGATCTAGAGACAGCCATATATTATAACCTTAACTTATTGCAATGCAGTCATGTTTGTCTCAAAGGCTGGCCATGATATTCGTCCATCACATAATTACTCATCCCTTGCCTGAAAAGTGGCCATGCTTGAGACATTCACTAATTGCAGGATTTAATTAGCTCAACTGGTAAGATTTTTTGTCGTCGAATAAGAGATTCAAAATTCTAATCCCGCTTATATAAAAAATCAATTGATGTTTTTCTCTGATAATAAAAAATGATCATCATAGAGCAGATGTCATAAGTTAAAACTCTATCATATCTTTAAAAAAAAAATTAAAAAAAAAAAAAAAAAACGTTTGTTCACTAATTATGTTGGCAAATGACATGGAAAGAAGTTGCATATTTGCATATAATTTTGTTGGCGGGCTTTTTTTGTTTCTTGCCCCCAACAAGAAGTGACATGTGTCACCTTTATCCAAGTGTGCTTATTCAAAAAAATTGCAACTCCTTTTATCTTTTTCTTGGCTTGGTCCAAGAAAGATGGAGCAAGAGAAGGGTCTGTGTGTCAAACCAAAATACCAAATGTAAAGCAGACATGTCTCAGAGGGTTCTCATACCAACAAAAACCTATAATGTTTGATTGGTCATTTGCTTCTTTTTGACTTGATTACCAACAAATTAAAGCATAACTGGAACTACCAATCAAGTTATTTAAGCATAATCATATGGGCTCAATTTTTCCAAAAGTGTCCTAATTGCATGCCTTTGTACACATGGCAAAAGTTGTTGATAGTACTAAAAAGCTTCATGTGGCTGATAGACTGGTACTAATAATTTATTTTAGCTTAGTTTAATGTAGTCAAAGACCAGTTTTTAACTTTTAAACACTTTAAAAAGTATAGAAAAGTAAATCAACATAAAAATCATTTCAATTATAACTTCAGCCATTTATTTTTACACAATGGCTATTCATATTATATTGGCTTAAACATTGGACCTTTAGAACTGTGACTTGGCCATTTAAACTCCTCAAATGGATCCATATATACTTAATCCATGTTTGGTAACTATGAAAGCATATCACCATTAATTCACCAAGAAAATCAAAGACACAACTTTGAAGAACTTAATTGGCAAACTACACCATTATTGTGTAGGTAAGTAAACGTGAATACCCCATTAGCACAATACGGTCTGTCTGGCATTGCATTAAATTTGATGAGAGGCCTAAAGCTCTATAGCAAAACAAAACTTACCCTACATATCTAGCCCACCCTACCCCCAAAAAAAGTTTAAAAAAAAAATATTTTTATGCTAAATTTGGAAAACTCTCAAGCTTTAACGTCAAAACTTTTTATTGTATTGTTTTAATTTTTAATAGAAGTATTGAATGGGCAGAGTTGTCAATGCCTTAATTTTAAAATGAGATGACGACCCATTTTGAGAGAGAGAGAGAGAGAGAGAGAGACTACTATTACTACTACTAATAATACAAAAATGGGTTTTTTAACTGAATTATTTGGATTCAAGTACGAAAATACAAAACACTTGTACACCTTTAATTTTCTTTCTTTGTATTAGTTTAGTTGCTTTTTCTGCTATTGTTTATGGTCATTGGTCAGTTAACTGTATCATTTCAGACAGAATAATAATAATAATAATAATAAAATTTGAACATCTTCTAGTCTTCAACTATACTCTACTCTTGCTTCGTCTTAAAAAACAAAACAACACCAAAAAAATAAAAAATAAAATAAGACAAGAAACAAAAAACTATACTCTTGCTTCATGTCAAGAGAAAAAAATCTTGCTAATTTAGAAACAACAAAATTAGGGTACAACAGGGAAATATCTTCTAAATTTTAGACACTTTCCGCCATTTCATACTTGTTGCATTCTTGGACAAGATTTGGAAGATAAGGGAGGTCACGTTTTGTCCCTAAACATAGGGTTGGCTCAACATAGACTTTTTAAATTTCATCCTTTTGGTCAGCCAAAAATGTCACTCATGTTTCAATTCCTTTCATGGAATTCCACCCATTTCGGTCTTTAATATTTTCTCCGAAATTTTGGATTGCTTTTGTCCGCTTATGAGATTTCCACTCATGTAGGACAATTAAAAGAGAATTGAAATGTTTCTTTTGTATATTCTACCAGAGTTTGTCTACAGTCTTATAGTTAAATTAACACTTTCTCACATGTAAAGTGTTTGAAAGTTTAAAAAAAAAAGATTTCGAACTTTCGGATTAGCAAAATATCGTAAATAAAAAAATACGGATCATTCCATGCAGCCAATTTTTTTTTTTTGAATCACAAATATTTTGAAAACACTAAAGAGGCTACGCAGCAAATTGTTAGTGGAAAAACAACTTTGGTTTTTACCCACTTATTTAGTTAACCATAAAAAAAATAAAAAATAAAAAATAAATAATTGTATCTTAAAAAAAAAATGTAGTACTTTAAAAAACACAAACTTTTGCTTAATTCCTTTATTTTTTTTAGAGGAAAATAATTTGAGGTTCAAAATATTATCCAATATTTCAAGTAGGATCAATAATACACAAAACAATTATAGTATAAAAGAAATGTATGATGTACTATATATGTATAAGAAAAAGATAAGGATGCTCAAATTTGTTTGGCTTGGAGTGGGTAGCATGTACTAGAAGCAAGGGGATGCTCTCTATCTCATGCTTTTTGGTGGAAAAGGACCAAAGAAGACAAAAACCCTCTGCTAATGCTATTGTGGTTGAATTTCAGGTTCCATGAAAATAAAATCCTGTGAATGTGGGAAAGGTGCGTGCCCAAATTCAGAACTTCCAACTCCATCCAAAGGGTTATTCCACGTGGCAATCACAACCAGAGCACTTCTGTCTGGACTGTGCATTATGATTCGCTGTCGCTTTTTTCCCTTTTTTAGCAATGTTACTTTTATGCACGCAACACACATTTCTGGTTTTAAAAATCGAAACGGTGAAAAAATAGAAAAAAAAAAATTTGGTTTTTAATTTTTATTGATTTTTAATCGGTTTTGATAGGTTTTATTTTATTTTAATTTTAATTATATCAATTTAAGGTTTTTTACTGGACTAGATTAGGGTGGAACTGGCCAATTCAGTCCGATTCAATTATTAGAACTATGCATTTTTTACAAAGATGCTTAAATGATAAATTATGCTTAAAGTAATATGATTTTTTTTAATAATGCATCAATTACAATTACAATATGTGACCAATAATTATTGTTTTTTTTTTTAAAAAGCATATTGTATGTCTAGATTTATAGATTATTTTTCTTTATTTTATCCTTTTATTTTGTTTTGTTTTTCTCATTTGGTCGTCACCCGAGCATCATGATCATGTTTCCACATCAATATTTGCATGGACAAAGCATTGTGCTTGTGCACATGGGAATTTGGGCTAAAGCTACTTCGGCGGATATGCTTATTATTTTAACAAAAATCTTTGATCCATTTAACTTGTTTAAAAAATATTAATTATGATCAATATGTTTTAAAACAAAGACCACATCTTATAAACTAATTGATGAATTTTTTTTAAAAAAATTATGTAAAAATTAACTTGGGTGTGTTTGAATACCACTTATTTTGCTGAAACTGAAAAATTATTGTTAAAAATATTGTAAATAAAGGTAAAAGTTAGTTGAAATAGTACAGTAGAACTCATGAATAGTGCCAAAAAGTATGGTGGGGCTCATAAATAGTAGCAAAAATAAGCTGAATAGAGAAATAATTTTCATTTTTAATCTCTTCCCAAACGCACCCTTCATGTAATTTTTTTTTGTTATATATGAGAAAATAAAATGTATTAAATTATGTTACAAATATATTTTATATATATAATAAAGTATTTTTTTGATTAATTTGTTTTTGATATATTTAACTTTTAAAAACTTTCTTTGACTCCATTTGCTTACATTGCTCATACTCTATTATTATTGATGATTGTGGGTCCCATCTCTTTCATAGAACCACAATACCTCATGCTAGCTTTACCCAGAGAGTAAATGCAGATCTACTGGCTAAATGCTAATAAAGGTATTATGTTAGATCAAGTTTTTGTTACTTTGGATAGTTCTGGCTTGTACTTTGACCGAATCATTTCTTAATCATCATCCTAGATCCTTTATTTACCAAGAAAAAGAAAAAAAGGAAAGCCTAGTTGAAATTCTAATACTGTGAACAGTAATCTGTGTAAAGTTATAATAGGTCTAGGCTTCAAAATAAAGAATGGTTAAGTTTATTAATCTATAATATTAACATATTAAGAGTCTGTTTGAAATCCGCTTATTTTGCTGAAACTGAAATTTTTTTGCTGAAAGTACTGTAGATAAAGGTAAAAGTTAATTGAAATAATACAGTGAGACCCATGAATAGTACCAAAAAATGCAGTTGGCCTATGAATAGTAGCAAAAATAAGTTAAATAGTAAAATAAACTGATTTTTTAATTTAGAGTCAAACGCACACTAAGAATAATTATATATATATATATATATATTTTTATCTAGGCTTAATAGCTTTAAGACAAATTTTCTGAAGCACTATTAATTATGATGTATAATAATTATTTTTTATAAGAAGGTTACGTTTGGGATTAGAATTTAAAGTCAACTTATTTGACTATTTAACTTATTTTTATTACTATTCAGTTTATTTTTGTTACTATTCATGAGTCCCACTGCATTTTTTAATATTATTCATGAGTCAAACTGTACTATTTCAGCTAGTTTTTACCTTTATCTACATTATTTTTAACAAAATGTTTTAATTTCAACTAAATAAACTGTTCTCCAACGAATCCGAAATGAAATGAAGTTGAATCCTTAAAAATTGATTAATTGTAATAATTATAAAAAAAAAAAAAATTAAACACTAATTTTGATAGGATTAGCTGTAATTTTAGACTTCTTATTATTATATGTGCGTCATGGCATGCTAGCAAGGAATGGTGGAAAAGGGAAGTGGATTTTCTGAAATCACCCTGCCCAAGAAATGAAAAATCACAAAAGCCTAATTTCGAGGGGTTTGACCAATTTGCAAAAAAGAGAGGGTATTCTCTATTTTGCTTTTACCTCATCTTGTACTTATAAACCTAAGCAGATCTCTTTTTTGCTGTTTCACTTTTGAAGAATCAACAAAGCTAGCTTTCTTTTTCCCCTGGTTTCATTGTTGCCAAGTCAAGAAAGCTTTGTGTTTGAACTTTGAATGAAAGAAAAAGCAAAATTGTGCTGACAATAGAGATCAAGACTTTTCTAACACTTTGGTTAATTATGAAGGATAACGGAATTAGATTTGCAAGCAGTTCAGATCACTTACAAACAGTGGGTGTATAATAAAATAAAATGGAAGTGTAGAATGACTCACGTATAGTCAGTATATAATTGATTGTGTAAAGTCATATGTTTGTTATAATAATTGTATAAATTTACAGTGATATTATTCATTTTACATTTAATATTTTATTCTTTCTTTATGTATCTCGAGAATGGTCAGTGTATAATTGATTGTGTAAAGTCATATGTTTGCTATAATAATTGTATAAATTTACAGTAATATTATTCATTTTACGTTTAATATTTTATTCTTTCTTTATGTATCTCGAGAATGAATGAATGAATAGAATAGATGATGTTGTGTTTGAAGAACGAGAAAAAATTATTTTTTTAAAAAAAAATTGATATTTTAATAAAATATAATATAAAATAAATAATTAAATATTAGATATTTTAAAAAGTGAGTAATTAAAATAGAAAAAATAAATTCTAAGAAAAAAATATATGCAAATGCTCCACTCTCTTTTGGAATCAAGTGTACTCCGTATACGCTTCTCTTTCTTATTTGCTTTCCTCGAAAATGTGATGAGTGACTGGTTATGCTTGCCGACAATCAAAGAGCATGATTAGGAGTAAACTATATTTGGCATTTATAGCATGCGTCCTTTGATATTCAACATAAAACTCATAATACTTTTGAAGAAGTTTTATTATTATATATAAAAACAAAGGCTATAGGTAGACTTTTTTAAATTTTATAAAAGAGGGGCTATAATGAATTTTATATCCTCAAAGTTTGATGTTACTTGCAGTCTTGCACATTGCCCATCAACCATAAAGAGAAAAATTATACATTCTTTTGGCGGACCACATTATTTGTCCATCATTTTACTAAAAAACTCTCACTTGTTTAAAATTATTAAATCAATAATCAGTTTCTGTTTAAAAAAAAATTCTAACTCAATAATTTTAAATAAGTGTGAGTCTTTTAGTGGAATGATGGATCACATCACTTATCCACCATGTTAACCTTATAATTTCTCCATAAAGACTTGCAAATACATCCTCAAATATCATAATGAATTAATGATATTCACGTGAAACCTTCTACGATTAACCCCCAAATATGATGTAATTTTTATTTTTATGAGAAAAAGAGAGAAACAATTATAAAAAAGAAAATATATACTGAAAAATAATGAAAATAAATACATGAAAATACACACACAATTTGGTCTTTTTTTTTTTTTTAATTTCAATATATAGCGTCTGCTTCTGATAATAAAATCATCAAACTAAAACACTAATCAATTTTTGGTATAGGCAAATATTGAACCCTAGATCTCTTATTCAATCATTAGAGATTTTATCAGTTAAACTAACTAGAACCCACAAATCGGTCTTGATCGAAATAAATCCACCACAAATCGGTTTCAATAAACTGAATCATATTAAAAACATTCACAACAACCATTAATATGTCCATAAAGACTTGCAAATACATCCTTCAAATAGGCATGAAATATTTTTCCTCCTAACGTACCATTTTATGGTATTGGTTCATAAGACCATTCAAATGTAGTTTCAATCATATAACTTCTTTAAATCATATAACCTTAGTTAAATGATTTAATGTCTCATATAATTAAATACATGTAAATGGTGTTATGAATTATGAATCATCATGTAATGAGTTGAAAGAAAAAATTTTAATTGGGTTTGAAAGAAGACTTCGTTCTTTAATAATTAATGAGAATTATAGAAACTTTGGATATTAATAGGTGGGGGTGGAACAAAAAGATAAAACTTTCAACCTTTGTATATACCCCATTTATAGCATTACTCAATGATCTAAGGAGAATAAACCTGAATATAGCTTCGGATATTCTATGGCCCACTAGTATCTATTTGTTGGTGGTGGTGGTAGTACTACACTACTATGTAGAACTTCATAATAGACATGTTAGAGTAGTTAGGAGTAGGGGTGTGCAGTCAACCCACCGACTTATCAAAACCGACCCGATCCAACCCAAGTCACTGAGTTGGGTCGATTTTTAGGACTTGGTGGATTGGGTTGGGTTACAAAAAATTTTTTGATAGCAGGTTAGGTTGGGTTTGGGTCATAAAATTCCAAACCCGCCAAACCCAATCCGACCCACCCATATATTTAAAATATATTATATAATTAATAATTTTTTTTTAAATAACTAGCTCTTCCTCCTACCCTATATAAAAGTCAATATTAATGTATATTAATTCATATATTAATGTATAACTAAGTTGGAATATTAGTTCATGTATTAATGTATATTTTTGTTTACTAACTCAGATGGCAGGTGTGATATATTTTTTTCTACTCAATTTAATAATAATAGTAATAAAAAAAAGTTGTACAACCCATGGGTTCAACCCGACCCATGTGGGTTGGGTTGAATTTTTTTTAACCCACCATGGTGGGTTGGGTCAAAAAATCCCCTCAACTCGACCCAACCTGACCCATGCACATGCCTAGTTAGGAGAAAACCACTAGCATGGATTAATGCTTTGTATTAGTTTAAACCTTTTGGCAATTGAAATAGAGCTTGATGCTAAAGCTGTGCCTGGCTGGGTTTCTGAAGAATTTAATAGTAACTTACATTAAGCTTCTCTTATTATAGATTGTAGGACCCTCATCAATCAAACTTGGGTTACAACTTTAACAAAAAAATTAATATTATTATTATTATTTTAAATATAACTATTGAATTGCATGTTATTTATATAAAATGCACATCTAAGTTCATGCCAATCAGAAATAATTTAATATTTGATTCATAAACTTATTTTTATGTATAATTTTAGACTATAAAAACTTAAAATTTAAATATTCGATTGATGACATGCATAGATATTTATCTTTGATTATCTGAAAAATTTATAAGCATGAAGAATTAATATTTTAAAAAAAAAAAGTAATTTAATCGTGAATTTCTTAAAATTCACATCTATTAAAAAAATATTGAATAGAGTTGTAGTCATTGGCTACAAATAAGTTTGTAGTTCAACTTTTTTTTTTTGGAGAAACAATTTTTAGTTAAACTTGGTCCTTCTATTTAAGTTGATTTTCAATATTGCTTGACATTTGTTCCTTAAGCTTAAAAATAAGAATAAGTTTGAGGTATGGTTTTTTTAAAACTTTTATTTTTCCTAAGTACACTTTTATTGTTACACAATAAAAACTTTAATTCCCTAAAAAAAAAACACATTAAATAAAAATAAGTCAATGAAAATAAATTATTCTAAACCCTCTTAAACATTATTTTCTTGTTTCTAAAAAAAAAATAATAATAATTTCTTTTGCATAATTTAGAATCATAAATTTAAACTTGATAAAATAATTAAAAATAAAATAAAAAAATAAAATAAAAAACTCACCTTTACTTTGAAAGTGATACCAATTATAAGGAATTCAGAAAGATTATAAGAATCTAAAAAGTGGGCGATAGAAATGAGGAGCAATTGATATGGTTTCCTTAAATACCAAATGTCTCCTATTTTTGGAACACATTGATGATCCAGGGGACTTTCCATCATCAGATTGTTGCCATTCCGAGATGTATAGCCCTCCCCAGGCAACATCATCAGTCACAATTTAAAGGTTTTCTTTTTTTTGGGTGAGTTTTAATGTTTTAGCAAAAACCTTTGGATTTACAAAATTAAGTAAACTCAAAACACGCTTTTTTGAGTTTCTAAACCTTAAAAGCATATTAAATCCCACCGTAAGGCTGTTTGTTTGATGGAAAATTTACATTTTGATATAGCTTCAAGACTACACGTCTTGCTTCAATTTTAAGATAGTTTGATGATGAGTTCAAACAAAATTAAATGATCAATCATGAACTTTTAATATTAGTCTCAACTCATTTACATCCCGTCTGATTTCTTAGCCAATTACACACCTCTTACGTACTAAGATACTAAAATACACCCAAAATAAGAGATCCGCTTACATGTTCCTTGTAACAATTTGCACATCAATTTCTTTTTAGGGTTTTTAAAGGTCAGGGGTTCTTATCAAATTTAATTTTAAACAAAAACAATATGCAATGGGATTTATATTTATTCTACCAGTATTTGAGCTGTTTTTGGTTTAATTCAATTCCATTCCAATTTGCCCATTAGAACAAAATATAATGGTCGACGTGTCGTTAAACAGTTGAAATGTGATGTGTAGCTCTTGCCCAAACGACAACTCCTGTTCTGATGAACATAAAGTCTAGCAATCGTTTTAGCAAATAAGTGTTATTCTCTGAGTTGAATATTGCTAAATGAGATGTTGTCAGCTCATGAGGGTTGAAGTTGTTAGATAGATAGTTTATTTTTTAGTGTCTCTTCTTTTGCTGCATAAACTTCCATTCTCATTGCACCAATTTCATCTCATAAACTTCTCAACACTTAAGCAATAGAGACTATATTAATAATTTTAATACAATTATTATTCGTGCATAACAAAATGCATATTGAGCAATATGATATAAAGTTCTAAACAGAATATATATAACTATATAATTAAGAAAACCCAACTTTTAAAATATAGTATATAATGTACGTACATTAATCAAAGCCCATTTTATCATATACTAGCATTCTAGCAACAAACTTTGTTAAATGATTCAAAGAAATTGACTTCAATTAGTTGATAAATTTTTAATAAAGTATAATATAATAGAATATGAATGACTATGTCTGCATGCATGCATTATTGTTTTGCGACTATATTGTCAGTTATGGCATAATAGCATGAAATGATGATTAAGTTTGCCTCATAAATTAAAGGGGGGGAAAAGAAAGTATATTGTGGGTTTGTGGGTTTTATTTTCTTTGATTACAAGATACAACTGAAAGGATGTTGTAGGGATTATTGGTCTCTAAATGCAGAGTCTACTCATCAACACCTGTCCCTTTTCCCAAGAGGACAGTCCTGCCAAGTCGTGGTCCCTGACTCCCTTGCCACCGGCATTTTGCCTCCTTCTATTGGTCCTATCATCTTGCACATTGCACAACAATATTGATGATGGTCTAGCTAGAAAGTCTCTAATATTCAAAAATTAAGAATGATGAATGCTAGCTTAGCAAAAAAGAATGATGTATGCTTCAATTTTTATTTTGCTTATTGAATGCTGTGCCTCAATTGAAATTTATTTATTTTTTATTTTTATTTTTTTAATGTTAACTTAAATATAATAAACATAGTTTATGTATAACTTATTAAATCAATGAGGAAGAAAAGGCAATCTCAAGCTAAAATGCCATTTCAACAATAGAAATTCATGAGATTACAAAAGAAAGTATGTTACAAATATATTAGCCTAATAGTATCGACCCAAGCTCAATTTTATTTTGTATATAAGTTAAGTTTCTTATTTGTACTGTGAGTCTATTAACCATAGTTTGTATATGATTAGTCTTGAATTTAGCCTATTATATATACCCATGTTGGGTTCATTGTAATATAAGATTTGTATTTTACACTAATAATAAAGATGTAGCCCTTAAGAGTTTTCTCTGTGAACTTAAGTCATTAAGCTGAATCACATAACCCTTGTTTTCTTGTATTACTCTATTTTATGCTGCCGCTTTTACTTTTGCATCAATTTTAGCATATTTAACATAGTATTAGAGTCAAACTTCTTTCTTGACCTCTAGCAAAATCTATCTCTAACAAAGTAATATTTTTATTAATCTATGAATATTTTTCTGTAATAGAATTCACGTACTAAAAGGTAAAAGAAATCAAATGTTAAACTTGGTCTGGAAGATAAAACAATTATTATAGTTAGGTAATCGTCTTAACTTAAACCTTGCATTGTTGGTCAAGGGACATAATTCAGATGCCTTTGGATTCCAACCCTATAATGAATAATGAGTCCTCACAACGTGATACTCAAATAGGCAACAACATTGCCTTATCCAATGCCAAGTGTTAGTGGCTTCCTCCCTAATCCCACACGGCACACCCTCTCTTGAACCTGGCAAAGTGACAATTTACCAGTCCAAAAATGTGCAATTAATCATGTCCCTGTGGGACCTGGGTTCTACATTATCCAAAATTATCTTTGTTATTAGAGGTGATGTGTCTCTATTCTCTATGACGTTGGTTTCTATAGTCTAAGGGCCTTATGGATAGGAGCATATGAATTTCAAATTTGATCAACTGCTCACTTTCTACAAACATTGCTTCTGCTTATTATTATATTGTTTTGTTCCTTCTGCTTTTCTCTCTCTCTCTCTCTCTCTCTCTTTTTCTCCCTTTCATATTGCTTGCATTTATGTAGACTAACTGTTCAGTGTTTTGTCTTTTTCATTTTTTTCTCAAGATTTAGCATGTTTTCGTGTTTTCATTTGACCTAATAAGTTGATAACTATCTTTCTAATTTTTAGTATCACATAACAGGTTATAAAAGAGTAATACTAAAAACACAATTTTTCTACAATTGATTAAGACGATAAATTGTAATTGATATATAACAATATTAATTTTCAAATAAATACATTATTTTTATTATGAATCAATAATCACTACTAATGAAAATTTTTGTATCCTTAGAGACTTACTAGAAAAACATTAATAGAGAGAGAGAGGATTTCCTGATTGAGAAATATGAAGTTTCTGACTAGGTTTAGGGACCCGTAATTGTTTCCCCCTGTTGCTGATCTTGTCCCACTTTTAGATGCTATCATATGTTCCACCATCATAAAGTGTCCGCCTCCCTTTTCATGTCAACCAATCTTCCCTACTAATCTCTAGGAAACGTAAGCTCATAAACTTTTGTTTTTTGTTTTTTAATCTCTTTTGATTTCATTGGGTTCAGCTTAATACTCATTCTCAAAGCATGCATGGAAAAAGAAATATGTCTGTTGTGCACTTCTTGTCGTAATTAATTCATGTTTAGAGGGACAGCTCCAAAAAGTGTCGTGAAATATGATTACTTTCTTCTTCTTCTTCTTTTTTACATGAAATATGATTACTTAAAAAGAAAAATGAAGCACAGCCATATGACTTGTTCCTCTACAAAATAAGTACTTGAAGTTAATGTATTTCTCACCCATGGTTTCCATTTTTTTTTTTTTTTTTTTTTTCCTTTCCCTTTCAATGAGCATTTTCATCTTGTCATCCAAATTGGAATAGCACTTTGGCGCTTAGCCATTATAAGAAAAGGCACATAAAACAATTCAGGACAGGTTTCCCTCTTTTCTAGTTTAATAGACATTGGATTCCACCTCTTCCATTAACTTTTCTTCCCATCATCAATTTGAGAGAAAGTTTCTGCTAATAAAGAAATGAAAACTCAATAAGGACAAGAGCTATAATATAATTTATTTGAAATAAAAAAGACCATTGGCTCTCAGTCACTCATTTATATTATAAATAAATATAGCAAAGCTTTGGACTACATTAAAAATTATTTGCTATCACCTGTCTTAACTCTTAAGTTTCAAGTCAAAGATTATGAACTTCAAAAGTTACTCTAGAATCATTAAGCTCACAATTATTTTCCATTTTGGTCTACTTGGACAGCCTAAAACTTAACAATCCTAATAAAGACCTAGCAAAAGACAAGAAAATTTCCATAGGGGAATGAAGAATATAAGTATTGAGTGCACTCATATCACAATGTAACTTGTGAAGCATGATTCCCTTAACTTCAATGCAGAGTATGTGAAGCAACTAAGAGTGCTTACTGCTTATAGTCAACATAGGATTCGACTATATACATCATTTTGTTAAGTACTGAAATCTACATGAATAGAAGTACTACTAACCAAAAAGAAGAAGAATAGATGCACTAATGTATTGGGCCAGAATATAATGGATCCAAAAGCTGCTTCTCTGAATAGGCAGGCCCTTATACTCATGCCTTCAATTTTTTTGGGGCCAATACTTCTTGCGGTTGCAAGGAAATATAAACAAAAACTTTCTGGCCACTCCTTGAAAATCTAATTTATGGAGTACAAAAAATTTCTCAATGGCAAGTCCACAACTCTAGTGGTTCACAGGGCCTCATGTTTCTAGCTTTCATGTCTAACATTTAAGTTAATGAAAGTTGCCTTTTTTTTTATTTTTTTTTTAGCATAAGTCAATGAAAGTTGGAGAATAGTTTTGAACAACATTGTCACATGTAAAATTCTTTATTGTCTAGGCCTCTCCAGTATTGGTTCATCAATAGATAGATGTTGCCATGACTGGTCTCCTTCACCCTTTTTCTTCCAGCAAAACATTGTCACATGTAAATATTCAAATTGCTTGTGATCGCTCTGTGGGTGTGCTTGCTACATGACCCTTGTCTGTTCTTAACACCAAAGATGCTAGTAGAGCAAGATCATTTCAGACAAATAAATAAGGGAGAAGAAAAAATATCCAACAAGAAGCACACAGGCTATGTTTTATTTTCCCCAGGGCCGGCCCAAGGCCTAGGCCTAAGGCCCCCACCACAAATAAATATTTACCCTTTACAAAAAAGCCCCTATCTCATTGTAAAAGGCCCAAAATTTTATAAAAAATATGAATTTTTTCAAACTGTTATGCACTTTTTATTATTAGTGATATTAGTGATATCACAAATTTTATTATAGATTTACAAACTAAAATGTTACCAATCACAAAAAAGTATTTTAAATATTCATTAATTACATTATTGAAGCTCATCCTTCACTATTATTGTCACATTATATTGTGAACATTTTGTAGTACCTTTAATATTTTCCTTTTTTATTTCTAACAAGGCTTTAAAAAAAAATTGCAAATGTGTTAAATCATCAATGATGATTAATCCTCTCTAATAGTTTGAAACTTTAATATTTGTAAACTAATCTACTACAAAGCCACACATCAATCAATATCATAAATTATAAATGTAATTAACTATATATGTATTGTTTTATATTCAAGATAAATTAATTTTCTATTTCTTTTTTTTTTTAATTTCTTTTTGTTAAATTAATTTTTCAACTATAATATTCAATTCTCTATATGAAATAAACCTTAGTTTTAGTTAGTATTATTCATTAAATTATGTATTTAATACATCAAATTAACCTCAATTTGATTTATATTAAATAATTTTATTTAATTAATATTTATATAAAAAAAAAAAACCCCACATATATATTTCACCTTAGGTCCCAAATTAGGTTGGGCCAGCCCTGATTTTCCATCTCCCAAACAAAGGAACAATATAATAGGAGGAAAAGAAGAATAAAGAATAAGTGTGGTTACATCCATTACTGATGCCGCACATACAAGATGAGAAACAACAACCTAGAGTACCCTATAAGTTATCATTCTTAACAATGAAACAATGCCTAAGCAACAAAACCTACATGAGAATAATCAATGTAAAGACTGAACCACTAAGGCATTGCCATGAATTTCGTGCCCAAACCTGCAGAATAGTAAGGTAACACAAAAGAGAACTAAATACATATATATATACTGATATTTGGCACTTCACAAAGTACAAGGATTTTTCTTCATCTATCTTCAACAGTAAAATCAGGTTCAACTGGCTTCTGTAATGAGTTTAGAATGTCAAATTGAGTTCCACACTTCTTGCTTCCACCTCTCCTAGTGCTTGCTGCCAATTTTGCTGCATACGTTGTAAAGCTTGAGCCATATGGAGGGAAGGATGAACTCTCTTCTAGTGCAGATTTAGGCCCAGATGCCACCAGACTCTCCCTCTTCTTGAGCTCAGCTGCTTCTTTCAGTCTTTTATATCGAAACCAAGCTGCTTGTATAAAACATGCAGCCCATGTCCTCCATTGGTGAGAGTGAAACCTAAGTGTCTGCCTGACTTTCTTGCTGTGCAGAGTGCGAAATTGGGCTGCTACAAACTGCAAGTCCTCAGCAATGAGAGCAAAAGCTTCAACTTCGGTGATGGCTTTTACTGTGCGTGTAGATGAAGGAAGCGCAACATTTGGACGAGGGTCCAGGGCCCAGGTTAGCAATTCTTCACCACAGAAGTCCCCTGCTCCAATGCTGCATGAATTGAAGAAACCACTGCGACCACCATTGGTGGTGCAAGAGTCTAAGTGGCCTCGTACAATGAAAAGCATCTCATTGACAGGATCACCCTCACGAACTAGGCAAGTGCCAGGTGTACATAGGCAAGGTTTCAGCCTTTCACAGATTGCATCTAGCATCCTGTCATCCATTTGATCAAAAAGTGGTACCTGTTTTACATTTGTAACAAGAAGTTCAATATCAGAATAAGGTCTGATGACTGTTTTGTTTGTAATTGCAAGTTCATTGTGACCCATTTAATCTGAAAAAAAAAGACGGATAAGAAAGGGATCTCTCTGATTGTAACTACTATAGTATGTCATGTAGGTATTATTTAAAGCAAGGAAGGAATTGAAATGAAACAAGGCATACATTGTACTCTGACCAGAAAATGTGATATTTGTTTTCCATCCATGCATTAGTAAATTATTTATAACAAATAGATTACTTTAATCACCATCAAGAATTGAGCTTAAGTAACTTGTTGAGAAGTTCACAAAATTGTTCTATTAACGGAAAAGCGAGTGAGGAAACCAAAACTTACTTTCCGAACTAGATCTAAACACAGGTGGCGTTTGATTTCTCGTCTGAGATCCATGGGGAGATCTTTAAGAATGGCTTCCTCATCAACTCCCCGAGTTGCAACCCATCTGTATTGATCATACCTTCGCACACTCTGCTTCAAGTCACTTGGTAGTTGCCTGTGATGCATCCATTGTTCTGTATCAGTCCTCCTAACTCTCCACTCTTCCAGTCTCACAGTCGTGGATTGGAGGTACATCTGTCAAAATAAATGGCAAAAGAGGACTTAAAATTTTTGATAAAGTGTGTGAATAACCTTCATAAAGGAAAATGAACTCTATCAGCTGGAAAAAAAAATCCAAGATCCAGCAGCTTAAGTTAGAAACTTTACTGAAAAATTTAACAGAGCAGTGCTGCAAGTAGTGATCTTCCAATTTCTAATTAACAATTCTGTTTTAACATCTATTTCTTTGTCATAATGAAATGATTTTACAGAACACCAAAGAAACTTGAAATTAATTGAATGTAGCATCAACTAAGAACTAGTATGAACCTTGCATAAAAACATATAAATTTATCTAGGTGTGAACCTTTTATGAGGCCTAACACTAGCAGCACAGAGCCATACATTCTGAAGATGAATTTCTAGGACCTGAAAAGATGTTCTCTAACAGCTAGACCTACCTGCATATTCCCTATAAGCAGTGCAAAAAGCACCAATCCAAGGATCACGATCACAAAAGCAAAACTTATTTCTCCAATATAAGCGCTTGTGAAGAGATTCTGTCCCAAACTACTGCAAAATTGATAGATTTGGTTAGAATAAGAAATATGGGAGAGTGAATTTCATTTTCTGAGAGCAAAAGAGGGGGAGGGGGGGGGGGGGGGGGGGATCAGATTTGATATTGTTAGTGTATAGCTTAGACTAGTTTAGCCCATTGGGCTTAGCCCAATATACTGTACTTGTAGTTTACTCCTTTTACTTGTACTGCACACATATCTAGCCTATATAAGGCTCTCTATTGTACATTGTTTTACACACATCAATATACAGACTATTCAGTCTTTCTCACACTTTATATTCTTAACATGGTATCAGAGCCAATCCTCTGACTTCCTGGTTCCTGTGGACATCTCCGGCGTTCTTCCGCTGCCCTCGCCTTCATCCAGTAGCCACTGTCAGAAGCGAGTCACCGCCGTCACGCCCACAGTCCCAGCAAATCTCGGATCTCATTGTTCTGCTCATCCAACTGTCAAAGCAAAGGCATTGAGTGACAGAACAGACAATCCCGAGCAAAACCCAACCAAGAACGGCCAGAAAACACTTCACACGCGCCCCCACGCGCCGCCTGAAGTTTCTGCCTCACGAGCACGCGCTCCACGCGCCGTCACGCGCCGTCACGCGCCGTCCCTCTCTCTCACGCGCCCCCACGCGCCAGATCAGACTTCATCCACTCGCCCCACGCGCTTACACGCGCCCCACGCGCCAAATCCGTTTCGCGAACTGCCACGTCAGCCCTAGTGTGACGTCACCCTGCCACGTCAGCCGTTGACTGGACCAGACTTGACCGTTGACTTTGACTTTGACCGTTGACTTTGACCGTTGACCGTTGACCAAGTCAAAATTTTTCAACAGGACCTGTCTTGCTTAGTTTTTCGCGTAGATTCTGATTTTGGACTCCGTTTCTGCATTTGAGGTATCTAAATATCACTTTTTGATCATTTTCTTCATTATGGCTCAACAAAGTGAACGAGATATCATACGTCCTATCACCATTATGTTGGATGGTCCTACTAGCTATCATGCATGGTCTCAGAATATGACCATCTTTCTCAAGGGTCGTAAACTGTGGAGATATGTGACTGGTTCAATTCCTAAGCCAGTACCAAACCCTAAGTCCAAAGCCACAGCTGCTGAAGAGTCTTCCAAGACTGCTGTTACAACAGATGATTATGAAGAACGTCTAGAAGAATGGGAGAGTATTCAGAGTAAGATTTTATCTTGGTTTATCAATACCTCTATTCCCTCCATTCATAATCTTCTTCCTCGTCTTGAAACTGCTGAGGCTGCTTGGAAATTTTTGGCCGATCGTTATAACTGCACTAATGATTCAAGTTTGGAGTTTCACATTGAATCAAAACTTTATCAAATGCGCCAAGAGACAGGTCAGTCTATTTCTGATTTTTATTCTCAGACTTCTACTATGTGGGAACAACTCTCTGCTGCAGATCCTCCACTGGTGTGTTCTAAGGACATTGAGCTCTTTGTCAAATATCGGGATCGCCATAGATTTATGCACTTCATGATGGGTTTACGTGAGGATTTTGAGCCTACTAGGGCTTCTCTACTTAGCCGGTCTCCTACTCCTTCTCTTGATGCTGCAGTAAAGGAGCTCATTTCTGAGGAGAATCGTCGGCCCACTTATCACATGACATCATCTGATCATGTCTTGGCTACACCCTCACCACAGCCTCCCATTGTTGCATTCACTGCTCCTCCGCGAGTAAACTCCGGGCGTCCCACCTCTCAGTCTTCCAAAGGTGCTCACTGCAAGTTTTGCCGTGCCAAAGGCCATGACATCTCTGTTTGTCGTAAGCTACAGAAATTTGTGCAAGAGCAGAATAAAGCTTCTCTTCCTCAGGCAGCTGCTGTATGTCCTTCAGATCCATCGGTTCCTACAGGTCCATCTTTGGCTTCCTCACTTACTACGGCTGATATTGAGGCAGTTGTTCAACAGGTTTTATCCCGCACTTCCACTGCCCTTTCTGTCACCTCAGGTAAACAACCTTGGTTTTTTGATACTGCATGTTGTAACCATATGACTCCTGATGAATCCCAATTTTCTGATAAGGCACCCTTAGAACATCCAATCACCATTTACACTGCTGATGGAACTCCTATGCCTGTTAGTCATAAAGGAACAATCTCTTCTCCTTGTTTATCCCTTAGTGACACTTTTCATATTCCAAAGTTATCCCTCAATTTGCTTTCTGTTGGTCAACTTTGCGAATTAGGCGTAGATCTTCTATTTACTAATCATGGTGTGGATGTGCAGGATCCCCGGACGGGTCAAGTGCTTGGGACAGGCCGTAAGGTTGGTCGCATGTTTGAGGTTCATGACTTGAAGATTCCTTCACAAGTTGTTTCTGCAGCTGCTACCACAGCCACCTCCTCACCTGATCTATGGCATGCTCGTCTTGGTCATCCATCCTTATCTCGTCTTCAATTGTTAGCTTCTCAAGGTCATTTAGGTTCAGTTCAGTTTTCAAAATTTGATTGTACTTCCTGTCATTTTGGTAAACAAACAAAATTGCCATTTAATAAAAGTGACTCATTTTCTTCTGCTCCTTTTGATCTTATACATTCTGATATTTGGGGTCCTGCACCTGTTCCCACTGAGGGGGGATCTAAATATTTTGTCATATTTGTGGATGATTTTTCTCGGTATACTTGGATTTATCTGCTTCACCATAGGTCTGAACTTGTGTCTATTTACCAAACATTTCATAAAATGATTGAAACACAGTTCAATCGCACCGTTAAAGTCTTTCGATCAGATAATGCTCAAGAATATAATGATAAATCTTTCCTATCCTTTTTAGACAGACATGGTACTCTTCCTCAGCGGTCTTGTCCTTACACCTCTCAACAAAATGGTCGTGCAGAACGAAAACATCGTCACATTCTTGATGTTGTCCGCACCCTTCTCATTTCTGCCTCTCTTCCTGAGCGATTTTGGGGTGAGGCCGCACTCACTGCTGTGCACACTATTAATCGTATTCCTTCACCAACTACACACAACAAATCACCATTTGAGCTTCTCTATGGTCAAACTCCTGACTACTCCTCTCTTCGGGTTTTTGGTTGTGCTTGCTTTGTCTCTCTTCCTCCTCATGAACGAACAAAGCTTCAACCTCGTACTCGTCTCTGTTGTTTCCTTGGTTATGGTGTGTCTCAAAAAGGGTTTCGCTGCTATGATCCCATTTCTCATCGCCTTCGTGTCTCCCGTCATGTTGAGTTTTGGGAACATCGTCCTTTCACGAGTCTTCAGCAGTTTCCTACATCTTCTTTCTCAGAGTCTCCCATTTTTACTGATCTTTTCCTCCCTCTCTATCCTGAACTTGTGGAGGATTCTTCAGCATCGACTGCCTCTCCAGACGACTCATTTCCGGTTCTGTCTCCGGCATATGACCCGCCTGTCTTGGATCCTGTGGCACCACCCTCTCCTGAGTCTCCTATTGGTCCTGAACTTCGTCGTTCCACTCGGGTAAGCATTCCTCCCCCTTATCTCACTGATTATCATTGCTCTTTTGCTCTTGCCACTCTCTATGAACCTCACACCTATCGTGAGGCTCATACTGACCCTCTTTGGCAGCAAGCTATGAATGAAGAACTAGATGCCCTTCATAAGAATCACACGTGGGATATGGTTGATTTGCCTCCTGGTCAGTCTGTAGTAGGTTGTAGGTGGGTTTACAAGATCAAGACCAAGGCTGATGGATCTGTTGAACGATACAAGGCTCGCCTAGTTGCCAAGGGCTTTACTCAGGAGTATGGTATTGACTATGAGGAAACATTTGCTCCTGTTGTTCGTCTTACATCTGTTAGATGTCTCATTGCTGTGGCTGTTGTTCGCCATTGGCCTCTTTATCAAATGGATGTGAAGAATGCTTTCCTCGATGGAGACCTCCATGAAGAAGTGTACATGCAACCACCCCCTGGCTATCCACACTCAGGCAATCAAGTTTGCCGCCTTCGCCGTGCTCTTTATGGCCTCAAGCAGGCTCCTCGAGCTTGGTTTGAAAAATTTAGCTCAGTTGTTGCTCAGCAGGGTTTCACTTCGAGTCCTCATGACACTGCTCTCTTTGTTCGAAGATCCTCTGCTGGTATCACTCTTATTCTTCTTTATGTTGATGATATGATTATTACTGGAGATGATTCTGCAGGTATCCGCTCTCTTCAGAACTTCCTTAGTCAGCATTTTGAGATGAAAGATTTGGGCACTCTCAGCTATTTTCTTGGGCTTGAGGTTACCTCATCCTCTGATGGATACTATCTTTCCCAGGCTAAATATGCTTCTGATCTTCTCTCTAAAGCCGGTGTCACTGACAACAAGACTGTTTCCACTCCTTTGGAATATAATGCAAAGCTCACACCCTTGGACGGTGAACCTATATCCGATGCTACTCGCTATCGTCAGTTGGTTGGCAGTTTGATCTATCTCACTGTTACTCGTCCAGATATTTCACATGCTGTGGGTATGGTTAGTAAGTTCATGGATGCACCTCGTTCTGTCCATTATGCTGCTGTTCTTCGGATTCTCCGATATGTCAAAGGCACACTTTATCATGGTCTGCATTACTCCTCTCGATCTTCTCTCGAGCTTCATGCTTATTCAGATGCTGACTGGGCAGGTGATCCGACTGATCGATGCTCTATCACAGGTTTCTGTTTCCTGTTAGGTACTTCTCTGGTCTCGTGGCGCAGCAAGAAGCAGGATGTGGTTTCCCGTTCTAGTACTGAGGCTGAGTATCGTGCCCTTGCCGACACCACTTGTGAGCTTGTTTGGCTTCGTTGGCTCTTGGCTGACATGGATGCTCCACAGCCCACTGCCACTCCTCTTTATTGTGACAATCGTAGTGCTATCTACATTGCTCATAATGATGTCTTCCATGAACGCACTAAGCATATTGAGATCGACTGCCACATCACTCGCCAGCATCTTAAGAAAGGAAATCTCCAGTTATTCTCCATCTCCTCTGCTGACCAGCCTGCTGATATCTTTACCAAGACTCACCCGCCTGGTCGTCTTCGAGATCTTATATCCAAACTCCAGTTGGCTTCCTCCTTGCCACCTCGAGTTTGAGGGGGGATGTTAGTGTATAGCTTAGACTAGTTTAGCCCATTGGGCTTAGCCCAATATACTGTACTTGTAGTTTACTCCTTTTACTTGTACTGCACACATATCTAGCCTATATAAGGCTCTCTATTGTACATTGTTTTACACACATCAATATACAGACTATTCAGTCTTTCTCACACTTTATATTCTTAACAGATATAAACCATTCTATATTGCATTGCATAAAACATAAGGATGATGCATCTTGTCTCTAATAGCATTTGAAATGAAACTATTACTTAACAAATTTCAATTCACTCTAATAATTTCAAAAGGATGAGGTTTTTGCAAATTTATTATCGGGATTGATACTGATCCTCTCTCTTGTAATAGTACCATTTGTAAGGATGGATATTTCCTTCAACTAATGAGTAACGTAATGAAACAGTTGGCAGTTTTCATCCTGTAATGTCTAGTCCAGCCAAAGAGATAGTTACCTCAGATTCCTCAGGCCCCACCAAAGACAGAAGTAGTACTTGTTGAAGAACCTTGAGGCTGTAGTTCCAGAAGTCACTGCCTCACCATAAATGCCAAACTGAAAGAAGTCACTAGTTCCAGCACATAGACTTGAGATATTGCTGGATTTGAACCAAGCAGCTCTTATAGGGTTATCTACATTACTGCAATATAAAAACCAATATTTGCAATCATGTTGTTCAAGACTGCAAACTTTCATCCAACATTCTTCTTGTCGTAGAATGGATAAGAGGTACCAACAGGATCCTAAAACCTTTTCAACAAAAAAGAAAGAACAAGTGGAGTCAAATTTACATAATTCTGAACTAATCACAGAAACCAATCAAGCTCATAAGAAATCCCACATTCTCAAAAATTAAACAAAATAAAATCTTTTAGACAATGCAGACTGTCTAAAAATACTTTAGCATTTACAGGTACTTATTGACTGCATCACAAGTCTCAGTCAAGAAAGTCATTTTTAATTGTAACTTACATGACTTGCCAACATACAGAGCATCAGATTGTATACAGCTCCAGCCCATGCTGTTTCCATCATAACCCCATTGGCCTTGACAATTTCAGATGTGAGCGGATAGATATGATATAATCTCAGGAGGTACTGGAAAATGATAAGGAAGCGAACAACAATACTTGAAGGGGTAATTTCTGAACCTCTTAAATTTGGGATTGCAGCCCAAATCAATATCTGCCATAATATGGAAGCTTAAACATATGAGGCTATGATGTGTAGAATTACAAGTCTACATTCATCCAAATAAAAATTTTAAAATATATATATTACAAGTTTACAACTGTGTCTCGTGAACCTACTTAACATTCTCTGTAATGGTGGCATTGTAAGTTTAATTTAGCAAGGGAAAAAAATATAAATTCTCAAAATGTATATTAGAAAATCAGAAGAGGACTAATCAATTAATAGTGGCCCCCTTTTTTTTGTTGAGTCAATCATGTCCTTTTCGACAGTATAATTGGATAGTATCCAAGAATACCTACAAACAGGCCTTTATGCACTTTCTGAATGCAAAGGAACACAGAAGAATGAATTCTTTTCAAGCAAATTTTGCACAAGAACCCAAGAAGAAGTAGAATTCCAATCTTGGTATATTCAAAGCATAAATGTACAGAAAACTAGCTACATACCTGTGGAAGGGGTAGAGCAGTTACAAGGTCTAGCCAAAAGCCTTTGCGAAGGTATCTTGAAGCAATCTTTGAAGGGTCAATAACAAGCTCTCCTCTCCCAAATACTCGAGAGGAAGGACCAACATAAGCCGTTCGAAATCTAACAAAAATCTGAACAACGTAAAATGCATCAATCATTGACCGAATGATAGTAAGGGCTACTTCAAGGGACACCATAACTTCAATGCACGCCTCTTCCTTAGCCATTGGTAAGTAAAAAAACAAGGGGTCCACGAAAAGAGAAAGCAAACATGCCAACAAGAAGATTTTGTTCCATCTGTTTGAAACAGGTCCCTGAGGATCCAATATTATCTTCTCCACCACATCATAATCCTCAGAGAAGACATTGGAAAGTTCTCTTCCAAGAGAGTACTTGCCTATTGCATCTTTCTCAATACTCCTCAGGCACATATCAGGTGCCTGTTTATCATTGATGTTATGAGTTGGCATTAACAAATGACTATCATTGGGTGGTGTACAGTTTGCAGTTTCAAGATCATCTCGAAATCTGAAAGTTCAAAATCTTAAGAATTTCAGTACAATATTGAATAGGGAATTGTGAGTACCAAATTCTCTACACTTTTGATGATCAATGCTCAAAGTGATTATCAGTGCATGTTATAACTAAAATACTATCAGCTTTACGTCATGATTCTTGCTAGAGCAAACATACCTCACATATCTTGATCTACCAGTAGCCATAGCGTTTGAGAAAAAGCAGAGATGTGTCTTCAACCAGTGGATTTGATCTACGATGAAAATATACCGGCGCACCAAATTTATTAACCACCACAAGAACACTCAAGACACACGAGTCAAGCAACTTTTTCCGTACATAGACTTGTTACGAATCATGTGAAAGGAAAAGTATACCAAATTTTTACCAGCCATAAGTACTATCTCATTTTTCATGTAGAAAGTGAAGTTAACCTGTGAGTTTCGTCACATTACCTCTTAGCAAGTTGCAACAAAATAAATGTTTTATTTTGTTTCATAACATTGTTTCATGTTCAGATGAAATGTAAAGTAACACCAGATGCAATCCAGAACCACAAAAATCTTGAACAAAGTAAAGTGGTCATTACTAATTCTTGCATTAACATGACAGCTTAAAGGAGAAAAGGGTCACTCAAAATAAAAATAATAAAGCAGAAAATTAGAAGAAGAAAAAAAATCTATTAATTAGACAAAACAAAACCCATGAAGTTAAGAATGAAGCAGGCACAGAGTCCACTGAACAATTCAAAAGGACAGACATGAAAACTTACAATTAAGGAATGCTGAATATTCTCTCTATATCTTCATCTATGGGTTTTCACCATTTCAGTGGGAACCTTTATAAGGGAGTGTGAAGCTCATGGAACTTATAACTATGTATAAAGAAACCCATAAAAAAAAACAGGTAAAGGCATATAGGATTATGGGGCAGTTCACATAACTAACACGTATAACTCATTTTAGTTTGTAATTTTCTTACTTTGTTTAGTAACCACTCTTGTTTTTGTCGACACCAACTTGTTTTGGACTTTGGGTTTCAAAATTATCTATTTTTTAGCATCTTGGCCATTAAAACTATGAATAATTCAAGTATCACATACTTTCATACATGTTACAACAAATTACAATCTATCACGCAAGATAATTGTGGCAAAAAATGTGTGAAAGTGAATTATTCTAAAACTGTACAACATTCGACAATGGAAATGTGTACCCAAGTACTAAAACCAGTGGTCAGGGACACAGAAGATGCTTTAATTTAGGTGAATGAAAGAGTTAAACTTAGCTTCAGGTTCCAGCCAAAAAATGGGAAGCACGCGGTTTTAATAAGAAGTAGAGGACCCACATGGAACTGTGATGATTTAGAGAATCTTGACCAATAGGTTTCAGCACTTGTTGAGTTGGGACTTCTTTTTTCACTGTTTCCTAACCGACGGAGGAGGGAGTCGAATTTTTGAAAAAATATAAATAAATGAAAAAAAGAGTTGTGAGGTCACTGCTCGTTGACTTCCACACCATAGTCCAAGCCATGCTGATATGCTTCCCCTTTAAGCTTACAATCGGTCATTTCTATTTTGATCATAACCTGATAGATATATATATATTGGAAAAGCTTAAAATTTATTGGCTTTTCTGGTCACAAATAGTTACTGTATTTTAGATAATGTCAATTGTACTGTAAAACTCAATATAATCTTGAGTAAGATTAGTTTCATACATATATTTTTTTTGGTGGTAGGGAACAAAGGTTGTACAGAATAAAGTAATTTGCAAAAGCTACACATAACTTCATCATGAAGCTATAGATTTGCTATTGAGAGCCAAAAGGTAAGAAAGATGAAAGATTCTTCACAAAGACATGGTAAAGACTAAAGTCAGCTGCCATTTATTAGATTATGTAGTATCTATCTTCTTCTCACGTGGGCGTTTGCGTCAAACATGTGTCTTTTTTAAAATGACACTTTGATTCGGGAGATCGAATATTAGCCACTGGGAGATTAGCATTCTAGAACAGTTTACTAGGCCCCAGTGGAAAAATTATTGAAGAGGACAATTAAGTTCTAAAATTCTAATAGAAAGTGAGGTACTAAGAATTGCTTGGGATGTCATAATTATTAGAAGGACTATGGTTTTGACAGTAAGATGACAATAACATGGCCACACGGAGTATCTTCCAAAGTCATTTTACAGCTGTGTGTATCTACATCCATCATTTACTATCATTACCAAAGTTTACTAAGCTCGGGTCCAGTGTTTAGACAGAATTTTACTTACGAACAATGGTTATTACACACATCTTTGTTTTTAATTGAAATCATGACTTCACAGTTTCAATTAAAAAGAAGGGTGTATGTAGGGTGTGTGTAATGTGTATGTTAGTGTGTGTAACAGTTATTTAGCTTCACTTTAAACCCTGCTGTAATTGGGTTTGACTTAATAATCTTCTTGTTATAAACCTGCATGATTTTATAGCTTGTGTACTATTCTAGCCTTGGAGAGTTGGATCACTGTCAATGTATACAGTGTAGGGATCTAAGACAACAATCTAGTTAGTCAGAGTTCCAATTTTTGAACTTGGGCCTGCTTCAAATAAACAATAAATGACAATTTTGCAGTCCTGCTGCATGAGTAAAATTCAACACTAAAACTTGAAATTCTAGAAGCCTGAGATCACCAATCAATGTTCTTGTATGCACGAACTAATAAATACAAGTAGTTTCATTGCCCTTTGAAAAGCCACTTTTTGGTTTCTATAGAAGAAAAAAAATGGGAAATTGTAAAAGTGATATGAAAGGGAGTATGGGAATCAGTATAAGGCAGATGAGTGACTGCACAACTGTGACCGACCTGCATTGAAGACAGAGGTGGCCGTGCATCAAAGCTTAACTGCCAAATTTAATTTGAGAATGGAGAAACAAAAGTACTAGTATTAATTCCCAACAGGCCTACTGTGAAGTACCAGTAGGCAGTAGCTTCTTTTTAATTTCCATCAATAAACAACATTTTTTATTTTCTTCCAGCTAGCAGATAGAGCAGGATATGAATAGGGTCCCGAGAACAATTTTGACGAAGTAGAAGAAAGTAATTGATTAGAACAAACAATTGGTGCCAAAGAAAGTGTATGATTAGGAAAATTGAGAACTTAAAAAAGGGAGGGTGTCTATAAAACTATATCAAAACACAGATAATGTGAATATGTTTTAACCAAAATAACATGTAAAGCTCGTTTGGTAATATTATTTTAGTAGCGTTGTTTAAATATTATGAAAATACGTATTATATTATTTAATCAACTAAAATTGTTTTTTAAACAATACAACCAAACAAGCCCTAAATCGTGCTTACATAACAAAGAAACAATTTGTAACTCTTTTAAGTTTTCTTTTTTGGTTGTTGATGATAAACTCAATTTGTGACTGTAAGTTCCATTTTGTTTCGATCAGAAAACATTTTTCACATTTGCTAGAGTTTAGTACAACAGAAAACAGTTTAATCAGGTTTTTTTTCTTCAGAATATCACACCTTAAGAAATCACCACAAACCAGTTTCACAATAATAAACTCCTTCAATATTGATTATCGTTGACCAATTGTTGACTGACAATTAAACTTCGAAATGTAAGATTTTTTTTTTTTTTTTTTGGGGGGGGTGGGGGACCCCCAGATGGGCTGAATTGGGTTTAATCAAAGGGCTTGTACAACCTGATATCATCTCAAGTCCATTTAAGTCATCATCTAGACAGCCACACGCAAAACCGTAACATCCAAAGACAATCCATAGCCACCCAAGTTGCCAAAGAATATAGGTATTAATCAAACAAACAAGAAATTAAGACATCCATGCCAAAGTCATCCACACACAATCACATGGATTGTGAGCCACTCACTATTACAGTTTATTAAGCGTTCTTCTATAGCCAGCTAGTATCTTTCGTTCTCTAAGGAATTCTTTAGTTCAACACAACAGCCTAACATTCACAAAGGAGAGGAGAGAAAAATATATAAATGAAACCTGAAGACCTTATTAAAACTATGCAACCCCAATACCCTAGCATTAAAGCTACACTTCTACCTTATTAAAACTATGCAACCCCAATACCCTAGCATTAAAGCTACACTCCTCTTAGCTTCCAAAAACCAAAAATAGAACCCTACACTCCTTTTATTCCTTATATATATATATATATATATGTATATATATATATATATATATATATATATCTCTTTAGGTCATTTCTTCAGGTCAAGGCCTAGAAACTGACAGTGAAATCAATAAGGCCTTCCAGTGGGCTCACCATGAAAAGAAAGCATGGTACTTTTTCTCACAAGATTCAGAGTTTCATGGTTGACCAGAGCTAGAAGGCTAGAACACTCATCCAAGAAATTATCAAATTCATTTCTTTCATTCATCCTACAATTACAAAATCATCTAAAACATATTTGGGAAAGACAAACAATTAAAATACCCATGTACTGGATCAGCCAAAAGTCAAACAGATAGGCAACATATCAGTTTCTTATCAGGATTATGATACTCAGAACATACATAATCATCTTTCAAAAAACACATTTATCAGCTCGTCCATCTGTAGGCCCAGAAACTACAGTAGTGCGAGGACCATTTTCTGTACATTCTTGATGGACAGCAGTAGGTTCCAGCTTGCACAACTTCAAGTCCCTGTAACAAAGATAAGCATATTTTATGGTTTTGAAAAGGAAAAAAAAATGCCAATGAGCTCTAGCTCAATTGGCAACTCTTCCCCTTGTAAGTTCAAGGTGAATTGTGGGTTGTGAATTCAAGACCCATTGGGTGCAAAATTGCAGCACCAAGGTAAGCAGGTAAGTTCATAACCATTTAGAAAACAAACTGTTAGTACCTCAGAACCTGTGCAGCTAAAGAAAGAACAAAACAAAATAAAAGATCTACAGCAGCTTTTTTTTTTTTTTTTTTTTCCTTCCTTTTTCTCTCTTTCATACATGTCAAAGTAAACACAATCACAGGATTGAGAACAGGGGCTAGAGCACAATGATTTCATGAAATAAATAACTCCTAAACCCAATTTAATTTACAGTAGGTTAAGAGTTATACCCCATGTCTTTTGATGGTCAAGGACATTCGAATGAGTCAAAACTCAAAATTGACGCCTTGGGGGCTTAGCGTCTGCCTGACTGACTCGTAGTGGTCTGCCTTTCAAGTCCTACACCAACAAATTTTCAAAGAGAAAAATGTAAATAAGTTTGGAAACAAGATATAAACAAGTTATTGTGACATCGCATAGCTGCTGTCACCAAAATCAAATCCAGTCCATGAATGGTGATTCGATTTAGTAGTAAGAAATGAGATCAGACATGTAACACGTATTTACTATCTACCATATCTTAAAATATTTCAATAATAAGTCAAAAATAGCTTCCAAACTCTAAGAGAGTTTCAGTTTTGCAGAATGAATGACACTCTAATCTCAGAATGCACATTATATAAATATATCACTGATCTACAAACATATCGTATATTAGCATCAGTTCAATTGAAACATTTTTTTAAATAGCCTACCACATATTAAACAAACTAGTTTGCATCCTCAGAGTTATATGCCCATCAACATTAGTGGCTATCTATATTGACATATCAAGAGTTCTCATTAACCTAACCTGGACATATATATCAGATTGATAATATCCGGTTGGTAACAAGATACAATCAAATAATTCATAATTAATATACACACACACACACACACACACACAAGCATATAGCATGAATATAATGAATCTTACAACCCCACTCGTGGACTGAACATGAATGAAATTCAGAAAATGTTGACAAAAATTTTGGTTGTAAAAGTACTATTTCAGTGAACATCAACTAATCAAGTGCCCTGCATAACCATCATTCAGATGACAAACAGGTAAATTATCATAAAGCAAATACTGGCTACCAAATAATTTAATTATACACTAAGACTTGTAATGTGGTAAATGTTGTTGAACAATGGACCAAACAGAAAGAAAAGAAACTAAAAAATATTGCCAATTAGCAATATTGGACATTGTGATAATTAATTATTTCTATGAGTCTTCGGGTTGTATCAAGCAACTCATAAATAAAAGAAACACACATACACATATGTAACATATCTGCCCACAAAACGACATCCTCAGAGACAGAGAGAGAGAGAGGAGTGATAATATACTTACAACACCATTCAAGTATTCAATAGCACTGTTGACCTCTTCAGCAGAACCGTAGGTTACAAAACCAAAACCTCTTGATCTACCACTCTCCCTGTCATAAACCACCCTTGCTTCCATAACCTTTCCTTGCTCGCTAAACAAATTCTCAAGTGCTAAATCATCAACGCCCCATGCAAGGTTACCCACATGAACACGATTGGCAGAACCAAAACTTCCCCCACCTCTGTTACCTCTAAAAGAAGAATCACCTCTAAAAGAGGAATCCTCCCTCCTAGGTGGAGGAGGTCCAGCATTCACCCTTAGTGCCCTTCCCTCAAATTCCTGCCATGCAGTAACCATATCAGTCAAATGCTCAAGAAGAATAAACCATAATATAAGTACACTAAAAATTTGTCCATTAAGCAATTACTACAATCAAAATCCGGTTGCAACGCCTGCCTCACACCAAAAAAGCTTCAAAACCAAATTTTATTCAACTTTAACCAAACTTGGCCTAGTTTCTAGCTCTGATTAAACTTTATAAAAAATAAAAATTGTACCTAGTGCACAAAGGTCCCAGTTTTGCGAGGTCTGGGAGAGGTGTTTGGTAGACCACCTTACCCCCAATTATTGCTTGAAGAGACTGAACCCAGTACTCAAACATGCGACATATCGCTTTTGGTGGGAGGCACTTGCCATCGCACCAAACTCTTCTAGAAATAATTCATTTTGGGGCACAAGAATGTTTTTGAGCTTGAACTCAGTAAAATAAATAAACAAAAAGAAATTCACCTTCCCCCAAAAAACAGGTATATAGTGGAATAAGAAAGCCATAAATTTGTCTTTTTTTTACTTTTAAAATTGTAGTGACAATACAATAAAGAAATAGAACTCATTACCATACCAAGTATATAGAATATGATTTACTTACATAGCCATTGAACTGTTGAGCAGCAGCTTCAACTTCCTCAACCGAAGACATGGTCACAAATCCAAATCCTCTGCTTCTTCCAGTTGTCTTGTCATAAATCACCTACCAACAACAACAACAATAACTTCAGCACATTTAACCAATTTGGGTTTTCTTTACTTTCAACTTTTCTACAATACTTTCTCAAAATCAATGTTGGACAACAAACAATTTAACCCCCCCAAAACAGAACAAAAAAGAAAACCCATCTTTCTTTTCACCAAATATACACAGAAACAGTGTAAAAAACCAAACTTGGAAATGAATAATAGTAGAATACCTCGACCATTTCAACATTTCCAGCGCTTTCGAACAAACCAGCGAGCTGAGCACTGTCCACAGTGAAAGGGAGATTACCCACGAAGAGTTTGAGGTCAGGTGCGAAGCCAGGCACGTCTTCATCGCTCAAGAGGTCCTCTTCTTGGTCAAACTCAGAAGAAACGGCAACGTTTCTGACAAACCGAGACGAAAGGGTCCGAAACCCTGAAAGAGAAGCAGAAATGGAAATGGGCTTGCAGTGAAGCCTGAGAGTAGAGGGAGTGATAGAGAAGAGAGAGACCAAAGTGGGTTTTGGATTGTAGAGAGAAAGGGTTTTGGGTGTGAGAGATTGGAGAGCTAAGGAAGAGGCTGTAGTAGACATGGTTGCTCTCTCCGTTTCTAAACAGATAAGGTTTTGAGGTAGAATGAAGAGAGGGTTTTGAAGTGAAGGATACTCACACTCGGTGATACTTATAACCTAGAGATATTTATGGGAAAGTCAAAAAAAAAAAATTCCGGAAAAAGATCCTGTTGAGTTTTATAAATATAAATAAAATATTTACAGCCTTTGTATTGATTGAAATTTCTAAAAAAAAAAAATCACAATTTTTTTTATTTTATAATTCAATAAATGGGTGAGAATTTGAAGTTTAGGAGATAAAATTTCACAACTTTTACCCAATACTAGCTGCGAACCCGCGCGTTGCACGTAATAATTATTTTTATGGTGGTTTTATTAATTTTTTTTTTATAATTTAAACTAATCTAATAATGAGTAATGTCTTTCGTAATTATATTTTTATTTATTATAGGAACAATCATAAATGTAATATAGGAACAATCCAAAACACCAAAAAAACGTAAACTAAAAAAAATTAATAAAACTTAACAATGATTAATTGAACCAATATTAGGATAAAATTTTATTTTTGATAATCTATTAAGGTTATTTTATTTGTAGAAATTATAATTTCGGCCGCCCAAAACATATTATCAAATAAAAAATTATTAACAAAATCTAAGAATTAGATTTCTATACATGCATTGTTATAAAATAATAATAATAATAATAAAATTGCAAAAGTTAAAATTTGTCACCTATCCAATTATTTTCGTTTGGCTAACCTTTGCTTTTCTTTAAATAAATGGCATTATAGAGTACTTCTTATAGAGTACTTCTAATACAACTATTAAGAGTATTTTGTCCACCACAAAGGATTAGAAAATAAACAAAAATTAGTAAAGTCTCATAGTTTAACATCTAAATTGAGCACTATAAAAAATCATGCTATGTAACAGAATAAATACCAAATTATCCAAATCATGCTATGTAATAGAATAATATTATATTTTTATATGCTATACTTAATTCTTTAGAACGCAATAGGATAACATTTAACAATCAAAGAGAATATATATATATATATATATATATATAATTAAAAAAAAAAAAAAAACAACAACAACAATTTAAAAAACAAAACTAAATCACAATTTAAAAAACAAAACTAAATCACATTAACCCAAAATAGAGTTTTAAATAATATAAAAAATTATCAACCTAAAGTAGAGATGCAAGAAAATAAAAAAAAAATCCACCAAAAAATTTAGAGAGAGAGAGAGAGAGAGAGAGAGAGAGAGAGAGAGAGAGGGAACCTTTTTTTTGTGAGGGAAAACTATGCATAGAATAGAAGAGATAGAGACAAATTTATAGTAAGAGGGTGTGAATAAGAAGAGACAAAAATAAAGGAAGATGAAGGGAAAGAGAAAAAATGATATTAATGTAGAGGATAGTGGGGAGATGAAAAGGTAAGGGAGGGAGAAAGATTGAAGAAGTAGTGGGGAGATGAAATGGTAAGGGAGGGAGAAAGATTGAAGAAGTAGTGGGAAGATGAAACAAAATAAATGTTAAAAACAATTATAAGAAAATTGGAAAATTGAAAAAAAAAAAAAAAAAAAAAAAAAACCCTAAAGCTTGAAAGGCTTCAACTTTTTTTTTTTTTTTTCCTTTAAACTGAAAAGGCTCACACAAAACCCTAAAGTTGAATTGAAAAGGTTTTGGATTGGGCTTGATAGTGAAACTAAATAAATAAGAGGTGGGCTGGATTAATTATACAGATTTATTATAGGGTGATAGTGGAAGTAAATAAATAAGTAGTGGGCTGCATTTATAGGGCTAAAAATTGTAAAAACCATTTTAAAATTGTTGGACAAATTATATTTTAAAAAAGAAAAGGAAAAAAAGAATGATGTGGCAGCTGATGTGGCGCAACGTGAGAGCAGCAGCATTAAACGCTACGCTTCAGTTTTTAGTAATATATAGATTTGAGATGATAGATTTTTTATTATTATCATTGAGATAATAGACTGTGATTAGTGCAACATAATTTTTATAAAAAAATAATAGTCTAATACTAATATTATCTCTATCATACATTAATTATAATTACATTTCCTCTCTCAAAAAAAATAATTACATTTCCATGTTGGGAAAAAATTGTGAAATTTATTTAAAATCTAGACTTATTTGAAACTATTAACATATATTGGTTTGGAAATTGGAAGAGAGTGATGGATAGGATGCGGTGAGGCTTCACAGTTCACAAAATGTGTGTCAACTTGTCTGTTGGTTCTTGGTTGGTGACTAGGTGTTTGTTTTTTGGTCCACATGGCCTGCTTTATGGACTGAGAGATTGGAAGATCATGACCGTCCAATTTGAAAGGCTTATCAAGGAGGCACGTATCTAATTTTACTAACAGGAGTAGAGGGAGAGACTAGAGTGTATCGAAGAGCTAAGCAAATGGACAAAACCATTAAGATATTCTACTGACAAATGGATTGATGTATTAACATCTTATGGAAAGGAAGAGGATCAGGGGAGTTTGGGCCTATAGCTTCAGCACCATGGATTGCTGCTTATTTAGGTCCAAGTTTGCCAAAATGGGCTTAATGGCTTCAGCTTGCAGCCCATTCATTTCTTAGCAACAGCTGATACTTTGCAGACTTCTTGCATATTGAGTGATCACTGGTCAAAGCAAAGTTCGGTCAGATTTTTAAGCATAAAACTTTTAACTTGAGCCAAGTTCCAGGCCTAGCTTGGGCCAGTGGAAAGATCAGTCATAAATTCAAGTCTCATCTATTTACCCCCAAAAAATAAAAATAAGTCTTGTTTCTGAAAAATCAAGCTCTGAAGCTCATGGCAGAAGTTAATTATGCTCAAGATGATGCCTACAAAATACAGAGATTCAGCCAGTTTGGCTGTTTGGGTCCAATCCTGGATCCACATTGACTCCAAACTTTACAAGCACTAGCCTCATTGAACTTCAAACATTACTGGCACACATGATGATGTATTCATTTCTTTACAAGTTGAGCCACTGAGAATTAACAGTGGATAAAGTAATCACTATGTAATTGTCATTTGTCAACATCAAAATTGCTGCTACTTCACAACTTAAGCTACATTCACAATGCATGTAAGTACAAATTTGCCAACATTTTCTACAGGGTGAAGGAGCCACAGTTTGGGCCTAGCCTCAGCTGGCAAAAAGAGGAGGTAAGCCTATTTAGACAAATGATAACAAGAAGCAAAATTTCAACTTCAATAATGGGCAGTAATCAGATCCACGTTTGTGAACAAAAGAACTTAAAAGGATCAACCAAAATCCATCTCAAACATTCTTAGTAGAGCCATTAAAATACCCATGTACTGGATCTACCAAAAGTCAAACAAATATAAGTTTCTTATCAGGATTATGTTTATGGTATTCAGAACATACATAATCATCTTTCAAAAAATACAAGTCTCAGCTTGTCCATCTGTAGGCCCAGAAACTACAGTAGTGAAAGGACCATTTTCTGTACATTCTTGATGGACAGCAATAGGTTCCAGCTTGCACAACTTCAAGTCCCTGTAACAAAGATAAGTAGATTTTATGGTTTTGAAAAAAAAAATTTGCCAAAGAGCTCTTGTTCAAATGACACCTCTTCCCTTATGAGTTCAAGACCCATAGGTAAGCACGTAAGTTCATAATCATTTAGAAAACGAACAGTTAATAGTAACTCAGAACCTGAGCAGCTAAAGAAAGAACAAAAACAAAACTAGACAAAAGATCTTTAAGCAAAAAAAAAAACATATTTATAACTTTTTTGTTGGGAGGGGGGGAGGGGGGGTTAAGTAATCTCCAGCAAAATGTTTCTACGTATCAAAGTAAACACAATCAGAGGATTGTGAACAAAGGGGTTAGAACTTAGAACACAATGATTTCATCAAATAAACGACTACTAAACCCCCCCCCCCCCCCTTTTTTTTTTATAAGTAATAAAACTTCATTTAATAAAGAAATCAATACACGGAACCAGAGAACACAGGCAGTGTACTAAGGAACCAGAAAAAACAGCTAAAACTATAAAGCAAAGAAAGTACAACTATCTAACAAATCCGTCAAAGAATTAAAAGTAAAAACACCCAAAGCATTTGTCCACTCTAGCAATGTCTAGAGAAAAAACAGCTTCAAGTCATGAGTTGATTTCTCACATCCTTCAAAAGTACAAGCATTCCTCTCCCACCAAAGACCCCAATTTAATTTACAGCATGTTAAGAGTATACCCCATGTCTTCTGATGGCCATGGACATTTGAATGATTCAAAACTTGAAATTGACGTCTTGGGGACTATGTCCGCCTGACTGACTCGCAATGGTCTGCCATTCTAGTCCTACACCAACAAATTTTCAAAGAGCAAAATGTAAATAAGTTTGGAACAAGATAGAAACAAGTTATGGCTGGTGACTGTAAATGAACACGATTGGAAGAACCAAAACTTCCCCCACCTCTGGTACCTCTAAAGGAGGAATCCTCCCTCCGAGGTGGAGGAGTTGCAGCATTCAACCTTAATGCCCTTCCCTCAAGTTCCTGCCAAATGTCATGAAATTCTGCTCAATGGCAATAAACCCCTTATTCCAGTGCTCAAGAAGAACAAACCATAATACGTAAACTGAAATTTTGGCTACTAAGAAATTACTACAATAAAAAATTATGTCACAACGCCTGCCTGGCACCAAATGAGAACCAAATTCATTTTTCCCTTTAACCAAACTTGACCTAGTTTGTAGTTCTGATCAAACTCTCTAGAAACAATAAATTTTTTGGCACACAAGAATGTTTTTGTGCTTGAACTCAGTAAAACAATTGAATAAGCAGTTGATATACCCAAAAAAAGGTATATAAGGGAATAAGAAAAGCCATAAAGAAATACCATAAAGAAATAGAACACATTACCAAATCAAGTAGATATAATACGATTTACTTACATAGCCATTGAACTGTTGAACAGCCGCCTCCACTTCCTCAACCGTAGACACGGTCACAAATCCAAATCCTATTTTAACCAATTTGGTTTCTTCCCTTTCAACATTCTCTTTTTGTTTTGTTTTTGGGGGTTAACAAAACAAAAAAGAAAACCCATATTTCTTTTTCACCACATATACACAGATAGTGTAAAAAAGAGAAGTTGGGAATTTACATTAGTATAGTACCTCAACCATTTCAACATTTCCAGCACCTTCGAAGAAGTCGGTGAATTGAGCACTGTCCACCCTGAAAGGAAGATTACCCACAGTTTGAGATCAGGTGCAAAGCCAGGCACGTCTTCATCAATCAAGAATAGAGGGAGAGGGGGGAAGAGCTAATGGACAAAACCATTGAGATATTCTACTGACAATGGATTTATGGATTAACATCTTCGGGACGTTGCAGTTTGCTGCTTATTTAGGTCCAAGTCTGCCAAAATGAGCTCAATGACTTCAGCTTGCAGCCGAATTATTTAGCAACAGCTGATGCCTTCCAGATTTCTTGCATAGTTAGTGATCAAAGCAAAGCTTGGTCAGATTTTTTAGCATAAAACTTTTAATTTGAACTGAGTTCCAGGCCTAGCTTGGGCCAGTGTAAAGATCAATCCTAATCTCATGCCTCATTTATTTACCAAAGAAATTTAATAAATAAATAAAAAAGATCGTCTTGTTTCTGGAAAAAATCAAGCTCTGAAGCTCATAGCAAAAGCTAACCATGCTGCCTACAAAATATTGAGACTCAGCCAGTTTGGGTCCAATCCTGAATTCAAATTGACTCCAAACTTTACAAGCACTAGCCACATTGAACTTCAAACAGTACTGGCACATATGATGATGTATTCATTTTTTTACAAGTTGAGTCACTGAGAATTAACCATGGATAATGACATCACTATGTAATTGTCATCATCAAAACTGCTGCCATTTTGCAGCAAAGCTACATTCAGAATACATAATTACAAACTTGCCAACATTTTCTACAGTGTGAGGGAGCCACAATTTGGGCCTAGCCTCAGCTAGCAAAAAGAAGAGATAAGTCTAATATAAACAAATGATAAGGAGAAGCGAAATTCAAATTCAATAATAGGCAGTAATCAGATCCATGTTTGCGAACAAAAGAACTAATAAGGCTACCTTCATTGAACTGAGTTGAGTATAAATTCAATTGGAAAATTGCCTAAATTACACCAATAACAATCATAAGATTAAATTTTACAATAAATAAACCTTTTTTATTTTAAAATACATTTGCTATCATTCTGCATTCTTCATTGGCATAATCTGGGGACCTGCAGGCGAGGGCATATTGGCTCAAGCAATGGCCATATGCCTTTCTGAATTTTTCCCCTAGTTGATTTCCTTAGCAACAGAGTAGGGCACATTTGAGCCCAAATTCAAAGCAAGATAGTCTTTCCACTGATATTCTGCAAACTCTAGCCAGCTGAGTAAGCAGCTAGTAATCTTGACCAAAATTATGATTGCAAAAGACCAAGGGATTGTATATGATGGCACTAGACCCATCAAATTAACAAATTAGGAGGAAAAAAAAAATCCTCAAGAAGATTGATGTAACTAATATCCAAATTTTGCAAAAAAGGGTCAGTTACTCTCTTTCTTGTAACACTTCAACGGTAATTTGAAGAGGAAAACATGAAATTTGTCAAGAGGAATTACAACCCCAGAACTGAAACAAAGCCACTAACAGATTACATTTCAATTCTAACGACTTATTCCCCTAAGAATGAAACTTTTCTCATCATTTAAAAAATGTTCATGCCTGAATTCTCACCTCAAAACAGCAGAAGAAAAGTGAAGAGACAGGACATTAGGCAGCAACAGTAGCATGTTTTTTCCCTTTTTTGCTCACATGGGACTTCTCTTCACCCTTAATCATTCTAGAGAGAATATCTGCTTGCTTTGTGTTTCCCTCCTGATTAAGACTCTTGATCAGATCTGCACAACTACTCCAATCAGAGGCCCCTCCTTTCTCCATTATTTTACACAATATTGAATATGCATTGAGTGTCTTCCCTGCTGCCAAAAGAGCATCCAAAACCTTGTCATAACTTGAAAAGTCTATGGTATAGTCTCTCTCCAAAGCAAAATCTAACAGCTTAAGAGCAGCAATTGTCTTCCCTTTCTCACAAAGAACAGACAAAAGACTGTCAAAATCAAGTGAGCACCCGTTATGCATAAATAGATCAATGCATCCCAGGGCTTCTTCAACATGACCTCTCATGAGGAGGGCTTCCAAGATCTTAGCAACCAAATCCATATTTTCCTTCACCACCTTCTCCACCATACTCTTCATCACCCGGCTTGCAGTTTGCACCCTCCCATCTTCAAATAAGCTCTCCATCACTGATCTGAATAGTGATGAATCTGGAAGATGCCCAGCTTCAATCATACTATCCAAAGCTGTTTTGGCATCAGCCGGTTCGCCTTTGTTCAAGGAGCTCTTGATAAGCAATTTGTATGAATCTGCATCTCTAGAGACCCCTCTCCTATCGATGATCTTTAGAATTTCAAAAGCAAAGTCAGGATTCCCTTCTTTAGAATCACCACAGAGCAAATTGTTAAAAGCCACTGAATCCAGAACACCCTTTTTCATCAATTGCCGGAAAAAGATTTCTGCTTTCCCTGTCTGCCCATGTTTGCACAGCTATTGAATCATTGGGTTATAAGCACTAGGCTCCATATCCAAAGAACTCTGTGGCCTCAAGATGATTTCCTTCTCAATAAGCTTATCTAACAACTTAATGGCCTGATCATAGTCCTCAGCCTTGCAAAAATTCTCAATTAAGACACCATAATGACCATCCTCTGTGGGTATGCTTAACCGAATCATTGCCTTTAGCACATCTGTAGCCACATCCAAGTTACTGGACTTGCATTGGCAAGTTAACAATTTCATAAAGATGGAATTATCTTTAGGAGCAATATGCTTCTCAACCATCTCCTTCAATATACTTCGAGCCTCAGGCATTTTCTCTGCATCACAAAGCCCAGGCAACAAGGTGGTGTACATAACATCATTAGGCTTAATACCAAAAGACTTCATCTCATCGAACAATCTCAACCCATCATCAACTCACCCAACCGAAACATACCCCTTTACCATGGTTGTATAACTTATAACCAAAGGAGCTATGTTCCTCCCCTTCATCTCCATAAACAACTTCTCTGCCTCATCCATCATCTTAAACCGATTATACCCATTAATCATAGTATTTTATAAGTGACCACATCCGGCAAAATCCCTCTATTCTTCATATCCTCATAAAACCTTTTTGCCGTCTCCAACCTCAAGAACAAAAAGAACCCCCAAATCATCAAATTGTAAGTATGTCGAGTAGGCTGAATCCCTTCATTCAACATGGCATTAAAGTACCTCTTCGCCATCTTATACCGCCCACGCCTCAAAATCACCTTAAACAAAGCATCATACGACTCCACAGTCCTCTCCACACCCAATTCCTTCATTTTTCTGAAAAATCTTAATAGCCTCCTGAACAATCCCAGCTTTACCATAGCTCTCAATCATCAAAACAAACAATTCCTCATCCCATGCCACCCCTTTTTTCCGGCATATCAAACAGTATGCACCTAGCATGGTTGAGCTTCGAAGCTCTGCCCAATATCTCAATCATTTTCAAATGGGTGTCACGGTCATGGCGGACCAAGCCGGCCCGCTCGACCCACCTGAAGAACTGGAGCGCGTGCTCCAAGTTCTTAGCACTATGCAACACATTCCAAACCAATGAATTATCGAACTCGGGCACCAATGCCCGGATCGAGTTCTGTAACCGGGTCGTCCAAGCCCGACTCGCCATCATTCTACATATAACATCCTCTATCTTTTCTGGGTTTCGAAAATTACCTCGTGGGGTTCGCTAAATCACCCTTGCCTCCACATTTTCCGGGTTCGGGTTCTCGGGCCGTGGAGCTTCAGGACCCGGATCTGGGTTTGGGTTTTGATCCACAGAGGAGGTAGAGTCGTCGGTGGAAGTGAAGAAGCGGAGGAGATTGAAGGTGGAGGAAGGGTTTAAGGTTCTGGGTATGGTGGGAAAAACCCTGGGAGACCATTGGTAGGGTTTAGATACAGAAATGTAAGCCATAGATAGGTTTTTGAGAAATGAGAAGTGAGTCTGAAATGGGTTTTTGAATCGTTGGTGTTCAGTGATCTACATGTAAGGAAGTACAGAACAGTGAGCTGAGATGAGAGTGTTGTTGTGTAGCTAAATAAGGTTTAAGGCAACCCTATTTTGATTATCTTTTTTGGTGAGTTGGGACTCTGCTGTGTGTTTTAGAGTTGGGTTGGGCTTAATATTTGAAGGTGAGACTAAACATAGGCATAGCCCAAACTCATCATAACCTTGATCATTAGAACTTACAAGTTTGCAACTCTGTTTTGCTAAGCCCAAGTGAGGGCCATAAGATCCATCAGGTCAGTAAAAGGCTGTCTTGCAACTCTGTTTTGGGTGCGTTATCCGTGTCATACTGGTGTTATATCTTCTTTATCATATTATAATTTTTTTAGAAATTGCTCATGTCATACCGTACATGTACCTGTGTCCTTGCTTATTAGATAAAAAGTTTAGTAATATAGAGAATTTTCTTACTAATGAAACTCAAAAATCATCCGCATCAGATCATGAACTATTTATGCAAAATAGGATTTTGTTGTAGCGCTTGTCTAAATTTAGGAGGCAAGGTAGCTTATGTGAAACATATTTTTATTATTTCTTTTTGTTTTCGGAGATGAAGGAAGAAAGTGAAGAGAGAAACGATTAAAATATATTTAAAATTTTGATATTTAAATGAAATAGAGTATAAAATAGATAATTTTAAGAAATGGTTAGTTAAAATAGAAAAATAGTAGTTACTTATTCAGAAAATAAACAGTAATTTTTGTATAAGCTTACATGAAAGCTCTTGAAATTCAAACTTTGAAGGAGGTGTGAAATGAAATGGCTTGAATTGTTTCAGATAGTGGAAGTTCCAACATACGAGAAGATAGAATAATAGTGTGGCACATGAGGTAGCGCAAATTGCTAGGAACTGTGGGGAGACACAAATATGGAAGTGGGTAGAGCCACCGATGGTGCAAGTGCAACACCTGCTTCAGCATACACACTTTTTGACTGTACTCATTGTTTTCTCTTAGTTTGAGCTTTTCTCCTATTGTATTTGTGCCACATGTTTTCAGTTTTCTCATAAATAGGTACACAGCCTGCAACAAGTTTGCCCTCTACAAGCTCTTGACAAAGAAGGGGCGGAGTTTTGGGTTGTTTAATAAATTCCACATTTCCTTTTATCAATTTTGTAAGTGCCCATTTTTGACAAGTCCGATATACATTGCCCAAGAAAAAAATAGAAGGCCCTGCTAATATTGGACCCATTGACACAATCCCTTAAATTTAGCCGATTTAGAACAAGCTTGATCTTAATCAAAATGTATTCATTAGTCAAATATTAAAAAATTAAAACTAACGACTGCGCACCCTTGGCGCGATGATCATCTACAAATATAAATGTTTATGAGGTGTGGGGGAAAAGGGTCAGGGTTCAAACATCTAAGAGGAAAATTTACATACATATACACTTAGATTAGGCTAGTGACCTACGTATTATAAGAGAGATGATTCATAAATCAAATGTATAAGATAATTATTGCTATATACAATATGAATTCCAATTAGCTTAAATAATAAAGTATTTTGCCACATTCTGATTATAAATAGAACCTTCAAAAACTATGATATATATATATATATATTAAAACCTAGTGGATCAACATCCCTTCAAGGAGATGTCCTGGCAGAGGTGACATACTCCAGTGGTGATATGGTAATTGCTTTACAAGAAGTTTTGTCACGAAATTTACAATTCCACAATAGAATCTATTCAGAATTACCAGATTCTATTAAATTCATTCTTGATAACCTTCAATTTTCTTTTACTAGAAATCACCATAATATTTTCCAAAAAACCCTTAGAGCCCTTGAAATCCACCTTGTTAACCTTACTGCTCAAAATGAGGCTTATATTAGCCACCATAATAACCTTGCTCTAGAAAACAATTTTGTTTCAGAAAATAACCCTGTTGCAGAAAATGAGGCTCTTCGAAGTCGTCTTAAAGCCTACATTAGTCAACTCTTTGGCAAAGAGGAAATCCATTCAATGGATAATGAGACTATAATGGGCACTGATTATGCTAGATTGAGTCTTAAGACCCAATCTCTATTAAGAAGTGTTGTTGCCAACTTGCCAACAGATATACAATTACGTATTCTGAGAATCAAGGCTATGTTTAGGTCTGTTGACCTATGGTTCAAATATTTCAAAAAACTTATTACTACCACTATTCCTGATCTCGATGAGTTAGACGAAGGTGATAATGTCTTTATTCAACTTGATTGGAAAGAACACTTTGGGAGTACTCTCAAAGTGTATGAAAAGAAACACCCATTTCCTGGCCTCTTGATAAATTATGATGATGGTTCATATGTTGCTGATGATTCAGATGATGATGATGACAGGGACCCTAACTGGCTTTCCCAAATGTTTGAATATGGCTTTATCAAGTTCATAAAATTAACAAGCCATTATCAAGTCAGCCAACTCCCACAAATTATTCAAGAGGCTATTAAAGGATTTAACAGTCCTTTTGTTTCCATCAGATGCTGGAGTACGTTGCCAAAATGGGAAAGAGATAACTGGATGAATGTCCAACCCTCAAAGCATCTCATTCTCATTAATGGTCACACTCACCAAGGGCCATGGTTTGAAGGAAATTCTCAATTGTCCTTTGATGATCCTTTTGCTCTTGCAAAATGTTGGAGAAATTATTTTAATAGCCAAATTATTAATGTTGCTCATAATTTATGGAAAAATTATCATTTCATGGGAAGTACAGACAGGATTTCTATCTTTGGTCCCAGACCATATTCTGATGCCATTGCTCATTTGCGAATTGCTGATCATTGTAATCCAAGAAGTCTTCTCATTCTAGGGAAAACTCCAATGTTTGAGCCAATTTTATATTGTGGATTCTGTAATCAATATGCTATTTACCATGAGTATGAATGTGATTCTCCACAAAGCCCTTTTGATCCTTTTGATGGTTATCCATCCGATGCTCCTTCCACTGATTAATGAGTTCATTCCTGAGATTTCTACTGTTTGAAATTGCTGCTACTTATTTGACCGGCTTGCACAAAAGCCAAAATACTTCAATTGCTTTGAAGAATATGTTGCTAAAAATTTAGAACTGTTTCAAGATACTCCAAATTTAGCAGAAGATTTTGATTCTCCTATTTGTCTAGCCTACACAATGGCAAAAAAACTTCAATGTTTACTATTGCTAAAAGCTTGTTTCCCACCAATATGATGCTTCTGAAGATTCTTAATAATTACTCTCAATTGGCACAAGATGACAAAGTTTCTTTCTTCTGGTCTCTTGTGATTGGTTCTTTTGGGCACCAATAATATGGCCTAAAAGGTGGTCTAGAATCTAAAGACACCCACTATTTGGCCTAGGTTTTCAACTTTTGAGACATTCCAGCTCTACGAATGATTCCCCAAAATTTGGAGACAAAAAAGAAAATTTACTATTCAGTCACTATTCACTTGTCACTATTCATCTATCACTATTCACTGTCACTATTCATCTGTTACTATTCATGACACTGTTCACTGCGAATTTTGCTTATTTAAGGGGGGTTATCCCTTATGTTTAAAACAAGTTTTACTTTAGATTTTTCTTTCCTTAAAACTCCTTCCTTTAGGAAGCTTTCTTAGAAAGAGAATTTCTTGTTTCTACTACTACTACTACCTTGTTCACTACAAACCTTGTAACTAGGACTAGTTCAAACTTTGTAACTGTTAACCTATTCTGAAATCCTGTATTAACTACTACTACTGCTGTAAGTGTTTTGTACTACTTTCAATAACAAGTATTTTCAGTTTTATGTTCATTGTTCTACTTGTTGCTACCGCCACCTTGGACGGATTACCGCCATAACGGACGGTTCTAAATTGCTTTCATTTACTTTGAACTATCACTTTCATTTACATTGAATTAATTTTGATATATACTACTTGGCTGGTTCTACCACCTTATTATTGTTCTAACTTATTTATCTACATTACTATATTACATTACTTTCATTATTTTATACTGTGCTTCCCCCATCAGCTATGCGTCCTTCCCCCTTATAAACAACTTGGACAACAAAATCATGATGTGAGCCATAAACAGCTTCTTGGGCAGACAATGTGCATGGAAAAAAGATATAACTAGCTTAACAATGCCTTTTGACAACTCTCCTGGCTTTGGCCAATAAAGATTTCGCATGATACAGAAAATCTGCTTCAGCAAAAATTCATGATCACTGTCACAAATTACAGAACATATTAAAACAGTGAAATTACAGGGTATCAAATTACAAAAATCAACACCTTTCTATAGGTGTTATACAAGAATAAAGATTAACAAGAAATAGGACTCAATAAAATACAGATTTGTTTGTTCTTTTTTCCATTATTTTGACTCTCTGTACTCCATAATGTGATACAAAAGAATATGCTTGTATAAAATATAACCAAAAGAATGTAAGACACTAAAAGTAGTGAAGTATAAAGTGTTGGTGGCACGTCTCAAATCACCTTCCAACGTATTTCAACATGTAAGACTCCATTTCTTGAATTGATCAGATTGTACTTCTCATTGATACGTCCGTTGTGTACTACATCATTTAGATTGATATCCACATATCCTAATGATTCCTAGACAAAGTATAGAATTTAGAAATTGCAATGAATTAGATATAAAAAGAAGGTAATCAAGAACCAAAATGATCCAACCTTTCGTCGGAAACTAAAGCCTGTCCGCCTGCTCATGACTTCAATGCGGATCTTCTCCTTTAAAGGAGCCTCTTCTAGCACAAATTGGAACTCTTCGTTCCAACACGGATCCCGGGTTTTCTTGATCGTCTAGACAAAGTACATTTAATCAGAAGGACACCTCAAAATGTATCTATACTATAATTAAAGTAATGAGAGGTTCATACTACTAATCTTAAATATAATGTACAACTTACACATTTCTGTCAGAAACTAAGAGTTAAAAAAAGTGTTAAAAGTTAAAATTCACCTTGGTTTTCTTCTGTTCTCCTCCAAAATTGACTACAGCATAAGGGTTGTTGTGATGACTCCCCTCAACATCTTCAGCGCCTTGAAGCAAAACAAGAAGTAAGCCAGCTCTGTTCAAGGACACATCTTCTGATCCTTTTCCAACCATGTCTTCTCTTTTCCCAGATCCATGCAATGATCCACTAAACAGTTCACTGTCATCTATAAAAGGCTTAAATGTTAACTCCACCACAAGTTTCCCTCTCCATTTCTTGTTGTGAGGATCATTGGGGTTTGTGTTCTTGACCAAATTAAGTGTAAATTCTTTAGTCTCATGTGGGGTAAGCAACCTCAGTGGAACTATTTGCATTCCCAACTTGTCATGTGTCCCCACCTGTAAAACTAATGCTCATATAAACTTTACAATCCCAAAATATTTACCAGACGACCACATAAGTTTTCCTAACACTAAATCCTAAATTTAACTTAGAACCTTCTTAAATACCAGAAAACAAGTTCACTTGGTAGTGCTATACAAGTTCCACATGACTTATAATAAGACGATGTGTTAATGAATAAATATAAAGATCAGATAATGCTACTATATTGAACCTATGTTATTGGAAACACTTCTCAGTTAAAAAAGGAAAAGTAATATGATTAATTTTTTCAAGACCAAGATGACATGAAAAGTCCTCAACTAAACATCAAACTCTATGGAGAGGACAGTATCGAGAGTTCTCCGCAATCATTGTCCTTGCACGAATTTTTTTTTCATAAATGCTGCAATGATTTATAGCTGACTCTTCCAATAGGACCAACTTAAAATCAACAGAGAATATTTTTTGGGCATTTACAAGATACTATAAATTTAAATACTCAAGCAATAAATTATAAGTGGAAAACAAAAGACAAAACCTTCTCCCAGTCATAGACATGTAACTGAAGAACTTGAGACTCTGGGTCCTTTACTGTAATCTTGAAGTCCTCATTCCACTCAGGGTTCAGGTTCTTCATCTTTATAGAAGTTTTCTTTGCTGGAAGCTTATCTCCACTTAGGCTGAGTTTAACATAAGGATCAGATGCTCCCAATAAGTCCATCTTCAAGAGTTTGATTGCACGCACAACTTTCACGTGTAGTATGCCAACAGGCTTCTTCGTAGACCCTCTATCGACAAAGAAAAGAACAGATAAATTATTGAAAATTTCTGCTAAATGAAACCACCATAACCAAAATTGACTCAACCAATTCTTAATCTGCAAGGTAGTGAAGAACCTATGTGGAATCACATGGCAGATATTTAGCATTTCAATTTTAAAATAATTAATTGTCATTGAATCCTTAACTCACAAGTATCCCACTAAATCATTTTCCAATAAAGTAATGTCTGAATCCATATAACAGTGTTTTCCTTGATACTGAATATCATACATCCTTAACTTTACAGTGGCATATATGAACTTACACTGAACCATCAAGAATTGGTATTTCAAAAGTTTGGGGCCAGAGGTAGAGGCTTGCAACTTGTTTTTTTATGGCATCCTGCCAGCAACAGAGAAATATATATATATTTTTTTTATAAAAAATATGTTACTATATGATAATCATATTTGTGATATTCCATTTTGAAATTAAAGAAGACTTCGAAAACTTTCAAAGAATATGCGCTTGAATCCTTCATACTTACAAATAAACATTCAAATACAAATTGGTACACACTCCTTAGCAATACATAAATTATTTCCTGTAAAAATAAGAGTGCATGCATTCTCACATCCAACTCAAATCTTGAGGGATACAAAATTCTTTTTGCACTCCTCCCAAGTAAAATGTCCAATTTTGTACTTAATCATAATAGATTGAATCTCATTGACAGTTATCTACCAAGTACACTTCTAAGTGAGTTTTCAAATGTGAATGAGTGCTGATGGACAGCTATGCCTTTTTCAATTTACATTTAGGTTCATAAGTTTACCAAGATAAAGTAAGTTAGTCAGCAATGCAAACTAAAAAAAAATCCATTGCTTCCCTCACCCCCCACCCCCCCCAAAAAAATTTAAAGATGGCCAACCAATAGGTTATAGGTCCAATACTTAACATGGCTTTCTTGAGGAATAATAAAATAATAGAAGATTATAACTATATCTTATCCCTCATAATGCAATAGAAACCATACTAAAAGTCAACTTAATATACAAAAGGATTAGACAGGTAGTTGGGATTCTTGTGTGTTTTTTAGGGTAAATTTGCATTATTAGTTTGAAACATGTACTTTAATCTATTTCTAAGGAATCATGTTAGCTGTTTTGCCATACTCCAAAGCTCAACCAATACTCAAGATAATTTAAAAAATTATAATTAGAGTATTTTATATAAGACGGATTGACAAAATGAAGCCTATCTTACAAATATTACTGTATCATTGGTGATTGACTGTGCAGTTAAAAGATAGCTCATCTAACCATAATATAATAAATCATCATATAAAACTTTAAAGCAGATGGCTGATTTGAAACCCAAAAGACAGAGCACCTGAACATATTGATATACACCAGGAATCGCCATAACATCCCCTCCCAGTAAATTCAGTCCAAAGTCTAAGTGTGGCTGCACATATAAAACATACTTGTCACTAAAGTACATGAGATAACTGCAAAAACTTAGATTCACATCGTTACATATGGAAACTGGCAAATTGTTCATGTCTCAGTTACCTTCTCCATCAAAGACACTGCTATGCTCGCAAAACATGGGAATGTTGGCACCAGAGGTTTCAAAATTATGCGGGGCGCTGCAAATAATTGTACATCCACCAGCTGAGAGAAAAAGCATGAACAGTTTTTGAAAATTGTTTTACATAACCATAAAGAATAACTTGGCATTTTAACCCACAACAGACTGATATAATTTAGAACCAATTTTTATCCCATTTTAATGCTTCATCAACTAAACTACTGTCATCAAGCAAATAAAGTAATAAAACCATAGAAGGTCAATATGTAAGATGTTGAACTGAACTCATTATTTTTAAATGATGAAAAAAGTAAGTTGACTTAAGCAGACTACAAAGAGAAAGAAGACATGTCAAATGATATTAAAATCACAATGCAAGTATGTCATATTTTCATCAAGTTCCCAAACACCCACATAAACTATTTGAAATATCTTCTCACCTGCACCGTAATCCGAAGTGACAATAATTTCAACACCAGAGTTATGTTGGGATTTCCAGCCCATCTAACTGCAGGCTCAAATAATAGTTCATTTTCGTTAGTTTCATGCACTTTGATACCTGCCAATCGATGAATAAAATCCCACGATTAAATAAAAGAATAAGTAAAATTTTAAATTAGATGGTTCTGGTACATGTTACAAAGTCTAAAATACTGTGATTAAGTTGCTTCAAAATTCAATTCATTTTACTTACCATGAATTGAAGGGGGGATAGTTCCAAGACTCAGGTTCTTAAACTCTACTGACTTTAACTTAAACTTGCCAATGTACTCCGCAAATACAGGCTCTGCCGTGCTTTTTATAACACCACATATTGCCTGCAAACTTGAGCATTAAATGGATCATTATAAAAATTATGTCAAATTCCCCTGGTACTATTATCATTTAGAACTGACTTGCTTGGTTTTTTTTTATTAAAGAAAAATTAGTTTTATTCCAAAAACTTCTGATCACCTTATCAAGGTAAGGCCACATATCAGACAGCAACTTGTTCAACCAGTCAATCTGCACAATTATACAATTTTGAACATAAATAATGGTAAAACATAAATAAAATGTATGAACAACATAATGTAAAATGTAACTTATCAAATTTAAACAGAAAAAGAAAGGGGACAGGAGCTTAGAACCCACTCGATCATAATCAGGATGCTTCACCCACAAGGGAATCTCAGGCAAAATATCAAGCAATGAGTTTGTGTCAAACTCATGAATTGGTCTACTAATTGGTTCCTGCGAATGTAGGTTCAAAAGAGTTAACTTCACTGACAAATCACAACAAAGATTATTTTCCACACAAAAAAAATAATAATAAATAAATAAATAATAATAATAATAATAATTGAGGATGAATGCACATGATAGAAGTCTATAAGAGATTTTCCCAAAGAGGGGTATTACACTTGGAAGTTTCATATAACAAGTATTATGAGCTGCTATGTTTAAGTATCCTAGAGACGTAATGACAGATAACACTCATGTCAAAAAACAAGTTAAATCATCCGGCATCCATCTTATCCATATTTGTCAAACATTTTGGTTCTTTTTTAAAAATAAAAATTAATTGCCAAAAGACTATAAACACTGTGGAAAAATAAACAATGCATATAGAATTCGAAAATTGTTCTCTCACATTTGTTAATGTACACACCATACATACAAAATCCATAATTTCACATGCCATGTTCACATTTAAAACATGAAATTGGTGATGTGAATGGACGATATACAATAAGAAATGTGTGAGAATCAATACCCTATATAAGATCATCCCTCCCACAACGTGTGGATTCAACAATCATGTGAGATCCACATGTTGTGAGAAGGAAAATGCATATATCAAATACATTAGACTACTTCTCAATTGTCTCGATGGTTTCAACTTTCAACTTCTAGACCTCATCTATATGAATGATAGAAAGTCTCGAAGAACTACCACTCGCTTAAAACAGTACATAAAAACAACTTTTGTGAATAATGAACCAAAAAAAAAAAAAACACATCTAATTAAGACCTCAAAGAGATTCATCAACATGCAATTCCGATTAAAAACTGCAAATAACGAGTGTCACATTGTTCTTGTCGATGTCGGCCATGCCAAAATTTTCTGCGGAGACAAACTTGCTACTCAACACATGCATCAAATATTATATCTAATAATTTCTATTGAATGGCACAATTGAAGGGGTAACACGCAAGTATAAAAGTAATACTATAGTCTACAAACATAATAAACCTTCCGAAGCAAGAAATTTGTTTATATAAAAAAAAAAAAAAAAACAAACACCAATACCAAGTAACACTAACCATAAAATTAACCCAAAAATTCAAATATATAGTATAATTAAGAATGTCACTGATCACTATTATATAACATAAACATCCCCGAATCATATAAAGCATATCCAATTTGATCAAATCAATATATATATATATATATATATAGTTGATTATAAGAAAGAAGATAGAGTCTTAGAGATAAAAGGCATTAGTAATTTAAAATAGTTACCTTAACTTCACCAGGCTCGACATAAATGAATAGTAAAAAACCCAGTAAAAGACCAAGTGGGATTCCAATTCCAAATCCAATGATTCCTAGTAAACTCCCCAGAAATCCCATTTCCCTCTGAAACCCAAAATTACATTAAAAAACAATGAAAAAGGAAAGAAGGGCATTTATTAAGAATCAGTGTAAAACTAAAACAAGAAAAAAAACACAAAGTGAAAATGAAAGCATGAAAATTGACATAGGAACGTAACGGTTGAAAGCTACGAATGAAAAGAGAGAAAGAAAACTGCCAAGTGCCAAAAGAAGAGTGAGTCTCTCTCGTTTCGTTGCAAAATCCACGTATGTATCTGACAACTTAGTACCTTTTTTTAATTTATATATATATAACTGGAATTACGGTTTTGCCCTTATATGTCTTGTGGAGTTGTGCACTTATTATGTTAATAACTCCATGTGAGAGGCCCACGTAGGAATGTGGGGATAGTGACTGCACAGTGAAGTGTGTACCAGTTTTTGTGTTCAACGAAAAATCCTGTTCTATACAGTGTTTATTTCCCCACTGCCAAAATACATTAAAAATGTCTTAAAATCAATTTGAAAATAACTTATTTAATTAAAATTGAAAATTTTTTATTGAAAATACTATAAAAAAAACTAAGTGTCCATTTGGTTGGAACAGTGGAAAAGTGGAAGGATATAAAATATTTGGTTTTTCCACATGTGTATTTGGTCAGAGAAGTGGAAAAGTGAGAGGGTGGAAAACTCTTTTATTTAGTTGGAGAGAAAAATGGGAAGATGAAAAGTGTAATTTATATAAATTGATTATTATGTTCTTATTATATGATTAGCCTCTAAGCACGCGCATGAGCACGTGCTCAGAAACTCTTCTATTTTTTGGGTAAAATTTAATAATTTGCATTTATTATATTTTGGGATTATTATATTTTCTAATCACAAAAAAAAAAAAAAAATCTAGGGGTGTGATGAGTATTATGCATTTGTGAGTGAAATAATTTTTTCATCACACCCCTAGATCTTTTTGTGATTGGAAAATATAATAATCTCAAATTATAATGAATGCAAATTATTAAATTTTACCTAAAAAATAGAAGAGCATCTGAGCACGCGCGTGAGCGCGTGCTCAGACGCTAGTTAGTATTATAGATAAATAATAAATAAACCTCTGAGCATGCGTGTGATCCTATTTTGGGTAAAAAAAAAAATGAATACGTGGGTAGATTGGAGGAGTTTTAAAACTAACAAAAAAGTGATCCTATTTTGTAGAGAGTTAGAGAGTAGAAATAGGAATTTAAATTAATGTAAAAGTAGGAGTTTATTAGAATCAGGAAGACATTTAAAAGTAGAAGTAGGAATTTATTATATTTTCGTCAATTTACTATTTTAACCCCATTTTTAAGTTTTAGGTAAGGGTATTTTTGACAGTAAAAAAAGCAATAACTAACATTTTTTGCCAATTTACTATTTTAACCCCATTTTTAAGTTGTTGGTTAATTAATTTAGGGGTATTTTTGACAGGAAAAAAAACAATAACTAACTTTCTGAATCCTCTTAATATATACAGATACAAATATATAAAAAAATAGATATATTTACACTCATTAAATAATGAGAAATGATATGTCTACAACATTTTTACAATATTTTTACAACAAATCCTAAATGGCAAATTGTTACTAGTTGTTATTGTTGGGGCAAAAAGGTAATCTTAGCGTTAGTTTGAAATTTGAACCAATAACAACTAACCACTTGTGATTTGTTGTAAAAAATGTTGTAGATGTAGCATCTTTCATAAATAATATAAAAATTAACACAAATACATATACTTTTATATTACTTTTCTTTATTACTATTATATATAATTTAAAATTTATGGGCAACAAAAATTGATTATGCATTAACTAGGAAGACATTTTCAAAAAAAAACTTTATCCACATTACCATTGTTATCTAAACTGGGAAGACATTTTCCAAAAAAAAAAAACTTTATCCACTAGCTTTTTCAATAATACAATGGCCCTTTACACTAAAAACTGGGCAAGGCAAAAATAAAAAAAGAACATGGAGTTCACGTTACTGTGAAGATGCTGAGAGATAAGGATGAAGGGGCAATAAGGTTGATAGGTCATAAGACGTGAGAAAGTGAAAAGGGTAGGTGAGAGCAATAAAAAGTGAGGGTATTTTTGTTATGAGAGATGCTACGTCTACAACATTTTTACAACAAATCACAGGTGGTTAGTTGTTATTGGTTCAAATTTGAAACTAACACTAAGATTATTTTTTTACCCTAACAATAACAACCAGTAACAACCTGCCACTTAGGATTTGTTGTAAAAATATTGTAGACATATCATTTCTCTTTTGTTATACAGCATGCCTCAACGTTTTCTCCCCTATTTTCTTTCCATTTTGGAGAGAAAAGTTTTTGTAAGCCTGGGTGGAAAATGCCTGGACCCCACACAAAAGTTTTCTTTCCTCTCCTTCCAACCAAACAACACACAAAATTCATTTTTTCTCAAAAGTTTTCCATCCTTCCTATATCACCTCCAAACAAACACACCCTAAAAGTTAGCTGAATAGTATAATAAGACCCATGAACAGTACAAAAAAGAAGCTAAAAATTCAAATAAGTTGAAACTTGCATCACATCCCAAACGGACTCTAAAGTTGGGTTTGGATAGCATCGCATTTGCGTTTTTTGGCTGGGTCCCGTGCACTGTTCACGGGACCCGCAAATATGAAAAAACGTAAATCTAACTTTAAAACTGGGTCCCATGGCACTATTCGTACATTTAAAAATTATTTTACTACAGTATTTTCAATTTTCAACAATAAACAGCATCCAAATAGACTCTAAGTCGAATTGAGATGAGGTGCAATATCTAAGGTGCAATGTACATGATGTAACATCTCTTAATGTTAATATATGAGGTTGAAAGTTGAAAAAAAAAAGTAACTTTCAATTTCAACCATCAAATAAAAAATGTAAAAAATAAAAATAAAAGTTAAAAAGTGAATGTTGTAAAAATTTGTGAGTGAGAAGGGGGTAATTGGAGCCAATCATAATCCAAGTGTTTTCAATGTATTTGGGCAGGAACCATGCTAGGACCACAACTATTTACACAACTTTTGTCACAACTCGCCATGTGACAAGTTAAAGCAAAAGTTGTGAACTTTATAATGGTCCTAACACTTTTCTTTGAGCACTGTATATTTACAAACAGTATGTATAACAAAAACTACCCTTGTGTTTTAAAAAAAAAAAATTATTTTAACCTATATCGTCTGCTCAAGATGATAGTTCTTTATTATAAGATGAAGATGCTAATCAATTTTTGATATAGGTATAGATTGAACTATAAATTTCTTATTCAACTATTAGAGACTTTACCGGTTAAGTTAACTATAACCCACTCCACTTGTGTTAAGTTTATTGAAAACTTTTGAATGCTAGATTGTACTCATTAAAGAAGAATAAAGTGGATTCCACTACTTTAGAAAAGGCTAATAAACAAATAAATACTTTTATTTTAACTAAAATGTACTTTTATCAAAAGCTTTTGGATGCTAGATGGTACTTTTTAAAGAAAAATAAAGCAAATTTGTAGTAAAATTTAATAAACAAATAAATATTTTTTTAAGTTAAATATTATGCAATTTCTTAGAAAAACTTGATCCACTATAAGTGAACAGCAGAAATCTAGTTCCAAAATTTGGTTTGAAATGACAAGTCAACGCCCAAAATTGAAATTCATTAGAATGTTATGTGATGGAAGTGTTACAGGAGGTCATTGGAACAGTGGTGTGTTAGGTTTAAATACAAAAAATTTCAAATTTAAATTATTTGATATACATCATCGCATTAAATTTTAGGAATTCTAATCTAAATTCATTCCATTTATATATAAATCCAAAAATGTAAGAACAAAAATTTTCAAATTCAAATTATTTTGTATACACCATCATGTTAAATTTATCCTATTCAAAATTCATTCCAAGTATATTTGAAAAATTCAAACCTGTACTAAATACATTTGTTTATCTTGCTAACATAAAATTGAACATTAAAAAAATATGAACAAAACTTAGGTACAATACCTTAAGTGCTATTTCTTAGGTTTCCCTCTTAAGATTCAGGCATGTGACTACTTAACTTAAAAATACACTTTCATCCTCTTTAAAAAAAAAAAAAAAACACTTTCATCCCATGAGAAAAAATTCATATGGCAAAATTTTAAAAGGGGAACTTAAGGAACAACACTTAAGTACTGTACCTAAATCTTGCTCAAAAAACATTATCTAACAAAATACAAGTCTTTAGTAAGCACATTTACATTCAATTAAGTACAGTAGTATTTTAAGAAACCCAAAAAAAGGCACACTAACTTTTATTATATAAACTTTACTTTTTTGTGTAACAAAAAATTAAAATAGAGGTATTATAGTAATTTAAATTAATAATCAGGTTAGGTTTGGCTATCTAAGGTATATAACCCAGATCCTAACGAATTTAAAAATGTGAAAAAAAAAAAACCCAAAAGTTTGGTTGGGTCAAAAAAACCCAAAAGTTTGGCTATCTAAGGTTTGGTTGGGTCAAAAAACCCAAAAAAAAATCTGACCAACAAAATTTGCCCAAAAGTTTCTTTAATAATAGTAAAAAAAACAAGAAATATTTTAGTTTTACCAACAAAATTGTTTTTTTTTTTTTTTTTTTTTTTGTTAATGTGGGTGATTAGAGCTCATAGAAAAAAATAGTGATAATATATATATATATATATATATTATAAGTTATTAACAATGACCATGCAGAAGTCTCACAAATTTTAACTCTACCATAAAATCACATTACCTATAACTTATTAAACAAATGAAATTTTGAGCACGTTTGGCTGCGCCTAAAGTCAATTAGCTAGAGATCATTCATCATTTAAGATTATAAATAAACACAAGAGGGACACTTCAGCTAGTAAAGCTGTTTGTATAAGTGTATTTGAAAAAGAAAAAGAAACATGATTGTACGTTCAAAGTTTATAAACACGTCGACCATTAATGCTTCAATTTAGATAAGATACAATGAATCAACTCCCACAAGACTAACAAAAACAGTGAAACACTCATATTATAAACTTGTGCCACAAAGCCCCAAAAATCTCAATCTAGTAAACTAAACTGTGCAAACTAGATTCTTGGTAGCTTGGTGATCTGGGCCATGTTGGTCTCTATGGGGATTTGTCTCCATAAACTGATAAGTTTAACTGCTAAATGAGATAGATGAATGAATGTAGTTTTGTAATTTCAAACGTAGTTCTTTGATTTGTTATATCTAAAAGGTATACTTAGGGAATATATTTTAGTTTTACAGGGTTCACATAATTAATCAAAGTTCAGTGAATATGTTCAACTCAGCTAAGTCTTCCTGCTTCGATTGGCGTAGTGACATGTAATGTAATGCATTATAATATTGCTTTCTAATCTTGATACTGAACATAAACAGCATGATTATAGAAAGGAAAAGTAGTTTGATGCACTGAATTGCCAACGACTAGATCAATGAGAGAGAAAGAAAGAGAGAATAAGCCAATGCATGTATGACACGTTGTTGAACCTGCAACCTGCACTGCAGGGATGCTTTACTCTCTTTCTCAAGTGTTTCCCCACACACAAATACAAATTATGATTAGAAAAACACACACCAATTCTGAATTCCCCCATTTATTTCTTCTTTCCCTGTCTATTGCATCTGAAGTATTAGGTTATTGGCTCTTGTACAAAATTTGATTTAGTCCTATGACTTCCAATTTAATTATTTCAATCCTATAAGTTTTATTTGTGTTCAATGTAGTCCTTTCATCCACTCCATTAAGTGAGTTGCCGATAAGTACTCCTAAAACAACAATGTTTTGCTATTTTTAAAATTACTAAGTGAACGTTCGGATAGAGTTGAAAAGTGTTTTCAGCTGCGTTGTACGTTTTTCAGTGGGTCTTGTGCATTGTTAACTAGACCCACAAGTACTTTATTCAGTAAAAAAACTTTAAAACTGGGTCCCATGGTATTATTCATACATTTAAAAATTATTTTACTACAGTGTTTTCAGTTTTTAGCAATAAGCGGTATTCAAACAGATCCTAAATTTTAAAAATTTAAAACTAATGATAATAGATGGAAAAACTCCTGGATTTGCACACGCAAACTTGGATACATGCTTACGTAGCCTCTGAGTATACTTGTTATCAAGCTTGCGCATGTAGGCTAAGGTTGGTGAACTTCATAAATGTTTTTTTCCTTATTTTTTAGTGTTTGGTGTAACCGAAACTATGAGGCAATGGAGTACAAAATTGGCCAAAAAAAAAAAAGTTTTACACTTCTAAAAAATGTAGGCAATTTTGTAGCTTCAACCAACTTATCGATGTTAGCCCATCCATGCCACTACCAATAGCTGGCCATAGACCACTCACCTCACCCTCTGCTCAACTATTGACCACCGCTTATTAATCTTCAACCACCAAATATCCGCCACCACCGATTGTTGACCACCATCACCACTTACTCGTTATGTTTGTTTCTATGATCAATTGCAACTACCATGACACCATCCTGGATTTCCTCCCTAAATTGCAATCGTCATTGGGAATTTTAGTACAACCAAATGTTGGAAAACTAATTTTATAGTTTACAACCAAACAATGAAAAACAAATTATTTTTCCATAGGAAACACTTCACACAAAATAAATGAATCCTATATAAATCTTACCAAAAATACAAAATTCGTCAATTTTTATGTTGGTGTTCACTTGACACCAATTTATTTGGCTTTTTATTATTATTTTTTTCACTAAAAATTGGTATAGTTGTACTTAAGAAAAAGAAAAAAAAAAAAAAAAACGTGTACCTCTCTCTTTATACTCCCTTTAATTTCTCTCTCATCAACGTCGAATCACATCATTAGGGATAGTAACATACCTCAAAATTATCCATGGTTTGCACATGATCCGACCTTGTATCGCCTCATAGTCATCCCTACTTATTTTGGCATTATTTCGACAAGTCAAATTTACAACAGATCAGCTGACTTGTTAGTATAGGTTGTTACAAAATACACAGATGACGAGGAGATGATATGATGCAAGTAAAGGTAGGAGCGTTATCAACATATTATAAATCTTACCAAAAATACAAATTTCGCAAGGTTTTATGTTGGTGTTCACTTCACTTGGCACCTGTTTATTTGGCTTTTTATTAATTGATTTTCACTAAAAATTGGTATAGTTGTACTTAATTAAGGAAATAAAAAGAGTTTATAAAGAGTTTTGTGTGTGTGTATATATACACATATATAAAAGATGTCTAAGTCAAAAATCAATTTGACATTTAAAAAAAGAAAAATTTAAAAAAATTTGAGTGAAAAATTGACCCTATGACACATTGCAATGCAATGAAAAATTTATGACATTTTTACAAAATCTTCCACGTATGTATTGCTTTGATTCGTACCACCAATTAAACTGTTTAGTTGCCTAGAAAAAAGGACAATTTTTTTTTTTTAATCGTTTGAAGTTTGTAAGATTCGAAGAACAATCCAGACAAGTGACTGAATATCTTATAAAATTAAAGATAATTAACTGTGTTTTTGTGTTTTTATTTAAATGCATTTTGAATTGGATAATGCTGATGATGCTAGCATGAAGATATTAGGATCTTTTCATGAAACAAGTTATTAGAGTGAATAGAAGCATACATCATTACATTGCCATATTTAAGAAGTAATTTGCCGCGATTAGAATGACATTACTTTTCTCTAAGTCCATCACTAATAGTCTAGAACCTTAGAGCTTAATTAACGTCTTCTTATACACAAAGTGCTTGAAGGTTTAAAGACAAAAAAGTTTGAACTACCGTAGAATACTATAACTATCTAAAAATAAAATAAAAATACCCATTTTTGATATTATATTTTTATTTTATATTATATACTAATCACAAAAGAACCCGATCAAAAATTGTAAAAAGAAAAAAAAAATGTTTCATCATCACATTAAGTGTTAGTTTAGATAGCAACGCGTTTGCGTTTGTGTTGGTAGCTGCGTTTTTTGTGTGGTCCCGTGCACCGTTTACAGGGTCCGCAAGTACGGATTTCAATAAAATTTTCTTTAAAACTGGATCCCACGATACTATTCACATATTTAAAATTTATTTTATTACATTGTTTTCAATTTCAATTTATAACAATAACTAATATTCAAACAGCACCTTGTTGGAGACTTTTGTCAGTAAAAAACAAAGTATTCCTTCCATTTTTTCCTCTTTTTCTTTGTAGTCCAACCTTATCATCAAACCCTGCATATATAAACAAAAGCCATTCTCACAGATGTCATTTATTCATTAAAAAAATGATTACTGGAAATGACATATCCCCCCTCTCAATATTTAACAAGAAAATAAATAAATCATCAGCATTAATTAATATTACTCGTTCAACCATGCTTCATTTTTTCCCTCTTTTGTTTTATTAAAGCTGTCTAATCTTAAAGTGAATGTCATTATCATGATCATTGATATTGTTTAGATAACAAAATAATTTAAAAAGCATAAGGCATCTCACATTCCACCTTAATTAATAAATGATTAAAAGAAATGAATGGTTAGTATTTTCTTGTAAAACACTACTTTCAATTTTTTTTTTATTATAATATATATAGAACTTAAATAGCTTTTGACTTCTTTTCAGCACATGTTTATTATAATATTTCCTCACTGATGCTATATTGCTACAGAAGCATATTCCATTTTGCATGGATGAGACCGCATATTAATTTTAATTACTTTATTACTTTTCATGAGTTAATTTTCATTTATACAATTACCTTACCAAAAACAAAGAAAGAAAAAGAAAACAAATGCGATCGTATAATTTATATGGTTTTCCTTATTTTTCATGTTGACATGTAACTATTATTATTTTTTTTTTCAAGTTCATTATTATCTTTTTTTTTTTTTTGATAGAGATTATTATCTTTAATTAACGGAATGACTGAAATTGTTTATAAAAACAAGCTAATGATGTGCATTATATATTATTATATATTAAGAGGATTTTGAAAATTAGTTATGACTTCTTAAAATGTTAAAAATACCCTTAATTTAATTAGATAATCTTTATTTTTAAAAACGAGAAAATTGGGTTAAAATTGTAATTCAACAAAATTCAAAATATATATATGTATCCGAAAAACTTTTTTCCTACAAATTATCACCACAATCTTTATTTAAATATATCTCATACACATTTAATACAATTTTTTTCCTAAAAACTAGCATACACTAAAACCAGCAGTTTACTCAATTTCAAATACTAAATTTTAGTTTCTTAAAAATTTCTTCCGATGTAATCTTACTAATAATAGATAAATTCAAATTGAAAAATTACATTAAACTCCAAATAAAAAAAGAGCCTCGTCGCACGTGCAAATATATATATTAAGAGGATTCAAAAAATTATTTATGACTTCAAAAAAATCAAAAATACCCCTAATTTAATTAGATAATCATTATTCTTAAAAAAATAAAAAATAGGGTTAAAATTGTAATTCAAACAAATTAAAATTTTTTAAAAAAAAACTACCAGAAAATTTTTTTTTCCTAAAATTTAGCACACTCTCAATCTAAACATATCTCATGTAAGTTTGATACATTTTTTCCCTAAAAACTAGCAAACACTAAATCCAACAGTTTACTCAATTTCAAATCCTAAATTTTAGTTTTATAAAAATCACTTCCTGTGTAACCTCACTAAATTTATATATTTTTTTTGTTACAAATGGTTCTTTAATAAACTAGCATAAAGTTTTAATTTGATCTATTATGTAGCGGTTCAGATGATCATCTATGTATATTTTATTTAAATAACTCTTTAGGTAATATTAACTAAGTCATATTACTTTTAACACGCACTTTGTGAGTGCAATAATTTTCTTTTTTATTTATTTATTTTTGTTTAGTTTTATAATGTTTAAAAGTAATAAATAAATAACCGTGTGTATTTTGTTTTTTTTTTTAAGAAAGAGACAAGATAGAGATAGTCTTCTAAGTTTTAGGCTGAATGGAGAAGATAAAAGAAAAAATCTAAAACTTAGGAAAAGTAAATTACTCTTTTAACCAGTTTGTGTTTTTTAATTTAAAATTATTTAACTAAATGATAGAGGTATTTTAGAGAGTTTAAGAATTTGTGTGAGGATATTTTAATACGCAAACAATTGAAAACCAAACCGAAATCATGTTATTAATAGTATAGATAAATGACTTAAAAATACATGTGGATACTCATTGCATAGTGAGTTAGAATAATTTTCATCTAAACTAATTTAGAGGAAAATTATATCCAAATAAGAATGATTCATATTCTCTGCAGAAATATGTGAATACCGTGTGCTATATGAATTAGGATATTGTTAATATATACTTTTTGAGTTTAACTCTAAACACGATAAAAATGATTAGGATATCTTACAAACAAATATATATATATATATATATATATATATATATATTTTAGTAAGAAATCAAACTTTAAAACAAGATAGATGGTTTATTTTATGGGAAGATAGATGATTTTATTTTCGTATAAATAGAAAACATGGCATGTACAACTAAATAAGAATGATCTATTTCCAGAAAAAAAAAAAATTGATCTAGATATAATAAGATAACAAAAAAGAAAAGAAAAGAATGATCTAGATATAATAAGATAACATATGTATTAAAGTCCTATTGAATTTAGATATTATATTGATCGACATATTTTGAAGAAGCGATCACCATAGTTGACTCTTTACGACAACTTCATCACTGAAATTCAGATACTGGCTCAATTTTTCTAGACTCATTTATTCTTTCATGTAAAATACTTTTAATTTTTAGCATTTGCCTTTTGTCTTAATTTGTTTATAATAAAATTAGCTTTAAAAAAAATTAACGTTTGGGTTTTTGTCACATATTTAGTATAAAACTTACTAAAAATATATATTTTTTATTATATTTAGTAAATAAACTATCGAAATTACAGAATGCCAAATAGATGCTTAGCATATTCATTAGCTAGGAGATAAATTATACGGTTCTTATGGTAGACTACGTTATTTGTTCACCATTTTACTAAAAAACTCACACCTGTTTAAAATTGCTGAGTTAGTAGTCAGTTTATATATATATATTTTTTGATTTAATAATTTTAAATAGATGAGCGTTTTTTAGTAGGACAAAATTTAGGTACGGTACTTTAGGTGCTCTTTTTTAGATATTTTTTTTAAGATTTTGCCACGTGGTTACTTAACTAAAAAATATACTTCTTTCTCATGAGGAAAAAATTTGCTTGACAGAATCTTAAGAGAGAAACTTAAAGAACAACACCAAAATACTATATCTAAATTTTGTCTATTTTAATAAAATAGTAGACAAGTGACATGGTCCACCACGAAAATTTTATAATTTGTAGAGCTTTAAAGAATCTCAAGATTGAAAACTTTTGGATCTTTATTCCTTTGTACTTGATTGATTTGAATTAATAAAATCACCTTACTCTCTTACAAATAAAACAGATTTGACATATTTTTGTACCCATACAAAGATCTACAAATGTACAATCGGTGTTTAGCGAAAAAAAAAAATGTACAATTGGTAAGGTACGGTATTTATGTAAAAGTTTCATTAACAATCTCCACCAATTTAATGACCGATTGGATTTTTTTTTTCCTTTTCTAGAAAGAGTGAAGCATTAAACACTACACTTTTTTTAAAAGAAATACTTTCAAATACTGTTCTTAAAAAAAAATTATACCAAATTTTTTATTGTAATTATTTTATGTGATAAATTATGATTAATTATTTATCATTTATACATAAACTTTTTTTTTTCTTTCTATTCTCGCAATTAGCCATATAAAAACATTGTGGAAAAGAATGTGTAAAAGAGTATGTCTTACAATTATTGTTTAATCTTTAGAAAAATTCTAATTTCACAATATTTTCGCAATAAATTTTTAGTGACAAATTGTTACGAGCGGCGGGAAAAATATAACTTAAGTTATAGATTAAAATTAGAACTAATAATAATTTACTACCGCTTTATTATGAAAACATTATGAAAATTTTGTATACTTATCGCTCGTTTAATCTCTTGAAACTTCTTTCTCACCAAAAAAAAAAAAAAAATCTCTTGAAACTTTGCCATCATAAACCGAGCAAAGAGAAAGAAATAAAATCAAGAATTAAAGACGAGAGAGAATAAAGAGAAGCTGTGTTTGTCATAAAAGGAGAGAGACAGAGAAAGAAGTAAGGTTTTTTTTGGTTATGAAAGGATAATATGAGTGAGAGAGAGAGAGGGATGGGCAAGTAGTAACTTGTGAGCTGAGCTATAAATGAAAAAGTAGATGAAACGTTAACTATCTTTGGAGCTTTCTAGCCTTTTAACACATTTTTTTGTGGAACTTTTCCCCACTTCCACTCTCTCTCTCTCTCTTTTCAATCCCCACCCATAAATCTCCTTTTCCTTCTCTCCTCTCTCTGAAAACTTGAGCCTTTCTCTTTCTCTCTCTCTCTCTCTCACACACACTCTCTCTCTATATATATAAGAAAAAGAAAAAAAAAAATCCAACTCGTGGCGTTTCTGAGATCTACAATCACTACTAGTTGTGAAGTGTGTAGGACTTCAGAGATAGACAGAGATTGGCACAGAAAGATAAAAGCTTTGCAAAACCCAGAATAGGAAAGCAAGGTAAACCCATTTTCCGAAAACCCTAGCTGTACGGAACCCCATGTTTTGATTTTTTTGATTTCAATCTTTATCTATCTATATATATCATCATCATCTTCATCCTTGGTGTTCGTGCAAGTTCCTACCTTTGCTACTTTTTTTCAGTTTTTTCTTCTACTCTCAGATCCATGGCGGCGCTTTCTGATCTTTTTGATTCTATGGAGCTTTTGGGTTTTTTTTTGTTTTGGAAAAATTTAGGTTTTTGTGTTAGGAAATTTGAGGTCTTTGTTGGTTTTTTAGTGTTTCTGTGTGAAGATCTGAAATGGGTTCTTGGGGTTTTTCTCTCTCTCTCTCTCTCTCTCACTTTTTTTTTTTGGGGGGGGGGTTTGAATTTTGTTGGATTTGCTAATTGCTATATTTATTGTTTAGCTTATGTTTATAGCTGTTAATAACTAAGTGAGTAGTTTTTAAGGTAAGTATCTAGTGAAGATTTGCTTTGTGTTGTTTTGGGCTTATTTATTTAATTTTTTTCCCTCACTGGTAAGCTAATCTAATCTTGTGCTGTTGGGGCAATTAAGCTTGGTTTATTACTTCCAAATGAATTGGAGTTCCTACGAAATTGGAACATACATAGAAAATTACCACGGTGATTTATGATTTGCTTGTAAGGAATGTGATTATTAAGGCCTTTGTGTTGGCCAAAATGAACTTTTCTGGAGCATTTTAGTTGTTGTAAAAACGGAACGAGTTAGCGACATTAATATGTTGAATAAGGTGCTCCTCTGTCATTTCTATATCTGAATGATCAAATAGTTTTGTAATTTTACACCAGGTCGTTTTTAGCTGTAAATCTTTTCAGCTCTTTTTTTCCCCCCAGAATAAAACCCACATGGAACCTGATTTGCGATGATTTCTTGTTAGCATTTGAATTTTGGTAACTTCAGTTGGGCATCGTTCTTGAAAATATCGAAATGCTTTTTTTAAACAGCTGGTGCCCAAAGTTTTGATTGTTTTATTTGAAGTTGAGATTCTGTTTCTTGTCTCTTTGGTTGCAAATTGATGTGATTTGTAGAGCCAGGATTAGACGTAAACAAGGGGCATGAAAAAAGATGATTCATTTTACAGAATTTTTCCTGTGAAATTTTGTTAGGTTTGAGAGCGTGTGTGTGTTATATACTCTTTGATTCAAGTAAATGCCTAAATGGTGTAAGTGTAACATAAATTGGATTAAATTTTTGGTTATGTTCAGGTTGTGTATAGAAATTTCAATTGGGTATCAACGTCAGTCTATGGTGGCATTCATGTGAATTTGGTTGAAGGTGTCTGAAGATCACAGCTAGTGTTGGAATAGCAGTTGCAATTTGAAGCTGTGTTGTCCGATTCAAGCAAGTTGCACCATAGGGCCTGGCAGACTCGTTATTTATGTTCTCCAGAGATTTGGCTTAGGCTTGCGCTTTACTGAGTTCAACTATAATTTATCACAGAATTTGCAATGTCTCTGTGAATGTCTTTTGGATGTTGTATTTTGTCTCTTCAAGACAGGGTTAGCAGCCATGTGATTTAAGTATCATACTGGTACCTTTAAAAAAAAAAAAAAACCTGGTACTTCTGTTTTGTGCAAAGTACCAATCCATAACATGGAAGCTGAGAATTTTAATTCTTACCATCTGCCAGATGGTATTAATCGGCTACTTCCTGTTGTTGTACCTGTGCTTCTGGTTTCAGTTGGATATGTTGACCCTGGGAAGTGGGCAGCAACTGTTGAAGGTGGTGCCCGTTTTGGGTCTGAGCTGGTAGTATTAATGTTAATTTTCAATTTTGCTGCTATTTTATGTCAATACCTGTCGGCTCGGATTGGCTTGGTCACTGGAAGAGATCTTGCTCAGGTATCATTTCTCTCTATCAGATTTTACTTTTATTGTTCTCTCTCTCTCTCTAGACATATGGTTGTTTTTCTTGTTCTTAAATGTGTCACTCTACAGAAATTTTCCCCTTAAAATTATAAAATAAATTTGGAATAAGTAATTAATGATTGCAATTTTGTATGGATCTATTTTATCTATTACCCTATTGTCAATGTGATCCGTTAATTGCAATGTGAAGAAGACACAACAGTGTTGTTATAAGACCTCTCTTTTCCATCTGTAGGTCCTTAGGTCCTTAGGTAGATTGGTTGTTAGGTGAATAGGTGTATACACATAAATATCTGTCCACAATATGGTTTTCAGAACATAGGTCTACGTGCAATGCCAGGCTACAACCTTAGTTGTAAATTTCTTCTACTTGGTTCTGGTTATCTGATAGATTATTAAGTGCTGTGCCCCCCTCCCCTCCCCCCCTAACCAACACTTCACCCACCCAAATATTCACAACTAATGCTCATAGTTGCTGACTGCACAATTTCTCCCTGTGCATGTGTACTTGTTATGCTAGTAAATTTTTAATATTTTTTCTTTCCAAATTGTTATGCCATAGATTTGCAGTGATGAGTACGATAAGTTCACATGCATAATCTTAGGAGTCCAAACAGAGGTTTCTGTGATTGCGCTGGACCTTACCATGGTAATTTCTCATTCAATATTGCTGAGCCTTTTTTTTATTCTTTTGGATGTTTAACTCTTGAATTATGGTGGAACTGAGGCATGAGCTATTATCTGTGTTTTTCATTATTGAATACCAGTTTTGCTTTATACCTAACATAAGGTTACACTGAATTGACTAGATCTTGGGCCTTGCACATGGACTTAATCTTCTTTTTGGGTGGGACTTGTTCACTTGTGTCTTTTTGACTGCTGTCAATGCTGTTTTATTTCCACCTTTTGCAATCCTTTTGGTAAGTGTGATCAATTGCATACCCTTTTGGGAAGGTTGTTTCGCATTGCATTATGATGTATAATTTTACCATTTTTGATTTTGTAGGAGAACTGCAAAGTAAAGTTCCTATGCATATGCATGTCAGGCTTTATTTTTCTTTTTATTGTTCTTGGAGTACTCATTAGTCAACCAGAAATCTCACCTTCAATGAATGGGATGCTAACAATTTCAAGTGGGGAGAGTGCATTTGCACTGATGAGTCTTCTTGGGGCAAGTATCATGCCTCATAATTTTTTTCTTCATTCCTCTATTGTACAGGTATTTCTGCCTTCTATACTCTGCTTTTATCTGCCTGTAACTATACACATTGTCTGTTTTTTCCCCTCACATAATGTATCAAATCTGCATACACACATCGGCATCTATTCATTTTTCAAAATATCTTACTGGTATTTGAAAAAAATTGGATTTTCATATTTCCTTTAGATTGACTGCCATTATAGCTTTGAGGTTAAACTTGGACGATGCTTGGCTTCAGAAACTTTGTGTTTCACTAATGCCTATGCGAGGGATTCCTCGTTGCCACAGTCTGAACATTGAATCTTGTTTTTGCCTTTTGATACAAGCCTTGACTTGTTTCAACAATGTTAGCTTGGAGTTATGGGCATGCATGCATGTTCACTTAAGTTAGAGTGCTTGTCTTCTTCTGTTGAGTTTGACCGGTGTAAGATTTGAGCTTGGATTGTTAACAAGGTATTCGCTAGGATGTGACGCATCTGATATAATTGCAAAATCCTAAGAATCCAATGTTAATATTTCCATGTCAAAACATGTTTGGCCAGCACTCTGACTTGTTAATGGTATCCAGCATGTCCATTTCTGATGTGTCAGATAAGACCAGAAGGCTAAATAGGACCATAGGTATAGCTAATCATGGGGGGCATTAGAAAATTTCACTTAGTAGATTGTGTGGGATGGTATGTTCTCCCTTGCAGGATGGATGGGATGCATGAGTTATGGGGCATCCAAAGCTATGTTGCATGGACACAGCTAAAATGGCCACGTACCAGTACCGTACCCATACCCATGTGGGTACCTGTGCAACTTAGATGTTCAGTTTATTTGAATTCTTGGTTTGTACTTAAGACAACATTTTATGTGTGTCATTGTGCTTATTTGCTATTTATTATTGCCTTTAATTAATTTTAGATATGTTTTCAAGCATTTTATTGTTGTTAATTTTAAAACTGAAAATAAACATATTATGTCTAAAAATATATAAAATATACCTAAAAAAATTATTAATTAATTGCTGTACCCCAGACATGTCAGTACCCTAGTTTTCCAAGAAATGTTGTACCCCCGTACTAATACCCATGTTGGAGGGGATGCATGAGCTATGGGGTGTCAAGGTGCCTTGAAAGGTTTTTTTTTTTTTTTTTTTTTTTTTTTGCCTGGGCAGCAGTGTGGGATAACGTTTTGACAGTGGATCGTCTTTGGAAGCATAGCATATAGATCATCGACTAGTGTTGTATGTGTAAGAATGGAATTTGCCAAACACCTTCTACTTCATTGTACGGTAGAAATCATTAAATCACACACTTGATACCAGAGTTAAGAAAGTGTAATTTTTTGAGTGTGAGAGGAACCTGTAACCATTTTTTAGGGTACAGCTTTCTTAGGGCACTGGCTATGCTTGTGATCACCTTAGTTAATACATAATTTAATTTGCAATGAGGGCGTAAATTCTAGTTAGCACTGTGTTTGTGCTGGGTAAAGGATCTAAAACAGGTCTTTATGTGGCAGAAAGGGCACAACTAGAGTTCAAATAGGCTATAAGATTCTGATATGGGACATACCATATGATGGTATGAGTTCTAAATTGCACTCCATAGCAATATGTATGTGTTCATATTGGCTTAGAGAACCTTATCTTTTAGAGTCAATCTCAATCTTTGTTAAAGGAGGTTAAGTTAGATAATCAATACAGGCCCTCATGAACATGAGACTGGAAACGCTGGAAATGTAGTAGCAAGCTGACTCTTAAGTAGTTTAACAATTGATAAAAGATGGAATTAATGTTGAGGGCAAGTACAATGAATTTATTGTAACCTCACATAGTTGGAAAAGAATACACGCTGAGATAGGCCTCATGTCCTGACAATTGGGATAGGAGATTGATTTAGAAAAACAAAACCTGATACCAAATTTGAAGCAGGAATAAATCAAAATGGATGCAATAACAAAATTTAAGAACAGAAAAAGAAAAAGGAAAAAAGAAGAAGAAGAAAGACAGATAGCGCAGGAGTCCACACCAGACCATTGGAATAATTCCCTGAGAAATTTCATTCGTGATAAACTTGTTTCCAAATAGAAGTACAATAGCCTGCTTATATAGACTACTAGATTTAGAAACCCTAATTCTAAAACAAATTGATTGAATTATAAAAATACCGTTGACTCTAGGAAATTAAATGAAATACTAAAAACCTAATTAACTAATAAGGCCTAAAATAAAATCCAATTGACCTATAAAAATACAATTGACTTCACAATTAAATAAAAGTAAATTAAAATAAAATTTTTCTTGCTTCCCGCATCACGGATATCCTTGTATATTCTAAGTACTCTGCACTTTAGGTGGATTCATTTATTACTATCTCTGCCCTTTGTTAGGGTTTGTAGTCAGTAATGCTAGTGCCTCTGTGTAATACATGCTTGCAGAAAGTTGACTCATTGAATTTTGGAGTGGCACAGGGTACAGGGATCATCTTCTTGATAAGACTTTCTTGAAATAGATTTAAATGGCTAAAGATTAATGACAGAATTTTTTGATAGAGGAAGATACACAAGTTTGTTTCATTGGGGAAGATTGAACGTTATTGTTCTCATTGTGAATTTCGAGATAAAACTTTAGTGGATATCACTCTTGGTTGTAAATTATTTATATAAGAAATTTCTTTTAATGTTGCTTATTCATTGTATGCCAGTTATTTTCTATGGATAAACTTCAGGAAATTGCAATTTTAAATAAACCATTGACATGGTTTCTTCTGGTGCATTGGCTGTTCTTATTACTATCAATGCTGGACTATTCTATTATTGCACACATTGTACCATAAATGTTTTTCTGAATGCTTTTATCTTGTAATCTTACTTTACTACACTTTTAGTGCATCATACTGGGTAGTCCATGTCCTGTTTGAAATAACTTAGAAGTGCAACATGCTTGGGATTCATTCTCTTCCTTTAATTGGTATATGTTATTTAAAATATAATTTGGAAATATTCTACAGAATAGATTATCTTTAGTCATTTGTTCATGTTGATACACACACATGCCGAAGAATATTTTCATAACTTGGTCATCCCTTATAATCTTCTTTACTGTACATGTAAACTCATATGACTAATTTCCCAAGCTTATCTCTTCCCCTGCCCACCAAAAAAAAATCTGACTGCAACAATGCTGGTCTTACATTCAAGATGTGCTTGTTAAATTTCTGAGACTTTGCTGTGTGTTATGTTCCTGCAGCATCTGGGATCACCAAACATTTCCAAGGATGCTTTGTGTCATAACCATTTTTTTGCCATCTTTGGCGTGTTCAGTGGTATTTATGTGGTGAATTATGCGCTGATGATCTCAGCAGCATCTGTCTTTAACAGTTCCGGCCTTGTTATGCTTACTTTTCAGGATGCAATGACACTAATGGAACAGGTTAAAATTTTAATTTTTTTATATGCAATTGTTATGATGAGTATCACTAGAAGATACTGTTCAGAATCAAGTGATAGATACTGATCAGGTTTAATTTTCCATATTATCATTACAGGTGTTTATGAGCCCCTTTGTCTATCTATTTGTTCTGTTTTTCTCAAATCAAATCACGTCATTAACCTGGAGTCTATGTGGACGAGTAGTTTTGCATGATTTCTTGAAGTTGGATATTCCTGGTTGGCTTCATTGTGTTACAATCAGAGTTATTGCCATTGTTCCTGCCCTTTACTGTGTGTGGAGTTTAGGAGCTGAAGGGATGTATCAACTACTTATATTCACACAGGTGATGGTAGCTTTACTGCTTCCATCTTCTGTGATCCCCCTTTTCCGTGTTGCTGCATCAAGATCAATAATGGGTGTCTACAAAATTTCTCAGATTGTGGAGTTTTTAGCCATTGTCACATTTATTGGGATGCTAGGCTTGAAGCTTATATTTGTGGTAGAAATGATATTTGGGAATAGTGATTGGGTAACTAATTTGAAGTGGAATATGGGAAGCAGTATATCTTTCTCATATGTAGTTCTTCTTGTCACTGCTTGTGCATCACTTTGTTTGATGCTTTGGCTATTAGCCACCCCATTAAAATCTGCTAGTGCTAGATTAGATGCTCAGGCGTGGGATTGGGGCGTGCCAAAGGCTGTACCTGATACATCCACCGAGAGAGAAGAATCTGATTTAACTGGAAGTGCATATCACGGCGAGGCACCCATTCAGAAGCAGGAACCATCACTGGCACAGAGCAAGGGTTTGGAGAGTCATTCAGATGGACTAGTTGCAGATCCTCGTATCAACTTGCCTGAAACTATTACTGAGCCTGATCACAGGCATCAGTTGACTACTGTAGAGGAAAATCATTCCAATTCTACATTTACTAGCTCCCTCACATGTGGTGTGGAGGAAATGCCAGTGGCGGTAGGGTCAGTCCCTGTCTCAGTTGTTCCTAATGTGCTTTCTGATGTTAAATTGCTAGACACTAGAAGTGTGAAGTCAGAATCAATGGACCCTGTTGAGAAGATTCTGGGAATGGAGGGAGATCTACAAACTGAAAAAGATGATGATGAGGCAGATACTTGGGAACATGATGAATCAGGTAAAGGGGTTTCTGGGAGCACACAATCTTTGACATCTGAGGGTCCAGGATCATTTAGGAGTCTCAGTGGGAGAGGTGATGAAGGAGGAAGTGGTACTGGAAGTCTTTCAAGATTAGCAGGATTAGGACGTGCTGCAAGGCGTCAGCTAGCTGGAGTTCTTGATGAGTTTTGGGGACAACTGTTTGATTTCCATGGGCAAACTACTCAAGAAGCAAAGACTAAGAAACTGGATGTTTTGCTGGGAGTGGATTCTAAGCCTTCCTCTTCATCACTGAAAGTGGATACCACTGCACAGGAATTTTCTGGATACTTCACATCGGTGGGAGGCAGGGGATCTGATCATTTAAGCAACTCAAGTTTATACAACTCTCCCAAGCAGCAGAATGTGCAAAGGAGTACAGAGTCAGCATATGGGGTTCAAAGGGGATCTTCCTCAATGTGGTCCAACCATGTGCAGTTGTTGGATGCATATGTTCAGAATTCAAGCCGCAATGTCCCAGACTCCAGCGAGAGGCGCTATTCTAGTGTGCGCAATCTACCTTCCGTGGAAAGTTTGGATTATCAGCCCGCTACAGTACATGGTTATCAGCTTGCATCCTATCGAATGGCTATAGACAGAAACTCTGATCACTTGAATAGTCAAATGGAGTCAACAGCTTTGAGATCCCCACCATTGGGTGTTACAAGCTATAGTAGAGATTCGATGGCTTTTGCTTTAGGGCAAAAGTTGCAAAATGGGTTAAGCTCTAGTCATAACTCTAGTTTCCAGAATCCGGCAATATCCAGAGAGAGTCAGTTGCAATGCGAAAGATCGTATTATGATCCTTGCTCTTCTGGACCTGCTGATACTGTTGTAAGTTCAGCCAACACGAAGAAATACCATAGCTTGCCGGACATGTCAGGATACTCTGTCCCTCAACGGGACTTATACATGTCTGATAAGAGTGCACAATGGGACAATCCTATTCAATATGGACCCTCTGTTAGTAGAACAGTTTATGAACAGTCCTTATATCCAAATTCTGGATCAAGAACAGGAGCTCCTTTGGTATTTGATGAACTCTCTCCAACAAAAGTTTACAGAGATGGTTTCTCTTCACAGTTGAATTCTAGTTCCAGATCCCTCTGGTCTAGACAACCTTTTGAGCAGTTTGGTGTAGCTGACAAAAATCTTACTGTTGGGAGTGAAGGAGTTAGAAGTAGGTCAAGTTCAATTACTCAAGAAGCTACTTCTACTGTGGATTCAGAGGCCAAACTTCTTCAGTCTTTCAGACATTGTATTGTGAAGCTATTGAAATTGGAAGGATCTGATTGGTTATTTAAACAAAATGATGGGGCTGATGAGGATCTAATTGACCGAGTGGCCGCAAGAGAGAAATTTCTTTATGAAGCTGAAACTAGAGAGATGAATCGGGGGGTTCAAATAGGTGAGCCTCAGTATTCTTCTGATAGGAAGTCTGGTTCTGCCATGAGGAATAGTGATGCAGGTTTAAACAACTTTTTGATTTCCTCTGTTCCTCATTGTGGGGAGGGCTGTGTTTGGAGATTAGATTTGATAGTGAGCTTTGGGGTGTGGTGCATCCACCGGATTCTTGACCTGTCACTCATGGAAAGCCGGCCAGAGCTGTGGGGCAAATATACATACGTATTAAACCGTCTTCAGGTAAATAATTATTTTTCACTTTTATGATGCAAGTGTTTGTGAGCATCACTTGTTTCTGTTAGTCATGGTCTCTGCAGTAAGATCATTGTCTTGGTTGCCTGTTGTTGACCAATAAGAAAAATGATGATGTGCTGAATATCATTAGTGGGGTAGTGCTGCATGATAATATTGTGCTGTAGTTTTAGGGGTATCTTGTTAAAGTTCATTTGTTACAGAGTTTTGCACTGTTTTTCAAAGAATGATTACAAGAAACATAAAAGGCCTTGCAATGCACAAGAAATTCCTACTCTTAAATTGTTTTGTTTTGTTTTTTGTTTCTGTTTTTTTTTTTTAAATCAAATCCTTTTAGTTTTTGGTGACTTAGTGATATCTTTTTATGGATAGGGGATAATTGATCCAGCATTTTCAAAACCTCGTTCTCCAATGACCCCATGCTTCTGCCTTCATATCCCTGAGGCGTACCAGCAGAGGTCAAGTCCACCTGTTTCAAATGGAATGCTACCCCCTGCTTCAAAACCGGGCAGGGGGAAATGCACAACTGCAGTGATGGTCTTAGATATAATCAAGGATGTAGAGATTGCAATCTCTTGTAGAAAGGGCAGAACAGGCACTGCAGCTGGTGATGTGGCTTTCCCAAAGGGTAAAGAAAATCTTGCATCTGTCCTAAAACGCTACAAGCGTCGTTTATCTAACAAATCTGTTGGTGCTCATGAGGGGTCTGGGCCACGTAAGGTTCCTACATCTTCCCCATATATCTTGTAGCTCCCGCCCTCAGTTTCCAACAGGTTCAGTGATTATTGGGTTGCTTGATTTTGGGAAGCAGCTCATGCTCCTGATCAGCTCTGTCCTCAGTTGTTAGAGGTCTCTCCCTCTCTCTCTCTCTCTCTCTCTCTCTCTCTCTCTCAATGTGTATCAAAGTTTTTGCTGCAAATTTTATTTCCATGTATTTTACATATACATAGGATAAGAATTACTGGATATGTTATTGCAGCAGAATTAATGAAAATGGTGAGAAGAAAGGTAGAAAATTGATTATCGCAATTGCGTTGTTTGGGTACTTCATCACTTCCTCTAACGAGTCAAATCCATGAATGCTTAAAAGTGCCAATACAGATTTCACTAGTTGCTAGTTAAGGTTACCATCTCAATGCGTGGAGGGTGTCAAGTCAGTTCCTTTGGGAAGGTTTTACAACACTGCTCTATGTAGTGCTAAGCTAAGCATAGTTCTAAATATGCAAGTATATGGTTTTCTTTGCGATATGTGATCATTTGATTCTTTCTGTTTATTACAGTTTAAATAGTCACCACCTTTGTATATATTTTGTTCCGATAACTTAGTAAGTCGTCAAACTACACCACGTGATTTAAATACGTCATGTATGTATGTAACTTAAAAGTACATGTGGATGTTAATTTCAGTAATTATACTCGTGGGGGGTTGGAGGAAATTTCTTTTAAATCAATTTAGATGAAAATCGTATATGCTAAATTATATCATATATTATAAATATGTATGGAGTTTTCAATTTTTTTGGAAAGGCTCATGTTTAGTAAATGAAATCCAAATACTTTGGAAAATGAGTATTTTAACTATTTTTCAAAAAAGTATAAAGTATTATATGTATTATGTTTTGTACAAAAGTATTTTAATTTGAGTAAAATTTTAAAATTCTTATTGGTATTATAAATTTTTTATTGTGTTTAAGCATGCAAGCCTGCCCTAGAGAGACAGAGAGAGAGAGAGAGAGGTAGAGAAAGAGAGGGAATTTACACCTCAATTCAAACTCAAATATGAAAATTTTAAATCACTTTCAATCTAAATTATGCATGTATTAAAATTGGAAATGGATATTATAGTTAAGAATTTGTTGTTGGTACTTGGTAATGACATCATCTATAACTAATTTACATTTATCACATGCAATGTAACATCTTAATCACATGCTAGATTTATAAAACAAGTGACATCTAGTCTTTTACTTCTAACTTTCTAAAATCTAGTTTGTGAATGTTCCTCTCGCTAATTTTTTCTCCAATTTTCAAATACTACAGTAAACTTAGTACATGTAGATTTAATCACTGCGCACCTTTGTCATGATGATTATGTTGCAAGTATAAGTTTTTGTGAAGTGGGAAGGGAGAGACAAGAGTTGGGGTTCAAATTTTTAGGAGAGAGTTTTATACACATATATACTTGAATTAAGTTGAAGTAGAATTTTTATCATAGACCAAAAAAAAATCTAGATTTAACCGCACATAGAGAGAAGTTAGATTTCGATAAAATTTTAGATTATTTTAATAATAATGTGCGAAAATAAATATGAATTTTTTTTTTTTTTTTGCATGAGATAAAAAATTGAGGATATAATTATTTTCAAATAATATCTTACAGAAGTATATTACGGTAATATAAAGATGCTATTAAATTTGGAATATGTTAAAAATAAATTATCTATTAAATGAACCTGTCTTTTTAATCTTAAACTTTTCATTTCTGTTTATGTTTTTTCATTTTAATTTTTATTCAAAAATTTTGAAACGTTTATTGAACTTCATTTATACCAACTATGGTGTTGAGAAAAAGCCCATATTGAGTACAATGCAATCATACGTACTTCCTCTCATTTTTATTTTTGGATAGATACTTTTGTTTTTTCCTGTTAATGTTTTGTTTGTTTATGTGGAAAAGACTCTAGGGGAAGACCAGACATTGCAATGAGGTTCAACTGTGTTGCATTATAATCCTAAATTTTAAAAGTTTTAAGAGAATGCAAGGGATCGCACTAACCAGGAGGATGGCGATGCGAAACAACATACACTTAATTCATATGTAGCTTGGGAAAGTTTTATACATTGTTTATTCATGGTTTGAAAAATAGCACTTTGTCTAATTGAGGTTAACTTCATTATGCTTCTGTCACCTACCTCTGCTTAGACATTACCCCAAACAAAAAATCATAAGATTTTTCTCAAAACAAGTCCAAAGCATTCGTTTTAGCCCTTGAATCAAAGATTTTGCAAATATTAATCAGTCAGAAAATCACATTATCTTCATCTTTTTTAATCATATTGTCATTTTGGAACTGATTAAGTTTTTTGAAATTGAATTATCATTTAAAAAAAATGGCTGAAATTGGTACACACTCGCTGATGTGTTGAAGTTTTGGAAATAAAAAAAATTGTTATGGAATTTATATTTTCAAACTTCATATATGTAGTTCATTTCATCTCTAATGGTGTTTATTTGAGTTTGGAGTATTCTATGTTAAGGGTTTCGTTTCTAAATATTTGAGGGTGTCTTTTGGACATGTATTAAATTCAAATGGTTGTAGACACCCCATTTTACAACTTGCATTTAACCAACCGGTAGATCTTCAGATTTGTGATACAAAACAAATCTTGATGTTCTAACAATCATAATGGTATGTCATGGGTTTTGATTGGACCACTTGATCAAAAGTTATCATACAAACAATTTTCAATAATCATGGCTTGCCTACACGATGGGCCTGATCGCGTCCTATTCTAAACACTTAATTTTGATTGGTTCTCACAAGAATTAATTTAAAATTAATCAAGTGTGATTTAAAAAAAAATGCTCAAAAAACGTCATTATCTTCAGCAGTAACTTGAATCGCATTTTTGGTCAGAAAAAAGTTGAAATTTGGATTTCTCTATTTCTATAAAAGTTGTAGAGAATTAAATTTCCTTTCAAAAAAAATCAATCCCGAATCAATTGGAATTTTGAGCAGCAAGTTATGACCAAAATACGAAACAGGTGCAGAAGATAACACAAACTCAGCATTATCTTCAATTTTCTCTCAAAATTTCAAATGAGTTCAACATCAAATCTGGTCAAGCCTATCTAATAGACTTATCCTTTCCCTTTGCTTCAGAAGAAAGATTTTTGAAAAATAAATTGGGTAAAGAAACAGATACAGCCTATGAAAAAATTCAAAAATGCTCAAAAGACGTTACTATTTTCAACAGCAATTTGAAACACATTTTTGGCATGGATAACGTTGAAATTTGGCTTTCTCTATTTCTGAAAAAGTTGTAGATAATTGAATTTCCTTTCAAAAAACACCCATCTTGAATCAATTGGAATTTTGAGCGGAAAATTAGAGCCAAAATACGAAGCAGGTGCAGCATCATTTCAAAATTTGAATGGGGATCAACACCAAATCCGTCCCAGCTCATTTAAACAGGTTATCTCCTCCCTTAGCTTCAGAAGAAAGCTAATAACTTAGCTTTAAAGCTAAGCCATCCCTTCCCCTATAAATAGAGAAGACCTCTTCCATTCTCTGGACCCCAAAATTCCCTCTAGAGAGCTAGTGAGAAAGCAGAAAAAAAAAAGCTATTGAGCAACCATTGTTCCTACTTTGGTTGTAGTTGAGTACTTCCTTGCTTTCTTCCTAGCCCTTTAGGTGATCATTTCCCCTTTTAATTTATGCTAGTAAGTAGTTAACTTTTTTTAATTCTTTATACATGCTAGAATAAATGCTTACAAATCATTATTCACTTCTTTTATGCTATGCTTGGATGAACATGCCTATGTCTTATTGGTTTTCTCTTACATGCTTAGATGAACACTTCTAGGCCAATACACAATTTTCTTTTGAATGCTTAGATGAGCACTTCTAGGCTAAAACACAACTTTCTCTTTAATACTTAGATGAACATGTCTAGGTAGTTGTTTTACATTTTTAAATGCTTGAACAAACATGTCAAAGTATTTTGATTTTGCCTAGATAAACATGTCTAGGGTTTTTTCTTTTACTTCTCTTCATAATTGCTTGGATGATCAAATATGCTTAAAGGTTTTATTTTTATTTGCTTCTCTTTGCAATTATGTTGATGACAAATAACATGACAATTTTGTTTTCCCTCACATGCTTAGATGAACATGTCTAGGCTAGGAATTCTTTATTTATATTGATCTCTTGGATGAACATGCCATTACCTTCATTTTTTGTTACCTAACAAGTTTTATTTATTTATTTTTCTCTTTATGTCAAATTCCCCTAACATATATTTATTTACACTTCCTGCAAATCACATGTTTATATGACATATTCTTTGTATTTGTTTGACATGACATGACATTGGCCACCTTAACCTAGGAGACCGGTTTTACCGGGCGAGATGGGTGCTTAATCCCTTCCCATCTCGTAAATTAGCCTCCGAACCAAGATCAAGGGTTCTAGACAATGCCCTTGTATTTACAATTTTACTTTTTTTTTAGAATGTAACTAGGAAATAAAGCAATGTAATTTACTTTTCTTAGATTGTATCTAAAACAAAAAGCATTGTAAATTTTTGTTACAAAATTCGATGTAAATGATCATATACATTAATACAACAGAAGTATTTTGCATTAAAGGTTTTCTTGTTTTTCCTTTTAAATTAAATAAGTGGCGACTCCTTGTAAAACCCTCGATCTAGGGGGGAGCACATTTTTACAATGGTTTGTAAAGAATAATGTAGGTTGACAGTTGAGGGAAATTTTTTAGAAGAAAACCTGAAATATCATTAAAAAGATTAACTATATTTGTCTAAAAGTACATTATTGAGTTGTGGAGAATCATCTTCCATCTACACAGATAAATCGCTAATGTGTTTCGCATGTATTGTTACTTGGTTTTTGGAAATGTTAATGAATGGAGAAATTTTAATATTCTGATATTATTATTATTTTTTGACTAGTAATGCTTTATTTGGTTGTGGTCTTAGATATGCATAAATGGAATCCTTAGCAATTTTATAATATTTTTTTGATAGACAGAAATTTTATAATCTCGTAGATTAATCTGACAGTGCTACAATAAGATACTCCAAACTCAAAATAAACCCCATTTGCGATGGAATTAACTAAATTCACAAAAAAAATATCATTTTTTTTAATGGGTTTTTGGTCAACTTTAGGCCAAAACAAATATAGGATGCATACATCTTGTTCACTTACATAAGGAGAATAACACCATATACTTATTGCTTAGAATCGTTAAGGAGTGGACAAGAAATTGATTAAAAGTGTTCACTTCATATTGGTTGAAGGTAGTAAAGAAGCGCCATGAATCTTGTAACTTAACTAATGCTTTTTAGTATTTCCAACGAAGATGTTCAGGTTTCAAATTCCCTAATCCCAACTTTCGAATTATAAAATAATAATAGTAATAAGGTAGTGAAGAAGGAAAATCTTTTGATATCAGCGACATAACACAAAATCTTATTGACATGCATTATATTTCAATTTAGGCCAAGTTCAAACGGAATTGTCTAGAGTTTAAATCTACATTACATAATTAACTAATATATTTTTGTTTTTTTTGAATTTGTTCAATATGTGTGTCACTTTTATTTAATTATGTTTTGGTTTTCATAGAAATACAAATTTCTAATCTGCTTATTTTTATATCCTTCACAAAATTATAAATAGTAATTGTGGGGCTAGAGAATTTGTGATCCCGGCCCACTTTACATTAGGGCCCAAGGCCCGCGCCGAGGAGAGATGTTGCCGAGGACATGCAACGAAAATCCAAATGGCCTAGAGATGTAGCTGAGGACGATCCTGTCCTCGGCATCTCAAAACTTAGAAGGAAAGAACGGCACGCCATCAAAGACAGCCCCCAGAGTGCTCTTAGAAGAAAGGGCGAGTACAGTGTAGGAGTGGTTTAAGGAAAAGATGTCACCTCCGCATTGAATGCGCCAACAAACGTCCTGATCGCATTACTGGAGAAAGGACCTCTGAACAGTGTGGCAACAAAGAACAAGGTAAAGGCTGCCATTACTACAATTAAGTACTCTGCGCTTGACAGAGCCATGCTCTTCAGTTTTTACAACCACCCCCAACCACTTTGGGTATGGGCTGATAAGACAAGTATTAGCCCTATAAAACTGAACCTACACGTGGACGTTCGAAAGAGGAGAAAAGCTAGTATAAAAGGAGAGAAGGGGAGGAGCATGAAGGATGGTCTCCAGGACCATTGAAACCTAGTGTAAAGGAATAAGAAGAATATTAAGCTCCTCGGACAAGGTCCAAGGATCGGAGCCACCCAGGCCGTGCCGAGGAGCAAGTCTTCTTGGATAAGCTCAGTTCACCTCTGTGCGATCGTTATGAACACCATGACTAACGACTGTCCGTTCACCAAGGCCTAGCCTTTTAACCCACTCTCTACAAATTTATTGTTTAGGTCTTTAACGTTCGAACCCAATATCAATTTGAGATCATTACAAATTGAGTCCTTACAATTGGTGCCGTCTGTAGGAAGGCTTGTGCGTTGGCGCAGGTGGCGGTTAGTCATGGTAGGATCAAGCCCTTGTCAACAAGGGTCCCTTGAAAGAAATAATTTTGGCAGTGGTGCAAGCTACGCGAAAGCCTCTCCATCATTTCCAATAGCACGCGGTTGTTGCCCTAACTCAGCTCCTATTTAGGGCTATACTTCGAAGAGCCAATGGCACGAGCAGTTCTAGGGGCTCCTAACATCAAGTCAATGCCCCACACCTTTGTCAAGGGGCTAATCCTCGCGGGTCTAGTAGCTCGATTCACCGAATTCCTATAAGTGTTGGACAGAACCAAGGTCTTGCATGGTCCTCGGACTCAAACCTATGGGAAAACTAGCTACTAGAAAATATAAGTGTTGGGCAGAACCAAGGTCTTGCATGGTCCTCGGAATCAAACCTATGGGGAAACCAGCTACTTTAAAAAGAAAGTGCTAGACAGAACCAAGGTATTGCATGATCCTCGGACTCAAACCTATGGGAAAACTAGCCACTAGAAAATATAAGTGTTGGACAGAACCAAGGTCTTGCATGGTCCTCAGACTCAAACCTATGGGGAAACCAGCTATTTCAAAAAGAAAGTGCTAGACAGAACCAAGGTCTTGCATGGTCCTCAGATTCAAACTTATGGGGAAACTAGTCACTAGAAAATATAAGTGCTAGACAGAACCAAGGTCTTGCATGGTCCTCAGACTCAAACCTATGGGGAAATTAGTCACTAGAAAATATAAGTGTTGGACAGAACCAAGGTCTTGCATGGTCCTCGGACTCAAACCTATGGGAAACTAACTACATCAAGAAAGGCTTAAGTCCTAGACAGAATGGAAATCCCGCGCGGTCCTCGGACCCCCAGCTCTAAGGAAACTAACACAACCGAGTATTTAGACCCGGTATAGTCATACCTCGGTTCTCAGACCGGATGCCCAAAACAAGTTAAGGCTATGAATATCGTCTGAAACGCGGCAAAGCACCCTAGTGCCCGGCGACCCCCTCGGACAGTTCATTTTAGGTTACACGTCCTCGGGTGATCACCCCATATGCAATACAGAACATTCAGCTATTATCCCGGTTAGTCTCATATGGTTAACCTACTTGAAGTCGGCATTGTTGTGCCCATCAGTTTTAATAAGTTCAAAGTGATAACTCTTTGCTAACAAGGGCATCGGCCCTAAGTACTGTTCGAAAGAAAAGGACACCAGCACATCCATTCACAAAATAATTGCGGAAAAGAAAGAACTCGCAGAATGTGATAAAGTCATCTTTTATTAGACAAAGAAGTAGTACAGCATACAAAAAAGGGGTTTAGACAAGCCTATGCTTGGAGCTAACTACAGGAAAAAAAAAAAAAAAAAAAAAAAAAAAAGTGATGTATACACGGAAACGATGGATCCTTCAATTTTGCTCTAGCAGTGACTAAGCAAGTCTGGATGGCACTACTGATGGAAGAAAAGAAGAAGCAGAGGCACCTGGTCCACAACCTTACTCTAGTAGCGACTAAGTAAGTTTGGATGACACCAGTGATGGAAGAGAGGAAGAAGCAGGGATGCCAAATCCCCGTACCAGCTCTGACAGCTATCGAGCAAGTATCATATTAGCAGCAGTCGAGCGAGAACGGATGGTATCGGGGATTGGAAATCTCGGTGTTGTCGCACCAAAAGTCTGATACGACCTCCACCTGCTTCGGATTTTGGCTGAAGGAAGAAGAGGCTCCTTTCTTGCCTTATCGAGGAATAGGAATGTTTTGGGTCTTTGTCTCCCTTACCCTGACCGGGCCATCTTGAATCTTGAAGGTACCCATGGCTTCTGAAGAGGGTGTGGTCTCTTCACCCTCATCCTGGCCTTGACTATGTCACCCCCTAAGGCTCAGTCACACTGGTAATGGGGACTTTGGGCACAATTGGAGGGTTAGGGATTTGAAAAGTTTAAAGGGTCTGCAAATAAAGGGAATGACGTCCCACTGTGCTTCTTATATGGGGGGGGCAAGACTGGCGGCATTTAATCTGTACAAATCTCCACGAAAAACTACAAATGAGATATGTCCCGCCCAATTCCCAAAGCAGTTTTCAGCCGTTGGATTTGCGTCGCCTCGTAAAGAGACCTTATTAAAGGCGCGCCTCGTGTACCGAAACGGCAGGAACGCGGCGTGGGTAAACTAAAAGAATGTCTCACAACCAGGAGTGTGTCCCAGGCAAACGAAGAGGCTCCGGCATTGATGAAGGACAAGACTTGGCAAGCCATGACATAGGCCCGATGTCACCAAAACCCTCCTCTTTGTCCGAGGAGCCGGACAGCAGGATTTTGAGGGGCTATTGTGGGACCAGAGAATTTGTGATCCCGACCTACTTTACATTAGGGCCCAAGGCCCGCGTCGAAGAGAGATGTTGTCGAGGACATGCAACGAAAATCCAAATGGCCTAGAGATGTAGTCGAAGACGATCCTGTCCTCAGCATCCCAACACTTAAAAGGAAAGAACGACACGCCATCAAAGGCAGCCCCTAGAGTGCTCCCAGAAGAAAGGGCGAGTACAGTGTAGAAGCGGTTCAAGGAAAAGATGTCACCTTCGCATTAAATGCGCCAACAAATGTCCTGACCGTTTTAAAGGGGAAAGGACCCCTGAACAGTGTGGCAACAAAGAACAAGGTAAAGGCTGCCATTACTACAATTAAGTACTCTGCGCCTGACAGAGCCATGCTCTTCAGCTTTTACAACCACCCCCAACCACTTTAGGTATGGGCTGATAAGACAAGTATCAGCCCTATAAAGCTGAACCTACACGTGGACGTTCAAGAAAGGAGAAAAGCTAGTATAAAAGGAGAGAAGGGGAGGAGCATGAAGGATGGTCTCCAGGACCATTGAAACCTAGCATAAATGGAATAAGAAGAACATTAAGCTCCTCGGACGAGGTCCAAGGACCGGAGCCACTTAGGCCGTGCCGCGGAGCAAGTCTTCTTGGATAAATTCAGTTCACCTCTGTGCGATCGTTATGAACACCATGACTAATGACTGTCCGTTCACCAAGGCCTAGCCTTTTAGCCCACTCTCTACAAATTTATTGTTTGGGCCTTTAACGTTCGAACCCAATACCAATTTGGGATCGTTACAAATTGAGTCCTTACAGTAATATAATTTTTAGTTACATTAAAATAATGATGTGACCTGTGATTGAGTTTTAAGGACTTAGCTTTGATAGATTTTATGATTTTGAGAGGGTTAAGTTAGACCCTAAGTTAATTAACCAATTACCCAAGTTGATTTATTAGTTAGATTATGCCAAGGTCCAATTCGGTTTATAGTTGATACAACTATATCACCAAAACTAGTGTGCAACAGAAAATAAATTAATACAAAAATATGGGAAAAACCCTAATGGGTGGTTTGAAAGTCACCACCAACTTCCACTATAATAGAATAAAAGTTACAATAATACAGAATATACTCGATCATATATTGCAACCTACAATAAAACTTACTCATATGATTACACGTAGCTCCAACATGATTAGACTCTTCTACTTTGTGAATCTTTTCGATGCATGGATCTTCAATGGAGACTAGAGATGCATACAAAACTCTAAGAGCACAAATGATGTAATAGCTTCCCCAACTTGCATGGTTTTACTCTATATTTATAATGACTTAACTTTATATACATTATGGAACTCGAGTGTATAGATTCCTAGGTTTTTTTTAGTCATCATGGGCCACAAACTTAAAAGTTTGTAAAATTGAAGCTTGATCAGTCGATTAGAGTCCAGGTTTACTTAACCTTGATCGATCCAACTACATTTGAGGTAGCAAAAACTTGTCTTTGTGAGTTGATTTCTTGTGTCTTCACCGTAGATCTTCAACACACACATCTAGACACTAAAACTACAACTCAATTACACGAATAAAGTTTTAGATATGGGTTTGTTAACACTCTAAATTAATTAACCCTGACAATTTTTTATTTTATTTTTGTTAGAGTAGAGATGAGTTACATAAGTATGATGGAGGTATCCACATATAGATAAAATGCAAATTTTAAAATTAAAGATCAACAATATGTTTATGCACAAAAGGTAGAATGATCTGACCAAAAATTAAAATATCATTCTAAATAAATCGATAATTGACATAAGTCTTAAGTGTAATTGTGCCAAAAACAAAAATGAATGGATAGTGGGAGCCAGTAAAAGTTTAGATCAGAAAAATAGTATTGTGATTTGTGTGACTCAAATGTAGTCGGTAGGCATACCATGCTTATCTCTCTTTCAAACTTTCACATCACCATTTAATGCCTAATCAGACACCTGGAGGACTTGTAACACGCCACCTCAGCTCCAATCATTTTTTTCTCGTGTGCCCACTTTTTTTTATTTTATTATTTATTATTTTCCCTTCTCTTTTGTGTTCCTTATTTCATTGTGATGGATTATTATCTCTCATTTTCTTTTGCTTCCTTGGTTTGGTTTGAACTTTGAAAGCCTGCGTTTTATTGCGTAGCTCTGGGTTACCAAAAGGTAAGTACCAATTGAATTCAGTGTCTAATTATTTACTATACATAATTTAGAGCTAAATTTCTATTTTGATTTTGATTTTTTTTATTTTTTGGTGCTTTGATTATCTTCGAGAGCTGCTTGGATTGGAAATTTTATTTTATTAATGTTTAATTTTTGGGTTTTGAGGTATATATAGACTTGGAGTGTAACAAGAACGTTGGTTTATCTTTTTGATAACACTGGCTTCCAGCTGAAATGAGTGTGTGTAGTTGAAAACACCTCGACAAAATAAGCCCACAGAAAAGTTCTTCCATTAGATGTACTAATCATGAAAGGTTTTGTTTTCTCTTTTTTTTTTTTTTTTGTTGCTGTTTTTTAATAATGAATATTCCCTTCATGTAAGAATTGTATATAACTTATAGATCTTGATGATTTTGGCATAAGATTAGAAGAAAGAAATGTTGGAGGAATACTAAATACAATCTTGTCAATCTGGATATGCAAGAAACATGGTCAAAGTTGCACTATAGCTATTCATGTAATTAGCACATTGTAGCATGTTATCTAAAATAGGCTATTATTAAGGGGTGAATAACCCAAAAAAATAAAATTTGCACGAGCTTATAGGCTATTTCACTCCCAAAATGGGTTATATGAACAGTGGCTTCTATATTTAGGAAACACTGTTTATTTTCTAAAGTAATTGTTTATTGTTACTGTGTGTTGGTAACTGTGACAAAGTAAAGGAGGGAGTGTTTTGAAAAGTGAGAGAAATAATAAATAAAAAAATTTTAAATAAAATAGGTTTAGAGTAAGGAATTTGGTATAGGTGAAAAGAAAAAATTGATTAGCTAAAACAAGAAAAATAAGCTCTTATTTTAAAATAGGAAGAAATTTTAGGGAAGTTGCTACCGATGCTCTTGCATAAATATTGCCAAAAGCCTATTGCCTCTATAAGAAAAAAAAATTTTAATTATGCAAATATAACCCAAGTATGAAGTGACAAGCTATGATTTCTTTTTTGATTTCATGTTTATGTTGATATATATATTTTTTCCCATATTTATGTTGATATAATTGGAAACTGTTGACTGAGCAATTTGTATCTTTCATGAAAATGCAGAAGTATAGAAAGGAGTGGGCCTGAAAATGGGTTACATAATTGTGATTTCATTGCCAGTGATACTGTTAATTTTGATCATAGCACTTGCATTTTACCTTCTCGGCAGGGCCCGTGGTCGAAGCGAAGCTGTTCCTCAGTATTATGGGCCTCCAGCTCCTCCATTCCAAGCCCAATCTCCGGCCCATGATAAACCACCACAGGTCTAGATTCGTATTTTTAATGTGCTTGTGAAAATTTGGGAGGTCGTAGTACTTAGAAGAGTACTATTTTGTTGTATTTGTGTTATACAACTATTGTAAATTTGTAACGTGCTTGTGTAAAATCATCTATATCAAAAAAATTCAAATATCAATAAAATCAAATATTGTTTCCATTGTATTGCATGCAGGGACGGACCCAGGTGGGGCCCGGCCCCATGGGCCCAAAATTTTTTTTTAGTAGTTTAATTTTTAGTAAAAAATAAAAAATTTAGACTGGGCCCCTTATTTTATAGCTTGGGCCCCTTCAAAATCACGAATCATTAACTCAGCTCATGTAAATCTTAAAAAAAAAAAAAAAAAATGTAAAAAAACAATAGTGTCCTGTGTATTAAGAAATAATAATGTTTTGTGTTTTTTGTTTTTGTTAGTAGATGATTACATCTTAATATATTAAGAAACAATGGTTTTTATGTATTTATTTTGGTTGAAAGTTTCTTAATACTATATAGACGTGTATTTGAAATTTTTTTATTTTTTATTTTTCGCTTATCTCCGGCCCCCTAGCTTGAAATCTTAGGTCCGTCCTTGATTGCATGGCTCTTGTTGTGATAGATTGGTACAAGAAAAATGACAAAAATTAGGAAAAGTTACTTAGGCATCATCGCTTCAAAATTTTTAATTAAATTCGAATACATGGTTACGTAGACCAATAAAATACAAATAATTTTATCTTTTTTAAGGATAATTAACTTTAATACAATTATGTATTTGAATTTAATTGAAGAACATAATGTACCATCCTAAAAAATAAAAAACCGACACATGTATTTTCTTCTAATGTGTTTATATATTAGTACTTGTACCTCAACTCCAAGCCCCATCAACAACTGTATTGGAGAATCTTGGAGGAGATTCCAATTAATGAGATGTAATATAAAATATAAGAACATCATTTTCCGAAAAAGCTTAAACTTATAAGTTTAAAATTTCACTTCTACGTGTATACCTAACAATCTTCACCTCACGTGTAAGTTATTACCTCTCTATAGATTATGAACAAGTTGTACCTACTAGCTCCCTCTTTCCCAATGAGTTTCTTTCTTTCACCGAGACATCTTCTATAAGGATCCAACTATATGATATTACCTACTCACTCAGCATTCGTGTATACCTAACAATCTTCACCTCACGTGTAAGCTATTACCTCTCTATAGATTATGAACAAGTTTTACCTACTAGCTCTCTCTTTCCCAATGAGTTTCTTTCTTTCACCGAGACACTATAAGGATCCAACTATATGATATTACCTACTCACTCAGCATTATTGGTCAATGTGAATCTCTGACTTCATCACTTGTACGTTTACACCCAACATAGAAAATGTTCAAAAATGTAATCTTAGAATTCTGGTTTTATTTCCAAAATACTAATAACAAGAAGGTTGGTTTATCTTTTTGATAACACCGGCTTCTAGCTGAAATATGTGTGTAGTTGAAAACACCTCGACAAAATAAGCCCACATAAAAGTTCTTCAATTAGATGTACTATTCATGAAAGGTTTTGTCTTGTCTTGTCTTTTTTTTTTTTTTTTTTTGCTGTTTTTTAATAATGAATATTACCTTCATGTGTATATAACTTATAGATCTTGATGATTTTGGCATAAGGTTAGAAGAAAGAAATGTTGGAAGAAGACTAAATACAAATACAATCTTGTCAATCTGGATATGCAAGAAACATGGTCAAAGACTCAAAGTTGCACTATAGCTATTCATGTAATTAGCACATTGTAGCATATTATCTAAAATAGGCTATTATTAAGGGGTGAATAACCAAAATCCAAAAAAAAGAAAAAAAAAAAAAGAAAAAACATTTTGCATGAGCTTAGAGCATCCACAGCAGTGGAGTTAAATTTTTAGCAATTTAGCTCCATTAAAAGTTACTTTATCTATTTTACCTACACACATACTGCAGCAGTGGATCTATTTTAGCTTTCAACATAATAAAATAATATAAACGTCACAATAAAATATTATATCTACTACAATAAAATAATATATTCCACTACCAAAAAAAATATTACACCACCAACCTCAATCACCTCTACCGTCAACCACAGGCACAACCACCACCACCACCACCACCACCATCCCCACCGGCGGCAGTCCACAGCAAAAAAAAGAAAAAAAAAAAAAAAGAAAGAAACCCACAACGAGCACAAGCCCACTGCCACAAACACAAATACAAGCCCACTTGCCCACAACAGATCGGAAAACACCACCACCACCACTACCGGCAGTCCACAGCCAAAAAAAAAAAAAAACCCACAACGAGCACAAAAAAAAAAACCCACATCAGAGCTAGCAGTCCCGGTCTATAGTACCGGCTCCAACGGTCATGATCCAGGGTGCCATGTTGGCCAATGAGGCTCTGATAGGCCCACTATTTCCGGCAGAGCAAGAGACGAAAATGCCCTTCTCAACCGCCGTGAAAGCTCCGATTGTGGTGGTGTCTCTGTAATACGGAGCGGACCCACCGCCGAGAGAGAGCGAAAGCATGTCCACGCCGTTGCTTATGGCCTGATCCATACCCGCAAGAATATCGGATCCGAAGCACCCAATGCTCCAACAAACTTTGTAAGCTGCGACGCGCGACCGACTCGCCATTCCAGGCGCCGTGGCCTGAGCGTAGTCGAGAAGAGAAGCGTTCCCCACGGGGGATTCGGCAGCAATGCTGGCCGTGTGGGTCCCATGGCCGTCATTGTCGAGCTGAGGGATGAGAGAGGCCGGCGAGCTAGAGATGGGTGAGGGAGATGAGTGTTTGTCTGTTTGATGATTGAGGGAGATGAGAGTGCACGGCAGTGAAGGAATGAAATAAAAGGATGAAAAAAATAAGATTAGTTTGATTATTTTATTCGGTAGTGGGAGTAAAATTTTTTTTTTTTTTTAGATGAGTGCTACAGTGCACATCTATAGATAGATGTGCACTGTAATGTGCACTGTAGCAAATAAGCTAAATTTTTTACCTATGGCTCCACTGCTGCAGGTTCTTTTTGTTATATTGGTGGAGCTAAAATAGTATTATAGCTTTTTAGCTCCACTGTTGCAAATGGGTTATATGAATAATGGCTTCCTATATTTAGGGAACACTGTTTATTTCCTACACTCTGTTTATTGTTCTTGTGTTTTGGTAACTGTGAGAAAATAAAGTGAGTGTTTTGAAAAGTGTGAGAAATAATAAAGAATGATATTTAAATAAAATAAGGTATAGAATAAGGAATTTGGTATAGATGAAAAGAAAAAAGTGATTAGTTAAAACAAGAAAAATAAGCTCTTAGTTTAAAATAGGAAGAAATCTGATGGAAGTTGTTATCACCTTGATTCACCAGCACCGACTGAAAACGGTTTGACTGCACCAATTCGCCCCCTTCAGGGTTCTGTCGAAAGTTTCTGACATGGTGGTCGGCGGTATCTTTTCAGTACCAACGTCAGACCAGTGTGGCCATCGGTGCTGAGATATGCACACCGTCAAGAATCGAATTGCATTGAATATATTTAAGATATATGCTTGTTTGGATACTGTTTATTTTGTTAAAAATTGATAATATTATAATAAAATAATTTTTAAATATATAAATAATATCGTGAAATTTATTTTTAATAAAATTTTTGATATTTTTAATGAAAATTTTGGTTAAAAAAGAGATTTATGGATCTAAGAACAGTGTAAAAAACTCACAAAAGAAGCCAAAACGAGCATCTGGTACCCTAAAAAAAAAAAAAAAAAAAAAAGGCGCTGGACGTGAACGCAAGCCAAACGGATTTGTGACGCTGTGACTCTCAATAGGCTCAGTTTCTCACAATCTCACCCGCGTGCGAAGTCAAAAAATATAACTTTTAGTGTGTCTTTCAAAAATTAAAAAATGTTAGCGTGTGTCAGTCCTAAAGTTTGAATAATCTCACTCAATCTTATTCAAGTGTTGGCTAAAAAGCTGTCTTGCATTTAAAAAAGAAAAGAAAAAAAGCAGGAGGTTTCTGGAGCTATAGGTCACTGTAAAAGATTTTTTTTTTTCTTGTTTACTCCCAGCCACACACGTACCCTGACTGAGTTGGACTCTAAGGGCCTGTTTGGGTAACCTTTTTTCATCACTCAATTTCCGTCACTCAATTTCCATAACTCATCACTCATCACTCATCACTCATAACTCATCACTCATAACTCATAACTCATCACTCATCACTCATCACTCATTTTTTCACACTCATTTGGCAACATCACTTTTATTTTTATCACTCAATTTTTTCACACTATTCATGGGTCCCACACCTGTCAGCCAGTATAGTAGTTTTTTTTATTTATTTATTTTTATTAATACCCAACTCACCGAAGCTTAAAAAAAAAAAAAAAAAAAATCGAACAGCCAACCCGGGAAAAGAAAAAGAAAAAGAAAAAAAAAAAAAAAGAACAACGCCAACCCAGAAAAGAAAAAAAAAAAAAAAAAAAAAAAAGAAAAAAAAACAACGCCAACCCAGAAGAAAAAAAAAAAAAAAAAAAAAAAAAAAACTGAACGGCCAACCCAGGAAAAGAAAAGGAAAAAAAAAAAAAAAAACAGCCAACGCCAACCCAGGAAAAAAAAAAAAAGAAAAAAAAGAAGTGGTCAAAAGTTGCTGCTGTGGGTCCCTCATGTGTGTTTATTTACGGAAATGCCATTGAGTTATGAGTTATGGAAACTGAAAACAGCCTTTTGTTGTTTTCAGTTTCCATAACTCATAACTCAAAAATCAGAGAATTGAGTGATGGAAACAGAGTTATGGAAACAGAGTTATCGTTTGGCCAAACAACCTTTTTACTATGGGTCCCACCATTTTTGAGTTATGAGTTATGGAAACAGAGAATTGAGTTATCAAAAAACTCAATCCAAACGGCCCTTAACTTATCTCTCTCTCTCTTTTTTAACTTTCGCTCTCAGACTCAACTCACTCAGAGGGTGTTTGGTTTGTGTTTTCAAACAACTATTTTTAATTTTTAAACAACATTTTACATATTTTCACATATTTTTTCACTCATATGCATTTTTATAAATATTTTCAAACAACAATTTTCAGTTTTTAAACACATATACTAAACGGGCCATCAATCACTCACTCAGATCAGTCACATTCATTTTCTTCCAACCCCTCCTGCCGAACAAATTAACTCAAAACTGATATCGTGGGCCCCACTGAGTTACATTTTGTTTGGCGTTGTTTTCGGTCATTGTTTCCAAAACTTGTTTCTAACCAATTTAAGATATAAGAACGAAAACTGATAACAGGTTTTGGTGTTTTTGACCCGTTTGGTATATATGTTTAAAAATTAAAGGTGGTTGTTGAAATTTTTTTGTAATAATACACGCGAATAAAAAAATATATAAAAATATGTAAAATATTATTTAAAAACACTCACCAAACACTCCTCCGATTTTCAAAAAAGAGTAGGATGGCATTTTGGTTATTACATTCAACTATGTGGAACCCAGTGCAGTTTATAGTCACATCAAATTTCAGACCGTTGGAACTCTCTCTCTCTTTTTTGGCTTCTCTCTAGCTTAGAGCATCCGTAGCAGATGTTCCAAAAATTATGCCATTTTACCACATCAAATGCCTACTTTATTATTTTACCACATCATTTTACAACATCCCATTTATCAGATGTTTTATAATTCAATTCTATACATTAAAATAATATTTACTACACATCAACACAATAAACAAACAACAAACAATATACCACATCTCTTCCGTACCGTGGCAAATTTGCCACGGTACTGTTCAATGTTGCAAAAAAAAAAAAATTTACCACATCTACTAAATGGGCTAAAATTGGGTTTGGTGTGGGATATGTGCCAAATATTTAGCATTTGGCACATATCCCACCTCTAATGTGGGTGCTCTTAAGCAAGAGTTTTACACTGTTTACCAAAAAAGAAAAAAAAAAAGAGAGTTTTACACTACCTTTTCCCTCCTTTTTAGCTCTCTTCCCTAAGATGATATTACTCATAACCCAATCTCTCCATTCACACTCATCTCACCCACCTCTCTGAACCAACATAAAATCACTTCCTTGACTTTTTCTGAGACCCAGCTTTTATATCAAACTCCAGTAGTGTTGTTCATCTCATAATCTCACGCGTGGGGCATGGTTGAGAGAAGAACCCATCCAAGCAAAGACCTAGGCCCACCGACACCCTCATCTCTCACCTGCGCCGACATCAGTCAGTTCATCAGCTCCGACCTCTGCCGAGGTGACCACGTTTTCTCTCTCTCTCTCCCTCCGTAAACCCACCTTGCTCTGTTTTGTGTTCCTCTGAATTTCAATGTTTGTATTTCAAAGTTTTTGTTCAGGTGCTCTGTTTTGATTTTGTTTGTGTTTCATTGTGTTTTTCAATTTCTCTAAACATTGATGGGTTTTGTAAAAATAATGAAATTTGTGTCTGATCGGTTTTGTAAAATAATCGACTTTGTCTGTGATGAAATGTGGACTGAGAAACTTTGATTCGGGTATATGTTATGGGTTATTGTATGGGTCAGCATTGGTTTATGCTAAAAATCCCATCTTTTTTGTGACTTTGTTTGCCATTGTGTGCTGAGTTTTTAATTGATGGTTTATTACTGCCTTCTTTGTTTGCCATTGTGAACCAAACCGTGTACACCCCTGTTGCTACCAATGCTCTACATAAATATTGCCAAAAGCCTATTGCCTTTCTATGAAATTTTTTTAAAATTATGCAAATATAACGCAAGTATGAAGTGACAAGCTATGATTTCTTTTTTGATTTCATGTTTGTGTTGATATATATATTTTCCCATATTTATGTTGATATAATTTGAAACTGCTGACTGAACAATTTGTATCTTTCATGAAAATGCAGAAGTATGGCCCCAGCACCATGCTGTGAATTACAATGCTGTGCATGCAGATGTGGGTTCCAAGCACATGGCTACATTTGGGGTCCAGGGATAGTGATAGTTATAATCGTAGCATTTGTATTTTACTATCTTGGTAGGAAACGTGGTCGAAATGAAGAAGGTCGTTAGGAAATGGAGCTAGGAGGGAGTTAGGGGAGGCGACTCCAGTCATGTGCGGTAACTCCAGCCTCCAGCTTTGCTGCTTAGATATTGAGGGTTTTTTTTTTTTGATGTGTGTGTATGCTACTAAGTAAGAATAAAATTATTTTGCTAAAATTTTTTTGAAGGGTCAGGGGGTTTGTTTTGTATAAAATTTGTTGGTTGGACATATCTATTTTTTAGTTTTGCCATTAGTAATTTTTGTTGTTCCCAATCTATATATTTTGTTTTAGATTTTAGATCTATATTTTTTTTTATGACCTTTAAAAATAGAAAAATGTGAACAATACAAACTTGTTTTATAAATTAAAGATGTGGTAAGTGTTATTAATAAGTAAAAAAGAGACAAAAGTGATGTGCTTAGACACAAACTAATAGGAATTTGCTAGAGGGACATAGTGTAATTTTAAAAAATAAAATTACTAAAAATAATATCTATGTATATATATATATATGTACTTTTTTTTTTTTAATTAGGGGGCATTGCTCGCCAAAGCCCAAGCTTACTTCCATCCCTTCTCCATTCCAATCCAAATCTCCGGCCCATAATAAGCCACCACAGGTCTAGATTCGTATTTATTATGTGCTTGTGAAAGCTTGTGAAAATTTGGGAGGTGGTTGTACTTAGAAGAGTACTATTTTGTTGTATTTGTGTTATACAACTATTGTAAATTTGTAATGTGCTTGTGTAAAATCATCAATATATCAAAAAATTCAAATGTCAGTAAAATCAAATATTGTGATAGATTGGTACAAGAAAAATGACAAAAATTAGGAAAAGCTACTTAGGCATCATGGCCTCAAATTTTCCAATTAAATTCAAATACATGGTTAATTGAAGAACTTACTATCCTAAAAAATAAAAATAAAAACCAACACATGCGTTTTCTTCTAATATGTTTAGATATCAGTACTATTACCTTAACTCCAAGCCCCATCAACAACTGTATTGGAGAATCATGGGGAAGATTTCAATTAATGAGATGTTAATATAAAATACAAGAACATTTTACGGAAAAATGTTTTAACTTATAAGTTTGAAACTTTATTTTCACATGTATATCTAACAATCTTTCCTTCACGTGTAAGTTATTACCTTTCTATAGACTATGAACAAGTTTTACCTACTAGCTCTCTCTTTCCCAATGAGATTCTTTCTTTCACCAGGGTATCATCCATAGGGACCTAACTATATTATATTACCTACTCACTCATAGCATTATTAGACAATGTGGATCTCTGACTTCATCACTCGTACCTCGGCTCGTTGTGGCTCAATAGCCCGGCTCTCCTTGGAAAATGTATGAGAGAATGTCCAAAAGCCACGTTAATAGGACTCGTTGGTCCATCTCCAATAATGAATGATCTGGAGATTATCTAATTGATTTCAGGGAAGCTAGTATTCGAGATTTGGTAGAGGTTATAGAAATGATGAAACAGGCAAATGTAGTGTGGTCAATATTGCATTCACATACAGAAGAAGAAGGGAATAATGAGATCTTTGTTGAATTGAACATTTAATTACTTAATTAGTGAAGACCTAAGGAAGTACCTATTAGGTTTCTCATCGGTCGAATTTGGAATTTGCTCGAGTGTCAATTGTGGAGTCATTATCATGTGATGTTACCGACTTGGAATCTTGGTACAAAAAATGGTGGAAATAGAATAAGTTGTGTTTGGAATGCATTCAGGAGTGGATATACTGATGTACACTGTACTTACGAAATAAATACAAAGAACTTGATAATATAGGTACTTGATAGCCTCACGTCTCCTCAAGACATAGGAGACATTGAAAGTAGGATGGAAAATAAATTTGGCCTAAATTTTAAAACTTTAAATTGTGCGACCTTTTAAAAATAGGATAATCAAATTCTTTCTGTATGTTATAAACAGTTAATGGTAAAGAGAAAAACTTAATTATACAAGTAAAAAAGTAACACTCTTTAAATTATTGGATAATTGTCAATGCTATTTCGATACAATAAAAGTTGGATTTTGTAAATTTCATCCACAAACTTTGCAAACACCACAATGTTTAAAAAGATGCTGTGAACAATACAAAGTGCTCCTTCCATCCTAGAGGGTGTAATTCAAGCCTTTGCGGTTGATTTTATTTCACAAAGTTTTAGAGTCACAGTAATTTTCACAAAATATCTCAAAACTGATGGATTTTATATAAAATAGGTTTTAGAGTCACAGTAATTTTCACAAAGTATCTCAAAACTGTCAATAGAAAGATATTAATGGTAAATGATAAATTGAAGCGTTAATGTTGGACTTAAATAAGAACCAATAATTATGAAAGAGTTGCATCCTCCTTCTAACCCAGTTCCAGACCCAAAAAAAAAATAGAAAACAATTGCATGAATTTTTCCAGTAGGTACCAAATGTAATGTTATGCATAACGCATAAATATGACTGCATACGTTAAATATATTGATTGACAATAGCAGTTTCGTCCTTGTCTCAACCTACCTTCTTTTTGTCCCTACTCCCTATTTGGTGTTAATATGAATTAAGATACCCTAAAATTATGAAGGTAATTTTGTTATCAAATTGTTTATCTATTCGTTCATTTTGAAATATTCATTTTAAAAAATATATTAAAATCATGTACTCAATAATTTAACCACAAATTAAAATAATAATAATAACAATAATTTTTTTCACAAAATCTAATACCTTTTTAGTGCTGTAGGGACTCAATTTGTAATGACCCAAAATGATGTTGGGTTCGCACGTAAAAAGGCCCAAATAATATCACTTATAGAGCGTGGGTTTGAAAGGCTAGGCCTTGGTCACCGGACGAGGGTTAGTCGTCTTGTTCGTACAGAATTAGGCCGTGTTCGCTTGAGAAGTCCTTCTCCTTGAGGCGGTCTGGGAGGCTCTGGTTCTTGGCCTTTTCTCCCAGCCCCCTTTTTTGGCGCATCAACCTTCACATTATATAGCCCTTCTTGGTTGATCTTAGCCCTCCACTTGTTGATCAGACATGTGCCTACTTCAGTACCCGTTCCATCAGCTGCCTCCCCTTGCTTTTTGTTAGTTGCGATGATCGAAGTCACCCTGTTCAGGCGTATTTTCTCATTAATATGGTTAGGATGTTGGCGGGTGCATTTAATGTGGAGGGGACGTGTTTACCTTGAACCAGTTTCGCACCGTACCCCCACGTGGGTTCCATTCTACTCGCATCTCCTTCAGGGGGCTTTTTGGGGGCAGCCTTCAACGAGATGTTGCTCTTCCCTTTGAAGTCTTGGAGTGCCGAGGACAGGGTCATCCTCGGCTGTGCCCCCGGCATTTCGGCCTTTCCCCATTCGTCCTCGGCAAATACCCTCCTCGGCACGGGCCTTGGGCCCTAGTAGAGCGTGGGCCAGATCATAAGTTCCCTGGCCCCACAAGTGCCAATATACATTAAATTATTTCACCAATTGAACCAATGATATTGTTATCGTGTTTTTAAGGTGAAAGTACTTTTCAGTTATTCTAAAAAATACTGGTACTTTTGTTAGTTTAAAAAAAAAAAACTTTGGAAGATTGAAGAAAAAAAATCAAAAGATAATATCAGTTAAGAATTAATCTAAACAATATGTCCAATTACACAATTCATTTCATGATTGTTGAAGGGCCAAAATTGGGAATTAACCTTATTTGCCAAACAATATAATTAGTAGGCATTGTTTTGAAACTATATTTCATACTAACATCTCAAATCTAAAAGACTCGATTTAGGGCCTGTAAATCAAGTCTCAAATACTCAGTTTTTATGTTCTAATCAGGTCTAAGCTGACGCTTTTCCACAAGGCGTCCATCTGAAAATCAAGTCTTAGAAACTCGATTTATATCCGTAAAACAATTAGTGGGTGAAAACTAAACTGAAAGCATCTCTGACACTGAACTGTACCATCCTAGCAGATAGCAAAGCTACAGTGGACAGGGAAAAAAATTAGAGTGAATGCTATTGGTTTGTCGTGCAGAATTTAAAGGAGTAGGTAGGAAAAAAAAATTTCAAAGAACATAATTTATTTTTTCTGAGTTTGCAGAGTCACGGGTTGATGATGCTCAAAACTTCTCTCTTTTTCTACGTTTGAGGTTTGCTTTATTCAGGCATATTTATTAGAGTAGGTAGGACCAGGACTCAATAATTCTAGGCTCAGTCTATTATGGCCAGTTGGCTTGGATGGAGGGGTCATGTCCACGAGTAATTCTTAGGTACTTCCGGAGCACGGAGAATGGTGCTCCTTTCTCTCACATTTATGGTGGGGTCCGTTCATTAAATTCATTGTGGGCTCCACCATGAATGTGAGAGGAGGGAGCACCATTTCACTATATTCCAGGACTACCTAAGAATTTTCCTATGTCCACAGGGTCTCTTTTGTATCTTCATTTGCGGCCAAAATTAGGAATTAAATTGGGTCGGCTTATAAATCGAGTCTTAGAGACTCGATTTTTAGGTAGATGTTACGTGGAAAAAATATCAAATCAGACATGATCAGAGTACTAAAACTGAGTCTTTGAGACTCAATTTATAAGCCTTAAATCGAGTCCTTTAAACTTGAGATGTTAGTAAAAAATATAATTTTGTAATACTGCCTACTAATTATATTGTTTGGCAAACAGGATTAATTCCCAATTTTGGCATTGTTGAAGTGACATGTTATGATTACATTTATTAATGTAAAGAAAATTTGATGTCAAAGATAGTCACATTAAAAAGTAATATTTCACTAATATAAAACTTACCTAAATAAATGAGCCAAATAAATGAGCCAAATAAAGTATCACATTCCTTAATAAATGAGCCAAATAACTAGATATTCATTAGAAATGAATCAATTACAAGTTTCAGATTAAATATTATAAATTTAAAAGCATATTCACTACTACTTCATTTAAAATTTGAAATGACATCTATACACCATAAAATCTAAAATATGAAATCTTTTTTTGAAACAAATCACTATAAAATGAAATCTTAAACATTAACCTCATTTTCCATTTTCAATGAAAATAAAGAGATCCTATTCTAACAACCAGACCATGACTTTGACAATTGAGACATTCCCTTTTCTAATATAATTAAGGGGGAAGTGATACGCTAACTTAGAAAAGTTCACCAACAACTAACCGATGTTGTTAGGGGCCGTTTGGTAAGAGATTTCTAGTAATGTTATTTAAGTTTTGTGGAAATATGTATGAGTGAAAAAGTGTGTAAAAATACGTGTTGTAGTGTTTAAATAATAGTTTTCGTTGTTTAAACATCATTACCAAACATGACCTAATTTGCTTAATAAAATTTATCTAATTAATTTGGGGAAAGTATGTATTCGAGATTTGGTAGAGGTTGATGGAAGTGGCAAAACAAGCAAGTTTTTGATCAATATTGCATTCACATACAGAAGAAATAAAAGGAAGAATGAGATCTTTGTTGAATGGAACTTTTGGCGTAGCAATTGGGTTAAACTCAAGGATATAACCAATGACATACACCCATGTTAATTGTTACACACTTTTTTTTTTTTTTTTGGAACTGAAATCCTGAGTTGAAAGTATGATTCACAATTTCAATTCAAAAAAATGTGTGTATGGTAATATGTGAGTAACAAATAATACCCTTAATTTAATATTGAAGATTGTTCTAAACCAGGAACCAATTTTGCAAATGCAGGAAGGTTAATTTCCATTAAAGAAAAAGTAAGTTAATTACTTAATTAGTGAAGACCTAGGGCAGTACCTATTAGGTTTCTCATCAGTTGATTTTGGAATTTGTTCAAGTGTTAGCTAGTTGCAAAGACATTATCATCTCTATATATTAAGAGAATTGGGAAATTTAGTTGTTACCTTTTTTACTTCCAAAAATATCTCTAATTTAATTAACTTATTCTTGTTCTTAAGACGTAAGAAATGAGGTTAAAACTATAAATAGACCCCCCTCAAAAAAAAAAAACTATAAATAGACAAAAATTAAAAACAGAAAACCTACGGTATATATAATAACTCTTCACTAGATAGTAAATAGATACAAAATTCTTGCCCAATGTTTATCACACACAAATAAACTTCCCCCTACGCCCATGTACATAACCAAAACTACCCCATGTTCCTTTTATTAAAAAAAAATAAAATAAAATACATGTTCCTATCTTAATGGCCAGGTGCTTTCTTGTCAAAATTGTAAGCCTATGAACATAATTTCTATACTATTTTTTTAATTGAATTATACCATGTATTGTATATCAACTATATATATCGTGAATTGATAACTCTATAACCTTTATGATGTGTGAACTATATATAAGAAGTGTCATAGAAAATTTGGTTATAAATGAAAATTTTCGATACTAAACTCAAAAAATAAAAAAAAGCCTCATCGATGAGGTTGGTAGGATGTCACCGACTTCGAATCTTAGTATAAAAAACGTGGAAATATAATCAGTTGGGTTTGGAATGCATGCAGTAGTGGCTGTACACTGTACTGTATGAAAGAAAAAACAAAGAACTTGATTTTTTTTTTCCCTGATGAATACAAAGAACTTATTGATAAGACTTAATGCGATTGGACGTAGTATAGGAAAGTGATAACTGATAAAGCCTCACGTCTCCTCAAATCATGGGAGATAGGATGGAAAATAAATTTGGCCTAAAGTTTGAATTGTACTACCTTTTAAAAATATGAAAATCAAATTCTTTCTATATGTTAAAAGGTTAAAGTAAAGAAAAAAACCTTTAATTATACACAAGTAAAAAAAAGTAAAACTCTTTAACCTCTTTGTTTAGATGGAAAACTTTGCGTAATAATAGATTTTTGTGTTTTCTGGTATTTGGTAGCATAAAAAAAAAATGAGTTAAAAAAAATATCTTTGGTCAATAGAAAAAGTATGACTTATATTTAAAGATTGTTTTCCAGTAATTTTTTTTTAGAAAACAACTCTATTTCACAATAAACTAAATAAATGAAGGTAAGAGATTGTTTTTCGACTCATTTAAAGTTGCTACCAAACATAAGAAAATTTAATAGTTTTATAGAAAATAGTTCTTAAAATATTACTCATTTTCCAGTAATTTTGAGTGGAGTTGTGGTGTGCTTTTGTGTTAGAACCTCTTTCTCTCTCCCCTGTGTGTGTTTGTTTCTCTAAAACCAAAAAAAAAAGGAATTTGGGGGATGTTGTAGATATTATTGGGTAATTTGTTCAATGTCATTTTGATACCAGAAAATTTGGATTTTGTCAATTTCATCCACAAACTTTGCAAACACCATAATGTGGTCCTTCCATCCCTAAAGATTGTAATTCAAACCTTAATGATGGATTTTTTTTCAATAAGTTTAGAGTTACAATACTTTTCACAAAATAATTTAAAACTGTCAGTAGAAAGACACTAATAATAAATATTGATCCGTTAGTGCTTGACTTTGATGAAAACCAATAGTTGTCACTGAGTTGCATGAATCGTGTTAGGACATATGTGTTTCACATGTTAAGAACATATGACATGATTTTATGTAATTGGCTAATTTTTTGACAAAACGCACTTTACTTGTATTTGGGTAGATTTATGATGTGTTTAAATACTTCAAGAAATCATGTTTCAAGATCAAGGGTTGAAGCCTTCAAGTCTGTCCAAGAAAACAAGCTGAAAGTGCAGAATTACTAATGCTCGACAGCTAGCATGTGTCGAGGTTTAAGAAAGCTATTCAGCCCGTGTGATCGACAGCTGCTCGATACCTCCTATCTGTCGAGGTTTAAGAATTTCAGAATTCTGATATGATTTTCTTGAGATCTGTGAATGTGTCTTTGGGTTTTCTTTTCTCCTAACCCTAGATATATAAAATGATTGTTTTAAGGGCCGTCAAATAGTTCACAAGTTGCACAAGCATATATTAAAATTATAATTATCATTTTTTTCACAAAATCTAATACCTTCTTAGTGCCAATTTAAATTAAATTGTTTTACCAATTGGACCAATGATATTGTTATCGTGTTTCTAATCCCCTCCAGCCACTTCGCGAAAGTACTTTTTGAAGTTCGAAGAAGATAAAAAATATCAAAAGATGAGATTCATTAAGAATTAAACTAAACAATAAGTCTGCTGACACAATACATTTCACGATTGTTGAAATGACATGTTATGATTAGTTTACAATAAAATGAATGTTGAAGATATATAGTTATATATGAAAGTGATATTGTACTAATCACAATTTGACACCTCAACAAATTGTGAAATTTTGTAGTGATATAAAACTTACTTAAAAGAAAATCTTCACTAGCTTAAAGTATCACATTTCTTAATAAATGAGCCAAACTATTAGGTATACGTTTCAAATGAATCTATTTCATATTTTAAATTAAATATCATAAATTTAAAGGTATTTTTAGTGTCACATCATTTAAAATTTTAAATGACGTCTGTACACCATCAAACCTATAAAATGAAATCTTAAACATTAAGTTCATTTTCCATTCTCAATGAAAATACAGAGATCCTATTCTAACAACCAGACCATAACTTTGACAATTTGAGACATTCTCTTTTCTAATATAATTAAGGTGGAAGTGATATGCTAACTTAGAAAAGTTCACCAGCAACTAACCTAAGTTGTTAATTTGCTTAATAAAATTTATCTAATTAATTTGAGGGAAGTATGCATTCGAGATTTGGTAGAGGTTGATGGAAATGGCAAAACAAGCAAGTGTTTGGTCAATATTGCATTCACATACAAAAGAAAAAAAGGAAGAATGAGATCTTTGTTGAATGGAACTTTTGGTGTAGCAATTGGGTTAAAGTTAAGGACTAAACCTATTACACATGCCTGTTATCTATTACAAACATTATTTTTTTGAATTGAAATCATGAGTTGAAGGCACGATTCACAATTTTAGTTCAAAAAAAGGTGTGTATGGTAATATGTGTTTAACAAATAATAGCCTAAATTTAATATCGATGATTGTTCTAAACCAAGAACCAATTTTGGAGAGGCAGGAAGGTTAATTTCCATAAAAGAAAAAGTAGGTTAATTACTTAATTAGTGAAGACCTAGGGGAGTACCTATTAGGTTTCTCATCAATTGTGAAGATGATTGAGAAATTTAGTTGTTACATTTTTTACTTCCAAAATTACCCCTAATTTAATTAAGGCGTAAATGCATTTTTGGTCCCTACATTTTGAGCCGATTCTCGATTTGGTTCCTAAATTAATTTTGCTCCTAGGTTAGTCCTTGATTTCAGAAAATATTTTTTATTTTGGTCCCTATTATCAACCTAGTAATAGAAAAATTTGAGGTGGCAAACGGAATGCACTATTTGCACAGTAAATGCTAACGTGGCTAATAAAATAATATTAAAAATTTTGATTAGGCATTTTTTAAGTGCCATGTCAGAATTTAAAATGCCACACCAGCATATAAATTTATAAAAAAATAAAAACAAAAAATTTTAATTTCTTGATTTTAATTTAAACTGAAAAAATTAAAAACGAAAAAGCTTTATCAATTTTTAAATTTGATAAAAAAAATTTATAACAATTTTCTAAAATTTTCTTAGTCAACCAGTATTACATCACAAAAATTAAAATTTCCAATTTTTAGACAAAAAAAGGGAAAAAAAATCAACCTAATACTTTATTAAATAAAAAAACTTATTATAAAAAAAAAAAAACCAAAGTCAAAAACCTAACCCAAATATCTCTCTCTTCCCCTTGAATTCTCTCACTCTTCGTTTCTCTCTTTGATTTGCTCCACTCCAAACCCTCTGCTCCAAACCGAGAGACCCATGGCAAAAGACACCAAGCTCCAAACCCAGACACTCATGGCCAAATAAATCAACACTCTTTCTTTGATCAACCTAGAAACCCACCTTGTTCTTCTTGATCGAGTTCATGAATTCTTTGGGGACTCTCTTTATGTCGTCGTGCATGTCGTAGCACTTGGAGTAGATTGGCATGTGCATCGCCTCCATTGCACGAGACCAGAGTCACCGCATCGGAGCTCCGTTGCCAGGTCGAGGCATGTGGGTCATAGATCAGGTCTGGTAAAGGGTTACGAAATTGAAGGAGATGATTTTTTATTTATTTATTTTGGTGTTTGGCTACTAAGAGGGTGGGGAAAAGAACCAATCAGATCACTCTCTCTTTGACCTGGGTTTGTTTTTCCCTGTGGGTGTTGATTTGTTTTAAATTTCTAGGTTTGGTTTTTTCATGTGGGTTTGATGATTTTTCTGGGTTAGAGGTTTCGGGGTTTGATGATTTTTCTAGATTAGAGGTTTAATGATTTTTTCTGGGTTAGAGATTTAATGATTGTAATATGGAACTCGAGCTTACCAAACTTGAGTTCCATATTACAAGAAACTCGAGCTTGGTAAGCTCCAGTATTGTAGAAGAAAAATAAACAACATTTTATTTACAAAGAACTCGAGTTTGGTACGCTTGAGTATTATGTTGCATAGAACTCAAGTTTAGCAAGCTCAAGTACTACATTATTTTTTTTAATTGCGCAAATTCCAAGTCAGCAGTGCCACGGTGGGGACTCTCTAGGAACTTGAGTTGATTGAACTCGAGTACTATTTAGAACTCGATTTTGAGAAATTCAAGTACTAAAAAAATGATAGATTGCTAAATATTTCCGAAACAGTATTAGTTTGCTACAAAATTTGTCAAAACGTGGTATTTAGCTATTTTCACCAACAATTTGGTCACTAAACAATAAAAGATTTCTTATGAAAAAACCAGAACTTTGGGCCATGTTTGGTAAAGTAGTTAAATAACATATTTTTTGTTTTTAAATAACATTACATACATTTTCATCTACATATATTTCAAAAAATATAAACAATATTACTTAACCTCCTTTACCAAAGAAGTCCAGCTCACGGTTTTGTCAAAGACTCAAGAGCTCAATGAATGAGCTATGTCATTTCCTGTCACAAAAGTGTTTTGGTTTTTGAAAATTGGTGTTAAGCGTGTCTTTTTTTTTTTTTCAAGATATGGAGAGAAATATGCGGGCGATGAGAGCAAAAGAGACCTGATTGCTTGTGCATCACGCTCAATCTCATTGATGACTGATTAAAAAAAGCAGCTCAGCCAAACAAGAAATGCCGTTTTGCAAATTATTGCTATCTTTGTGGATTGGATTCTATAGTCAGAGAATCTTTGAAATAATACACCCTTACTTCCTAGCTTCATTCAATTCATCAATTGTGGGGTGAATGAAATCCTTCTTTTTGTCTTCTCATGTGGATGTACCTGCATGTATAATAATGTATTTATTAGATTTTATTATTTTATTTAAAAATGAATAAATATGGATTTATCGCTAAGAACATTTGTATTACCTTGTCCAAAAATTTATTTTTATTTTAGATAAGAATCTACTTTTTTTTTTTATTTTTATATAACCATTATTTATTATATTGTCTATTTTATTAAAATATTAAAATTTCATGATATTTTAGTTGTTTATCTATCTTCACACATCATTAACTCCATCCACTTTATTTAGTGGTAGCTCTATAAATTTTTTTAAGATGATCATTAAGAAATTTTAATTAAACAAAATTTAATAAAAAGATAATTTAAATATATTGAGTTGTTAACACAAAAAAAAAAAAATGTAATTACATTAAGCTTTACAATTTCATTCAACAAGTTTTCATATTTCAAAATTATTACAAGATAATTCATTATCATTTGTCATTATATGTTATCAATGTGGGTAGATGTGACTATTTTATTTTGTTATGTTTATATAACATTTTTATTTTTATATAGTTGTCATTATTTGTTTGTAATCAAATTTGTAATATTTTTATTATCTCTAATAAATTAAAAAAGTAATGAAAATATTACAAAATTGATTACTTATTACATATTAATGGGTAGGGACTACTTTAAAAATTGAGGAGGTTTAAAGGAAAATAATAGAAAAATGTCATTTAGTTAAATCACATGATTCACATTCAAATCAAATATGTGGCCGAGAGCAAAAGAGTAAAAATGAAAAGTCTAGTAATGCAAAAAATTACATAATTTCTTTGCCTCTTAATATTTGAAATAAAATATTAAGAGACAAAGAAATTACATAATTACAGATTTTATATTTTAAAAATAAAATAAGCATTCTTTGAAAGTATTTTCACAAAACAAATTTTGAAAGCTTAGATAATTTGATACAATTATTAATCTATTTTTTCCTATATATTGTAAAATTATAACTAAAACATTTCACCACTTCAAAATTTTATGAATTTTTACTACGAGTAACTCTTTATATCATCGAGAAACTATAAATAACAATTTATTATTATATGAACCGACAAATTTTTAGTAAGAAAATGACTGAGAGTGTGAAAACTGGAAAGTTTGACAGAAATAATAGAAAAACTTCAAATGTGTGGGACGACAGCAAAAGAATAAAAAAGATCAGACCTTATTACTTGTGCATCACGCTCAATCTCGGATTGAGATCCCGTGCAATACCTAGGGTATTGCAGGGGGTGCAATAGCTATTATATCAGCCTTTTGATTTAATCCAATAGTTGTAAAGAGTTGCCACGTCATTGATCCGTGCCTCACCAATTTTTTACTCCACTTTCTCGCCCTTTCTCTTTCAGATTCACAAACTTTCAAAATTTTGCTCTCTTCCACCAAATCTTGCTGTACATGGGACACCAGCGTCGATTCTCCATGACCATGGCTACAACTGGAAGCCTCCAAGGCTCACACAACCACCACCGGCAGTGCTTGCTGGCCTGACCTTCTCCTCTCTTTAGGTCTCTGTTTTTTCGCTCTCTCAAGTCCAGTCGTGGCCAAGCTTCTTGGTTGCACCGCGACACCACCATTTCTGGTAATGCTTCTCACCATATATACCACCATTGGTTTAAATATAACAATAATTCATTTTCATCATTCGGGTTTGGCAGTAACTCAATGTTCTAGTTTATTTTAATGTTGATTTTAGAAATACACAAAAGATGTTTGTGAAAATGTTTGATAGAAACTTTGAAGTAATGTTAAGCTCACTGATGATAAAAATAATTAGGGTTTTTGTCAATTTCTGTTGTTTTGGTATATGGGTTTTTTTTCCCCTCTTGTTTGCTCACCGATTTTGGGTAAAAGGGATGAGATTTACTCTTCTAATAATGTGACTTCATTTATGCATACTTGCTGGATATGTGCGCTTTAGTCTGGTCAAATATTGCATGATAGGCTCTTACTTGTTACTTATGGATCAATGTCCCCTGGTATTTTTATAGTACCTTTTATATTCTCTACTTAGAAAAACATGATTATGTATAAACCATGGCGGTGCTTTTGTCTTGCTGCTGAAATTGTAGTGTTCAACCGTGGCTTCTGGTCATTTCTTAAGGTGTATTCTTCTTTATACACATCTACATGGCGATTAGTTCATAATCAAAGACAATCAAGTTTATTTTCTTTTATAGAGTTCTATTATCTTTTATTGGTTTTTTTTCTGTCTGAATTCCCCTTTTATTAGCTAGTATTTTTTTGTTGGCACAAATATTTTGTCTTTACATTCTTGTATTTGGGTTTCCTTTAGTTGCAGAGAAAATTTATAGATGACTAGCACCTTATGCATGGTCAAATGTTAGACACTCTTTTACCTCTCAAGGATTCATTAGCTCATAAAAATTATTCAATGTTCATGTGTTTGAGATTTTGTCTATTTCTTCTGTATTGTGCAAAAGTGAGAGCAACAAGAACATTTTACTAATACCTCTGTCTTGTTATTGTTTCCTTTGTTTTCTTAATAATTTTTTCTGTTATTGATGTTTCATCTTTATATTGTACTAGGGGAAAGGAATTAGAGAAAACAATCAATGCTTTGGATTTTAGACTTTTCATGACTGCATAGCCTAGGAAATGAAATAAAAACTTCTTTCAGTTAGCTTATTGCTTGTTATTACTTGTTAGTTTACTTAAACTGTTAGCCTGAATATCTTAATTTTTTCTCATAAACTTTATTTTCATGTAGATACCATTCATTGGATCTCATTCCGTACTTGGGAGGGTAGTTGTTGTGAATGCTAATCCTGATGATTTGGAAGCATGAATGTCCATTGGTTTAAAGCTACATGTATCTCTATAGGATCTAGCCGACTATTGTTTTTTGTTTTTTGCTTGGTGAGGTGTGCGTGCAACAGAAGACTCCTCAAAACAATTTGGAAACCAACTTTGGCATATCAACTCCTGAATAAGTGGAGTGTTATGGCAAATTTAATTTGTATAAGAGGCTTTCTCTCTTGGGGTTACAAACTGCAGTTAATACAATTAGAGAAGTGTTGTGGTTTGATTCTTGTTAACAAGAAAAAAATTTAGCCTTTGCTGGCCATCTTGTATTTATCTCCATATACAGCTTTGTCAACAATAATGAGGACATCTTGTATTTATCATCATATATCTTGAGAAGTACGAAATGGACTTGTTCTGGGTAGCTGGTGTTGTGTTTTTGCTTTTTGTTGTTGCTACGGAATTGAATAACTGAGCAATTTGTTGCATCTTCATGTTGTAGTTGATTTTGTGCTGCTAAGTTGATTTTGTGTTGACAAATATATGTAATGTATACAATTTTGTTTATGTTATACGCTTTCTTAATGCATTTCGAATTTTTAACTAGACTAAATGGAATTGTTTTTTGTGCATGAATTTGCTTGGAGCAACTGAACAAGTACTAAAATTGATAATAACTCAAAAACACAAATTATATCAAAGTGCTTACATGACTCTTATTCTTTTAAAAACAAGGAACACATATCAAGAGTCTTCAAAGGATGCTTGGCCAATTTTACAATCAAAATTTAATTCAAGAGAGTAGACAAGAAACAAATCTTCCCATCATCTTTGACCACAAGGCCATATAACAATAGTTTTGTTGAAATATACACTTTAACAAGAAACAAATCTTCCCATCATCATATATTCATAATACATAAATCCCACAAAAGAAAAGAAGAAGAAGAAGGTCTTGTAAGCTTCTTGATCAAGTTCTTCTACAAATGAAATTATAAGTTTATAACTAAGCCACACATCACATGCATAAAATTAAGCAAAGTAAACCTTTTAAATTTAAAGAAGCCTATATAACCTCTTTGGCACTCAGTGTTCCAATTTAAAAGCATTATTTATTTATTTATTTTCAACTTTTACATATATTTAACATATCTTGGAATTACAACTTCCCCCAGCCCTCCATAGGTTCTGCTAGCATTAATATTTCCAATTCTTAAAGAGATTAGTTGTTCTACTCTTGACAGAGAGCCCCTTTTACTTCCACCCATGTACTCAAAATGGAATTTCAACAAGCATGTTGTTCATGTGTATATGTAAGAATCTAGGGAAACAAAAATCACAATGTGGCCAACAACTTCATTTTAATCATTGGATAATCCTTTAACACAAAAACCAAAATTTTGATTTCCATCTCTTTGTGGGTGCATTTTGCACAAATTATCTAGAAACTCTTTGACCTGTGCTACTCCATGTTCAAGAGAAAAAAATGGTCATATATGTAGCAATAAGCTAACTGAAAGAAGTTTTTTCATTTCCTAGGCTATGCAGTCATGAAAAGTCTAAAATCCAAAGCATTGATTGTTTTCTCTAATTCCTTTCCCCTAGTACAATATAAAGATGAAACATCAATAACAGAAAAAATTATTAAGAAAACAAAGGAAACAATAACAAGACAGAGGTATTAGTAAAATGTTCTTGTTGCTCTCACTTTTGCACAATACAGAAGAAATAGACAAAATCTCAAACACATGAACATTGAATAATTTTTATGAGCTAATGAATCCTTGAGAGGTAAAAGAGTGTCTAACATTTGACCATGCATAAGGTGCTAGTCATCTATAAATTTTCTCTGCAACTAAAGGAAACCCAAATACAAGAATGTAAAGACAAAATATTTGTGCCAACAAAAAAATACTAGCTAATAAAAGGGGAATTCAGACAGAAAAAAAACCAATAAAAGATAATAGAACTCTATAAAAGAAAATAAACTTGATTGTCTTTGATTATGAACTAATCGCCATGTAGATGTGTATAAAGAAGAATACACCTTAAGAAATGACCAGAAGCCACGGTTGAACACTACAATTTCAGCAGCAAGACAAAAGCACCGCCATGGTTTATACATAATCATGTTTTTCTAAGTAGAGAATATAAAAGGTACTATAAAAATACCAGGGGACATTGATCCATAAGTAACAAGTAAGAGCCTATCATGCAATATTTGACCAGACTAAAGCGCACATATCCAGCAAGTATGCATAAATGAAGTCACATTATTAGAAGAGTAAATCTCATCCCTTTTACCCAAAATCGGTGAGCAAACAAGAGGGGAAAAAAAACCCATATACCAAAACAACAGAAATTGACAAAAACCCTAATTATTTTTATCATCAGTGAGCTTAACATTACTTCAAAGTTTCTATCAAACATTTTCACAAACATCTTTTGTGTATTTCTAAAATCAACATTAAAATAAACTAGAACATTGAGTTACTGCCAAACCCGAATGATGAAAATGAATTATTGTTATATTTAAACCAATGGTGGTATATATGGTGAGAAGCATTACCAGAAATGGTGGTGTCGCGGTGCAACCAAGAAGCTTGGCCACGGCTGGACTTGAGAGAGCGAAAAAACAGAGACCTAAAGAGAGGAGAAGGTCAGGCCAGCAAGCACTGCCAGTGGTGTTCGTGTGAGCCTTGGAGGCTTCCAGTTGTAGCCATGGTCATGGAGAATCGATGCTGGTGTCCCACGTACAGCAAGGTTTGGTAGAAGAGAGCAAAATTTTGAAAGTTAGTGAAACTGAAAGAGAAAGGAAGTGAAAGGGAGTGAAAGGGCGAGAAAGTGGAGTAAAAAATTGGTGAGACACGGATCGATGACGTGGCAACTCTTTACAACCGTTGGATTAAATCAAAGGCTGATATTACAGCTATTGCACCCCGTGCAATACCCTAGGTATTGCACGGGATCTCAATCCCTCAATCTCATAGTCATTAACGTGAACCTACAGCTCAGCCAAACAGAAGTGCTCACCTCACCTTCCCAACGTCATACAAATTATTGCTATCTTCTTGTTCTACAGCAGAGTGTCAGAATCCTTGAAATAAAACCATTGGCGTTTACTACAGACTGGTAATATTTCTTTCTCCTAATGGGAGACTCGTCAGGCACTCTGCTCTCTTAACTCTCAGGGTGTCACATGGACAAACTTGTCTAGGAGCTCAATATGAAAGGTAAAAGAGAGTCAAAAAAATTAAGGCGCTGCATAATGACAATTGGTGATCACATTGTTCCCATACAACCTTTTTCCCTCGGCTTTTGCTCTCTTCCTTCAGATGACATTACTCATAACCCAACCTCCCCATTCACACTCATCTCACCCACCTCTCTGAACCAACATAAAATCACTTCCTTGACTTTTACACTCATCTCACCCACCTCTCTGAACCAACATAAAATCACTTCCTTGACTTTTTCTGAGACCCAGCCTTTATATCAAACTCCAGTGGTGTTGTTCATATCATAATCTCACGCGTGGGGCACGGTTGAGAGAAGAACCCATCCAAGCAAAGACCTAGCACCACCAACATCGTCATCTCTCACCTGCGCCGACATCAGTCAGTTCATCAGCTCCGACCTCTGTCCAGGTGACCACATTTTCTCTCTCTCCCTCCGTAAACCCACCTAGCTCTGTTTTGTGTTCCTCTAAATTTCAATGTTTGTATTTCAAAGTTTTTGTTCAGGTGTTCTGTTTTGATTTTGTTTGTATTTCAATGTTTTTTTCAATTTCTCTAAACATTGATGGGTTTTGTAAAATAATCGACTTTGTCTGTGATGAAATGTGGATTGAGAAACTTTAATTCGTGTATATGTTATGGGTTATTGTATGGGTCAGCACTGGTTTATGCTAAAAATCCCATCTTTTTGTGATTTTGTTTGCCATTGGGTGTGCTGAGTTTTTAATAATTATTTCGTTACTTCTGTCTCCCTTCTTTTCTTCATATTGATGGTTTATCAGAAATTTCCTATTTTGAAGCACTCCCTTATAATCACTTGAAGGGACTCTGTGTGTGCTTTATTATAAATTCAATATCTATGGTCATTTCTTCTTGACAAGAGTGGCTGCTTTCTTTCTAATAGCAAAGTGTACAACTGGGTTTATTCTTTCTCTTGGATCAGATTGAGCCATCACTTTTATTTTGTAACTTTGTTTTGTAATTCTATAAAACTTGAGGTTGCATCCTCTGGATTTGTTATGCGGCAATTTTAAAAGTTATCCAACTGAGAAAATACCTGAGCATGTAATATTGAATGATACATATTTGTTACACTTTGTAGCCTCACAGATTTCAGAAAGTTATCTTAGTAAGGAAATGATTTTTATTCTCTCTCGTAGATTGTCTGCTTTTGTAGTTTTTAGCATAAGTGTCATGTTTACTTCCTAGCGTAAATCTGACCAAGGTTATCATACACAGCAATTGGTTTTTGTGGAAATTGTTTCCTGAAGTTGCAAGATTTTGTAGTTTTGAGAGTAGACAGTGGTGGAGACTACTTCTACGAAGAACCAATAAGGGTCTAGTTGGTTTAGACCACCACTTAAAATATTTCTAAAGAAAATTTGATTGAAGCTCAGAACCGGATAGAATGTATTAATTACAACCTGGGATTATTAACGACAAATAACTTTGATTAGTTTCTATGCATTACTCCATAACATGGTGTTTAAATTAAATATAACATGTTTGCCATTTACTTGATTAAACTATAGTTTATTTGATTAAAGAAAAATAAGGCTGCCTGGTAGCAGATCTGGATTCAGGCAAGAAATGATACATATTGTTTCCTTGATTAAACTATAGTTTATTAATTACAAGAAATGTATGTTTTTTTTTTTTTTGGTATATATATATATATATATATATTGTTTCCTGGATATGTAAACAAATTAGATTGTTTACAATGCACAGGTTATGTCAAAGCATTGTTGATAACGTACAGGTTATGTCAGAATGTTGATATTTATGTATTTGATTAGTTATTTATGTCAAAGCATTGTTGATAATGCACAGGTTATTTATGTATTTGATATATATATCCAATGTGTATGTGAAGATATCACTATTAAAGCAATTAAGGCCTCTTTATTTATGTATTTGATGAGTTTATAAAATAGTTTTGGTGACATTTATGTATTTGATATATATATCCAATGTGTATGTGAAGATATCACTATTAAAGCAATTAAGGTCTCTTTATTTATGTATTTGATGAGTTTATAAAATAGTTTTGGTGACATTTGTGAAAATGTTGATATTTCAGTAATGCTGTTTGCAGGTGATGGGCCTTCAGGATATGGAGGCAGAAGTATAGAGAAGGAAATGGAAAAGAAAAAACCACAAACCTTTCTCTTACATTCGGTGTGTGTGTGTCTGTGGAGATAGGAAGACAAAATAGTGTTTTGGGTGAAAGGAAAGAGAAGAGGACATGCGCGATAGGAAACCAAACTTCTGACCCCTGCAGGCTGTGGGCTCCACCGAAAAGTGAAAAAATTGAGTACTGAGATGTGGGGCACGGTTTTGAGATATTGGAGCCAAACAAAAATTTTCAGTTTTGGGTTTTGAGTGAGATAGAGTTTTGAGAAATGAGTGATGTTTTTGAGTTATGTGTTTTGAGTTTTGAGATACTTCCAATCCAAACACCATCTTAGACACCCAAAAATGAAAATGGCTGTGCAATTTGTAATGCGAATTACTATTTTAGTTCTGCTGACATATGAATTAGCAGAAGCAGAAGCAGCAGCAGCATGTTATAGTAGTTGTGGAAATCTTGAAATTCCATACCCGTTTGGAATCGGACCTCATTGCTACATGGACAAGATGTTCGAAGTTGTTTGCAATGGAACTGGCAGCTCTGTTAAAGCCTTCTTAACTAGTATTGACAAGGAGGTGCTGCAAATCAATATTAGTAGCGGTGCCTATAATTCTTATCCTACGGTTCAGGTCCAAATGCCAATCATATATTCGAACGGTTGTTCGAGCTCGGGAAGTGGTGAAGCTTTGAACATTTCAGGAAGTCCCTTTAACTTCTCCTTCGATTATAACACATTCATTTCTGTTGGCTGTGACAACTTTGCAACAATAACCGGACTTGGTCCTGTGGTTTTTGGGTGCAAATCGCATTGCAATAAAGGCAATATTGTCGAAGGAACTAGATGCTCCGGTTTCAACTGCTGCCAGTCAGAATATTTCCCTATAAACCAGCAAGAATTTCATGTAGAATTCAGAAGTATCAGTGAATCAAAAGTAAGACAGGAAGAAGAGTGCAAGTATGCTTTCCTAATGGACCAAAATTGGTTAAAGTCAAACAAACCAGATCCCTCTTCTGTGCAATACTGGGAAACCGTTCCCGTAGTGCTGGAATGGGCGATATCAAAGCGGACCAAAAACTCACGAGACATGTTTGAATCCCACAAGAACCTAAGCGATGTCAGTTGTTCTTTCTCAGACGAGGACATGGACTTCGACAGCTTTACTTGCGAATGTGCTTACGGATACCAAGGAAATCCTTATCTTCCCAGGGGATGTAAAGGTAAGTAAAACCAGTTTTATATTTCTTTGTTTTTTCTTCTAAAACTTGTTTTTTTTTTGATAAAATATTATTTTGGTTCCTAAATTTTAAAAAGATCATTTTTTATCTCTAAACTATAGAAAAGTTCTTCTTTCATTTCTAAACTATTGAAAATATTTTATTTTTGTCCTTAAACTTTAAAAAAGATTTATTTTTTATTTTTTTATCCCTAAACTATTAAATTTTTTTTTTATACCTATTTTTGTTCCAAAACTATTGGAAAAACTATTTACAAAGTATAAGAATGAAATTTTTTTTTTTTTAAAGTTTAGGAATGAAAAACAAATTTTTGATAAAATTTAAAGACAAAAATAATATTTTACCCTTTTTTTTAATAGTCCATCCATTTTACCCCCACATAATAACTTGCCTAACTCATGGACCATTAAAAAAGTCTAACATCTATTTTTTTTTTTGGTAACAGCTATTTTCTGTGTATTACTAACTTTGCTTTTTGAGAAATAATGCTTGGTGTTTTGTTGGAATGGTTACTAAAGAGTAATTATATTAAATAAAATCATGGTTGGTTACGTTAAGAAGGGGGATAAAAGATAATCAACTGGGGTGGTTGCCAAAAGATAGATAGAGTTTGATTACAAATTTGGTTGCAGTCTAACGCTACAACTTCTACTAAAAAAAAACTTAATATGACTTCATATTTTGAAAATCTTAAATTGCATATTATTTGTGTTTTTAACTCATGTTAAATTTTTGTGTCAATCATATATTATTTAGTATTCAATCCATAAGCATATTTTTTTATAAATAATTTTAGATTACAAAAAACTTGAAATTTAATCATTTGATTGATGATATAGCTATTAATCTTTGATTTTCTGAAAATTTTGCAAGCATGGATGATATATAAGAAAAAAAATGTAATTCAATGGTGAATTTGTTAAAATTCATATCCAATAAAAAAAATATTAAGTGAAGTTGTAGCCTTAAATGTATAAAGTTTGTTATCAAACTTTGTCCCTTAAGATATGGCCGAAGAACTATGATCCATCTTTGAAATAGAGATTATCCATTTTATAGGTTAATTTTCTTTTAAAAATTTTTTGAATTATACATAATACCATGTTATTTTAAAGGAGAAAATATCATTTTGGTTCACACATTTTGGAGTTATTGTCAATTTGATCACAACATTTTTGTAGTAGCCAATTTGGTCCCTAATATTTTCAACTTGCAGAAATTTGGTCCCAAGTTTCAACTGTCAACTCATTAACAAAAATTAATGGTAAATTGAAAATAACATAAACCAAATTAACTGCTATTGAAATATAGAGTTCAAATTAACAGTTACCAAAATACATGCTTGGTACTCTTGAAACCTTTGTTGCCTATATGAGAGAGCACCAAATTGTGCCCAAAATTTTAATGAATTTAATAATTTGTCCGTCATCCTAGATATAAATGAATGCAAAGAATAATATGTATGTAAACATCAAAATGCACAAAAAAAATTTAATGAATTTATTAATTTGTTTGTTATCTTATTCCTATCAGATATAAATGAATGCGAATCAAAGAATTTGGACCAATGTCCCTACTATTTAGAGTGTGAGAATATAGAAGGCAGTTTCAATTGCAACAAGCGAAAGTCTCCAGACTCTCCACTGAGGTTAGCCATTATAGGTATGTTCCTATTCCTGTTAAATTTGTAAAATGTTAACGAATGCAGAGTATTAGTTTAGTAATTATTTTTAGAAATATTTTATGAAAAAATGATAAAACAATTAATTTTATTGTCAACTTTTTATATTTCTCATGAAAATAATATTAAAACTTTCTTAATATAATTTATTAATAATTATCCTATGAACCCCGTTAACATGACTAAAAAATAATATCATGGATATGTTACTAAGATGCGCTATACCCTATGGCACAAGATTCATGACATTTAAGAGGGAAGGTACAACTGATTTGTACTTCTAGTTTATTGGTTTTTCTTAACTCAAAAGATCATGACAGACAGGGAATGACTTGATTCTACTTTCTGAGATGGTTCACGGAATAATTTTTTTTTTTTAATTTTAAAAAAAGACTATATTTCATACACTTTTAGTTTACTAAATTAAATGCACGTGTAGAAAATGAAGTACGTAAAAAGTCAATTAGCTTTAAATTTCTGTTCTCTTGGCAATCTATCACTAAAAGATATAGGCATACATCCTCTAACTTGATAGTTTCAGACTATTGGTTGAATTGCATTACTCATCACTCTTCTATATTTTTTCACGAAAATTACAAATTTATCTAGAAAAAATAAATTTTCTCTTTAAAGCTGTACAATTCCTCATTTCAATTTAGATTTTTGAATCTATTAATTATTATATAAATTTTTTTTGTACACCTTACTATTGTATAAAAGAGGACAACAGGTGTTCACCGAACTGCTCAAACGCACGACCACACCCATACCAACTAAAACTGCACACAAAATGAAGTAGCCACATTGCACCACAATTGATCCATGACAACCTCATCTTTTTCACCCTTTGTTCACGAGAAAGGGGTCAAGAATCTCACTTATTAATTGTTTTGATAATAGTCAACATATATAAAAAAAACATAGCATATTAGTGGTGATCAGGGAAACAGATGAATCTTAAAAGAGTGTATCAAGAAAGGAAAAATTAACAGATGCCCTAAGGATATTTTTTAGGGAAATGTTTTAGGGAAGTTTTTATGGGAAAAAAAAAATTAATGTTTTGATAGTTTTTTCTATTTTCCATAAAAGTTGTATCAAATTTTTTCTAAAATATTTTATTAACAATTACTTTAATGACATCCATTAAGCTTTCAAGAAAAAAATGACATCCATTAATATAACCCTATTAAAAATGGGTCATGTTAAGGAAAGATTAAGGAGAAGATGGGAGGTGTTAAATATTGGAAGAAAGTATAAAGGATAAATGAGTGAAGGATTTTGGTTAGTCCCGAAAAATAGTATAGGTTGATTTTAGTGATGAGCAGTAGTATACAAATAATTTGTTTTTGGAATTTAATTTTATAAGAATTCATCAATTTAAGGCAGGACTGACCTAGGGACATGTTGAAAAGTTAGATAATCGACAAAATATCTCAATCTCACAAGTCCCTTACTGTGCCATTTAAAAAAAAAAAAAAAAAAAAGCTCTACACCATTGAACTGTTTCCTGAAAAATCAGGTACTTGACAGTAATTTTTTTTTAAAGAAATTAATTAGGAGGTAACACTTATTTAGGCTGTGCATATTGTGAGAACATATTAATTAATGTAAAATAAAAAAAAGTTGGCAACTTTTAGCAGGAAAGATGTTTTCAAATCATCGTAATTATGTTCAAATCTATTTACACTTAACTCATATTTTTATATAGCCTAAATTTAGGCCGATGTTTCTAACCTTAAAAATAAAAATAAAAATTAGGTTGATGTGATATTTCTATTTTATTTGTTTGATGTATGCAGTTATTTGTCCGAGCTTTGGGCTATTGTTTTTACTCCTTATTATTTGGTGGTTATACAAAGTGATAAAGAAAAGAAACAAAATCAAGCTCAAGCAAAAATTCTTCAAAAGGAATGGTGGTTTGTTATTACAACAACAATTATCTTCAAATGAAAACAACGTTCAGAAGGCAAAATTATTCAATTCAAAAGAGTTGAAAAATGCAACTAATTGTTTTAATGAAAATAGAATACTTGGTAAGGGTGGACAAGGTACAGTTTATAAAGGAATGTTAATTGATGCAAGAATTGTGGCAATTAAGAAGTGCAACAAAGTGGATGAGGGAAATCTTGAACAATTCGCTAATGAGATTATCATTCTTTCACAAATCAATCATAGAAATGTGGTTAAACTACTCGGATGTTGTCTAGAGACAGAAGTTCCTTTGTTAGTTTATGAATTCATTCCTAACGGCACACTTTTTCAGTATCTCCATGAAGAAAATGAAGATTTTCCATTGCTAACATGGGATATGCGCTTAAGAATTGCCACAGAAATCGCGGGAGCTCTATCATACTTACACTCAGCAGCTTCACTACCCATTTACCATCGAGACATAAAATCTTCAAACATACTCCTTGATGAGAAATATAGAGCAAAAGTAGCAGACTTTGGCACTTCAAGATCAGTGACCATTGACCAAACTCATGTAACCACTCTAATATATGGCACTTTTGGGTATTTGGATCCAGAATATTTTCAAACGAGCCAATTTACAGAAAAGAGTGATGTTTATAGTTTTGGAGTGGTCCTTATTGAGCTTTTAACAGGAGAAAAACCAGTTTCTTTGACAAGATCACAAGAAGGTCGAAATCTATCTACATATTTTGTTCATTCATTAAAAGAGAACCGCCTCTTTGATATACTCGATACTCAAGTAAGTAAGGTTTGTAATAAAGATGAAGTCATAGTAATTGCTAACCTTGCAAAAAGATGTGTGCACTTGAATGGAAAGAAACGACCTACAATGATGGAGATCATGATGGAATTAGAGGGAGTTCAAAAAGTTTCTACTGCCCAACTAAATTTTGAAGAACTTGAATATGTTAGAAATGAAGAAATGGGGCTGCGGAATGACGTTTCAGTTTTAGCAAGTTCATGCTTAGAATCAGGTTCAGCTTCATCATCAGACGTCTTGCCACTTTTATCCATCTAATCGGATTGATTAAAAACTATGAACTTATTCATCTTTGTTTTATGTTGTAAGCTATTATCAAATCATATTCCTATTTTTAAACTCCTACTACTAGAGTTGCAGTAATGATATTATATCTTTGTTTGGTTTTGTTTAGGTCCTTTTGGTAATGACATGGGATGTATAATTTTAATTGTTTGCTTTTATGATAATTTTAATTGTATAATTTTAGTATTTAGAGGGTTTAGCAAACTTCGATTGTAAAGTGTTTTGAAACTATTTTACACAGCTGGTAACCAAATTGGTAAAAAGCTTTTTAGATGCGAGAAATGACAAAAGATGTCATAACAAGATATAAAGAGTTTTTGGCTCAAATGGCACCTCTTGGTTTTTTCTATAAAGATAGCTAAGGTTTAAATTCCCCATTCCTATTGTAAGTTGTAACTATCAAATTGTCAAAAGACGTTTTATATATTAGTACTTGAACCTAATTAATTCAATAATAATAATAATTTTTTATTATTCTTCTTATTATTTTGCTCTCGCTCTCTCTCTTAAAAATTAGTGGTCATTGAGTATCTTAAAAGAAAAAAAAAAAAAAAAGAATGGATAGTTATGCCAATGCATTATTTTTATTAAAAAAATGGAATAGCGCCCTTAAGAACTTTAGTACTAACATTTAAACATTCTACTTCATTAGCCAAAACTATTTTTAGCTTTTAAGGAACCCCTATGTTCCTTTTGGCCTTGGTGTAGTAAGTAGAGTTTCAATTGTAAAGCTTTATTAGTAGATTTCTGTTTTATGTTAGAATTTCAATTGACAACTCTTTAGCATTTGAGTGTTTTGCTCTTTAAATTTGTGTATTTTTAAGGCAAGAGACTTGTATTTTAATTAGAATATCTTGATGTTTCCATTTTTTATTTGTTTGTTTGTTTGTTGTTATTTGTGGTAATGCATTAGAAGCTCTTTGTTTTGATAAATTTTGGACCTTCTCAAGTTTAGTAAGGTTACTCTTATGTTGTTACATAGTACACACTATACTAACTAGCTTTTAACTTGTGTTTCTACACAAAAATATTGAATAATAGTAATAATGAAGGTAATTTTAGCTTTCTTACTGAGTAATATAAATAGGTCACTTGACACAAAATTAAACTATATTTATAAGCTAATTTGGATTTTGAATATACATTGACTTTAATATATGATTTTCTCATGTGTTGTAATTTGATCTCACTTTTCTAGGAATAGTTGCCGACTCTAGTGATGCATGGGAAAATTTTGCATAATGGTATTGTGGGCCAGAAAATTCATGGCCCAGGCCCGCTCTATATATCAAGGCCCAGGACCTGAGGAAACCTATTGTCAAGGATAAGCTTAATGCACGGATAGGATAAGTGAAAAGACTGCCCCTACTGTAGTGGGGAACTCTGTGCCTGACAAGCCCCTATTCTTGACCAAGCAATTCAACCTTTACGTCTACTCCCAACCACTTGAGGTACGGGCTGATAGGACAAGTCCTCTGCCCCGAAGGTAAAGCTTACACGTGGACCCTAAAGAGAGGGAAAAATACGAGTATAAAAAGAAATGAAAGCCAAGAGACAAAAGGGGGGGAGGAAGGGGAAGAACTCGATGCTCCTCGGACTAAGTCCGAGGAGTCCAACCCCTCAGGCTACATCGTTGTATGGCCCGGACATTCAGGCCGAACCACCTCCTACGTGAGCTCCCTCCCCAAAGTCAGGACCGGACCGTCGCCCCGTGATCAAAGGCAGGCCTTTTAAGCCCACTCTCTACAAATCATATTGTGAGGGATCTTTCACGTGCGAGCCCAACATCATTATTGGGCCGTTAAATAATCGTGTCCCTACAATTGGCGCCGTCTGTGGGAAGGCTTGCGCGTTGGCGCAGGTGGCGCTTGAGTCAACTCTAGCAAGCAGAGATTCGCGGGTTTTCCCCCGTCTCCGGTGACATGCAGTCGCTGTTCCGACATAAATTTCGGCCAGGGGCTACGTTCTGCAGTGCCAACGGCACGAGCAGCTCTAGGGGCTTCCGACCTCAAGCTAACTCTCCCCGCCACGGTCAAGGGGCTGACCTGCGAAAAAAGCGAATAAGTACAAAAAACTACTCAAAAAAGTTTTGGACAGAACCAAGGCCTTGCATGGTCCTCGGACTCAAGCCTATGAGGAAACCAAGTACACAGAAAAAACTATAAGTTTTGGACAGAACCAAGGCCTTGCATGGTCCTCGGACTCAAGCCTATGGGGAAACCAAGGCCTTGCATGGTCCTCGGACTCAAGCCTATGGGGAAACCAAGTACACAGAAAAAACTATAAATTTTGGACAGAACCAAGGCCTTGCATGGTCCTCGGACTCAAGCCTATGGGGAAACCAAGTACACACAGAAAAAAACTATAAGTTTTGGACAGAATCAAGGCCTTGCATGGTCCTCGGACTCAAGCCTATGGGGAAGCCAAGTACACAGAAAAAACTATAAGTTTTGGACAGAACCAAGGCCTTGCATGGTCCTCGGACTCAAGCTTATGGGGAAACCAAGTACACAGAAAAAATTATAAGTTTTGGACAGAACCAAGGCCTTGCATGGTCCTCGGACTCAAGCCTATGGGGAAACCAAGTACACAGAAAAAACTATAAGTTTTGGACAGAACCAAGGCCATGCATGGTCCCCGGACTCAAGCCTATGGGGAAACCAAGTACACACAGAAAAAAACTATAAGTTTTGGACAGAACCAAGGCCTTGCATGGTCCTCGGACTCAAGCCTATGGGGAAACCAAGTACACAGAAAAAACTATAAGTTTTGGACAGAACCAAGGCCTTGCATGGTCCTCGGACTCAAGCCTATGGGGAAACCAAGTACACACAGAAAAAAAACTATAAGTTTTGGACAGAACCAAGGCCTTGCATGGTCCTCGGACTCAAGCCTATGGGGAAACCAAGTACACAGAAAAAAAACTATAAGTTTTGGACAGAACCAAGGCCTTGCATGGTCCTCGGACTCAAGCCTATGGGGAAACCAAGTACACATAAAAAACTATAAGTTTTGGACAGAACCAAGGCCTTGCATGGTCCTCGGACTCAAGCCTATGGGGAAACCAAGTACACAGAAAAAACTACAAGTTTTGGACAGAACCAAGGCCTTGCATGGTCCTCGGACTCAAGCCTATGGGGAAACCAAGTACACACAGAAAAAAACTATAAGTTTTGGACAGAACCAAGGCCTTGCATGGTCCTCGGACTCAAGCCTATGGGGAAACCAAGTACACAGAAAAAACTATAAGTTTTGGACAGAACCAAGGCCTTGCATGGTCCTCGGACTCAAGCCTATGGGGAAACCAAGTACACAGAAAAAACTATAAGTTTTGGACAGAACCAAGGCCTTGCATGGTCCTCGGACTCAAGCCGATGGGGAAACCAAGTACACAAAGAAAAAACTATAAGTTTTGGACAGAACCAAGGCCTTGCATGGTCCTCGGACTCAAGCCTATGGGGAAACCAAGTACACAAAGAAAAAACTATAAGTTTTGGACAGAACCAAGGCCTTGCATGGTCCTTGGACTCAAGCCTATGGGGAAACCAAGTACACAGAAAAAACTACAAGTTTTGGACAGAACCAAGGCCTTGCATGGTCCTCGGACTCAAGCCTATGGGGAAACCAAGTACTCAAAAAAGTTTTGGACAGAACCAAGGCCTTGCATGTCCTTGGACTCAAGCCTATGGGGAAACCAAGTACACAGAAAAAACTACAAGTTTTGGACAGAACCAAGGCCTTGCATGGTCCTCGGACTCAAGCCTATGGGGAAACCAAGTACACAAAGAAAAAAAAAACTATAAGTTTTGGACAGAATCAAGGCCTTGCATGGTCCTCGGACTCAAGCCTATGGGGAAACCAAGTACACAAAGAAAAAACTATAAGTTTTGGACAGAACCAAGGCCTTGCATGGTCCTCGGACTCAAGCCTATGGGGAAACCAAGTACATAAAGAAAAAACTATAAGTTTTGGACAGAACCAAGGCCTTGCATGGTCCTCGGACTCAAGCCTATGGGGAAACCAAGTACACAAAGAAAAAACTATAAGTTTTGGACAGAACCAAGGCCTTGCATGGTCCTCGGACTCAGGCCTATGGGGAAACCAAGTACAAAGAAAAATCTATAAGTTTTGGACAGAACCAAGGCCTTGCATGTCCTCGGACTCAAGCCTATGGGGAAACCAACTGCTTAAAAGAAAAACTACATTACATGGACCTTAGAATTTATCCGAGGAGATCTCTGCATTAACAATTGTGCTAATTCCTAAACTGCATGGACTCTCACGTCTGCCCTCGGATTCTCAATACCAAAGGGATTGATGCTGTATAAGGCAATATGTTACCAAAAACACAATCGGAGTCCCTTATTGCTCGGTTACCCCCTCGGATGAATTATTTAGAGTTTATCGTTCTCGGACGGTCTCCTCGCACTTATTACGAAATATTCAGCTGCTATCTCGGTTAGTTTCCTAAGTTTAATTTACTGTGAATTATTGTTATTATGCCTGGTAATGTCGGTAAATTAAAATTAGTTAGACTATGTTTTGAGGTCTCCTGCTCTAAGTATCATTGAAGAAAAACACACATGGAGCACACCCATTCACAAAGTAGTGTTGCAAAAAAAAAAAAAAAAAATATATATATATATATATAAAATAATATTCAAAACAAATAAATAAATTTCCCTTTTATTAAAACAATAAAATAATACAGCGTACAATGAAAAGCTGGAATCAACTTATAGCTAGGTACATAATCGAAACAAAAGATACAAGAGAATAAGATAAGGCCGAGGAGGAAGTCCAGAGGAGAGGTTGGCTACTGCTAGAGACTTTGTTCTTCCTCAACACTTTTACATGCCCATAACTCGGGCAGCAAAAGAACCCGGCGTGGGGCCTGCACCATTGAAGAAAAGGTGCAGAGAGCGCCCAACTTCAGGCTAGCGCAGCTGAAGAAAAGGTGCAGGGAGCCCAACTTGAGGCCCACACCATCGAAGAGAAGGTGCCGGGAGCCAGAAGTTGAGGAGCCTACACCAAAACTTGCCTGCGACAAGGCAGACGGCGCTGATGGCAGAGAATCTTTCTTCTGACACACCAAAAATCTGGCGTGACCAGAACCTGCTTCGGATTTTGACTAAAAGATGGGAGGGTACCGTTCCCATCATGTCTCAGCGGGAAGACACCTTAAATCTGTGCCTCCCCTGCCCAGACCACATCACTTTGCGTTTTGGAGGGGTCCGGTGCCCCTGTGGCGGGTGAAACTCCCCCATCTCCATCCAAGCCTCAAGCATACGGCGCAGAGGGTAGATGACACCGGAAGAGGGAATTGGGTATGGACAAAGGGTTTATATGCCAGGAGAGCAATCACCTATCCCACTTATATAGAGGGTAAAGAGGTGACCTGTGATTTAATTTGAGCAGATTCCCAAGACGCGCTGCAGACAAAGCAACTCTGGCTCAACTTCCCACACCATCCACAACCGTAGGATCTCAAGATCCTCGGGAAGGTGAGCTTCGATTGCTGAAACTCCAAAGTACTAGCGAACAATGGGATGACTCTTGACTTGGCACGTCTCCCGAGTGAATGTGAAAGCACAAGTATGGACGGAGTGCAGAACCTGAGCAAGTCGTGATGTGGGCCCAAAGTCATCAAAACCCTCCTCCCCCAACTAAAAGTCGGGCAGCAGGATTTTGAGGGGCTATTGTGGGCCAGAAAATTCATGGCCTAGGCCCGCTCTATATATCAAGGCCCAGGACCTGAGGAAACCTATTGTCAAGGATAAGCTTAATGCATGGATAGGATAAGTGAAAAGACTGCTCCTACTGTAGTGGGGAACTCTGTGTCTGACAAGCCCCTATTCTTGACCAAGCAATTCAACCTTTACGTCTACTCCCAACCACTTGAGGTACGGGCTGATAGGACAAGTCCTCTGCCCCGAAGGTAAAGCTTACACGTGGACCCTAAAGAGAGGGAAAAATACGAGTATAAAAAGAAACGAAAGCCAAGAGACAAAAGGGGGGGAGGAAGGGGAAGAACTCGATGCTCCTCGGACTAAGTCCGAGGAGTCCAACCCCTTAGGCTACATCGTTGTATGGCCCGGACGTTCAGGCCGAACCACCTCCTACGTGAGCTCCCTCCCCAAAGTCAGGACCGGACCGTCGCCCCGTGATCAAAGGCAGGCCTTTTAAGCCCACTCTCTACAAATCATATTGTGAGGGATCTTTCACGTGCGAGCCCAACATCATTATTGGGCCGTTAAATAATCGTGTCCCTACAGGTATAATAATCATTACTCACATAAAAATAATAACCCCTCAAAGGAATTAAAACCTTAAAGAGACATTCAACCACTAAGTTCTCTTAGAATTTTGAAGTCATAATAGGAATTAGATTACTTACCCCTTGTCATGCAATATGTTAGTCAACCACATTATTATTACAATCAGTCCGAATAATTTTTGGCACCTTCCCGCCCCCCCCCCTCCCCCCCCCCAATATTCTGGAAGGTAGATTATACTCTTGCAAATAAGCCATTACACAAAATTAATTTCAACCTCAAAGTTTTATACAACATTAATTATAAAGTAATAGCAATTTAACCACTTGAAATGTTGAGAATGAACCACCTTACAGAAATTTCTATGTGCCGTTGTTATGACCAATAACCAAATAAAGAAGACAAATACATACAAACATGAAACTCCCTTTTTTTTTTTTAGATTATCAACAACAAAAAAATGAAACTCCTTTTTACTTATCAAAAACGTGAAGCCTTTCTAGGAAACAATGTTAGTGGCAAATTTGGAATGAAATAAACCATAAGACTTGTCAAGTAACCCATGGAAGATTCATCTTTTTCTTTTTTTCAAATCTTCCCTTCTTAGCAATATTGATTCACTGATTTCTTGAAGTGGATTTGAGAAACATTATGAGAAAGTATATGCAAGGTTAGAAATTAATTCTAATTTTAATATATAGACAATTCATTTAAACAATTCATTTAAAGCGTAAATACACTTTTAGTCCCTATATTTTGGTTTTTTTTTTTTTTTTTCATTTTGGTCCATATATTTTTATTTTACCACTTTTAGTCCCTAAACTAATTAACGCATGACATTTAAGTCTTTACCGTCACTCAACTAACAGAAAAAACTGACATAACTAACAGAAGAATTAAAATATTATTAAAAATCCATCAGGCAATTATCACCCATGCCACATGGGCTTCCCGCCCTTTTATTTCAGAGTAATTTATATATAAAAAAAGCCACATCAAATATAATAATAAAAAAAATTTCAAACCTTGTTCTATTTTAAAAAAGGCATAAATTAATTTTGTTTCTTCCCTTTTTTTTTTTGGAAGAACATGAAGAACCCACAAACTTCTAACCCGTCAGTCCCTCCTACCTTCAAAGATTCAAAACACCTTTAACAAACCCTAAGTCCTTACACAATTAGAATCTCTCATTCTCATTGCAAACCCAAATTTACAGTCCTTTCACATTCCACATTCTCATTTCAAACCCAAATTTACCCAAAATAACAATTGGAATCTCTCAAGCTCTCTCTCTACGGGTTGATTGAAGGTGAGCTCTCTCTTTAAATCCATTGCTGAAATGACGAAGCTGTTGGTGGTGAGGTTGTGAAGTCACGTGCGATGGGTTTGAAATAGAAAGAGGCTGAGATTGGCTTGATCTGGGTTAGAGAGATGCTGTGATCTGTTGCTGGCGGCGGTATAGCTAGCGACGGCACGACACAGGGCCAGTGATAGTGGAGCTCGGTGGTGGAGTCGAATCCGATCGGTCCGGTCTCGAAGATTTTTCTGTGCGAGATGTCTCGGTCTGCCACATTGCGGATGTGGTGAGAGAAGGGAGGGACCTTGAGAGCTGTGGTGGAGGTTGCTGATTGATGGAGGTTTGGGTTTGGAGGTTTTAGATCGTTAGGTTTTCCTGACGGGTTTTGGATCTGGGATTTGGGTTTGGTCGTTCAGATCGATGATTTGGTGGTTTCAGATCTAGTTTTGGTGGTGGATTTTGTGTTTGGTTTCTCTGGTTCAACACTTCGGCCTCTCGATTTTGGTTCCACTAGAATCGATTACTTATATCTTTGGATTGGGATTTGACTTTTGTTATTGGGTTTTTTTCATTTGAGCTTGTTTGTACTAGGAGTTTGTGTAGATGGAGGTAAGCAAATTGGGTTGTTGTTGGTTATGCTGAAGACGGATTGATGGGTTTATGTTTGTATTCTTGCAGGATTTGTGTCTGTGTTCTTGCTGGATTTGTCTGCATTGTGTTTGTGTTCTTATTGGATTTGTGTTTGTGTTCTTGCTGGATTTGTCTGCATTGTGTTTGTGTTCTTATTGGATTTGTGTTTGTGTTCTTGCTTAATCTTGTGCTTGTTTTCTAAGAAAAAATAAAAGAGAGAAAATGTCAAATAAAGGAAAATGTTCTTGATCTTAAATTTGGATTTGTGATCTTATTGTTCTTGTTCAAGGCACTCTTAGATCTCAATTCATGTGTTTTTGTTTTTGTTTTTAACTTTGTTTATTTAGTTAAAATTAATAAATTAATTTTTTAAATTTAGATGTTGACATGGTATTTTTTAATGCCAAAATAGATTTTTTAATAATTATTTTAATGTGCCTTCAGCCACGTCAGTTTTTTATGTTAGTTGGGTGACGGTAAGGATTTAAATGTCACATGTTAACTGGTTTAGGAACTAAAAGTGGTAAAATAAAAATGTAGGGACTAAAATGAAAAAAAAAAGTCAAAATGTAGGTACTAAAAGTGTATTTACGCCTTCATTTAACTCTTAAAAAGAGTAAATATAATATATTGGGATAATTACAGTAAACCCACCTGAGGTTAAGTCCGTTTTCACTTTACCTATCTATGGTTCAAAACTTAATATTTTGCCCACCTGAGGTGCCTTCCGTTAGGGATCTGTTACCCACCTCTCCCTTTGCTGTTAGAAAAACACATTTTTAGGGAAAAACAAACATAACAAATATAAAAAAGTTAGGGTTTTTTTATTGCTTGAGAACTTCTATGAGAACAAAACACAAATCAATAGTATTACTATTCTTTTGTCCAAGGGGTTATTCAAACATGTATTGGTTTGAATCTGTACTCTTGGCTGTTTCTTTGCCTAAAAAGCAATATCCTTTTTATCAAAACAGCACCCATATACTCAAAACCCACAAGCTAATAAGCAACACGTGCACAAAGCTCCCAAAGTATTGAAGTCTTCAAGAGTAGATTCAGCTTAGTCTTTATCACAAGCACTATCTTCGGTGAGATCTTAACAACTTCGGTGCTAGACTGTCCCACTTCGTCATGGAATTGACTGTGACAATGGTTGTGCTCTTCAACTTCGCAAGCTAAAGATGATCACGATCACGATCATGATCTAGGTTGAGGAGTTGCAAGGATAGCTGTTGGATTCGTCGAGTTGTGGGGTCATCAGATTCGGTTTCGTCAGGTTGATTATTCAGGTGTTTTGCTACTGTGACAATGGTTGTGCTCTTCATCTTTGCAAGCTGAAGATGATCATGATCACGATCATGATCTGGGTTGAGGAGCTATAAGGAGAGCCGTCGGATTCGCCGAGTTATGGGGATGTCGGATTTGGTTTCGTCAGGTTGCTTATTCAAGTGTTTTGCTACTGTGGCTGGGATTTAAAGTGGGTTTGAAGTTGGAATTGGGGGTGGGTTTGCTACTGTGGTTGGGATTCGGAGTTGGTTTGAAGTTGGAATTTGGGGGTGGGTTTGAAGTTGGAAGGTTCCTTTCCTTTCCTTAATTGATGGTGTTTGGTTGTGCAGAAAAGGACTGAGAATTAGGAGAGGCACAAGCAGCACCTAGGGTCGCCACCATGCCACCAAACCCATGGCTGGATTTCTCATTACCTCATTCTTTGGTTGTTGATTACTTATCTCTATCTCACTTTCTTTTGTTAATAACGTTGCTGGTTGTTTCGAGATTGTAGGTCTTCTTGTAAAAATTGGTTCACAATTTTGAGTTGTTATGAGATTGTTGATATTGATATAGATTAAAAGTGATTTCATTGAGCCTTTGATCTGTGTGCTAATCCTGTGTTTTGTTCTCATAGAAGTTCTCAAGCAATAAAAAAACCCTAACTTTTTTATCTTTGTTATGTTTGTTTTTCCCTAAAAATGTGTTTTTCTAACGGCAAAGGGAGAAGTGGGTAACAGATCCCTAACAGAAGGCATTTCAGGTAGGCAAAGTGTTAAGTTTTGAACTACAGGTAGGCAAAGTGAAAATGGGCTTAACCTCAGGTGGGTTTATTATAATTATCCCTAATATATTTTTGCACCCACCATGTGTCACTTCAATCAATCTACCAACAAAATAAGAACAAAAACAACAAATTAGTATCAGTTGTAACTAAATCATCATGGAGTTTTAGTAATTTTCAGAATAGCAAGAAAGTCTTTCAATTACATGTTCTAGTAATTGGGTAGGCGTTGTATATGTGAAATTTGTAATTGTTCAGTGCTAGCAATTTCATATCAACTGTTTGTTTTACCCCATTTACAATAGCATTACAAACCAACAGAGGCTACTGCATGACCTGAATACATTTGATGTTAATGCTGGTTTTGAGTTCAAACAACTTCAACTATTGTGATAATCCTACTACTGTCTGTTAGTGATTTCTTCCATAGGGATTTTCTTGTTTGATTTGGGATGATTCAAAGTGATTCTACAACTATCTGAATCAATATTATTGACAATGTTAAATAAGATACAATGGTTTATTGAAATGGATACAATACGCCAAAAAAGGACATTTTTAGGGGTCTGTTTGGGATCCACTTATTTTGTTGAAACTAAAAAACTTTTTGCTGAAAATACTGTAGATAAAGGTAAAAGTTAGTTGAAATAGTACAGTGGGATCCATGAATAATACCAAAAAGTGCAGTGTGGCTCATGTATAGTAGCAAAAATAAGCTGAATAGTAAAATAAGCTAGCTTTTTAATTTGGAGCCAAACACACACTCTCCGGTCTCACTGTCTCACACAGTTTGTATTGGGTCGTTTTGAGTTATATAACTCAAAACTTAAATTTTGTGGCCCCACTGAGTTGCATTTTGTTTGGCGTTGTTTTCAGTCATTGTTTTCAAAACTTGTTTCTCAAAAATTTAAGATATAATAGGAATGAAAACTGAGAACAGGTTTTTTGGTGTTTTCAGTTTTCAAAAATAGAGTTTGATGGCATTTTGGTTATTACATTCAACTATGTGGGACCCGATGCTGTGTATAGTCACATCAAATTTCAGATTGTTGGAACTTTTTTTTTTTTTTTTTTTGGCTTATCTTTAGCTTTAGCAAGAGTTTTACACTACCTTTTCCCTCATTTTTTGCTCTCTTCCTTCAGACGACATTACTAAGAGTATTTGCAACAGTGTAGCTATATTGCTAAATTCTAGCTCCTCGAATACTAAAATGATGTTCCAGCAGTGGAGCCAAATCTATTTTTTTTAGCTACACTGCTACAGTGCACATCTATAGATAGATGTGCACTGTTCATGAGAGCTAAAAAAAAATTATTTTATTTGACCGGTGATTAAAATAATAAAAATGCCTCTCTCTCTTAGTCACTCCGTGCTCTCCGACCCACGCCTCCGCCGGCCTTAACGTCACCGGTCCAAGCTGGCCCAAGCCCCAAGCCTTTGACACACGCCTTCGTCGACCTCAACGTCACCGGTCCAAGCCAACCCAAGCCCCAAGCCACTGATCCACGTCTCCGACTCATGCCTCCGCCCACTTCTCTTTCGTTGATTAGACCCATGCCGACACTGTCCTCCCCAAGCTACAAGCCACCGCTACCACCCATCTCTCTATTCTCTTTGCTATGATTGAGTTTTTTTTTATTATTATTTTATTTTATTTATTTTATGTATTTTCATATGGGTTTGGTGGCTGTGATGGTGGTGGTTGATTTTGGCTATGGTAGTGGTGGTGGTGGATGATTTTGACAGTGGGTTTGTGGATTTTGGTTGTGGTGGTGATGGATGATTTTGGCTTTGACAGTGGGTTTTGTGGATTTTGGCTATGAGTTTTGTGGTTTATGGTTGTGGTTGTAGTTGTGGCAGTGGCAGTGGGTTGTGGTTGTGGTTGTCATGGCTGGTGGTTTGTGGTGACTGGTGGTAATGGGGTTATGATTGTGGTTGTGGTTTTGTTTTTTTTCTATGTTGTGTTGTGGTTGCGGTTGCCAAAATAGAATGGTGGTTGTGGCCGGTGGTGGTGGTGGTTGTGGCTGTGGCTGATGGTAGAGGTGATTGTGGTTGGTGCTGTGGATGTTTTTTGGGTAGTAGGATATATTATTTCATTATAGAGGATATATTATTTTATTGTGATGTTTATATTATTTCATTGTATTGAAAGCTAAAATAGATTCATTGCTACAGCATGTGTATAGGTAAAATAGATAAAGTAACTTTGGTTGTGGTGGTGATGGATGATTTTGGCTTTGACAGTGGGTTTTGTGGATTTTGGCTATGAGTTTTGTGGTTTATGGTTGTGGTTGTAGTTGTGGTAGTGGCAGTGGGTTGTGGTTGTGGTTGTCATGGCTGGTGGTTTGTGATGACTGGTGGTAATGGGGTTGTGATTGTGGTTGTGGTTTTGTTTTTTTTCTATGTTGTGTTGTGGTTGCCAAAATAGAATGGTGGTTGTGGCCGGTGGTGGTGGTGGTGGTTGTGGCTGTGGCTGATGGTAGAGGTGATTGTGGTTGGTGCTGTGGATGTTTTTTGGGTAGTAGGATATATTATTTTATTATAGAGGATATATTATTTTATTGTGATGTTTATATTATTTCATTGTATTGAAAGCTAAAATAGATTCATTGCTACAGCATGTGTATAGGTAAAATAGATAAAGTAACTTTTGGTGGAGCTAAAAAGCTAAATTTTTAGCTCCACTGCTGTGGATGCTCTAATAACCCAACCTCCCCATTCACTCATCTCACCCACCTCCCTGAACTAACATAAAATCACTTCCTTGACTTTTTCTGAGACCCAGCCTTTATATCAAACTCCAATGGTGTTATTCATCTCATAATCTCACGCGTGGGGCACGGTTGAGAGACAAAGCAAAGACCTAGCACCACCGACACTCTCATCTCTCACCTGCGTTGACATCAATTAGTTCATCAGCTCCGACCTCTGCCCAGGTGACCACGTTTTCTCTCTCTCCCTCCGTAAACCCACCTTGCTTTGTTTTGTGTCCCTCTAAATTTCAATGTTTGTATTTCAAAGTTTTTGTTCAGGTGCTCTATTTTGATTTTGTTTGTGTTTCAATGTTTTTTTCAATTTCTCTAAACATTGATGGGTTTTGTAAAATAATGAAATTTGTGTTTGATGGGTTTTGTAAAATAATCGACTTTGTCTGTGATGAAATGTGGACTGAGTAACTTTGATTCGGGTATATGTTATGGGTTATTGTATGGGTTAGCACTGGTTTATGCTAAAAATCCCATCTTTTTGTAACTTTGTTTGCCATTGTGTGTGCTGAGTCTTTAATAAATATTTTGTTGCTTCTGTCTTCCTTCTTTTCTTTATATTGATGGTTTATCAAAAATTTCATATTTTGAAGCACTCCTTTATAATCACTTGAAGGGACTCTGTGTGTGCTTTAATATAAATTCAATATCTATGGTCATTTCTTTTTGACAAGAGTGGTTGCTTTCTTTCTAATAACAAAGTGTACAACTGAGTTTATTCTTTCTCTTGGATCAGATTGAGTCAACACTTTTATTTTGTAATTTTGTTTTGTAATTCTATAAAACTTGAGGTTCTGTGCAGGCTGTGGGCTCCACCAAAAAGTGAAAAAATTGAGTACTGAGATATAGGGCACGATTTTGAGATATTGGAGCCAAACAAAAATTTTCAGTTTTGGGTTTTGAGTGAGATATAGTTTTGAGAAATGAGTGATGTTTTTGAGTTATGAGTTTTGAGATGCTTCCAATCCAAACACCCTCTAAAGTTTCCCTCTCAATCTCAGATTCTTAGTCTCCCGCCTAACCATATTTCTCTAATCTTTTGCCCTCAGTCACATAATTTTTTTTCCATACCCTAATCCTGCCGAGCAAACAATAGTTTTTCCCTCTCAAATTCTCAATCTTAGGCTCCCAGTCCCACCTATGACCTAACCTTCTACTCTTTAAGAACACAAGCTCTCAATCTCACACTCTCATCAAGACTCGTCTCTGATTCTCAGTCTCTCTCTCACAAAGAAAGACTTTCCTCTCAGTCAGTCTCCTTATCATCTCCGTTCTCTACCGTGGCTTTGCCACTATATAGTTTTGTCTTTAGTAACCCTAACCCCTAATTTTTTTGGTTTTATTTTGAATTCATTGAATGTTTCTTGTTGATTCTAATTTTTGTTTTGTTTTGTTTTGTTTTGTTTTTTTTTTTTTTTTTTTTTTTTGCGTTATTTTCTTGTAATTTTGGGGGTAATTTAAGAGATTCAACTTTAGCCTAGTAAAGGACTAAATCTCAAAGGCTTAAAGAGTTCTTGGGTTTTTTCTCATATTATTTATAATTTTTTTTGAGTTCACTAATGTTTAATTTTTTTTTCTATGCTGTTTGATTCTGTTTGAAGGGTTCAAAGATTGTAAATTTATTTGTTAATCATCCTATTGATTGATTATACTATTGTGATTTTAGTTTATTATATCATGTTATTGATTGATTATACTGTTGTGATTTTAGTTTATTATATCATGCTATTATGGTTTTAGTTGATTATATAGTTGTTGTGATTTTAGCACAGAGTAAGCTGTGTGTATGGTTTTTGTTTACTAATATGTTATTAAAATTAGTGTATGACTCTGTGTTTTAGATAAAGGTTACTTAGAATAGTAATTTTTAAAAGTCTAGCCCATATAACTGAATGAACCACACTGAGCCGCCAAGATTAACCGCAACTTGTGTAGACCGGTTCTTACCTTCCAAAAATGAGGTGCGGTCAAGCATAGTGTGAAACCTCACGCTATAGGTGTGGTGCAAAAAACCTCTCCAAAACTGTTCGAATCGAACCGTGTACACCCCTAGTTGCTACCAATGCTCTTACATAAATATTGCCAAAAGCCTATTGCCTCTGTAAGAAAAAAATTTTAAAATTATGCAAATATAACCCAAGTATGAAGTGACAAGCTATGATTTCTTCCTTTCAAAAAAAAAAAAAAAAGCTATGATTTCTGTAAGGACTTAATTTGTAACGACCCCAAATTGGTTTATTAGGTTCAAACTTTTAAGGTTCAAACAATAAATTTGTAGAGAGTGGGCTAAAAGGCTAGGCCTTGGTCACCGGACGATGGTTAATCATGGTGTTCATGGTAATCACACAAGAGTGAACCGCGCTTGCCCAAGAAGATTCTCTCCTTGGCACGGCATGGGAGGCTCTAGTTCTTGGTCCTCTTCTGATGAGCTTAATGTTCTTATTCTTCCTTTCACTTTTTGTTCTCCTTTTCTTTCAGCCCCCCCCCCCTCCCTTTCTTGGCGCATGAATTCTTACATTATATAGTCCTTCTCAGTTGATCCTGACCTTCCATCTGTTGATCTGGTAGGTAACTACTCGAGTGCCTGTCCCATCAGCTGCCTCCCCTCACTTTCTGTTAGTTGCAATAACCGAAACCACACTGTTCATGGGTCTTTTCCCATCAATGTGGCTAGAACGTTTGTTGGCACATTTAATGTGGAGGTGACGTCTTTTCCTTGAACCGCTTCCACATTGTACCTTCGTGCGAGTCCAATTCTACTCGCCTTTTCTTCTAAGAGCGCTTTGGAGGCTACCTTTGATAACGTGTCGTTCTTCCCTTTTAGGCCTTGGGATGCCGAGGACAGGGTCATCCTCGGCTGCATCTCTAGGCCATTTGGACTTTCGCTACTTGTTCTCGGCAACTACTCTCCTCGGCGCGGGCCTTGGGCCCTAATGGAAAATGGGCCGGGACCACAAATTCTCTGTCCCCATAATAGCCCCTCAAAATCCTGTTGTCCGGCCCCTCGGACGGAGAGGAGGGTTTTGGTGACGTCGGGCCTATGTCACGGCTTGCCCAGCCTAGTCCTTCATCAATGCCGGTGCCTCTTCATTTGCCTGGGACATGCTCCCAGATATGAGACATTCCTTTAGTTTTACTCATGCCGCGTTCCTACCGTTTCAGTGCACGAGGCGCGTTTTTAATAAGTTTTCTTTACGAGACGACGCAAATCCAATGGTTGAAGATAGCGTTGGAAGTTGAGCGGGACTTATCTCGTTTGTAGCTTTTCTTGGAGATTTTTACTGATTAAATGCCACCAGGCTTGCCCCCCATATAAGAAGCATGGTGGGGGGTCATTTTCTTTATTTGTAGACCCTTTAGGCCCTTCAAATCCCTAACCCTCCAGTTGTGCCCATAGTCCCCATTACCAGTGTGACTGAGCCTTCGGGGGGTGATATGATCAAGGCCAGGATGGGGATGAAGGGACCATACCCTCTTCAGAAGTATTGGGTTTCCCCAAGACTCAAGATGACCAGTTCAGGGCAAGGGAGACAAAGACTCAAGACATTTCTTCCTCTTGATAAGGCAGGAAAGGAGCCTCTTCTTCCTTCAGCCAAAATCCGAAGCAAGTGGAGGTCACATCAGATTTTTGGTGCGACAGCACTGAAGTTTCTCATCGTTGGTACCATCCGCTCTCTCTCGAGTGCTGCTAACATGACACTTGCTTAATGGGAGTCAGAGCTGGTATAGGGAGTAGGCATCCCCGCTTCTTACTCTCTTCTATCATTGGTACCACCTAGGTGCCTCTGCTTCTTCTTCTCTTCCATCACTGGTGCCACCCAGGTGCCTCTGCTACTTTTTCTCTTCCATCACTGGGGCCATCCTAACATGCTTAGTCGTTGCTAGATCAGAATTTGATGGATTTATCGTTCCCCTGTATCTTTTTCTTTTTACTTTTCTTTTTTCTTCTGTAGTTAGCTTCTGGTATAGGCTTGTTTAAGCCCCTTATTGTACGCTGTACTATTTCTGTGTCTAATAAAAGATGACTTTATCCCATTTTATATGTTCTTTATTTTCTGCAATAATTATTTTGTGAGTGGATGTGCTAGCGTCCTTTTTCTTTTGAACAATACTTAGGACTGAAATCCTTGTTAACAAAGAGTTATCACTTTGAACTTATTTAAAACTAACGGGCGCAATAATGCCGACCTGAAGTATGTTAACCATATAAGACTAACCGAGATAACAGCTGAATGCTCTGTATTACATATGGGGTGATCATCCGAGGATGGGTAACCTAAAATGAACTATCTGAGAGGATCGCCGAGCACTAGGGTGCTTTGCCACGTTCCTGACAACATTCATAGCCTTAACCTTTTTTGGCATCCGGTCCGAGGACCGAGGTATGAATGTACTAGGTCTAACCACTCGATTGCGTTAGTTTCCTTAGAGCTGGGATCCGAGGACATCGCGGGATTTCCATTCTGTCTAGGACTTAAGCCATTTTCTAGTGACTAGTTTCCCCATAGGTTTGAGTCCGAGGATCATACAATACCTTGGTTCTGTCCAAAACTTATGGCTGTCCAAAACTTAGATTTTTTCTTAAAGTAGTTGGTTTCCCCATAGGTTTGAGTCTGAGGACCATGCAATACCTTGGTTCTGTCCAAAACTTAGATTTTTTCTTAAAGTAGTTGGTTTCCCCATAGGTTTGAGTTCGAAGACCATGCAATACCTTGGTTTTGTCCAAAACTTAGATTTTTTCTTAAAGTAGTTGGTTTCCCCATAGGTTTGAGTTCGAGGACCATGCAATACCTTGGTTCTGTCTAAAACTTAGATTTTCTTTAAAGTAGTTGGTTTCCCCATAGGTTTGAGTCCGAGGACCATGCAATACCTTGGTTCTGTCCAAAACTTAGATTTTCTTTAAAGTATTTGGTTTTCCCATAAGTTTGAGTCTGATGGTTCTGTCCAAAACTTATAGTTTCTCTTAAGTAGTTGGTTTCCCCATAAGTTTGAATCTGAGGATCATACAAGACCTTGGTTCTATCCAAAACTTAGATTTTCTTTAAAGTAGTTGGTTTCCCCATAGGTTTGAGTCTGAGGACCATGCAATACCTTAGTTCTGTCCAAAACTTAGATTTTTTATTAAAGTAGTTGGTTTTCCTATAGGTTTGCAATACCTTGATTCTGTCCAAAACTTATAGTTTCTCTTAAGTAGTTGGTTTTCCCATAGGTTTGAATCCGAGGACCATGCAATACCTTGGTTTTGTCCAAAACTTAAATTTTCTTTAAAGTAGTTGGTTTCCCCATAGGTTTGAGTCCGAGGACCATACAAGACCTTGGTTCTGTCCAAAACTTATAATTTCTCTTAAGTAGTTGGTTTCCCCATAGGTTTGAGTCTGAGGACCATGCAATACCTTGATTCTGTCCAAAACTTAGATTTTCTTTAAAGTTTTGAGGATTAGCCCCTCGACCAAGGTGTGGGGCGTTGACTTGATGTTGGAAGCCCCTAGAACTGCCCGTGCCACTGGCGCTTTGAAGTGTAGCCTCTAGTGGAACTTTATATTAGGGCAACAACAGCGGGCTGCAGGAAATGATGGAGGGGCTTTCGTAGACCCTTGTTTGACAGGGGCTTAATCCTACCTCCGCCTGTTCCAACACACAAGCCTTCCCACAAACGGCGCCAATTGTAAGAACTCAATTTGTAACGACCCCAAATTGGTTTCTTGGGTTCGAACGTTTAAGGCCCAAACAATAAATTTGTAGAGAGTGGGCTAAAAGGCTAGGCCTTAATCACTGGACGGTGGTTAATCATGGTGTTCATGGTAATCGCACAAGGGTAAATCGTGCTTGCCCAAGAGGATTCTCTCCTCGGCACGGCATGGGAGGCTCTAGTTCTTGGTCCTCTTTCGATGAGCTTACTGCTCTTATTCTTCTTTTCACTTTTTGTTCCCCTTTTCTTTCAGCCCCCCCCCCCCCTCCTTTCTTGGCGCATGAATTCTTACATTATATAGCCCTTCTCAGTTGATCCTGATCTTCCATCTGTTGATCTGGCAGGTAACTACTCAAGTGCCTGTCTCATCAGCCACCTCCCCCCATTTTCTGTTAGTTGCAATAACCGAAACCACACTGTTTATGGGTCTTTTCCCATCAGTGTGACTAGGACGTTTGTTGGCACATTTAATGCGGAGGTGACGTCTTTTCCTTGAACCGCTCCTACATTGTACCCTCGTGCGAGTCCCATTCTACTCGCCTTTTCTTCTGAAAGCGCTTTGGAGGCTGCCTTTGATGATGTGTCGTTCTTCCATTTTAGGCCTTGGGATGCCGAGGACAGGGTCATCCTCGGCTGCATCTCTAGGCCATTTGGACTTTTGCTACTTGTCCTCGGCAATTACTCTCCTCGGCGCGGGCCTTGGGCCCTAATGGAAAGTGGGCCGGGACCACAAATTCTCTGGCCCCACAATTTCTTTTTTGATTTCTTGTTTATGTTGATATATATATTTTTTCCCATCTTTATGTTGATATAATTGGAAACGGTTGACTAAGCAATTTTTATCTTTCATGAAAATGCAGAAGTATAGAAAGGAGTGGGCTTGAAAATGCGTTACATATTTGTGGCTACATTGCCAGTGATACTGTTAATTATGATCATAGCACGTGCATTTTACCTTCTTGGTAGGGCCCATGGTCAAAGCGAAGTAGTTCCATAGAATTGTGGGCCTCCAACTCCTCCATTCCAAGGATAGAGCCAACACTTGGAGTTAGGGAGCGACTCTAGTTATGTGTGGTAACTCCAGCCTCCAGCTTTGCTGCTTAGACATTGAGATTTTTTTTTTTTTTTTTGGTCTTTGATGTGTGTGTCAGCTACTAAGTAAGAACAAAATTATTTTGCTAAATTTTTTTTTAAAGGGCCAGATTGTTTGTTTTGGGTAAAATTTGTTGGTTGGACTTAATTTATTTTAGTTTTGCTATTAGTAATTTTTGTTGTTGTGCTAATGTTTTTGGGCTTGTATATTTTGTTTTAGATTTTAGATCTATAATTTTTTTATGACCTAAAAATAGAAAAATGTGAACGATACAAACTTGTTTTATAAATTAATTATGTGGTGAGTGTTATTGGTAAGTAAAAAAAATGACATAAGTGATGAGCTCAGAATCAATGACATACTTTGTAAAAATATTATAAAAAAGTTTGTGACCATACTATTACTCTTAAAAGAATTAATGATATTGTTAGGGGGGCAAAGTGTAATTTTATAAAACAAAATTGCTAAAATTAATACTTATGTATATATATATATATGTACCTTTTTTTTTTAATTAGGGGGGCCATTGCCCGCCAAAGCCCAAGTTTAGTTCCGTCCCTGCTCCATTCCAAGCCCAATCTCTGGCCCATGATAAGTCACTACAGGTCTAGATTCGTATTTCTTATGTGCTTGTGAAAATTTGGGAGGTGGTAGTACTTAGAAGAGTACTATTTTGTTGTATTTGTGTTATACAACTATTGTAAATTTGTAATGTGCTTGTGTAAAATCATCAATATATCAAAAAATTTAAATATCAATAAAATCAAATATTGTTTCCATTGTATTGCATGGCTCTCGTTGTGATAGATTTGTACAAGAAAAATGACAAAAATTAGAAAAAGCTACTTAGGCAGCATCGCCTCAAATTTTCCAATTAAATTCAAATACATGGTTCTGTAGACCAATAAAATACAAATAATTTTATTCAAAGATAATTAAATTTAATACAATTATGTATTTGAATTTAATTGAAAAACTTAATGTACTATCCTAAAAAATAAAAAACCGACACATGCGTTTTCTTCTAATATGTTTAGATATCAGTACCTTAACTCCAAGCCTCATCAACAATTGTATTGGAGAATGGTAGATTCCAATTAATGAGATGTTAATATAAAATATAAGAACATCATTTTACAAAAAAGCTTAAACTTATAAGTTTGAGACTTCATTTTCACATGTATACCTAACAATCTTCCCCTCACGTGTAAGTTATTACCTCTCTATAGACTATGAACAAGTTTTACCTTCTAGCTCCCCCTTTCCCAATGAGTTTCTTTCTTTCACTAGGGTATCATCCATAGGGACCCAACTATATGATATTACCTACTCACTCGTAGCATTATCAGTCAATGTGGATCTGCATCTTCATCATTCGTATGTTTACACCCAACATAGAAAATGTTGAGAAATGTAATCTTAGAATTCTGGTTTTGTTTGGTTGTTTTATTGAGATAAACTGCTCATTGATGCAACTAGATATTTAGAAGACGCAGCATGTGGCTCAATACCTCGGCTTTCCTTGGAAAATGTATGAGAGAATGTCCAAAAGCCACGTTAATAGGACTTGTTAGGACTTATGTGATTCAATGTTAGGAACATATGGCAACATTTTATGTAATTGGTTAATCTTTTGACAAAACGCATTTTACTTGTAATTGGGTAGATCTAAAACGTGTTTAATGCTTCAAGAGATAAGGTTTCAAGTTCAAGTGTTAAAGCCATGCAAGTCTGTCCAAGAATGAAGTCAGAAAGTGTAAGATTTTAAAGCTAGACAACTAGCAATTATCGAGGTTTAAAGAGAGTTTTTTTAGCTCGAGGCTTGACAGCTGCTCGATAGATCGGGTATCTCTCGAGATTGATGAAGTTCAGATTTTTAGTTCAAATTTTCATCCAATCTGTGAATGTATGTTTGGGTTTTCTTTTCTTACAACCCTAAACATATATAAGGATTATTTTAAGGGCTGTAAAAGGTGACACAAGTTGCACAAGGGCACAAGTTCACAAGTGTGAAAAAGGTGTGACCGGAAACTTAGATTGCCCTAATTCTTGAAGAAGTTGCTGTGTTTGTGCACCATAGGGTTTTGTGACCAAGCAACTTCATGATCTTCTTCGTGTGATGAACAGAAGAATTTTGCAGTCAACATCCTTCTCAAGTTAGTGATCAAGTCGCATACTAGGATCCGTACAATTAGTTAGTCACGTACTGGGAGCCGTGCATTGAAAAAGAAAGATTGTCACTATAGAACAAGTCTAATTGGGTATTGGGGTAAGGATTCAACTGTAAGTTGGTATAAGGTACTAGGATTTCTTTACTTGTAACTGCTTGTTTTGATAATAGTGGATTCTCAGGAATGGTGACTTAAAATCATTCGGTGGAGTTTTTGCCGTGTAGATTTTCTCCATTCATAAACAAATCACCGTGTTAATTTATTTTCCGCTGCATACTTTAGTTAATTAGTGATTTGTTTGTGCTACCATGCACTTTGCATGTTAATTTGATTAATTAATAAACTTGACTAATTAATTAATTAATTCATCACAAGAGGTCAATACATTTTTGGTCTATCAGGATTTGTTGGTCCATCTCCAATAGCGAATGATCTGGAGATTATCTAATTGATTTGACGGAAGCTAGTATTCAAGATTTGGTAGAGGTTATAGAAATGGTGAAAAAAGCAAATGTGTGGTCAATATTGCATTCACATACAGAAGAAGAAGGGAAGAATGAGATCTTTGTTGAATTGAACATTTAATTACTTAATTAGTGAAGACCTAAGGAAGTACCTATTAGGTTTCTCATCGGTCGAATTTGGAATTTGCTCGAGTGTCAATTGTGGAGTCATTATCATGTGATGTTCCCGACTTGGAACTCACCGACTTGGAATCTTGGTACAAAAAATCGTGGAAATAGAATAAGTTGGGTTTGGAACGCATTCAGGAGTGGATGTACTGATGTACACTGTACTTATGTGAAAGTTCAAAAACGTGTACAAAACACCTTTGAACGTTTAGACCCCCAAAATACAACTTAACCAAAAATATGTCAAACAACTAGTGTGCGGAAATTTAACATATGCTATAATATGAAATTGGTTAAAAACTATCTAAGCCATAACAAAATAAAACCACAGCAGATAATAAAAAGGCAAAGATAGAGAGGAAGGAAGATGCAAACACAAATACAACACGCGATGTGTTATCGAAGAGGAAACCGAAGTCCTCGGCGAAAAACCTCTCCGCCGCCCTCCAAGCGGTAATCAATCCACTAGAAAATATAGTTGGGATACAAGGACAGCAATAGACCCTCCAAGCCTAATCTACCCAGTGCATCTAAGCCCTCCAAGCTTCTTGCTCCAACGAGGTTGCGCCGAACCTTTTTCTTTTTTAGCTTCCCGGATTCCGCTACTAGACCGTAGCATCAACCAATGAAGATTGGTTCCTTCCTAACTGCTTCCCAGAAATCCAAACAACTGTCTCACAGTGATGATGATGGTGAGAACCAGGTTTGGTATAATGCCTCTCAAGGATTTGACAATGGAGAGGAAGAGAGTAGGGGAATTTGAAGAGACTCTAAGGTATAGATTGTGGGTGAAACAATCTTGTTTTTCTTTAGGGTTTCTCTCTCAAAATTCTCTCTGGAAGCTCTCTTACAATCGTGGGTAAAAGGGGTATTTATACTGGAGTGGGAGAGGAATGTGAAACGTCAGGTTTTACAAAACAGGGGTGGCTCGCGGCTTGACCTCGCGGCTTGACTAAGTCGCGAGATCCAGTCGCGAGTTAACCGTATGGCCAGTTGTCCTGTTTTGTCCTGTAGTGCTCCAGCTAGCATGACTGTTCATCTTCCAGCATGCTTGGCACGTGTGCTGCTTCTGGCGGCTTGCAGCCGCGAGTCACCCGCGAGTCCCAGCCGCGAGTCTCTGTTTTCTTGCACACTCTTGAGCAAACTTCACTCTATCTCACTCACTACCCTTACAACAAGCCCACCTAAATACAGGGTTACTAAATGCTGAATTACAAGCAAATTTGGCACGGAATAAAACCAATTAGATGGTTGAATAAATTCAACCTTACATTATGAAATAAATACAAAGAACTTGATAAGACTTAATATGATTTGACATGATATAGGAACTTGATAGCCTCACGTCTCCTCAAGACATAGGAGAGATAGAAAGTAGGATGGAAAATAAATTTGGCCTAAATTTTAAAACTTTAAATTGTGCTACCTTTTAAAAATAGGATAATCAAATTCTTTTTAATTTTTTTTTTGGAGAAAGTAATCAAATTCTTTCTGTATGTTATAAACAGTTAAAAGGTAAAGAAAAAAACTTAATTATACAAGTAAAAAAGTAAAACTCTTTAAATTATTGGGTAATTGTCAATGCAATTTCGATACAATAAAAGTTGGATTTTGTAAATTTCATCCACAAACTTTGCAAACACCACAATGTTTAAAAAGATGCTGTGAACAATACAAAGTGTTCCTTCCATCCTAGAGGGTGTAATTCAAGCCTTTGCGGTTGATTTTATTTCAGTAAGTTTTAGAGTCATAGTAATTTTCACAAAATATCTCAAAACTGATGGATTTTATTTCAAATAAGTTTTAGAGTCACAATAATTTTCACAAAGTATCTCAAAACTGTCAATAGAAATATATTCATGGTAAATGATAAATTGAAGCGCTAATGTTAAGCTTAAATAAGAACCAATAATTATGAAAGAGTTGCATCCTCCTACTGACCCAGTTCCAGACCCAAAAAGACCAAAAAAAAAAAAAAAAAAAAAGAATTGCAAGAATTTTCCAGTAGGTACCAAATGGAATGTTTTGCATAACGCATAAATATGACTGCATACGTTAAATATATTGATTGATAATAGCAGTTTCGTGACTTTCGTCCTTGTCCCGACCTTCTTTTTGTCCCTACTCCCTATTTGGTGTTAATATGAATTTAGACACCCTAGAATTATGAAGGTAATTTTGTTATCAAATTGTTTATCTATTTGTTCATTTTGAAATGTTCATTTTAAAAAATATATTAAAATCATGTCCTCAATAATTTAACCATAAATTAAAATAATAATAATAATAATTTTTTTTTTCCACAAAATCTAATACCTTTTTAGTGCCAATATACATTAAATTATTTCACCAATTGAACCTGTAGGGGTGAAAGTCCAAGGAGCCCATATCTATATATATGTTGGGCCAGGAGCTCAATCCAAGGACGATAAACACTTCCAAAGGGGGCTGTACCAATGAGGGAAGAAATGGAATTCGATCAGAGCCACCCCGGGGGGAAAACGAAGAAGAATCTTTACTTGGCTGGGTAAGGCCGAGGACAGAGGGCATAGTCTGCCATCAAGAGCAACATTCCGGACCATTCTAGGGAAGAGGATAAGTATTAAGAAGGAACAGGACAAAGGAGAGCTATAAAATATCTAAGATAAAGCTGCTACCATGGCATTGAATGTTTTGCAGCTGACTGAACCATACTTTTTAGCCTTACAGTTACTCCCAAAGACTTTAGGGAGGGGCTGATGGGACAAGTATCAAAGTTATTAATCTAAATCTACACGTGGAATGTGGAAATAGGAGGAAGATGATAGTATAAAATAGAGGAGAGACCCTGATAGTGGGGGATCCAGAAAAATGGAGAAAAAAAGGACGGCAACAATATGGATCAGATTGGTAACCTAATCCGGAAGACATACAAGAACTGATCTCCTCGGACTGTGCCGAAGGCGACCTTCTTTAAATATAACCTGTCTGTTCTTACTTTATTGTCATTTGAGTCTACGATAATAACTATCCAACTCATTAGAGCCTAGATTTCTAACTCATCCTCTACAAATTCATTGTTTTGGGGTTTTTTGGGCCAAGGTCCATATATCTTTTAGGCCGGGGAACCAAATTGTGTCCTTATAGAACCAATGATATTGTTATCGTGCTTTTAAGGTGAAAGTACTTTTCAGTTATTCTAAAAAATACTAGTACTTTTGTTAGTTTCAGGAAAAAAAAAAAAAAAACCCTTTAAAAGATTGAAGAAAAAAATCAAAGATAATGTCCGTTAAGAATTAATCTAAACAATATGTCCAATAACACAATTCATTTCATGATTGTTGAAGTGATGTGTTATGATTACATTGATTAGTGTAAAGAAAATTTGATGTCAAAGATAGTCACATTAGAAAGTAATATTGCACTAATATAAAACTTACCTAAAAGAAAATCCTCACTAGCTTAAAGTATCACATTCCTTAATAAATGAGCCAAATAACTAGATATTCATTAGAAATGAATCAATTACATGTTTCAGATTAAATATTATAAATTTAAAAGTATATTCACTACTACTTCATTTAAAATTTTAAATGACGTCTGTACACCATCAAATCTATAATATGAAATATTTTTTTGAAACAAATTGCTACAAAATAAAATCTTAAACATTAACCTCATTTTCCATTTCAATGAAAATAAAGAGATCCTATTCTAACAACCAGACCATGACTTTGACAATTGAGACATTCCCTTTTCTAATATAATTAAGGGGAAGGGATATGCTAACTTAGAAAAGTTCACTAGCAACTAACCGAAGTTGTTAGGGGCCGTTTGGTAAGAGATTTCTAATAATGTTGTTTAAGTTTTGTGGAAATATGTGTGGGTGAAAAAATGTGTGAAAAAGTGTGTGAAAATACGTGTTGTGATGTTTAAATAACAATTTTCGTTGTTTAAACATCATTACCAAACAGAACTTTGCTTAATAAAATTTATCTAATTAATTTGAGGAAAGTATGTATTCGAGATTTGGTAGAGGTTGATGGAAATGGCAAAACAAGCAAGTTTTTGGTCAATATTGCACTCACATACAGAAGAAAAAAAGGAAGAATGAGATCTTTGTTGAATGGAACTTTTGGCGTAGCAATTGGGTTAAACTTAAGGATAAAACCAATGACATACGCCCATGTTAGCTGTTACACACTTTTTTTTTTTGAACTGAAATCCTAAGTTGAAAGTACGATTCACAATTTCAGTTCAAAAAAATGTGTGTATGGTAATATGAGTAACAAATAATACCCTTAATTTAATATTGAAGATTGTTCTAAACCAGGAACCAATTTTGCAAAGGCAGGAAGGTTAATTTCCATAAAAGAAAAAGTAGGTTAATTACTTAATTAGTGAAGACCTAGGGAAGTACCTATTAGGTTTCTCATAAGTTGATTTTGGAATTTGTTCAAGTGTTAGCTAGTTGCAAAGACATTATCATCTCTATATATTAAGAGAATTGAGAAATTTAGTTGTTACCTTTTTTTACTAATAAAAATACCATTAATTTAATTAATTTATTCTTATTCTTAAGACGTAAGAAATGAGGTTAAAACTATAAATAGACAAAAATTAAAAACAAAAAACTTATGGTATAATAACTCTTCACTAGATAGTAAATAGATACAAAATTCTTACCCAATGTTTATCACACACAAATAAACTTCCGCCTACCCCCATGTACATAACCAAAACCACCCCATGTTCCTTTTGTTAAAAAAAAAAAAAAAAAATACATGTTCCTATTTTAATTGTCAGGCGCTTTCTTGTCAAAATTGTAAGTCTATGAACAAAATTTATATACTATTTTTTCAATTGAATTATACTGTGTAATTATACTGTGTATCGTATATCAACTATATATATTATGAATTGGTAACTCTATAACATTGTACGATGTGTGAAGAAGTGTCATAGAAAATTTGGTTATAAATGAAAAGTTACGGCAAAAAAAAAAAAAAAAAAAAAAAGCCTCATCGATGAGGTTGGTAGGATGTTACTGACTTCGAATCTCAGTATAAAAAACGTGGAAATATAATCAGTTGGTTATGGAATGCATGCAGCAGTGGCTGTACAGTGTACTGTATGAAAGAAAAACAAGGAACTTGATTTTTTTTTTCCCTGATGAATACAAAGAACTTATTGATAAGACTTAATGCGATTGGACGTAGTATAGGAAAGTGATAACTGATAAGCCTCACGTCTCCTCAAATCATGGGAGAGAGATATAGTAGGATGGAAAATAAATTCGGCCTAATGTTTGAATTGTACTACCTTTTAAAAATATGATAATCAAATTCTTTCTATAAGTTAAAAGGTTAAAGTAAAGAAAAAAACTTTTAATTATACATAAGTGAAAAAAAGTAAAACCCTTTAACCTCTTTGTTTAGATGGAAAACTCTGCGTAATGATAGATTTTTGTGTTTTCTGGTATTTGGTAGCTTAAAAAAAAAAAGAGTTAAAAGAAAAATATGGTCAATAGAAAAGTATGGCTTATTTTTAATGATTGTTTTTCAATATTTTTTTTTTTTTTTTTTGGAAAACAACTCTATTTCACAACAACTAAATAAAGAAAGTTAAGAGATTGTTTTTTGAATCATTTAAAGTTGCTACCAAACATAAGAAAATTTAATAGTTTAATAGAAAATAGTTCTTAAAAGATGACTCATTTTCCAGTAATTTGAGTGGAGTTATGATGTGCCTTTATGTTAGAATCTCTTTCCCTCTCCCTTATGTGTGTGTTTGTTTCTCAAAAAAAGGAAAAAGAAAAGGAATTTGGGAGATGTTGTAGATATTATTGGGTAATTTGTTCAATGTCATTTTGATACCAGAAAATTTGGATTTTGTCAATTTCATCCACAAACTTTGCAAACACGATAATGTGGTCCTTCCATCCCTAGAGAGTGTAATTCAAACCTTAGCGGTGGATTTTATTTCAATAAGTTTAGAGTTACAATACTTTTCACAAAATAATTTAAAATTGTCAGTAGAAAGATACTAATAATAAATATTGATCTGCCAGTGCTTGACTTAGTGAGCGTTTGGATCCGGATGAACTTGCGTTTGTGTTTTGCATTTTGCTCTCTTTTAGGGGACAAGTGCACTGTTCATGGACTGTTGAATACTGTTCACGCATTGTTGAGCCGTGATTTTTGACATTTTTGTGCACACCAGTGGGTCTCGTGTACTGTTCATGGGAACCACAAACCTCACTTTTCAGCAACTTTTTCACTAAAAATGGATCCCACGGCACTATTCACACATTTAAAAATTATTTTGCTACAATATTTTCAGTTTTCAGCTGTATCCAAACAGACCCTTAGATGAAAACCAATAATTATCACAGAGTTGCATGAATCGCTTCCAGTAGGTACCATGTGGAATGTTGTGCATAATGCATAAATATGACTGCATGCATCAACTATATATCATTATGCATAAATATGACTGCATAAATCAACTATATATCTTGATCGATGATAGCAATTTATGCCTTCGTCCCAGCCTTCTTTTTGTCCCTACTCCCTCTTTGGTGTTAATATGAACTAAGATACTCTAGAATTTTGAAGGTAATTTTGTCATGGAATTGTTAATCTATTCATTTTGAAATATTCTTTTCAAAAAATAGATTAAAATCATGTCATCAATAATTTAACCAAATATTAAAATTATAATAATCATTTTTTTTTTTTCACAAAATCTAATACCTTCTTAGTGCCAATTTAAATTAAATTGTTTTACCAATTGGACCAATGATATTGTTATCATGTTTCTGATCCCCTCCAGCCACTTCGCAAAAGTACTTTTTGAAGTTTGAAGAAGATAAAAAATATCAAAAGATGAGTGTGGGTACTTGCCCCGCCATTAAGCAATGTTTGTCCGCTTTGGGGAGCCAATCCCTCACGGATTTGTCACGAAGGGGTGGGAGTCCAGGATCTTCACCATTTTTGGCTTTACACCTTTGTCCCACATCGCCTAAGTAACCCTCCCACTCATGCTTTATATGCCCCTGGAGCTTGCATGGGTGTACCACTACTACACAGGATCTTCACCATTTTTGGCTTTACACCTTTGTTCCACATCGCCTAAGTAACCCTCCCACTCATGCTTTATATTCCCTTTGGCTTTACATGTGTAGTAGTGGTACACTCATGCAAGCTCCAAGGGCATATAAAGCATGAGTGGGAGGGTTACTTAGGTGATGTGGGACAAAGGTGTAAAGCCAAAAATGGTGAAAATCCTGGACTCCCACCCCTTCATGACAAATCCGTGAGGACTTGGCTCTTCAAAGCGGACAAACACTGCTTAATGGTGGAGCAAGTACCCACACTGCTTAATGGTAGGGCAAGTACCCAGAATGAGATTCATTAAGAATTAATCTAAACAATAAGTCTACTGACATAGTACATTTCACGATTGTTGAAGTGACATGTTATGATTAGTTTACAATAAAATGAATGTTGAAGATATATAGTTATATATGAAAGTGATATTGCACTAATCACAATTTGACACCTCAACAAATTGTGAAATTTTGTTGTAATATAAAACTTACTTAAAAGAAAATCTTCACTAGCTTAAAGTATCACATTCCTTAATAAATGAGGCAAACTATTAGGTATTCATTTCAAATGAATCAATTTCATATTTTAAATTAAATATCATAAATTTAAAGGTATTTTCAGTGTCACGTCATTTAAATTTTAAATGACGTCTGTATACCATCAAACCTATAAAATGAAATCATAAACATTAACCTCATTTTCCATTTTCAATGAAAATAAAGAGATCCTATTCTAACAACCAGACCATGACTTTGACAATTTGAGACATTCCCTTTTCTAATATAATTAAGGGGGAAGTGATATGCTAACTTAGAAAAGTTCACCAGCAACTAACCGAAGTTGTTAATTTGCTTAATAAAATTTATCTAATTAATTTAAGGGAAGTATGCACTCGAGATTTGGTAGAGGTTGATGGAAATGGCAAAACAAGCAAGTGTTTGGTCAATATTGCATTCACATACAGAAGAAAAAAAGGAAGAATGAGATCTTTGTAGATTGGAACTTTTGGTGTAGCAATTGGGTTAAAGTTAAGGACTAAACTTATTACACACGCCTGTTATCTATTACAAACATTATTTTTTTGAATTGAAATTATGAGTTGAAGGTACGATTCACAATTTTAGTTCAAAAAAAGGTGTGTATGGTAATATGTGTTTAACAAATAATAGCCTAAATTTAATATCGAAGATTGTTCTAAACCAGGAACCAATTTTGGAGAGGCAGGAAGGTTAATTTCCATAAAAGAAAAAGTAGGTTAATTACTTAATTAGTGAAGACCTAGGGGAGTACCTATTAGGTTTCTCATCAATTGTGAAGATGATTGAGAAATTTAGTTGTTACATTTTTTACTTCCAAAAATACCCCTAATTTAATTAAGGCGTAAATGCACTTTTGGTCCATACATTTTGGGCCGATTCTCGATTTGGTCCTTAAATTGATTTTGCTCCTAGGTTAGTCTCTAATTTCAGAAAATCGTTTTTATTTTGATCCCTGCCATTAACCTAGTAACAGAAAAATCTGAGGTAGCAAATGGAATGCACTATGTGCACAGTAAATGCTAACGTGGCTAATAAAAAAATTTAAAATTTTTGATTAGGCATTTTTTAAATGACACGTCAGCATTTAAAATGCCACATCAGCATATAAATTTATAAAAAAATAAAAAACAATTTTTTTTTTTAATTTCTTGATTTTAATTTAAACTAAAAAAAAATTAAAAACAAAAAAGCTTTATCAATTTTTAAATTTGATAAAAAAATTTATAACAACTTTCTAAAATTTTCTTAGTCAATTAGCATTACATCACAAAAATTAAAATTTCCAATTTTTATACAAAAAAATGGGGAAAAAAACCTAATACTCTAATAAATAAATAAATAACTTATTATAAAAAAAAAAAGGCAAAAATCCAAAACTGACCCTTTAACTTTTAGTATTTTTCATTTTAGTTCTTTAACTTTCAGTTTTGTCATTTCAGTTCTCTAACTTTCAATTGTTGTCAATTTGGTACTCCGTTAAATCCCAGTTATGACCTGCCATTAATTGAGTCAAAACAACGTCGTTTTGGTTTTGTTTTTTTTTTTTTTTTTTTTTTTTAATTTCAAAATTAAAAGAAAAAAAAACTAATATTAAAAAAAAAAAAACACACAAACAAAAACAATATAATGAGATGCCTCTCCTTGTTGAGAATAGCGGTGGAGATTCTGGGGAGTACGAGGTGGAGAATGATAAGGAGTGGTTGGATGACACGGACAGGAGGCTAGCTGATTGGACCGACAGTGGCGGCAGAGGTGAGGCGGTCCAAGGAGGAGCAAGCGGTTGCGAAGTAGGCGGCGGGAGTGGAAGGGAGGGATTGGTCTTTGAGAGATGTTGCCTATGACTGCGTAAAGGTGTTGGTGATCTTCTTTCAAGGACTTGCTGAAGCGAGAGAGGATCCAATTGCAGAGGTCTTCATTGTAGTTGGTGATGGTGAGTGATTCTATGAACAGTGTGGGTTCCCCTAAACGTTTTTTTTTTTTTTTTTTTTAATATCAGTTTTATTTTTAATATTCGTTTAATTCCAAAATTTATTTTTTTAAAAAAGCCAAAACGACGCCGTTTTGGCTCAATTAACGACAGGACATAACTGGAGTTTAACGAAATACCAAATTGACAACAATTGAAAGTTAGAGAATTGAAATGACAAAACTAAAAGTTAAAAGACTGAAATGAAAAAAAACTGAAAGTTAAAGGGTCAGTTTTGCATTTTTGCCTAAAAAAAACCAAACTCACAAACCTAACCCAAATATCTCTCTCTTCCCCTTGAATTCTCTCACTCTTTGTTTCTCTCTTTGATTTGCTCCACTCCAAACCCTCTACTCCAAATTGAGAGACCCATGGCAAAAGACACCAAGCTCCAAACCCAGACACCCACGGCCAAATAAAACAACACTCTTTCTTCTATCTACCCAGAAACCCACCTTGTGCTTCCTGATCGAGTTCATGAATTCCTTGGGGACTCTCTTCATGTCGTTGTGCACGTCGTAGCACTCGAAGTAGATCGGCACGTGCATCGCCTCCATCGCACGAGACCAGCGTCATCGCATCGGAGCTCCGTCGCCAGGTCGAGGCATGTGGGTCATAGATCGAGTCTGGTAAACCGGTTACGAAATTGATGGAGATGATGATTTTTTTTTTTTTTTTTGGTGTTTGGTTGCTAATAGGGTGGGGAAAAGAACCAATTAGATCACTCTCTCTCTGACTTGGGTTTGTTTTTCCTTGTGGGTGTTGATTTGTTTTAAATTTCTAGGTTTGGTTTTTCATGTGGGCTTGAAGATTTTCTGGGTTGGAGGTTTCGGGGTTTGATGATTTTTTTGGGTTGAAGGTTTCGGGGTTTGATGATTTTTTTGGGTTGAAGGTTTCGGGGTTTGATGATTTTTCTGGGTTGGAGGTTTAATGATTTTTCTAGGTTGGAGGTTTTGGGGTTTGATAATTTTTCTAGGTTGGAGGTTTGTTGATTTTTCCGGGTTAGTTTTTTCACATGGGTTTGATGATTTCTTCATGTTGGAGGTTTCGGTGGAGGATAGGGATTTTGTATGAATTTGTGCATGTTTATTTGCTAAGAAAATATAAGAAAAGAGAAGAAAATCTTAGATTATTTTAATTTCTGGGCAACCCCAAAGAACATGAAGAACATGTTACCCTTGTTCTTTCAAAAATAATAAAAAGAAAATAAGAAAATAAGCTTTTTTGTTTTTAATTTTTCCAGTTTAAATTAAAATCAAGAAATTAAAATTTTTTTGTTTTTATTTTTTATTAATTTATATGCTAATGTGGCATTTTAAATGCTGACGTGGCATTTAAAAAATGCCAAATCAATTTTTTTAATATTATTTTATTACTCACGTTAGCATTTACTGTGCACACAGTGCATTCCGTTTGCCACTTCAGATTTTTCTGTTACTAGGTTGACAACAAGGATCTAAATAAAAACGATTTTCTGAAATTAAGGATTGACAGAGGAGGGAAATCAATTTAGGAACCAAATCGAGAATCGGCCCAAAATGTAGGGACCAAAAGTGCATTTACGCCTTTAATTAGCTTATTCTTATTCCTAAAATATAAGAAATGCAGTTAAAACCGTAAATTGACAAAAATTAAAAACAAAAAACCTATGGTATAAAGACTCTTCACTAGATAGTAAATAGATACAAAGTTCTTACCCAATGTTTATACTTCCCCCTACCCCCATGTACACAACTGTTGAGGACTCTTTTTTCGCCCCACATGACACCATTTCATTGGCAACCCATGCCACATCAACATATTATTGATTTTTTTGGGTAAATCTCTTTAAAGTCCAAAATAAGCTTATATCTCATGGATTGGACTCACATGGCCCATAAGATCCTTATTTCAAAAGGTAGGTTCATGGTCCACATTTCCTTTTTATCAATTAGGATCATAACCCCACAACATCAATAACATCAATATATGGATTAGGCTCAAGAAATAAATTGAAGCTCATGTCCCATATTACCTCTCTCACGCTCATGGAAAGCGGCTTCTCCAACAAAAGCCCACATTTACACAAAATGACAACATAAACCAAGGTATGCCATCTCATCTTCGGCTTACGATCCAAGCTCATGAGTCTCTTTGGGGAAACTTTGGGAGTCGTGGTTTGGAGGGCCAAGAGGTATGTTCAGTAAAGGTCTAGCGGTTTAAAGTTGATAAAAGAAACATGTTGCTTGGCGTGTCTTCTCCAACTTCTTGAACTCTGACGAGTCTGTGTGTAGTGGGTAACATATGGTAAGCATCTCTTATCACATAGCACTTAAGATGATAAAACTCTCCATTACTCTTTTCCTAAAACTTATACTCAATATCTCTAGTCATCTAAATGCTGAGAAAATAACTATTCATTCAACCTCTAGTTGTTCCTATACAAATTTAGAAACTTCATTATATTATTACATTACTACTTTCAGCTAAAATTCAACTCAAACCCATGGCCTAATCAGATTGGCCATCTTTAATCTCCAATATATAGAATATTCATGATATCTCTAATATCCAGCTGCTGTCTGCCACAATCAAACTAAATATTCCTCTGTTAGCTGCCAGAGCAGAGCATTAAATGCTCTTCTTGCTCACCAAGATTAAGTCACAACACAATGAGACCTTGATTAAATCTCTAAAGCTTCATTAACTTTCAACCAATCATTCTATTACTTACTAAAAATGTGTTGTAATAGAATCTTGGACCAAAAACACAAACACCCAAAAAAGGAAATATTTCCATCAGAACACTAGCAATGTGTTCAACACTTGACACTTGGCTGAAAGTGATATCACCAGCCATTTAATGCTCAAATTCCAATAGCCTAACATCTGACCTCATCTACTTCTACCCCAAGTACCATCTGTCTTATGACAATAATGACAGCTTTTTCTGACAGCTAGGACAGTTTTTTCAAAACAATTGTAATAGCTGACCCAGCAGCCTTAACATTACTAATTTTCCTCATTTGGCTAAAAACTAAAACCAACTAAAGAAACTATCTTTTTCTTGTTAAAATACTTTCCTTTTCTGCTGCTCTTTCCTCTAGTAGTTATTACCTAAAACAGCAAGAATACCTTTAAGCTAAACATACCTTTTTGGCCAAATCTTATGATGGATTTTCTGAAAATTCATTGCTGATTGGGACAGATTTTGGCTGAGATTATTTGCTAAAACCCGCCCTTAAACTTAGCTATAAATAGAGTCACTCATCAACACACCAAAGGACACCAATAGAAAAGAACAACTCTCTCATAAACTTTTCTATTCTCTCTCCCTCTAATTATCTTCTTGAGCTCTGAATGAAGTTTTAAGCTTTTAGTTTCCAAATTAGGAACTAAACTCTTCAACCCTTAGCTCATAAATTTCCTTCACAAGCTCTATTCCATCCTCCAGCAGAAAATCCCAGCAGCAATGCTAAACACACTACAACACCATTACTCTCTTATACTCATTTGCTCATTCTCCATATTCAGAAAATACATCTATCTTACTGCCTATATCTCTAAACATCTCTTTCTTCATTTCTCTTACACAATCCCATACACACTTACTACACCATTACATATAACACACCACAACTCTTCTAAACTCCACTCTCATACTCTCTCACTTTGAAATTATACTATTTTGCTGCCCATAAACACATCTCAATACACTTCTCCACCTCTCTTATAAAAGCCCTTCTCATGGAAGACATAAACTTCTAATACTAAAGTCCTTCTCATGGAAGGTATAAACTTCTAATACTAAAGCCCTTCTCCTAGAAGGCACCAAGGCCTCATATCAAAGCCCTTCTCATGGAAGGCATAAATCTATTTTACATGAAGTCCTTCTCTTAGAAGGCACAAATTACATCTTATAAAAGCCCTTCCCATGGAAGGCAATCCTATTCATAGTTTCACAACAACTAAAAGAGCATTGTCAAGGGGAAACTCATTTAAGTGCATGATAAAAGGGACAAGCTCAACCAGCCTTTACACACAGCTGGACATACTCTCTCCCTCCAGTTGCACCCATTTTTCCCTTTTAATCTTGAAGTTATCATGGCAAACTGCCTCTCCACCGCTGAAGTCATTTTGCTGGAATCTTATCAACTCACAGATGCTACACAACTGAAGTTATAAACCATACAAAGATAAGTGACTTTGCTTCTATATCTTTAAATTTACATCATTGAGTACATGATTACTTCACATTTAAATACATATTACTTTATTCCAACTACTATTACAACTACTAATCAAAGTTATTATATCAAACGCATATTATATATTTATTCAACTATTATCATGATTCTTAGACTTTGGCTTTAATGGTTTTGTATGCTTAAAAATACGGCGGTAGCCATTGGACCACATGGCCCAATATTGAGTTTCGGATGCAACTCCCCAAACACAACCTGGGCCTAGCAAGGTCACCCTTCTAGCGAACAACACGTGGCCGAGCTCCGAAAAAAGGCCCCCAAACAACAACCAAAACTACCCCATGTTCCTTAAAATTAAAAAAAAAAAAAAAAAAAAAAAAAAAAAAAAAAAAAAAAAAAAAAAAAAAAACCCTACCACATGTTCCTATCTTAATGGCCAGGCGCTTTCTTATCAAAATTGTAAGCCTATGAATAAAATTTTTATACTATTTTTTCAATTGAATTATACTGTGTATCATATATCAACTATATATATTATGAATTTGTAGCTCTAAAACCTTTTGTGATGTGTGAACTATAGAAAAAGTGTCATAGAAAATTTGGTTATAAATGAAAAATTACGATACTAAACTCAAAAAATAAAAAAGCCTCGTCGATGAGGTTGGTAGGATGTTACTGACTTCGAATCTTAGTATAAAAAACGTGGAAATATAATCAGTTGGGTTTGGAATCCAGTAGTGAGCTAGTGGCTGTACACTTTACTGTATGAAAGAAAAACAAAGAACTTGATTTTTTTTTTCCCTGATGAATACAAAGAACTTATTGATAAGAGACTTAATGCGATTGGACGTAGTATAGGAAAGTGAAAACTGATAAGCCTCACGCCTACTCAAATCATGGGAGAGAGATAGAGTAGGATGGAAAATAAATTTGGCCTATTGAATTGTACTACCTTTTAAAAATATGATAATCAAATTCTTTCTATATGTTAAAAGGTTAATAAAGAAAAGAGAAAAACTTTTAATTATACACAAGTGAAAAAGTAAAACTCTTTGACCTCTTTGTTTCGATGAAAAACTTTGTGTAATGATAGATTTTCGTGTTTTTTGGTATTTGGTAGCATTAGAAAAAATGTGTTAAAAGAAAAATATCTTTAGTCAACAGAAAAAGTATGGTTTTTTTTTTTTTTTTTTTTTTTTTTTTTTTTTTAAAACAACTCTATCTCATATCAAGTTTGTTAGTTTTTAGACCCTTTAAAACAATTGATTTAACCTAGGTAATTAGAGAAGTTGTTACTTAATCCAATTAAACAAGTCTAGGTTATCACAATCAAACAATCATATCATGTATAGTAGCGGAAAATAAATAAGACAATGATATGATCACTCAGGAAAACCAAACCGATAAAAAACCTGGGGAGGATTTAACCTAGCTATCCTCAAGGTAAAAAGCAAATCTACTAGAAAGAATCGAAATTCATACAATAAGACTTACAAGCCCTCACGCTCGACTTCTTATCGCTACCTACTAGTAGAACTTACTGACACGATCACGTGCAAGCTCCGAATTCATGGACTCCTTATTTCTTTGGCTTTTGCAAAACATAAACACCCCCGTTTGTGACTTTGAGATCTCACCCAAAGGTTTAGCAACACAAACTTTCCTGTTTGTGACTTCAAGACCACCCTTGAAGGTTTAGATCATCAGCACATTTGATGACAAGAGAAGGCAGCAATTTTTATAATACCGGATCTTGAGATTCTTCATGGAATAGCACCGGTAGAAGACATAAGAGAGCTTTTTAGGAACAAAACCCTAAATACAAAAGAGGCACACTCTTTTCTCTCTGAAAAGCCACACAAAAACGTGTTTAGGGTTTCCTTTATATACTGGGAGAAGTAGATTAGAAACCCTAATCCTAAATGGGCTAAAACTGCTGTTTGGACTTAATTAAAATTTTGCAGATACGACTTTCGATCGATCGAGCTTGTCTTTCGATTGATCGACCCAGACAGATTATGAAATCTTCTTCCTGCAGCTTGTATGTTCTTGAATCTTGACTTGAATCACCTTGAGCATTGTCTAATAATACCTATAGACTCTAAAATTTATATCTAGACAAGTTTGTGTTCACGATTTGCCAATTGTTCTAAACATTTAGAACCTAGCAAAGTTAAATAAGGAAAATTAAGAGATTGTTTTTCAACTCATTTAAAGTTGGTATCAAACAGAAGAAAATTTAATAGTTTTATAGAAAATACTTCTTAAAAAATAACTCATTTTAAAAAAAATATTATCATGGAAACAAACATAGTGTTAGTAGTTAAAGGAATTTGGGAGAAGTTGTAGGAATTATTGGGTAATTTGTTCAATGTCATTTTGATACCATGAAATTTGGATTTTGTCAATTTCATCCACAAACTTTGCAAACACCACAATGTTTAAAAAGATTCTGTGAACACCATAATGTGGTCCTTCCATCCCTAGAGGGTGTAATTCAAACCTTAGCGATGGATTTTATTCAATAAGTTTAGAGTTACAATACTTTTCTTAAAATATTTCAAAACTATCAAGTGTCAATAGAAAGATACTAATGGTAAATTGATCCGCCAGTGCTTGGCTAGTTGGCTTAGATGAAAATCAATAATTGTCACAGAGTTGCATCCCAACACCCCCCCCCCCCCCCCCCCCAAAAAAAAAAAAATCCCAAACCCAAAAATAACAAACAAACAAGAATTGCATGAATAGTTTCCAGTAGGTACCATGTGGAATGTTATGCATAATATATTAATATGACTGCATACATCAACTATATATCTTGATTGATGATAGCAATTTCTGCCTTCGTCTCAGCCTTCTTTTTGTCCCTACTCCCTCTTTGGTGTTAATATGAACTAAGATACTCCAGATTTTTTAAGGTAATTTTGTCATGTAATTGTCAATCTATTCATTTTGAAATGTTCTTTTCAAAAAATAGATTAAAATCATGTCATCAATAATTTAACCATATATTAAAATTATAATAATATATATTTTTTTCACAAAATCTAATACCTTCTTAGTGCCAATTTAAATTAAATTGGTTTTACCAATTGGACCGGAGGTAAAACCAAATTTGCCTCCGGTTCCCGGTTTTTACCTAGTTTTAGGCAATTTTCCCGGATCGGATTGGCCTTCGGTTCTCGGTTTAACTGATCGGATCAACTGGTTCGGTCTGGTTTTTAAAACATTGATTGATTGTTATCGTGTTTTTGATCTTCTCCAGCCACTTCGTGAAAGTACTTTTTGAAGTTTGTAGATTGTTGAAGTGACAATACATTTTACAATTGTTGAAGTGACAAGTTATGATTAGTTTACAATAAAATGAATGTTGAAGATAGTTATATACGAAAGTGATATTACACTAATCACAAATTAGACACTTCAACAAATTGTGAAATTTGTTGTAATATAAAACTTACTTAAAAGAAAATCTTCACTAGCTTAAATTATCACATTCCTTAATAAATGAGCCAAACTATTAGGTATTCAATTCAAATGAATCAATTTCATATTTTAAATTAAATATCATAAATTTAAAGGTATTTTCAGTGTCACGTTATTTAAAATTTTAAATGACGTCTATACACCATCAAATCTATAACATGAAATCTTAAACATTAAATACATTCTCCATTTTCAATGGAAATAAAGAGATCCTATTCTAACAACCAACTATGAGTTTCACAATTGAGACATTCCCATTTCTAATATAATTAAAGAGGGGGGGGGGGGGGGGTGAAGTGATATGCTAACTTGGAAAAGTTCATAAACAACAAACCGAAGTTGTTAATTTACATAATAAAAACTTTCTCCTTTTGGTGAACCTGTGATGATCAAAGCATATATGTCATACTGTTGACTGATCAAAATTCTCCCATGATTTGCGATAGTTTATGACTATTTCCCCATCTTCTTTTCATGGTTGGTGAAGCTGAAGCAGATAGATACTTTTCAAATTCCCATGTAAGTTGTAACCCCATTTCCTTATTACTACTTTTTCTATATCATCAAAATTTCCACCCAAACTATGTCATTGTCAAAGAGAGCTTAAAGTTTCTTATATTCAATTAATTGCTTTTCTTGAAAGCAAGGGGGCCATCATTGTCAACTTCTCTTGAATTTTATATCGCAGCCAATATTGTAAATGTACTATCATTTAGAGACGCAAAGGGAAACAAAGAAAAAGAAAATTTCAAAATATATTATTAATTCATGATCAAGTCGGCCACATTTTCCCACCAATTTCTTTCCATAGAATCAGCCGTTTAATTTCAACATGATCATGGTATGTGGGACCTTTTTGGTTTGTAGGTAAGCTAGCCTAACATAAAGATCTATTGGTTGGTAACATAAGGTTTTTTGGTTGGTGGGAGATACGGTGGAGAATCAATTCTGGTCCACCTCAACCGTGGACCCCTTCATGAATCATGGTCCCTTCTTTCTTCTTTGTGTCTTAAATACCTAAGGAACGTGTCAAGCATTTACATTCCATTTTTTAACAAAATATCAATTTTCCTTACCCTATTTTAACTATAAACTTTTATAGTACACTTTATATTTCATTTTTTATTTTGTAATCTATTTTATTAAAATAATGTGTTTCATACAATTTTTTTCCACACTCTCCTCCCCTAACTACCCGATGAAGCAAACGACCGTATCAATCCGTGTCCACACCTACCCCATTTTAACCATCACAACAGTTATCCATCCACGTTTAGATCAACACTGTACTTTCCGACCGTAGCAACCCATGACCACACCTACCCCACCAGAGCAATCTATAAACTTTTATAATACACTATATATCTCATTCTTATTTTGTAATATATATCACATTAAAATAATTCTTTTTCACATAGTTTTTCCATGCTCCCCTCTCCCCTAAGCACCTGATGAAGTAAATAGTCATATCAACCCATGTCCACACCTATCCCATTTTGGAATAAGGTTCCATCAGTTTAGGTCATTATTTCCAAGAGTACATAGAATTTGATTTTGTAATTCTTTTTTCAATTTGCCTTTTTTCAAATTTTAGTGATTTTAGTTTGTTCTTAAAACAAATTAGAGTTTTACTAGTATTTTTTTTGGCGTTTCCCTAGGGTCGTCTAGTTGCTCTTGGAATTCTTTATTAGATTTAAGATTCTCTAGAGCTTTTAGGATAATACTATTATAGATATTCTAAAGTAACCCGTTAATTTTGAAATTAATGAATTAGATTTTGTCACGTCATTAATAGTTTAAATAAATACCAAAACAGTGATGGTCAACTCTTATTATTATTTTTTAAAATGTTGATATCATAAAATTTAAGACAATCAGTTTAAAACGAATGGATAGGAATATAGTAACGAATTGATAGGAGTATAGTAACTCAATGGTAGAGTTAACTTAAAAGCTCTAGCGGCTCTTATTTCTCTTTATTATATACGTAGTGGTTGTTGGCATGTAGCCTTTTGACCAATGAACTTTCAAAAAAGTTCTCTTTTTCTTTTTCTTTTAAGTGGGTTCTAGCTAGAAATTCTACCTATAGATTCAAGGCACACCTTCGTGCATTCAAGGATTATTTTCTTTAGACATGTATGGTCTATTTTTTGTGGACTGTGTAGCATATATGAATTATGAAGGCCTACTTGGCTAGTTGGCTACTCTTCCATCTCATGTTGGTTTGTTTGTTTGGACATAATTCACATGAGCCTAGACACTCCAATGAGTTAGCTCATTCATTAGCCCTCTGGGCTCCATTTCTAATATTGGTTAATTCTAATTTTTTAATGGAATGTTTACTTAGTTAAAAAAAAAAAAAACCACATTGGTTGTAATTGTCAAAAATATGAACTAGTTAGATGGAGAATTTGTTATTATGTCACCTACCCAAAAAAAAGGTTAGGACACTCGGAGACTTTGTTGCACGAGACGACAAACTTTGTTCAACAAACATTCTTAAAAAAAAAAAAACTATTGTGAGAGTTTTGTTCCATAATTGTTAATTACTTTCTCCACAGGAATGGTTCATGAATTGCATTCCTTGACTGGTTAGGCATGAATATAAAAAAATATAAAAATATTAAAAAAAAGACTTTTTTTTTTTTACTGAGAATAAAAAATAAAAAGACTTTAACCAGTCTAATGTTTCAGAAATATATAACTGCGTTTGTTGTTAAAAGTAGAAGGAGAGTACGTGTTATGACTCATGAGACGAAGTTACCTAACTTTTTCTACCAAAGAATTCCATCAAGCATTTTTTATTTTTTTTAAAAGATATTTTTTATCCAGATTTATTAATTGTTATTATTATGGTGGCACATCCCTGGTCTATATTTATAGAACAATATAAAAACATTTATTGTGATTTGTCTTTGACCTGCCCGGCCATACTCAAACATTTATTGTGTTTCCAGACTTTTTTTCCACTTGTTTTTCAGTGCATATTTCCTTGTCTTCCTTTTTATGCATTTAGTTGATGCTACTTCAATGTCAAGTCAGTGGTTAACTTCTATCTTATCTCTATTTACCTTTCGCTAAAAATTTAAAAATATTATTGACTGTGTACGTGTACCTTCGGTGTGGTGTGATGTGGTAGTCACTTCACAAATATAAGTGTTTGTGAGGTGTGAAAGGTAATGGTTGGGATTCAAGTCTTCAGGAGGGAGTTTTACACACATATACACTTAATTATCTTATACTAGTAAAATTTCTATCTTTTATAAAAAAATATTATTTATTAATAATGAGAAGTGTTACGTACACAACATTTTCATAATAAATTCTAAGTGATAAGTTGTTATTAGTTTTAATTTAAACTCATCACTAAAATTACTTTTTTGCCTACCAATAACAACTTGTCACTTGGGATTTATTGTAAAAGTGTTGTGAAAATGTTATTTCTATAACATTTCTCTAAAATAATAATTACAGTTAAATTTATCATCTATAATTTATTATAAAAATATTGTAAACACTTTTTATAATTTAAAGAACAAGGCTTTTATGCATCCTAGATTGTAAAATATTGTATACAACCCACTACAAGGTAGTTAAAAAAACCATCTACATATATTATTTAAGTAAGTCACATTATTCATTAAAAATGTTATATATGACTATAAATGAATGTGGATGGTTTTTTTAACCGCACTGCATAGTGGGTTGCATAAAAATCTCGCAAACCAAGGTGAATAAAAAGTAAAAACCTTTTTCCTAATTTATATATTTACAACAAGTGGGTGGTTGGTTTATCATATTAAAACATATTATCTTAATTAATAAAGAATTTTTAGCATTATTAAATAAATTTACCAGCACAACTAAGTGTCTTGTCGTGTCCTCTCTTTTTGCATACATGGTAAAATTTTTCCAAAGTATAAATTTTATCCTTAGCAGTCTCCACTAAAAAGTGTCCAAAGAAATGTCTCTAATAAGTACAACTGTGCAACCATATCAATCACGCTTCATGATTTGCTTCATGCCCAAGCATAAAATCTTTTTTTTTTTCTATGATATCACTTTACATAAATAGTGCACCCAAACATATGGGATAAGATGCATCACTATAACACAGGAATAATTTACTTTATACATCTGTGAATGTGAATTTAAAAAGGGATCAACTGAGTTGATGTACGATGTTCACGTTAAGAGTACTGTTATTCTTTCCTTTTTTCCTTTCTTATTTTTTGGGTTATTTGGTTAATAACTTCGTTTTATTATTCGTGCATGTAGTTATTATATTCATTATTTTTTTCTTATTAATTATCCAAAGTTTGCTCTCACAAATCGAAACTTGAAGACCCCATAATAGGATATTATATATACATGTGAGAAGAAAAATAGAAAATATTGCTAGTTTTAGTATAATGAAATTGACAGTGCTTGATTAATGCCATGGTTAATCGATGTTTGTTTATAATTACGAAGGCAAAGTTAGATCTTATTAGTTGAAACTTGAAAACGATGTTGGAGCTCATTGTTCTGTTGTTGCTATATATTATTATTGAGCTCATTATGACGATGCCTTAATTGATTAATTCAGGGTTAATATAAAATATAGGAAGCAAGTGAAAATAGAGAATCTGAATATTAACACAATGATGCTGTTGCAACAACTACGTCCACTAAGGATCAAGCAATTTCATCCAAAGTGGTTGTAGCTTCCTTTCATTTTCCTTGTAGAAAACAACAGGTTTTCTCCACTTGCTTGACTCAACCTTTAGCAAGCAACAAATACAAATTAAGTTTGAGATAATAATGATGTCAAATAAAGAACAGAGGGATTTATACCCGGATTGTATCCAATAAAAATAAAGAGCAGAGGCGCACACACACACACATATATATACACACACCAAAGACCCGATCGAGGATCAATCAGGCCTGCAATCTGCATGCATAGATTACACTTTTTTTGAGCATCTTCAAGTACACAACTCATCTAGAATACTTTAGTAAAATTTTACAGGAATATTGCTACATCATAGAGACAACAACTTAGTTATTATAATTTGTTTTAGATAAAGTAACAATAAGTATTTTAACAAAACATGCAACATGTATTTTAGATAAAATAACAATAAGTGTTTTAACAAAACATGCAACATGCATTTATATTTCAGTTGATAGAGACAACAACTTATTTGTTCTTATCGATTTCTTTAAACAGATTAACACTAAGTGTTTTAATAGAACATACAACATACATCTAAGTTTCAAAATTTTAAATCCTACTCCAACTAAAAATCTATTATCAAAATTTCAAAACTTATATATATTCACCAATGGTCTTTCCACAAAATCCTTCTTGTACCCCACTTTTTTTCTTTTCTTTTCAAGTTGCAACTTATACATATGTATTTCTATATGATAGTTTTGATTAAATAAATTCATCTTACTTATTATTATTTGTTTCTAAATAATAAAAGACACGCATTCAAGTTCTTGGTTTCTCTCATGTAAGTTTTTTATTATTAAATTCTCAACTTTTGAACTATCTTGTATGTTTTAAGTTTTGGTTATTCTATGTATATTGTTTGTAAGTGATTTGATTTTTTTCAATTGACTACACCACAAAAAATTTGTTTCAAAACATGTCTTTCATGTGTTGCACTGCAGTATGATTCCAAGTTATTTTTACTGATTGATTGTTAATACTTTTTCAATGTTTATTTATTTTTATATTGTAAAATTATGTTAATTTCATAGTATGTGGAATTCCTCTCATATCCTTTTAGATCATATAATTTAAGATTCTTGTGAACTTTTTCATAACTGTATTTCTTCGAAAGTCTAATGGGTTATGTTTGGCAAGATTTTACTGGTTCTCGTTTAAGTCTATTATTGATCGATATTACTTTTTTAGTTACTACTAAAAATTTACCACATCATCAGGTGTCAAATTATTTATCATTTTTTTAGAAGATTGTCAAATTTTTTATGTCTCTAGAATTTCTCATTTTACAAATCATTTTCATATTACATTGTCAACGAATATTGTCAATCTAAAACCTAATTGATATTTTCTCAAAAAAAAAAAAAAAAAAAAAAACCTAATAGATGTAAATGTATATTTATTATTTAGGTCTATTTTAGAGCTTCCTACCAAAATATATGATGTCACTAAAATTTATTGTCAAAATAGAATGATGTAAATTTACTTTCCGAAAGGTTTCAACTTATGATCTTATCATCAATTTCCAATTTCCTTGTTAGATCGATGAAGTGTCACTTGAACTCATTGAATTCTATCAATTCTTTTAAACTCTGAATAGTCAATGGGTGTGCATAATTTCTTTTTTTTTTTTTGGCTACGTATGCATATATAATTTCTTTCTTAGCCATAGAAAACTGGGGGAAATTTAACGGTGAAATACTTTTTATGACGTGAGTCCATTCAATGTTGCTGTCCGAAGCCTGAAACGAATTAACTACGGACAATTCAGGCTAAAAAAAAACAAATGCTGAGAAAACTTTTATCACCACAAATTAAAGCATCGTTTACCAAAAAAAAAAAAAAAAAAAAAATTAAAATATATAATGGTCCTTTATGGAAATTACTATTTATCATAATAAAGTTAAGAGGGGTACTGGTCTGTTAATAGAGTAATTCATAGAATTATAGTTATTTCCGGATTTTTTTCTCTCACTTTTATAATAGGGTCTATTAATTCAATTTATGGTGGAGTCTACTATGAATATGAAAAGGAGAAATACCATTTTACAAAGAATCCTATTTTGGAAGTATCTAAAAATTTTCCATTAACTATCACCAAAAACTAGATAAGAGCTTGGTCCTCTTTTTTTTTTTTTAGAAGGAGCTTGGTCCTCTTAATTGTACAAGAAAACAACATTTTAACATAATCTAAATTAATGGACGTCCAAAAGCACGTACGGAAAGAGTTTTCTACAAAATAATCAGACATAAGAGTAGAGATGGCCAAACTGGAGGATATGCAGGTAACATAATATAATAAGTCATGGGGATCGAGAGAAACGAAAATAGTATAAGAATTTTTTTTAAACTTTTACAACTAACATAAATTAAACCAAATAATTATAATTATAAAAAAAAAAAGGGACAACCAATTAACCAAATAGTTAAGTACTAAAAAGCAAAAACTAAAAAGTACTAAATACGTTTTTACATCCTTTCCAATTTTTATTATTATTATTATTATTTTTTTTAAAAAACATTCATTTATCATTTATGGCAATGATAAATAGACTTTATTAATTTTCTCCAAACTTTCATTTATCATTTGCAACAACTATGTCCACTAAAGATCAAGCAATTTCATCCAAAGTTGTTGTAGCTTCCATTCATTTTCCTTGTAGAAAACAACAGGCTTTCTCCACTTGCTTGACTCAACCTTTAGAAAGCAACAAATACAAATTAAGTTTGAGTCTTTGAGATAATAATGATGTCAAATAAAGAACAGAGGGATTTATACCCGGATTGTATCCAATAAAAATATAGAGCAGAGGCATATATATATATATATATGTGTGTGTACACCAAAGACTCGGTCGAGGATCAATCAAGGTCTGCCATCTGCATGCATAGATTACACTTTTTTTGAGCTTCTTCAAGTACACAACTCATCTAGAATACTTTAGTAAAATTTTACAAGAATATTGCTACATCATAGAGATGACAACTTAGTTACTATAATTTGTTTTAGATAAAGTAACAATAAGTATTTTAACAAAACATGCAACATATAATTTAGATAAAATAACAATAAGTGTTTTACAAAACATGCAACATATATCTAAGTTTCAGTTGATAGAGACAACAACTTATTTGGTCTTATCAATTTCTTTAAACAAATTAAAAATAAGTGTTTTAACAAAACATACAACATACATATATCTAAGTTTCAAAAATTTAAATCGTACTCCAAATAAAAATCTATTATCATTTTAAATCTTATATATATTCACCAATGGTCTTTCCATAGAATCCTTCTTGTACCACCCCCCCCCCCCCCCACCACCTTTTTTTTTTTTAAGTTGCAACTTATGCATATGTATTTGTATATGATAGTTTTGATTAAATAAATTCATCTTACTTATTATTATTTGTTTCTAATTTTCATGTGTGGATAATATGTCAAAAGAAGTCTACTATAAAAAAGAAAATAAGAGACACCCATTTAAGTTCTTGGTTTCTCTTATGTAAGTTTTTTATTATTATTTTTTAAATTCTCAACTTTTGAACTATTTTGTATGTTTTAGGTTCTGGTTCTTCTATGTATTTAGTTTGTAAGTGATTTTATTTTTTTCAATTGACTGTCACCACGAAAAATCTAGTTCAAAATATGTCTTTCATGTGCTGTAGTGCAATATGATTCCAAGTTATTTTTGCTTATTGATTGTCAATACTTTATCAATGTTTATTTATTTTTATACTGTAAAATTCTATTTTTGCTTTGTGTTAATTTCTTAGCATGTGGAATTCCTCCCATATCCTTTTAGATCATATAATTTAAGGTTCTTGTGAACTTTTTCATGACTGTATTTCTTCGAAAGTCTAACTAAATTCAATTTAGAAATCCTTCTATATCCTTTTAGATCATAGATAATATTTAGCTAAATTAGATTCATCAATCCAAATTCCTATGGAGTTTATCTTTACTTAACTTCTTTTTCATTTTTTTTTTAATTTCGGAAATTTGGATTGTTTTTCATTAATGCTGAATTGGGATTTTGGCTTAATTTTTTTTTCAAATATTTTAATTATTAAAATTATTTTTTTTCTAGTGTAATATTAATATATGTGTTCTTAAAGGCTAAATCACAATATAATTAGAGACATTACTTATGTTGTATAAGTTAGGGTGTTAACCTATTGAATAAAATTAACACTAAAACAAAGGATTTTAATATCAAAATGAGACTTAAAAATGAAATTTCTTTTGGGTGTATAGATACAATTGATTTTTTAATCTTAAATTTGGAATGAATTATTTTATGACAACCTTATTTATGTAAGGATTAGAAAGATTTAACTGCTTGAATTCAAATCACCCTCTTCATTAAAAAATAAAGAATTATAAAAAATATAATTAGAAAATATTTTATTGATAATTTTAATTAGCTAGAGATATTATATATAAGGACAAATATAAAAAATTATGCATTTTCTATAATAATAATCATTCATTTAGTTAGAAACGAGTTCTAAAATTATGTAATAATAACTCATTTAGTTATTATTTCTCATATATATATATATATATATATAATTCATGACTAGACTTTCACTTCACTAGTACATAAAAAATTTGATAATATTTTTCACATTTGTTATGTTTGGCAAGATTTTACTCGTTCTCATTTAAGCCTATCACTGATCGATATTACTTTTTTAGGTACCACCAAAAATTTGCCACATTATTAGATGTCAAATTATTTGTCAAAAGTGGGTTCCAGTTAGCTCAACTGGTAAAGTCTCTGGTGGTTGTATAAAAGATTTGGGGTTCAATCCCCGCCTACACCAAAAACTGATTGGTGTCTTGGTCTGATGATAAAAAGCAATTATCAGGAGCGGACGCCATAGGTTGAAACTCTCTCTCAAAAAAAAAAAAAAAAAATTTATTTGTCAAAAAAAAAAAATTGAGAAGATTTTCAATTTTTTTATGTCTCTAGATTTTCTCATTTTACAAATCCTTTTCATATTGCATTGTCAACGAATATTGTCAATCTAAAACCTAATAGATATTTTCTCCCAAAAAAAAAAAAAAAACCCCTAATAGATATAAATGTATATTTGTTATTTAGGCCTATTTTAGAGCTTCCTACCAAAATATAATGAAGTAACTAAAATTTATTGTCAAAATAGAATGATGTAAATTTACTTTCCGAAAGGTTTCAACTTATGATCTTATCATCAATTTCCAATTTCCTTATTAGATGAAGTGTCACTTGAACTCATTGAATTCTATCAATTCTTTTTAACTCTGAATATTCAGTGGGTGTGCATAATTTCTTTTTTCTTTTTTGGCTACGTATGCATAATTTCTTTCTTAGCCATAGAAAACTAAGGAAAATTCAACGGTGAAATACTTTTTTATGACGTGAGTCCATTCAATGTTGCTGTCCAAAGTCTGAAACGAGTTAACTACGGACAATTCAGGCTAAAAAAACAAATGCTGAGAAAACTTTTATCACCACAAATTAAAATATATAATGGTCCTCTATGGAAATTACTATTTATCATAATAAAGTTAAGGGGTACAAGTCTGTTAACAGAGTAATTCATAGAATTATAGGTATTTCCGGAGTATAGTAAATTGTATTTCTTTCTCTCACATTTATGATAGAGTCAATTCATTCAATTCATGGTGGAGTCCACTATAAATATGAAAGGAGCGAGTACCATTACAATACTTCGGAAAATTTTCCAATCACTGCCACCAGAAACTAAATAAGAGCTTAGTCCTATTAATTGTACAAGAAGACAACATATTAACATAATCTAATTTAATGGACATCCAAAAACACGTACGGAAAGAGTTTCCTACAAAATAATCAGACATAAGAATAGAGATGGCCAAAACTGGAGGATATGCAGGCTAGGTAACATAATATAAAAAGTTATGGGGGAAAGAAACGAAAATAGTATAAGATTTATTTTTTGTTTTTAAACTTTTACAACTAACATAAATTAGACAACCAAATAATTATAATTATAAACCAAAAAAAAAAAAAAAAAAGGGACAACCTGCAATAATTAAATCCTTTCCAATTTTTTTATCATTATTATTTTTTAAAAAACTTTAATTTATCATTTATGGCAATGATAAATAGGCTTTATTAATTTTCTAGAAACTTTCATTTATGGTTTTTTTTTTAAAAATACCAATTATGGTGCTATTTATGATGCACAACCTGTACACTTAATTCCTATAAAAAAAAAAAAAAAAAAAAACCTGCACATTTTTTTTTTTTTTTGAGAAAAACCTGCACATTTAATTGCTCTTAAAATTTCGGTTTCTGAGAGTGATTTAAGGATATATTAAAGATTCTACATTAAAGATGTATTTACATTTGTTGACACATTAGTTCATAAACATGATGTGTACAGACTATTTCTTGCCACGTGGCATTATTTATTTAATTCATTCTAGATCCCTAGATGAATAGCCACAAGTCAGTTTATAGAAGAAGCAAACACAACAAATATATAGCCGAAGTTATTAAAACTTGAATTATATCATGAATTGATTTTTTATTTTTTTATATCGTATATTGTATCATAAAATAGACAAATATCTAATAAAATTATAAAAAGTTATAGATATACATATAAAAAAAATATATTCATTATAAATCCAAAATATATTTAATTAATGAACAATTTAATCATTCCTTATATAATAATATTTAGCAAAACTAACTAAATAAATCAAATTAACATATGTTTATAACATACATATTCAAATTGATTAAACTCAGAAGTAATAATATGTTAACATCATGTTCATCATCTTGCAAAATTATTTATTCATTGACATGTTCTTCATCATCATCAACATTTACTATCTTTTTTATTGTTCTTTTATTCTAATAACTTTTTCTTGGCATTTTAGCTACTTAGACTTATAAAAATAATAACAAAATAAAAAATGATTTTATTTTCATTTAATACATTATTCATAGAATAAAAAAGAAATTTGCAAATATGAAAGCAAAGTGTCAAGTGTGTAGTCCACCTTTTGTAGGAGAAATAAAAGAGGGGGAAAAAAACTCATAGACATGTTATTTTATTGGACTCAATTAAGTATTCAAATAATTTTGTGTTAAAAAAATATAACAACTTATTTAAATCAAATAAAACCATATACCCACATGTCTATGTATTGTAGATATATACAATTTAACGATATGATACGATTCATATGATATGCACTTATGTATCAAACAATTTATGAGCACTTATAATATGCCTTTATGATACATAACTTTTAATTTGTACACGATACGATATTGACAACTATGATTAATAGTTTTATATATATATTTTTTAAGAGAGTTTCAACCTATGGCGTCTATTCTTGATAATAATTGGTTTTTGGTATAGGCAGGGATTGAATCTCAAATCTCTTATTTAACCATTAAAGACTTTACTAGTTGAGCTAACTGGAATCCACTATTATTAATATTTTTAAATAAATTAGATTAAATTAGAATTTTTTTATGTAACGAGCCTTTCTTTTTCTTTAAGTGATGTTAGGGTATAATTAATTTAATAGACCTATGTGTCATTAATTGTAAAAGAGCAATTTAAATGTTTAATCATTTTTTTTTTTGAAGAATAAATATACATGCAAGTGAGAGGGAAAACACACCATAAACTTCACTCATATAGGTTCTAATTTAAATGTTTATTTTAATTGTTGTAAAAGTGACTCACTAGCTGTGACAAAAATGCAGTAAAGATTTGGAGTGGTGGGAAAAGAATTGTTTTGGGAATGTTAGAAGAGAGTTGGAAGAGAAAAAAAAATTGCTAGCTAAAGTTGAGGCCGATGCATTGAGAAGAGGAGATAATACTCGGCTTAGAAAATGAAAAGCTGAAATTCATGTACTCATGGATAGGGAAACCCGATTATGGAGCCAAAGATCAAGAGTTTTATGGTTGAAAAATGGTGATAGCAATTCCAAATTCTTCCACACTAAAGCAACTCAGCGGTTTAGGAAAAATTCTATTCTTGGGATTAAAGATAGAAATGGGAATTGGCAAGAACAACCAGAATTGATTGGTGATATCATTGTTGATTTTTTTGGGGAATTGTTTACCACATGCAATCCGGCCATGGTAGATGATTCACTATCCTTCATTCCACAACTTGTTACAGATGAGATTAATGAGCAGCTAACAGGTGAATTCATGGGTTGGGAAGTCCAGGAAGCACTGACACAAATGGCGCCTTTAAAAGCACCAGGACCGGATGGGATGCCACCACTTTTCTACCAACACTTTTGGGGGACGATGAACCAAAAGGTAACATCTACAATTCTTACTTGGCTGAATTCAAGTAATTTGCCTCATCCAATAAATCATACTTTCATCACCTTAATCCCAAAAGTGAAAAATCCTGTATTAGTTTCTGAATATCGCCCTATAAGTCTATGTAATGTGTTGTACAAGATATTTTCCAAAGTTCTTGCAAATAGATTGAAAAAATTCATGCCAAAACTTATAACTGAGCATCAATCTGCTTTTACAAAAAATAGGCTTATTTCAGATAATGTTTTAGTTGCTTTTGAGACTTTACATTGTATGAAAAATCATAATTCAGGAAAAACAGGTTTTATGGCTGTCAAGCTTGATATGAGCAAAGCATATGATAGGATGGAGTGGGATTATTTACAGAAACTAATGGAGAATATGGGATTTTGCACAAGGTGGATTGAGTTAATTATGGAGAGTGTTCGTACTGTCTCATATTCCATCTTAGTGAATGGCGAACCGAAGGGGTTGATTAATCCAACAAGAGGCATATGGCAAGGGGACCCTCTCTCCCCCTCTTCCTTTTATGCACGGAAGGATTACATGGCCTTATCACAAAAGCTGCAAGAGCAAAGGAAATCAACGGCTTCTCTCTCTGTAAGAGAGGCCCCAAACTAACCCATTTATTTTTTGCAGATGATAGCCTGCTTTTTTGTAAAGCCAACTCCCAAGAATGTGGAAATGTACTCAAAATATTGTCGGATTATGAAGCGGTATCGGGCCAAAAAATCAATAGAGAAAAGACATCCCTTTTCTTTAGCAAGTCCACAGAAGAGGTGACTAGGCAAGAGATACAAGGAGTATTGGGAGTGCAAGAGATAAAATTTTATGAGAAATATTTGGGGCTGCCTTCGTTGGTGAGAAGGGGAAAAAAAGCAAGCTTTAGCTATATAAAGGAGAGGGTTTGGAGAAAACTACAAGGGTGGGAAGGAAAGCTTTTGTCTCAAGCGGGTAGAGAAGTCCTAATCAAAGCAATTGTTCAAGCCATTCCGACATATACCATGGGATGTTTCAAAATACCCTTGGGTCTATGTCATGACATTGAAGCAATGGTTAAAAAATTCTTTTGGGGGCAGCGGGGTGATAAAAGGAAAATACATTGGATTAAATGGTCGGAGTTGACGAAATCGAAGCTAGATGGAGGAATGGGTTTTAGGGACCTTGCATTGTTCAATGACTCGCTTCTAGCCAAGCAAGCATGGCGACTCATACATAATAAAGATACTCTTTTCTACAGAATATTCAAGGCAAGATTTTTCCCTCATTGTTCATTCATGGAAGCCAAGGAATCGACAACCGGGTCATATGCTTGGAAAAACATTTTGAAGGGAAGGGAGGTCATCAAAATGGGATCAAGATTTCGGGTTGGGAATGGAAAAAACATTAAAATATGGCAGCACCATTGGCTTCCCATTAAACACCCACCTTTAGTTACTTCTCCAATCATTGAGTCTATGGAGGATGCCACGGTTGACTGTTTAATAGATGAGAACACAGGGAAATGGGATGCTGAAATGCTGGACGGAGTTCTTATTCCAGTAGAAGTTGAACTTGCAAAGAAGATTCCTCTTGCCCGAAGCCAAACTGAAGACTCTCTGATCTGGCCTTTCACGGCAAATGGACAATACAATTGCAAATTCGGATATCGCTTTCTAAAGGACTTGGAGACCGAGGCTGAAGGAGGCACACAATCGGACTTGGATAAAAAAATTTGGAAAAGCATTTGGTCATTGGAGATTCCAAACAAATACAAAAATTTTTTGTGGCGTGTATGCAGAGACTCTCTCCCAACAAAGGCCAACCTGACCAGAAAGACAATCATTCCAAACCCAATTTGCGACAGATGTGCTGCAATGGCAGAGGATACGTTACATGCTCTTTGGGGCTGCTCTAGTTTGAATGTGGTTTGGGATGATGAAAGATGGAGCTTTCGGTCAAGGGAGGTCTTCACTGATTTCAAGCAACTCTACGGATGGTTATTGGAGAAGGGGAAGCCGCTTCAGCTCTTTGCTATCCAAGTATGGTGTATTTGGAACTAGAGAAATCAGTCACGGCTGCAACAATCTTGCTGCCTCACTAAGGACTCTGCCAAACCCGATCAGACCACAGCCCAAGCCAAAATGGTCAGTCCCACCACTGAACAAATATAAGATAAATTATGATGGAGCAATCTCAAAGGCAGACAACAAAGCAGGGATTGGAGTGGTTATTCGCAACTGCAATGGAGAGGTAATGGCATCCTTAATTCAGTAATTGGAGCAAGCTTTCCAACCTGTGGAAGTGGAAGCCATTGCTGCGTGCAGAGCAGTGGAGTTTGGCAGCGAGATTGGAGTGGACTGTGCTATTGTGGAGGGTGATTCAGAAGTGATAGTGAAGGCTTTGAGGAACAATGACAATGGATTGACTCCTTTTGCACCATTGATAAATGATGTCTCTTTATTTTCGGGTTTGTTTTCAGAATTGTCATACTCTCACATTAAGAGAGATGGCAACAAAGTTGCTCATAGTTTAGCTAGGCTAGCTTTGACCACACTAGGTTGTACCGTGTGGATGGAAGATATCCCATCTCGTACTTTACCCTTTGTTCAGGCTGATTTGGCCGCGTGTTGATTTTATTCAATAAAAGTCTTCTTTCTCAAAAAAAGAAAAAAAAAGCTGTAACAAAAAAAAAAAAAAGTGACTCACTAGCTCAAATTATATTCTTTGTCACATCAATTTATAACATTTTATATTAAAATCATTAATAGTATGCAAGTCAATCACCTTAATATCGAATTTATTCCTAATTCTCTTTAATTCACAGTCTGGTTGTAAATGTGAATATTCTTCAATTAACGGTTTAAAGAAAAAGTGATCTATTTTTATCCCCTCCTTTATACAGAGTATAAGAACCTTTAACTGGCGAGTGAACCACATTCGATTTAGCGTACAAGGTACTTTTATTTGTTGGGACTGAAGGATCTACCAGAACCTAACTGAGAGTTCAATATTTTATTTTCAATCTCCACCAACCATTTTCATAACCATGGTCCGAAATAAATCAAATAATAGAAAAAATTTATTGCTTTTTTTTTTTTTTTTGTTTGAGACAAACGATAGAAAACTGTCTCATTTTAAATTAAAAAAAAGCCTTAAATCTCTACAAAAAAATATAGTATGAAATTTTTTTACTCAAGTAATCCTACAGCCAGCACTAAAAGATTCTAATATTAAGTGTGTGTTTGGCAAAAATTATTTTTGCCATCTGATTTTACTATTCAGTTTATTTTTGTTACTATTCATAGGTCTCACTACACTTTTTGATACTATTTATGGGTCTCACTATATTATTTCAGCTAACTTTTATTTACAGTATTTTCAACAAAAAGTTTTCAGTTTCAGCAAAATAAACGGATTCGTAAAAATAGTTAAATAAAGCCATATATCCAAATATTAAAAAAAAAAAAATTTGATACAACTTTTTATATTTTTCAAAAAAGTAGTAAAAAAAATCAGTTTTTTTTTTTTTTTTTTCTATTAAAATTTTCTAAAATATTTTATAAATCAATGTTGGGGCATCCGTTAACTTTTCTTGACCCAATCAATTGTTTTAATTTGTCTTGTGCGTGTTTACGGCTTGCGTGCAACAACTTTTACCCTTTTACTAATAACCCAACCCGGGCCCCACCAAATAAAGACTAAACGTGCATTAGTGGTGCCACGTTTCGAGTTCTCAACCGTGGGATAGAAAAAACAATCCTCTGATCAGAATTAAGACTTTCAACCAACCCCCATGGGTCCCTCACGGAGCCACCACCTTTGTTGTATTCTTTTACTTAAAGAGCTTACCTACCAAAAACCTCTGCCTCGTCACTGAATAAGAGTGGTTTGGTATGATAGTTTTAGCAAGCTTACATATTTTTTTACATATTTTTTTGTCTACATGTGTTATTAAAAAATACAAACAACGTTATTTTAATAACGTGTTACCAACGTTATGTTGGCTATTTAAGCCTCACAACCCTTCTTCACAAACCAGGAAATCCTTACAAACCTGCCTAAGCTAGTGAGCAAGATTTCCTATACTTTTCATTCAAACCCCAAAAACTCAGTTTTTTTCTTGCCATTATTTCTCTCTTTCAATTGGGTCATTCGTCGACATGGGAACCAATGTTAACAAAAGCAGTGATGAGGGGGGTCTTTGCATTAGCCATGACTCGCTGAGTTGGGGTGTGGCTGCTGAGTCACTCAAAGGGTCTCATTTAGACGAGGTGAAGCGCATGGTGGCCGAGTTCAGGAAGCCATTGGTGAAGCTCGGAGGTGAGACCTTGACGATATCACAGGTGGCTGCGATAGCCATGAGGGAGTCACGAGTCGAGGTGGAGCTTTCCGAGTCAAAAAGGGCTGGCGTGAAGGCCAGCAGTGACTGGGTTATGGAGAGCATGGAGTCGGGTAAAGATAGCTATGGTGTCACTACTGGGTTTGGTGCTACTTCTCATAGGCGAACCAAGCAAGGTGGAGCTCTTCAGACCGAGTTGATAAGGTGAGCTATAACTTTTATGTACACCTTTTTCTTTAGTTTTACGTTAGCTTGAAACTTTCGGTGGCTGAGTTGACTCGGTCGAACTGAGTCGGTGCAGTATTTGTGAGTTGACACGGGAGAGCGGTGGTGTCAGGAAAAGTAATTTCAAATATATATATATATATATATTATAGAATTTCTCCTTATATAAGAGGCTATATTAATTGAATTAATTAATTACAAAAATTAAATAATATAAATAATAATGTTATTTGTATATAAATATATAAAATATACAAGCAAATGATATAAAAAAAACTAATTAATATATTAATTATTTTTATTAACTCAAAAATGCTAATTTTTTTTTTCAAAAATATTTAAGAGTAACTGAAAATGTAAATTGATGTTAAGACTTGAAAATAAAAGAGCTTTTAAGACTAATTGAAAATGAAATAGACCGTGTCATAACAAATAATTTTGATTTATATATATATATATATTTTAATTTCTCTAAATTTTTATTTCTGCTACACTTTTGAGTCAGGAATGTTTGATATTCTTGATCACCTAACCTAATCAGAAACTCCATGTTTCTTTTTGGGGTAAATTGTTGAGCTCTTATTTGGCACAAAAGCGGTTGAGGGTTTGGTTAGACTTTTAAATGTGTTATGATAGTTTTTAATTAATTAACCATATCATAGTTGTTGGAGTGATATCAAACTATTCAAACCCTATCATTATGGTGAAGAAATTAATAATTAATTTAACCATATTTTATGGAGGGCAATCATCACATCATGGTTAATTTTTTTCCTTTATACCCATTCTCTCAAAATAAATTTAAGTGTTTTCAAAAACATAAATATTATTCATCTAGATTTTCCTCCAATTTTTTTTTTACTAAAAGGATAGAATTTCCTCCAATTTTAGAAGGATTTCTTCCACACCTTTATTAATTCCAATTACCCCTAAAATTTGAACTCATAATTTTTTAATTTTTAAAATCTAAACTCACCTTCTTGGCCAACCTGAATATATTTTAGGTGCTAGAGACATTTGAACAAAAGTGTTCTGTTTATTTTGTTTCATTAAAATCCATGTCATTTAATTTTAATAATCACCCCCATCTATTTTAATACCATAGTGAGTATTTTTTTGTTTCAAAATTTATGAAACGATCATTTTATCATGTCTAATCTAAAATGATGAATGTTGTCGTTGCAGATTTTTGAACGCTGGAATATTTGGCAATGGAACAGAGACATGCCACACATTGTCTCACTCAGCAACAAGAGCTGCAATGCTAGTGAGGATCAACACCCTTCTCCAAGGATACTCAGGCATTAGATTTGAAGTCTTGGAGGCCATCACCAAGTTCCTCAACCAAAACATCACTCCTGTCTTGCCACTTCGCGGTACAATCACTGCTTCTGGTGATCTTGTCCCTCTATCCTACATTGCTGGACTGCTAACTGGCCGCCCCAATTCTAAAGCCGTTGGACCCTCTGGTGAATCCCTTGATGCTGCTCAAGCCTTCCAACTAGCTGGTATCAATTCCGGGTTCTTTGAGTTACAGCCAAAAGAAGGCCTTGCTCTTGTGAATGGCACAGCTGTTGGTTCTGGCTTGGCTTCTATGGTTCTTTTCGAGGCCAACCTTCTAACTCTTCTGTCAGAAATCTTATCAGCAATTTTCGCAGAAGTAATGCAGGGAAAGCCTGAATTTACCGACCATTTGACACACAAATTGAAGCACCATCCTGGCCAAATTGAAGCTGCAGCTATTATGGAGCACATTTTAGATGGAAGCGCTTATGTGAAAGAATCTGAGAGGTTACATGAAATAGATCCCCTGCAGAAGCCAAAACAAGATCGCTATGCTCTCAGAACTTCTCCTCAATGGCTTGGCCCACAGATTGAAGTTATCAGATACTCAACCAAATCGATTGAAAGGGAGATTAACTCGGTAAATGATAACCCTTTGATTGATGTTTCTAGGAACAAGGCCTTGCATGGTGGTAACTTCCAAGGGACCCCAATTGGTGTCTCAATGGACAACACACGTTTGGCTATTGCAGCCATAGGAAAACTCATGTTTGCACAATTTTCTGAGCTTGTCAATGATTATTACAACAATGGGTTGCCATCAAATCTTTATGGTAGTAGGGATCCAAGTTTGGATTATAGTTTCAAGGGGGCTGAAATTGCCATGGCGGCCTATTGTTCTGAACTTCAATATCTGGCAAATCCAGTTACTAGCCATGTCCAAAGTGCTGAGCAGCACAATCAAGATGTGAACTCATTGGGATTGATCTCTTCAAGGAAAACAGAAGAAGCTGTTGATATTTTGAAGCTCATGTCTTCCACATTTTTGATAGCACTATGCCAAGCAATTGATTTGAGGCATTTGGAGGAAAATTTGAAGACCGCTGTCAAGAATACTGTAAGCAAAGTGGCTAAGAGAGTTCTAGCAACTGGTGATAATGGAGAGCTTCACCCATCCAGATTCTGTGAGAAGGATTTGCTCAACGTTGTTGATCGGGAATACGTATTTGCCTATGTTGATGACCCCTGCAGTGCTACCTATCCATTGATGCAAAAACTGAGGCAAGTACTTGTTGAACACGCATTGAGAAATGGCAATCTTGAGAAGAATGAAAGCACATCTATCTTTCAAAAGATTGTAGCTTTCGAGGAAGAAGTGAAGTCCGTCCTGCCAAAAGAGGTAGAGAGTGCAAGAGTTGCGTTTGAGAGTGGAAATCCAGCAATTGCAAACAGGATTAAGGAATGCAGATCATATCCGTTGTACAGGTTTGTGAGGGAAGAGTTAGGGACTGAATTGCTGACTGGGGAAAAGACCAGGTCTTCTGGTGAGGATTTTGACAAGGTGTTCACAGCTATGTCTCAGGGAAAGCTCATTGATCCAATGTTGGATTGCCTCAAGGAATGGAATGGTGCTCCTCTTCCAATCAACTAAACTATTTTGATATGTATGAATATTGTTTCTCTAATCCCCATGCTGCTGTATCTCCTGCTAAGATATAATAATTGAAAAGAGCAAAAAGCCTTCGTTAGCTAAACAAAGATTGTGAATTGAAAAGTAGTCATGTGGACTGCATCAAATGCTGAAAGAATCCATTTACACTTTGATCAGTATCACAGATTACTACTTTTTGGAGTCGTTTAGGAATGACCCTCTTGTCAATATAGCAGCAGTAATAAAACATTTTCTTTCCCATTTTTGACTTCTTTTTAAATGGCACTGGAGGTCACTAAGGTTTAGCTGCAATATTGACTCAACCAAAATGAAATTTTGCTGATTTACTTGAAGTTGTGTTGAACTCTACAAACTTTGGAGCTAAGAGAGGTGAGCTCACTCACTCTTTCATGCCATGCTTGACATAATTGACAACATGACTGAAACCCATCATCCACATTGCCCAAATTTTATGCCATTTTCATTTTGAGACTCTAGGATATATTGCCACTTTCTAGTTTTGACACTGTACGACTCCAACCTGATTATTAATCCATCGTTATTGACCAATTTGACTCTCCTTGGAAGAATTGGTCTTTTATGACATTTTGTACAATTGTACCCATTTAATTTGTATAAAGAATTTGGGCTAATCATAACTTCATGGAAGATAATAGCTATGTTGCTGGGCTTCAACCAAATGTGGTCCACAAGATGAAATTGGTAGCTCCTCGACCATTATTCATGCTCAGTTGAAAAACCGGCAGTGATTGATGATAGGATATCAACTCCTTGACATATCATGGTTCTTTAAATTTCTAGTTGCTACTTACATTAACAAAAGGGGTTTCATTCCGTTGTCAGATGTGAAATTAAACAAGTTTAATGATATTTTGTTTAGATTACAGCATATAGAATTCTCATGTTTTTATATGGAGAAGCTAGTTCTTAATGTAAAAAATTATACATATTTTAGCTAGACTTGCTGTTGAACGACAAAGGACAGTGGTCAAGGGACCCATTTCCATGTGGTTTGGGGATGAAGGTCGAATCCAAAAATGGGATGGGTGGCGCTTGAAAAAACAAAACCATGTCCCCGACCCCTTGCCCACTAGTGCTTTCGTGGAGTTGGGGTACAACTATGGTATTGTAGCAAAGATATTCCCCGCTTATTCTCCATCTATTTAATGTTTTTTTTTTTTTGGCACCAAATCATTAAAAAAAAAATACTACTTTTTTTTTTTTAATTTCTTTTAATGATTTGGTGAAATAAGTAAAATTACATTTTACCTCCTAATCTATGAGAATAGACTGCTCACTAATAATTTAGGAAGCATGGCTGTTCACAAAACCGCACAACTACACCCAAACCGACCAAAACCACTTGCAAAATGAAGTAAACACATCACACCACAAATCATAATGAACCGCATTGCATTGTGTGGTACGAAGTATGGTTTTATGATATCTTCTCAAAAAAAAGAGGTATGGTTTTATGATAAGAAAACCACAAAAAATCGCACCGCACTTCACCCATATATATATATTTATTTTATATTAAATATACATAACAATTTAATATTATATGAAGTAAGTGGCCAGTCTAGTGTTAGTGCATTCTAATTTCATGTTAAAATGACTCCGTTTTGATTAAATACAAAATCAAAAGTTCAAAACATCATTCACTTCTCCATCTCATACTCATACTCTCACAAAATCAAAAGTTTAATATATATATATATATATATATATATTGTGTATATAATATGTTTGTAGTACTTTTAGTTTACTGTCAATTTGTCATGAAATATTTTTTGTTTTGTATATATTTGTGTTACTTTTTTTTATAACATAAGTTATATTTTGTAAAAAAAATTACTGTCAAATTGTCATAATTATTAATAGTAAATTAAAAATTGCTCATGACTTCTTAAAAAATAAACCATCTCAAAACCGACCAAATTGCACCTTGCCACACATGTGACCACCAAATTGAGGTGTAGTGCGGTTATGGTTTTGGTTAAACCACATCGCAAAATGTAGTACTTAAAATGGCCCAAAACCACACCAAATCGCACCACGAATACCCTATACTGTTGAGATAGGCACAAACAATACGATTACTAGAAATTTGTTATGTGTAGAAAAGCTCTTCGGAAACCACATCAACCAAGGTTATGCCTATGAAGCCAGAAAATTTTGAGGAGGACAAAATTTCAAGAGCAACTTGTAATTGTGAATGACCCAAATATTCATCATAATATGATTCAAGGTCATGTCAAATATAGCAAGTTTATTAACCATAAGGTAACTCATGCAAGTGACAAACATCTGTGGCTCTAGGAATTTCAAAGATTGCTCTTGGTCATTTGTCTTTTCTTAATTGGTATGGCATATAAAAAAAGGTATTGGGACAAAATAGAGCTATTGAAAAAGATTTTTCCCATATAGCCATTGACACATTAGAGCTGCCAAGTAGGAATTTAACTATATAGCATTAAAAAAACCCAAACAAAGCTTCTTTCTTTAGCTTAACAGGTCGACCGTCAATCTTTTGCATTAGCGCTTTCTTCCTAGAATAATTCACAACGTTAAAAGACAAATAGAGAATACAATGATATTTGGTAGGAAATTTTTCAATAAAAATTTCTGAGGTGCTAATAAACAGAGAATACAGGTAGGAGTACATACGGATAATAAATAATAATAATAATAAAAGCTCCTTGATGTGCTTTGTTGGAGACAAAGTTTCAAGGGTTGGCGTCGGCAAAGCCTTCCCCTATAGAATCCCCAAGACTCTCAAAGAAGCTCATAATCTGATTTTTTTTTTTTTTTTTTTTCTTTTCAAAAATTGAATGAGAAAGAGAAGAGCATAACATTTGGATTTTTAGAGAAGGAGAGATAGAGAGATTTATGAACCTGGTGAAATCGATGAAAAGCGTGGAGAGCACCTCGGTGGTATATTTGAAACCCTTTGAAGCCATTTATTCAAGGTTAAGGGTAAGACCAAATGTATGTCAAATACCGTAAGAGTGGAGACTGATTTGTAGAATAGAAAGAGCTGAAAAGCCATAGGTTTGTGTAATTGAGGAATGGTTTAGGTATGCTAAGAGACATCAAGAGGAGAGAGTTGTGGACTGGAGAGACTAATGAGGGAGTTTGGAATATTGTAGATAGAAAGGCTCTCTCTTTATACATATTGATTGATTGATTGATTGATTGTAGATAGAGAGGCTCTCTCTTTATTCTCCACGTAACCCTTACACCAATTTAGCCAGATACAAAGGTTATAGATTTTTTTTTTTTTTTGAAAGGGAAAAGATAGATGTAGATGTTGATTTATAAAGAAACACAATTGTGTGCATTAAATTTAAATGGAAATTGTTTCTTAAAAAAAATTATTGGGAATTGAATAGTTAAGAGAGAGAGAGAGAGAGAGAGAGGTGAACTGGTTCAATGGTTTTTGCTGAAGCTATTAAATAACCCGCATCCTTTCAATTTCAAAAAAGATGTTAAAATTCCATTTTTCAAGAGGTGATATGGAAGGTCAAATGCAAAAGTTGCTCTAATAGAACACCATATGACATAACCTCATGCCCTCTCTCTCTCTCTCTCACACACACACACACACACACACACACACACATATATATATATATATTGATTGATTGATATTGATATTGATTAATGTGATACTTCACTACTTATAACAAACCACACCATTCACAAGTGACTATTCTAACAAAAGGTGCTCTCAAGATAATGCACTTGAAAAAAAAAGAAAAGAGTTAAAGTTTTCCTAACCATTTGCCATTTGCATTATTCTTTTTAGCCAAGTAGATGTGATTTGACATACATGTCTAAATGCTATAAAGTGGCAAAGTAAATTTAAGAATTGATTGACATGCTTATATGATTTTTTTTTTTAATAGGCAAAAATTGGTTGAAAGAAAGAGTGTGAAGTTGCTCTACAGCACCTTAGGGGGCAAAACACTGATATCTCTCAAGAAACTGCTGAGATTAGAGTAACTTCTGGACTATAGACATCAATGAGAAAATAACTCTTTGTTTCCATTTTAACCAGCAAAATTACATCCTTCAACACAGTCTTGAATTTTTCCCAAAAATTTTGCTTAAAAACAAGTATTGACATGTTTTTGAATAATTTTACAGGAGTACACGAAAACCCTTCAACGGCTTTCTAAAGCTAGTATTCTTGACTTATTCCAATGGAAATATGCTCATTCATGATGGGAATACGTACGAAATTCCCAAATCTATGAGATGTAAAAATAGAAAAAAAAAATATACGCCAAAGAAAAATAATTGCACACAAGACAATATTAACGTGATTCGGCAATTTGCCTATGTCCACAAAGTTGTAGGAATTTCACTATTCTTAGGGAAAAATAAAGAGTGCGGTAGTACAGTTTTCTCCCTCAAAACAACATCAAACCCTAATCTCCAAAACAATAGTTTTTATATCCTGCGCACAAGATTCACAATGGGCTACAAAAACGGGCCAATTTTTTTTTTTCCCGAGGGCGTTGCCCCCGAGACCCCCAAGAACGCTATGGCTTGGGTCTATCGGCCCAGGCCTCTATTCCATGGACTAAGCTTCAGAAAATTTCCCATTAAAAAACTATAACAATATTATTTGGGGTTAGGTCATAATCCGGATCAAACACAACTAGACTCCACAAAGCCTAACAATTCACTCATTGTAAGCTTTTCTATTATAATCTTGGTTGCATGTTTCATTCTTTAGAAAGATTTGATCTTTTAGTTGCTAACATAAAAGTAGGTTAGGTTGGACTTGTCCTGATGGTACTACAACAATTTGGAGGAGTCAATGGAATAGCATTTTATGCAAGTGCTATATTCATATCAGCTTGTCAAAAAAGGATTTTCTTTTTTCTTTTTATTATTTTTCCCCTTATTTAATGCTACCTATAGTTAACAAGTAATGGAAGTTGAATAGAGGAATACTTTGTCACTGACAGGGTTTTCAAGTAATACTGGGACCATAGCAATGGTCATTGTTTAGGTTCTTGAGTCTCTTGTGTAATCCAACTTTTGCCTTTGCTTAATTCTTTTTAAGTGATTAAGATGATTTTTTACAGATTCCATTGACGGCATTGGGGATAATTTTGATAGATAAATCTAGACAACGACCACTTCAATTGGTAAGAAGGCTGAGACATCTCTATTGTGTGATGGAATTGAATGAAAATAAGTTTGAATCCCACTATCTTCACAGGTTTCTACAGCAGGAACATGCTTAAGTTGCTTGCTTATGGGATTGTCATTCTTCTTGCAGGTCTTTTCTTGAGAAAAATCTATTTCTCTTGAAATCTAGTTTCATCCGTTTATTTGATATTTCTTAAAAGAATAAAGCTTCAATTGCGCAGGATCTTCAATCATGGATTGAGACCACGCCAATTTTAGCACTTGTTGGTGTACTGGTGTCGAAATTATCACAAGGACAGTTTTTTGTTCTTATAATATAACCAAAGGAAGAACAGTCCATGAAAAGTTTTAATTTTGCTTTTTTCTCCAACTTTTGTCATTTTCTCCATGGTCTTCGAATATTGAGTGTGGTAGTCCTATTAATTTTAAAGATAATTAAACTAAAGCCATTTACTACCATTACCTTTGGTTGTATTTAACCAGTTAGTAGCAATCTGGAAATACTTCTTGCTGCTTTGGAAGCATGAGTATTTGTAGAAGGTCTTGCATAAAGTTGTGCATCTTTATGATTTGATTTTAGTTATCTATTACAGTTCTCAATCTATATTAATGGTGCAATTGGCTTGAGGGTCACAATTCCAACCTTATACCCTTGTTGATGTTAACTGTTGATTTAAGCCAAATTCTTGGTGTTTAAAGATTGTTTAAGTTGAATTTATCTGTTTGGTTCTGCAATCAGGTGTACACTGGATCTTTCTCATTAGGCATGGGAGGAATTCCTTGGCTTATAATGTCAGAGGTAGATTTACCTTATCAGACTTAAAACTTCATCTTTTATTGTCAAATAATTTCCATGAAGGTCTATGATTGACTGAATGGAGTGGTTTCTGTCTCAGATATGTCCCATAAACATGAAGGGCACAACAGGTAGCCTTGTGACATTGGTTAGTTGGTTAGGTTCTTGGATTATATCATATGTTTTTAACTTTCTAATGGATAGCAAGTAATGCCAAACCAGTCTTGTCTCTTCATAGAGTTGTTATATTAGATACAAATTGCAATATGATCACCTTAGTTTTAAATTTATGTCTACTGTTTATCAGGAACATTCCTCATATTCTAAAGCATATGTGGCTTAACTGTTCTGTTCATAGCAAAGTTGGTACTTGAGACCAAGGGGCGAACACTAGAAGAAATTCAAGCATCATTGAATCCATTTTCAGCAAAAAGATGAATCTCCTATCCCCATACGATGGTAACAATCTGTGTTTGAATAAGCAACTTAACTTTCAAAACAATTTGTTTGAATAAGCAAATTAACTTTCAAAATGTTAACACCATAAAATTGTGGCACTGAGTGTTAAGAGACTAATTGGTGACTGTTTGTCACATGAAGCAAGGTTCTTAATCCCATCCAAGAATTATTTAGCATTTATTTTCTATAACTGTTATGGGATTGATAGCCATAGCTTGAATATTTATCTTTATTTTCTTTATAGTTTTTCCTTTTTCTATTTAACCTAAATCATTCCCTTATTGTTGGCATTAGCTTCAAATTAAAACACGTTGTTTTAGATTTGGTGAGGATGTTCTGATTGAGTTTAGGGGTAATTGGGTGGTTTAAATTAATTTTGGTTTTCATATGGTTTTTTTTACCCTGATAATATCTTCTTACAATTATTTACAATAATATTTAAAAAAAAAATGAGAATAAAATGTTCACATTTAAAAGCTAGAGAATATGAAAGAGTGGAAATAAAAATGTGGATGCAATAGTCTCATTGCTTTTATGCATCACTTTGTTTGTAGTTCTTGTCTTATGAGTTATGAATTGTGTTCTTGTGTGTTTGAATCAACATAAAAGCAGTTTGTTATTCATAGGAGACAAGTTATGGCTTTTGGGTTATTAGTTTTGTGGTGGGTTTAGGTCATAGGTATGGATTTGGATTTTGGACTTTGGACCATGTGTGGCGGTTTTTGTTGAACGACTTTAACGGCCTTTAAGTAATTGTTTGGATTTGAAATTTTGAAGGGATTAGGTGTGGGTTGGGCCAACTGTGCCTTTGGGTCTTAAACTTTGAAGCAAAAGTTTTCTTTCTTGATGATCATTCATTTTATATATATATATATATATATTTTATGTAAACATGTTGAGCAATGGATTGGGACACATGAAAGATAACTTTAGGATAATTGCTTTTTCAATAAGAAAATATATTTTCTTAAATTCATTTGACTTCTCAATGTAATTTATTATTTTCTTAAAAATCAAGAAATAATCACACAAAAAAAAAAAACTCTTCATTGAAGGGAAACAAAAGAGAAATGTAATGAATGAGAGAAGGAAATACATATGATTAAGTTGTTCGGGAGCCTTTTTTTGGAGCTTGGCCACGTGTTGTCCGCCAGAGGGGTAACCTTGCTTGGCCAGGGTTGTGTTTGGGGAGTTGCATCCGGAACTCAACATTGGGCCACGTGGCCCAATGGCTACTGGCATACTTTTAAGCCTACAAAACCATTAAAGCCAAAGTTTAAGAATTATGATAATGGTTGAATAAATATGTAATATGTGTTTGATATAATAGCTTTGATTAATAGTTGTAACAGTAATTGTAATAAAGTAATATGTATTTAAAGGTGAAGCAATTATGTACTCAATGATGTAAATTTAAAGATATGGAAGTAGGGTCACTTATCTTTGTATGATTTGTAGCTCCAGTTGTATAGCATCAGTAAGTTGATAATATTCTAGCAGAATGACTCCCAGCGGTGGAGAGGCAGTTTGCCCTGATAACTTCAAGATTAAAGAGGAAAAATGGGTGCAACTAGAGGGAGAGAGAGTATGTATAGCTGTGTGTAGAGGCTGATTAAGCTTGCCCCTCTTATCATGCACTTAAATGAGTTTCCCCCTTGACAATACTCTTTTAGTTGTTGTGAAACTATGAATAAGATTACCTTTCATGGGAGGGTTTTTATAAGATGTATTTGTGCTTTCTAAGAGAAGGGCTTCATGTAAGATAGATTTGTGCCTTCCATGAGAAGGGTTTTGATATGAGACTTGGTGCCTTCTAGGAGAAGGGCTTCAGTATTAGAAGTTTATGTCTTCCATAAGAAGGGCTTTTAGTTTTAGCATTTGATATCTCTTGAGAAGTGTGGACATGGTAAAAGATATAGATGTTTCGTGGGATGTAGTAAGTGTAATATGTATGATATATGGAAGTATGAGAGATATGGAGGTTAAAGATAGTAAAAATATGATATTATAACTGCTAGAGAAGTTGTAGAGATTGCTTTCCAAGAGGGAAGATTTTGTAAGAGAAGAGTATGCAGATGTGTTTAGGTATTTGGAGATAGGAGCTGTAAGATAAATGTATTTTCTGAATATGGAGAATGAGAGAATGAGTATAAGACTAATGATGTTATAGTGTGTTTAGCGCTACTGTTAGGATTTTTTGCTGGAGGATGGAATAGAGCTTGTGAAGGACATTTAGGAGCTAAGGGCTGAAGAGTTTAGTTCCTAATTTGGAAACTAAAAACTCAGAAGCTCAAAACTTCATTAAGAGCTTAAGAAGATAATTAGAGGGTGAGAGAATAGAGAAGTTTATGAGAGAGTTGCTCTTCTCTATTGGTGTCCTTTAGTGTGTTGATGAGGGACTATATTTATAGTTGAGTTTTAGGGGGGTTTTTAGCAAATAATCTCAGCCAAAATCTGTCCTAATCAGCAATGAATTTTTAGAAATTTCATCCTAAGATTTGGCTAAAAATGGTATGTTTAGCTTTAAGGTATTTTTGCTGTTTTGGGTAATAGCTGCTAGAGGAAAAAGCAGCAAAAAGGAAAGTATTTTAACTAGAAAAAGATAGTTTCTTTAGTTGGTTTTAATTTTTAGCCAAATGAGGAAAATTAGTAATGTTAAGGTTGTTGGATCAGCTGTTACAGCTATTCTGAAAAGGCTGTCCCAACTGTCAGGAAAAGCTGTCACAGCTATCATAAGACAGCTGTTGCTTGGGGCAGAAGTAGATGAGGTCAAATGTCAGGCTACTGGGATTTGGGCATTAAATGACTGATGATATCACTTTTAGCCAAGTGTCAAGTGCTGAACACACTGACTAGTGTTCTGCTGGAAATGTTTCCTTCTTTGGGTGTATGTGTTTGTGTTTTTGATTCAAGATTCTATTACAACACATTTTTAGTAAGTAATAGAATGATTGGTTGAAAGTTAATGAAGTTTTAGAGATTTAGTCAAGGTCTCATTGTGTTGTGATTTACTCTTGGTGAGCAAGAAGAGCATTTAATGCTCTGCACTAGCGGCTAGCAGAGGAATATTTGGTCTGATTGTGGCAGACAGTAGCTAGGTATTAGAGATATCATGAATATTTTATGTATTTGAAAATTAAAAACAGTCAATCAGATTAGGCTATGTGTTTAAATTGGATTTTAGCTAAAAGTCGTAATATAGTTTATATAGAATAATATCATGAAATTTCTAAATTTGTATAGGAACAGCTATAGGTTGAATGAATAGTTATTTTCTCAACATTTAGATGGTTGGAGTTTTTGAGTGTTTATCATATGATGAATATTAAATTTTAGGAAAAGAACAATGGGAAATTTTATCATTTTAAGTGCTATGTGATAAGAGATGTTTACCATATGTTACCCGTTACACATAAACTCATCAGAGTTTAGGGAGTTGGAGAAGACACGCCAAGCAACATGTTTCTTTTATCAACTTTAAACCCTGGAGCTTTACTGAATATACCTCTTGGCCCTCCAAACCACGACTCCCAAAGTTTCCCCAAGAAGACTCATGAGCTTGGATTATAAGCCAAAGATGAGATGACATACCTTGGGTTTTGTTGTCATTTTGCGTAAATATGGGCTTCTGTTGAAGAAGCCGCTTGCCATGAGTGTAAGAGAGGTAATATAGGCTGTGAGATTCGATTCATTGCTCGATTCATTGCTTAAACCCGATCCATATATTGATGTTGATGATGTCGTGGGGTTATGATACCAATTGATGAAGAGGAAATGTGGCCCATGAATCCGCCTCTTAAAGTAAGGATCTTATGGGCCATGTGAGCCCAATTCATGAGATATAAGCTTATTTTGGGTTTTAAAGAGATTTACCCAAAAAATCAATAATATGTTGACGTGGCGTAGGTTGCCAATGAAGTAATGCCATGTGAGGCGAAAAAAGAGTCTTCAGCATAATTACATAAGTTTATTTAACAAGTTAGAGTACATTACTTTATCTTTTCTTTCTCTTCATTCCAATGCCTCTGAATTTTCACATAAAAGTGTTAATAGGTGGTTCTTTTTCTTTATTCAATGCATCTAAATCTTCACATAATACTGTTAACAAACGATGGAAATGGGAATGGTGATGGCAGTGGCAAAAGCATGAACAGTGATGATGGTTGTAACGCCCTAAAATCATAAGTAATAAAAGTCTATTTAATTTGAATAACCCATAAAAATATTAAATAAAAGAAACCAACAACCTTAAATCTCATCACAAATGTCGGAACTCTAATCCACCAAAACTAAAACATCCTCAAAATAATTCTCTAATACAATGTTTAATGCCATAAAAATAATAATAAAATCCTCAGTTCCACAAAATAGTTCGTAACTGCTGTCTCCCAAGAATCTCTACTCCAATAATCCCTCTAATGTATCTGTAATGGGAAATAAAGGGGGGTGAGATAACTCAATAAGTGGAATTCACTAATATTGGGGTGTGGGAAAAAACCTTTCAAATAAATAATTCTTACAACAATTTCATAACTTGTAACTCCTCAATATTTATCATCAAATACTTCATATGTATAAAAAAATATATTTATATTGTGAGCCATCATAATATATATTTGTTGGGATTGAGGATCTACTAGAACCTAACTGAGAGTTCAATATTTTAGTTTCAACCTCCACCAACCATATCAGTTAACCATTTTCATAACCATGGTCCGAAATAAATCAAATAATAGACAAAAATTATTGCCTTTTTTTTTTTTAATGTCTCATTTTTTTTAGACAAACAATAAAAAACAGTCTCATTTTAAATTAAAAAAAAAGCCTTAAATCTCTACAAAAAAAATATATAGTATGGAATTTTTTTACTCGAGTAATCCTATAGCCACGTACTAAAAGATTTTAATATTAAGTGTGTATTTGACAATTGATATTATACTTTTTGATACTATTTACAACTTTTTTTCAAAAAAGTTGTAAAAAAAATATATATATTTTTTATTAAAATTTTCTAAAATATTTTATTAAGGCATCCGTTAACTTTTCTTGACCCAATCAGTTGTTTTAATTTGTCTTGTGCGTGTTTACGGCTTGCGTGCAGCAACTTTTATCCTTCTACTAATAACCCAACCCGGGCCCCACCAAATGAAGACTAAATATGCATTAGTGATGCCACGTTGCGAGTTCTCAACCGTGGGATAGAAATAACAATCCTATGATCAGAATTAAGGCTTTCAACCAACCCCCATGGGTCCCTCACGGAGCCGCTAACTTTGTTGTATTCTTTTCCTCAAAGCTTACCTACCAAAAAACTCTGCCACGCCACTGAATTAATAAGAGTTGTTTGGTGTGGTAATTTAAGTAATATTTTTTTAATTTTTAACTCACATGTTTCTAAAAAATACCAACAATGAACCACGTCACCAAACAGCGCTTAACAATTCAAAAACTCCATGCCAATGCCATGCATGTTGCCATCTATTTAAGCCTCACAACCCTTCCTCACAAACCAGGAAATCCTTACAAACCTGCCTAAGCTAGTGAGCAAGATTTCCTATACTTTTCATTCAAACCCCAAAAACTCAGTTTTTTTCTTGCCATTATTTCTCTCTTTCAATTGGGTCATTCGTCGACATGGGAACCAATGTTAACAAAAGCAGTGATGAGGGTGGTCTTTGCATTAGCCATGACTCGCTGAGTTGGGGTGTGGCTGCTGAGTCACTCAAAGGGTCTCATTTAGACGAGGTGAAGCGCATGGTGGCCGAGTTCAGGAAGCCATTGGTGAAGCTCGGAGGTGAGACCTTGACGATATCACAGGTGGCTGCGATTGCCATGAGGGAGTCACGAGTCGAGGTGGAGCTTTCCGAGTCAAAAAGGGCTGGCGTGAAGGCTAGCAGTGACTGGGTTATGGAGAGCATGGAGTCGGGTAAAGATATCTATGGTGTCACTACTGGGTTTGGTGCAACTTCGCATAGGCGAACCAAGCATGGTGGAGCTCTTCAGACCGAGTTGATTAGGTGAGCTATAACTTTTATGTACACCTTTTTCTATAATTTGTCATGCCTTAAATTATAATTAAATAAAATTGTTATTTGTATATAAATATATATAATATACAAACAAATGATATAAAAAAAAAAACTAATTAATATATTAATTATTTTTATTAACTCAAAAATGCTTTTTTTTTTTCAAAAATATTTAAGAGTAACTGAAATTGTAAATTGATGTTAAGAATTGAAAATAAGAGGGCTTTTAAGACTAATTGAAAATGAAATACTTCCTTTTTAGTATGGGCTTGTTTAATGCTTAAAAGTAACGAATATAATAAACAGTAATGGTCAACTTTGGCCTTTGGGTACGGGTTGAGTGGAACGGGTTGATTCAGCCGCTTGAGTGACCGAGTCCGTACTAGTTAGAGTTCTTGCCTACAAGTTTTGGAAAAGGAACACAAGTATACAAAGTGTTGAACAATTAATTTGGGAAATTTCAAGGGACCTAGTTTATATTACTATTTAAAAAGTCATGAGTAGGAATGACAATTTTGCTCTGCCCCGCTTGACCCGCCCCTTCCCCGCTTTGCTCGATATGGGTTTTCCCTACCCCACAAAGGTGGTAGGGCGAAAATGGGACGAGATTTTAGACCCGCACCACGGGACAGGACAGGGATGGGTTTACACTTTTTAGACCCACCCCGCCCCACCCCGCATTAATAAGAGTTAAATTGTAATTTTTTTCATACCCTCATACCCTACTATTTAAACAAAAATATCATTAGCTTATTTTATTCTACCTAACGTGGCTCTACCCTTTTTTTTCTCTCTAGCAAAGTTGGAAATAAGGTACCAATTTCAACGTTTTTTTTGTCTTTATTAAAAACAAATTTATATACTATTGAATTACTGGTTTCATTCATGATTCATACATCTTTCTCAACTTACTTTTCATCATGAACATAATATAATTTTTTTTTAATGAGATACGAGTCTGAGGCTCTAAATATTTATGCCTGTGTCATTGTTTTTGTAATTTTGTGTGGGCATTTGGCTGCTTAACAACACTGCTTCTTTATGCTTGTCAAAATCCACTTCTATTTTACAAGCTGGGTTTTTGTTTTTTAATTTTTGGAGAACGAGATGATGAGAAATATGTTTCCCTATTGGTTTGATTGCAGATATGATGGCATAAATCATGTACTAGCTCTAGCTAATCGTTCGTTCTCCACACAAAAATTATATACAATTTAATTTAGTTTTTTGTATTTTTATTAAAAAACATAAGGTACAGGTTTGAGACTTTGTCCCATTCTCTATGAAATAGTCACAAAATGGGAGGAATTAAATAATGCACATTACTTAGTATAAAGGAGATTTGTTTTAGTGTTTTTTAGGCCAATGAAATATAAACATTTAGATAATATTATTTAATTTTTGCTAAAAATTAGTTTGATTAAACAAAAGTGTTCTGTTTATTTTGTTTCATTAAAATCCATGTCATTTAATTTTAATAATCACCCCCATTTATTTTAATACCATAGTGAGTATTTTTTGTTTCAAAATTTATGAAACGATCATTTTATCATGTCTAATCTAAAATGATGAATGTTGTCGCTATAGATTTTTGAACGCTGGAATATTTGGCAATGGAACAGAGACATGCCACACATTGTCTCACTCAACAACAAGAGCTGCAATGCTAGTGAGGATCAACACCCTTCTCCAAGGATACTCAGGCATTAGATTTGAAGTCTTGGAGGCCATGACCAAGTTCCTCAACCAAAACATCACTCCTATCTTGCCACTTCGTGGAACAATCACTGCTTCTGGTGATCTTGTCCCTCTATCCTACATTGCTGGACTGCTAACTGGCCGCCCCAATTCTAAAGCCGTTGGACCCTCTGGTGAATCCCTTGATGCTGCTCAAGCCTTCCAACTAGCTGGTATCAATTCCGGGTTCTTTGAGTTACAGCCAAAAGAAGGCCTTGCTCTTGTGAATGGCACAGCTGTTGGTTCTGGCTTGGCTTCTATGGTTCTTTTCGAGGCCAACCTTCTAACTCTTCTGTCAGAAATCTTATCAGCAATTTTCGCAGAAGTAATGCAGGGAAAGCCTGAATTTACCGACCATTTGACACACAAATTGAAGCACCATCCTGGCCAAATTGAAGCTGCAGCTATTATGGAGCACATTTTAGATGGAAGCGCTTATGTGAAAGAAGCTGAGAGGTTACATGAAATAGATCCCCTGCAGAAGCCAAAACAAGATCGCTATGCTCTCAGAACTTCTCCTCAATGGCTTGGCCCACAGATTGAAGTTATCAGATACTCAACCAAATCGATTGAAAGGGAGATTAACTCGGTAAATGATAACCCTTTGATTGATGTTTCTAGGAACAAGGCCTTGCATGGTGGTAACTTCCAAGGGACCCCAATTGGTGTCTCAATGGACAACACACGTTTGGCTATTGCAGCCATAGGAAAACTCATGTTTGCACAATTTTCTGAGCTTGTCAATGATTATTACAACAATGGGTTGCCATCAAATCTTTATGGTAGTAGGGATCCAAGTTTGGATTATAGTTTCAAGGGGGCTGAAATTGCCATGGCGGCCTATTGTTCTGAACTTCAATATCTGGCAAATCCAGTTACTAGCCATGTCCAAAGTGCTGAGCAGCACAATCAAGATGTGAACTCATTGGGATTGATCTCTTCAAGGAAAACAGAAGAAGCTGTTGATATTTTGAAGCTCATGTCTTCCACATTTTTGATAGCACTATGCCAAGCTATTGATTTGAGGCATTTGGAGGAAAATTTGAAGACCGCTGTCAAGAATACTGTAAGCCATGTGGCCAGGAGAGTTCTAGCAACTGGTGTTAATGGAGAGCTTCACCCATCCAGATTCTGTGAGAAGGATTTGCTCAACGTGGTTGATCGGGAATACGTATTTGCCTATGTTGATGACCCCTGCAGTGCTACCTATCCATTGATGCAAAAACTGAGGCAAGTACTTGTTGAACACGCATTGAGAAATGGCGATCTTGAGAAGAATGAAAGCACATCTATCTTTCAAAAGATTGCAGCTTTCGAGGAAGAAGTGAAGTCCGTCTTGCCAAAAGAGGTAGAGAGAGCAAGAGTTGCGTTTGAGAGTGGAAATCCAGCAATTGCAAACAGGATTAAGGAATGCAGATCATATCCGTTGTACAGGTTTGTGAGGGAAGAGTTAGGGACTGAATTGCTGACTGGGGAAAAGACCAGGTCTTCTGGTGAGGATTTTGACAAGGTGTTCACAGCTATGTCTCAGGGAAAGCTCATTGATCCAATGTTGGATTGCCTCAAGGAATGGAATGGTGCTCCTCTTCCAATCAACTAAACTATTTTGATATGTATGAATATTATTTCTCTAATTCCCATGCTGCTGTATCTCCTGCTAAGATATAATATTGTGATTCGAAAATTAGTCATGTGGACTGCATCAAATGCTGAAAGAATCCATTTACAGTTTGATCAGTATCACAGCTTACTACTTTTTGGAGTCATTTATGAATGACCCTCTTATCAATATAGCAGTAGTAATAAAACATTTTCTTTCCCATTTTTGACTTCTTTTAAAATAGCACTGGAGGTCACTAAGGTTTAGCTGCAATATTGACTCAACCAAAATGAAATTTTGCTGACTTACTTGAAGTTGTGTTGAACTAGAGCTCACTCATTCTTCTACCTTCTTCAGTAAAAAAAAAAAAAAAAAAAAAAAGAGCTCACTCATTCTTTCATGCCATGCTTGACATAATTGACAACATGACTGAATCCCATCATCCACATTGCCCAAATTTTATGCCATTTTCATTTTGAGACTCATGGATATATTGCCACTTTCTAGTTTTGACACTGTACGACTCCAACCTGATTATTAATCCATCGTTATTGACCAATTTGGCTCTCCTTGGAAGAATTGGTCTTTTATAACATTTTGTACAATTGTACCCATTTAATTTGTATAAAGAATTTGGGCTAATCATAACTTCATGGAAGATAATAGCTATGTTGCTGGGCTTCAACCAAATGTGGTCCACAAGATGAAATTGGTAGCTCCTCGACCATTATTCATGCTCAGTTGAAAAACCGGCAGTGATTGATGATAGGATATCAACTCCTTGACATATCATGGTTCTTTAAATTTCTAGTTGCTACTTACATTAACAAAAGGGGTTTCATTCCGTTGTCAGATGTGAAATTAAACAAGTTTAATGATATTTTGTTTAGATTACAGCATATAGAATTCTCATGTTTTTATATGGAGAAGCTAGTTATTAATGTAAAAAATTATACATATTTTAGCTAGACTTGCTGTTGAACGACAAAGGAGGCGCATGAAAAAACAAAACCATGTCCCCGACCCCTTGCCCACTAGTGCTTTCGTGGAGTTGGGGTACAACTATGGTATTGTAGCAAAGATATTTACCGCTTATTCTCCATCTATTTAATGTTTTTTTTTTTTTTTTGGCACCAAATCATTAAAAAAAAAAAATACTAATAGTTTGTTTGTTTGTTTTTTTTTTTTTGGTAGGCATAGAAGATTCCTGAACTTTTATATTGTTGCAGAAAAATTCCTTCCTTTTTTTTTTTTTTTAATTTCTTTTAATGATTTGGTGAAATAAGTAAAATTACATTTTACCTCCTAATCTATGAGAATAGACTGCTTACTAATAATTTAGGAAGCATGGCTGTTCACAAAACCGCACAACTACACCCAAACCGACCAAAACCACTTGCTAAATGAAGTAAACACATCACACCACAAATCATAATGAACCGCATTGCATTGTGTGGTACGAAGTATGGTATTATGATATCTTCTCAAAAAAAAAGGTATGGTTTTATGATAAGAAAACCACAAAAAATCGCACCGCACTTCACCCATATATATTTATTTATTTTATATTAAATATACATAACAATTTAATATTATATGAAGTAAGTGGCCAGTCTAGTGTAAGTGCATTCTAATTTCATGTTAAAATGACTCCGTTTTGGTTAAATACAAAATCAAAAGTTCAAAACATCATTCACTTCTCCATCTCATACTCATACTCTCACAAAATCAAAAGTTCAAAAGTTTAATATATATATATATATATATATATATTGTGTATATAATATTTTTGTAGTACTTTTAGTTTACTGTCAATTTGTCATGAAATATTTTTTGTTTTGTATATATTTGTGTTACTTTTTTATAACATAAGTTATATTTTGTAAAAAAAATTACTGTCAAATTGTCATAATTATTAATAGTAAATTAAAAATTGCTCATGACTTCTTAAAAAATAAACCATCTCAAAACCGACCAAATTGCACCTTGCCACACATGTGACCACCAAATTGAGGTGTAGTGCGGTTATGGTTTTGGTTAAACCATATCGCAAAATGTAGTACTTAAAATGGCCCAAAACCACACCAAATCACACCACGAATACCCTATATTGTTGAGATAGGCACAAACAATGCGATTACTAGAAATTTGTTATGTGTAGAAAAGCTCTTCGGAAACCACAATCCAACCAAGGTTATGCCTATGAAGCCAAAAAATTTTGAGGAGGACAAAATTTCAAGAGCAACTTGTAATTGTGAATGACCCAAATATTCATCATAATATGATTCAAGGTCATGTCAAATATAGCAAGTTTATTAACCATAAGGTAAGTCATGCAAGTGACAAACATCTGTGGCTCTAGGAATTTCAAAGATTGCTCTTGGTCATTTGCCTTTTCTTAATTGGTATGGCATATAAAAAAAGGTCTTGGGACAAAATAGAGCTATTGAAAAAGATTTTTCCCATATAGCCATTGACACATTAGAGCTGCCAAGTAGGAATTTAACTATATAGCATTAAAAAAAACCCAAACAAAGCTTCTTTCTTTAGCTTAACAGGTCGACCGTCAATCTTTTGCGTTAGAGCTTTCTTCCTAGAATAATTCACAACGTTAAAAGACAAATATAGAATACAATGATATTTGGTAGGAAATTTTTCAGTAAAAATTTCAAAGGTGCTAATAAACAGAGAATACAGGTAGGAGTACATACGAATAATAAATAATAATAATAAAAAAAGCTCCTTGATGTGCTTTGTTGGAGACAAAGTTTCAAGGGCTGGCGTCAGCAAAGCCTTCCCCTATAGAATCCCCAAGACTCTCAAAGAAGCTCATAATTTGATTTTTTTTTTTTTTTTTTCTTTTCAAAAATTGAATGAGAAAGAGAAGAGCATAACATTTGGATTTTTAGAGAAGGAGAGATAGAGAGATTTATGAACCTGGTGAAATCGATGAAAAGCGTGGAGAGCACCTCGGTGGTATATTTGAAACCCTTTGAAGCCATTTATTCAAGGTTAAGGGTAAGACCAAATGTATGTCAAATACCGTAAGAGTGGAGACTGATTTGTAGAATAGGAAGAGCTGAAAAGCCATAGGTTTGTGTAATTGAGGAATGGTTTAGGTATGCTAAGAGACATCAAGAGGAGAGAGTTGTGGACTGGAGAGACTAATGAGGGAGTTTGGAAGATTGTAGATAGAAAGGCTCTCTCTTTATTCTCCACGTAACCCTTACACCAATTTAGCCAGATACAAAGGTTATAGATTTTTTTTTTTTTTTTTTTTGAAAGGGAAAAGATAGATGTAGATGTTGATTTATAAAGAAACACAATTGTGTGCATTAAATTTAAATGGAAATTGTTTCTTAAAAAAAATTATTGGGAATTGAATAGTTAAGAGAGAGAGAGAGAGAGAGAGAGAGAGAGAGAGAGAGGTGAACTGGTTCAATGGTTTTTGCTGAAGCTATTAAATAACCCGCATCCTTTCAATTTCAAAAAAGATGTTAAAATTCCATTTTTCAAGAGGTAATATGGAAGGTCAAATGCAAAAGTTGCTCTAATAGAACACCATATGACATAACCTCATGCCCTCTCTCTCTCTCACACACACAGATATAAATATATATATATATATATATATATATTGATTGATTGATATTGATATTGATTAATGTGATACTTCACTACTTATAACAAACCACACCATTCACATGTGACTATTCTAACAAAAGGTGCTCTCAAGATAATGCACTTGAAAAAAAAAAAAAAAAGAGCTAAAGTTTTCCTAACCATTTGCCATTTCCATTATTCTTTTTAGCCAAGTAGATGTGATTTGACATACATGTCTAAATGCTATAAAGTGGCAAAGTAAATTTAAGAATTGATTGACATGCTTATATGATTTTTTTTTTAATAGGCAAAAATTGGTTGAAAGAAAGAGTGTGAAGTTGCTCTATAGCTCCTTAGGGGGCAAAACACTGATATCTCTCAAGAAACTGCTGAGATTAGAGTAACTTCTGGACTTTAGAAATCAATGAGAAAATAACTCTTTGTTTCCATTTTAACCAGCAAAATTACATCCTTCAACACAGTCTTGAATTTTTCCCAAAAATTTTGCTTAAAAACAAGTATTGACATGTTTTTGAATCATTTTACAGGAGTACACGAAAACCCTTCAACGGCTTTCTGAAGCTAGTATTCTTGACTTATTCCAATGGAAATATGCTCATTCATGATGGGAATACGTACGAAATTCCCAAATCTATGAGATGTAAAAATAGAAAAAAAAAATATACGCTAAAGAAAAATAATTGCACACAAGACAATATTAACGTGATTCGGCAATTTGCCTATGTCCACAAAGTTGCAGGGATTTCACTATTCTTAGGGAAAAATAAAGAGTGCGGTAGTACAGTTTTCTCTCTCAAAACAACATCAAACCCTAATCTCCAAAACAATAGTTTTTATATCCTGCGCACAGGATTCACAATGGGCTACAAAAACAGGCCAATTTTTTTTTTCCCGATGGCGTTGCCCCCAAGACCCCCAAGAACACTATGGCTTGGGTCTATTGGTCCAAGCCTTTATTCCATGGACTAAGCCTAAGAAAATTTCCCATTAAAAAACTATAACAATATTATTTGGGGTTAGGTCATAATCCGGATCAAACACAACTAGACTCCACAAAGCCTAACAATTCACTCATTGTAAGCTTTTCTATTATAATCTTGGTTGCATGTTTCATTCTTTAGAAAGATTTGATCTTTTAGTTGCTAACATAAAAGTAGGTTAGGTTGGACTTGTCCTGATGGTACTACAACAATTTGGAGGAGTCAATGGAATTGCATTTTATGCAAGTGCTATATTCATATCAGCTTGTCAAAAAAGGATTTTCTTTTTTCTTTTTATTATTTTTCCCCTTATTTAATGCTACCTATAGTTAACAAGTAATGGAAGTTGAATAGAGGAATACTTTGTCACTGACAGGGTTTTCAAGTAATACTGGGACCATAGCAATGGTCATTGTTTAGGTTCTTGACTCTCTCGTGTAATCCAACATTGCCTTTGCTTAATTCTTTTTAAGTGATTAAGATGATTTTTTATAGATTCCATTGACGGCATTGGGGATAATTTGCAAAGATAAATCTAGACAACGACCACTTCTATTGGTAAGAAGGCTGAGACATCTCTATTGTGTGATGGAATTGAATGAAAATAAGTTTGAATCCCACTATCTTCACAGGTTTCTACAGCAGGAACATGCTTAAGTTGCTTGCTTATGGGATTGTCATTCTTCTTGCAGGTCTTTTCTTGAGAAAAATCTATTTCTCTTGAAATCTAGTTTCATCCGTTTATTTGATATTTCTTAAAAGAATAAAGCTTCAATTGTGCAGGATCTTCAATCATGGATTGAGACCACGCCAATTTTAGCACTTGTTGGTGTACTGGTATCGAAATTATCACAAGGACAGTTTTTTGTTCTTATAATATAACCAAAGGAAGAACAGTCCATGAAAAGTTTTAATTTTGCTTTTTTCTCCAACTTTTGTCATTTTCTCCATGGTCTTCGAATATTGAGTGTGGTAGTCCTATTAAGTTTAAAGATAATTAAACTAAAGCCATTTACTACCATTACCTTTGGTTGTATTTAACCTGTTAGTAGCAATCTGGAAATACTTCTTACTGCTTTGGAAGCATGAGTATTTGTAGAAGGTCTTGCATAAAGTTGTGCATCTTTATGATTTGATTTTAGTTATCTATTACAGTTCTCAATCTATATTAATGGTGCAATTGGCTTGAGGGTCACAATTCCAACCTTATACCCTTGTTGATGTTAACTGTTGATTTAAGCCAAATTCTTGGTGTTTAAAGATTGTTTAAGTTGAATTTATCTGTTTGGTTCTGCAATCAGGTGTACACTGGATCTTTCTCATTAGGCATGGGAGGAATTCCTTGGCTTATAATGTCAGAGGTAGATTTACCTTATCAGACTTAAAACTTCATCTTTTATTGTCAAATAATTTCCATGAAGGTCTATGATTGACTGAATGGAGTGGTTTCTGTCTTAGATATGTCCCATAAACATGAAGGGCTCAGCAGGTAGCCTTGTGACATTGGTTAGCTGGTTAGGTTCTTGGATTATATCATATGTTTTTAACTTTCTAATGGATTGGAGCTTAGCAGGTAATGCCAAACCAGTCTTGTCTCTTCATAGAGTTGTTATATTAGATACAAATTGCAATATGATCACTTTAGTTTTAAATTTATGTCTACTGTTTATCAGGAACATTCCTCATATTCTAAAGCATATGTGGCTTAACTGTTCTGTTCATAGCAAAGTTGGTACTTGAGACCAAGGGGCGAACACTAGAAGAAATTCAAGCATCATTGAATCCATTTTCAGCAAAAAGATGAATCTCCTATCCCCGTACGATGGTAACAATCTGTGTTTGAATAAGCAACTTAACTTTCAAAACAATTTGTTTGAATAAGCAAATTAACTTTCAAAATGTTAACACCATAAAATTGTGGCACTGAGTGTTAAGAGACTAATTGGTGATTGTTTGTCACATGAAGCAAGGTTCTTAACCCCATCCAAGAATTATTTAGCATTTATTTTCTATAACTGTTATGGGATTGATAGCCATAGCTTGAATATTTATCTTTATTTTCTTTATAGTTTTTCCTTTTTCTGTTTAACCTAAATCATTCTCTTATTGTTGGCATTAGCTTCAAATTAAAACACGTTGTTTTAGATTTGGTGAGGATGTTCTTATTGAGTTTAGGGGTAATTGGGTGGTTTAAATTAATTTTGGTTTTCATATGGTTTTTTTTTACCCCGATAATATCTTCTTACACTCATTTACACTACTATTTAAAAAAAAAAAAATGAGAACAAAATGTTCACATTTAAAAGCTAGAGAATATGAAAAAGTGGAAATAAAAATGTGGATGCAATAGTCTCATTGCTTTTATGCATCACTTTGTTTGTAGTTCTTGTCTTATGAGTTATGAATTGTGTTCTTGTGTGTTTGAATCAACATAAAAGCAGTTTGTTATTCAGAGGAGACAAGTTATGGCTTTTGGGTTATTAGTTTTGTGGTGGGTTTAGGTCATATGTATGGATTTGGATTTTGGACTTTGGACCATGTGTGGCGGTTTTTGTTGAACGACTTTAACAGCCTTTAAGTAATTGTTTGGATTTGAAATTTTGAAGGGATTAGGTGTGGGTTGGGCCAACTGTGCCTTTGGGTCTTAAACTTTGAAGCAAAATTTTTCATTCTTGATGATCATTCATTTTATATATATATTTTATGTAAACATGTAGAGCAATGGATTGGGACACATGAAAGATAACTTTAGGATAATTGCTTTTTCAATAAGAAAATATATTTTCTTAAATTCATTTGACTTCTTAATGTAATTTATTATTTTCTTAAAAATCAAGAAATAATCACAAAAAAAAAAAAAAAAAAACTCTTCATTGAAGGGAAACAAAAGAGAAATGTAATGAATGAGAGAAGGAAATACATATGATTAAGTTGTTTGGGAGCCTTTTTTCGGAGCTTGGCCACGTGTTGTCCGCTAGAGGGGTAACCTTGCTAGGCCAGGGTTGTGTTTGGGGAGTTGCATCCGGAACTCAACATTGGGTCACGTGGCCCAATGGCTACTGGCATACTTTTAAGCCTATAAAACCATTAAAACCAAAGTCTAAGAATTATGATAATGGTTGAATAAATATGTAATATGTGTTTGATATAATAGCTTTGATTAATAGTTATAATAGTAGTTGTAATAAAGTAATATGTATTTAAAGGTGAAGCAATTATGTACTCAATGATGTAAATTTAAAGATATGGAAGTAGGGTCACTTATCTTTGTACGATTTGTAGCTTCAGTTGTGTAGCGTCAGTAAGTTGATAATATTCTAGCAGAATGACTCCCAGCGGTGGAGAGGTAGTTTGCCCTGATAACTTCAAGATTAAAGAGGAAAAATGGGTGCAACTAGAGGGAGAGAGAGTATATATAGCTGTGTGTAGAGGCTGATTAAGCTTGCCCCTCTTATCATGCACTTAAATGAGTTTCCCCCTTGACAATACTCTTTTAGTTGTTGTGAAACTATGAATAAGATTACCTTCCATGGGAGGGCTTTTACAAGATGTATTTGTGCTTTCTAAGAGAAGGGCTTCATGTAAGATAGATTTGTGCCTTCCATGAGAAGGGTTTTGATATGAGATCTTGGTGCCTTCTAGGAGAAGGGCTTCAGTATTAGAAGTTTATGTCTTCCATAAGAAGGGCTTTTAGTTTTAGCATTTGATATCTCTTGAGAAGTGTGGAGATGGTAAAAGATATAGATGTTTCGTGGGATGTAGTAGGTGTAATATGTATGATATATGGAAGTATGAGAGATATGGAGGTTAAAGATAGTAAAAATATGATATTATAACTGCTAGATAAGTTGTAGAGATTGCTTTCCAAGAGGGAAGATTTTGTAAGAGAAGAGTATGCAGATGTGTTTAGGTATTTGGAGATAGGAGCTGTAAGATAAATGTATTTTCTGAATATGGAGAGTGAGAGAATGAGTATAAGACTAATGGTGTTATAGTGTGTTTAGCGCTGCTGCTGGGATTTTTTGCCGGAGGATGGAATAGAGCTTGTGAAGGACATTTAGGAGCTAAGGGCTGAAGAGTTTAGTTCCTAATTTGGAAACTAAAAACTCAGAAGCTCAAAACTTCATTAAGAGCTTAAGAAGATAATTAGAGGGAGAGAGAATAGAGAAGTTTATGAGAGAGTTGTTCTTCTCTATTGGTGTCCTTTAGTGTGTTGATGAGGGACTATATTTATAGTTGAGTTTAAGGGGGGTTTTTAGCAAATAATCTCAGCCAAAATCTGTCCTAATCAGCAATGAATCTTTAGAAATTCCATCCTAAGATTTGGCTAAAAATGGTATGTTTAGCTTTAAGGTATTATTGCTGTTTTGGGTAATAGCTGCTAGAGGAAAAAGCAGCAGAAAAAGAAAGTATTTTAACAAGAAAAAGATAGTTTCTTTAGTTGGTTTTAATTTTTAGCCAAATGAGGAAAATTAGTAATGTTAAGGTTGTTGGATCAGCTGTTACAGCTATTCTGAAAAGGCTGTCCCAACTGTCAGGAAAAGCTGTCACAACTATCATAAGACAGCTGTTGCTTGGGGCAGAAGTTGATGAGGTCAAATGTCAGGCTACTGGGATTTGGGCATTAAATAACTGATGATATCACTTTTAGCCAGGTGTCAAGTACTGAACACACTGACTAGTGTTCTGCTGGAAATGTTTCCTTCTTTGGGTGTTTGTGTTTGTGTTTTTGATTCAAGATTCTATTACAACACATTTTTAGTAAGTAATAGAATGATTGGTTGAAAGTTAATGAAGTTTTAGAGATTTAGTCAAGGTCTCATTGTGTTGTGATTTACTCTTGGTGAGCAAGAAGAGCATTTAATGCTCTGCACTAGCAGCTAGCAAAGGAATATTTGGTCTAATTGTGGCAGACAGTAGCTAGGTATTAGAGATATCATGAATATTTTATGTATTTGAAAATTAAAAACAGCCAATCAGATTAGGCTATGTGTTTAAATTGGATTTTAGCTAAAAGTAGTAATATAGTTTATATAGAATAATATAATGAAATTTCTAAATTTGTATAGGAACAGCTATAGGTTGAATGAACAGTTATTTTCTCAACATTTAGATGGTTGGAGTTTTTGAGTGTTTTTCATATGATGAATATTAAATTTTAGGAAAAGAACAATGGGGAATTTTATCATTTTAAATGCTATGTGATAAGAGATGCTTACCATATGTTACCCGCTACACAAAACTCATCAGAGTTTAGGGGGTTGGAGAAGACACGCCAAGCAACATGTTTCTTTTATCAACTTTAAACCCTGGAGCTTTACTGAATATACCTCTTGGCCCTCCAAACCACGACTCCCAAAGTTTCCCCAAGAAGACTCATGAGCTTGGATTATAAGCCAAAGATGAGATGACATACCTTGGGTTTTGTTGTCATTTTGCGTAAATATGGGCTTCTGTTGAAGAAGCCGCTTGCCATGAGTGTAAGAGAGGTAATATAGGCTGTGAGATTCGATTCATTGCTCGATTCATTGCTTAAACCCGATCCATATATTGATGTTGATGATGTCGTGGGGTTATGATACCAATTGATGAAGAGGAAATGTGGCCCATGAATCCGCCTCTTAAAGTAAGGATCTTATGGGCCATGTGAGCCCAATTCATGAGATATAAGCTTATTTTGGGTTTTAAAGAGATTTACCCAAAAAATCAATAATATGTTGACGTGGCGTAGGTTGCCAATGAAGTAATGCCATGTGAGGCGAAAAAAGAGTCTTCAGCATAATTACATAAGTTTATTTAACAAGTTAGAGTACATTACTTTATCTTTTCTTTCTCTTCATTCCAATGCCTCTGAATTTTCACATAAAAGTGTTAATAGGTGGTTCTTTTTCTTTATTCAATGCATCTAAATCTTCACATAATACTGTTAACAAACGATGGAAATGGGAATGGTGATGGCAGTGGCAAAAGCATGAACAGTGATGATGGTTGTAACGCCCTAAAATCATAAGTAATAAAAGTCTATTTAATTTGAATAACCCATAAAAATATTAAATAAAAGAAACCAACAACCTTAAATCTCATCACAAATGTCGGAACTCTAATCCACCAAAACTAAAACATCCTCAAAATAATTCTCTAATACAATGTTTAATGCCATAAAGATAATAATAAAATCCTCAGTTCCACAAAATAGTTCGTAACTGCTGTCTCCCAAGAATCTCTACTCCAATAATCCCTCTAATGTATCTGTAATGGGAAATAAAGGGGGGTGAGATAACTCAATAAGTGGAATTCACTAATATTGGGGTGTGGGAAAAAACCTTTCAAATAAATAATTCTTACAACAATTTCATAACTTGTAACTCATCAATATTTATCATCAAATACTTCATATGTATAAAAAAATATATTTATATTGTGAGCCATCATAATATATATTTGTTGGGATTGAGGATCTACTAGAACCTAACTGAGAGTTCAATATTTTATTTTCAACCTCCACCAACCATATCAATTAACCATTTTCATAACCATGGTCCGAAATAAATCAAATAATAGAAAAAAAATTATTGCCTTTTTTTTTTTAAATGTCTCATTTTTTTTAGACAAACAATAAAAAACTGTCTCATTTTAAATTATAAAAAGCTTTAAATCTCTACAAAAATATATATATATATAGTATGGAATTTTTTTACTCGAGTAATCCTACAGCCACGTACTAAAAGATATTAATATTAAGTGTGTATTTGACAATTAATATTATACTTTTTGATCTTATTTACAACTTTTTTTTCAAAAAAGTTGTAAAAAAATCATTTTTTTTTTCTATTAAAATTTTCTAAAATATTTTATAATAAAAAAATCATTTTTTTTTCTATTAAAATTTTCTAAAATATTTTATAAAGGCATCCGTTAACTTTTCTTGACCCAATCAGTTGTTTTTTTTTTTGGCTAAAAGACCCAATCAGTTGTTTTAATTTGTCTTGTGCGTGTTTACGGCTTGCGTGCAGCAACTTTTATCCTTCTACTAATAACCCAACCCGGGCCCCACCAAATGAAGACTAAATATGCATTAGTGATGCCACGTTGCGAGTTCTCAACCGTGGGATAGAAATAACAATCCTATGATCAGAATTAAGGCTTTCAACCAACCCCCATGGGTCCCTCACGGAGCCGCTAACTTTGTTGTATTCTTTTCCTCAAAGCTTACCTACCAAAAAACTCTGCCACGCCACTGAATTAATAAGAGTTGTTTGGTGTGGTAATTTAAGTAATATTTTTTTAATTTTTAACTCACATGTTTCTAAAAAATACCAACAATGAACCACGTCACCAAACAGCGCTTAACAATTCAAAAACTCCATGCCAATGCCATGCATGTTGCCATCTATTTAAGCCTCACAACCCTTCCTCACAAACCAGGAAATCCTTACAAACCTGCCTAAGCTAGTGAGCAAGATTTCCTATACTTTTCATTCAAACCCCAAAAACTCAGTTTTTTTCTTGCCATTATTTCTCTCTTTCAATTGGGTCATTCGTCGACATGGGAACCAATGTTAACAAAAGCAGTGATGAGGGTGGTCTTTGCATTAGCCATGACTCGCTGAGTTGGGGTGTGGCTGCTGAGTCACTCAAAGGGTCTCATTTAGACGAGGTGAAGCGCATGGTGGCCGAGTTCAGGAAGCCATTGGTGAAGCTCGGAGGTGAGACCTTGACGATATCACAGGTGGCTGCGATTGCCATGAGGGAGTCACGAGTCGAGGTGGAGCTTTCCGAGTCAAAAAGGGCTGGCGTGAAGGCTAGCAGTGACTGGGTTATGGAGAGCATGGAGTCGGGTAAAGATATCTATGGTGTCACTACTGGGTTTGGTGCAACTTCGCATAGGCGAACCAAGCATGGTGGAGCTCTTCAGACCGAGTTGATTAGGTGAGCTATAACTTTTATGTACACCTTTTTCTATAATTTGTCATGCCTTAAATTATAATTAAATAAAATTGTTATTTGTATATAAATATATATAATATACAAACAAATGATATAAAAAAAAAAACTAATTAATATATTAATTATTTTTATTAACTCAAAAATGCTTTTTTTTTTTCAAAAATATTTAAGAGTAACTGAAATTGTAAATTGATGTTAAGAATTGAAAATAAGAGGGCTTTTAAGACTAATTGAAAATGAAATACTTCCTTTTTAGTATGGGCTTGTTTAATGCTTAAAAGTAACGAATATAATAAACAGTAATGGTCAACTTTGGCCTTTGGGTACGGGTTGAGTGGAACGGGTTGATTCAGCCGCTTGAGTGACCGAGTCCGTACTAGTTAGAGTTCTTGCCTACAAGTTTTGGAAAAGGAACACAAGTATACAAAGTGTTGAACAATTAATTTGGGAAATTTCAAGGGACCTAGTTTTTATTATTATTTAAAAAGTCATGATTAGGGATGTCAATTTTGCCCCGTCCCGCTTGACCTGCCCCTCCCCCGCTTTGTCCCATACAGGTTTTCCCTGCCCCACAAAGGTGGTAGGACGGAGATGGGACGAGATTTTAAACCCGCACCACGGGGCAGGGCAGGGATGGGTTTACACTGTTTAGACCCACTCCGCCCCACCCCATCCCCACCCCACCCCGCATTAATAAGGGTTAAATTGTAATTTTTTCATACCCTAAAACCCTACTATTTAAACAAAAATATCATTAGCTTATTTTATTCTACCTAAAGTGGCTCTACCTTTTTTTTCTCTCTAGCAAAGTTGGAAATAAGGTACCAATTTTAACCTTTTTTTTGTCTTTATTAGAAACAAATTTATATACTATTGAATTACTAGTTTCATTCATGATTCATACATCTTTCTCAACTTACTTTTCATCATAAACATAATATAATTTTTTTTAATGAGGTACGACTCTGAGGCTCTAAATATTTGTGTATGTGTCATTGTTTTTGTAATTTTGTGTGGGCATTTGGCTGCTTAACAACACTGCTTCTTTATGCTTGTCAAAATCCACATCTATTTTACAAGCTAGGTTGTTGTTTTTTAATTTTTGGAGAACGAGATGATGAGAAATATGTTTCTTTATTGGTTTGATTGCAAATATGATGGCATCAATCATGTACTAGCTTTAGTTGATCGTTCTCGTTCTCCACACAAAAATTATATACAATTTAATTTAGTTTTCTGTATTTTTATTAAAAAACATAAGGTACAGGTTTGAGACTTTGTCCCATTCTCTATGAAATAGTCACAAAATGGGAGGAATTAAATAATGCACATTACTTAGTATAAAGGAGATTTGTTTTAGTGTTTTTTAGGCCAATGAAATATAAACATTTAGATAATATTATTTAATTTTTGCTAAAAATTAGTTTGATTTGACAGGATAAATTTATTTATAATTTCAAGTATATTTTTATTATTGAAACATGTCATTTTATTTGGAAAAATGGTAATAGTTGTAGGGAAAATTAATAAGATATAAAGTTTTACGGTGTAGGGCGGGGCTTCGCGGGTTTTCGCGGGGCGGGGACGGGGCAAGAAATTTTCCCCGTCATGCGGGGCAGGTTGGGGATGGGGAAAGAAAAATCCATGTGGGGCAGGGGCGAAGATCTCATCCTTCGGCCCCGCCCCTCCCCATTGCCATCCCTAGTCATGAGACCAAGTTGATTAGACTGTCCTAAAATGGTAAAAGAAGATAAGATTTTCGCTCGGGTTTGTAGGACCAGTTAAGATCATGACACGTGACCAAAAATAGATTGTGTAATAACAAATAATTTTGATTCTTATATTTTTTATTTTAATTTCTCTAAATTTTTAGTTCTGCTACAATTTTGAGTCAGGAATGTTTGATATTCTTGATTACCTAACCTAATCAGAAACCCCATGATTCTTTTTGGAGGTAAATTGTTGAGCTCTTGTTTGGCACAAAAGCTGTTGAGGGTTTGGTTAGACATTTAATTGTGTTATGATAGTTTTTAATTAATTAATCATATCATAGTTGTTGGAGTGATATATCATTATGGTGAAGAAATTAATAATTAATTTAATCATATTTTATGGAGGGCAATCATCACATCATGGTTAATTTTTTTCCTTTATACCCATTCTCTCAAAATAAATTTTAAGTGTTTTCAAAAACAAAAATATTATTCATCTAGATTTTCCTCCAATTTTTTTTACTAAAAGGATAGAATTTCCTCCAATTTTAGAAGGATTTCTTCCAAACCTTTATTAATTCCAATTACCCCTAAAATTTGAACTCATAATTTTTTAATTTTTAAAATTTAAACTCACCTTCTTGGCCAACCTGAATATATTTTAGGTGCTAGAGACATTTGAAGAAAAGTGTTCTGTTTATTTTGTTTCATTAAAATCCATGTTATTTAATTTTAATAATCACCCCCATCTATTTTAATACCATAGTGAGTATTTTTTTTTTCAAAATTTATGAAATCATCACTTTATCATGGCTAATCTAAAATGATGAATGTTATTGCTGCAGATTTTTGAACGCTGGAATATTTGGCAATGGAACAGAGACATGCCACACATTGTCTCACTCAGCAACAAGAGCTGCAATGCTAGTGAGGATCAACACCCTTCTCCAAGGATACTCTGGCATTAGATTTGAAGTCTTGGAGGCCATGACCAAGTTCCTCAACCAAAACATCACTCCTGTCTTGCCACTTCGCGGTACAATCACTGCTTCTGGTGATCTTGTCCCTCTATCCTACATTGCTGGACTGCTAACTGGCCACCCCAATTCTAAAGCCATTGGACCCTCTAGTGAATACCTTGATGCTGCTCAAGCCTTCCAACTAGCTGGTATCAATTCCGGGTTCTTTGAGCTACAGCCAAAAGAAGGCCTTGCTCTTGTGAATGGCACAGCTGTTGGTTCTGGCTTGGCTTCTATGGTTCTTTTCGAGGCCAACCTTCTAACTCTTCTGTCAGAAATCTTATCAGCAATTTTTGCGGAAGTAATGCAGGGAAAGCCTGAATTTACCGACCATTTGACACACAAATTGAAGCACCATCCTGGCCAAATTGAAGCTGCAGCTATTATGGAGCACATTTTAGATGGAAGTGCTTATGTGAAAGAAGCTGAGAGGTTACATGAAATAGATCCCCTGCAGAAGCCAAAAAAAGATCGCTATGCTCTCATAACTTCTCCTCAATGGCTTGGCCCACAGATTGAAGTTATCAGATACTCAACCAAATCGATTGAAAGGGAGATTAACTCGGTAAATGATAACCCTTTGATTGATGTTTCTAGGAACAAGGCCTTGCATGGTGGTAACTTCCAAGGGACCCCAATTGGTGTCTCAATGGACAACACACGTTTGGCTATTGCAGCCATAGGAAAACTCATGTTTGCACAATTTTCTGAGCTTGTCAATGATTATTACAACAATGGGTTGCCATCAAATCTTTATGGTAGTAGGGATCCGAGTTTGGATTATAGTTTCAAGGGGGCTGAAATTGCCATGGCGGCCTATTGTTCTGAGCTTCAATATCTGGCAAATCCAGTTACTAGCCATGTCCAAAGTGCTGAGCAGCACAATCAAGATGTGAACTCATTGGGATTGATCTCTTCAAGGAAAACAGAAGAAGCTGTTGATATTTTGAAGCTCATGTCTTCCACATTTTTGATAGCACTATGCCAAGCTATTGATTTGAGGCATTTGGAGGAAAATTTGAAGACCGCTGTCAAGAATACTGTAAGCCATGTGGCTAGGAGAGTTCTAGCAACTGGTGTTAATGGAGAGCTTCACCCATCCAGATTCTGTGAGAAGGATTTGCTCAACGTGGTTGATCGGGAATACGTATTTGCCTATGTTGATGACCCCTGCAGTGCTACCTATCCATTGATGCAAAAACTGAGGCAAGTACTTGTTGAACACGCATTGAGAAATGGCGATCTTGAGAAGAATGAAAGCACATCTATCTTTCAAAAGATTGCAGCTTTTGAGGAAGAAGTGAAGTCCGTCTTGCCAAAAGAGGTAGAGAGAGCAAGAGTTGCGTTTGAGAGTGGAAATCCAGCAATTGCAAACAGGATTAAGGAATGCAGATCATATCCGTTGTACAGGTTTGTGAGGGAAGAGTTAGGGACTGAATTGCTGACTGGGGAAAAGACCAGGTCTTCTGGTGAGGATTTTGACAAGGTGTTCACAGCTATATCTCAGGGAAAGCTCATTGATCCAATGTTGGATTGCCTCAAGGAATGGAATGGTGCTCCTCTTCCAATCAACTAAACTATTTTGATATGTATGAATATTGTTTCTCTAATCCCCATGCTGCTGTATCTCCTGCTAAGATATAATAATTGAAAAGAGCAAAAAGCCTCTGTTAGCTAAAAAAATATTGTGATTTGAAAATTAGTCATGTGGACTGCATCAAATGCTGAAAGAATCCATTTACACTTTGATCAGTATCACAGCTTACTACTTTTTGGAGTCATTTAGGAATGACCCTCTTATCAATATAGCAGTAGTAATAAAACATTTTCTTTCCCATTTTTGACTTCTTTTTAAACAGCACTGGAGGTCACTAAGGTTTTGCTGCAATATTGACTCAACCAAAATGAAATTTAGCTGACTTACTTGAAGTTGTGTTGAACTTTACAAACTTTGGAGCTAAGAGAGGTGAGCTCACTCACTCTTTCATGCCATGCTTGACATAATTGACAACATGACTGAAACCCATCATCCACATTGCCCAAATTTTATGCCATTTTCATTTTGAGACTCATGGATATATTGCCACTTTCTAGTTTTGACACTACTGTACGACTCCAACCTGATTATTAACCCATCGTTATTGACCAATTTGACTCTCCTTGGAAGAATTGGTCATTTATGACATTTTGTACAATTGTACCCATCTAATCATAACTTTATGGAAGATAATAACTATGTTGCTGGACTTCAACCAAATGTGGTCCACAAGATGAAATTGGTAGCTCCTCGACCATTATTCATGCTAAGTAGAAAAATCTGCAGTGATTGATGATAGGATATCAACTTCTTGACATTTCATTGTTCTTTAAATTTCTAGTTGCTACTTACATTGACAAAGGGGTTTCATTCCGTTGTCAGATGTGAAATTAAACAAGTTTAATGATATTTGTTTAGATTACAGCCTATAGAATTCTCATGTATATATATGGAGAAGCTAGTTATTTCTTATTAGTGTAAAAATTGTCCATATTTTAGCTAGACTTTTGCTGTTGAACGACAAAGGACAGTGGTCTAGTGGTCAAGGGACCCATTTCCATGTGGTTTGGGGATGAAGGTCCTAAGGTCGAATCCAAAAATGGGGGGCGCTTGAGAAAAAAAACCCATGTCCCCCGACCCCTTCCCCTCTTGTGCTCTCGTGGAGTAGGGGTGCAACTATGGTATTGTAGCGAGGATATTCCCGCTTATTCTCCATCTATTTAATTTTTTTTTCTATTTTTTTGGCACCAAATCATTAAAAAATATATATATATATATACTAAGTCCTGAACTTTTATATTGTTGCGGAAAAATTCCATCCTATTTTTTAAAATTTTCTTTTAATGATTTGGTGAAAAAAATAAAAATTACATTTTACCCCTAAACTAGGAGAATGGATTGCACACTAATGATTTAGAAGCATGTATGTTCACTAAACAGCACAACCACACCCAAACCGACCAGAACCACCTATAAAATGAAGTAACTGCATCACACCACAAGTGATAATAAACCACACTGCATTGTGTGGTGTGGTGTAGTCCGTGTAGAGTGTAATTTTATGATAAGAAAACTGTAAAAAAATCCCACCACATCTCACCCATATATATTTATTTATTTGATATTAAATATATATATATATAAAATAATTTAATATTATATGGAGAATCTTAAATTATTTGTTTTGAAGAAGTAAGAGCTACGAATATCAAGAATTCTATTCTTGAAGTACGAATTTAGTCCTCAAATCTTTGCCCGTACTAGCTTGGACATGAGAATGGTTGGGATTTTTGATGGGTGTATTATTGTCAAAGGGTGCGTTGGGTAGGGAGAGCTTTATTGTTTTGCAGCTTTTTGGAATTGTTAAATTATGACTTTTTTTTTTTTTATAATTTTTATATAGAAGAAACGATGATTGTTTGTGGAATATTGTACAGAGTAGTATTTTTTGTTTGAATTGTTGTATTGAATGTTGTGTCATCAATTGGTCTCCAAATTCTTGGGCTGGAGGTGCGAGAACTGCTGAAAATTCTTGGGCTGGAGGCGCAAGAACTTCAACTGTTGCTGCAAGTTCTCTGTTGTAAGAACTTCAACTGCTGCAACAGGATATGGTGGTGTGACTGATAATAGTCAATGTGTGGTGGTGCTTGGAAAAAGCCATTCAAAGGGTGCAGTCCAAAAAGAGGAAAAAACCTTGGGAAAGAGAGAGAGCTGTGTACCTGTTCGCACTAGGAAGAGATAAAAAACCGAAAAAAAAAATTAAAAAATTAAAAAATTAAAAAAACTTTTGTTTTTAATTGTTTGTAAAAAGAGTGTTTTGGTCTTTAAACATTGTGCCAACTAAGTAAAAATTATGTACAAATTATGTGCTATTAATTTCTATCTAATTTAACAGTAAAACTAATGACATGGTGCAAAATGTAACAATAGTTATAGTTTAGTGTGCAAATCATGCATTCGAATAATTTATGATCCAAAATGTAATCTAGTGTATAGTTTAAAGTGGTAAAGTGTAATTTTCTTTATAATATAACCAAAGGAAAAACCGTCCATGAAAAGTTTTAATTTTGCTTTTTTCTCCAACTTTTGTCATTTTATCCATGGTCTTTGAATGCTGAGTGTGGTAGTCCTATTAAGTTTAAAGATAATTAAACTGAAGCCATTTACTACCATTACCTTTGGTTGTATTTAACCAGTTAGTAGCAATCTGGAAATACTTTTTGCTGCTTTGGAAGTATGAGTATTTGCAGAAGGTCTTGCATAAAGTTGTGCATTTTTATGATTTGATTTTGGTTATCTATTACAATTCTCAATCTATATTAATGGTGCAATTGGCTTGAGAGTCACAATTCCAACCTCATACCCCAGTTGATGTTAACTGGTGGTTTAAGCCAAATTCTTGGTGTTTAAAGATTGGTTAAGTTGAATTTATCTGTTTGGTTATGCAATCAGGAGTACACAAGATCTTTCTCATTAGGCATGGGAGGAATTCCTTGGGTTATAATGTCAGAGGTAGATTTACCTTATTAGACTTGAAACTTCATCTTTTATTGTCAAATAATTTCCATGAAGGTCTATGGTTGATTGAATGGAGTGAATTTTGTCTCAGATATGTCCCATTAACATGAAGGGGTCAGCAGGTAGCCTTGTGACATTGGTTAGCTAGTTAGATTCTTGGATTATATCATATGCTTTTAACTTTCTAATGGATTGGAGCTTAGCAAGTAATGCCAAACCAGTCTTGTCTCTTCATAGAGTTTTTATATTAGGTACAAACTGCAATATGATCACTTTAGTTTTAAATTTATGTCTACCATTTATCAGGAACATTCCTCATATTCTAAAGCATATGTGGCTTAACTGTTCTGTTTGCAGCAAAGTTGGTATTTGAGACCAAGGGGTGAACACTAGAAGAAATTCAAGCGTCACTGAATCCATTTTCAGCAAAAAGATGAATCTCCTATCCCCGTACGATGGTAACAATTTGTGTTTGAATAAGCAAATTAACTTTCAAAATGTTGACACCATAAAATTATGGCACTGAGTGTTAGAGACTGATTGGTGACTGTTTGTCACATGAAGCAAGGTTCTTAACCCCATCCAAGAATTATTTAACATTTATTTTCTATAACTGTTATGGGATTGATAGCCATAGCTTGAATATTTATCTTTAACCCAATAATCCTCTTTTTTAAAAATTTATTTTCTTAGTCTTTAGTGCTTTTTTTTCTCCCTTTTTTTCCTCCTATTGTCTTAACCTTGACTGAAACTCTCTTTCATCCTCTTCTTTATTTTCTTTATAGTTTTTCCTCTTTTTTTTGTTTAACCGAAATCATTCTCTTATTGTTGGCATTAGCTTCAAATTAAAACGCGTTGTTTTAGATTTGGTGAGGATGTACTGATTGAGTTTAGGGGCAATTGGGTGATTTTAACTAATTTTGGTTTTCATATGGTTTTTTTTTTTTTTAATCCCGAAAATATCTTCTTACACTCATTTACACTATTTAAAACAAAAAAAATGAGAATAAAATGTTCACATTTAAAAACTAGAGAATATGAAAAGGTGGAAATAAAAAAGTGGATGTAATAGTCTCATTGCTTTTATGCATCACTTTGTTTGTAGTTCTTGTCTTATGAGTTATGAATTGTGTTCTTGTGTGTTTGAATCAACATAAAAGCAATTTGCTATTCATAGGAAACAAGTTATGGCTTTTGGGTTATTAGTTTTGTGGTGGGTGTATGTCATATGTATGGATTTGGATTTTGGATTTTGGACTTTGGACCATGTGTGGTGGTTTTTGTTGAACGACTTTAACTGCCTTTAAGTAATTGTTTGGATTTGAAATTTTGAAGGGATTAGGTGTGGATTGGGCCAATTGTGGCTTTGGGTCTTAGAATTTGAAGAAAAAGTGTTCATTCTTGATGATCATTCTTTTATATATATATATATATATATATATATATATATATATATATATATATATATATATATATTTTTTTTTTTTTTTTTTTTTAATGTAAACATGTAGAGCAATGGATTGGGACACATGAAAGATAACTTTAGGATAATCGCTTTTTGAATAAGAAAATATATTTTCTTAAATTCACTTGACTTCTTAATGTAATTTATTATTTTCTTAAAAATCAAGAAATAATCACAAAAAAAAAAAAAAAAAAACTCTTCATTGAAGGGAAACATTAATCCAATAAGATATAGAAAGAGAAATGTAACAAATAAGAGAAGGAAAAACATATGATAGTTTATTTAACAAGTTAGAGTATGTTACTTTATCTTTTCTTTCTCTTTATTCCAATGCCTCTGAATTTTCACATAATAGTGTTAACAGGTGGTTCTTTTTCTTTATCCAATGCATCTGAATTTTCACATAATAGTGTTAATAGACGACGGAAATAGGGATGGTGATGGCAGTGGCAAAAGCATTAACAGTGATGATGGTGGTAGTGGTGGTGACAACGGTAGCATAAAATAGTGGTTAGCGGTGAAACTAGAATGTCAAAATTAGGGGCTCAAAGTAATGACAACTATAGAAATAAATTTAGAAAATTCATATAAAATTAAGAAAGTTTGTGAGATACTGATATACTTGCTGCAAAATTAAATCTAAAACATAAATGTAAAGTTTGACAATTTAAAATTTTTGGATTTCCAGGCATATATGTATTTTTTGTCCAAGTGTGTAGTCATGGCAGATGGGTTAATACTTAATAGTATGACAATTGTAACGTTAGTAGAATTTATAAATGATGCATTTCTTCATAGAGATTGAACTTCAAATTTGGTTTCTTCAAAATCTAAATCATAAACAACTCAAAATTTTTGAATTACCTTTCTTGTTAACATAAATAAAGGAAATCAATAATAGAAAAAACTAAATTACAATTTTGAGTACCTTCTACCTTAAAAGTCATAATCCAAATATAACAGATGAGATAAAATAATATGTGTATATAATCTAAATAGAGATGTGTAAAGAAATCTCATTAATTAATGAATTAGATAATAAAACATTAGTATGGACAGGTTTAGGAAAAGAAAGGGGGGGCAGGGAAAGAAAGATGAAAAGATAGCATTAAGTCTAAACATGAGGGGAAAAAAAGATGAAATTAAAGAGAAAAAAAGGTATATAAATCTAATAAAGCAACATAAATGCCTTAGGTATATAAATTTAAGCAAGCAAGAATCGATGACTTGTCTACGTGTTTGCTTCTTATGTTTTTTCTTTGTTTCACTTTCTTTTGTGTTGGAGAAGATATTTTTGGTACAAAGGCATAACAATCATATGTATAGTAGAAGTTATAAATTACCTACACATGAACTTAGCTTAACAAAATTGAAATTGAGGCTAGTTTGGAAGCTTCCCTAGGTGTGTTTTAAAGGCAAATAAAAGAGAAAGAAAGGTATATAATCTAATCTAGTAAGCATAGATGCCTTAGGCATATAAATCTATGCAAGCAAGAATCAATGACATCTTCATTGATTATTTTCAATGAAGGGAGACATTAAACTAATAAGATATAGAAAGAGAAAATGTAACAATGAAATAAAGAAAAGCATATGGTCAAGTGTATTTTGCAAGTTGGAGTATCTTGATCTTTTATGTAATATCTCTGAATTTTTATTTAATGGTGTTAACAAGTGGTGGAAATGGGGATGGTAGTGAAAGTGGTAAAAGTATTAACAGTGATCATGGTGGTAGTGGTGGTTACAATGATAGTATGAAAAGTAGTTAGTGGTGGAACTAGAATGTCAAAATTAAGGATTCAAAGTAATATCAACTATATAAATAAGTTTAGAAGATTCCTATAAAATTAAGAAAATTTGGGAGGCACTAATATACTTGTTGCAAAATTAAATCCGAAACATAAATGTAAAGTTTGACAACTTTAATGTTTGGATCCCCAAGAATATATGTATTTTTAGTCCAAGAGTGGAATCATGGTGGATTGATTGAGAGTATGACAATTGTGATGTTGATAGAATTTGTAAATGGTGCACTCCTTCGTAGAGATTGAACTTCGACTTTGGATTCTTCCTAATTTAAATAATAAAACAATGTAGAATTTTTGAATTACCTTTCTTGTTAACATAAACAATAGAAATCAATATTAGAAATTTCTAAATTACGATTTTGATTATATATTACCTAAAAAAGTTATAATCCAAATATCACAAATGAGATAGAATTATATGTGTTTGTAATCTAGATAAAGATGTCTAAATAAATTTCATTAATTAATGAATTAGAGAATAAATCAATAGTTTGGACACATTTAGGAGAAGAATGGTGGAAAAAAGAAAGAAGAAAAGTTAGAATGAAGTCTAACCATGGGGGAAAAAAACATAAAATAAAATAAAAGAGAAAGAAATGTATATAAATCTAATAAAGCAACATAAATGCCTTAGATATAAAATCTAAGCAAACAAGAGTTAATAACTTGTCTACTTATTTGCTTCTTATGTTTTTTCTTTGTTTCACTTTCTTTTGTGTTGGAGAAGGTATTTTTGGCACAATGACATAATGATAGTAGAACTAGAAGTTATAAATGAACTCCACGTGAACTTAGCTTAACAAAATTGAAATTAAGGCTAACTTGGAAGCTTCCATAGGAGTGTTTTGAAGCAAAATTAAATGGAAAGAAGGGTATATAAATCTATTCAAGCAAGCATAAAAGCCTTAGGCATATAAATCTAAACAAACAAGAATCAATACTTGTCTATGTGTTTGCTTCTTATATTCTTTCCTTGTTTCACTTTCTTTTTTGTTTGGGGAAGGTATTTTTGGCATAGTGACATAATGATCCTATATATAGAAGAAGTTATAGATGAACTTCACATAAACTTAGCTTTGAAAAAATTTGAAATTTAGGCTAATTTGGAAGCTTTCCTAGGTGTGTTTTGAAGCCAAAATTGAATTCTTCTTTATGTAAGTATAGATAGTTGTTTATATAGATGTGTTTTTTTTAATAGTAAGTTGATTTGCTTGCTTAAAATTTGTCATATAGATGTTAAATGTAGTAAACTTTTGGGCTTATTTAGTTGTTAATTTGTACTTGAATTAACAATATATTTTTGTGAGATATATTATTGCATAACAATCTTATTAAATATCTATCATAGGTTTATCATATGCAAAATTTCACAATATTTAGTTGTCAATGCCTTCTACTATTAAATCAAAGTTCTTTTTTTAGTCACAAGAAATGGGAGATCAATTAAAGACATTGTTGAAACTTTTGTGGAAGCATAATGTCTTTCTTTTTTTTTTCTTAGATTTCTCATTATTATTATTATTATTTATTCCTATCATTTTATATGAAGAGTGGAGACCATTAAATTAAGATGTTCTTACATTCAAATATTTGACACGAGGACCCTAATAAAATATAACTCATTTTATAATGCAAATAATAACTTATACATAGTGCCTATCAAATATTCATTTTTTCCTTCTATTAACAGCCTTAGTTGAAAATTCATAATATTTTCAAATACTCATTTAAAAAACTCTTATTTATCTCAATATTTATAACTTTTCAAAAGTTCTTCCACATTTTATGTTGGAAAAAAAAAAACCAATAAACATTACTTTAGGGAAACTAAATTAGTAGCTCTATTTAATACTATTTGTTAACTTACAAAATACACCACCACCCAATCCCACCCCAAATTTGACAAACCAGCAATTTACTCGTACTTGAATGCAGCGATCAAAAATAAATCCCCCAATAAGCCCAGCCACATTATCAGGCCCAAATTCACCCTCCTAATTCTAAACGAGCTGTAAACTCAAAATAGATAGTGTTCTAGATCCTTCCAAACAAGTCCAAACTCAAATGGGAAATGGATTTCCCATTCTATTTCTACATAAATTAGGTGACTTTATAAACAAAAAGTCATTCTAGACACTTCCAAACTTATCAGCATCCACCTCCGAATGAACCCAAATATCTTTCTTAAAATCCCAGAATCCTCACCTTTAATCTCACAAGCTGACATTAAAAATTGGATTTCCAAATCAAATTTGAGCAAGCCCAGCCAGCGAGAGCATTAGCGTCTAAGCTTAGTGGAGAAGTGTGCGATTGTCTAATTGGTATTGGTCTTTACTCTTTATACAAAAGTTTACTAATTGTTCCATGTTGATGATAATTAGTGAGAAAACAAATGCTGCCAGACTTCAATCAAGCATCTCATGTGTTTCACTCTCTTTCTCGGTTTGTTTTGCACTGTGATTATTTTCTAACTAAATTTGATGTTGCCTAGAAGATGGAGCTTCAACATTGGTGGCATTGGCAACATCCATTGGTCTTTAATGAAGAAGAGAGAAGTGGACACAAATGTTATGGGTGCACAGAACCAGTATTTGGTCCTAGCTACAGTTGTAAAGAATGCAGAGGGGGGTACGTTCATCATAAATCATGTGCGGAACTACCCCTTGGGTTGCACCATCCCTCACACCCAAATCATCCTCTTATTCTCTTCGACATGTATGCATACAATGATGAAGAATATGACAAATTTAGCAATTGCGACGTCCGCGGAGCAAAGAGTGGTGAATATGGTTATTGTTGTTACCGTTGCAACTTCAACATTCACATCAAATGTTCTTCTTTATCACTCACCATCGAAACTGAAGTCCATGACCACCAATTGACCCGCATTTGGAAGCTGATGAAGTTCACTTGCGACTTCTGTGGCAAAGAAGGCAATCTGCCCTACCTTTGTGCCCAATGCGATATCGCTTTACATTCACGTTGTGCTACTTGCCCACGCAGACTGAAAGTTAATCGTCACAACCACCCTCTCCACCTCACCCCTTCTCTTGAAGTCCATCAATCTGACTCTCCAATTTGTTGACTCTGTGTTTGAAAAGTGGATACACTCTAGCTTTACTATTGCTCAAGATGCGATTTTGCTGCCCACCTCTATTGTGCTATGCTCCACTTTAACAGGGGAGTACATAAATCTGCTAGAACTTAAAGAGGAGCAGTCCTCAGATCCAGAGCTCCATCAATCCCTTGACTCAAAAATTTGTGAAGTCAAAAAAATCATTGTGGGGAAGGACAGAGCTGAAATAGTCACAAAAATTAAATACTTCAGTCACCAACATGATTTGAAGCTTATTGATGAGATTCTGAATAACACAAAATGCAACGGGTGCGTACAATCCATTTTCTCTCCATTTTACAGTTGTACCTGGTGTAACTTCTTTCTTCATACATTACTAAATTACCCAAAATAAAACAACATCCACTTCATTTACACCCTCTCACCCTCAATTATTAGGAAGCTTCTTTTTTTAGTGGTACCGCTGGCCAGCTATGCAATGGCTTAAGATACAGCTGTCAAGTGTGCAACCGTAATTACAATATTCCATGTATTTCATTATCAGACCCCCTCACTCTTGCCTGTCATGAGCATCGCCTTTACCTCTCCGAAACAAACTCTAAACAAAAGTGTAGTCATTGTAATTTTGAAAATTTTAATGTATTTTACTGCCTCACTTGTGAATTTGTTCTAGACTTAAAATGTGCTACACTACCACAAACCACATGGTACAACGAACATAAGCATCCCTTCACTCTTTATTATATTCCTAAAGATGATTCCGATAAATATTACTGTGAGATCTGTGAAGAAGAACGAGATCCCAAACAATGGTTCTACTACTATATAAATTGCAGCTTTCCAGCTCATTGCGACTGTATTCTTGGAAAAACCCCAAATGTCATATAATAGCCACTTGTTGGGAGGTGCTACACATTAATTTGACTGTCACCCACACACAATTACTTTCATTCAAGAAATAAAGACCACTGGCAATGTCAAAAGTGATCTATCAATGTGTCCAATGTAATTTCAACATTCACAATAATTGTTTATAAAAAGACCACTGTTGTTTTAATTTTTTTGTATATTTTTCATTTAGGTTGAGTCTTTAATTCTTTATTTTTTGAATCTATTGTATTATTATGGTTGTCTATTGGTGTAGTTTTGGGGAACTTTGTTTTTAAGATGAAGCTTGTTAGGCTGTTTATTGGTTTGTGGTTTATTTGTGTGTAATTTGAGTTGGTTGGGGGTTGGGACATTGGTCAATTGCTGATATTATGACCATTTTAGGTCTGTGGGTGGTGTTTAGGCTATATCCTACCTATTTAACAAAAGATCTTAGTAACCTCAATAGTCAAGTTGCATTGATTACATGATATACAAGCAGATAAGGCTCAAAATTTTTAAAATTCAATGTTTTTTTTTCCTTTTTTGGGTGGATTTGCATATTATTTGTTACAACCATAGTTATTAGGTATATCTAAATTACAAATTCTCTTAAGATATATGAAATTTCTTTGAAGTGATTGTTAATAAAAATGTGAAGTTGGACTTTTCTTCTAGCGTCTACTATTTTACTTAAATAATACCTAAATATTAAAAATATCAACTTTACTGCATTCTAAGTACAAAAAAATCATCTTAAATGAGGGGGAAAGTTGTGGTCATCAAAATAGCCAATGAAATAAGAAAATAATTTTCGAAGTTACATGTGAATTGGACAGCTGTTTAAGGTGATATGATGTACTATTTCATTCATTCATTGTCTATATATGATTTTTATTCTGCTGAAGTATATATTTAAATGAGCACAAAAAGGCCATTCCAAAAGGAATGTTTTGGAAGAGTTCTCCTAATATCACTAATATTCTCCACCTTGAAGGTTAAAACTTGCCTGCTATTCTTGTTCACTTACCAAATCATCATGGGAGAAAACCTCTTGGGGGTGAGGGGAGGTGAATATTTATAGCTAAATCCAAAACCTATGCAATTTATATATTTTATTTTAGATTTACAATTATAATTTTGGATCCCATGCGAGTGGAATGGTTGAGTAACGAAATAAACTTTGACACGCTTGGAAAACTTGCAATCTAACAATAGTCTGTTTTCATGGTAGACTGGAAAAGATGTTGCCATGCAATAAGTTTAAGGTGGGGGTTTGAGATGGCTCCTATAAGGTGACCATGTTACCTTTGGATCTTTCTTTTTTTTTTTGATAAGTATGAAGATAATATTATTAATCAAAGAAAAGCAAGAAAAATACAAAGAATTCACGGTAGTGAACGAAAGAAAAAAAGGAACAAAAAGACAGAAGCAGCTCCTAATCTATTCTAATAGGCAAAAGAAAATCCAAAAGGGTAAAGCAATCCAAGAAACCCCAACAACGAGACCAATCAAAGAGGATCTTATTATTATTATTATTACTTTTTGCCATAATGATACTGTTTCCTCTAGTTTCTATTGGAGTATGGGAGACGGTAGACGCATATTGATAAAAACAGAAAATTCTTGTAACCGCCAAGTAGACAACCATAAGAATAGAAAATTTTGTCACAACCAAGCAAACAACCAAAACGAGACAAGTAATAAGAACTAATGTCCTCGCCCATAGATGGTGTTACTTGTGGACTTTCGCTACTCATTTAGAGTTAGATGATGTGAGCATAGTGAATCTTTTAAATGCTCAACCTCCCACTCCCACTCTCTTTGATTTGTCTCAATTTGTATCTACATACCACCATTTCTTGTTCAAAGGAAGAGATTTGTTGATTGGGTAAATCAAGTACTGAATTTACATAAGGGTACACATTAAGATGAATTTCGCCTTCACTTTTCTATGTATGGTGATCATTTGAAAAGTGATGTTGATAGTTGGATCAGCTTTGCATTTCAAAAGGGAGTTAAATGGCTTCATTTGATTTTCATGTGTAACTAAGCTTTAAATAACCGGTCATACACTCTTATGCCTCCAATGCTTCGTAATTTCAAACTTGATTTGTTAACTAAACTTCATCTATGCTCTGTGGAGGTGACTAGAAAAGCTCTCGAATACATTTTATCTACTTGCCCACTTCTTGAATCCTTATATATATCAATGTCACATGTGATGAATTGCAAAATTTCCAGCCCATCACTCAAGTTAAAGCACTTCGAGGTATTCTCTTGTGTCTTGGAAAGTCTTGATATTTATGCAGAAAATTTTGTGTAATTTAAATATCTAGGAACTATGGAAAAGATTTCATTCAAGTCCACACCCCAGCCTTTTGCAAGACCTCATGCCTACTATATCGTCAAGAGTCTTTTCTAGCCTCCAAGCTATATCTTTCAGCTAGAGACACTTGTATTGGACATAGATACCAAGGTTAGTATGTAAATCCTTTTTTTTTTTTTGCTCCCGGCAACCCCTCTCTTTATTTTTTGAAAGAAAGAACATGGAAACAAAAGAAGAAAGCTTATCAATTTTTGTTGTGATTTAATTTTTTCAGAAGTTAACACGGTTCCCCAAGTTAAGGAATCTCAAATAATTGGAATTTATACTGAATTTCCTGCTTGTTCTGCCTCCTTCTTTGCACATCCCTACTATGCGCAACTCCTTCATTAAATAGATTTACAATTAAGGTGAATATTCTTACATCAAAGCTATAGTTGTGGATTGGATGTTATTTCTTTTTGGGTGAATTTACTTTACCACCCACCCTAAGGTATCAATGATTTTGCAATGTTACCCTAAAATATTGATGTGTGCAATTCACACCCCATTTTAAGAAATTGTAGCAATGTACCCCTAATTGTGAAAAATGCATAAATTACCCATAACAAATATAATGAGATGGTAGTTTAGTATACTAAGCATGTCAAATAAAAATTATAAATTGTTTATTTTCTTAGTTTTCTAATTAAATCTATTGTATTTTTTCTTATTTTTTAACATAAATGTCTAATATGGCATATGGCACATGTACTAAACTACCATGTCACCAAATGTATTAGGCATAGCTTTTGTATATTTTTTTTACCCTGATTTATGGGGTGCATGATACAGTTCTTTGAAATTGGGTGTTAATTGGTAAAAATTGATTATCTGGGGGAGATCGCAAAAGGGGTGTTAGTTTTTGAAGGTAAAGTGTATGTTTCCTTCATTACTATACATTTTACATATTTGTTTTATGATTATTATAAAGCTTTCCTTTCCCACTAGTTATTTTGAGGTTGTTAGTTGGTCAATTGTACTATTCTTTTTCATAGTTTGAGTTTTTTTTTTTTTTTTTTTAAGAGAAATGCTAACGGATGCCCTTAGGACAATGGTTAATAATTCATTTAAATAAAGTTTTTATGGGAAAAGAAAATAAAAAAAAACAATTAATGTTTTGACAGTTTTTTCCATTTCTTATAAAGTGGCGTCTAAACTTTTCTAAAATGAATTGTTAACCATTGTCCTAAGGGCATCCATTAGCATGAACATTTTTTTTAATCTATTATCTTCATTTACATTTTGAATGTTACTAAACAACACAGCTACATCTTGTTTTAACTTTTAACATTATGTTTTGGTTTTTGGGGCCTAATGTGCTCATATTAAAGATAGTATGGATTGATTAGCTTTATTTATCATGAAGTTTGTGTTACTCGTTAAGTTTTTATCTTCATTATAGTTCAATGTTTTGAATCCAAGTCAACTACTGCTACGCAGTAATGTAATAAATAGTTTACTCTCTTTTCTAGACTTACATGTACACCAAAAGTTTATAAGATTATCATTATTTGAATTTTCCATGTGGTTTACTGATGGAAAATTCAGTTCAAATGGAATGTATCACCTTGAATAATGTAAGATTAACGTTTGAAGCATCCAACGGTTTAGAATAATGAAACTAGTTTAAAGTACCCTAATTCTTGAATTAGCTGTGCCTCTCTAACCCATGAGCCAACCTGAATATTTTGGATCATTATTTAGAAACCAAACTGACATGATAATTCTTTGAAACATGATCACAACTTATTGGGTTGGGTTGTAGTGAAGGATTGTTGAGGTCCTTTGGTTTTGCATATATTTCTTGCACCAAAGAATCCACAAGCAAGAAACTATTTTGCAGATTTGCATTGAGGGGCATCAAACCCTGCTGAATGTATCATGTTTTGTCTTCCAATATCTGGCGTAGACATTTTCCTTACACCTGGATAGGTTTGTACAGATTGTACTTGAAGAGTATATGGATTGATTACTAAAAATATTGAGTGTGTTTAGGATTGAGACATGGCCTATAAAAAAAAGGATGGAGACATGTTGGCATTATTGTTCTTTTTTATCCATTTCTCTTATCTCCTTTTTTTCCTCCACTTTTCGAGGTACTTTCCACAGATAGTGTTAATAGAACTCTATAAATTTCTGTCCCTTCATCCTTACAAGCCAAAGTCAAATCCTTCCTCATCTTTGGAAACCCTTAAACTTTACATACTTGTTCTATCAAATAGGCATAAAAATCTTGCCAAACTAAAGCCAATTTTGTGTTGTAAAACTTTCTTCTACCAATCTAAACCCTATATTCACAAATCGTTATAAACCTGAACCCACCACAAGCATATGTAGGCAAATTTTCCAATTTCTCTTGTGTCACTGTTAAAGAAGTTAATTAGATTACTTGCATATAGCTTTCCTAAATTCTGGATCGTAGTTTGTAGAATGTAGAAAAGAGTGGAAATATGGTATTTCACTTGCACGGAATGTGGTTTGATGGGTTTAGACCATTTTGCAGCTCATATAAATTGCTCATTAGAAGGTAAAAGCCCTTAAGGAATAACTTATAATAAACAAGAAGTGTGAGGCTTAAAGTTCGACTATTGAATCCGTAAATACAATTTTCATGCTCTTGCTGGACTTGTTTATTCTGTGCTTTAGATGCCTCTCTTAGAATCTTGACCACACCTTATTTTGTTGGGCTGCATTCAATTGGTTATTGAGGTCTTTTCTTTAAAAGACCTTCTTTCTTTTCTTTTTTGGTTTTTAGACTTATGAAATAGGAACTCCACTTTATATATATAATAAAAAATAAAAAATAAAAACAAAGGGGGATTTTGATAGTTTTTGCACTTGGTTGACCCCTAAATGGAATTTTTGTAGATTTATCCATAAATTTTCTAAAGTTTCCATGTCTAACACTTTGTGTCCATGAGTTATGTCTCAACTGGTACTTTATTTTTTCATTATTATGATATAGAGGGTGAGGTTTTAGGTTCAAGACTCATAGGATGCATGTAACTTACCAATAAAAAAACAAATAAACATGATTCACATGTCAGTTTCTACCTATCATTGCACGAGAGTTAGTAAAGCTATATATTTTTATATTAAAATGACATGTTTTTTTCTTGTAAAAGCAGCAATGAATTTGTTTTAATTCTTTTAATGAGTAATAATTAATTTCAATAGAAGAAGCGCATAAGGGGCGCAACCCTTGTACACAAGGCATATACAGGAGGAGAACATCGAAAAAAAAATCTAAAAGTCAAAAAGATCTAAAATCAGCAACAAATATGTTTTTTTTTTTTTTTTTTTTTTTAAGTAAAATCAGCAAGAAATATGCATATGAAAAGTGAACCATGGTCTTCATTCACAGATATAGTGTCCCTAGAAATAAAGGTTTCAGCTTATCTATAGATATTTCTCTCCACTGAAAATAAGGCACATCCTTTTCCTCTGAATGCATTTCATCAAACTTAGAGGAACTGCCTTCCATACTTCATTGCCATCTTGTTTACTGAACTGTTCCTTCCAACATGCTTGATAATGCTGCCACCGTCTTTGGGATCATCCAATTTAACCCAAAAGAAATGAACTTATGATTTGAATAGATTTAGGCTAGTGTGTAATTAGTGCAAGGACACAATAAAGCCATAATCTTGCATGAAAATTGTGTTCCTAACTTTTTCTTTTGAACTTTTAAAAGAGATTGATTTTTCCCCCTTTTATTTTAGAAAAGATGAAACCCTATTTTGGTCTATTTCTTATTTGCAATTTGCACTTATCTTTTTGCACCACATATTCCACAAGGAAGCTATTATTCTGGGGATCTACCTCAAGGGGCATCAAACCCAACTAAATGCTAACAATTTTATTTAGTCTTACAATACTTGGGGAAGAACTTTTCTTCCCACTTCGGTAGTTTTTCCTTGAACTGTTGTTGTATTCTCTTATAGAATGAGATGAAATGACTTGTGAATAAGGTAGGCCTATTAACTTTCTGTTAGGCTTGTGCTATGATGTACACAGTATACATGCAATAACATCTAGATTGATAACACCTTTTGTCCATATCAAGATATTATGACTCACATGTCAGTTTCCCCTTATTAAAGGGCCACATTTGCTCTGGTAGATGTAACAATGAATTTGTAAATTGAAAACATTTAGGCTAGTGTGTAATTAATGCACAGGCACAATAAAACTTTAATATTGCCTGAGAATTGTGTTTACTTGTTTGTAAACTAGTAAGATAAATTGATTTCTTGTTTTTTCTTTTATTTTTTTATGGGAAAAGATGAAACCTTGCTCCTTTGTGGGGATTTTTTTTTTTTTTTTTGCACTGCATGATCCAAAAACAAGCTACTATGTTAGGGGTATTGAGGGCTTTAGAACCTACTGACTGCTGAGTGCTGATGATTGGGGATATTGAGGGCTTCAATTTGAAATCCTTACAAGCTACCATGTTCGGTAGACTTATTTTTCCCACTTTGACAGTTTTACTCTGAATTAGTTGGTTAGGTATTTTTATGTAGAATAACAGGGTATATGACTTGTGAAGAAAGTAGATCTATGATCTCTTTATTTTGTTTTTCTTAGCTTGTATATGTGCAATAACATCTGAGTTGATATTGATAATTTGGATTTGGATCCAGTATTATCTATCTGATATTATGTTAAGGTTGAACACATTCATGGCAATATGGGTTTTGCTTCTACCTGCTTGCTGAAGCTGCTTTTGCTGTACTAAAGAGGGTTCCATTAAGAAAGAATAGTGGAAAGTTTTTTTAGGTTTAAATACTTGTTAAAGCAGTTAATTTTTTGACATACATCCATCTTGCCTAGAATCTGGATTATTGTGGGAATGTGGAACTTGCCCAGAATGTGGTATGATGGGATTAGGCCTCTGCAGCTCATTTAGTTGGTAAAACCCCTTAAAGAAATTTCAATTTGAAATCCATACAAATTTACTATGATACTTAGATTATTTAACCCATGCGTATTGGTTGGATTACATGTAGAAAGTGCTACAGCGATTTAATTTATTTTTCATGGGACAACTAGATGGCATATTGCCTAGTGTTAGATTCATATTTTGGGTGATGATACCATTGCCTTTTATACTTTTTGTTAGTGTTGATTGTTTATATTTTGGGTTTAGACTTTTGATGGTAAGGTCGGGGTGGAGCTTCTGAAATATGCTTGGGTTTTTGACATCTTCAGAGAGCAAGGAGAGAATGAGAAAACCTCAAATTGATTTTGAATTTAAGATGGATGTGTATTATGAAGTTACATGGTTCAATAGTTATTTACATTATTTGGTTTTTATTTCTTTGTTTGAATTTGATCCTTCCCCTCCCCCCCCCCCCCCCTCTTTTTCTATACAATTCCCCAAAGAGCAATTTGGGTGTTGAAGATATTATTTCTTTGTTGAAGATATTATTTGTCCTATTGGAGATTGAAACCTTTCTTCTTTAGGCTCCCCTTTTTATTACCCCAAATCTTGTTAAGTATTATTCCAGTTCATCTTTCTGTTTAAGGGTTTTAAATTTTTTAAAGTCCTCTCCCTTTAGTTTTTGTTCCATTTCTGATTTCTATCCTTCAAATTTGCATCAGCTCCTTCTCAGTCGAATTTGTTTTCACCAATGGTTGTATTCATTCCTTCAACCTGGGTTTGAGGGAAATTGGCTTCACACAACTTCTTCCGATCTTGCTTTTATTTTTTTTCATAGTTAATTACTAACAAGAAGATCTTGTGTATTCAGTATATAGCGTTATAAATTATCCAAGCCAATTCAAGTATTAAAAGTATTATAATTAAATTTTAAAAGAAGAAAACATTATTAGTGCATGAATTTTTTGATTAGTTTATAAATAGAGTCAAATTTATTAGTTAGGCCTATAGGGAGTAAGTATAAAAGGAGTCATAGTTTAGGGGTAACATGTAATTTTCTTTTAAAAAAAATTATTAAACTAGACTGAGAATGATTAGAGCATCAACAGTGGGCTTCTCAAATGCCAAATTGTAAAGTATATTTGGCATTTGGGCCCAAATTACCCTAGCAATTGGATTGCTAAACCTGGGACCGGCCAAAATTTTTTGGCATACTGCTACAGTGCGATCTCACATATGAGATCGCACTGTAGCAGTATGCCATCCAAAAAAATTTTATTTTAATAGTGCACAGTCGTTCAAATAGTTGATTTTGAAAACAAAAAAGGTGACAGTTGGAAAAGTAATAATAAAAAAAGATTAAAAAAATAATATTTTAATAAGATGGTAAAATAATAGAATTTTGGGATGGTGGATATATTGTAAAATGGTATGATATAATTGATAAAGTAACTTTTTGAGATGGTAAAATAAGATGAGATTTAGGATCCGGATGTGGATGCTCTTAGTAGGTCTAATAATTTTTCCTAAAAGAGAGTGTTACTTCAGTGCGTTTATCGTAATATTTATGTCAAAAAAGAAGAAGCAAAAAGACAGTGAATACCCTTGGCGCACTCTGATTGAACGGGGCTAAAACTTTTCAACTTTTTTGAACAAAGATTATTATAACCTACTTTATAGTCTACTCTCTCCCTCGAACATTTTGCGAATATCTCTCTCTCTCTCTCTCTCTCTCTCTCTCTCTGCGTGAAATCAAAATTTCGATCATGGCTTCCCAGCTCCTTCGTCGCGCCCTCGGAAGCCACTCAAACCCTAGCACAGCCTTCGTAGCCGCTAGGGCTTTCTCCTCCGCCACCACTATCCGCGCCACTCTCTTCCCCGGCGACGGTATCGGCCCCGAGATCGCCGAGTCCGTCAAACAGGTAGGCCCATCCCTCTCTCTCTCTCTCTCTCTCTCTCACTCTCCGATTCTTCACTCTCCGATTCTTTGTGTTCTCCAATGAAAATCGATACAGAATTATGTTTTTTTTTTTTTATATATATCAGTTTGAGTATTATTGATTTTCTAAAAGTCAATCTAGGTATATGACTCGATCTGCACCTATGAATTTCTATAATTGATTGCTTCTTTTTTTTTGATAGAACAAAAAGGCTGAAGCTTTATGATATATTTGATAATTCAAGCTTCATAACCAAGTGTTAGTTAAGAAAATAAAAAGGGTTTTTGACGGGGTTTTAGTGTAATTTTTGTGTGTTGTACTTTAATTTGCATAATTGGACTGTGTTTTTGGATTTAGGTGCTGTAGAAGAAATTTAATGGTTTTGGGACCAAATATACATGGTGAAAAAATGAATGTGTATGGAGTCATTTAAGCCTAGGAATGGGTTCATTTGCTGTTTCTACAATGTCCTAATTGAAGTAAAACCATGAATAATGTGCGTTTGCGTGCGCCAAGAGCGTTATAGCTTCCAACAGAGACGTATTGGGTTCAAATCCCCCCACCCCCAACTATTGAATTATAACAAAAAATGTGCATTTGCTTGCATGTCTGAGTGTTCGAGTATCTGTGATTCAAACTTATGCAGGTATTTAGAGAAGCTGATGTTCCAATTGAATGGGAAGAACACTATGTTGGGGACCAAATAGATCCTAGGACCCAAAGTTTCCTAACATGGGAAAGTTTAGAATCTGTACGGCGAAATGGGGTTGGGTTGAAAGGACCAATGGCCACACCAATTGGAAAAGGTCATCGTTCTTTGAACCTTACTCTGAGGAAAGAACTTAACTTGTATGCCAATGTTCGGCCTTGCTACAGCCTCCCTGGCTATAAGACTCGGTATGATGATGTAAATCTTATCACTATTCGTGAAAACACGGAAGGGGAGTACAGTGGACTTGAGCATCAAGTAAGTGTGTTTTTGACATATGCAGATGAATGTTGGCAATGTTTAAATGTGCGTGAATCTGAACTTTTTCCTTCTTTTGATGCTAGGTGGTCAGAGGAGTGGTTGAAAGCCTCAAGATCATTACTCGTCAGGCCAGTTTGAGGGTGGCTGAATATGCTTTCCACTATGCCAAGACCCATGGAAGAGAGAGAGTCTCTGCAATACACAAAGCAAACATTATGCAGAAAACTGATGGTCTTTTCCTAAAGGTCTTAGTAGTAGATGCATAGATTATAGATTCTTAATTATTTAACCAAGTAATGTCATATTAACTTCAATTTTGACTTCACTTTCAGTGCTGTCGTGAGGTTGCTGAGAAGTACCCTGAGATAAAATATGAGGAAGTTGTCATTGACAATTGCTGTATGATGGTATAGACAAGTTTCTCTCTGAGTGTCAGTGAATTTGATCTGTGTGCATATAGATTTCCTTTCTTGCAATGTCATATTTTGATAAATAAAATCATTTTAAGACATCGTGTGAACTACACAATTTCCCTTTTAAAATTTTAGGTAAGCATTAACACTTTTTTCTTGTTTGGCCATGCACAGCTTGTGAAAAATCCTGCACTTTTTGATGTATTGGTGATGCCTAATCTCTATGGTGATATTATCAGTGATCTTTGTGCTGGGTTGATTGGGGGATTGGGCTTAACACCAAGGTATGTGTGTATTCATAGACATCTCCAATAATATATGAGTTGACCATCTGACATTATATGGCTTCATTTTTCAGCTGCAATATTGGTGAGGGAGGCATTGCCCTTGCTGAAGCTGTACATGGTTCAGCACCTGATATTGCTGGAAAGGTTAAGCCTCAAATTGAATTTATGATTTCCACTCTCGTGAATTTACCCTGGTTCCCTGGCATGTAATCATGCAATATGCATTTATAAACCTTTTTTCCCCTGATCATGCTAGTTCATCCTCTTTCTCCCATCGCTGTAGACATATATTTTGTTGTAGGTTTTGGTTAGAGTGTTAGCATGAATATGAAAAAAATTGTTATTGCTATTGCTTATTCAAAGAAGGAATTTCCTTTTTCTTTTCTGAGGCTCAAAAATGTTTTAACATTTTGAGTTCATCCTGTTTTACCAGTAAAAACATGTTAGCTTTCCTGGATCCTGAAAAACATGGTATTTCACAAATTAAAAATAAAAACAAAGGAAGGAACCAAAAAAGAAGAAAAAACCCTTCTTTAGCAATGTGGCTGATATATGGGTCATATGGTCAAAGAAGAGAGAGATGGTTAGAATCATTTATCAGCAGGGGGAAAAAGATATTGGAATCTTTGAAATGATTAGAGTTCAGGATGATTTGGGCGAGAGAAGATAAGTGGTGGTAGAATTGTCAACTTTGATGAGTATTTTCTTGGTTACCTAGGATGGTTAGACTCGGGGCTGTTTTAAGGTAAACCCCTTGAATACTGTAGTCTGTTGTTTTCATGCAAGACCATCAGCTAGTGAGATGCTGTTGTGCTTTAGGTATTGCATTATTAGATAGTTTAGGCAAGCTCTGTAATTGAGGTTTTGACCAAGTTCTTTTTTCATAGTATACCTAGTGCATTGGTCAAGAATTAATGACTAAGGCCAAAAGAGGGTGGTTTTATAAGATGATTATAGACTCCTACTTTGTTGCAAATTGCTACTTTTGTTAATTACCTACCTTTGGTTATGTTCTTCCTTTTGTGTTTGCTTTAAAGAATTCCTCGTCATTTCACACTTGTAATCCTGTGTTTCTTTAAGCATAACCTCCTATGAAATAAAGTGTAGTCATATTTGTTGTGGTTAAATTTATGTAGAATTTGGCGAATCCAACTGCTTTGCTGTTGAGTTCTGTAACAATGCTGCGCCATTTGGAGCTCCATGACAAAGCCACTCGTATCCAAGATGCTATTCTCAACACAATTGCAGAGGGGAAGTACCGGACTGCTGACCTTGGTGGCTCTTCATCCACAAGTGATTTTACTAGGGCAATTTGTGATCATCTTTGAAGAGTTTCAGTATAGAATTTGAATTTTGCATTGGAGTTGACTACAATTTATTTGTTGTGATGTTCCCAACGGAGTCATATTCAGAACATTTCTCTAGCTCTTTTCTAAGGGGAATAAGACCACATCATCTTGATGCTTCAAAGACGTCCATTATCGCACTATACAGCTGTGGACAAGTTATGGGGCATCCATGGAAAGTTGAATATGGCTTGATTTTATGTATAAACCAGCGTACCTGCTGTCTCAGATTTAACATACATACGACTCTGGTCACAGGGCTCTCTTTCGGACTCCTTTGTGCTTTTCTTCTGGTGGTTTGGTATTCTTTGTCAATGCAACTCGAAATAAAAGCATCATGGTGTGGTGTTTTTCCTCCTGTCCTGATTACCTGTTTGTGGACTTGGACAGGTTCCTTTTTGATGTATGGTGCACTCACACTTTCACGGTGACATTAAGTTCAGTTAATTTCTGTTACTAATTATATAAGATATGTGGTACAGTGGTTTCACATTATTGTTGCTCAGTTTTCAGCAAAATACTGCCACTCTGTACAGAGTTCATTTGATTCAGATATGATGATAACCTAGGCTTCCAAAAAAGGTACTATGTAGCTGTTCACCCTCGGCCTGATCTACTTGTCAGTACATGGCCATCCCAAAATACAACTGTGTTGGCTTTTATAGCTTATTTTTATTGGCATATATTTGCTTAAATAATAAGCTGAGAAAAAAAAAAAAATCAGGTATACCAATAAAATGCTCTTAAAAAATGCAGGTAAGGGGAAAGGGGGAAATCCGAACCAAACAAACAAATTTGCCAGGTAAAAACGTAAACTGTATACTATAAATGAGTAGTGAATCACTATATTCAATGCTGTCATTGCTACTAACAGTGATGTACATCCAAAACATTGAATTCATATCCTACAAGAATTAGGCCTATCTGCACCAAAGCGAGCAGTCAAAAACCCTACCAGAGCCGGAGCTGATTAAGAAGCCATGGGTAAACTATGTATCAGTGCAAAACTTGGAATTTTCTACAATTTTGGTATGCTTCGGTGTTGCAGTGTCAGCCTAAATGATGTTGCAAGATGATTACTGGGTAATCACAGATAGGGCATCCCACTGTATTGGGTTGAGAAATGGGCTGTTGGCATGGATGGGGGAACTAAGGCTTGAATGTGTGGGGCAGGGGCACGTAATTCACAGCCATTTTGCACGGCGAATTGGGTCATTGCGTTAAAAAGTGGATTAATGGGAGTGGTAATTACAGGTGGGATATTCATTGTGGGGCTGGCCCAACATTGTTGGAGTATTGGAGCAGTCATCTGAGCAGGTTGCTGACTCCACTGATTCATGAGACTAGATAATGCAGCTGCAAGATAAAGAAATGTCAGAAGCTACATGGCATAAAGAGCAATATAACTCAAGAATGCTATTATGCCTTCTTTTTGTGTTGAGGGGTTTAATAGATTACAAATGCCTTTGCATCTTTGTTATAGCTGCATAAACTTTATATTCATGCAAAGCACCCAATTAACTACATATATGAAGGTAGATCTAGTCCCTACATAAAAAAGTTACAGCAAAATTGCATCCATCCCAAGATGGGTAGGTCAAAAGTTTTGGGGTATGCTTCAATTAACAGTAACATAAATCATGATTTCACATTATAAGTTTGAATTTAAACTTTCCAACAGAGAAAAACAGATAAAATAAGAAACGAAATAATATAGAAAAGATCGTTCATAAAATAAAGTGGACTCAAAAAGTTAAAAATGAAAAAAATTTCTGAAGACTACTAGCTGGATAACACAATAATGATGGTTGAAAACAAGTGAATGAGACACAGTTGTGTAGATTAACTCTAGAAGATGCGAGTTTTTAATTGTTGTGTGAAGCATAAGATTAGTTTGGCAACAAACTAAGTCCAAGTCCAAGTCCATATTTGCTAAACTAACATTTTTGGCAAAAAAGAAGGTATTTACAAAAGGTATCCCCACTCCAACTTAGTTTGGCTCCATTCGTATGGTCTTCGTGTTGATTTAGAAAATCTAATATTAAAAAGGAATCTAATCCAAGAACAATTAGGATTGTTTGGTTCCTGAGTATGGCTAAGCTGACTTTTCAGCATAAATCCCTGGAATGAACAGATTACTCCTACATATATTTACGTGTGTGTGTGTGTATTATAGAATGTTGTATTAAAGAAGTTATATACCTTGATCTTTATGTAGTGACCCAGTTGACGTAGGAATTTGTTGCTTTAGTGTTAAAGCATCTGCCAATAACTTATTTAGATAAACCTTGCCATGAAATGTCTCAAGATCCCTCTGCACTTGCATCAATGTTGTCTCAGCATCCTGACGTAACAAATCATACTTCTTATGTATCTCTTCAATCTCTCTGTCACATTCAGATTTCAGCTGCAATATCTGCTCAAAATGAAAAATCATATTCAATTAAACAAGAAATGCCCAAGGGCTAATAATCCCTAGAACGAATTAATCAAGAAATCAAAAGATTTTTTTTAAAAGGCATCTTGGACAAACCCTATGGTTGTGTATCTTGAAGGCTTGCTCCTTATCCCTCTGTATTCTTTCCATTTCAATTTGAAGTGGGTTTAAGCAAACAGGCCTCTCAGGTATCACAGGAACAAATTGTGTATGATAATTCACTGGTCCCGATATGCTCCTATATGGAAGATGTTCACTTCCACTCTCAGGCATAACTATGAATGGTTCCAGGGGTAAATCCATAACAGGATGCATAACGTCAGAAAATTCCAGCAGATTCTCTAAAGGTGGTGATCTTGGAGTTAGAGCCTCTTGACTGTAGGAATGGCTTCCACTGCTCTGGTGATGTTGTATCCCACTGGATGCAGGTATGCTGGCTAGATTGTGTTCGGTGGAGGAAGGATAAATAGATATAGGCAGCTGCAAAACAACAGATTGCAAAATTGAGTTTTCAAGATTAAAACGGTAAGGCAGTATGGTACTGCCAATTGCACTGCAGAAATTATAACTTTATTGAAACAATGCTGCAGGTTGCCACTTAACCTGCCTGTTTCTTGCACTTGGCAGATAATGCGGACAGTTTTTTTTTTTTTTTTTTTTGGATATATATATATATATATATATATAAGTAACAGAAATTTTATTAATAAAAACAAAACTAGGTACACCTGGGGTGTACTCCGAGAATTACAAACTGCTATCAAACTACAATGCTCAATCAAATCTAACAGAGAGATGAAAAGCAACATTCCAATCTAACAAGGTACGGAGGAAGAAGGCTTTAAGCAAGGAGATAATGCTGGCAGTTGAATATGTTTTTAGGGGATCAATTCCTTATAAAAAAGTTCATTTATATCCGGAACTGCATCTCTCTTTCCTCAACCTGAAAGGAAAACACCTCAAAATTTTGCATGAAAATAAAAAACTTATACATCCTAACCTTGACAACATGAAACTTGGGGAAGGGAGAGAGAGAGAAGACAAGAATTTAACATCCGCAACTCATTTCAACAAAAGTCTACAAACACAGATGTACTTGACAGTTGACATTTGCAGTCAGGTGCATGGAGTGATAACAATACTTGGCGATCTCTCCAAATTTTAGTTCTTTCAAGTACAATGTACCATGTGTTGCCATATAAACGAAACTTTCATCCAGCTGAAGAATATCAGAATGTGGCAAAATTCTATTGGCTACTGAATTAAAGTGACAATCTATCATGTACAACTCAGGTAAGGCACAAAATTCATTCTTTGGTGACCAAATGAATTGTGGAAGGCAGAAGAATCCCTCTCCAAGTCAATTATCCTTGCAACAAAATGTATTGCTGCAAAGAGTTCCTCAACTTGATTATAGGGATTTCTTTTTATTTCTTTACTATGGTCTATCATAAATACCACACAAGTACTTTATGATTCTTTGGCAATAAAGGTCAAACCTTGGTGTGATGGCTAGTGCCCTCTGACCACTCGATGTGTTGTGGGTTCAAGCCCAATAATTAGCCTCTCCAAAATGGATATAAGGCTGCCCACTAACCACCTCTCCCACACCCTATAGAACTGGGAGCCTTGTTCATTGAGTATGACCTTTTATTATTATTTTGAGATGAATTTAGAATACAGACATATCTGTTGGCTACAGTATAAAACTATATAGAAAATGAAGTAAAACCACTAAAGGGAAACTATTTTCATAAATATTCAAGTACCTGCTGTGATGCCAGTGAATTTCCTTGGGCCAGGCAAATGTCTGGCTGCACCAAGGATGAGTAAGTCCCATTAAATGCCAGAGCAGCTGACTGTCCACAATTGGCAGTGACTGCTCCATTCTGCTGCCTGACCTCAGTAACAGTTGTGCTTTCCAGAGTCACAGCATCTTTTGCAATAAACTCTTCAGTGGGATGCACAACATGAGGTAACATTTCCATGGGTTCATCATCTATGACCACTTCACTCAGAGTATGAGGAACTCCAGAAGGTCCTTCCACACATTGTCCAATCTGCGCATTTCTAATAGGACTCTCCCAATCTGAAGGACACGACACAGGGGCACCATTTGTGGGATCATTACTGGAACCTGCTTTATCATGCTGCTCAGCACACATACTTCCATCTCTTGTTGAGGCCATAATTTCCGTTTTATCACTCTCTGGATCAGACTCTATGGAAATAGTTTCCATTTCTCTGGGCAAATTACAGGATATCTTTTCAAGATAAGAAATTTGAGAAACTTCAGATGGCAGACTTGGTATGGTTCCAGCATGATTCTGGTTTTGGAAATAAGGCATAGCATTAGGACCAGCATTCTGGGAACCATCGTTAATTTCAGCTGTATCACTTTGTTGCAGTTTGCCCTCATTGACCTCTAAGTTGCCCAATGGGAGATTACCTGATATTGCTGTTGGACCCCCTGGTTTTGATTTTTCTAACGAGGCTACTACGTTAGCATTCATTTGTTCATGTTCAATCCTTGAATCCTGCTGTGAAGCAACAGGTTCTGTTTTATGATGGTTTTCATCCAAATTTTCCTTGAAGTTGTGATCTACTATCCCAAGCTTATCTAATCTTACTGGAATGTCCTGATCCTTTGTACAAGTAAGGGCGGACTCTAACCTGTGCTCTTCCTCCAACTTTTCCCTTTCCTCCATCATCCTTTCATGAAATTCCTGAATGTCCATTTGTGGGTGTTGAATAGATTTTTCCGTTCTTCTATCACAAATATCCGGAACTATTGTTATGCTAGTAGAGATATGATTCGTCTGCACCATTCTACAGTCAGGTGCCTGTTCCACCGTGGCAGGTTCAGATAGATCTAAAAAATGATGACTCTGAAAGCCCCTTTCCATCTCACCTTCTACCACATCTTGATAGTTGGATATAGTTGATTTTGAAGCTTTTGCACCATGTGATCCCTTGGCTCTCCTTTTTTCCAAATGGCGTGCAAACTTTTTCTTTACCTTCTGCAATTCAGAGTAGATATAATCCACCTCTTCTTCCTTGCAGTCATAATTTAAGTGCAGTTTTGCAAGTGTAATCGATTCCTTGTGATCAATACTGTGTTTCAACAAAGAAGCTGCAACCCAACACTGAGAGAAACATATTCATCACTAATAATTGCATAAATAATGTATGTGAATCAGATATTTTATTGACTAATAGGATAATGCATAAGAACTCACACTAGATTCACTTGATCTAGATGCATCCAAGAATGCAAACATACACATGCTCCCACATAACACATTACTGTCTCCATGGCAGTTTATAGCTTATATGAACACACAGACTTAGATTATTTTGAATGTCCTCTAAATTATGTTGATCCTAAAAAATTTCAACAGAGAATGAGCACATCCATGCCTGTAAGGATGGAATGGAATTTGATAGCTGGTGTAAAAGAGCTCCTATAAAACTGGAGCTTTATATAGGGGATTCAACAGAATTAGGGGTACCTAGACCTGAAATTAATAGCAAAGTAACATGCAATAAACCGGTGATCCTAGAAAATTTTGCTAGGGAAAAAACAAGCTAAATGATGATCATCCACAGTATCAGTCCTGCTGGACCAATTAGTGAAGATAAGGTATTGGATGGTCTGTTTTAAATCTCTAAAGAGAGTAGGCATGCATAGATGAAATTGATGAATATGTATTTATTGCCTGTAGAGAAGTACATCATTCACTTAACTAGATGTGGCATTGACTTCAATGATATTCCAAACACAAAGGAAACCAGAGAAAGGATATGCGGTTATAATAATATTGCATATGCATGAAACACATACGTATATACATACATACATACATATGTATAGAGGATACGGAATCTCTACATTGAAGGAAAATATTCTGATTTTGATAACCTTTGCACTTTATATGTTGACAGAGACTGGTGAGAAAATTCAAGAATCTACATTTTCTCTAACCAAAAAAATCGATACCATGGTTAATTTCAGCGCCCATTTGTCACTTGGTGACAATAATGTCCAAAGGGTCACAATGGTAGAGCTGATAATTATACTATTTTATCTTCTTTTTGCCCAACTGCATCCCTTTAGGTTCTACTGGAGTTGGGCTTTATAGTCTCTTAAGCTTGTGTAGTGCAATGATTTTATTTCAATATGTTGCTCAAATTATATGCAAATCTAATAGGTGATTGTGGAAGCAAAACACAAGGTTATACAGAAAGCACAAAGAAAATTTTAGTCTTATTTAATTTTGGAAGTCAATTGTATTAGGTCTTATTAGTTAATTAGGTTAATTAGTATCTTATTTTATTTCCTAGGGTCAAGGTTGCTTTTGTAATTCAATATTTAAGATTTTCCAAGTCAATTGGAATTAGGATTTCCTAAGTCAACTATAATTAGGGTTAAATTATAGTCTATATAAGCACCAGGGGTGTTGACAGATTGAGAACGTTCAGATTCCCCACCAAACCGCCACTCCACTCAACTAAATCGAGTCCTAGAAACCCACATCCACCATTGACTGATGGAATACAAGTTGTCATCCAGCAAGCCATCAAATTTGAGACAGTTGAATCAGTCGAACCAGTCTTTCTCCTCAATGGCAGCACGTGGTGGAGATCTCATCAAATTGGTGAAGATCTTGCTAGATTCAGTGAAGATCTCTCCAGATCTAGCAAAAATCTTGTGAAATCCTATGAGATATTTTTCAGATATGGCAAGATTTTAGTCGAATCACCCTAGATCTCAAACAGCAAAGAACAGCAAAGTGGCAGAGGGCTACGAACCACAGATAATCAGATAGGTCGGGTTAGAGTCGGATTTCTGGACAGGAAACCCGCACTTGACCCAATGTGATTGGGTTTTGATGATTTTCACCCGCCGTCAACCAATCCACTGCTCATATTAGACTGATTTCAGTTCAAGTAACTCTAGTTCAGCGGGTTTGTCAAGTCCAGGTGTGGGTTAGATAGTTCTAATAAGCACAACATTGTACTCCACAATTTAGAAGTTTATGATAAATAAAATTTCTCTTGGAATTTTTCCAATGGTTTGGTATTGACTCCAACCAACCATAAGTGCAAACTCTACATTTACTCTTTTACTTAGTGCAGAACAAACAACACAAACTTTCCTTGAATAGAGAGACAACCAGAAGTCAACATGCAACAAGTTTGGACAACTAGAAGAAATCATTGGAGCAAACAACGGAATCCCATGAAATCTAGTGACCTGAAGGGAATTGCCATTAGGATCAAATCTCATTATCATATGACAATGAGCTATGTTGCTTTCAGGCAAATTACTTTGTTTATGCTTCTGTTTAGTAAAATTCATTATTTATAGTAATTTTCTTTTCTTTTTTATAATTTCAATTTAAAACTAAAAATGAGGTCACGTCCATCCCGGGACATTTCCCAGAGTGATGCAAGACAAATAGACTCTAGAATGAGGCTTTTATTTGGGAAACACAATAAGAAGAAAATAAAGGGATAGGACTTAGGAATCACCTAGGGTTTGCTTGAATTCAGCATCAAGAGGATAAATGAGAAAAATATATAGAACCTAGGCAATAGGCACTTAACAGTTGCTTGGAATTAACACCAAGCACGATATGAACCCAGGATTTAACACCTTCGTTTGCTGGAATCAACACAAGTGAAAGAAATGAATAAAATAATTTAGAGAACCACAAGCAAGTAAGAGAGAATAACTAAAGAGTTATGGGTTCAGTCCACAGGATAAAGGCTGAGCGGCTACATCTTCACTGCATTCTCAATTTTTTTTTTTTTTTTTTTTGGATAGGACTGCATTCTCAATTGTTGATTACACTGTGGGTTCCAGTTAGTTCAACTGATAAAGTCTCTGATAGTTGAATAAAAGATCTAGGGTTCAATCTCCACCTACACCAGAAACTGACCGGTGTCTTGGTTTGATAATAAAAAGATATCATCAAAAGCGGATATCATAGATTAAAACTCTCTAAAAAAAAAATTGTTGATTACACTAGTAGAGTATATACAAGAGCTAGGGTTAGCCTATATGGGCTTACAATATGTTGGGCCTCTTGGCCATTACATTAAATTAAACCCAATATCTTTAACAAACACCAAGCACTAGAAGAAAACTTCAACCCAAATTTCATAACTTCATAATAAACTGCTTACACTACTAAATTTTGGGGCCTTTAAATAGACTCACCAATTACATCATAGAAGGAAAGGAAATAGATTTCTAACCTAACAAAGAAGAAATAACTTGTAATCTATTACATAGAAGGAAAGGGGAAAAAAAATTCTAACCCGGCAAAGAAGAAGGAGTAATGCTACAGACACAAACTATTTGACAACATTTTTACAAAATGTTGATATGGCCAACCTTTTCTTGGTTTTCATTTAAGCCCACCATTAATATAACTTTTTCATTTTCCAATAATCACTCACCACATCAACAGTTTGTAAATTTTTTTATAAAATAATTTATATCTCTAGCATTATTCAAGAAGAATAATAATACTACATTCACAAATTATTTTACAACATTTTTACACAAAATGGAAATAAGCTGTAATCTATTACATTAAATGTGATATACCCAAACAAAGAATGGAAATAAGTTGTAATCTATTACATTAAATGCAAAATAAATATATATATATATATATATACAAAATATTCCAAAAGTTTCCACGTCCATCAACATCACTTAATATGATTTCAGATAGGTTTTCTAATTTTCTTTTTGGTGGGTTTCAAGAATTTATTATTGTAGATTCAAGGAACCCTTTGTGGATTTAAGGGTTAGTTTATTGAGACAGACATGTTTTGTTTCCTGTGGCTTTCCCAAGGGTCTCCTAGCCTCCCTAAGATTTCTTTACTATTAATATTGTGGTTGTAGCCTCCTCGGCAAATTAGAATTTGCTTAATACAATTTCAGAGAGATTTTCTCATATTCTTTTTGGTTGATTCCAGGAAATTCTCCTCGCGGATTCAAGGGTTATTTTCTTGAGATGGATGTTTTCTGTTTCTTGTTGCTTTCCACCAGCATCATACTACAAGCAAAGTTTAGGTGCTAACTTCTAAATTATCTATCTTTTTATTTTATACCCTTTCAATTTTTGTTGTTGCATCCGTTTTGGTTTTTCCAACATTATTAGGTTTCTGGAAGTGCACGACAATCATTCTCTTATTTCTTTCTTTTTTAAAAATAAATGCACACTTGCTGGATGAATGCATGACAATCATTCTAGATTCACTATTGATGTCCAAGAAGATTAAGATTCAGTTAATTTTTTCTCTGTTCGGTTAAAGAACCACATCATGTGTCATATATGACATAGCGGTGGCACAAACAATTAAAATGATGATTAAACCAAAGAAATTAAATTCTGCAATCATGTTTTTTGTATTTCTCATTAAGACCAATTAATGATTCATTTAAAGTTGTGAAGAAACATTTAGGCACTAGATGGTGAAAAGTAGCATAAGTATGAAGCTTGCATCTAACCAGCGATATCTGATAGGCCTGTAAGGTAGAAATTTCTTTCCAGCTAACATCAAATTTTTTCTTCATGTACTTTAGAAACCTTAGAGCAGTGTCCTTGATATTCTCCTGCATTGTCATAATCACAAACATCAGCATATATAAAAAGATATTATGAAAATATATTCACATCCATCGCACAGGTAACACTTTCAATCTAAAAATGAAGTTGCAATCTCTCTCTACTAGTAGATAGATGTCTACATTAAGTAGTTGTGCAGTCAAACCACCAACCATGTATTATATAGCCTGGATTGCAATTGTCAAGGTTCATGCCAGTAACAATGTTGTATGTGCATTGGATGAGTACCTCTATGTGCTAATTCTACAAGCAAATTGTGATACCCCAAATTGAGTGGATTGGTTTTGGGGGTAAAAGCGCAAATGTGGCTAGAGCTTTTTTTGAGTCGTTATAAATGGTATCAAAGCAAATCTAGTACGCCACGTGACTTGAGGGCGCTACAACACAACATGGACCTTGACAAGGGCATCGTGTTTACTAGGTTAATCTTGGGTTTACAAGAGGTTACAAGAAGCCTCAATTGTAACTTGACTAGTCCTTTTGGGGTATAAGCATAGTTGTGGCTAGCGTTTTGTTACTTAGATCAATCTTTAAGTGCTCCAATTAGGCACGTGAAGCATGTATATCAAACTAAGACTGCCACCATGGAAATGGAATGTGCATGCTAGTTAGAGTGACCCCACAAATCTGGCACATCATAGTTCTGTTTGCTAAGCACAGCTCTAAGTAATTACAAGAGTTTAGTGAAACAAAGTAGAATTGATCCAAAGACAATACCAATCTATATAGATCACTTTGAAGAATCCATTGAAACTATTTTAGCATACTTGCATGTCCCGTTATGAAAGAGCTACAACCACACAAAATGATTAACAAATATCATCACACTCAGCTGCTGCTGTAACTAAGAAATAATTTCAGATTACGAGGTTATTCTAGCTTAGCAGTATGGTTATGAATCTTAGGAGTGATTCTTGCATATAATTTCTGACTTTCCATGGAAGAAATTTTTCATCAGTTTAATCCCTTTAGTTGGGAGAATAGATGGAGAGACAAGCCAATGCACTGCAGTCTGTTCATTATTATCTCACCATTGTTGCAGGACCCATAATGTACCAAGCTCACAATAGATTATTTGTCTTGGCCTTACATATCATGCTTGCCAAAGATTAAGTTCATCAGAACTTAGGAGTGGCCCCTTCCATAGAGTAATGAGAATTGAAGTTCTATTATGTTAACTAAGATGAAATGTGAGTTATACAACTAATTTATATTTGCCACCAATCAATTGGAAATTGAGCATTCATGTTGCATGAAAAGGACAAATGAGCCAATCAGAGGCTTGGCAAAGCGGCTCCCAAATAGAAAAATTAGTGTGTTTGTATTTGAACTAAAAAGCATACAACAAAGCATAGGAAGAACATACTGGAAGCAGTAGAATTTCACAAAGTTTTGACATCTCCAGCTTTGGCAAGAATTGAGTAGTCTTCCACACATCAGTCTGAATTTCTTGTTTCCTGGATTCAACCATGTCAATTTCAGGTTCTCTTGCAACATTACTAGCCACAGGATGTTCAGTTGGAGAATCATTGTCCTGATTTATGCCACCCATGTTCTCTGTAAACATCAAAACTAAATACGTTACCGATTGATTGCAAATGCCACCATAGAAAGATAAATTTTCTTGAAATCCTTTTTAAATTTTTTTTTCTTCATTTTTCTCTATAAGAATTTTGGATTTATTATAACCATATACAGGGGACCTTTTGAAACAAAATATATGATGACCAACTATTGCAGCTAAAAAAATTCAGTAGTACCAGCTAATTTGACTGTATTTTTTTTTGTAACTAATTTTCTTTTGTCCTTCAATCTTGAGTTGGATTTTACAGTATCAACTGTGTTGTTGAACATTTTCCTGCTCTTCTTAGTGACAACAACATTTTCAAATTCAGATTCTTTTGGTGAGTCATGAAGATATTGAACTTTTCTTCGGATCCTCTTGGATGGCCTAGACAAAAATTTCCACTGCGGACTCCTTCCTTTAAGCAGATTTTTCCAGAAAATAGAAGGCGATTCATTGTCCACAAACTGCATTTTCCTCTCACCAAGTAATGAAAGATTTCTGGCATACACTCCACCCTCCTGTATTTTTAAAATAATTGAGTAGTTACTTGGGTCACTGTTGTCACCACTGTTAGGCAATTGGGTTGACAACTCACGGAGTACATCATCTAAAAGTGACTGTTCAGATGACATGTTTGAACCTGAGTCTGAGGAATTACAACCATGGAAGTCATCAAGCTTATTGAATAGATAGGGAGCACCCCAATTTAGCAGTGAATGACAAGTATGCGAGCTTATTGAGTGTATATTGCTATCAAGAGCCATACCCTCCTTCGCAAGTATCAAAATTTTTTCTTCCACTGTACATGATGAATATAAACGGAATACTTTTAACTGTTCAAACTGTGAACTGATAGAGATCCTATGTAGCGCCCTTAAATCATTCTGTGGGTCCCAATCACTGCCAAATAGTATAACAGTGTCCACTGATGAAAGTTTAATGCTTGGGAGACAAGCACGATTTTCAATCAAGAACACAAATTTTCCATTCTCTTTGTCATTAAACATGTTTAGAGCAGCTTGCTTCTTTGAATGGGCATACCCTCTACCATCTATACGTACATATGAGTCCCCACCAAATCTTTGATAGACAAAGTCATCCAGAATGTCTCCAATAGAATACCGTCCTGAACCTCCAATTGACTGTCATATTGTAAACCTTAAAATGAGAACAATATGCCTTTCTCAACCCCAAATCAATAAATAATATACAAAACAGAATGATCTTTAATGTGTGTTGGTGTGTGTGTGTACATAAGCTAAACCAGAGTAAATTCAAATCAGAAACTGTAATGATAACATAGTTTTTTTAAAAGGTAGCAAGGTTAACAACACTCTTATCCGGGATTGATTGAATAACGGAAGCTATTTACTTATATAGAAATTGATAGGAAACTAGAGATACCACACTAGTTCATCAAGGGAATTCAATAACGAAAGAAGAACACACATGAAGTTGTCAAACACCTATCAACATAAATGGGAGTTACCCAAATTAGCCCGTGTTTTTAGGAACTCTTCTAACAATTTGGGCAAAGGCAACATAAAAGTTTTAATTACACATGAGAGAGAAAAACAGTTACATATTTACATCAAATCTAGAAATGTTGGTTTGATGATTTGATGCTCAAGTTTACACCAAGACCCTTTACAAGTTGAAAAAGATCTCTTCTTTTTTTTAAGTCCCTTTCCTATAGTTATCATAAGAGACATATCATTAGCTAACTCTGAAAGAAACCGTCATTTTCTCAAACAGATAATACTTGTTTTTAACCAACATAAGATCTGGAGGGTACATATCGATAAAAGTAACATTGCTAGATGGGATGGTGTACACATATATTCCTCAAAATGGAAGGCAATCATGAAACATATCGTACTCTTGGAACTATTGAGGATGCTGTTGAAGTAGTACAATAACAAAAATAATTTCTTGGCGAATTTTATATATATATATACATATCAGCACAATTAGGCAGGCTACCTGGAATAGGATCAAAACTCTGAGACCCCGATTTCTAATCTCCAAAAGGATTTTATCAAGAGCTTTTAATTTTCCGCTTGCTTTTATTCCAACATCCAGATTCTCTTCTATATTTGTGACAAAGCTTTGCAAAGACTGATCCAGAAGATTGGGATGGTCACAGCACTGCAAATAAACACCAAGAACAGACATATCACAATTGAGCCATGGTAAATATAGCAGTTAAAGTAATGAGATTGCATAACTCGACATTTGAAAGGGGTAAAAATCATGGTGAAGCAGAAAAAATCATGTGCTGTTGTCAGGTTAGGAGTAACCTTTCTAGCTGAAATGATAATGTCACGAAGCACATCAGCTGGCTCACTCTTCAAACATGAAGAAAGAAACATCGAGTTTGAGAGCAGAGAAGCACAATACTGCTCAAGTTGCACATTGGAAAGCTGGACAGGGACCCAGTACTCTACAAATCTAGGAGAGCCTGACTTGCATTCAGATGCAATGTACTGTGCTACTCTTTCCTTTAATAGGGAAATATCAGTACTAGAGTCAATCACCATATTATCACTGTTTAACCCATGAAAGCCAGAATCAAGGAGGGAAAGCAAATTGAGATAATCACTCTGACAATCCTGAAAATTGCAGCAGCAAAATCAATTAATTTGAGCTAGCATAGCAGAAAATGTTTGTTATAGATATGCGTACCTTGATTTGACCACTGATGAGAAGAAGCCTCATATTGGCAGCTAGCATCCTAATTTGTTCAAAATGCTTTGACATTTTAGAACGTTGGCACTTGTCAATTATTATTGCTTCCCATTCTATGCATTCTAACACTTGTAAATCCTGCATATCAAAATAAAGGACAAATGAACATGATACTTTTAAATTCTTTGGCACCACTTCTACAATTAGAGAACCCAGAATAAACGCAACCAATTTCCACTTTGAAAACAGCATCTATTGCCAAAAGAGAGAGAGAGAGAGAGAGCAACAAAGTAAGAAATTAACAGTCACATAACAACTCATCCAAGAATATTGATTCTGTTCTGGAAAACTTAAGCTCATTGATCTGCACACTCATTACTTGAAGGCATAATACTATAATGTAAAATAAGAGTACCTCAACAACCACATCTGCAGATGATAATAATACACTAAACATTATCCCACCACCTTCATTGTAGAACTCCAATGATCTGATGCTACTTCGGACATCTCTGTTCCCATAATAAACTACAATGTTGGCAGATGGTGCCAAATGCAAAAACTCAGCTTCCCAGACAGAAAGAGCAGTGGAAGTTGAGATGACCAAAAAAGGCTTCTGTACATCAAGATGCAAGGATAATATAAACAAGATCACCTTCACAGCCTGCTCCTGAAAAAAGAAATATTGCAATTGGTCAATTGATGTTGATGTCATGATCTACATGATGTAATTCTGAGCATTGGAGACCTCAACAACAAAAAATAGCATTGAGAACTGTATAAACACATACAGGCACTGCATACAAATGAAGATCTCCAGAAAAAGAATAGATTCAGCCCCAACTGAAAAAGAAGATTAAGAAACATATTGCATAAAAATACAATACACTAAAATGTAACTCATCAGGGTTGCATGATATAAAGTTTTAAATTACTGTGCTTTGTTTTATTGTTAAATTTTTGAACTACTTAAAATTATTGATAAATTAGGAAGGTCATGTTAAATTATTGATTGTCCCAAATGCTTAAAATTTTAGGAAATTGAGAATGTGAATTTAATCATTTAACCACTATTCTAGCACCCCTACCCCTACCCCCCCCCCCCCCCCGGGGCTTCTACCTCCCCGGTGGCATGTGGACCCAAACTCTTCCTTAGTGAGTAGGGCCCAACACGTGGGATTTAAACTTTTTAAATGGGAGGCATAGCAAAGATAGAGTTCGAACCCAAGACCACCTGCTCTAATATCATGATAAATTACCGATTGCGCCGAAAGTTTTAAGTGTTAGGAAATGGTGAATTTAATCACTTAATTATTATTTTAAGAGGTCATCCATTGAGATGCATGCATATCTAAAATATCATCACTCACCTCAATGTATGTTACAAAGATATACATAGGAGATGAAATTTGTCTTGCTAGGGCTTTGTAAGTAAAATATAATCACCATATATGCACAGCTGATCTCACAAACATGTGTTTGTGCACATATGTATACTATTAGCATACATTTCCACTAAAGTCATCATAAAGTTTTTTACTCTACAAAAATATCCTAAAATAATTCCATTCATGACAAACAACTATTAGAAACCTGACTATATGCCATCTAATGGTTTGCCAGATGGAGTTCATGGACCATCATAATAATTAGTGGATTCCTGTTTGACATAGTATATCTAGATTTTTTTGCCCTTTGGCCCATTTTTGCAAACATTTTCGTTATGTAGCCAGGCAAACATATTAGTTAAGTAGCATCTTGAGTCTTAGAGACTCAAGTTCTAATAGGTGGCAAAACTAATGTTGACAAAAAATTCATGTGGAACTCGAGTCTCTAGGACTCAATTTCCTTAAAGAAAACCAAGAGAAACTCTGCCTAAAACAAGAGAAGTTGCCGATCCTTTCTTCTTCTCTCTAGCTTTCTCTCCAGATCAAGCCCAAATCAGGCCTCCAAGACCAAAGCTCACTCATTGAGCTTGAGCACAAACACAATGAGCCACCACCAAGGTGGTTTTCTCTCGCTATCTTGTTCCCTATCTCTCTTGGTCAAAACCCCATATTGAAGCCAATGAACTTCCCCCCCCCCCCCCCTTTCTCTCTCTCTTATCTGGTACCTAAGGGACTCTAGGCGGCAAGTGGTTAGCAAATTTATGAGGAGGAGGCTACGAGGTTCGCTGATCAGGGATGGTGAAGGTTCTATTCATGGTGGCGGTGGGAATCCAGGTGGTGGCGCGAGTTTTTTGTTGGGTTTGCAGGTGAGATGTGAAAGGGGTTTGTGTTTACGTGAATTTTTGTCCACATCAGTTTTGCCACCTCTTAGAACTCAAGTCTTAGAGACTCAAGTTCCTTCAGCGAACTCAAGTCTCTAAGACTCAAGATGCTACTTAACTAATATGTTTGCCTTTTAGGCTGCATAACGAAATTGTTAGCAAAAACTGACCAAAGGGAAAAAACAAATCCTAGCGTATCCTGTTATTGGGTTGCTATCCTGTTAGAGAATTATAAGATGTACTTTTGTCTCTCCATCTAACATTATACAATCTAACGGAGATTACATAAATCGCCATAGAACTATATTACTAGAATCCACAAACGGTAAATAACTAAAGAGAACAAGGATGAGAAACCAATTAACAGTCTAAAACTATGTATCAAGCAGCAGCCCTTGACACATAAAAATCAGTAAGGAAAATAAACAAGGAACTGGATATAAGAAGTATTTACCTGCTCTGCATGGTCATCTACAACAATGGCATTCTGACCTTTATGCCAATGCTCACGAAGCTTGTTCACAAAACTTAGATGACGGTTATGTTCTCCAGGTGAACCTCCAAATGATAACTCTGACAATTCACGTATGGTACTTTTCTCTTCCTGCAGTATCAGCAAATTGTTTAAAACAAAGTAATGAAGCATAAACGATAATGTATAATCTATGCGTAAAGAACTATACAAACATTCAACAGTTGGAAGTAAAGCTTTCCATCTCATACATGAGTCATATTCTCATACTAGCATTGAACATAAAATAAAATGTTCAAGTTCTGGCATGATGTGGGTGATGGTACTATATACAAGTTCTGACATGATGTGTGGCATGAAGATTATCCTCTTAAGGAGGCTTTTCCAGAGTTTTACTGTATTATTCGGGCTAGGGAGGCTTTGGTAGCAAAGATTATGTGTTTCTCTAATGGGAGACCTTATTGGGATCTACAGTTCTCTCGTCCAATGCATGATTGGGAATTAGAATCTTTGGCTTCGTTTATGGACATGATTTATTCTAGGGAGGTGCAGGATAATGGTTGTGATAAAATTTGTTGGAAGCCGGCTAAGTTTAGAGGTTTTGAGGTTCGCGGATATTATCACTCTTTATCCACTTCTTCTATAAAGTCATTCCCTTGGAAAATGGTGTGGCAAGCAAAGGTCCCTCTTAGGGTGGCATTCTTTTCATGGTCTGCTGCTTTGGGTAAGATCCTTTCTATAGATAATCCCCGGAAGAGGACATGATTATAGATTGGTGTTGTATGTGCAAGCAATGTGGAGAATCGATGGATCATATCCTTCTTCATTGCCCTATAGGATATGAGTTGTAGACAATGGTGTTTAGCTTGTTTGGAATCCATTGGGTTATGCTTAAGGTGTTTGAATCATAGCGGGGCAGGTTTAGCCGACAAAGCAATATAGCTTTGTGGAGGTTTGTGTTACACTGCATAATGTGGTGTATATGGAGGGAACCGAATGTTAGAAGCTTTGAGGGATGTGAACATTCTATTCTTGAGATTAAGTCTTTCTTCTTTCATACTTTACTTGAGTGGAGTTTAGCTTTACCAACATTTTCTTGTTTTTCTATTTCTGAGTTGTTGGATCATTGTATATTGGGTCCTTGATTGTATTGTTCCCATAGCAAATTTCTAGTGTACTTGGGTTTATTTTGTTTTCAATAAAATTTCCGTTACTTATCCAAAAAAAATATTCATCCTCAATAAGAACTGCAGAAAGTAACTTATCAAAAAAAAGAACTGCAGAAAGTAGAAAATGTAACACTGTGAAATGCCTAAGAAGAAAGAAAGCAGAGAAGTGGCTCAAACTGAAACCATGTTGAAAAGGGCATTCATTTCCCTTTCCCTCATTACTGTATTGAGCTTCTTATTACTACCTATCACTTTATTGGCATTTCGGGAAACTTCAGGGGTAGTTTGAATCTTGTTTAGATCTTTTAGAAGATTTCAAGTTATTTCCAAACTTATTGCAGTTCAGCTTTGCTTTTTTCCTTAGCCAGATCTTTTGGGCAGTTCAGCCGTTTTGCTGTTTTCTTGTTTTATTTGAATATAGTACTGGCAGAGTTTTACCAGTCATCAACTTCCCTTCTTTGTTTCTGTAGTGGTGGGGTATGCCCTAAATCTTGTAGTATTCTCTTTTACTTCAATACTCAACTTAAAAATAATGTGTAATTGAATTTAGGCTAGAGACACACCACAAACAAATTCAGCATCTACTAGAAGTCTGACAATTCATTATAACTACTTAGTCACTGACTGATGACTGTTTTTTCTAATCATCTATAGAATGATTTCCCTAGTAATTACCTGTGTACCGGGTCAATGCTGGAATACGAATAACTTACAATAGGAAAAAGTACTATTTATGTTACTGTAGTACTTTAAAGTTGAGCAAAGGGCTGCTTCATGTTTTTAATCAGCCACAAATCTGATTTCCTAAAGATTTATAAAAATTATTTCCTTCAACCAACTGAATCATATAATTCAATGTGAAAATATGAAGTCGTTAAAGCAAGTCCAAACAATTTCTTTTGAACACCCTATGATGCAAAATAGACTCTCAGGTTTGGCAATATATCTCTAGGCTTACGATAAGCACACTTTCAGAAAGATTAATGGTCCAAATTTTGAGTTTGGAGAGAAACTCTTCAAACTTCTCATATATCTTTTTTTTTTTTTTTTGTGAATTTTGAAAATCTAACCACCGAATTTCATGTTCCTTATGTTCTTAACATACATATCAAATTTCATTCAAATCAGATGTTATTTACTATTCGATCAATAAATTTATTTTTTATGCACAATTTTATATCACAAAAATTTGAAATTTTAACATTTGTCTGATGACATAGCAATTAATTTTTGATTTTCTTGAAATTTTGCAAGCATGAAGGATATAATAAGAACATGCAATCCAATAGTTACATTTTCAAAATTCACACTCAATATAAAGATAAATGAGGAGTTTGAAGGGTTTTTTTGGAGAGAAACTTTGTTCATTCTTTGTTGGCACATCACATATTTTATCTAGTGAAACTTCTGCATATTGACAAGAAACATGAAGGTTGAAAAAGCAAATTGTTGTCCTCTGGATGTCAACTAATGCTTATTAAACATGTTAGTGTTCCAATGCACATGTTAAAATTTGGATAGATGGAGAGGGGTCATCATCCATAAATAACAAATTAGTGTGGTATATTCATATCATAACATATGAACTGTAAGAGACGGCATTGAAAAAAAACCTATGCAAAAATGGAACTTACACATTAAATTGAATATAAAAATAAAACACATACGCATTAATTTTAAGCCCTAGTTTTATAGGAAAACATGAATATAATGGCCATGGAAATGAATCCTAAATTAAGGTTATGATCTAAAAAGATGCATGAAAGAGAAAAATGTAATTAGAGATAACCATGGATAATAGATTGTATATTTATCTGCATTATCAAAGGCACCTCATCTGCTTTATATGCACTTGACAGACTTTCTGACTTCTTATGACGGCTTTCATAATCGCTTTTGAGCTGCAAAGATTCAGGCAACATGAAAAATGAAGCATTGTCCAACTCCCATGTAGCATGTTCATAACCAAGACCAGTCCATTTCACAAGCCATTCATAACGGCAATCTGAATTGTTGTCATAGTCTCCATCACAAGGTTCATCAGATTGCTTCGGAAATAATAGCATTCTTTTCTGTAGCAAACGATGAGGCACAGTCCACTCTGATTTCCACCTTGTTACCCGTAAGATCTGAAATATGTATAAAATTTAAAATCACAGAAATCACCAATCATGATAGCATTATATTCTTTTCCACAGGAAAATAAAGAGTTACTAAACCTGGTTTTTTATGTTAAATTTTGCAACAAGTTTGGGAGCTTCAGTAAGCAACTGTGTTCCTGGAATCCAACGGTTGTGAACATGAGAAAGACCACGATATTTGACAAAATACTGCTTCTGCCTCTGCAACACTAGCACCATGGGACCAACTCATTATTACCAAAAAAACCAGCCAGTTACCCGTACTATGTACAAAGAACTGATTAAGTGCTTCAAAAGGAGTGATTAAAAAAAATTAAACAAATACCATGAGTATTTTGCAGCATACCTTCATGATCCAAAGCCACCTCTCTGGCATCCCAGATAGATTCAACCTCTTCAGAGACAGAATGCACGCCCATTTCCATCTTCTTTTTAACACACCAAACACAATGCCATACTCCAGGAGGGACATAATTCAGAGGAGGATTGAGACAAGAGAGGTGGTACCTCCTTTTGCACCCTTTTCCATCGCAGCTTCTGCTATTGTAGCGAAGAAAATAGGCAAAGTTTAAGACATAAAGATATAAGTGGCTAGCATAAAGCGATACAGATGAAAGCAACTCGCGGATCTCTTTTTAAAATTATTTTACAGATTCTATCAACTTATGCTCAGCATATTCCAAATTGTTGACTTCAAAACTGGACTGATAATTCTTAGTCATTATCATGTATAAAATTAAATTAGCAGAAACTTTGCAACAAGGACCTCTCAACATCACAGAGATATTATCAGGTGGAAAAAAACCAATTTCTCAATTGCAAGATACAATAATCAAATATAAATATGGCAAGCCATAATGGGCATGTTACCGTTGTTAGAATTATGGTTAAATGATTACATTTGCCATTTACTAACAACTTAAGTTTTTGGGACAATCAATAATATATCATGATATCAAAACAAGAGGTCCTGAGTGCGAATCTTGCCTCCTATCTACCTTAAAAGGTTAAATATCTCACATTTTGGGTCGCAATTATAAAGGGAGAATTTGGGACCACACATGAGGGGGAGTGTAACAAAATGGTTCAACAATTAACTTCATCATTTCCTAACAACTTAAGCTTTTGAAACAATCAGTAATTTATTGACAGTATAGAGAGAGTATATTACTTTTTTTTCTCTTCTTAATAAACAAATTTCAAGCATACAAAACCAGACGGCAGACAGTATTAGTTCCAAGATACCAGAAAATACAGAATAATATATTTTAAACAATAGGTCTATATCCAAACTCCAAAGCCACTCCGCCCAGGACCCCAGTTAAGCAGGTCCAATCCTATGTAAGAGTAGATGCATTACATATAAGATTTCAAAAGTCTAACATAGAAGTAGATTTGTTCATGGAAGGAACATGTAGGTGAACACAATTGGAGGAGAAAATTAATAACAAGGTCAAGAGGTCACAACATGCCAGTTGCAAATTTATATAAGATACTCAGAGATAAATATAAGAAACCAATTAAAATCAGGTAACTCACAGGAGCTTTCCTCCACGCATGCAGATAACACATCTCACGTCTTCACCATCAGTTTTGCCTTCTAAACGGGATTTTAAGCCCTGCAAAATTCAGGACATTCTTCATTAAGTTCCATGCTAAGCTAGCCATGAATTCCCTTCCATCCTAGCATGCATGAAGTATAAGAAAAAATGTGAAAAATGTTCCAAACTAATTTATTCCAGATAAATTCAAAGGGGGGGAAGCTTAAAGATTCCTATTTGATAATATAATTGGCACATGCGTATTCCATAATAGATAATCATGCTGTCTTCCAGTTGAAGAACTAGAATGGTGAAACAGTCTTGAATTATCATTCTCAAGATCAAGCACGTGTCTTTGTATTTATAAGATCAAAATTCCAATGATCATTTGAGTCTTCCAAACATTAAAGTGCACCAAACCTCTCTTCTCCTTCTTCATTGCTTTAATTCCTAAAAAGAACGGCGCTTCTAATATTAGAGATTTCCGACCTATTAGCTTGGTGGGGAGTGTGTATAAAATCTTGGCTAAGGTTTTGGCAAATCGTTTGAGAGTTGTTTTAGATCAGTTGATCTCTGAGACTCATAATAGCTTTGTGGGTGGGAGACAAATCCTTGACTCGATTCTTATTGCGAATGAGTGTGTGGATAGCCGAAGGAAGAGTAGGGTTCCTGGAGTCATTTGTAAACTTGATATTGAGAAGGCCTACGATCATGTGAACTAGGAGGCTTTGCTGGATTTGTTGAAGAGAATGGGTTTTGGAATGAAGTGGTGTAAGTGGATCCGTACTTGTATATCCACAGTTCAGTTCTCTGTCTTGATTAATGGGTCTCCAACTAATTTTTTTAGTAGTTCAAGGGGCTTAAGACAAAGGGATCCGCTATTTCCTATGCTGTTTTTTATTTTGATGGAGGTGTTCAATAGGATGCTGAGAAGAGTGGAGGGAGCTGGATTGATCCGTGGCTTTAAAGTTAAGGGTAGGAGGGATGGTGGGGAAAGTGTTTCACATCTATTGTTTGCAAACAATACTATCCTATTTTGTGACACAGATGTGGAGCAAATTCTTCATATCCAGCTGTTGTTACTCAGTTTTCAGGCAGTAACTGGTTTGAAGGTCAATGTGCACAAGTGTGAGATGGTTCCAATAGGGGAGGTTGATGATGTGCATGCCCTAGCTGATATTTTGGGCTGTAAAGTTGGATCTCTACCTATGTATTATCTTGGCATGCCGTTGGGGGCTTCTCACAACTCCCCTTCAATTTGGAATCCCATTTTGGAAAAAATTGAGCAGAAATTAGCCGGGTGGAAGAAATTGTATTTGTCTAAAGGGGATCGATTGATGTTACTCAAGAGTACACTATCTAGTCTTCCTACCTATTTTCTTTCTCTATTTACCATTCCTACTTATGTGGCTAATAAAATTGAAAAGTTGCAAAGGGATTTTCTATGGGGTGATAGCAAGACTCATCTGGTTGGATGGGATAAAGTTTGTGTGCCTTTAGCTAACGGTGGCTTGTGGATAAGAAAACTTACCACTTTCAATAAGGCCTTATTGGGGAAATGGTTGTGGCGGTTTGGGAAGGAAGAGGATCGGTTATGGAGGAGGGTGGTAGTTTCAAAATATGGGGAAGAATGGGGGGGCTGGACCTCAAAGCTAGGTAGGGGGGTTCATGGGTGCGGTTTGTGGAGAGGCATTCATATGGGATGTGAGGATTTTAGCAAAAATTGCCAATTTGTTGTTGGGTTGGGGAATAGAATGAGATTTTGGCAAGATGGGTGATATGGGGATCAACCTTTCCAATTGGCTTTCCCAAGACTGTATGGTATTTCCATTAACAAGGAGGCATCTATAGAAGCTTCTTTGTCAAGGCAAGGGGCGGAGGTTAGAAGAATTTGGGATGTTCGTTTTAGTCGAGATCTTAATGATTGGGAGATGGATGAAGGGCTGCATTTTCTTCGTATATTGGGAGCTAATACTCCTCCTCTGGATGTTGGAGACCGGATGAGATGGAAGTTGAAACCTAATGGGAATTTTGACGTCCGGTCGTATTATAACAAATTGCGGGATTCCCCCTCCATTGTCTTTCCTTGAAAAGGTATATGGAGAGTAAAGGCTCCTAGACGGGTTTCTTTTTTTGTTTGGTGTGCAGCTTAGAATAAGATCCTTACGGGTGATAACATGAGATTAAGGAGATTGGATTTTGTAGACTGGTGCATTATGTGTCGACCTTGTGGAGAGACGGTGGACCACTTACTTCTTCATTGTGAGATGGCTCATCGGTTGTGAAGCTTTGTCTTGGGTTATTCCTACATTGATCCCAGATTTGCTTTTTGGCTGGTGGAATTGGTTGGGGAAGCATTCGTCTCAGATTTGGAACTTAGTTCCATTATGCATCCTATGGTGCATTTGGAAGGAACGGAATCAGAGGATTTTTGAGGATTTGGATAGTTCCAACAATAAGATGCTTGCTTCTTTTTGTGGGACTCTTTTTGATTGGTCTCAAGCTTGGGGACTCACGTCTAGTGATTCTCTCACTTCTTTTCTTGGATCTCTTTCTCCTTTGTAATTAATATGTTGTCTGGGTTTCTTTTTTGCTTTCATTTTGTTTTTGTTCTTGTATTTCCTGGGCCTGCTCTATGTTTTTCATGCATAGAGTAGCCGTTTGTATATATATCATTCTTACTTATCATAAAAAAAAAAAAAAAAAAATGACTCTCTTAACATGACAATGACCAAACAAAAGAATGTTGTTACAGCTGCTTAGACTCAAAACTATCGCACCGTATGATTGGTCATATGAGTAAAAATAAGGGATGAAGATACAATTGTTGAAGGGAAAGCTATCAAGTATAGAATCTATAAATTTGGCTTTGTGTAAAAGCTGTATCTTAGGGAAACAGAAGAGGGTCAGCTTTTCAAAAGTTGCAAAACAACCAAAGTGGAAAGATCAGAATTGCAGATATGTGAGTGCCTGCTCCAGTCTCATCTCTTAGAGACATTGCATTATATCACCTTTATTGACAACTCAACAAGAAAGGCATGGGTTTATATCTAGAAATACAAAACTGATTTCTCTAATACATTCAAGAAGTGGAAAGCCATTGTAGAGAATGAGATATGTTTAAAAATAAAATGATTGAGATGAGATAATGGAGGGGAGTGATAATAAGGAGTTGAAAGAATTTGGAGCTATTAAAGGGATCATAATGGAGAAGGTTGTTTCAAAGACACAGCAGAAAAAAGGCATTGTATAATGCATGAATAAAACACTTAATGCACATGCCAGACGCATGGAAATACACACTAGTTTTCCCCAGATGTTTTGGGTTAATTCAATTAACACAATAAACCTGACTGCATACTTAATTATTTAACTGTGGTCCTGTTTCTCTAGATGCACAACTACCAGAGGAGGCTTGGAGTGTAAAGAGGCAAAGGTTTCATATTTGAAAGTGTTTGGTTGTGTTTCATATGTGCATATGGATTCTGAAGCAAGAAGTAAAGCTGATTCGAAGTTCAAGAAATGTACTTTAATTGGGTATGGCATTGATGAGTTCGGTTATTGATTTTAGGATGATCAAAATGTGAAAATAATTAGAAGGAATGTCATACTTAATGAAGATATGATGTAAAAGGACATGTCAGTTTTAGAGTCAAAAAATGGAGTCACTTTTGTTTTTAAAAAATGATGAGTAATGTTGAGTTAGAAGATATTTCTAGAAGTTATGTGAAAATCAGAGTTCAAAATAGTCCAAAGATAGTAGCTCCACAACAGTATTCTCCCTTTCTATCAATTGGCTATTGTCTGATGGTAGTGAACATAAGTATTATGATGAAACATTGCAGGATAAAAATTCATCCAAGTGGGAGTAAAATTAGACATTGGAGTTGACTGAGCTACCATTGGAGAAGAAAGCTTTACATAATAAGTGAGTTTATAGGATCAAAGAACTTGATGACAGTAAACACTCTGAAGCCAGATTAGTTGTTTGAGGGATTTCAACAAAAGATGTTGATACAATGATCTTCTCCCCAATTGTAAAATTAACAACAATCAAATTTGTGTTGGGAATTGTGGCTAGTAAGGATTAATATTTTTCAGGATCACCAAACGAATTGGATGATTGGTATGGGGCACGAGGTTGATGGTCTCTACCATCTGGATTTGGCTCCCACCTCAGCCCTTCAATCTTCCCTTTCTCCCTTGTAGTAGCACTCTCCGCTTGGCCATCCACCTATTCACGTTGAAGTGTCAAGTAAGGATCATGACCACATTTCTTCTTTATCTTGTGAAGCTTGTCAATTTAGTAAACATCATCATGTTCGTTTCCCTCTAGTTTCGTCAATCGTGCTTGAAACCCCTTTGAGTTAGTACATCCAAATGTATGGGGTCATTTTCAAACTGTGTCAAATAAGTTTCAATAATTTTTATTAACTTTGTTGATGACTACTCTTGAATGACTTCGTTGTTTTTAATGAAAAATCATTCTTAGCTGATGTCCATTCTTCAGCCTTTTTGCAAAGAAGTCCAAATCCAATTTGGACATAAAATCTGAATAATGCACTTCGACAATGCCAAAGAATGTCTCTAAAACATTTATATGATGAAGGCATTGTACCAAAAATGGGGTCGCAAAGAGCAAGAATAGAAATGATGTTGAATGCACTCTCATCTCATATGCATGTACCTAAACACTTCTGGAGTGACATGCTTCTAACTGCGTGCTACCTCATTAACTGGAGCATTCCATTATTCTTGATTGCACAACTACTCTATAGTCTTATACCGCTACTTTAGCAGTGCTGATGTTACCTTGAGTTCATATTTCTGACCTAGTTCACCAGAGGAATATCAGTTTGAGTTATTTATCCCTTTCAGCTCTGACTTCACTATTTTCCTCACCTATTTCTATTCCTTCTCCTGTGCCAGTGTTTCCAAAGGATCCCCTGCCACTGAATTCCACTCCAAAGGCTCCAGCCCCATTGCAAGTCCATACCAGACATCCACAACCAGCAGCTTCAGTACCCCTTCATCATCCTCATAGTCTACTGATTAGCCATGCACTCCCAAATCATACTCCCTATTGCTCACCGAAAAGGTACACATTCCCGTGTTATTGAACATCCCATTAGTAATTTTGTTTCTTGCCAGATGTTGTCTCCTTCTTTCTCCCATTTTATTTCCTCCTTTTCAGGTGTTTCCATTCTTATAACTGTTCAAGATGCGCTCTCTGACCCAACAGGCCATGGAATTGGAAATGGCCACTACACACCAGAATGACATTTGGGATCTTGCTCCTTTAATGCATGGCAAACATGCTGTTGGATGTAAATGGGTATAAATCATTAAATTTCATCCTGACAGGTATGATGATGCCTCAAAGTTATAGTAGTTGCCAATGGCTATACCAAGACATATGATACTGATAATGATAAGACTTCCCATTGCCTGGATTTCTTATACATCTATTAGAATTAGATAAATAGATAGTAAATGAGGGGAAAAAATATATATTTTTAGCTCCTCCTATTTAATCTTCCCCCTTTCCAAGATTTCTTATCTCTCTCTCTTTCAAAACCATATTTTTAGCCCCTCATTTTTAATCTTCCTCATTGAATTCTTCCTATATACTTCGACACAAAGCATATGAGAATGTATACAAATTATAGAATTGCAAACTAACATCCACACATTATAAAGTCCTATAAATAGAAGTGACTAGCAAAAGGAAAGAGAAGTAAAATAAAGGCAGAAAAAATAAATGAACATACAGGAAGAGAGACGTTATGCAAGTCATGGGCCTCACGGCTTGGTTCTGTATTAGAAACACACTGTTGTTTAGAATCTACATCTACCCTGAAAACATAAATAGAAAATTAATAATTGTCAGTCTTCTCCATAAACTATTAGATATTAATGCTTTATCTTTCAATCCATAAAGTATTTAGTCTACTGTCTATAGATGCATGCAGAAAATTGAGAAAAAAATGTAACAAGGAACTACGGATGTCATCCAATATAATCATATATCATTCACTGCAACAATCTAGATGAGTGATTTTGTCTAAGTTAAATATACAAGGTGTTGATGAATGCTAAATTTGTAGAGACTGAATGTGCTGGAATCATATATCCTATAGACTTATGTCAGACAGAATACAGTTGTTGTTGTTGTAAAGTTTGCAACTTTTTTCTAAATAACGTTTTCTGTATTATATGCAAATTAACACTCAATAAACAAGCATTAGGCGTGTTTGAACATTTCTGCAAATGAGATACTGAAAGGGCATCGGTCAGATGAACAGTGATGACTATTTAAATATAGATATATGCATGCAAGCATACATACAAGTATCCATATACATTATACATACATGGATACACATCGATATAGAAAGATATACATAGACATATATAGATATGGATTAAAGATATATTGTTGCATCCTCACCATGTCCAGTTTTATGAATTTCTTGAATATGTCAATGGCTATGTTTCTGTCACATCAAGTGCATGTTTCATATTAAATTATTATAGTATGTGTCAGAATAATGGTTATATGATTAAATTGATCCTTTCATAACAGCTTAAACTTTAGGTACTAGTGGTAGTTTATCATGGTATCAAAGCAAGTGGCCCTAAGTTCGAACCTTGACTCCACTCTTACCTCTCATTTAAAAACTTCAAATCTAACATGTTGAGTTCCACTTTTTAAGAGGGAATTTGGACGCAAACACAAGGGAGTATTAGAATAATAGTTAAATGATTATGTTAGGTTCTAAAGACTTAGGATATTATGTATTTAGAACTCTAATTTGTATTGTTGGCAAACCATGATCAAAACAATGTGTTTAGATGTGTTTTAGTCTTGCTCAAAGTTGTGCATTTATGTAAAGTTGGAATCGAGCTTAATGCAGAAAAGATTAATGCATTTCAGCCTGGCTCGATCGATCAAAGCTCGGGCAGAATATTTTTCTGCAGAATTTTTCAACTCAACGCTAGTTGTTTTAAAACGTTTTTAGGGTGTCTAATTTGTCCTAAGTATAAAAGGCAAACTCTAGCCACATTTTAGTGTTGCTCATATTGCGGTTTGTGTAAATCTCTTGTGAGATCTAGAGGAGCTTTTCTTTACACAAACTTAGGGTTTTCAAGGAGAAGATTTATCTACACCTTGATGATCAACTCAGTTGCTGCAATTGAAGTTTAAAGAAAACACAAGCGGGTGTGCTTGTATCTGGTGGTGAATCCAAGAAAGAAGGAGTCGGTGGATTCGGAGCTTGCACATGGTCGTGTCAGTAAGTTCTAATGGTTGGTAGCAATAAAAAGTCGAGCGTGGGGGCTTGTAAGTCTTATTGTATGAACTTCGATTCTTTCAAGATAGTGGATTCAAGTTTACCTTGAGGATAGCTAGGTCAAATCCTCCCCAGAGTTTTACCGGTTTGGTTTCTTGGGTGATCATATCTTGTGTTATTTATTTTCCGCTGCTTTGCATGATTTGATCTTTGTTATTGTGATAACCTAGACTTGTTAAATTGGACTAAGTAACAACTTGGCTAATTACCTAGGCTAAATCAATTGGTTTTAAGGGGTCTAAAAACTATCAGATTAGATTCATCATTTGCTAACAGCTTACGATTTAGGGATTAGTGGCAGTATATTAGCTTGTACCTTAAAGAGCCACACCACATTCCCACCAAAACATTCTCCCCAGTGGTCCCCAAAAAAATTTTGCTATTCCACACCACATCAAATATGAATGATTAGATGCATCAATAATATGTAGAAGTTTGAATCAATATTCAGACAGGTTCCTAGGTTGTATAATTCATCCATATAAATATAGCTGAAACACTAGACATCACCAATGCCATGCATTAGTTGCCCAAATGAATGACTTATAATGGCTTTCAGTTACCTATATTCAATTTTTATCTAGTTAAAATTCTGAGCAGCATCAAGCATGGAGACAATGAAGACCTAAACACCATTTGCACAATACTTCCCCATAAAGTGTGCAGGTTAAAGACAGCACATTATTAATTCATGTGGCATAATCTATCCATGTATAGCACATCTTTGTTCTATTTATAATAGGTTTTCCCTCAGTAAGTAATAATACAAAGTTTTCTTTCTTAACTTTTTTCATAACACAACACATCACAGCCTAAAATGGTGCTTTTCACTCTAATCTAGGTAAGAATTTCCTCTGCTTGAACTTCAAACTAGCAGGATTTTGCAAATTGGCTTTAGCTGTCTTAGAGAAAAAGCACCAAAAATAATGGAAAATTAAAATAGAAAGAAGCAGAAGGGATACCTTTGCCTTTTTGAATGGGAAATCTCAGCCACCCCTTCCTCAAATTCCTTGGAAGCATTGGCTCCAGCACCACCACCACCACCTTGAGACAATTTTTCCCTCTTTCCTAGCATAACCTCTATAAAGTCAAAAGAAAATAAATATCTAAGATGTTTACCAATATACAGAAGTGTGCAGATGTATAATGACCTAATCTTTTTCTTTTCATAAGTTAATGTGTAATGACCTAATTTACAGAATTTAGCCTGCTCCTTTTCAAGAAATCAAATTGAAGAGCTGGAGACCTGGGAATATAGACTACACTATCTTCAGTTTCTGATAAGTAACAATGTATTAGAAGCGTGAAAAAAGAAAAGGGGAGCATAACTCCAATACACAGGAAGTATATAGAAGGTACTCCAGATAAGGGAAGAGAAAAATAAATAAATACAAAAGAACAATAAAAGGTAAAGAGAAAAACAAGTCAAACACTTAAGGCATGAATGAAATTCAATAAATATAAATAAAATTAAAAACCCAAATCATCAGAACCTGGAACTCCAACTCTCCAAGGCCAGATAAAGGCAAGACTCAAGAAAATAAAGTCATAACAAATCTCAATTTGATCCCTCTAAGGACTGCTACTTCTCTTCAATGCTGTATAGTCCACATGAAATGGCACCAGTTTCCGAACAACATGGCTCTCCTCCCACCAAGTTTCATTACACCAACATGCCAACAAGCCAAGTTGACAAGGGATTACCCATTAGGCATCAAAGAGAGAAAAAAAGTAAAATGTATTTGCACTTTATTTTAGTGATATCACCAAAAGCGACCCTTAGTGTGATGGCAAGAACCTACCACCAAAAGCGACAAGTCGTAGGCTCAAGTCTAGGAATTAACCTCTCTCAAAAGAAAAAATTGGGGGTAAGGTTGCCTATTATGACCCCTCCTAGACCCCGCAAGAGGTGGGAGCTTTGTGCACTGGGTATGACTTTACTTTAGTGATATCCCTTCCCTCCCCCAGCCCAGTGCATCCAATCCTTTTAACAAAGATAAAAACAAATAATATCATTAAAAGAAATTGGAATGAAATGCAATCTTCAGCAACCATCTAATCTGAGGGCAGATATACTTCCCTAGCAACCATTTGTAATCTGTACATATAAACGTACATGAAACTTTTAATGTTAAAAAGTATGGCAATACCTGACACATTAGCTTTTCTTATGCGTGATCCAGGCCATTCCCTGTACTTACGGGCATCCATTCCTACCCTCCCAGGACTATTACACTTAGGCTCAACACTTAGCATTTCAGTTCTGCAATATTCACTAATATGTAGCTTAAAGTGCTCCTTGCTCCCCTCCAACTTCACCTTCTTCCCACTAGTACCCAATGAGCTAACCTTCTCAGCTTTCTTTGTAACAGAAAGATATGGGATGCACCACTAACCCTCCTTTGTCCTTTTTGAAACATTTGATATCCTTCACTTCTCAACTCTCTATAATGTCCTTTTAGCTAGAATAGGCTTCCCCTCATCATATTGTTTCATAACCTATCGTACTTGAAGAGCTCGGTTAAATGAAAGTCTTTACTAGTGTTTTCCTCTTTGAACTTACTGGAAATATGAATCTGTCATTGCAAATCCAGAATTAGTCAAACAATCAACACTATTACACATCTTATTTGCGTCGAAATTACTGTCAAGTCTCATTCCTTAACCAACTCTATCATCATTTTTCATAGTTTCAACTGGGAAAAAAGAGTCATACTGTAATATGATTTGTACAGAAGTTTGTACGGAAATATCATTGCCCAAAAATAATCACAAGAAAGTGATGGAAGTTAAAAAATATGCTTCTATTTTTTGTGACAAATTAGATTACATATCTACTTATCCAGCCAAGTGTCAATAAATATTCTCCAATATAATCCACAGAAAGATTTTCAAGAAGGGAAAAGTAATCCAGCCATACGGCTGTTCACCAACTATTAGCAGTTCGAAGTAACATATATGATCAAGCTGTTCTAGAAGGACAATTATTCAGCCAATGTTTTCTATACTTTGATACAACATCATAAAAGTCCCAACTCTAAAGCTTTTCTTGCTACCGCAGACAAAATACTAAGTTATAAATAACATCTGGATATAACCATTATCCAAACCATAGAAAATAAGGTCTGCAACATGAACAAGCCAGCCAAACAATAAACTAAACCCCTTTTCACAAATGAATTAAGTAATGGAAAATGCTAAAACTACTACCAATTTTACTATAAAATGTTACAACAAATGCGACTGGTACCACATCAACAACATAATTAATAAATTTCTTAATTACTTTCGTGGGGTAATATTAAAATTTGACACATCAATTTGTAAAAATAAAATTTGTAATATCCTAGCAATTTAAAACAAATTAGGAGTGAGAGACAAGTCTTTGGCACCTAAAGGCTCTGCACAATGTGAGCAATGTTGTGATTCTTGGACCACAACAATAACCAAAAAATCGCTCCTCCTAATATAACTTTAATCCAGATTGCCTAGTACAGTCCCTACTTGCTACTGAGCACAAAACATTGATCCATGTTGCAATTAGTCCAACCTTATTTTCATTATTTATTGACCAAACAACAAAACAAATTAAAACTTTCCAACAACAACAACGTCATCAACAAACAAAATAACATCGAAATTTGAAAAGAAAGAGAGGGAAAGATCTACATTTACTTTATACATACATACATACATAAATACATACATACATACATTTATTATACTATTAGATTAATTGTATAAAAAGGCAAGAACTTTAAAACCAAGAAAAAAAAAAGGGAACTTTAATTCATAAAGACAGAAAACACGAAATCTTAAACACGTGTGGGTGGTGTATTTGTAAAATAAATTAATGCTTCTTACTTCGTATTAGCTTCAAATAACACTTCCTTCTCCGACCAGTCAAGGTTGTGCTTTCTAAACCGATTTGGGTGCGCGTGTTAAGCTCTAAAAAAAAAACCCATTTAGTAAGCGTGTGGAACTTCTCAAAACAAAACCAAAAACCAAAAACCAAAAAAAGTAGTAACAAAACACACATTTGTATACTCACAAAACATGAAAATAAGCACAACAAGCAAGAAGAACAAATTACATAACAAAAAGAACACACACACACACATACATACATAGAGATTATTTGATTACGTTTTGGAAATCTGAATGAAGAAGACAGGGGAATCGGTGAAAAAGTGATTCTTTCTTTGATTATGAGTCTTCTTGGCTTGGCTGTACAGGCTGCTTCTCCTCCCAAAGGCAAAGGCAAAGACAGAGATGGACGGAAATGGAATAGCTTGTGAGAAAAGTAAAGCAAAGCAAAGCAAGCAAAGCGCAGAGAGTGTGTGTGTAAATGGCAGTGTTGTACCTGTCAGTGATGGTAGACTTTTCCCACGTCAGCCTTAAAAACGACAAAAAAACACGAAAGGGATTACCGGAACGTGTCAGTTTTATTTTTGGGATATATAGGATTACATTAAGACAACAAGAGTACAACGTGGGATTAATCAAAGTTTATAACTTAATAAGTAGACACTTTTCTTCTTTAAAAAAAAATTGACCGATGTAACCACGCACGCTTGATGCGAATATTATTCTACGAGTACCTAAGGTGAAAGGACAAAAGTCGAGGTTCAAGCTTTTTATGTAAAAAATCAACAACAACTGATTTGTTTTATAGTTTTTTATAGTTTTCATTAAATGGGTCTTAAAACTTTTTAAAAATATTTTATTAAACAAATGTTTATCATTACACACTCTTGACGGTCACTTTATAAGTATAAATTTTTGTGGTCTTGTGAGGTGTGTGGAGTAAGGATCGAGATCTTCACTGGTATAAGTACTTGTGGGGTATGGGGTTAAGGGCTAGAATTCAAGTTTTCAAAAAAAAAAGTTTCACACACACAGGGACAGAGCCAGTACTTGGAGTTAGGGGGGTGGTTTTATTATTAGTTATATGCAGTAGTTTCGGCTTTTGGCTCTGTTACTTAGTCGGCAAAAATTTTCTTTTATTATTATTATTATTATGTGTGTGTAGAGTGTGTCTTTTGTTGGTAATGACAAAATTATTTTGTTTAAAAATTTTTAAAGGGCTAAGTTGTTTGTTTTTGGTAAAATCGGTTGATTAGTCTCAAAAAAAAATTTTAGCTTTGCTATTGCCTATTGGTAATTTTTGTTGTTGGGCTAATATTTTGGGCTTGTATACTTTTTTTTTAGATTTTAGATCTATAAATTTTTTCATAGACTTTAAAAGGAGGAAAATACTAGATCTACAAATTTTTGTTGTGATTAGTGATTATTAGTAAGTAAAAAAATGATGTAAGTGGTGGATCTAGATGCAAACCAGTAAAAATTTGCATCCTCAATAGTATATAAAAATGTTGTAAAAAAATTTGCAACTATAGCATTTCTCTTATAATGATCAATAAGGGGACAAAATGTAATTTTATTGAACGAAGTTGCTAGAAGTAGTACCTAAATATATAATTATATAATTATATTATTTTTAAAAAATTAGGGGGGCTATTGCCCCCGGTCAATGAATGGCTCCGTTCATACACAGACAAACACTTAAATTAAGTTAGAATATATTTTGACACTTGCTAACGTAATAGATTGTTGTAAGTGATAGATAAGAGAAATATTGTCCGGTCCGGCGCATATATATATATATATATATATATAGTCACTTTTTTATTTGTTTATAAAAAAAAAATTGAATGGAAAATTTGTATTAACAAATAACAAAGCCAAAAGGCACGAAAACAAAGGAAGAAAACACAGCGCTGCCTAATTAACAGCAAGGAGTCTCACTGATAGCATTTACAAAAGAGGGGAACATGCCACAAGTCTCACTTTCTTATAATACCTTTATTTATGAAATTTATGATAATGTATATGAAAATCTATTGTTGGGAGATTAGACATATGTGCCATGCCATGAGCACGAGTAAGCCCTTTCACGAAACAATGGATCACAGCGGTGAAATCATAATTTTGCTTTTCAAGGCAACCAAGTCAAACTTATCATAAATGTAGTAAACTTTTTTAACTTTGGGGGACTTTTAGTAAAATTATTTTTTATTTTTTAATAAAAAACTATACGAGAGTGGATGAAATGTTTAAAACCTATGGGGGCAATGGCTCCTCCCTTCCTCCCCAGCGATGAGTCACGTTAATTGAAGTAGTGTGTAGTCTCGACTCTCGTGCATATATGCGAGTATAATTAAAAATAATCACAATTATACAGTTTAAATTATATAAATTTATTAGAAGTTATTCAAATTATATATAATATTAACTTACACTTTTTTTAAATCATACATTTCTAAAATATATAATGATTTCTAGTTGGATTTGGACTTTTTGATTTTTACTCTCAATAATTCATTTGGCACAAAATTAAAAATTAAATGAGACACGTGGTGCAAAATTAAGAATCTAATTAAAATTTAATTGAATTATATATATATATTAGAGTAATGTTATAAATGCTATAAATTTTACTACAAAAGTCTTATAAAAGTGTCACTCAAAAATATCTATTTATGTTGTTTAAAAAATCCACCAATTACATTCATTTTCACATGTCAATTTATATAAATAAATTATAGTACAAAAGTCTTATAAGAGTGTGTCGTCAATCACTCAAAAATATCTAATTATATTGTTAAAAAAATCCACCAATTACGCTCATTGTCACGTGTCAATTTATATAAATAAATTATAGTAAAAATTTTGCTACCACATATCCCTCTATGTAGCGTAAGTTGCATACATGTATGCAACAAAACTATTCCCTAAAAAATATATAGGAGAGATAAAGTCTAAAGACATAAAATTTGACGCTTGTTAATATCAATAATATAGTAGATTGTTTAGTAGTAGATAAAAAAATTATGTCAGTAATTAATAAGATGAAAAAAAATATGAATAAAGTAACCAATTTTTCTTTTTTGTTATAAGTAGCATCTCTCTCTCTCTCTCTCTCATATATATACGTGTGGTCATTCTCTTTTTATCAAGAAAGTTTGAAAGGAAATTTCTTTTTAACAATAGCAAAGCCAAAAGGCACAAAAACAAGGGAAGAAAACACTGCCTAACAAAACAGCTGGGAGTCTCACCGACAACGTTTACAAAAGATGGAGGGAGACATGCCACAAGTCTCACTTTTTATAACACCTCTATTTATTTATAATTTTTTTTTTGAGAAACTAACACCTCTATTTATGATAATGTATAATTGTATATCAGAGTATATTATTATGGGATTAGACATGTGTCATGTCACAAGGACATGAGTAAAACCCTTTCACAAAACAATGGATCACAGTGCCAGTGGTGAAGTCATAATTTTTCTTTTTAAAGGGGTCAAGTCAAATGTATCATAACTTAGTACAATTTTAACTTTGGAGAAATGTTAGTAAAATTATATCTTCTGATTTTCAATAAACATTGTACGTGGGTGGGTGGAATTTTTAAAAGCTATGGGGACAATGGCTCCCTACGCCCCTGCCATTGATCACCATAATTGAATTATAGAAATTTTATAAGGACAAGATTTAGTTACAATTCTTAAGTATTATTCTTTAAGTGTTTTATTTAAGATTTTGTTATGTAGTTTTTTTCTCATGAGATATAAGTGTATTTTTAGTTACGTAGTCATATCACTGAATTTTAAGAGATGAACCTTAAGGAACAGCATCTAAAGTACTATACCTAAATTTTGTCCAATATTATAATTATTATAAACTTTATTACATAAGTCTTACAAATTGGTGTGTCGTTAATTATTAAAAATAAATGAGTTATGTTAATTAAATTCATGGACTGCACCCATTGTCACGTCAATTTATATATATTCATTTTTAGTAAAATTTGTAATAACTTTGACATTATTTGAGCATTGTGAGCATTTTTCAAATATGCACTTGAACATATTACCAAGCAAAAAAAATAAATGTTTTATGATCTAAAATTATAATTATATAGTTAGTGATAATGTAATTGATCACTAGTTCGACCCAGTTCACGGTCACGGAAACTTATCTAAGAGAAGAAAACGCCTAAAAAGTTGCTAGGAGTGGATTGGTGAGGGACTATACATATATAAACATTATATAATGTGAAGGTTGACATTTGATATTAAAAGTTATAAATAAATAAATAAAAAGGTTAGAATTATTGCATTTCATGAGAAGGGGAGGAAAATTGCACTGACCTCGTATGAGGTTTACTCAAATTACACTGACCTCCCTTATAGTTTTAGATTATAAGTTGATCTCCCTTGCTTTCAAAAGAAAATACACTCACCTCCCTTACCCGTTAACATCGTTAAACCTACTAATGGAAACTTAAAAATTAAATAAAATATAATTTTAGAGCAAGTTAAATTCGCATTTTACCCTTCTGGAATCTTTTTTTTTTTTTTTAGAGATAATTACAACATGCTGCTAACCCTGCAGCTCGAACCCTTCCCCCCCAGACCCCCAAGTACTTTGTGCATGGGGAGTGCCAATTCAGCTACAAGCACATTTAAGAAAACTTTAAATCCCTAGATATCTCTCTAAAGTCTAACCCACGACCAAACTCTTAGTCACTCTCACAATTAGAAAAAAAAAAAAAAAAAAAAAACCCTCTGAAATGTGGTAATTGGCAAACTGTAATTGTGGTTGTTGGAAGCCAAATGAACAAATCACACTAGAAATGAGTTGCTTTTATTTGCAAATATCGAAATGGCTCTAAACTCTTGAATTGATATTTTCCCTAGTTAACTGAGGGGTGGGATTTGGGGATTGTTCTTGCATGCCTCATATGACATTTTTAGGAAAGGTTTCATAGAGCTTTGGTTTAAATAAATAAATAAATATATATATATATATATATATATATTGTGAGAGTGGTAGAGAGTTTGGTTGGTTAGAGAGAGATTTAGGTTTGAATTTTGAAAGCTTTATTTTGTTGTTGATGGCCATCAAGTGGTGGATATTATCCCCCTCTGGAACTGAACTTCTTGTTTCAGAAGGAGAATTCGTCTAACTTGATCAACCATTAACGAGTAATCCTAATGTAGGTGGATTTGCTTGCATTAAGATTTAAAACTTCTGGTAAAAAAAAAAAAAAAGGCAATCAATCAGAATCAAGATCTAGACTATCTTCTATCCAGATAGATATGTCCCTATGAGCAACTATGCCGATTTGTGGTTTTTTGGTTAAAGTTTTGTTAAAAAATGTGTTTTGTTTAGGTGTACTTCGAGAAGGGTGAAATGATAATTTAATTTTATCTAAATTACTTTTTCAATTTCCTTAATAAATCTAACGGTGTTAAGGTGCAGGGGAGGCTAGTGTAATTTCTTTTGAAAGTTAGGTAGGCTAGTATACAATTTATAAATATAAGTGAAATTAGAGTAATTTAAATAAACCCCAGAAGAAGTCAGTGTAATTATCCCTAAAAAAGTATTGTAAGGACTCAATTCGTAACGATCCCAAACTAGTATTGAGTTCGTACGTGAGAGGCCCAAACAATAAAATTTGTAAAGCGTGGGCTAAAAGGTTAGGTTTTGGTCACCGGACAATAGTTAGTCATGGTTTTCATAGTAGTTTTAAGGGTGAACTTAGCGTATCTAATAAGACTTTTCCCCCGACACGGCCTGAGTGCCTTCGGTCCTTAGACCTCGTCCGAGGAGTTTCATGTTCTTAGTATTCTCATTTTTTTAGGATTTAATGGCTTAGGAGACGATATGTCCCCCGCTTTCCTAAATCGCTTCTCTTTCCTTTTTATACTAGTCTTTACCCTTCCTCCAACGTCCACGTGTAGGTTTAACTTTCCAGGGCTGATACTTATCCCATCAGCCCATACCCAAAGTGGTTGGGGGTGGTTGTAAAAGCTGAAAAGTATTGCTCAGTCAGGCACAGAGTATTTAATTGCACTAATGGCAACCTTTCCTTTGTCATTTGTCGCCATATTGTTCAGGGGTCCTTTCTTCATCAATGTGGAGGTGTTTAACTTTTCCTTAAACTTTTCCTTAAACTGTTCCTATACCGTACTTGCCATTTCTTTCAGGAGCGCTTTGGGATGCCGAGGACAGAATCATCCTCGACTATATCTTTAAGCCATTTGGACTTTCATTGTATGTCCTCGGTGATGCCTCTCCTCGGCTCGGGCCTTGGGCCCTAATGTAAAGTGGGCCGGGGTCATAAATTCTCTGACCCCACAAGTATAATTCTCAAATGATATTGTCAAACAAATTAAAAAATTCAAGAATTCTCAAAAATTAATAATTTATATGCCAAATTCTTACTTAATGAACACATCTTAAATGTAAGGTATAAGATTACTTCAAAAGAAATAAACTAATTTTCGCGATAACATTTAGGTTATAGTTGGTTGGTTAGTTGAAAGATGGAAGATTGAAAATGAAAGAAAGAAAATGGAAGGAAAAATATAATTTTTCATTGTTTAGTTGAAAAAAGACAATAGACTAATTAGCATCCAGTTTTTTTAAAATATTTTATTTATCATCTTAAAAGCTATTGTGGGGCCTGAAATTTGAAATCTCAACCCACTTCACAATAAGGGCCCAAAGCCCAAGTCGAGGAGCCTACTGCCGAGGACGTATGACGAAAGCCCTTTAACGGCCCAAGAATGTGGCCGAGGACGATCTCACGCTCAACACCTCACAAAACGCCTGAAGAAAAAGACAAACTCAGTACAAGAGCAGTACAAACGAGAAAGCTGCCAACGCCATAATGTGGAGCCCAGCACCTGACAAGCCCATACTTCATACCATGCTATCTAGTTTTTCCCAACCACTCTGACGTATGGATTGATAGGACGAGTAATTACCCCAAATAAGGAGAAACTGACACGTAGATGAAGAAGGGGAAGTGAATACTAGTATAAAAGGGAAAAGAGAGCTAAAAAGAAAGGAGGGGAGGCCCCGGAAAAAGAAGGAGAAAAATGAGGAAGAATGGTGAAAAGATAATGCTCCTCGGATTAATTCCGAGGAGTCAGACCTTTCAAACCACATCCATGTAAGGCTTAGCAATATAGGCCAAATCCACCTTCGTATGGGCTTCCGTGAAAATCCTGACTAAACCGTTGCCCAACGACCAAGGTCCAACCTTTCTATCCCACTCTCTTGAAATCATATTGTTCGGACCCTTTACATACGAGCCCAACGTCATCCTTGAGCCGTTAAAAATCGTGTCCCTACAATTGGTGCCATCTGTGGGGAGGCTTGCGCGTTGGCGCGGCTGGCGGTGGAGTCAGGTCTATATCAAGCAGAGGTCCGCGAAGTTTCCTCCATTTCCAGCAACATGCAATTGTTGCTCCGGCATCAACTCCCGCTAGGGCTACGTCTCGTAGTGCCAATGGCACGGCCAGCTCTAGGGGCTTCCAACCTCAAGCTAACTCTCCCCACCTTGGTCGAGGGGCTAACTTTCGAAAAAACTACAAGTTTTGGACAGAACTAAGGCCTTGCATGGTCCTCGGACTCAAGCCTATGGGGAAACCAACTACTTAAAAGAAAAACTATAAAGTTTTGGACAGAATCAAGGCCTTGCATAGTCCTCGGACTCAAGCCTATGGGGAAACCAACTACTAAAAAGAAAAACTACAAAGTTTTGGACAGAACCAAGGCCTTGCATGGTACTCGGACTCAAGCCTATGGGGAAACCAACTACTTAAAAGAAAAACTACAAAGTTTTGGACAGAATTAAGGCCTTGCATGGTCCTCGGACTCAAGCCTATGGGGAAACCAACTACTAAAAAGAAAAATTACAAAGTTTTGGACAGAACCAAGGCCTTGCATGGTCCTCAGACTCAAGCCTATGGGGAAACCAACTACTAAAAAGAAAAACTACAAGTTTTGGACAGAACCAAGGTCTTGCATGGTCCTCGGACTCAAGCCTATGGGGAAACCAACTACTAAAAAGAAAAACTACAAAGTTTTGGACAGAACCAAGGCCTTGCATGGTCCTCGAACTCAAGTCTATGGGGAAACCAACTACTTAAAAGAAAAACTACAAAGTTTTGGACAGAACCAAGGCCTTGCATGGTCCTTGGACTCAAGCCTATGGGGAAACCAACTACTAAAAAAAAAAATTACAAAGTTTTGGACAGAACCAAGGCCTTGCATGGTCCTCGGACTCAAGCCTATGGGGAAACCAACTACTAAAAAGAAAAACTACAAAGTTTTGGACAGAACCAAGGCCTTGCATGGTCCTCGGACTCAAGCCTATGGGGGAACCAACTACTTAAAAGAAAAACTACAAAGTTTTGGACAGAACCAAGGCCTTGCATGGTCTTCGGACTCAAGCCTATGGGGAAACCAACTACTAAAAAGAAAAACTACAAGTTTTGGACAGAACCAAGGCCTTGCATGGTCCGAGGACTTAAGCCTATGGGGAAACCAACTACTAAAAAGAAAAACTACAAAGTTTTGGATAGAACCAAGACTTTGCATGGTCCTCGGACTCAAGCCTATGGGGAAACCAACTACTTAAAAGAAAAACTACAAAGTTTTGGACAGAACCAAGGCCTTGCATGGTCCTTGGACTCGCATGGTCCTCGGACTCAAGCCTATAGGGAAACCAACTACTAAAAAGAAAAACTACAAAGTTTTGGACAGAACCAAGGCCTTGCATGGTCCTCGGACTCAAGCCTATGGGGAAACCAACTACTAAAAAGAAAAACTACAAGTTTTGGACAGAACCAAGGCCTTGCATGATCCTCGGACTCAAGCCTATGGGGAAACCAACTACTTAAAAGAAAAACTACAAAGTTTTGGACAGAACCAAGGCCTTGCATGGTCCTCGGACTCAAGCCTATGGGGAAACCAACTACTTAAAAGAAAAACTACAAAGTTTTGGACAGATCCAAGGCCTTGCATGGTCCTCGGACTCAAGCCTATGGGGAAACCAACTACTAAAAAGAAAAACTACAAAGTTTTGGACAGAACCAAGGCCTTGCATGGTCCTCGGACTCAAGCCTATGGGGAAACCAACTACTAAAAAGAAAAACTACAAGTTTTGGACAGAACCAAGGTCTTGCATGGTCCTCGGACTCAAGCCTATGGGGAAACCAACTACTTAAAAGAAAAACTACAAAATTTTGGACAGAACCAAGGCCTTGCATGGTCCTCGAACTCAAGCCTATGGGGAAACCAACTACTAAAAAGAAAAACTACAAAATTTTGGACAAAACCAAGGCCTTGCATGATCCTCGGACTCAAGCCTCTGGGGAAACCAACTACTAAAAAGAAAAACTACAAGTTTTGGACAGAACCAAGGCCTTGCATGGTCCTCGGACTCAAGCCTATGGGGAAACCAACTACTTAAAAGAAAAACTACAAAGTTTTGGACAGAACCAAGGACTTGCATGGTCCTCGGACTCAAGCCTATGGGGAAACCAACTACTAAAAAGAAAAACTACAAAGTTTTGGACAGAACTAAGGTCTTGCATGGTCCTCGGACTCAAGTCTATGGGGAAACCAACTACTTAAAAGAAAAACTACAAAATTTTGGACAGAACCAAGGCCTTGCATGGTCCTCGGACTCAAGTCTATGGGGAAACCAACTATTAAAAAGAAAAACTACAGAGTTTTGGAAGCCTATGGGGAAACCAACTACTTAAAAGAAAAACTACAAAGTTTTGAACAGAACCAAGGCCTTGCATGGTACTCGGACTCAAGCCTATGGGAAAACCAACTACTAAAAAGAAAAGCTACAAAGTTTTGGACAGAACTAAGGCATTGCATGGTCCTCGGACTCAAGCCTATGGGGAAACCAACTACTAAAAAGAAAAACTATAAAGTTTTGGACAGAACCAAGGCCTTGCATGGTCCTCGGACTCAAGTCTATGGGAAAACCAACTACTTAAAAAGAAAAACTACAAAGTTTTTGACAGAACTAAGGCCTTGCATGGTTCTCGGACACAAGTCTATGGGGAAACCAACTACTAAAAAGAAAAACTACAAACTTTTGGACAGAACCAAGGCCTTGCATGGTCCTCGGACTCAAGTCTATGGAGAAACCAACTACTAAAAAGAAAAACTACAAAGTTTTGGACAGAACCAAAGCCTTGCATGGTCCTCGGACTCAAGCCTATGGGGAAACCAACTACTTAAAAAGAAAAACTACAAAGTTTTGGACAGAACCAAGGCCTTGCATGGTCCTCGGACTCAAGCCTATGGGGAAACCAACTACCTAGAAGAGACAACATGGGGTTTGGGCACGACCTGGACGTTACATGGACCTTAGAATCTATCCGAGGAGAATTCCCCATTGATAGTTGAGCTAACCCCTAAACTGCATGGATTCCCCAGTCTACCCTCGGATCCTCAATACCAAGGGGATTGATGCAATATAGGGCAATATGTTGCCAAAAACACAGTCGAAGTCCCTCACTGCTCGGCTACCCTCTCAGATGAATTATTCAGAGTTTATCGTTCTCGGACGGTCGCCTTGCATGCATTACGAAGCGCTCAGCCATTATCTCGGTTAGTTCCAGGAGTTGAATCTATTGAGAATTACCATTGCCATACTTGATAATGTCAGTAAGTTCAAACTAGTAGGAATTTATTTTAAGGTTTTTTCATGCTCTAAGTATCATTAAAGGAAACTGTACATTTAATATTCACGCACCAAGTAGTTGTTGCAGAAAAGAAAAGTATTTGAGAGTAAACAAATTCATTTCTTATTAAGACGAAAGAACAGTACAGTGTACAATGAAAGAGCTTAAATAAGCTCATACTAAAACTAACTACACTAGCAAAAAGAAAAGATACAAGGGGATGAAGGAAAAGCCGAAGAAGATATGCAGAGAAGAGACATGCCGCCGCTCCAAAATTTTATCGAAGGAAGCCATTCCTCAATACTTTTACATGCCTTCAACTCAGGCAGTAAAAGAGCCCAACTTGGGACTTGCACCGTTGAAGAAAAGGTGCAGAGAGCCCGACTCCGGGTTGGCGCCGCTGAAGAAAAGGTGCTGGGAACTCAACTTGCGGCCAACATAGTTGAAGAAAAAGTGCCGGGAGCCGGAAGTTGAGGAGCCTCCACAAAATCATGCCTGCGATAAAGCAGACGGTGCTGATGGCAGAAATTCTTTCTTCTGACACACCAAAAATCTGATGTGACCAGAACCTGCTTCGGATTTTGACTGAAAGAGGTGGGGGTACCGTTCCCACCTTATCCAAGCGGGAGGTCACCTTAAATCTGTGCCTCCCCTGCCTAGACCACACCATCTTAAGTCTTGGAAGGGTCCGGTGCCTCTGTGGCGGGTGAAGTTCCTCCACCTCCATCCAAGCCTCAAACATATTGCACTAAGGGAGGACGACACTGGATGTGGGAACTGGTTATGGATAAAAGGTTATGATTTTGAAGAGAGCAGAAGGGTTTATACGCCAGGAGAATAACCACCTACTTGCTTATATAAAGAGTAAGGTGGTGTCATTTAATTTGAGCAGATTCCCAAGAAACGCTGCAGACAAGGCAGCTCTGGCACAATTTCCAACACCATCCGCCACCACAAGATTTAAAGGTCATCGTGAAGGCACGCCTCGAATACTGAAACATCAAAGGACACTGTGCAGGTGAAGAATAAAGTAATGCCTCTTAAATTCGGCACGTCTCCCATGCAAATGGAAGAACACAAACAGCAATAAGGTGCGAAACTTGAGCAAACCGCGAGACGGTCCCAACATCACCAAAACCCTCCTCCCCAACTAAAAAGTCAGGAAGCAGAATTTTGAGGAGCTATTGTGGGCCCTGAAATTTGAAATCCCAGTCCACTTCACATTAAGGGCCCAAAGCCCAAGCCGAGGAACCTACTGCCGAGGACGTATGACGAAAGCCCCTTAACGGCCTAAGAATGTGGCCGAGGACGATCTCACGCTCAACACCTCACAAAACGCTTGAAGAAAAGGACAAACTCAGTACAAGAGCAGTACAAACGAGAAAGCTGCCAACGCCATAATGTGGAGCCCAGCGCCTGACAAGCCCATACTCCATACCATGCTATCCAGCTTTTCCCAACCACTCTGACGTATGGATTGATAGGACGAGTAATTACCCCAAATAAGGAGAACTGACACGTAGATGAAGAAGGGGAAGTGAATACTAGTATAAAAGGGAAAAGAGAGCTAAAAATAAAGGGGAGGAGGCCCCGGAAAAAGAAGGAGAAAAAGGAGGAAGAATGGTGAGAAGATAATGCTCCTCGGATTAATTCCGAGGAGTCAGACCTTTCAAACCACATCCGTGTAAGACTTAGCAATATAGGCCAAATCCACCTTTGTATGGGCTTCCATGAAAATCCTGACTAAACCGTTGCCCAACGACCAAGGTCCAGCCTTTCTATCCCACTCTCTTCAAATCATATTGTTTGGGCCTTTTACATACGAGCCCAACGTCATCCTTGAGCCATTAAAAATCGTGTCCCTACAGCTATTTTATCTATTATTTTATCGTACTATTTAACAATAAATTCAATATCCTAACTTTTATTTTACCATATAATATATTAAAATAATATATCTATATAATAAAATAATATAACCCAAGAGTTGCATTTGACCATAGTTAATTGATTCCATTTCAAACTATGGAAAAATTTCATGTCATTCAAATCTTTTCTAATCCAAGCTTTCAACTAATATTCGCCTGTATTTGCATTTTTTAGAGTTCTCTACTTTTTTATTAAAAAAGAAAATTATCTCTTTCTCTCAATCACTTTCTCCAATGCATGACAATTCACATCATCTCTAAGTCTTTTTTGTCTTTTCGTTACTCTCTCGGTCTCTCCTCTCTTTTTTGTTTTTTTTTTTTTGTTTATCTCACATTCTCTCTCCATCACATCACTCCCTCCTCCCCTTTATCTCGGTCAAACAAACTACACTGAATCCTCTCTTTCATTTTTTGGGAGCTTGTGTGTAGCTGCCAGCTCTACGAAACATGTTCCGATGTAAATGACTGTCCATTCTTGAATATGTCTCCGTATTTTAACGTGCTTCGGTGGCAACTGGGCACCCAAGCCATTCCCTTATTTTTTCTTCTTTTATTTTTTTATTTTAAATTAATTTGTAATGTGATTACTGATTTTATATATACATAAATATATAAATAAACTCAAAACAATAGTCTAAAATACCGGTATAAAAATATTTTGTTTCAATATATTTTTGGTGAAAAAAAAAAAAAAATATATATATATATATAATAAATACCGAAACAGTATTTTAGAACATTGCATTTGAGTATTTGATCAAACTTTTATTTTTAACACGGGCAATATAGTAAATCCAAACAAATTATATTTTCAATTTTCTCATTTTCTTTTCTAATGAAACAAAAATATATATATATATATATTCATATTATTTTATTACACTTTTCCATCATTTGTACCGAAAACAAAATAGTATAAATTAACTATTTTATATTCTCCCAACTGTCTCAGTCTTTCCACTTTTATATCTTTCTAACCAAATATATGGTTAGAGCATTGTTGATAAGTAAAAAAAATACCTATTTACTAATTAATTGTAAGAGGGAAAAGAGTAAATAAAATATATTATAAATAGAGTTAATTCCAATTATGCACCTTAAGCATGGGGGTATTTACTATGCACACCCAAAATTTCAAAAATTTTGCAATTTGCATCCCAATTTGAGATTAATTTACAAGATCCACCTAATATTCAAAACAGTTGTGCTTTATAGTTTACATGCACATTGCCAAAACTTTTATAATTTAAGGTACATATTTATAATGTCGTCATAATTTAATACAGATAGTTGACTATTAAGATTTATGCCAATGACCCTAGTGGTCGAGTGACATCACATGGCATCTCTATGGGATATGTTTAGGGTTCAAACCTCCACAATGGGGCTCTTAATAAAGGGGGGAAATTATTAAGTTTTATATTTGCAACAAATCAGACACATTCAAACCATAAAAAAACATAGTTTTTTTAATTGTGGCAAATTTGTTTTTTAGGAAATAATTGTAACAAATTATTTCATATACTCTTAATTATAAGAATTTAAACCCTACACATTCATTACTATGACACTAATAACCCTAATTCCATTCTATTTTATTTTACATAATAACTTTAGCAGCAACACACACATACACACAATATTGTTCAATTTATTTCCTCCTATCAAGGAAAGTGTGGAAAAATGTACCCAGTAGGCAAAAAACTCATAATTTTCTCTCTTGAGAGTTCAACAAAAAAACACCACGGTTATTTTTAATAAAAGTTAAAGATAGACAATACATTAACTTTCAATGAAGTTTACAAACTCCTTGAAAAAAAAAAAAGTTGACAACTAATCACCATGAATACTACACCCCTCCCCCTCCACCTCGAGAAAGTATACTATGTTTTGGTAATACCAATTCAGCATCTGTTTTGGTATTTCCTACCCAATGAATGAGTGACACCTGTTTCAAAAAACCACATCAGATTACTCCAATAAATTAATCATAATATTCTATACTATTGGGAAGGTAAATTAATCATTTATTGGAGTAGTCTGATGTGATTTTTTGAAATAGATGTCACTCATTTATTGGGTAAGAAATACCAAAACATATGCTAAATTGGTATTACCGAAACATGGTATAGTTTCTCCTCCCCCTCCCCCTCCCCCTCTTCTAGTATCTACTATTTAATTAAAACAAAAAAAAAAAAAAAGTAAAAAAGTAGTGCCTTATCCTCTTTTATTTTCTTTTAAAACAACCAGGTTCAATTAATTTTTATAACTCCAGTCTACAACTACAAAGGTTAAGTCATTTTGTAGCTGTATTCTGATTATATAATATATTATAAATTCAGTTTAAAACACTAATATTACTATTTTTGTGTGCATTCTAACAAGTATTACTGTTTACTAAAAAAATTTGCAATTCATTTTTTATTTATTTTCTTAAATTAGTTAGAAATGAAAATTATTATATCTATAATGTTTTCATAACACTTTTATAATAAATCATAAATAGTAAGTTGTTTTTAGTTATTACTAATGTAGGGTCACGTTCCATGACGAACCGAAATTATAGTTGGGTCAGGACGTGAATGGGCCCATACAATATCATTTGTAGAGACTGGGATCGAAAGGCTAAGTCATGTTTACCCGGCGGTGGTTTTGTTAGGCTGTTCATACATGGCTCAGGTGTATTCACCTTCGGAATCCCTCCTTCTCCCCCTGGGACTCCCCTCTCTCTTTAGGTTACATATTTTTTCTTTTATACTAGCATGCGTTCAATTTCCTTCGTCCACGTGTAGGGTCGACCTTTCCAAGACTGATACTTGTCCCATCTGTCCCAGGCCTAAGTCGTGGGGAGTGGCTGATAAAGCCAAAGAACACGGCTCTGTTAGGTGCAAAGATCAGTCTGGGGAAAGACAGTAAGGTCAGCCTTTCCTAGATATTTCAGATTTTCCTTTTAAGATTGTCCCTATGCCGCTTTTGCCCCTTTTCCTGATGGAGCTTTGGACCAAACCGAGGGCTGCACCGTCCTCGGCTGTCTCTTTGGGCCCATGTGTGCTTTACACTAATGAGCTTGGACTAACATCTTCTTCGGATTGGGCCTTAAAGCTTCCCATGAACAAATGGGCCTAGCCCATATATTGTTGGGCCCCACAATAGCCCCTCAAAACCCTGCTGTCCGACCTCTTGGTTGGAAAGGGGGGTTTTGGTAACTCCGAGCCTTCATTACTGCTCATTTAATTCGACCCTTCCCTGGCGTTGGCAATTCTCCAAATACCTAGGAAACGCTCCGACCTACGAGATATCCTCCTTGATTTAGCCTCGATACGTTCTGTCCGTTTGGTTACCCGAAGTAGGTTTTTAATGTTTTCCCTTCACGAGACTTCTCAAATTCAATGGCTACTGATGACGTGGGGGAGCGGAACAGGCGTATTCTCGCTGGCAGATTTCCTTGAAGCTCTGAATACATTTAATGCCATCCTTTTCGTCCCTTATATAAAGAGGGTGGACATGAGTTGTTTCTTTCATAAGTGAATCCCTTAATCCCCCAGAAAACTGAAGTCCTCAGATTCCTCCCAGAATTTATATTTACCCTCTGATTATACCTCGACTCGTAATACGTTCCCCACAGTCATAGGTGATGAAGAAACCTTCTCCCCCCCCAAAAATACCTTGTTCTGGCTAAGCTCGAGATGGCTCGATCGGGGCAAGGATGGCGGAGACTCAAGATTTGTCTCGCCTATCTTTCAGCCAAAATCCGAAGTAGGAACTCGTCACGTCGCACCTTTGACGTGACCGAGCCGAGGACACACAACATCATCACCACCCGCTCTTTCATGAGCGTATCTAAGGTGGTATCGGTGTGCTAGGAGTCAAGACGGGGGCAGGGACTAAATGCCCCTGCTTCTTCCTCTCTTTGTTCACTGGTGCCGCCCTTTACTTTTCTTTCTTCTTCTTTTCACCACCAGCTCCCTCCTGGGACTTTTCCTTCTCTCTCTTTTGCTCCTTTCTCCTTCTTTTAATTTCTTCCCTCTTCTTCTCCTCCTTCTCTTGCTCATGTCCTCCATCTTCCTCATTCATCTCCTTCATCTTCTGCTCATGTCCTCCATCTTCTTCTTCCTCTGCACTCTTCGGTGACAAGAGCTTGCTGAAGTGCTTCCATGTGTTCCAATTCTTCTTCCTTCTCCTTTATCTTTTTCTAAAAAGGTTCTTCTCCTGATACGAGCAGTACTGAGGCAGAGATTGGAAAAGCTTTGAAGGCGAGTTTAAAAGGCAGCTGACTATTTACTTATCTGTATTGCAGAGGCTAGTGTTGCTTTGGCAGTTCATTTTTTGTATAGGCTTGTTTAAGCCCTTCTTTGTACGTTGTAACAATTTTCCATATTAATAAAAGTTGATATTCATTTATTTCGTATGTTATGTTTTATGCTTTTACAAGTTTATCAACGCTGCTCGGCACCGTGATATAGTATTTGAATCAATAATAACTAAGGCTAAAATGTTTGCTAATAAAAAGGTGTCATCACGACTTTAATAAAATTATTTAACACAGCAAAGCCGACCAGTGAGGAACGAAAACTCACCTTAAAATTAGCCAAGATGGGGACTAAGTGCTTGATACAGTGTAGGAAATAACTATCCGAGGACATTTCACTCGCCAAATGAACAGTTTCCTTAGGTTAATGAAAGTTGGGCCGTTTCTCCATCTTTTAATCACACTGGCTTTAACCTTTTACGGTATTTGAGCCGAGGACCTTCCCCATTCGAATAATCGGTTTCCCAAAAGGCCTGGGTCCGAGGACTTCGTAATGCCTGGGTTCTGTCTTAAACTTATACTTTTTTCTCATTACTTGGTTTCCCCATGGGCTTGAGTCCGAGGACCATGCAAACCCTAAGTTCTGCCCGAAACTTAGGTTTTCTCAGTACTTGGTTTCCCCATAGGCTTGAGTCCGAGGACCATGCAAACCCTAAGTTCTGCCCGAAACTTAGGCTTTCTCAGTACTTGGTTTCCCCATAGGCTTGGGTCCGAGGACCATACGAGGCCTAGGTTCTGTCCAAGACTCTTTGAGTTCGGTTTCTCCTTTTCCTCAGGTATTTCACGAGGTGCCGAGCAGGAAGTTGCCCTCGGCAACAGTTATTCCTCGGTGTGGGCCATTGCCCCTGGGTCCCCGTGCAGAACAGGCCTGAGCCACGAACTCACTTGACCCACAACTTAAAGGGTATTTATGTAGTTTTGATTACGTAGTACTTTTGATGTCCCAATATTCGAGGTGCACCTTCTAGAGACTCCTTTAATTCCCTGGTTGCAGGTGGCGTTGGAGATTGAGCCTACGCCATCTTGTCTGTAGCGTTCCTTGGGACGCTGCGTGAATTAAATGTCACCTCTTTATCTCTTTAAATAAATAGGAGAGAAAGTTACTTCATCCTCGCATCAATTCTTTAGTTTTCTCCCCAAATCACAGCTCCTATACTCAGTGCTGTCTTCCCTTAGCACAATATGTCTGAGGCGAGGGTTGGGAAGAAGGAAATCTCTCCGCCACGGAAGCGCCGTGCACTTATGAGACTAAAAATGGTGAGGTATGGGCACAGGAAGCATAAGTTTAAGAGAGTACTCCATTTCAATAGAGGGGAAAGGATGTCTCTCCCTCTTTTAGTCAAAATCCTAAGCAGGTTCTGTTCATACCAGAACTTTGGTGTGTCAGAAGAAAGATTCTCCGCCATCATCGCCTCTGCCTTGTGGCGGGCGAATATTTAGAGAAAGCCCCTTAACTTCCAACTCCCTGCACCTTTCCTTCAGCGGTGTCAGGCTCAAGTTGGGTCTCTTTTGCTGTTTGAGTTGTGGGCAAGTGAAAGCATTGAGGAAGAACAAGATCTTGGAGCTGTAGCCAACCTCTCCTCTGATCTACTTTCTCGGCTTTACTTTATTCTCTTGTATCTTCCTTTCTTTTTGGTTATGTAGTGAGCTTTGACACAAACTGATTCTAGCTTTTCATTGTACACTGTACTATTTCTTTGCTTTAGTAAACAATGGAGATTTCTTTACTTGTTTTGAATGTTGTTCCTTTGATAACACTACTTTGTGAGTGGGTATGCTCTATGTGTGTGTTCCTCCTCGGCGATATTTAAATCAAGGACTCTTGAAACACAATCCAACTAATTCTAATCTACCGACACTATCAGGCATAATAATAACTCATAGTAAGTTAAACTTAGGAAACTAACCGAGATGACGGTTGTACGTTCTGTAACAAGCGCAGGAATATTGTCTGAGGACGACAAATTCTAAATAATTCATCTGAGGGAGCGACCGAGCATTGCATGACTTCGGTTATGCTTTTGGGAAACACGTTACTCCACTCCATACTGGTCCCTTTGGCGTTGAGGATCCGAGGGCAAACTAGAAAATCCATGTAACACAGTTTTTCTTTATAAGTAGTTGGTTTCCCCAGAGGCTTGGGTCCGAGGACCGTACAAGGCCTTGGTTCTGTCCAAAACTTATATTCTCTTTATAAGTAGTTGGTTTCCCCAGAGGCTTGGGTCCGAGGACCGTACAAGGCATTGGTTCTGTCCAAAACTTGTATTCTCTTTTTAAGTAGTTGGTTTCCCCAGAGGCTTGGGTCCGAGGACCGTATAAGGCCTTGGTTCTGTCCAAAACTTGTATTCTCTTTTTAAGTAGTTGGTTTCCCCAGAGGCTTGGGTCCGAGGACCGTACAAAGCCTTGGTTCTGTCCAAAACTTGTATTCTCTTTTTAAGTAGTTGGTTTCCCCAGAGGCTTGGGTCCGAGGACCGTACAAGGCCTTGGTTCTGTCCAAAACTTGTATTCTCTTTTTAAGTAGTTGGTTTCCCCAGAGGCTTGGGTCCGAGGACCGTACAAGGCCTTGGTTCTGTCCAAAACTTGTATTCTCTTTTTAAGTAGTTGGTTTCCCCAGAGGCTTGGGTCCGAGGACCGTACAAGGCCTTGGTTTTGTCCAAAACTTGTATTCTCTTTTTAAGTAGTTGGTTTCCCCAGAGGCTTGGGTCTGAGGACCGTACAAGGCCTTGGTTCTGTCCAAAACTTATATTCTATTTTTAAGTAGTTGGTTTCCCCAGAGGCTTGGGTCCGAGGACCGTACAAGGCCTTGGTTCTGTCCAAAACTTGTATTCTTCTTTATTTGCTTATCTTCCGAAGGTTTAGCTCCTCGAATGAGGTGGGGGAAGCTGGCCTGATGTTTGAAGCCCCTAGACTTGCCCATGTCATTGACACCATGGAACGTAGCCCCTAGTGAGAGCTTATGTTGGAATAGCAACAATGTGTCGCCGGTGATAAAGGCACCCTCGTAGTCCCTTGTTCGACAGAAACTCAACTTCGCCGCCGCTCGAGCTAACGCGCAAGCCTCCCCACAGACGGCGCCAATTGTAGGGTCACGTTCCATGACGAACCGAAATTATAGTTGGGTCAGGACGTGAATGGGCCCATACAATATCATTTGTAGAGAGTGGGATCGAAAGGCTAAGTCATGTTTACCCGGCGGTGGTTTTGTTAGGCTGTTCATACATGGCTCAGGTGTATTCACCTTCGGAATCCCTCCCTCTCCCCCTGGGACTCCCCTCTCTCTTTAGGTTACATATTTTTTCTTTTATACTAGCATGCGTTCAATTTCCTTCGTCTACGTGTAGGGTCGACCTTTCCAAGACTGATACTTGTCCCATCTGTCCCAGGCCTAAGTCGTGGGGAGTGGCTGATAAAGCCAAAGAACACGGCTCTGTTAGGTGCAAAGATCAGTCTGGGGAAAGACAGTAAGATCAGCCTTTCCTAGATATTTCAGATTTTCCTTTTAAGATTGTCCCTATGCCGCTTTTGCCCCTTTTCCTGATGGAGCTTTGGACCAAACCGAGGGATGCACCGTCCTCGGCTGTCTCTTTGGGCCCATGTGTGCTTTACACTAATGAGCTTGGACTAACATCTTCTTCGGATTGGGCCTTAAAGCTTCCCATGAACAAATGGGCCTAGTCCATATATTGTTGGGCCCCACAACTAATAAGTAAGAAAATAATTTAAATAATAAATTTAAATTAAAACCAATAACAATTTATACCTAAAATTTATTATAAAAGTGTCATAGATTAATTAAAAATCTAGGCTAATATATCCTAGTTTGTTCCCTAGCTAGAACCTCAGAACATTTGCAGCAGTGTAGCTAAATAGTTATATTGTTATTTTAGGTACACCAAAACACAAAAAAGAGGTTGCAGTAATGGAGATATACTTAAAATTTTTTAGCTTTTTGCTACAATGTGTACTATAACTCAAAACTAAAATGAAAAATAATTTTTTATTATGTGTTCACACTTTTTTATTTTATTTTATTCTTTCCTTCATTCTCCTTTCTCCATCTCTCTCTCCTCATTGCCTCTCCATCTCTTCTTTCTTCCTCCACATACCCACATATCCTTCTTTCTTCCTTAGAGACCCATCACTGATCTGCACGAGTCCAGTCGCCGCCGACCCACGTTCGATCGCCGACCTGACCCATTTCGATCTCTCTTCTCTATTTTCGACGTTTCGATTTTGTGTTTCGGGTTGCGCTTGTGTTTCAACTTTGTGTTTCGGGTTGTGCTTGTGTTTTGGCTTTGTGTTTTAGGCTTGCTTGTGTTTCAGATTTGTGTTTCGAGCAGGGTTTTTGTTTCAGGCATGGGTTTCGGTTTTTGTTTCGGGCTGTGATTTTTTGCTTTTTTTTTTTCCTTCTTCATTGATTTTGATGGGCACGACGGGGTTGGGGTTGTGCAGTCATTTTTATGGGTTTAATGGTGGTTGTAGTTGTGTATTGGTGGTCGAATGAAATATTATTTTATTGTAGTGTTTATATTATTTTATTGTATTAAAAGTTAAAATAGCTCTACTGCTTGGTTTTGATGGGCACGACGGGGTTGGGGTTGTGCAGTGATTTTTATGGGTTTGATGGTGGTTGTAGTTGTGTGTTGGTGGTCGAATGAAATATTATTTTATTGTGTTAAAAGTTAAAATAGCTCAACTACTACTGTAGGACGTGAGAAGGTAAAATAAATAAAGTAACTTTTTGTATATCTAAAAAAACTAAAAATTTAACTCTACTGTTGATGCTCTATCACCTGCCAACCCACCTTGACATGCTTCTTTGAGCTTTTCAGAAAACGGGCTTATTTGAAAAAGAACTGTGTACTTTGAAAATTCCGAAATGGTCTTTTTGGTTTTCTGTACCACCAACTTTGTTGGTGAGAAAAGAGAGAAAAAAAAAAAAGTCGCCAGTGCAGTCGCCGACACAGAGGGTATAGAAAAAGAATGCAGTAGTGGCACAACACTAGTGGTCGAAAGGGCCCCAGTGGGTTGGTGAGAAATATTGATGTCCTAGACCACAAACTCTGGTTTGGTAAGATACTTTAAATTTGGTACGGTAGTTAGAAAAATAGTTTTTATTATTTAAATAATATAATATATATTTTCATAATATTTTTTTATCCACGTATATTTATACAATGTTTAACAAACATTACTAAAAAAATACTGCCAAATGGACCCTAGTTTTCAAAAAATGAGGTGAAAAAATGTGGTGTAAAAATGTGTTGTCAACGTCATATGAGTTACACTGTTTTCAAAATAATTATAACAATGCTACTCAAAATGGTAATTTGAAAACTAAAAATTGATAACACTTCCCAATGTATAAAACATTCTAAATTGAGAATTGCGATTAAAACACTTGGTTAAACTATCCTGCCAAACATTTTTTTTTATCCCACTAAAAAAACATTGATAATTTTATTTATTTATTTATCTATACTACTATTTAAGGAGCTTTCCTGTTTAGATTCCTTATTTTTTTAGTTCAAAAATACTCTTACACCCCTATGTTTAAGTAGAGACAAAACTAAAGGATAATTTGGTAAAATTAAGTCTTTTAACTCCCACTAAAACATTGCCAACAAAATATGACTACTTTTTTTTTGTGATAAACATGAGAAATTATAATGTTCACATGGTGAACAAATGACGTGGTCCATCATTCCACTAAAAGACTCACACCTATTTAAAATTGCTGAGTTAGAAACTTTTTTAAACAAAAACTGATTACTGACTTAATAATTTTAAACAAGTGTAAGTTTTTTAGTAGAATGGTGGACAAGTGACATGGTCCACCAGAGGACTGTATAATTTCTCGATAAATAGGACCACTCTCTTGGTTGGTTAAACGTATTCAAAATTTTTTTTAAATAAAATTTGCTTTCCTTACTCCATGATCTCACGTATGTTTGTTTGTTTTTGTTTTTAAATATCTTTTTATTTATTTTAAATTTAAAGGAAAAAAAAAAACACTCCTATTATTATTATTTTTTTTGGAAAGCAAAAAACACTCTTATTAAAAATTTATGGGTTATGCTAACGAGTGTCTTAAAAATCCAGTTAAAAAAAGTTTTGATATCACTTTTATGGGAAATGAAAAAAACTATCAAAATATTAATTGTTTTTTTTTCCTTTTTCCATAAAAATTTTCTTTAATTAGATTCTTAATCAGTACCCTAAAGGCACTCATTAGCTCCCAAAATCTATTACTATAACTTCCCATCCATATCCTTAAATTTAGCAAATTATCTATACTACTCTACTATTTAAGTTCCACGTACAATATTGCCTACAAAATAAAACCATTTCTCTGTTGGTTTTCAAAATTCAATCTATACTACAAATTTATTTTGTCATTTAAAAAAAAAAAAAAAATCTTTATCTCTAATTTCACGGCAATGCCCACGATGCCGTTTGCCATCGGAAACTGCCGTTAACCTTTGGCCACATGGGGCCGTTTTCTATCAACCACATCAGCGTTCAACGTCTCGACCTCTTCTCTGTTCAATCACTAATGAACTAAGGTACGCACACATTCAAGGACAACTATTAATATTTATGCTTTTCGCTCTTAATTGTACAAATTCCTTTGCTTTCTGATTGTTTATTTTTTAAATGGTGAATTGAGAGGCACTAAAAGTAAAAATCCTCTAAATCTACCTTCAACAGTGCTACTAATAACTTACTGTATTAACTTGCTGACAATTTTTATTTACTTTTATACTCTACTTTCTCATTAGAAGTTTAGGAAAGAAATAATTATGATTTTGTAACTTTACCCGAAAGTTCCTTGAGATGATTTGGTGGTTGCAATAAAAAAGGATCTAAATTCTAATTCTAATGTGGGAATATACGCATTGCTTCATATATCATATTTTGGTGTAGAATCTGATTTGCTTCTCTCTTTTTTTTTTCGTTTGTCCCCAGTGGTAGGTTTCTTTCATCCTAGCTATATTTACCATCTATTTATTATTTCTAAGCAGAAAACCTATCATACTTTCATTTCGTATGGTTTTTTAGTATTGAATCTAAAATTATCATCTCGGAGGAATAGTAGCATTGGGAAAGTTTGATGCCCTTCACATTGGTCATTGAGAACTTGCAATTCAAGCAGCAAAGTTTGGACCTCCATTTCTTTTTTCGGTTGTTGGAATGGCAGAGGTGCTAGGTTGGGAACCTAGGTATGGATGTTATATATCTTTATTATTCATTTATTTGAATTCTTCTTTCCCAATATTTATGGAGTCGTTATCAATCGCCTTTGTTCTGTGCTTATTAGGCTCCTCATTGCCAAGGTACAAAAAATTGGATTTGTATCATGACAGATGTAAAAATGGTTGAAGGATGACTATTTGCATAATTTTTTTTGCTTCTATATAGTTAATACAGAAAGCAAGGAGGATGAGAGAGAGAGAGAGAGGCTATGCAAAATCACAAGTATTTTATCATAGGTACGGTTAATGTGTGCCCTTAGGGCACACATTACGTTTTCTATTTTTAGAAACATTTTTTCGATAATTGAAAAAACTGTCATTACTTTTTCAATTCTCGAAATTTTTTTTTCCTGAAAATAGAAATTAATGTGTGCCCGGCACACATTAGTAAAACCCTTTTATCATTTTACGTGGTTTTATGCACGTGTTGGTAATTTTATCAATTGAGTTGAAACCCACCCACTTGCATGCAGAAAAGGGTTAAGATGTTATCTTACCTGAAGCTTGACAGGTTGGTGGCTACAACTTTACAAACTTTCGATTCGACACCGAATAGTTTAAGGGGCATTAATAGTACCAAAGTTAAGATAACAAATTTACTATCAATTTCATTTCAGGGGTTTTCAAGGTCTATGGCGTAGGTAACAGAACTATTAATTTTGTTTTTGCTTTATAGAGGAAGACCAAAAATAACAATAATTGAAGGAATGTATTAGTCAAGATGGAGTAAGAGTTGCTACTCACACTAAGTGAATTTCGATCATTATTCAAATTCTTCTTATATGTGTGTGTTACATTGGTATCTCAACATTTATAGCAGAAACATGCTTATAACAGAGTTATTTTTGGGTTTGATTTACTTAAAAGATATGTAACTATAAATCTCTCTTAGAAGAAGGATTTCAAATGGGTGTTTTGCATGTGGCTGAATGAGCAAGGATACAAGGAGGAAAGCTTTTTAAGACAAACTGCTCAAACTCAACAACAAAAATAAGATGGAATCCAAAATCTCGCCTTTTGTTTAGGGTACTTTCAGTATATAGATTTTTCTTTGACATTCATTCTTATTTCATGAAGTCCTTATGTCTCTCATTCTCTTTAGTGAATGATGTGAATGTGATGTACTTTTTGTAAAGATTGAATGCCGGTGTTTTCTTTTGGAATGTTTGGAATTATTATGTTATACATTGAAGTGATTTTGATTGAATTATCTCCCAATGTCGTTTTGAAGTATTTTTCAGATTCCACTTGCTTCTTCCCAACAATCCTTCTTCTTCTTCAATATCTCATAAATCTACCATATGTTATTTCTAGAAAGCCAAGCAATCTAATTTTATAGAGTAAGTGAATATATCCAATCTCATTCCATTAGATCACAACATAATCAATATTTTATTATTTTAAAGTTTAAACATTTTTTTTAATCTTAATCAATATATTAACTAGCCTCTGAGCATGCGCGTGAGCGCGTGCTCAGAGACTTTTCTATTTTTTTGGGAAAAAAAAGTTAATAATTTGTATCCATTATAATTTTAAATTACTATATTTTTCAATCATAAAAAAATCTAGGGGTGTGATGAGTATTATGCGTTTCATCACACCCCTAAATTTTTCTATAATTGAAAAATGTAGTAATCTCAAATTATAATGGATGCAAATTATTAACTTTTTTTCAAAAAAATAAAAGAGCCAGAAGCTAATTACAATTAACTAATCATAATCTGTCACGTATGATAGTCTTATAAAATAATGTCACTAAGTGCACGTTTGGATTGCACTGAAAAGGAAAGCAGATGCGCATTTATGTTTTTTGTATAAGTTCCGTGCACTGTTTATGAGACCCATCACGCAAGTACTTTTTTTAAGCAAAAACAACTTTAAAATTAAAGCCCTACGGTATTATTCACACGTTTAAAAATTATTTTATTATAACGTATTCGGTTTTCATTTTCAACCATAAACTATATATCTAAACAGACTGAGTCTATTATTGGACTTGGAAGTCAACACAACACTTACATACATACCTTCATTTGATCATTCTCATTCTCATAGATTTCTGTGTAAACTTATCTCTTCTCTCCGCTCAGATCAGCTTCTTCTGATTCAATGGCGCACGAAGGCATTCTCATGGGTATGGGTAACCCTCTCCTCGACATCTCAGTCGCTGTTGACGAACACTTCTTGCAAATGTATGTCACACCCACCAACCAATTTTAACAGCTTTACTTTTATCGCCTAGAAAAATTTGAATTTTTTTTACGTTTTTGCTTTGCTTTTCTTAATTTTGCAGTGTAAAACAGACAAACACTTATGTTTCGTGTCTGATCTTTGCATTTACTGCTTCTAATGTTAAAACTACTTTGACCTGTCTTTGTTTGGAGACTTTAGTCATTTTATTAGGCTTTTGTATTTAGCAAGTTCAGTTTTACATATTAGTTACTGTTTTTAGATTCCTTAATTTTTACTGAAGCTTGGACATAGGTTGAAATTGTTCAATGTAGCTGATGGAGTACACCTTCCTCTCATATAAATGTGGGTGTTATTCTAAGTGTACAGAATGATAGGCATTTGTTAAAAGTACTATTTTAAGAAAGTTTTGATACCACAATTGTGAAAAATATAAAAAAGTGTCAAAAAAAGTCGGTTGCTTTTTTCTTTTACCATAAAAAGTTTTTAAAAAGATTTCCGCTAACTTTTCCCTTAGTTTATTGCTCACATATTACATTTATCAGTTCCCATTTTGGTGGAGTTGGGAATTGCTGGAACAGCCCATAAATTACTAAATTAGTCACAGTTGTTTATAATGTTAATGGTTTTTCGGATAATTTCCTCGAATAACATGTATTGAAAAAGAGAGAACAGAAATACAGTTTCATTGTTTTGATTGGCTGGTCGTGTTTTCTGTAACAGGTATGACCTGAAGTCGAACAATGCAATTCTCGCAGAGGAAAAGCATGTACCAATGTAAGACATTTCTTTTTATGTCAAGATCATTGTAATGCTAATCTTTGTTTATGTTTTTGATGTGGTGGTTCTCAGTTTGAGTTATGTTCACTCTTGGGCCATGGAAAATGAGAATTGCTCGAATATTGAATTGGATGTGATTTCATTTGATTGAATTTTACTTTACTAGAGATCTAATTAATACTGTATAAGATGGGTACTACAATTGTTGAATATTTTAAAGATTCAGGCAGTGAGATTATAACCATCAATTTAGAAGATATAATAGGGGCGATGAAAAGACTTTATAAGATGGGCATTATTACTGTTGATCTGTAAAGATTTAGTCAGTGAGATTATAACCATCAATTTTGAAGGGGTGATATGAGTGGTGATAAATTAAAAAAATGTAGTATGTTAAAGTTGACATAGCTTAATCTCATCTTGATTTGTCTTACTTGAGTGCAATTTTCTATAGATAATTCACTTGAGTTACATAAGATCATCAATGGAATATAATCACAAGGTTGTTGTCTGTATGTGTGTGTGTGTGTAGTGACAGGACAAGTGTTAATATTTGTTCCATGAGCATTGCACAAGTGTTTATTTTGTTCCACGAGTATTTGTCCAGCAGTTTCAATTGCTATATCGAGGAGTGGAATAGAAGAACTATGGAAATCAGCTTATTAGAAGCATGTAAATAATGTTCTAAGTTAATCATGACTTGGGTAGCAAAAGCATACTACTTTGCGAGGACAGTACTTGAATGCAACTTCAAGTCTTCAACAGTTAATTAAAATGTCTGCAATGTCACAGAAAAACCTACCAGCACCCATGAGCTCTCCTTACTATCCTATGGTCCAATCCTTGGAGGGATTGGAGGAACCAAGGAAGGATGGAGAAGGGAGAAAGTGAAGGGAGAGGGCAAATCCTCTCATTTCGTAGAAGGGTTAAGGGAGGGGGAGGCTGAGGCTAAATGATGCAAGGAGTGCAACTGCAAAGTCTATTTTATTTTGATTTAGTTTTATATACTTTTAGAAGTCAATTGTATTTTAACTATTGGATAATGATTTTCCACAAAATGGTATTGGTGACAAAAGGCATAACTTGTACAAATCTTTCCTTTTTCCAAATTTTGAATTGGATTTTATTTTAGGTCTTATTAACTAATTAGGTTATTGATATTTTATTTAATTTCTTGGAGTTAAGGTTATTTTCATAATTCAATAATTAAGCTTTGATCCAAGTCAATTAGCGTTAAGATTTAGTCCTAGTAGTTTATATAAGTGTGCTCTTGTACTCCTATAGAGATAAGTTCATGATGAATTTAATTTTAGCTGGAATTTTTCCAGTGGCTTGGTTTGATTCCTACTATAGGTGCTAATTCATAGTTATAATTTCTATTCTTCTGATCTTGTTGATTTTTAATCTGCTTTGAGAATTTGTGCTGCATAAGTTCTCGTATCAAAGTTGTTCATTGTTCTAAATCACTAAACCCCTTTGGGTCCGCCAAAACCTACTTATAAAAAAAAGTGGGCAAGATTGAGGAGGGAGAGCACAAAAAAGTTGTGAAATTTCCTTTTTACCCTCACTTAAACAATTTAAATATGGAAATAATAGTATAACTAGCCTTTTCACACATGCTCAAAGATACCTTTTTATTATTTTTATATTTTTAAATTAAAGGTTTGTTTTATCTAAATATTATAATTATTGTTAACTCATTTCTCATTATATATTTATAGATGGGTTTTTTTTTTTTTTTGGTAAGTTACATACGCACCTAGTGATGAAATTTTAAAAGATAACCACCTCTCCACCATTCCTATTTTTTTCTATCACTTTGCTAAATTTAAAGATTTTTATTTTAACAATTTTTATTTGTAGTTTGAATTATGTCCTGTTGGTAATGAGACCACCAAATTCTACTCTCTTTATAATTGGGTTTATTTATTTTTAAATTTTAATTTTTATTGGTATGTTATGCATGCATCCAATGGGTGTTGAACCCACAAAATCATCCATAGCATGTATAAGGGGAAGCGTTGAGGTTGAGCTAGAGCTCATTGGCTTCTCTTTATAATAGCATAAATTAAATATCTATATTTTTCTTTCTCTCTCTGCTTTCCTTCCTGCTAGAAAACATGAGGGAGTGGTGGACTCTCCTGACCTCTTTATCCCTCATACTTTCCATCCCTCCTACGAAACAAAGGCATGTACACTTTGATTAAGGAATAGTATCTTACTAGCTTAGGTATTTGAGAAACTGCAATGTGACATAACTGTTATTGTCATATTTATGGAGCTTAAGAGTTTTTCCCATCTCTTTTCATCAAATGGGCACCAAAATGTACATGGTAACTTGCTAGGAATTTTTCAATATAAGCTTATGTTGGATACTGCTTGGATCCCCCTTCCCATCTGTATGAGAATTTTTCTGTAAACTATGCTTCTTTACTTTGCTCGACTATAGACCAATGTTAAATGTATGTCTCAGGTATGGAGAAATGGCTAACAATCCCAATGTGGAGTACACTGCTGGAGGTAATGGATTCATTGCTCAAATAATGAAATTCAAAAATTGTTTTTCTATTTGATTTCAGTGGATAATATTGATCAATGATGAGTTCAATTTGATTTTATTATCTGCAGGTGCTACTCAAAATTCAATCAGAGTTGCTCAGGTACATTATTACTTCCTTTTGAGGGGAGTGGAAGAATTCAGTAGTATTATCCCTTTGCTCAGTAAATGAGTTACCCTTTGCTTTTGCAGTGGATGCTTCAAATTCCTGGTGCAACGACTTATATTGGTTGCATTGGCAAGGACAAGTTTGGAGAGGAGATGAAGAAGAACTCAAAGCTTGCTGGTGTCAATGTAAGTTTCCTTTTCTTCTTCTTCTTTCACTTTTTTGATTTGCATAAATATATTCTTAAGCATTGGGCCATAGAGTAGTAATATTGCCAATGTTATCTAAAATACATATCAATCAGGTTCAATATTATGAGGATGAATCTACACCAACAGGAACTTGTGCTGTCTGTATTGTGGGTGATCAAAGGTTGGTTGCATCAAACTTGCTGTGAAATTTTGTCACACTTCCTGAGAAACTGTTGCTTATCATCTTCCTCTTATTGTTTAAACTAAGCAAATGTTCTCAAATTTGTGCCTGGCTGGATTAATAACACTTATTGTTGGCTGAATATGTAGGTCACTTGTTGCTAACTTGTCGGCGGCAAATTGCTACAAATCTGAGCATTTAAAAAGGCCAGAAAACTGGGCGTTGGGTACATTTTCTGCCTATGCATTCTTATTTTATATCTCCTTTGTCTAGGTAGTCATTCTTGTAAACCGACTTCCTTGTGAAATCTTGTTTGGATAGTTGAGAAGGCTAAGTACTATTACATCGCTGGCTTTTTCCTCACTGTATCCCCAGACTCCATACAGCTTGTTTCTGAACATGCAGCTGCATATGACAAGGTATAATGTGACATATTTGGAATCCTCTCTTATCAACTGGTTTAAGTAGCTTCTGCATGAGAAATCTCTAATATCTAATTTTTTTCTGCAGATCTTCATGATGAACCTTTCTGCTCCATATATCTGTGAGTTCTGCAAGGATGCACTGGAGAAATTTTTGCCGTAAGCATTTTTATCATCTTCTTTTGAGGTAATAAGTATATATACATATTGACATAGGACATGCCTTCTTCGGGGTTTAGGTATATGGACTTTCTTTTTGGAAATGAGACAGAAGCAAGAACCTTCTCAAAAGTTCAAGGCTGGGAGGTAATGGTTGCTTGGTATCAGATATTACCAGATTCACTGTTTTTGTTTTAAAGTTTAACATGCTTGGTCTGTTCTTGACCAGACTGAAAATGTAGAGGAAATAGCTCTAAGACTTTCCCGATGGCCTAAAGCATCAGGAACACATAAGAGGATAGTTGTAATTACTCAGGGTGCAGATCCCGTAGTTGTTGCCGAAGATGGAAAAGTGAAGAAGTTCCCTGTAATATTATTACCTAAAGACAAAATTGTTGATACAAATGGAGCAGGTATGTGTTGTCTTGTGCTGGTAAAAGTTTCAAATGTCAGAATAGACTAGCTTACTCTTCTACATGCAAATTATTGTCAAAAAGTTAAATCATCTAGAGCATTCAATGAAAAAGGTCATTATCACCATTTCTGTCTTTTCATTTCCTTACAAATTATACCCATCTATAAATATAGCATTGAATTGGCAAGACTGAAATAGCCATAAGCATCTGCCTAATTTATTACTTTCATTTCCTGTTTGGCAGATCAGAACAATTGAAAGCACCAATCTAAATTATTAATAATAATAATGTTACTACGGTTTTACCAATGAATTTTTTTTTTTTTTTTGGAGAAGAAATACGTTCGAATTTCATTAAAACAAAAGAAACTAGGGAGTTACATCAACATATACTAAGTAAGAGATGTTTGGTGGAACAGATTCCATCCACACCGAGAGTGGAGAAGACTTTCTTGCTCTCTTAGCTAAAGCATGAGTAGCTGTATTGCTTTGCCGCCTGACATGAGAGAAAGAACAGGTTTGGAAAAAACCCATTATAGACTTACAGTCTTTAACAATATGGCAAATACAAGAGCGGTCAGAAAAACCTTCTGTTAAGGCTTTAACAACTACCTCTAAGTCACCTTCAATAATTGCTCGATTTAAACCCAATTCTGCAGTGAAAATGATTGCCCTCCTTGCTGCCTACGCTTCAAGAATTTCCACACTTGATGGCATGGGAATTCTTTCAGCTAAGGAAGCCATAACCTGACCCATTTCATTCCTTACAACTACTCCAACTACTCCACTTCCTTACCAATGAATTTAGGGTACCTTTATCATACTGCTTTTTATACCCCACGAATAAGTTTGGTTTGCTCATTGACATTAAAATCATGATTGCGTAAGTACCTGATGGCCTTGATATAACTTAAAACACGAAGGCAGTAAAGTCATGTACCAGAAATGTTTGTCCAATACCACGCAAAGAAGAAATTGAACCTTTTTATAATTAATTAACTTGTTAACTTATGTTTTGTAGGGGATGCATTTGTTGGAGGATTTTTATCGCAGTTGGTTCAAGAGAAATCCATTGAAGACTGTGTGAGAGCTGGCTGTTATGCAGCAAATGTTATAATTCAGAGGCCTGGCTGCACATTCCCAGAGAAGCCTGATTTTAATTAAGTGGCTCCTTATTTCCCTGCAGTTCAGAGTGTTGTTTTGGTTGAGAATCATGTTGCTCTTTGTATTTTTAGAATACCTACATGCTAGAAAAGAATATATGTGGCCAACCTTGATTAGTCTATTGAGTATTCCTAGTTGATCCCAAAAATTTGGGACTAAGGCTTGTTATTTTTGTAGTATTAGAAGAACCGCATGCCAAAATATTATCAATAACTGAGGCATCTAGTATGGAATTTTGATTCACAGGAAAGGGGAAAACAGAAACTTATATACTTTACCTTGTGATGAGTCAAGTATGTCAATGTTCAATGGTTAATTTAATTGATCAATAAATGAAATTGCTTATCACAAAGTATAACAGGCAATAATATGTTTTTTGGTGGAATAACGGGCAAGAAATTAAATGTTCCTGTATTATTATTTTTATTTTATGGATTTGGCTTACATTCAGTACTTTTTAAATTGGAATCTCATTTTATTTTAATAAGAAATTGTCACATCACTTACTGACTAAATAAAATGTGAAGATTAAAACTTACTACCACTTGCCATTGTTATTTAAAATAAAAGGAGGTGTCTAGTTAAAAAAAAGTACTAGAGATAAGTCAAACCCTTATTTTATATTGAACCTAAATTTGTTGGCATCTTTATATTTCCATCAACAAAAGTCTCATGAATTCTTTGGATCAGTGGACTACTAACATTGTGGCTCTACTGATAATACAAAACGGCATGGTTTGCCATAGATTTTATTTATCTCTTGTTGCTGGGGTTTCCCTCTTCAACCCTCCCACTCCAAAGGGAAATCTAGGGTTAAATATCCCTCAAGTTGTGGTTATGTTGATAATACAAAATATAATCTCGATGCTGGGCTTTTCCATGCCAGGCCAGAGCATCTGCACACCTGTCCCTTTCTCGACACGGGTACTTAACTTGAGTGCTAGGTATCCTATTCATCAGCTCCCTGCAGAAATCAACAAGAGGATGCATTACTCTGCCCTAAATATCAGCAATATTAACCATCTCAAATAAGACTATTATGCCATGTTAAGCAAATAAGAAGTAAATATGTCTGGCAAGATTATCAGCCTAACCTTATAGAGCAAGGCCACCACCACTATCACCATCATTGCCACCACCATGATTACATAAAAAGGCTTTTGAAATCATTTTTAGAGTCTAACTAAACATGGTTAAAAACACAAGTCAAAAAAAGTTTTTCACTTGTGTTTTATACAAAACAAACGAAGTCCAATGGTGACTTCTAGATGTAAAGGCCTAACCCAAAAGAGATAGGAGAAAGGCCTTTCAACAGAGTACTGTGGAACTAATTGACCCAAGCACAAAACAATGGGATAGGCAAAAATTAAATTGAAGCATTTGACCCTCCAACCACGAACAAGATACTTAATAGTTAATACACTTGGGCAGTCCAGACACAGCCCTATGGTAGTGCAGGTTTGGTCACTGTATCGTTGGCCCTTGCGTGCGCACAACTTGGGGACCAGAAACATAGTCAGCTCACTTCCTGGCTCGTTGGGGCTTGGTTTGTAAATGGTCTGAGCCGGTCCCCATCTCAGCTTCTGCCCTTATATGTGAATAAGGCCCTTGCGAGAGATGGTCTTAACCCCAAACCTTAATGTATCTCTTTATTTATTTATTTGTGAAAAAAAAGCTTAGGTTATCTAATACTATATAAGCAGAAGCTCTTTCCTATAATTAAGGCAGTGCTGACGCATTAGAAAAACTGCCCACTTAAAAACCTACCACGTTCACACTTTTAAAAGTCGAAAGCCCGATCTTTACACCATTTTAAGCCCGATCGATGAAAAATAAATAAATATAAGAGCCAAAAATAGTTTGAAAATTAAGAGAGACTTAACTCACTGAGAGACAGTCCATACATTATATTAAAGAAGAAGAAGAAAAATATTTTCCCTTAGCACAATGATGTGGTACTAATTTCTTCTACCAGTGAGGTTTAGGTTCAGTATATGTAATGCATTGGACTCGTTAAGATGGTAACATGTGTTCAAAAATGGATACGTGTTATAATTTCAATGGATCCAGTACAACTAGATACTAAACCCAAACCTCACCCTTCTTCTATATTCTTTATAAATTTTACTATAAATTTTTTTTTTGAGTAACAATTTTACTATAAATTTAATTAATGAAATTCATGTAAAAATAAAACAAAGGAGGAGCATCATAACAGCCTATACTTAACTCTTGCACCTTTCGCCATCAAACACCTTCTACTTCAGCCTTTGTCAACATTTCCAAACGACTCTAACCGAAATTATATTTTAATAGATGTATAGTTTGAAATTGGGAGGGTGTTGATTTTAATTATATTTTTATTATACTTTCCTGAAAACACCTCTACTTATCTATAAATAAACGCTGTTAATTGGTTATTAGATAATTGAAAAGTCACAGTTTGATATCAATTTTCTCAATCCAATCAATATCTAAAAATCTCCTTTAAAATGGATTGAACCGACGGGTAGAGAGAAAATGGTTTGCAACCAAGCAAAATTCTCTCTCTCCCAAACATTCTGGGGCCCTGAAATTTAAAGACCCAAACTTTATAACACCAAGAAACAGAATCTCTATAGTACCACTTCCTTTCCAATAATTCAACGGTACTACTACTACTACTACCATTACAACCTCCTCCGCCATCACCACCCATCAATGTAGCGCGTCCCCCTCACGCGCCAACAACATCGCGTGAACCCCAACCAAACCTCATTGAAAACACAGACCACCACTCTCTCTCTCTCTCTCTCTCTCTCTCATTTTCCTCTCCTCCTAAGTCCAAACAAAATCAAAAGCAAAAGCAAAGAAAGCAGAGAAAACACTAAAAATCAAAACAAATTTAAAGAGATTTTATTATTTTTACAAAAAACACACCGACCGACATGAGCGATCATCATCATCAACATCTTCAGCAGCTTCGGCACGAGAATCTCCGAACGACGTCGCAGCTGTTCCGCGAAGCGACGTCGTTGTTCAGGTCGAACCTCGCCGCCTTCCTCATCCTCTCCCTCCTCCTCTTCTGCTTCCGCAGCACCGTCGAGGACGGGACGCGCCACGTCACCTCGTTCATCGACCGCGACCCTTCGCTCAAGGCCTTGCTCTCCCGCCTCGACCTCTCCGGCTCCCAAAACCCCCACGCGCCGCACGACTCCCACGACGCTCCCGACGCGCACCGCCACTCCTACCAGGACTCCCTCCCTCGCCACCTCCGCCGGCGGAGGCGGCCGTTCCTGCACCTCACTCGCGTCGGAACCCTAGACGATGACTTCTTCTCCGGCGACGACGACGACGATCGCACTCCTTTTGGCTCCAACCGCAAGGCTCCGATCAACGGTACTTTCCTCATTCTTAACCCTAAGGCGCTAGGGTTTTCGGATCGGGTAATCGACCACGGGATCAACATCAACGAGATCGTCCGCACCGGGATCACATTCAGAGCCGAGCGTTTGTCTCTTTCCGATAACGACGACGAAAACGATGAGCAGAAAGAGGAAGAGAACGAGACGATTGGACTGGAGAAAGAGAAAGAGAAAGAGAAAGTTAAAGAATTGGACAGAATCGTGGATTTCCAGTTCTTCCTCAGAGGAGTGGAGCTCAGCCGCCGCGACGCCGCGACGCTGTTCTTCCTTGTGAGTTTTCTCTCCGCCGCTTACGGTTGGGTGATTCTAGGGTTTCTCGTTACGTATTCGTTGGTATTAGGCATTGTTTTCATTACTACTTTGAATGATCTGTTAGGGAGGTATAGTTCATTTCTCGGTACAGTTTGGGAAGGTTCAAGAGTAGGGCTCAAGAGACTCTCAGGGTTTATCTTGATGAGATGGGCGGTGAGAGATGCACTGACTCAGATCCTAGGGTTATGGTATTTCGGTGAAATTGAAGACCAGTACTCGTTTTTTAAGCTCTTCGTGAGGTTGAAATTGATGCCATTTTCGATTTTGTCGCCATGGATTAGGGGTTATGAGAAGGAGATTTCGGGGTTTTTGTTCGCGTGGTTTCTGACCGATACTTTAGTGGCTTTTATATTTGCTGTGGATGCTTGGGTTGCCATTGTGGATTCGAGGAGGACTGGAAGGGAGATTATGAAGGAAGGTTGTTATTTGATATCAACCATGTTAAACCAGGCTATACAGATTAAGTGTTTCGAAGCTATATTTTGTGGCTCGTTTGTGCGGTGGGCTCTTTCTCGGGTTTGTGGAAAATTTTTGGCCATGGGGCTTCAATCCGTTGTGGAGGTTTATTTCATGGTGGCTTGGCTGGTATTTTACTTTGCTGTGAGGTGTAGGGATGCTAGTTTTCAGGGGAGGAGGTTTGGGAGAAGAGAATTGGAGGGGTTGATTGAGGGCCTAAGATGATAGTTGGTGGTAATCGGGTGTGAGACACTGAGACTTTCAGCTCTACGAGGCTTCAATGGTAACGCTAATATTATTATTAGCGGAAATCTTTTGGTGCTTTGTGTGTTCCTGTTTTGCAATACCTTTGATTAGCACTGCCGTAGTTCGGTCTTTGTCACCATCAGCAATGTTTGTACTTGTATGTACTTTTTATCACGAGGCAATATACTACTTGTGTATATTTGTGCACGAAAATGTTTCATTTGTATATCTTGTGGTGCTCATTGTTTTAATGCCTTGCAATTATGCAATGTTTCCCGCCAGTAATGGTGATGTAAGAACTTGCAAACGGTCATGATTTTTCTCATTGCAGGAATTACTTGTGCTGTTATACTACAGAGCCTTCATGTTTGTAGTCATTTTCCATTTATATCCTGCAAATGAGGATGCATAAAATAGAATAATAATAAGCAGAAAGAGGCTGGACTTCTGAATTGTTATTGTTTTCTGCTGGATTTTCTCTCTCTTTATTTTTGGTCAGATTCCATCACTTTGTTGTAGTTTTGCATGATATATGGGCTTCTCTGGATATATTTTTCTGTTTACTTAAAAAAGCCACCACCTTGGTTTTATGCTAATCTTTTGCCTGCGGTACACTAATTGAAAATGAGAAAAATTAGAGAGAAACTAGATAGGAATTGAGAGTAAGTACATCATTGTGCATTGTACCAGTTTTTTTTTTTCATACTTTTATGCAGCTTTAGATATGAAAGGCATGCTTTAAGAAGTTATTATATTTATCTTAGGATTGGTCAATCACAATTTTAGTAATTCTAGAAGATTGCATGAATTAATTCTTGGGATATTTGGAGTAGGGAAAATTTTTATTGTAAAAGACTTGAGATGTGGGAAAATTGTAAACTTTGAGTTCTAGCGGTTCCATTATGCTTTTCTCTTAGGATTTTTGGATATTGCAGAAAAGATATCTTGAAAGGTTTGCAGTGAATTCTATCAGAATTGAGCCATCAATAAAGTCACTAAAGCTACTTTTATAACTTTAGGATCAAGGAAGTCCAGTGTGGTGTGTGCTGATAAGTTTGTTGACTTGCCTCTATCAGATTGTTGCTAAGATTTTATTGTTTAGACTGAGGGAGGTCTTGTGGTATTCTATCTTGCCCTCCTAAGGTGTTGCTATTAAGGGTAGGGGAATTTTATATGTCTTACAAATAGCTAATGATTTCTGAAAGATTGTGAGAAATTCAATCAAGAAGCATGGTGCTCAATATTTAAACTAGAACAGATATATGATCTTATAAAAATTAGGATCGTGTTTTATCAAGAGAGTCTAGGTGCTAGGTGGGGATTATGACTAAAGCTTGTTTGTTTTTAACCACTTTTCCTGTTCTTATGAATAGTTTGGCAAATGGGTGGTTTAACACTATCACAGATATTCATCACAGGTACCCACTGTTCTCTTTCTTCATATAACCTTTGATGGTCTAAAGAGGAGAAAAAAAGATGGGGAGGGGGTGGGGGGATTCTGGGGGCTGAAGCCCCAATTTCATTATCCTTAAATGACTTCAAGTGTGTTTCTAAAAAACTGAAAGCTAAAGTTGAGTGCAGTAAATTTCACCATATATAATCAATGGAATATGCTTGACTCTTACTTTCCAAAAAAAAATTGAAGTAGAAGAAGAAGAAAACATACTTGGCTTGTCATAAAAACATGGCATGGGGTTGAGGTCAGTCTTATGTTCAAATTATCCTTATCCAATGAAGAAAATGAGCAGTATCAATGACACTGCAATTCCATGGCCATTTGAGAATGTGTTTACAGTGTTCAATCATGGTAGCAAGGATTGAAGTATGACATTGGCTTTCTGAGTTATGTGACTTATGACAGAATGAACGTAGGTTTCTAGAAAATTTATCTTTCCTTTTCCTGGGGAAATTTTAGTGATTGCCCATTACTCTACCTATGGTATGAGTGTGGGTATCAACCATCACCAATCCCCCCTTCCCTTCATTTCCCCTTCTTCCTGCCATTAGGATCACACAAAAGAATTGTGAATGAGAAGAAGCTGCAATTTCTGAATGGATTTTCTCAGCTCCATGCAGTCCCTTGGAGCATGGAGGGAGTGATCTTCTAGGTGGTTCTGGGCTGGAATCTATAGTCAGTTGATAGGCTTCAAGCTATCCTGGCTTTGTTGTTCCATACACTGTCCTTCCCAGTGAACTAAGCTCTATGCTGTCCCTTGTTATATTGAAGGAATTCTCTTTGGGGTCTTACATGGGGAAACCTTATTTCACACCTTGTTTTCAGGAAAGCATAGCTATTTTTGTTCTTAAGCTGTCTTTCTGGTAAAGCAAGCAAAAAATTTGCTTCTTATTTGACGTAATGTTGTGGAGGTTGGTTTCCTTCATGCCCTCTCTAACCTTTTCCTTTATTTATCAAAAAAAATTTGGTTTCCATCATCCTGTTGATCTGACAGGATATATGTTAGTGAGTAGATAACTGGCAAGGCAACCTCTCAGGAGATCTGTTTATTTCCCTACCCTTCCAATATCACATGATCAGGTCTAGAGTGAAGGAAGCATCTCTAATTTGCTGGGCAGCATGCTGAGAACCAGTTTATCTGCCAAGTGGGTTGCAGTTACAAAGCAGCTGTTTTATTTATTCAGTCAGTGTCTGATTAGTTGCTACTTCTTGGAGAGGATCATGCCAGATGAAGTGTTAAAAAACATTTTTTTTCCTTGGATCATGCACAAGTTAATTGGGATCCCTTAGGAGCTTCTTTCCTTTAAGGTGACATGCCACATTAATGAATACTAAGGGTAGCCCTGCACTTCAACTGGTTACAGTTTTTAAGATTTTCTTCTAGAAAAGTTGAGACCCTAAAGTCTTTGGACTAAATGGCATCTCCTCCACATCATAAAAAGGGTGAAGGGTGAGGGGTCATGGGGCCAAATCTGAATGGGCTTCTGAGTTATATTTACCTATCCAAGAAACTGAGATCGAAATGGAATTTAGTTTAGTCAGGATTTCCTTTCCCTTTAAAACCCATGGGTTATTGATGGAGAGCCTTGCGGGGTGTAGAAATTTGCATTGTCTTTAGCAATCAGTTTGCAGATATATCTCTTTTTTCTTTGTGGATGAAATTGATTTCTTAACTATGAGTGCTTGAGAAGCTGGGGAACCATTAATTTAAAAATTATATTACAGTTCATGGGCTTTGTCAACTGCATTGATTGGGTTTGGGTTGTGGCTGAAGACCTTTGGATATGTTTTTGTGGTAATCTTATTACACTGAAATCTTCTTCCTTTTCATCATAATGTTACTCAACTTTACTTCTCTGCATGCTCTTGCTAAATTACAAAAGGATGTTTGGAAATACTATATGTTTATCAAGTCAGCTTGTGATGACAGCTAATTGTTGATAGATAAATAAATTCATCACGTTTAGATAGCATTTCAGTGAGTCTACCAGGATGGCTTAAGTATTTTTCTAAAATAAGGTCAACTGAAGATTTCAATGTATGATGACTTTGTGCAATGGCTGTATGCAACTCAGTAATTGTTCTGAGCATATAGTTTGGATAATCCCAGGGATATTGATTGTTATAGGAAGAATGAGATAGTTTCTGTATGTCTTTTTTGTTCACTGTGCACACATGCGCACATGTACATCCACATTAGACACGTGTAAGAATCTACAGCACATAACTACCAGCCAACCAGCTAATTTAGTGGTAGTTTTAGTTGGTGTTACTAGTCGTAATAAAAAAAGTTGATGTTACTAGTTACCTAGTTGATACTAGCAAAATCATTCCTGTATTATTTTTCTTTTGGAAAATTTTCTTATCTTGTATTGTAGCTTCTCTACTCACTACTGGAAACTAATTTAAATTTGATGGTTTTTCTTCTTCACAAGCTTACAAGATATCCGACCTTTTCTACCTCTGATTCAGTTCTTTGATATGCACATGGAACTAAAAGTAACTGTTTTGATTGCATCTTGGCTGTCTCATTTGACATTGGGTTTCTTTGCTGCTAACTTAATTGTTTAGTTATCATCTTTGGAAATTCTGCTTGGGATTATGCTTACAAAAAAAAAAAAAAAAAAAAAATCTGCTTGGGATTACACGGGAAAACGTTTTGATTAAATGAGCGTTTGGGGAGTGCTTATTCTTGCGTTTTCAATTCCACGTTTTGCCTTTTTTTTTTTTTTTTTCCTGCACGTGAACAGTAACCTCACATGGGTTTACTCATATACTGTTCATGTACCGTTCACGCATTAAAAATATTAAAAATAGGTCCCATAATACAATTCACACATTTAAAAATTATTTTGCTACAGTACTTTCAGTTTTCAGTTTTCACTTTCAGCAACAATAAGCTCAATCCAAACGGACCCTAAATGGGTAAATTGCAATCATGGGAATAGGCAAGGGGTTTTGAGGACATCACCCTTGTGTAAATTTTCACTTGAAATCTGTAAAATATAGAGGAGGGATTGATAGGCTGCACACAGCGTGGAGTACATGAGTATAATTTGTTTTATTGCTTTACTGTGTCTCTTTCTGGTTGTGTCATGGATTCTTTAATTAGTGCTACAGATTTCATTCTTCGTTGATCAAATGTCTTCTTTGGGTTAGCCAATTTGCAAAACTAAAGCATTTTTTTGATAGGTAAAATCTGAAGCTTTTGGTAGAAGAAAACTAAACTTCACTTCTCTCATTCACTTGTAAAGGAGCAAAAGTGAATTTCATGGTGTCTATGACTTGCTAAATCATCAGCCATTTTATTATAAGCTTCCCCATGTAGAGGAAACTCCAAAGCTTTTCTGCTTAAATCATTACCTGCTTGGCCAGATTTTCTTCTGAGCATTTTTCTTTCCTAGAATATAAGAATTAGTTGCAAATGTCTTTTGACCTGTGCATGATGTAACTTGAAGTCTCTTAGCCTACAATGGTAGATTTCTTAACTTGTGGTTGGAACTGTCTTCTTCCAAGATGTCCAACTCCAAGCATGTATTCTCTTTTGCACCATATCTTGTCCTGTACATGATTTCACAGAATTAGATGTGGGTGAATAACTTGAATTTGAGGGGACAGGCTAGTGATACTGGACAAAATTTTATGGTTTAGGGTGAAAAAACCTCTGTTGTTACCTTGAAAATTTGTTCTTGCCCATGATTTCCAGCAAGCGACTTCAGTGTCGGTAGCTTGCTATGGACCTTTAAAGTAGTTACATTATAGTAACATGTTTTTCGAAACTCATGCTAGACTAGTTTGTTGCATTGCAGCCCACTCTTCTTTTCCATCAATCCTAAACTTCAGTTCCAAAATGTTCTTTGACATGGAACTGAAACTTTTGGAACTATTCATGACTTTCACTGTTTTAAAATGTTGTCATGTCAGTGAGTGGGGCTTGATCTGCAGAGGACCAGCTGCGAGACTTCAGCTCTGGTCTCGTTTACTAACTATTGAAAAGAAAGAAAAAGACACATTTACTATGTCTAACAACGGGTATTATCTTGCTCCCAGTTACATTTTACATTAAGAATTCCCATGCAGAATTAAATTTAAAATTCTTAAAACTAAATTATATCACTAACGCAAAATAAAGGATTACATTAGTGAGCTGGAGGATATTTATGTTACAATTCTACATGGTATACAACATTATAATGGCTACATATCAGCATTGTCATTAGAACATCAGCCTCATGAATTAGTCAAATTGCTCTCAAGTTCCCTGTTGATGAATTCTTAAAGTCGAAGAGAAATCCTTCGATTGTCTGGAGAGCTAGCGCAGCGAATGACATTGAGGAAAAGGTTTTCATCGCAAGGAATGCAGAGTTTTGAGTCAGTAATGAAATCATATTCATCTTGAGCCTGATCCAGCAATGCCCTGAAGAGTGGGTGATTGAGTAAGGTGATTTTGATTACAAACCTCTTATAGTTCTCACCCACATACACTACTGAGTGACCCTTTGGGACATCTTTTGGAATTGAATGCTCTTCATGTGTTGAACGCCACAAAGCCCATTGACAGCAGTACTCACAGGCAGCACAAGGCCCAACTCTACTCCTCCCCATCTTTCTCCACTTGTTCATGCATGCCCTCAAAAGCTTCCCCTTCATAATCTTCATTTCTATTCTCATAGAGTGAGGGAGACCGAGAGAGAGAATGTGGGGGAGATAAAACGAAAATGAAGGTATATATAAGTGTGGAAATGAAAAAAGTTAAAAAAAAAAAAAAAAACTATTATATTTTAGAGCATTAAATGATTTGATGAGCTATATATGAGCAATGATATTATTTTTCAAAGCGCGTGCAATAAATAATGATAGGTGCTGCTTTTATTTTTGTGTTGTACCATTCAGTCCTTTATAGTATCACACTTTGATACGAAACTGTACGAACATGCATAACATGATTAGTTACTAGTTACTACTATAAAGTAGTATATAAATGTACATCTTTCTAGCAAGTTCTATGGTCTCTCTCTATCTTAAGTTAAGAAAGTATGGTTCTTGATCATTAATGATGATATTTCGAAGTTCACGAAGTTAAAGACCCCACAAGTTGGCGGGGATGGAAAAGATAAGATATGAATCAATGAGGGATGGGTTACTCTTCTTCGGCATAGTGCGATCCCACTTTCCTGATACGGAGTTATAGATATTGTAAAATATAGACCATAATATCACTTTCTTCAGATTCAGATGAAGATTGGTTTTAAGTTCAGAACCATGTATATGTTCCACTGTCATGCATATGTAACTGCCATGTTCAAGTCGGTACTGTGTGAGTGAGACTATTGTGGGGGTTTTATTTATATTGAACTAATAATATAAAATAGGATTCCAATCTGTTTCATGATTGTCTTTTGTCATCGAGGCTTAGGCCAAACAAAGTTTTACTACAATCGACAAATATTACATATTGTTAATATCTGCTAGAAAATGCGATTAAAGTTGCATTGGGATGATAGGATTTGAAGTGAGAATCATTATGAGCCAACATGTCAATTAATTATATAAATGATGTTTGCAACTAGCTCAGCTAGAGATCACATTTGGACCATTTTGGTGAATGATGCCGTGTGAGCTAAGCCATTACCTTTTTCCTTTTTAATTTGCCATTGTATCCATAGAAATAAGCAGCTTTATTTGGCTTTTGCATTCTTCTTATTCCAATGGTTTACGCTGTAAGCCACTTATGTTGACTTAATCTTTACTTTGTACAAAGTATAAGCTATGTCCTGTATCCGTACACAACAGTGTCCTTTACGCAAAGTCTAAACTGGTTATTACCGTTTTCCTGCAAATGAATTGGGGATAAATATTGCGTATCTCTGTGTTCTGACCATGTTTGCATGATGCAGGAGATGGGTTTGGCAGAGGTAGAGGGATGGAAGAAAGAATCTTGAATTGCAAATAGAATGGAAGCCACATATATTCTTTATTCTTAGAAGAGGACCCTCGATAGTTGGGACGTTCAAATTATGTCCCTTTGCCTCCAAATGGAGATATTTGGGGTTTATTTTTAGAAATCAAGAAATCAACTTTTGTAGATCTCTCTTTAGTTCCTAGTACATGGATATCTATGTCACATACAAAAAGGAATATAACCCTTTACCATAAATGGAGGTATCTTAAGTAATAGGTGTTATAAGTTAATCTTGTATGGGATGTCATACAACATTATTATTATTATTATTATTTTATTTTTTTTGAAAACATTATTATTATTATTATTTTATTTTTTTTGAACTCAACGATAGAGGATGTCATACAACATTTTTTTTTTTTGAGAATGAAAATGAATGAGAATGATGTCATACAACATTTAAATGAGTGATAACTCACTTTTTCTCTTATTTACATTTTTGCTATAAGGGTGTTTATTGTCCACAACTCTTCTAGCACTTGCCTATTTCCTTCTGTGTGTGTAATCCTTGCATCCTACATACATCAAGTAATTATAAGGATGATCCCTTGGAGAGTGCCCCCAAGTTATTGACTAGAGTTTTCAAACTTAAATTCTCATAAATCTCATGAGGCCTTTGAAGTTGCTAGGCCAACTTTTGGAGTTACTATCTCATTTATTTAACTAAGCATTTATTGCCACTTAATATGTAGTTAGAGCATTACCATTGGGGTAGTCAAGAAATTTATTTGGTACTCCGAGAGTAATGCTCCCCCTCTCACATGAGGGGTGGGTTTCATATGAGAGGGGAGAGCATTACTACCGGAGTACCCAATAACTTTTGGGGGTAATCAAGCTAAAATTTGATCAACAAACTATTAAAAAAAAAATACTTGCAATTGCAAGCTATAGTGCATAGCTAACACTAAAGTTTCATAAAATGAATTTTGTTTGGAAAAATTATATTTTTCCATGCCTTGAACTATCACATTAATTACACTTAACCCATTGAATTATCAAATGCATGATTGAACCCCTAATTTCAAATTAAAGTATGTTAAAGTTAACCTCCAGCCATTTGTTTTGTTGTTAACTCTTATTGAATTTAGTATTAAAAGACCAATTATCTATTTTTATTCTCCATTCTATATTAAGAAGAAAAAAATTAGACATATTGGTAAAACATAAAGTAGAACACAAAAAGTGAGATAAATGATTTATATTTGCTTATGAATAACTCACTTGTGAGAACTCTTTTCACCAAGCAAGATTTCTTGCTGAACTTCTTTCCACAACTACCTCATTTCTTACATCCTTATACTTGTTAGAGTTGCTATATTTTGCGCAACTTCTACCTTATAAGTTTGTATAAATTTGCAAGGTGTATAACGTTTGGTTAAGCTTGTTGTATCTTAGGAATGGCATGCCATTATCCTTTCCTCATCAATAATCTTACTAAGAGGGTACAAATTGTCTCAAGAGAATGACTTGATATGTGCTTCAATCTCTATCACTCGCCACGTTATATAATTACTTTATACCATTATTTGGAAGTATCATTTTTCATATTCTCCAACAATAGTTATGTATGCAACATCACTCTCACATGTACATAGGTCTACAATATATGCATGAATAACTCATACATATGAAAGGCTTATGCTTTCTATGTAAGATATTTTTAAATACAATAAGAACCTTATATCTGGTTTTCCATTCTTTTCAATTGTCTTGAAATGAGTGAGTTAATATGAGTACAAAATTGTGAGGTCTTGGCTCAAATGTAAAGGGGCTGTTGAGGTTGGAAAGAGACATTAATTGAAAACGATAAAGTCCAAACTCACTATTGTCGAAAGTCTCTTTCAGTGTGTAAATACAAGAATAGTTTGTGAGATTGAGAAAGTGTAGCGTGGAGGATATACTTGTGTGAGGTTCCTCTTTTTTGCTGGTGGGTTCATTGCTGAGTTTATATTTGCTCAGACATGATTGAAAGCCAGCGCATGGATTCATCCCCTGAAGACAGTTTGTGCTGTACTCAGTTGTTTGAAGGAGAAAGAGTTCCTCATCAGGACACATCATTTATCTTGACTGAACAGTTTTGCAGACAAGGAGAGGGACTGAGAAGAGAAACAGTTGATATTTTTATGTCATTATTTTTTGGGTTTTTTAAACATATAAATGCTTTCTATCTTGTAAAAAACATCTTAGGAAATTATAGGATTTAGCTAAATACAGTAATACACCTTCATTATTGTGAGCACAAAATTTATTATGATGACCAAGGGCTCATTTGGTACGTGTATTTAAATAACAGTTTTCATATTTTTGGAAAATACGTTTAGGTGAAAAAGTATGTGAAAATACGTGTAATGTTGTTTGAAAATTGAAAACATGTGTTTAAAATTATATACCGAACAACCCCCGAGAATTTGGAGTTAGGGTCAACATTAGTTCATTCAAAACATTACATTGACTGTAAAGCACTTAAATAATTAACATTTCTACTGACACTCCCTGATTATCATCAGATCATGCAATAGTTCAATTTTAGAATCAATGCTATCATCTGTATAAAAAAATGGGTACCTAGGTTGGTATTTAAGATAATGTTTTGAAGGGACTCAATATTTTCCTTGGTTTATTTGAGTTTTAGTAACGTATGCTCTTAAGACATATGTTAATAAACCATTTTAAAGAATTTTTTTATAGGAAAGTGAAAAATTGATTAATTTTTTGATAATTTTTTCAATTTTCTAGAAAAAATTTCATAAAATGATGATTAATGTGTGCCCTAATTAAGGGCATACATTAACCGGATCTTTATCAAAAAAAAAAAAAACCATACCTTAGTTTATTTAGGTTATTATTTGATTCTCAAAAAAATATAAAAGTTTATTATTTTATTGAATAGAAGTACAGTTATTGACTTATATATTAAAATTTAAATGAAATTAAGATGAGGCAAAAGGAGAAGCTTATTTAGCTAGTTATCGGGTAAGTTCAAGTTCACGAGGGTGTGTGCTTGAGACTCATTTGAAGTAAATAACAAATCTAAAAAATATATATATATATATATATATATATATATATATATATATTTTTTTTTAAAGACAACTACCAACCCGCACCATTGAGAGTGGTGGTTTAATGGTCATTGGATTTAATCTCAAGTGGTTTGAGGTAGAGGTCTCAAGAATTCTACAATGGAAACCGCTTGGAAAAAACCTCATGCCTCTAGTCAATGTCCGCTAGTGCTTTTATGAGGCTGGGATAACAACTGACCCACTAGTATCTATTTGTAGTCTCAAACCCAATGAGTAAGATGCTATTAAAGGAACGTCATGTAGGAAAGCTACTATGGTGGCTTCTTGCTACCCTTTTTTTAATTATATATATATATATATAAATAAAGATTCTCAAAAAATATTAAAACCAATGAAAAATTGGTTGAAGAAGAATTAAATTGAAAACATATTAAAATGGAAGGAATGAAATGAAAAAAAAAATATATTAAAAGAATAAATTCAAAACATGTTAAAATTGGAGGATATAATTTGTAAATTAACTTAAAATGGATTATACTTGAGGTTGAAGTAACTTAAATAAATCCGATACATTCCTACTACTAGTTTATAATTATTAAAACTCTTTGATCCCATAAGACACCTCAATAACCTTATAAACCAATAGCGCGGAAGATTAAACTGAGACATTTAGGTTTACATCATGTTCCAAACCAATAAGTCTATCACCCAGATACTTTCTTGAGGTTCCGATCATTAACATCTAACATCATTTTTACGTGTACCAATTATAATAGATAAGTCACCCCAAATCCAATCATTGTTAAAAAAAAAAAAAAAAAACGAACTGACAATAGTAGATAATTGTTCAAGGAGGAGGGGAGCCACAAGTATGTGATAGGGTGAGGGTGGTGGGAGCACATGAAGTTGGGCCACACACAAAAGAAGAGAAGGGAGAATGGAGGAAGGAGAGAGGAGGGCTCACTCACAGAGACAGTGTTAAACGAGACAGTTGGTGACACCTCAAAGCACTCAATAGTCAATATCGTATTGTGTCTCAGCAGACAACAGGCCATTTTGCATTACAATGATTTGATAAGACTCACTCAGCTTCCTTGCACGTGCATTCCTCAGCTCTTATTAGCTGTCACTCCCAATCTCTGCCACATTTTTTTATATATATATATAAATATTTCCCCCAACCACCCCAACCCATAACCTCTTATTAACTCCTCCCCATGCTTCCATTGGGGAAGCACTGGTTAATAATGTTAAATTGTTACCTCCCTCTGTTTTTGTTTTTTTGGTAAGAATCAATCAAAGTTTACTTGTCAAACAATACATTGGGCTTGGGATGGAAAATACTTTTTTTTTTTTTTGGGGGTCTGCAACTAGAATTTGCTTTGGCTTAAGATGTTGTTGAGAGTGGTTGATAGGGTGTTTATGTGTTTTGACCATTCTTTAGGATGAAAATGAATGGCAGGGAAAGAATGGACTCACATCCTTTCTTGTTTAGATAGAGAAGGTATCTCATATCTTTGATATATCATATATGTAATATATCAATGACAAATGTAAAGTCCATATGTTATGAGAGAGATATTACGGATAAATAAGATAATTATTGGTTTGAATGGATTTTAGAGGAATAGATTATAAAAAAATATTTAATCAAAAGTGGATGAAAATTCTAAATTATTGTTATCGGATATATTACATATAAAAGATGATGATATAAATAGAATTATATATTTCTTTTATTTATAAACTGCAATAAGTACTAAGAGAAAGAGCTCACAAATCTTTTTCATTCCATCCATTCCTTTCTAATTTATTTATTCTTTCCATTCCTTTACAGCCTGTTTAGATGGAGAAAAACCACTCCCTCTCATTTCGGAGGTGCTTTTAAAGAAATGAATGGTTTCATTCCATTTCCTCGCAAGCATTCATCCTGAAATTGAGAAGAACCTATATAATATCTATAGAAATTGATAGAGGAATGGAATACATTGCATGGGTTATACAGAATAGAATGGAAAGCAACGAGATATATAGATATATTTTGAAGTGTATTTGGTAGTTTGCAGAAGAAAAAGAAAGCAAATGAAATAAATGTATACTTTTACCACCATGCTTAGCATATTTTATTTGTGTTTTAAAGAAATTTATGTAATATATAAAAGTTAAAGTGTAGTATTTATTAATGTTGTTATACTCCTGTTGAGCCATATCAGCATATCATTTTGGTCCATTTTGGTTTTCTTCAATCCATTCAGTCCATTTCAATTGTAAAATCTATTAGTATATAATTAAATGAGTTAATTTAATTATTTTGTCCAAATCTATTAGTACATGAATTCATTTAAGCTTCTTTTAAGTAATACTAATCAAACAATAAGATCCTTTAAATAATGCATAATGTTTTCATTCAAAATTTTAATAGTAAAAAGAACATTTAAACGATAATGTTTACTGTGGGGCCCGGCCCAAAAATGATGGGCCATTCCAAACTCAGGCCCGTCCGAGGAGCGTCCTGTCCAAAGAGAAGCCTCAGATAACGCGCTATTCAACCCCAAAAGCGCCAAGGAAACCTGTCCGAGGAGTAACTCCTCCTCGGACATCACGAAGCCCAGACGAGGAACTTGCCCCAGCCATTTCAGCTCACCTTCCCAACATATAAAATGAATTAAATCCAAAATATCTCACGGAAGGCTACCACCACATTAATTGCGCCCCAACCACCCTCTTGGCCGCATTAATGAGGAAAAAACTCCTGAACAGTACCGCCTTGGCCTCTGCAACTCACAAAGGGTCTGATGAGGGCGTCTGATGGGACAGGTGCTCAAGTGGATGCTTGGATGATTAACAGGTGTAAGGTTGAGATGAAAAGGAGAGAAATATATAATGTAGTGGAGTCCCTCAAAGAGAGGGGACGGGAGAACTGTATCAGGAACAAAAAAAGAAATAAAATCAGACTTGAGAAAGATCCATTCTGGTGTTTTCTACTTTCTTTTTGCAAACCATAATGTCCATGTATTAGACCGAACAAGCTCACTGAGGCCAAGTTCTTTGACCCATCCTCTACAAATAATTATTGTGGGTTGCGCTTTGGGCCAGGGCCTAATCAACATAAGTTGGGTCAGGAAAATCGTGTAACCACAATTGGCGCCGTCTGTGGGAAGAGCTAGGGCATCAGCTAGTGCAATGGTCGAGCATGGAAGAACTAGATCCACACCAGGAAGATCCTCACCAAGCTACCTCCCAACGGACATGACCCGCCGAGTCCCAGAGGCAAAATAACCCAACCAACCCAAGCGGCAGGGGGAATCGTGAGGGGAGTGTGCATACCACCCGGACGAGTCAGAGTCACACTGAGATAGGAAGCCACGTGTCTCAGAGGCGAAATAGTCACCAGGCCATGCAGCGAGAGATAGATGACCTAAAAAGGAAGCTACGACGTGTACAGCGAAGACGATCTCCCTCTGACTCAGGCGAGTCTTCTAATGCGGAGGACATGAGTTACAGACGAAGGTCAAGGACCCCCCCAAGCGAGACTTTTTCTTACGTAAAGGAACCACGCCCAGTACGGAAGTATGAGAGCCCATCCAGCAAAGGTTCGGGGAGCGACGCCATGAAGAAGGCGTTGGATCAGGTCTCAAGGTCACCCTTCACGAGTAAAATCGAAGGGGCTAAGCTGCCAAGACACTTCAACCAACCGGTATTCGTCATCTATACCGGCAGAACAGACCCGGTAGAGCACGTGAGTCAGTTCAACCAGAAAATGGCGATCTATTCGCAAAACGAAGCCCTAATGTGCAAGATCTTCCCATCCAGCTTGGGATCGATGGCAATGAGGTGGTTCAACAGCCTGAGGACAAACTCCGTAGGCTCCTACAAGCAGCTCACTCAAGCTTTTTGCTCCCGTTTTATTACAAACACCAGAGTCCCTCGACCGCTCAGTTCGCTACTGTCCTTGTCCATGCACGAAGGGGAAACTCTGAAAGCATACTCGGATAGGTATTGGGAGGTGTATAACGATTTAGACGACGACCATGATAATGTTGCTATCAGCACGTTCAAAAGCGGCCTCCCTACCTGGCATGGCTTGAGGAAATCCCTCACCGGAAAACCAGTTACTGACGTCCAACAGTTAATGGATAGGATCGACAAGTACAAAAGGGTAGAGGAGGATCAGCTGCAAGGGAAGGGGAAGGAGAAGGTTATCCCCCTTAAAGCAAATGATTTCAAGACGGAACGTCACAATCCTGGTCAGCCGAGGAGAGATTTTCCGCGACAGGCTGGGCAGAGCAGCCCGCAAACAGTGAATGCCATATTCAGAGAACCGGTACAACAAGTACTGGAGAAAGTAAGGGATGAACCCTATTTCAGATGGCCGGGAAAGATGGCTGGAAACCCTGCCAATCGTAATCAGAACTTGTATTGCCAATATCATCAGGACCACGGGCATACTACTGAGGATTGCAGGAATTTGTGGAATCACCTGGATCAATTGGTCCGAGAAGGAAAGCTACGTCACCTGCTGCACCCATCGAGCGGCCATCCCGGCCAAGCGACACAAGAACCTCGAAGGGACGTGTCTTTAAGACCCCCCACCGGGACGATACATGTCATCCTTGCTGCACCAGGAAGAACTGGGCCACCCATCCCCAGGGTATTAGCCGTGGACCGCCTTCCCTCCGAGGGCAGGCAAAGGGAGCCCAAAAGGATAAAAAAGGGAAGCTCTTTGATACTGGGAATCTCGGATGAGGATAAGAGAGGAACAATTCAACCTCATGATGACGCCTTGGTGGTCACCTTGCGGATTGGGGGTTTCGATGTGAAAAGGGTATTAGTAGACTCTGGAAGTGCGGTGGAGATAATGTACCCCGACCTATACAAGGGGCTGAATTTGAAGCCGGAAGATTTGACAGCTTATGACTCCCCCCTCCTCAGCTTCGAGGGGAAGCTCGTTACACTAAAAGGGCAAATCCGACTGTCCGTACAGACTGGGGCGGAGGTGGTGGAGGTGAATTTCATCGTGGTCGACGCTTATTCACCCTACACCGCGATAGTTGCAAGGCCATGGATCCACAGCCTAGAGGCCGTGACCTCCACACTTCACCAGAAAGTGAAATACCCATCCAGAGGACGAGTGGAAGAGATCCGAGGAGATCAGGCCGTGGCCAGGAAGTGTGTGGTTGCCGCCATTTTACATCGGCCCTTGGTCGAGACCTCGGCCCCAAAGAGCTTATAGCAACCAGCCTTCTCGGCAGAGCAAGACGAGGGGCTGGCCGAGGAGATAAGGTGTGAAGGTTTGGATAAGGTTGCTGTCAGCAACGACCCGGAGAAGTTCTTTCAGGTTGGCTCTGAATTGCCCTCTCAGGAAAAGGAGGAACTGGTCAGATTTCTCAGAGAAAATGTCGATGTATTTGCTTGGGACGCCTACGATGCCCCTGGAGTTGATCCCAACCTCATCTGCCACCACCTGAACGTCAACCCCTCTTCCACTCCGAGGAAGCAACCACCCTGGCGCCCTTCAAAAGAACACGCTAGTGCCGTAAGAGACGAGGTGGCCAAGTTGAAAAGAGCAGGGGCTATCAAAGAGGTCTTTTATCCTGAATGGTTGGCGAATACAGTGGTGGTAAGGAAGAAGACGGGGAAGTGGAGGGTCTGCGTGGACTTCACGGACCTGAACAAGGCGTGCCCCAAGAACCCATTCCCTCTACCCAAAATCGATCGGTTGGTGGATGCAACCGTGGGCCACCCTCGAATGAGCTTCCTGGACGCCTTCCAGGGCTATCATCAGATACCCCTTGCACTAGAGGACCAAGAGAAAACGGCTTTCATGACGCCCATCGGAAATTACCATTATAAGGTGATGCCATTCGGGCTAAAGAACGCGGGCTCAACCTATCAAAGGATGATGACTCGGATGTTCGAGCCACAACTGGGCAAGATCATTGAGGTGTATATAGACGATATGGTTGTGAAGAGTAAAAGGGTGTCCGAGCACGTGCAGGACCTTGGAACAGTCTTCGCTATCTTAAGGGAGCACCGGTTGCGGCTGAATGCCTCCAAATGTTCATTCGGGGTCGGGTCTGGGAAATTCCTAGGGTACATGGTCACCCATAGAGGAATAGAAGTAAGTCCTGACCAAATCAAAGCCATTAAAAGTCTACAGACTCCTCGGAACCCGAAGGAGGTGCAGAAGCTCACTGGCATGATTGCGGCATTAAGCCGGTTCATATCACGATCGGCAGATCGATGTCGGCCTTTTTACCTCCTGATAAACAAGTGGAAAGAGTTTAAATGGTCGGAGGATTGCGTTCAGGCTTTCCAGCAGCTTAAGGACTACCTGTCCCGACCACCCATCATGTCCAGTCCGGAGGCAGACGAGGTGCTGTTTGCCTACATCGCCGTAGCTCCCCACGCCGTAAGCCTGGGGTGCAGCGACCGGTGTACTATGTGAGCAAATCACTACATGAGGCCGAGGTGCGATACCTACCTTTAGAAAAGGCAATTCTGGCAATAGTGCATGCAACCCGGAAGCTTCCTCATTACTTTCAGGCGCATACGGTCATTGTTCTGACCCAGCTTCCACTTCGAGCCGTGCTTCGAAGTGCTGACTACACAGGAAGGATCGCCATGTGGAGTGCTCTTCTGGGGGCTTTTGATATTAAATATATGCCCAGACTCTCCGTCAAAGGGCAGGTCCTCGCAGACTTGGTAGCAGAGTTTGCTGAGCCTTCTATAGAAATGATGACCGAGAAGAAGGACCTGGGTGGAAAACTGATTGGTGCAATTTCGGCCGGGGAGACCGTGCATTGGAAGGTCTACGTGGATGGCGCGGCCAACCAGAGAGGATCAGGAGTTAGGATAGTTTTAATATCGCCGGACGGCGCTGTCATTGAAAAATCATTAAGACTCGGATTCTCGGCTACGAACAATGAAGCCGAATACGAAGCCTTACTTCAAGGAATGGTAATGGTTCAAAGATTGGGTGGAAGAGTAATAGAAGCCTTCTCGGACTCCAGATTAGTGGTCGGACAAGTGATGGGAGAGCTAGAAGCTCGGGATACCAGGATGCAAGAGTATCTGGCACAAGTCAAACGGCTACAGACGAGTTTTGAATTTTTCAGTCTGACGCACATCTCCAGGAGCGTAAACACTCATGCAGACTCGCTGGCCACTCTTGCCACCTCTTCGGCACGTAATTTGCCACGAATGATCCTAGTCGAAGATCTAGTCAAGGCCAGTCCCATCAACGGAAACCCGACCCAAGTCCATCAGATTAGACAGAGCCCCAGTTGGATGGACCCCATAAGGAATTTCCTCCAAGACGATGTCCTTCCGGAAGAAAAACTAGAAGCCGAGAAGATACGTAGAAATGCCCCTCGTTTTTGGCTATCAGAGGACCGCAAACTTTATCGGCGCTCCTACTCTGGACCGTACTTACTCTGCGTACATCCAGAAGAGTCCGAGTCTCTTCTTGAGGAATTGCATGAGGGAGTATGTGGAAGTCACACCGGAGGAAGATCGCTGGCGTACAGGGCACTCATCCAAGGATACTGGTGGCCGAACATGCAGAGACAGGCCCAGGAATACGCTAAGAAGTGTGATCAGTGCCAAAGATTTGCCCCGAATATCCACCAACCCGGAGGGTTTCTCAACCCACTCTCCAGTCCATGGCCGTTCGCGCAATGGGGTCTTGATATTGTCGGGCCTTTCCCCAAGGCTGCGGGGAACAAGCGATACCTAATAGTTGGAACCGATTACTTCACTAAATGGGTGGAGGCTGAACCGTTGGCCAACATCAGGGACGTGGACGCTCAGAAATTCGTCTGGAAGAACATTATCACCCGCTTCGGAACTTCGAGAATACTCATTTCCGACAATGGTCTTCAGTTTGACAGCAAGAATTTTAGGGAGTATTGCCGTGAGTTTGGGATCATTAATCGATATTCCACCCCCGCATACCCCCAAGGAAATGGGCAAGTCGAGGCCGTAAACAAGGTCATAGTGAACGGATTGAAGAAAAGACTGGATGAGTCAAAGGGGAGATGGGTAGAAGAACTACCGCACGTCTTATGGACCTATCGGACAACGCCGCGGCGTTCAACTGGAGAAACCCCCTTCTCAATGACTTACGGGGCTGAGGCTGTGCTTCCGATCGAGAACAATTTCCCTACGTTGAGGTCTAGCTCGTTTACCCCAAGCGATAACGATGAGTTGCTAGGAAGAAGTCTAGACCTAGCAGAGGAAAGAAGGGAAAAAGCCACGATTCACATGGCCTATTATCACCAGAAGCTCAGACAGGGGTATGATGCTAACGTCAAATTGCGGCCTCTGGGTCCAGGTGATCTCGTGATGAGGAAGATTCTTGGCGGCGCAAAGAACCCCTCTTGGGGCAAGTTGGGACCCAATTGGGAGGGACCATACCGTGTCACATCCGTGGCCGGAATAGGCGCCTACTACCTAGAAGATTTGGATGAAAAAACTGTACCTCGACCATGGAATGTAAATAACCTCAGGAGGTATTATTATTAATAAGAATGGCTTAGCATACATTTTCTTTTATGATTATTTGCCGCTTGCCAGTCTACATTTCAATTATTTATAAGTTTTAAACAGAACCTAAATCCAGCATGGCTCCTCGGACCACAGACTTTGGGGAAATTAATACTTAAGCCAATTATTTATAAGTTTTAAACAGAACCTAAGTCCTGCATGACTCCTCGGACCACAGACTTAGGGGAAATTAATACTTAAGCCAATTATTTATAAGTTTTAAACAGAACCTAAGTCCTGCATGGCTCCTCGAACCACAGACTTTTGGGGAAATTATTACTCATGACAGTTCATAGTTTTAAACAGAACCTAAGTCCTGCATGGCTCCTCGGACCACAGGCTTTGGGGAAATTATTACTCATGACAATTCATAGTTTTAAGCAGAACCTAAGTCCTGCATGGCTCCTCGGACCACCGACTTTTGGGGAAATTATTACTTGTGATAGATTGGGAGATTATTACTTAAAGAAAATCATTTTTATGCGTGTGCGCAGTTTAGTACCATCGCAATCATCAAACACGCAGCGCCAAAAACCCATTTCTGTTTTGACTAATAACCTGTGTCTACCTTGTTGCAAATGTTCGAAATAAAAAAGAGCAATACTAGCGCACATCCGTAGTAAGCAAAACGAACATTTTATATTAATATTCCGAGTACATCAGAAAGAGAGGTCTTTACAAAAAAGGGAAAAATAGGATAACTCTCATTTAAAAGAAAAATGAAGTAAAATAAAAAATAAAAACTATTTACAGAGATTGAAAGCCTAAAAGGCTAGGCTTGAGCAGGAGGATCTTCTTTCTGCTCGGGCTGAGGAGGAGGAACCTCGATGGTAGAGTCTGCGGCAGGATCCTTCGCCATATCAGGCACAAGGACGACATCAGGCACCGCCAGGTCCTGCTCTGAAACCACTTGGGCGTCTTCAGGATTCGCACGGATCTCCCGAGGATAGAAGATGCTCTCGGGCAATCTTAGTGCCGAATCCGCAGGAACTCCTGCAGCGTCGAGAGCATGAGCCCATGAAATGTCGCAGTACTCCCTGCATACCTCAGGGATCTCCTCAGACAGCCTGGCCTCAGTCTCTTCGGCCCCGAGCTGGCGAGCAGCATTCTTCTCAGCCTCTGTGGCCTCTCGGATCAGCTGGGCCTCCTCCCTTGCCAGCCTCAGTTCATCCTCCACCTTTTGCAGGGCAGTCCTGAGATCCTGCACTACCTGCCTCTCGGTGGCGAGGTCAAGCTGCGTTGTGTACGGCTCTTTGCGCTGATCCTCCGCCTGAGTCTCGGCACTCTTTAAACCAGCCTCTGCACTTTTGCGCCGGTTCTCCGACACCTTGAACTCATCCGTGAGTTTAAGGTGCTCGTGCTTGAGGGACCCCAAGGCTTTCTCCATCTCCGTCCGAGCCTGGGTCTCAGCCTCAACCCGACTACGGCTATCGCGGCAAAACTCATCAGCCACAAACACCTGCTGAGTAATCTGCGAACGAAACAAGGTTGCTTTGAAAGAGAAATCTAACGGGGATAAATAAATTGATAAAACAGTAAAAGGATTACTTACCAACGCAAGATCCCTTTTTAGGGATAGGAAGAGCTCGTGCTGAGAGAACCGCCTATAAGCCTCCATGTCCCGAGGAAGGAGTAGGGGTTGCTCCAAGGCGTCAGCCACGTACCCTGCTCGGCCTCGGTTGTACTCTCGGACCGAAGCATTGGAAAGGATGGCCACCCCATCCAGTTCCAACTTGGGGTTCCATGCACGAGGAGCAGCGCGCACCTCCGCAACGTTCTCCTCGTCCCGGCTCTCCGAGGAGTTACCCCTTCTGCTCCTTGGCGCCCGCGTAGTCTTTTGCTGCTTGGTCGGCTGGGCAGCCACCTCACTTTCCTCAGGAGTGTCAACCGGCCTCTTCTTCTTCAGGTCCGGATTAACCTTAAGACCAGGGTCCGAGACGCCCTGGGGGACCACAGGGGGAAGGGATTTGACCTTCGATGGACTTGGTCCCTTCGAGGGCTGAACCTTTGATGACTGACCTTTCCCGCGGGAGGACATCAGCTCCTTCAGAGTCTTTCCCTTTCCTGCCATGGGCTCTACCTCTTCGTCTGAAGTATCGTTCGAGCAGATAACGATTGAGGGAACACCAACTGCAGAATGTTGGTCCTGCTCTACTTCGGGATTAGAAAATTCCACCAAGGGGTTCTGCTGATTTTCCTCCTCGAAGTAAAACTTATCTATCTCTTCTTCAAGGGAAAGACGAGATGATTCAGCCTCTTCTTCAACCAAAACAGTAGCACCAGGCTCGTTTACCGGAGGTAGCTGCTCTGCCAAATAGGGATCTCTGACACCTGGCAACACAACTGGTGGCAAATCGTGGTCAGCTAGGAATCCGTCCAGGGATACGTCAATTCTAGCTAGCCTCGGACTGCCAGCCCTTATAGCGTGACCGACCGCCTGAAAAGCGCTGCTCAGAGGTTGGTAACCCAGAACCAAATGGGCCGCGCGCAACTGTCCGTCATAGGCGACGTAAATCTCCGACCTGAGAAGATAGTTCAGCGCTGGCACGTTCACAAGGCTAATCCGAGGAGCAACGTGACTTTTGTCTGCAAACAAACCAAGAAAAGTGAGGTTAAACCATGAAGTTTTTCAATTACAAAGAAAGCAAGAAAAATAACCCTTCAACACTAAATCCTTTCCCCAAAAAGGATCAATCCTAAGAGCGTCGCACCTGGGTTTCCTGCCCGAGTCGGACAATGAATACCGTCGGACCACTCCCCAGAAGCAATGAGGAAGTCATTCTTCACGGTCTTATTGGAAACCGGAAGACAAGAGATCAACCTAACGTCCTCATTCCGGGACTTAAGATAATACCCATCATCCCCGAGGCGGTGACATTCGTACAGATAAGCCACATCGTGCCAAGTAAGGCCTAGATTCATCCGCTCGTTTAAGACATCTACACAGCCTAGTATCTTGAACATATTCGGGGCACACTGATACGGCGTCAACCTATGGTTGAACAGGTAGTCCCTTGTGATCCTACGCATGGGAAGTGTCATCCCTCCCTCTATGAAAGCAATCATGGGGATAACGACTTCTCCCAACATCCTATCTGTCAATACTCCTTCCAGAGGACAGTACCGCAGCCCAACCCCAGGGGGAATGTGATATTTAGCCCTAAAGGCCTCCATGGCGGCTGGAGTTTTAACTAATTTTTCGAATCTACCCATCTGAACTGAAAGGGGGAAATGAAAGTAAAGACTGAAAAGAAAAGTAGAGTCCGAGGAGGGAATTGAAACGGAGAGAAAAGCGAAATGCACTGGTACCTTCACAAAACGCTCAAGGGGACGCTTGGAAATCTCTCTTGGACGAAACGCTTCACAAAAACGGCTACAGCGGCGTAACGGACGCAAGTGTTCGTGTATCTCTAGGGTTCGGTGGAGTTCTCTGGAATCCTTGGAGGTTGGTGGAATGCAGATGAAAGAAGGAATTGAACCCCTCTGACGTCTTATATAGCCGGGAGGAGAGAGAAAAGATCATCCCTAACTAAAAATACGGAAAAAAAAAAACGATGGCCGTTCGATCCACGCCAAGCCGTTGGATGAAGGGAACATAACGCCTCCAGAAGTTAATGGCCACGCCTCGTAAATTGTAGCGCGTCAAAAGTAACGGCCCGCACACGCGCCCCACGATCTCCTTATTTCCCTCCACTCACAAACATCAAAACCCCGCTTTTCCCCTCGGAGGGAGGTAAAAACCGGAGTTTTGAGGGGCTATTGTGGGGCCCGGCCCAAAAATGATGGGCCATTCCAAACTCAGGCCCGTCCGAGGAGCGTCCTGTCCAAAGAGAAGCCTCAGATAACGTGCTATTCAACCCCAAAAGCGCCAAGGAAACCTGTCCGAGGAGTAACTCCTCCTCGGACATCACGAAGCCCAGACGAGGAACTTGCCCCAGCCATTTCAGCTCACCTTCCCAACATATAAAATGAATTAAATCCAAAATATCTCACGGAAGGCTACCACCACATTAATTGCGCCCCAACCACCCTTTTGGCCGCATTAATGAGGAAAAGACTCCTGAACAGTACCGCCTTGGCCTCTGCAACTCACAAAGGGTCTGATGAGGGCATCTGATGGGACAGGTGCTCAAGTGGATGCTTGGATGATTAACAGGTGTAAGGTTGAGATGAAAAGGAGAGAAATATATAATGTAGTGGAGTCCCTCAAAGAGAGGGGACGGGAGAACTGTATCAGGAACAAAAAAAGAAATAAAATCAGACTTGAGAAAGATCCATTCTGGTGTTTTCTACTTTCTTTTTGCAAACCATAATGTCCATGTATTAGACCGAACAAGCTCACTGAGGCCAAGTTCTTTGACCCATCCTCTACAAATAATTATTGTGGGTTGCGCTTTGGGCCAGGGTCTAATCAACATAAGTTGGGCCAGGAAAATCGTGTAACCACATTTACTAACTAAAAAATTTACAAAATGAAGTTAGTACAAGTTATATTGTGTATAAGTTTTACAAATCTTTAGAATATATAAAAGCTAAAGCATAGTATTTACTTTTGCTACACTATTTCGAGCCCCATTAGCATAGAATTTCAGTCTACTTTGGTTTAATTCGGTCCATTTCTATTCCATTTGCCCCATTTCGATCCAATTGATCCAGTTTGGTCTAGTTTAGTCCATTTTAGACTAACTGGGCCTTAAATTGATTCGTTTTGTAGTTTTCTTTTTTAGTTTTGGGCTCAAAATTTCATTTTTTCCTTTAATTTTTGGGTTGAAAAGTATAAAATTTATCCTATTTTGACAAAACTCTTTAGTTTTGAGCTAAAAAATACAAATAAAATAGGCACTAGAAATTAGAGATATGGTCCCTAAAAAAGTAATGAAAATGATAAATATTCAAAAGATTACCTTAAAAATTCAAGTTTAAATAATATAGCCATTATACTTATATTTGGAAGGGAAAAAAAATACTACAATTCTAAATTTATATAATAATTTAAACTCAATGTAACCTGTTACATGTGTTCCTTGGAATGGAGGTGTACAATTTTTTTTTAATTCTATAAAAATAGAAAATAATTTTAACTAACATCTTCTTCATTTATATAAAATAATATTATAATTATGTAATTAAATTTTTTTTGATTAAATTACGTTTTCCATATATTTATCATTGTATTGTTGTTGAATTAAAAATACATTATATGTTCAATTATAAAAACTTATACAAATAGAAAATACTTTTAAATAACACAAGCACTATTTAACCTACAAATTTTACGTTATATTCTTATAAAATGATTATATTAAAATTTTTCCTCGTATCGTGTGAGTCTGCAATAGTAATAGTAAAAATGCAAGTCTATATGTACAAAAGTTTAACATTTCCTAATGTTGCAGATTATTAATGGTAGGTAAAAAAAATTAATGTTAGTGGTGGGTTCAAAAAAGAATCAATAAAAACTTTGTCAATCTAACTGTTATGAAATTTTTTGTGTATGTAGCTTTACGTATAACAAAAATGTAATTTCTCCAAAATTTATGAGAGAAATAGATCCTTTCACCCACCTTTTAGGAGGAAAGTATATATATATAAGAATAGAATAGAATGAAATGGGTTTCATGCTTTCCCACAAAACTCCCAAACAAATGAATATTTGAAATATTCTTTAAAAATTCATTTTAGTCCCTTTTATATATATATATATATATATATATATATATATTTTTTTTTTTTTCTCTCAAACAAATTGTGGATTTTAGTTTAATTAACTGGTAAAACCACTTACATCAAATAGGGGACTTAGGTTGGGTTCAAATCCTGCTTACAAAAAAAAAATGTAGTATTTTTGCTTGATAAAGAGTAATTGTCATGGAGAAGACACCATAAATTTAAATTCTACTGAATCATTTAAAAAAAAAAAATTGCTAATGAAATGAAGATGAAATACTTTTATATCCCTATTTTGAGAAATGACACATAAAAGGTAAATGGTGAAATAAAAAATGGTATATTTTATTTTGTTTTCATTTATTCTTTTATAAACTCTTTACCACTAAAAAAGAAAAAGAAAAAGAAAAAAAGATATTAGTTTGTTTGTTTTTTTTTTTAATTTTTTTTTATCCAAGTATAATCTACCAATTCTATTTATTTTATGGTAACTCCCACAGATAATTTTATTTTGTAAATCCCTAAATATAGAGTAATAGACAGTTTGAGACCCTGAAAATCAGAGCTGATAGTGGGTTAGGAACTTAGGATAAAATAAAGTACTGGCAATGCACATTGAACCAATGAATTTCAAACCTGAACTCTTGGATTAATGTAGATTCTAGAAAGTACTCATCAGTATCACCACACACCATTCACTTTGGGGTGAAACTTCTATTATAATGGTGCAGGCACAAAGGTAGAGCCTAATGCTAATGTTTTTTTTTTTTTTTTTTTCATGTATATAATATGTTGAATGGATGGTATCTTAGATTTTCGGGGATTTTGGCACCTTGTAAAATAACAAGTCTCAATTTCTCTGTCTTTGTGATAGTGGGCCTACCACAGTATGTAACTCCCAACTCCTAATTATTCTTGCAAACCAAAGCTAGTTTCTTGGTTCAATACTTTCTCTACATCTATAACAATTAAATAACACATAGTCTCCTATAAAATAAAATAAAATAAAATAACACAGAGTCATCAAATTTTTTGAAATGAAGTGGAAAAATACATAATGTTCCTTTCAAAAGTTCCTCACTGATGCGAGGATATATAGGACAAGGATGGATGTTGCATACCCTCGACATGGAACCAAGAAGAGACCAACAAGGGTCATGGCCCTCTTGGAATTTTGAAAATTTTAAAACACTATATATTAAGAGGCAATGTTAGAATTTTATCTTACTTTTTGGGGAAAAAAAATAAATTCATACTTGATTCACCAAAATTAAAATATAGCCTCAATTAACCTAATAAGTAAAGTGGTCACTTAGCCTATATTTGTGGCGGGTGTCCCTTTCCAAAATAAAACAAAAACACAAATACCTTAATTTTACTAACAAAACGAAAACAAATCCATTTTATATACATGATCTATATATTATAACTACGTATTTTATATAACACTTTGTATTTGCGTATACTCTTTTAGTTTTTACTGCAACTATGGAACAAACATTTTCAAACATGAATATTATCAAAACTAGGTTCTGCAACAAAATGGACATGGATGTTCGAGTAAATTATTTTTTAATTTTGTATATTAAAAGAGATTTTTTTTAAAAAAAAATTGGTTATCGGGGTTTAGCTAAAAAAAGTCATATTTCATTTTGATACATCATAAATGATTGAGTTAAGATGTATTATGAACCAATAATTTAAAAAAAGTATTATGAAACAATTATTCTGTATACATTTTTTTAATATTGAATAGATACTAATTTTATCAATACTAAATTTTAATATATTTCTTATTTTTGAATGATTAAATTTTATTGTTCATGTTTAATTTGTCCAGGCTCAAGGATAAGTCTTGATTCTGTCCTTGCCTACCTTACTCCGTCTTGTTTTGCCCCTTCTTTCTCATCTCTCTTAATCTTATTAGCATCAATGCCACCTCATTAATAATGGTTAAATGACTCCATCTCATCCCATCTTGACCTATATTTCACTTCCACCTCACATGAGTTTTCTCTGTCTTGAAGAGGGGACAGAACACCCATATTCCGATCTCATCACATCCTCACATAAATTTTCTCTGTCTTGAAGATGAGACAAAACGCCCATATTCCGATCTCATCACATTCTCACATAAATTTTATCTGTCTTGAAGAGGAGACAAAATGCCCATATTCCAATCTCATCACATCCTCACTCATCACATCCTCACATAAATTTTCTCTATCTTGAAGAGGAGACAAAACGCCCATATTCCGATCTCATCATATCCTCACATAAATTTTATCTGTCTTGAAGAGGAGACAAAATGCCCATATTCCAATCCTCACATAAATTTTATCTGTCTTGAAGAGGAGACAAAATGCCCATATTCCAATCTCATCACATCCTCACATAAATTTTCTCTGTCTTGAAGAGGAGACAAAACGCCCATATTTCGATCTCATCATATCCTCACATAAATTTTCTCTATCTTGAAGAGGAGACAAAATGCCCATATTCCAATCTCATCACATCCTCACTCATCACATCCTCACATAAATTTTCTCTGTCTTGAAGAGGAGACAAAACGCCCATATTTCGATCTCATCATATCCTCACATAAATTTTCTCTATTTTGAAGAGGGGACAGAACGCCCATATTCCGTTCTCGCCATATCCTATCTCCATCCCTAAAAACAATAAAAGTAACACATCGTTAGGTAAAAGAACTCTTTCCCATGACATCATTTTTTTCAACAAGCAAGTGGAAAGAAAAAAGAGACAAGATCCACAACCCTCACCACAGTTCTTTGACTGAAATAGCAGGTTGTAGTTGAACTTCTTGGAAACAAAGCAAAGTGAATCAGACCAGATGCTACTATAAAATATTGTAAAAAACTCATTGTCAACAATACGAAGTATTACAGGTTAATTTGCACATTATAATTAATCTAACTAATAAATCTCTTAAGACTTATTAGACACATGAAGAATTGAAGAGAATTACATCTAGGGTCAAGAGTCTTATAGCTTAACTTGTTGATATTTTATGGTAATTCCAAGGCATTTAGATTCAAATTTCCCTCCGTGTTATAACTATTGAATTATTTAAAAAAAAAAAAAAAAAAAAAAAAAAAAAACAAACAAACAAACAAACAAACTGGGTGGTGCCATTTTAACATTAAAATTCATTATCTTCACATCAGTCTCTCTTACATAATAGAATCTATCATGGACCCATTATATTAGCAATAATTATCACTCATAGGACCCCTATCCCTATTCTATACTCTACAGTGAGTCTCCCATATAGAAGAGAAAGGGAAGAGAAAAAACAGAGGTGGATGGTTTTTTTTTTGGGGGGTGTTACTGTTGGGAAGCAAAATGTGGTTCTAGAGCAAATCAGAGTGCTCACCTTACCTCAGACTCAGTACCTCTTTTTTCTAAAGGGAAAAATATGCAATGTTGGTTCTCACGTATCTTTCCATTAATGGCCAAGGCAACTATTTGGGGGCACTTCTAACTAATACCACTCTATTATTACTTCTAAACTCCAATTACAAGCATTTTAGCAGGTTTATGGTTTTCAATTACCTTCATACAATTTAATTTCTATTCCCACTCTCCAATTTAAGCATGGACAGACAGTTTTGATAAGGTTGCAAATCCAAGAGCCCCTCTACCTAATATTAATATCTTCTACAGGTAATTAGCTAGCAAAATCTATTTTTATGCTTTGATGCATACCAAAAGCAACCAAATAGGAAACTCATTATGCTTGATTGACTTTGCATATACTGATATTTCCACTGAAAAGGTGGATTTTCCCTGTTGAGGCTGCTACTGCGAATCCGCTATTAAACAAATCATATTAGTCCCAATGTCTTGTCTCATTTTCGGTGGAGAGCCCATAATTTAATTTTAAATACTATGTGTCACTAAATGACATTGGCATTATTTCCTATATAAATAGTGTCAACTAGCTATAGCTAGATTGTGTATATACAAAACACCACAAAAAATGAAGCTTGTAGTGTTGTTCTTGGTTATAATGGTCGTGAGCTCTTCTTGCTTGGCAGTGCCGAGGAGAGGTATGTTGGGTGGTATATATGGACAAGAGCAGCTATACCATGCTCAGAAGAGAAAGGCAATGGAAGATAGTAAAGAAGAGAGCAAAGTTGAGTACCCTGATAGCAGCATCAACAACCACCATACCATACCTAGACAGAATTTCAATAGTGGGGATGGCTCTTCTCAAGGAGAAAATGGTGAGAGTAATGAAGGTGGAAGTGGGTAACAATACTTGGCCATGAACTTGGAGTATTTGATGTGAATAGAGTGTTGATATATCTATTTATGTAAATGGTTGTCAGTAGTTTTGTGTGTGTTTCTGATGGCTTGTTAGGTCTCGTACGTATTATTAGTTTCCTTATATAGCTTGCAAAGTTTGTGATAATAGTCTTGTTTTTTGTTGGGATTCATGGAAAGTTCTAAATCTTTATCTCTAGCAGTCCCTCAACACTTCAGGTGTCATAAGAATGTATATTGCAGTATAGGAACGTTTGGATCCAAATTGAAGAGTGTATGTTCTTGTTAGGTCTCGTACGTATTATTAGTTTCCTTATATAGCTTGCAAAGTTTGTGGTAATAGTCTTGTTTTTTGTTGGGATTCATGAACAGTTCTAAATCATTCTCTCCAAAACGTCCCTAACACTTAATAGTAGGCTTTAAATAAATCAAACTGTTTATAAATAACTCGAGCTCAATTTGGGGAAAAGACCTGTTTATGTTTGTTTATTTAGCAACTAAGTTCAACTCAAGTCCAAGTTTAAGCTCAACTATCAAATGGGCCAAGCTTAAACATAATAATATGTTTGTTAATAAGCTTGTAAACATGATGAGACTCCATTCAAGTATATTTAATATTATACTTTTATATGTATACTTGTCTAAAATTATCTTACACAAAGTTAAAATTAGATTATGTAAGTTTGTTAATAGATTCATATGATATCAAATTATTATTTGTAGTTTATTATAAACAACCAATTTGTAGTAAAAATTCATAGATTTGTGAAGAGATAAAAAATTTTAGTTATGGCTTTACTATAAATAGAAAAAGAATAAGTTAATCAACTCGCTCATGAAAAAGCTCGAGTTTATTTGACAAGAAAATCAACTAAGCTTGAACATGTTATCTTATTTGGTAATAAGTTCAAGCTCAACTCGTGTTCGAAATAAAATTAAATTAACAAATTTAAACATTTAAACTTGGTTTGACTCGGCTTGTTTATAGCTGACTTAGAAATCATAATAATGTATGTTTCATTGTAAGATTAGTAGGGATGAAATATACTAATGGATGGAAGCCGGTTTTGCATATCATGCTATATCACCTCTTTAGGTGGGGGTGGGTTTTGCATATCTAATCTTTTTTATACATATTATATTCCTAATTTATTTATTTAGATATTTTATTACTATTCGTCAAAGCTCTCTCTCTCTCTCTCATTAATGTCAAAACCATCTCATTAGGAATGACAAAATACCTCCAACTTGTCTCGCCACCAATTGCCTCTCTCTCTCTCTCTCTCTCTCTCTCTCACATTAATGTCAAAACCATTTCATTAGGAATGACAAAATATCTCCAACTCATCCCGCCTCTAATTGCCTTATTTTTGCCCCACGCAGTCTTTTTTGCGACAAGAAGGAGACGGGGAGAGGAGCACCTCTAATCCAACTCCATCCCACCCTATTGCAATCCCTAATCATTAGGGCCCAGCCCAAAGAGCATATGTTCAACACTTACATGTTCTCCAATGCTTTTACATATAAAGTTTGAATAACGGTCTCACTTGAAGAGCCTGAGCAAATTATTTGTTGTCAACATAAGAATTGAATTTGGACGAAGCAGAAGAATACTGCTTCTTATCTTTTCTGTCCTTGACAAAAACTGTGCAAAAGATACTCTCGTTAATGCAGTTATGGAAGAAACTTCCAGGTTTTAGATGTCACGTTCCCATCCATTTCCCCCGATGGTAATTCCCAAACAAATACGAATGGTATTGGGCCAAAAAAGGAGAAAGACAAACGAATAAGTATAAATGGTGACAATCCCAAAATCTCAATTTCCTCCAATAAATTCAACCCAAGGACCCTACCGCTTTTACATAATAAAAAGTATGAATCACCCAAAATCAAATTAATTAAAATTTAAATATAACAGAATAAAGAGAGAACCTCCAATGTTTTAATCTCTACTTAAAGTTCTTGCTATGTGCAACTGCAAAGATGGATATTACATAGCAAACCCAACAAAACACCTGAAAATCCTCCCACCACTTTCTCCACAGAAAGTCCCAACTCAACCACCACACCCATCAAGTAAAAGTCTAAAACTAACTAGCAGAAAACCTTAAACTCCAAAATGGCAGATTCATCATCAGCGATAATAATTCTAAATCAGAGAAAAAGACTTTTTACATAATCGACCCTTTAAACCAAGGACATTACACGGCTTAAGAACATCAGGCAGTGCATGGGGTTTCGAATTGTCAAAGACAAACGACTAATGTTTAAGCATATCAGTTAGTTGCTAGCATCTATTACAATGGAAATTTTAGACACTTTTGCAACATACATCACATTCTCTAACCAGAGTTTTGAGAAGATCCGAGAATTAGATGTTTATGTGCAGAGCATAGCTAACAAGATTTGTAATCCAAAATGCAGATTTTTACAACTAAAAATTAATTTAATATTCCTGACTATTGCTTTACTGCAGATGGCGAAATGGTCCTTCAAGTACAGTTCTTCCTACGTACAGTTCTTCCTCCGCCAAGATTAGACGGTGCACCTTTACTTGGCCCAGGAAGCATGAGAGGGGCAACTTGACCTAGACTTGATTTCTTTGACATGCGCACCCTTGGATATGGATGAATTTTGGCTAGTTCACGGACTCGTTTTAGCAAAGAAGTTGGTAAGGGACGCAAGGCATGCTCCTGCTTCTGCTCAACCTGCATTTGCCATAAAATTAACATTATTATTGATTGTACCAAAACAAGTCCAGATGACATTTGCAACTTAAAATGAAGAACAAATGTGCTTTTATTACAGTGATTCAGCATAAAATCCTTGAAGCACTAGAATAGTTGTAATATAGTATATATCATAACAAGTTTAACTAACTCTTTGCAAATAAAAGAAAGTAAGAGAGCTAACCCCTTTTTTGCTTGCTTTTTGTGCACCGCTAGCTCTCAAAAGATTTCGCCATTTGTCCTGCAGAGTCATGGATAGTAAGCGAAATTTCATGTTTAAATACAACTGCTTAATTAGAAAAGGCATTGTAAAATACCCTGAGATCAATAGGAGTGCGATAAGCAGATGCTGAAAACAGGTTCCTCTTTATATCAGTCCATCGGCCTATTCCATGATCAGAAATACCATCAACCAACTTCATCACCTCGGAAAGGGTCCACATCCTTTGATGCTTTCTCCGATCATGCTTTTTAGATTTTTTCTTTGTCACACGGTCATCTTCAGACTCAGATGAGAGAGGTTCCTCATCAGATTCAGGCGGCTGCACATGATCATATATAAACTTAATTATTTGATATTCTGAAACTACAGCAGCACATGATCATGTCTACCAAACCTCAGCATTTCAAGCAAAACAATACTTCCCATGCAAGGACGGAAAAGAACAGAAAACTTACCTATCATTGAATATGGAAAAAAATCAATTTTCCCCTGAAAATTTCAGTTATATCCTTTTTGATAGACAAAGGACAATTTCACCAATAAGGTACAACCAAAGACAAATCAGTCTACAAGAATCAAAATATTTATGGATATATGCCAGGCATAAAATATGCCTGATGGCAAATGTCCTTTTGTATTTTATTTTTTACTGATAAGTAATGCACATCTAGTGGGTTTTGAACCCACAACCTCACCCTCCACTCACTTTCGTGAGAGGACATACCATTTGAGCTAGAGCTCATTGGTGGCTAATGACAAATGTTAGGATGCAGATCCCTCTGAAATGCGACAACAAAATCCTGACTGAAAATGTTAAATATATCATAAGACCCTCAGGCTCTCATCTCAGAGGGCCACATTGCTCCTGGCCAGTACAAATGGCTAATTAAAACCATAGCCCCTTGGCCACTAACTGCTAACATCTTGATATTAAAAAAAAAAAAAGATAGTAATCTGAAACTGACAATATAGTTTTACCATTTCAAAAATATACTCCAAAGATAGTTATTGTAATTTTGTTTTACAAAAGATTGGACACGTTTCAACTCAACCAAGTCATGGAAACATGTGAGCATGTTTATAAGCCTGCACACACACATATTGGGAGAGAGGGGTTTGAGTTCAATGAAGACTCTAAATTACTGGAAGAAATGAGAGGATGTGATGGGTTAGGACTTCCTTACCAAAATTGGCGCCTGTTTTGTCACCTGTTTCTTTGGCCGTCCCCTCCGTGCCCGAACTTCAGACACTGACTGAATACTAGCAACACGCAAAGGTTTCTCCCCATGAACTACTGTTAATGCTCTACGTCTCACATTATGAAGTTCACTATGAGATCTAACCTTCAGACTTGTATCTTTTGTAGCAGCAGCCAAATATTTTTCTCTTCCCTTCAAACATTTCGGTTTTTTATTTGGAACTTCTTCAATGTACCTCCTAGTAGGCTTACGCAATCTCTTCTCTCTAAGAACTCCACCAATCTTGCTCGCTTCTAAAAAGCTCTTATCGTCATTATCAAAGTCATCAAATTTCCTTAATTCAAGTGAAGCAAGGTCTTCAGCTGGTGTTTGACATCCACATTTGCTCCTGAAGCCACCATGTAACTCACAGGTTAATGACTTGTTAATAGCACCATTCTTGCATTCGGATGTTGGAATAGTCACTGTTGATGACTCTGAAATCCCTACAGCACCATTACTACTTCCACTTAATCCAGGAGACTGACTCTCTGAGCTTGAGTTTCCCACATATGATCCCACACGAGGACCAGAAATCAATTCAACTTTCTCAAATTCAATGTCTGTTCTTGCAGAGAAAAGGCGAGAAAGTATCACATTGACTGTAATCTAATCAAGTTACAATAGCAGATTAGCAAACGAGACATCATAAAAATTTACCCAGAAGAAAATCTTCACATGCATTGGAGAGACCATGTGTCGCTTCCAGATCATCCACTTCCTCAACTTCATCCAGAAATCCATCAAGAACCTACTAAAACATTAATCAGAGATCAATCACAAACAATTTTTTTTTTTTTTTTGATGTTGCTCATAAATTAGCAGCATCAAAACAGTTCTAGAAGTGCATAGTTCTCAAAAGGGGATGAAAATTCAAATTCAAGCAAGCCAGAACTGATGGATGACTTTTGCAAAGAAAATTTGAGTGTATTCTTCTGATAAGTAATTAATTTAAAAAGTGTCAGAATGGGGAACAACCAATTACATAGAAGTATACAATTTTTTTTTTTTTGGTTGACAGAATAAAAGGGGCGCTTGTGCATGTGGTCATTGTCCTCACCCACTTAAACCCTATTCTTATATGGCGTGCAACCGCCCAAGCAATAATGGGGCTTGCCACTACTCAAACTTCCTACCACTAAGCCATGCCCTCGAGTGGTACATAGAAGTATTCACAAGGTAAAAGAAAATCATACAGAATAATAAAAGTGTCATGATGTATAAATATCCACAAAAACAGATACGTACTTCAAGTTGTAAATCTTCTCCTTCCTGAGTAGTATTAGAATCCAACCCACCTTGAGATGAATAAAATATTCACCAGTATTAGCATGATAAACAAAGTAAACAGGAAAAGCAGAAAACATGCAAATACCCAGAAAGCTAAAATTGTCAAGGAAAAAGGTGAACACCAGATGTACAGCTCTTGGGTTAACCTACGTAAATGTATCAAATTATCTCTAAGTACAGATATCCAGGATATCTGCGTCAAACATTAGAATCCCTTTTTTTTAAATAAGATGTCTGTCAAACATTAGAATCCCTTAATGCACTCTGATATGACTGTGCAAGTATGTATTCCAATTAGGGCTGTAAATGAATCAAGGTATTTATGAACAACTTGTGATCAGCTTGAAAAACTTGTTTTTGTTCATTTATTTAGCAATGAGCTAAGGTCAAGCCTAGGTTTAAGCTTGGTTATTAAATGAGCCAAGCTCAAACTTAATAACATGTATGTGAGTATGAGGCTCAATTTGAGTATATTATAATATTATATGTTTATCTTCATATATTTATCAAAAAATATATTGAGAGAGAGAGGAAGTTTGAGATTGGATTATGTAATTTTGTAAATAAGTTAAACAGTAGTTTGTAGTTTTACCAATACAAGGTTGGTGAATCTAATTCTTATAAGTTGATTGCCAATGAGATCTAACTCAACCAACACCTCCTCCCTTTATATATGCTTGGTGGAGGACGAGGCCGTGGGTTCAAGATTCACTAACTTATTAATAAATAAATAAAATAAAAAGTTCATAAATGAAAATCATTCTATCTAATTAACTCAAATAATAGAATTTCAACTATAATTTAGTTGGTAATTATTAGCATGGATTTGTAAAGGCGTAAACCTTTTTAGCCACAATGTTTACCATACATAGGAGACAGATAAGTTAATCAAATAACTCATGAACAAGCCTTGTTAGACAAGAAAATGAACCAAGCTTGAATATGTAATCTAACTTAATGAGGAGGAGCTCAAGTAAAAATTAATAAACCAATCCTGAATATGACTCAGCTTGGCTCATTTACAGATATTAATATCCCCACTCAATACTGTATCAAATTTCACTAGTAATTTCTCAGAGACAGAAAACACTCAACTATGAAACAACATAATCATAAAAAATAATGGAGGGAAATATAAGTCCAAATTTAAAGATTATATAATGATCAAAATTAATGTAAAAAAAACTTAAAAATTAAATTCCCTGCAATGCTGTTTGTGTGTGACAACGTAGGTGCATACTACAGACGCAGGGAATCATTCCCACAAAAATCTGTTTCAAAACTTTTTGAGGAAGTGCTGAAAACTCTATGAAACTCATCTCCAACGTCTTTTTGAGTAATGTATATATAGGTGTTCTCACATTCTTTTTTTTACTTCTGCAATATTTAGGTAATCTTCAGCCACAACAGGTTGGGATGATATCATTAGAGAGAAGAAAAGGGAGGGGGAGGGGGAGGGGGATTCAGTCTGTTCAACAAAGTTCATGAACCCAAGAAAATATTTCAAATTTACTCACGATAATCATGATGGATTAGACAGAGAGGGTGTTATCAAGTACTCCTGAAACTTCTATCTTCTCCCCTTTATCTAAACAAGCGGACCATGATATACATTCTTTCAAAGATAAAAGCAACAGCAAGGAGCAAGCTGACAAGTCATTAGAATATTACCACTATTTGTTCTTAGTCCATACTCAAATCCACAGGAGAAATCATCCATTTGCAAGCCTTTTCCCAGATTCTCCCCACCAAAGCTCAGGACACCATCTACTGAAACATGCTCATTTTTTGGTTCCGCAAGTAAGTTCTCAACTTCAATTGCTTCATCGTCTAAAGCAGAAACAAATGATTCTTCTTTTTTTACCTACAAAGCGAACAACAAAAGGATGTTTGTAAAGGACAATGTCACAAGAGACAGTTAAGGAAAGGTCAAGGTACAGACAGGCATATTCTATGGCAGGAATTACATAAACTGACTTTATGGAAACAATTTTTTCCATTAGCAACTTTAAGAAAACATTTTTAAAATATGTAATATGAACTGGGACATGCATCATACAAAACATGCAAACATCTTAAGGCCCAAATACTCTTATTTTATGCCACTATCATGCAAACAGATAAGTTCAAAAAAAAATATTCCATGCTCATGAAACCTCTCACACTCCTCACTTCAACTTTTTAAGAATTTTTTTTTTTTTTTTGATAAATAATAAACTTTGTTGAAATATGATAAAAGAAAATACAGAGAAAACAAGGCACACAAGCAGTGCACAAAGAGGTTTCTTTTGAATTGCGTGAAACGGTGTTTTGTATGTTTGGTCAGAAAGTCAGAAACACACTAACCACAATCCCTTGCCATTATCCTACCAGATCCTAATCCCTTTTTATTTTCCTTTTTTGATCAGTCAGCTCCTAATCATATTTATGCTACTAATGTAAATTTTTACTTGAATCCCTTATTAAAGTACCATCTTACAAATCATGCAGAACCAAAGTTTCCTACAACATTTCATTTAAAAAACAACATTCAAAGAGAATTAGACTCAATTGCATTAAATTTTTTCAATTTTAATCAGCTGGGATTAAAATTGAACAGATTTTCTAGTATTTTGCTTAACACTTACAATGAGTTAAAGAAAACCCCTTTTTATCCTTAAATATTAGACTCATCTCTTTCTTCTTCTTCTTTTTATTTTTTATTTTTAATAACTTTGATACTCCCAATTTTCTGCCTAGTTGCTTTACCTAATCTTAAGTTTCTTAATTTTAACATATTTGCCAGTGAGCTCTGGCTCAAATGGAACTTCGTTTTCTCCAAGTATGGGGGGACAATGATGCCATGGGTTCTAACCCAACTGGTTACATGTGTAACTAACAGAGAAGGAAATATATTCATTTCAAAAGCGCAAACATCATATTATGTTACCATGACTCCACACATGGAAAATGTTATAAAGACCAGAAAGATATAAGACTCCATCGTTTAAAAATTGTTAAAAGTTTGATCAGCTTGGGTGAAATTATTGACCAGATTTTCTAGTATTTTTCCTACCAATTGTAATGAGTTGAATGAAAACGCTTTTCACTCAACCCTTTTTTATAATTAAATATTAGACATCACATACTTTAGTTCGACAAACTCATTTCTTTGCCTAGTTGCTTTCCCTAATCTTAAGTTTCTTACTTTTAGAAGTTTTCCATGTTATAAAAATGACTCTGCACAATCTAATGAAATAGTAATGTATGTAAATCCTTTCCTTGCAAGTTGCAATGTTGAAAGAAGAAAAAAAAATCACAAGTCATTCCAAATTAAAAACATGATTTGTTGGGTTGTTGGCAACCTCTGGCATAATAATAAAAGCAACACCCAGTAAGATATTCTCACCCTCTGGCATTTCATGTTGGCAACCTTCTTATGAAAATGTGCTTGTTTATCCATATCATTTATCCTCTTAAGCTTGAAATGACAGTTTCAATGATGCATCAGTTGGCTCATTGTGCCTAGCACATACAGGAAAAGACATACTAGTAAAAATTATCGTCGTGGCCATCAGAAAATGCCCAAGTAGACAAACTATACAGATTCAGGTCAATCATAAAACTTTTTTTTTTTTTTTTAATAAGTAGATTCAGGTCAATCATAAACAATTAAAAGTGACCAAAAAAAAAAATTAAAATGAGAATAAAGCACCACAGAATTACTAGAAGAAAATAGCTTTATAAAAAGGTGACATTAGGGGTAAAAGAAAATACTTTAAGATTCTCATAAACGAAGTAAAAGCATATTTGCATTCATCTCTTCTAATATTACATATGACATAGAGTATACTTTCTGATATTCTAATCCTTTTTGCGCATTTTTCCTAATCTGCAGAGTTGTAAGGTACAATAACAAAGAGTATGAAGGAATAGTCATAACACACGGCCAAACATAACGCATAATTACTTATTCCCATTTATAAGTAGATAACCTCTTATGCATCATAATTCTCAAAGTTTAGATATTAGTTTCCTCAAGTAGGAACTAGGTCAAACATTTGGTTTTGGCCCTTTAAGAATTGAACTCCTAGCTCAACTTCTACTCCCCCCTTTTGCAATATTGTGCTTACAAAGTTGCGCTACAGCCTAAAAGCCTAAAGTATTTCTGACCAACATTTAACATCCCATGTTCAGATCTATCATCGGCATCTTCCTAAATCATCAAACCATCATTTTTTTTACAAGTAGGTTTTGACCCCATAGGGAGGGAAAGGAGAGATTCAGGATATTGACATCCACTTCTTGAAGCATGATCCCCAACTAACTGTGCTACCCCTTATAACCATTGCTGTTATTAGTGTAAATCTCAACATTTTTTTTATTAAAAAAAAAAACTCTCATATTACAAGTTCAATCCACCACAAAGTCTCCATGAATTTCCAAGGCGTCTCATGGGCAGGGAGTGGAATAGCGTAGCCAAAGGCCGAGACACCACTCCATATATATATACATAGACCAAGGATCAATTCTAGAATTTTGTGTCTATTTCATCATTTATTGTGATCACTCCTATGTCCTCTAATGTCACTGTTAATGAGTAATGACCATCTTTTTATGAATGGGGAATCCACCATGAAAGAATTTGCTCATGAATTTTTATAACTACAATATGGACCAAAAACAACCATCTGCATTAATATGCAATACCCATCTAATCACAAAAGTAATTAATCAATAAATTTAAAATAAAATCAAGGATTTTCATAAAGGGGAAAAAAAGAAAATCAATTTAAAAAATAAAAAAAAATGAAGAAATCTAAAGAAGATAAATCATCTAATATTATAATCTTCATGATCTAGGACCACACAGACAAGCAAATCATTTAGGGCCATACACACATTTAAAAAAAAATTAAAAAATAAAAATGAAAAAGACAACAACGTGAGCTGTACCCGAACTGTTTACCTTAGCTTAGTCAAAGGTGTTTATTTTAATAAAAATTAAAATTAAAAAAAAAAACACGGAAGTTAATATATTTCCCATCATTTTCCTTCGTTTTCTCCGCAACCAAACAAGTACCGATTTTTTTTTTTTTTAAAAAAAATACCTCATTCATCGGTAAAAGTAAATCCCAGCGACCTCAAACTCTCCGATCTGTAAGCTCAGACAATCTAAACCAAAAAAACACAAACAAAATCACGATCTACCATAAATCAAAAAAAAAAAAAAAGCAGAGTTAGAGAGAGAAAGAGATCTAACCTGTGAGTGAGCGATGGAGAGAGAGAGAGAGAGAGTGAGAGAGAAATTCGAGCGAATGTTCGAAACTGCAAAGCCTTAAAACCGCCAAAAAGCGACACGAAACGAGGGATGATAATATAGACGAATTAGAAAAACCAACAAACAAAAAGAAAGAAATGGATGGGTGCGTTTTCTTTCTCTCTTTCTCTTTCTTTATTCGATGGAATCGAAATGTTTTTTTCTCTCTGTGTTTTTTTTTATATTTTTTTTTTATAATTTTAGTATTTTTCGACCTATTCAATAAATTTATTTGACACACACACTGACACAGTTGAGTTCGTGACCTAATTTCTTGTTTGTGAAATGAATGTGATTTATAAGAGAGAGCGAGTGAGGTAAGCCACGTGGTAAACATTTAATGAAGAGCGTTACTCGTTGCTTTTTTTACTGTATACTCAGTCTTCAATTTGCTCGAAGTCCACGTTTGAAAACAAAATTAGGTGCATTTCAGTTAGTTAATTTGGTAAAAATTTTCATGATTGAATGAGATATTTAGAATTCAGTTCCTGTTTATAACAAAAATCGATCAGTATCTCAAATTAATCATAAAAAATTATCATCAGAAACAGACGTCAGAAATTAAGATCCGTTTGTTATAAATGTTTAAACAACATTACACATATTTTCACACACATTTTCACTCACACATATTTTTAAAAAATACAAACATCATTACTAGGACAATATTACCAAACCAGTCATAAAACTCTCTCAAAAATAAATATAGATTTTTGACGGCCGTTAAATTATTAGCGTTCACCGTCGAAAGGGCTGCGATGATGATGATGCGTGGCACCAGATCCGGGGGATAATTCCTTATCGCGTCATTTAGTCATTTATTATTATTATTATTTTTTTTTCAGTTTTTTTTTTTTTTTGGAGAAGAAAGATTTTTTCAGTTTTAACCATTTATTTTAAGCTAGGCTCTAGGCTACATATATAGCCCACAGGTTGGTTCAGGTTACATCCCTAGCTGAATTTGCCTGCTTTGTTGTTATCGATAAATTTATATCCTGATACTGTACTCTCAAAAATACAAAAAATGGTTGTGTTTTCTTTTTTGTTCTTATGCATTTATACCATTTTTAAATACAGCTATTTTTTTTTTCCCAACTTACTGTGTAAATGGCAAAGTATACCTTTAAAATTTGGAATTATTTAAATTTTATATCCTAAAATTTGCATGTGTTAACAAAAGTAGCCCACCATTTTGCTAATGTGGCAAAAAAAACTATAGATTAAACTCCAAATGTCACTTGATAGCCATGCTAGTAAGTCTACTAACAAAGTGGCTGCCTTTTCTAATGGAGATAAACTTAATAGTGTAAAATCTAAATAACCTCTGTTTAGGGGTGTAGGTGAATTCTAACTAGTACAATTGGTAAAATATATTGTCATCAAGTAAGGAATTTGAGGTTCAAACCTATCTACACTAAAAATCAATTAGTGAACATCATATATTAAATTTATATTTTATTTTTCAAAAAAGTCTTAATAATATTAAGAGATCTAAGGTTCAAATTCCATCTATACTAAAAATAATTTAGTATCATAATCTAATGATAAAAAACCATTATTATAGAATCTCCTATTAAAATTCTATCTTATCTATTTAAGGAAAAACACCAACACCAACAATACTTCATCTATAAATCCACATCTAGCTTGAATAGGAAAGTGCTTAAATTATATAACATTTTTTTTAATACAAGATATAAATTCTACTCTATCCTAATTTAAGTGTATATATGTGTAAAATTTTCATTTGAAGACTTGAACCGCGACTCTTACTCCTACATTCCACAAACACTTATACTTATGAAATGACCATCAAGCCAAGAGTGCACGGTGGTAAATTATATAACATCTAACCATAAATAATTATATTCTACTATATTTAGAGTTTTGATTTAATTGAGTGGGGTAAAATATAAAATTTTCATATCCAAGCGTCTTTGCCAAATTAGGAATGCAAATAAAAACATTGGTGTACAGTAGATTCCTGACGCGTGGCTAAACTAGGGACGAGCATGAGTTCACATGATTCACCGACTAAAAGCTTTCATAGTCCAGACTGGCTATACAACAAAAGTGTGGACTTGGGGTTGGGGGGGGCCATTTCCTAAGTTTTTAAATTACTTAAATGGTCCGATTAAATTACAAAATAATTAGTGATCAATAAATATCAGCTATTATTATTATTATTATTATATAAGTACATAGTAGAGAAGGAAAGGTAGAGTTAGAACTTTGAAGGTAAGATACCATAAAATGGAGAAAGTATACTATGTTTTGATAATACCAATTTAGTATCTGTTTTGGTATTTGTTATTCAATAAATGAGTGACACCTGTTTCAAAAAACCACATCAGACTATTCCAATAAATGATTAATTTATCTTCCCGATAATATAGAAGATTGTGATTAATTTATTGGAGTAGTCTGATGTGATTTTTTTGAAATAGATGTCACTCATTTATTGGAAAGGAAATATCAAAACAGATGCTGAGTTGGTATTATCAAAACATGATATACTTTCTCCATAAAATGGGTTAACCTTGTGTTTAATGTACTGATGCATTGAACGCAAGACGTGTCCCTATAAAATATGCTATTAACATTAGGCTTTTACTAAACTCCACCTCAACATGTGCCAGTATGATCCCAAGATGAAATTTCTAATTACACAACTAAAGAAAAACCTTAAATAAAATCTCTGTGTGAGATGGATTAATGAACAACTAATTTAGAATGTATACAACTTTAGAAGTCTCACTTTTTTCTAGATTGTACAAGTAAATTAGTATTGAATTCTGATTGTGCAAATAAACGTAGACTATGTAGTCATACATCTTAGTTTGAATTCCAAAGAAGTGCTATCGAGGAGGGACAAAGATTGGCACAAACTATGTTGTGGCCAATTACTACAATTGCACTTAATATCTTTTTATTGGATGTGAATTTTGACAAATCTATTATTGAATTACATTTTTTTCTTATATATTCTATGCTATGCTTACAAAGTTTCAAAAAGATCAAAGATCAATAGTTATGCTATCATTCAAAATTTTAAATTTCAAGTTTTTATAGTATAAAATTACGTATAAAAATTAAATTTACGAATTAAATAGTAAATAACATCCGATTGACATAGAATTTGACACTCTTGTTAAGAACACGAAGAACATATAATTCAACGGTTAGATTTTCAAATTATATAGTCATGTTAATTTTTTTTATTGAGAATTGTAGTAATTAACTACAACCAGATTTGTAGTCAAAATTTGTCCATAATAAGTTAATATTGGTTTTTCGCATAATCTCATCGCTAACCTAAAGAAACATTAGCTTCTTGTGCAAATTGTGTATATATATAATCATGAAGATTTATTGTTTTTAAATCTGATGGTCCCTACTAAAATCATATCATATGTTAATTTCATTGACATCCACCGCTAAAGGAGAATAACAGTTCGCATCGCAAATATCTTCATGACTTCAGAGGCGTCTTTTAACGCCCTTGTAATGAGTTTGGTAGGTACAGTTCTGATTTTCTAACATATTTTCCACTTTTAAGGATTGACATTGACACCAATAATGTCTCTGTTTACATGGTCAAAAATGTAAATGTCTGTATTGTCAAATCTTTTTCGAATGAACTGGAAAACTTTATTGAAAGCATAAAAAGAGGAAAAAATTAAAAAAATAGTGGTTGCAATCATTATTGCTAAACTATTACTGGGACAAAAGAGAGAAGAAATCCGCACAAGAAACTTCCATTTATGTCCTTGAAAAAGCTTTGAAACATTAGAATCTAAAACGCTATTTATGAATGCAAAGGTCAAAACCCTTCATCGCACTACTTGTATGATTGTATCTTACCCAATTATCTATAATGATTTTGACAGACAAGGTATCATCAAGGGAATTTAATTTAGACTTTGCGACACAAAAGCCTCTTTGAGCTATCTAAATCTTTCAAACAGCAAAATTACTGACTTATCACCTATATATCTCACCCAATTATCTGATGACTTTGATAGACCAGGCATTTTCAAAGGAATTGATTTTGATTTTGCACCACAAAAACCCTTTGAGCCATCTTAAATATTTCATATAAGCGAAGTTACTGACTTGTCATATCATCAAGACGTACAGAGATAACTAAGAATCAGAAAACTTCTTGTAATTTAAGATTGTCCTTCAATTCCTTGTTCTCCAATTGCATCACCGGTGGCGGCCAAACCTCGAATTTTAACGTCATAGTAAACTTCTTCAACTCTTCTTAGGTCATACTTCATACCTGCCACAGGTGAAAGATGAAAGAAGATTAATACAAGAGGACCCCATTCAAAATAATAGCAGACTTGGAAATTTTGCATTGATATAAGGATTATGAAGGGAAAAAGGTTTTGATAAGATGGCCTACCATCAAACTTCTTGCGCAAAAAATCATTTCGGAGATTAAGCATACGGAAGGCTGCATGCAGATCCGTTAAGAATTTCAACACCTTTCTTGGGCAATCATAGTCTCCAGCTGTCACTTGGTTCACCACATACCTTGGCTGCAAAGACACAATGTACTGCCTAAGAAACCCTTCCTTTTTACTAATTTATCATTTACTTTAACACTAACAAATAAAAAAATCAATGAGCAGCGTAACTCAATCAATTTGCTCATCTTTATCATATTATAATGTTCAAAAGACATGGTTTGAGTGTATACTCCAGAATGTACCTCTTCACATTTTGTTACTTTCAAATACAATTTTCACACTTTCCTGGTGTCCCTACCATTTTAATCAAGACTAATGACAAACACGCAGAGCAAATGTTTGCAGTTTGCATATGCAAGATGCCATGCTTTTGAAATTGTGCAGAAGAGTTACTTACCAATTCATTGGACATGAAACAAATACCTGCATAATTAAGAATATGCCAACATCAGTATATATCTATCATAAAAAGAATGACCACTACTACATGCTGACTTTGTATCTACAACAAATTAGATAGTATAAATTGGACTCTTGAGGATAGTCGTACAAGTGCAAATGAACTGTGAAATTGATTATCACACTTCTATAGTCTGTACCATACGCACCTGTATTGAATTCATAAGTCTGTGTCACTGTGTCACTGTGTGTATTGGTGGTGTTTTGGCCCACACACAAAAAGGAGAAGTTGTATGGAACTTATATGTGACCAACAAGTTGGTATCATCCACATCATTATGACAAATTACCAATAAGATATTTGATGCTGCAAGAAAACTTACCAACAAGATAATCTTCAATGTCCAGACCAAACTCTGAATTGTTCACTACATATTTGAAAAATAAATAATATTAGAATATAGTTCAGTGCAAAAGTGAAAAATGAACAAAACCTGGATACATGCATATTTGAGTGATGGGTGATGAGTGAGCATTTTCTTTCATCCAAACAGCCCCTAATTGTTTTTAATTCTCACTTCCCATACACTTATCTTCCCCCCAAATATCACCTTAAACCGGTTTGGCACCTAAACCTGGATATGTTTTCAAATCCAAAAACTCAAAAAAGTGGGACCCACACTATTACAATAAAAGAAGAATGTAAAATAAAGAATCACTCAACTCACCCAATGCTTCTTCTCTTTCCCCCGAAACCTCTGTTCTTCAAATTTTTGGATTTTATGATATTATTTTCTTCCTTCCTTTCCTTCCTCTGCTACCATGTAAACCCATCCATGAAAGAAAGTTGTGTTGATTTCGTGATAAATTTTCCAAACCCTCCCACTGAAGTTTCAAAAATCCCAAACAAGAAAAAAAAGAACACCTAACACACAACACCACGGTGTTCTAAATACAGAAGCAGGAAAAATAAAAGAAAAATAAAAATAGAATCTAAACAAGTAAACCCAACACCCATTCATGTTTGTTCAAGGAAGAGAGAGTGGTGGATCTAGCTTGGGGTTTCTGAAACTTTGAAGAAATGCTCTTGGGTTTTCGGGTTATCTTGCCGTCCTCCTTCGCTGATCTGAGCTATGGCCGCCACGGGTTGCATCAGGTCAGATGGCTCGCTAGATGTGGCTGGGCTGAACTTCCTTCATTTACTCTGAAGATGGGGTTGTGATGAGGAAGTGAAGAAAGATGGAGGTATGTGGCTTTAGGCAGATGAGGAGTAGGCGTGGGAGCAAATGCTCATTAGAGCCGTTGGTGGGGAGTACGAAGTTTGTCGCGGATTTGACTACACTCTGACCGTGGGGCCCACTTATGTAAGGGATATTATGAAAATGTCATCATCACTTTGTTTTGCTAACTCAAAAACACCCAAAAGTTGTTTTCAGTTTTGCTAACTCATTACTCAAAAATCAAAGAATTGAGTGATGAAAACAAAACTTGGAAACACAGCCAAACAAGCTTCTTCTCCGTGGGACCCACTTATTTTGGGTGATGAGTGATGGAAACCCACAAATCCAAACACCCCCTTAGCCACATTGTTGCCAATGCCTTCTCCTTTTTTTTAGTAATAATAATTTTATTGAGTGAGACTACTTCATGCACATGGGAATGTATACAAAGGAGTCTAAAGAATTACAAGATGTTATGCACAAGGGGAATATGGTTACACTCTTGCCATAGTGTCCACATCAAATATAACAGAACCAGATTCCAAATATGTGAAGACTACTTGCCTCACCAATTCCACAAACAAAACAAAAGATCAGTGACTGTTCCGGGTAGCACCCATGGAAGCCCAAAGGTACTAAAACAAAACTCCACAGCTTGAACGCAACATTACAGCATAACAAAATATGCTACATGGTCCGTCCATTAAAATGACACATACAAGCATACAACACCACCTACTAATGTGTCTCCTCTCTTAATGAGATTATCACAAGGATCTTCCCCCCATGCCCACCTCTTTCTCATAGATACCACCAACGTCAACTCACATGGAGGTGCCACATTTAAAAGAGAAATAAACATGTAATCATAAATTGCTCCAAATCATGAGCTTAAAAAATAGCACTTATTCATACACAAATTCAGGCGAAATGCAATGTGTATATGTTGGCCCTATAACTCCATTGCTAGTCTAGCATTGCACTACCATGAGTCATCCTAGGATCAAATCACGAGACACACGGGAAACGGGTTTGAGCATTTTTTGCCACTTCTATCACATGGAAAATTATGAAATATAATGCGCATAGCTCAAGTAACATAATCCAGATGTATGCACTTACAAACACACCCACTTGGGGGAGGGATAATAAAGAACATGATGAATAAAATAAAAACTCGTTATTGTAAAGAAACAAAAAGAGAGAGTAAAAGCAAACATACACCCAAGCATTTCCTCGGCTTCAGAGTGCATAAGAAGAGTTCCTGTTTCCAACCAGTGCATGAAAGCAAGCAAAGAAACCACTGTCTGTGTCTCACTCCTCCAATCACCATGATACCTTTTCACAAACACAACACAAACCAAGATAAACTGCCTAACCATACATAAATAAACCAAATTAGATACATACATTAGACCTATGAAGCACGGACACCAACAACACATCAATTCTTGAAAAATTAGGACACGACACCATGGAGATACCACAATTAATTAAATAATACATATTTTTAGGTAAATTTTGTTCATTTATGGATTTTTTTCAATTTAAGGAAAAAAAACACGCATGTAGAAGTGTCCCAGACGTGTCCGGACACGCTGGGCTTTTCGAAGTTTCAGTGCTTCATAGCATCAGACATAGAAATCAACTTGTTACACAAGAAAAGCCTCTCATTCACGACTCACCTGTAGTACTGCCCAGGGCATTCACTCAGAACCACAGCAAGCCGATTGTACAGCTCCTTCAGCACACCAACCTGAGCCTTCGCTTTCTCTAAAAGCTCTAACTCAAACAAAAACACAAACACACACACCATTTTCTTTCAAAATAGTACAAAAGAGTGCGAACCAAAACCCTAGAAATGTAGAGAGAAAGAGAGAGAGAGCGAGATTGAGTACCAGGAGTTGGGCGAGACTGGTGGAGAAGGAGGAGATTGGCGTGGATGAGCCTTGTAGTGGACTCGATCTCCATCACCACAGCTCGAATGCGCTCGCGCAAGCTTCCGGAGTCCTCTAGCTGGACGCGGAAGACCTCGAACTGCTTCTCCAGCGAAGGAAACGAGGTGCGCGGCGCGTGGGCTTCACCGTCCGCCATCGGAGAGTAGGAGCAGCAGGTGCGAGTTGGACGAAACGTTTCGGTTGTTAAGCGAAAGGTACGAAACGTCGGTGGTAGAGAAGTGGAGAAAGTTGGGAATGCGTTGAGTGAGAAGGGTGGTAAAGTGAGCTTGGTGGGGTTGGGGTTTAAGGAGCGACTCAGGTTGAAGTAAGCGTTTCGAAACGCTGGTCTCATATTTTTGGGCTTTTTTGGGAAAAGTGGGGTTGTTTCATGTTCGCATTGTACGTCTCCACTATTGCCTTTTAAAAAGTAAAAATTATTTCTTGTTTTATTATGATTACATAGGAATTAGGATTTAAAATTTATGGGATTGCTCAATAATGGGGATTATAACCTATGAGAATCATTTTGTATGATTCTAAAAATTTTTTTTTTATAAAAAATTTATGTATATTCTTCTCTTATCACAATCTTCTATAGGGTAATTCAAAATTTTAATTCCTAGGTTTTAACTAAACATCCATGGAAAGATTTTCCAAGTCTAACTTAGATTCTCTTTTACTTTGAATGAGAACTATTACATTTAGACAACTATAACAATATAATTATAATTATAATTTAATTACTAAAATTAATATATATTTTTAAAAAGGTAAAAATTATTAGTATTAATATTTATAAATAAGTTAATCAAATAATTTGTGAATAAGCTCAAACTTGTTTAACAAAAATAAATAAATCAAAGTTTGCTCAGCTCATTTACAACCTACATTGGTGAAAAATTCCAACTTCACAACAAAAATTAAATGAAAATATCCTAAACTTTTTATACTTATTTTTACTCAACTCATTTCCTCCCTCACTTCCTCTGTTTTCGATTATAAAAAAAGAGATTTGTATATATAATAACACTGTAATCAATGAGAATAAGGTTAATTCTTTCTCAACCAGTACTTCTTCATTTTGATAATGTCGCCAGTGATCAACTTGAGAGCTCTCTCTCCCTCACCCTGCTACTTCTGCTACTCAACGAAGGGTGTAATTTACCTCTCGTTTGATTTCATCAACATCTTAGTTCCTAACACAACTAGGCCTAGCCATTGCCTATACTTTTTAGAATAAAAAAAAAACCCAGTACTAACCAACTCTAGCTGGACTTGTATATATATTCTACTTTCTACACACGATGAATCAAAAACAGAGATTTTTTTTTACACTATAATTTTCTAGAGACAGAGAGAGAGGCATGTACATGGCCGACCCGGAGTTCGAGTTGATTCCTGACCTGGCTGAGTCTGAGTTCGCCATAGATCCTACACAATTAACTCTGGAGGTAACTTTTGGTTGTATGTGTTATATCAGCTAACCTTAATTTGGATGCGTAGCTCTGGAATACAAGTTTTTTTTTTTTTTTTACGTCGATATTGCAGAGCTGGTGTTTGATACCTTACAGTTTTTCATTTGTACTTTCATTCTTTTATTTTATTATTATGATAGGGCACCAACCAGTTTTTTAAAGATTTTACATGGTTGGACAACGAGTGCCTCCACCTCCACTACATAAAAATTTAGGGTTACACTAGTGTTTATATAACATAATGTAATAAAATAGACAAAGTAAAAGTTTTACTATTGTTTGGTTCTTGCCACATGAGAGTAAGATGTTCTTTGAACTTATATACATAGAGAGATACAATGTTTTTGTATTTATATCCCACATAGACAGGCCAAAATTTTTCTCAGGCTTAGAAATCTCCAATTAAACCATGACACTCTCATATTAGATTGGATCATAATTTGATCAAAAACAAACTAGGCTCCACATAACTCAACAAGCAGAATGATCCCTATTTTTCTTCTTTCTTAACTAGTAAAGTTCACTTCTGTTTGTTATCATGGCATGAATCTGCGACAATGTTGTAGCCTATGTGTTGCATTTCCCGTCCCCTTTTTGTAACTACATTTTTTTTTTTTGTTTTGTTAATGATGGCCTTTCAGATTCATTTTTTCACAGATTCCTAGTCTGGGGATTAGCTTTCCAAAACATCAATAGTAAGAAGACTGAAGGTGCCATTGGCATTTGCGGACCTGTTGTGATCTCACTGAAGAAGCTGTGAAAACCTGAAGTAGCATTAAAGTATTGGTACATATACATGCATTACAACTAATAATTTGACCTTAAATCCTTTGCATAGTAATAGTGAACCTTGATTGTTCACCTCAATAGCTTAGAAGGAGACCCTTTTATATTTGCTATCCATTCCAAACTGCCTCGAAATGCTCACAGTTTCTCAACAGCAAACAAGTAATTGGTCTTAGAAAGAAGGTAGTGCATGTGACAAATTGGATCTTATCTGAAAAATAAAATCATGTAACCCGTTTCAAATTAAGATGTTATAAACTTATAATACTTGCTAAGAAGCTGTAGAGAAATAGATACACGCTCACTTGAAGAACACAATTTTACCTTACAAAATAACATACATATTAACATTTTGAAGAACTTGAGTTATATTCTAGGCTAGCTTGAATTCTTGAACAGCCAGCTTAAGGACAAGTTGGGACACCCTCCAGATTTGAAGCTACAGCTAGCAAGAGGTAAATCCATCTTCAAGAGACAAAAGCTGTAACAGCAAATTTCCATCAGTCATTTAAAATACCAGAAACCTAACCGTATGGCAAGAATACCACATCCATAGTAGCTAGGGGCCCGTTTGGTAATGTTGTTCTAGTAACGTTGTTTAAGTGTTGTGAAAATATGTTTGGATGAAAATATGTGTTGTGTTGTTTAAACAATGAAAACTGTTGTTTAAACAACATTACTAGACAGGCCTAGCTCTATCATTCAAAAACTAAAAAAGCAAATCTACATATGCCCCAAGTCAAGTCCTTTCACTACCAAGACACTGCTTGAGCCTTTATAATGCTCGCTCACCTCTCCAGTTGAGCATCAATCCTAATATTTCATGGGTCCAGTTAATGTATGCTCTTGAGACACATATTAATCATTTATTTTTAAAAACATTTTATGAAGAACTGAAAAAATTGTCCGAAAAAATTGATAATTTTTTCATTTTTTTATAAAAAACTTCTTAAAATTATTTACTTGTGTATGCCCTTAAGGCTAAGGCATTGATTAATAAAACTTATATTTCATTTCCTATTACAATGTAATATAATACTGGAATTAAAACTTTAACTATGAAAAAAAAAATTCGTATAAAAGGGATGTATAATGGTAATCTAGAGTGAGTTTGATTCAATTTTTTGAAATTGGGCTGTTTGGTAAAGCCTGTCATCGACTTGAACTGGGTGTGCAACCAGTTCAGTGGTAGCTTTCTTCCATTTCTGTCATAGAAAATGTCGATCGCAAAGCTCTTGAAAACCTTCAACAAAGTCATCCCCTCAAACTCCACTTCGATATCGACCCAAGAAATAATTGCCGAAAAGCTAGCTAAAACCCTTGTGAGCTCGGGCCTTAAACCCCTTCAGGCCACACCATCCCTGCTCTCCAATCTCGATTCCCACATAATCCACCTTGTTCTCTCAAACCCACATGTCCCACCCCATTCTTGCTTGAGTTTCTTCAAATTTTTGCAAAAAAATCAATCTTTAACTCCACAAAAACCCGATCTTCGAGCTCATGTAACTATTGTTTGTAGGTTACATGGGGCTCGAAAGTTTGCTGAAATGAAGAATATATTGAATTGTATTGTGGCTGATGATAATCTCCGATGCCCGGTTTCGATTATCGTTTCGTTGGTTGAGGAGGATGGGTTTAATGAGCCTAAATTTGTTGGGAAATTGTGTGATATGCTAATGAGGGTTTACTCGGATAATAGAATGTTTGAAGAGGCTGTTGGGGTGTTTGATTATATGGAGAAGAATGGGTTTGAGATTGAGGAAAGGTCTTGCTTTGTGCTTTTGCTTGCTTTGAAGAGGTGTGATAGGGTGGAGTTGGGTTTGGAGTTCTTTCGTCGAATGGTTGAGTCGGGTGTTGAGATTACGGTTTATGCAATGACTAGTGTGATTGATGGGTTGTGCAAGAGAGGAGAGGTTGAAAGGGGTAGGGAGTTGATGGCTGAAGTTGTTGGTAGAGGGATTAAACCCAATGTGATCACTTACAACACATTTGTGAATGCATATGTTGAAAGAAAGGATTTTGGGGGTGTGAATGAGATGTTGAGCATGATGGAGAGGGATCAAGTGGCTTACAATGTAGCAACTTATACAATTTTGATTGAATTGTATGCGAGTTGTGGCAAGATTGAAGAGGCAGAGAGGTTGTTTGAGGAAATGTGTAAGAAAGGGATAAAAGCAGATGTTCATGTTTATACTTCAATTATCAGTTGGAATTGTAGATTAGGAAATATGAAAAGGGCATTTGTGTTGTTTGATGAATTAACTGAGAGAGACCTTGTTCCTAATGTGCATACTTATGGCGCTCTAATTAATGGTTCATGCAAGGCGGGGCAGATGGAAGCGGCGGAAATCTTGGTAAATGAGATGCAAAGCAAAGGACTTGACCTGAATCAAGTGGTATTTAATACATTGATGGATGGGTATTGCAAAAGGGGGATGATAAATGAAGCTCTAAGATTGAAGGGTGTCATGGAAAATAAAGGACTTGAGGCTGATACATTTACTTATAACATAATTGCTGGAGGGTTGTGTAAATTGAATCAGCATGAGGAAGCGAAAACGTTGTTATTCACAATGGTAGAAAGGGGTGTGGCTCCAAATACAGTGACTTTGACTACCTTGATTGACATATATTGCAAAGAAGGAAACTTTGTGGAGGCAAAGAGGGTGTTCAGTGAGATGGAAAAGAAGGGAGTGAAACCAAATACAGTTACATACAATGCTTTAATTGATGGGTATAGCAAGAAAGGAAAGATGAAAGAAGCTCATAGGCTAAAAGACGAGATGGAAGATAAGGGTATAAAGCTGGACACATATACATACACATCTCTTATACATGGGGAAAGTGTTCATGGGAAGGTAGATATGGCACTAAAACTGTTTGATGAAATGTCTTGGAAGGGTTTAGTTCGGACTGTAGTCACTTACACAGCAATGATCTCGGGCTTATCTAAGGAGGGGAGATCAGATGAAGCTTTTAGATTGTATGATGAGATGATGAAGTCGGGCCTTACACCTGATGATAGAGTATATTCTTCACTTGTGAGCAGCCTTCATACTGCCAGGCGTTAGATTTGGAGGATTCATCACCAATAACCGTTTAAAGGATTCTAGACCACAAAAAGAATTCAGTTTCACATTTCTGCTGGCAGTAAAAAGAGAAAGAAGAGAGCTAATATGAGTTAGCAACACATATTTAGTTTGTTTTGCGTCTCTAGTAGAAACTATTTATGGGCTTATATAGGAGTTCTCTTCGAAAGGAAGAAGTTTCAGTCCCACATTATTCTCACCAATGGGAGTGTACCAGAGCAAAAGGGTATGCAGTTCATCTTTTCTATCAATCAGTTATATTTTGTTATGATACTCATAAGTTGTTAAATTTGAGTTCAAGTGTGCAAAAGTTTCATCTCTTGCAACAGCATACAACAACAACAACAACAACAACAACAAAACCTAAGTCCCAATAGTTTTTGGGGTCAGCTATGGATCCTCAAGTGTGCAAAAGTTGCATCTCTTGCAGATATTAGAATTTCTAGTCCTCTCTGTTATATTTTACATTAATTAGCTTTGGGGACTTGTTTCTCCTAATAGAATTTCATCTTCAGGATTATGAACTATTCTCGCATCACTTCATATTCTGATTCTTGGGTATTGCTCTTGCAGTTGGTTGAATGTATTATCTGAACAGGAAGACCTTGAGGGGGAGTTGGAACTGGCCCAAGGATCGAAAGCTAGACCTTGAACTTAACAAACTGAACTTGTTCTGCAGTTGCGGGCACTATATGTTCTTTTAAATAATTAGTTACAACGAAGGGGAGGAGAATTTGAAATATCATGCAGTACCAGTTGAGCTACAAGGCTCTTGGCGATGTATTACTATTCTGCAACAAGCTAAAATTTGTAATGGTAAATGGGAAAACCTTAAGTTGCCATTGCTAAAACACTGTCAGTAACAAAGTGCCTTGACTCAAATAAGACTTCCTCCTCATACAAACCTGAGTGAGGGTAAGGTTGTGGGTTTAAAACCCACTGGTGGTGTCTGTAAGTGTAACTTACAATAGTTGGGGGTGTTTCATGTAGTCATGTGTTGATGTGTGTTTGTATTTGAATGTAATATATATATATATATATATATATATATATATATATATATATGGAGGGTTTTGGGAAATGATCTTCTAAGCAAGGTCCATAAATTGTATATTCTGAGTTTTGTCCTCCATAGGCAAATATCATTTTTCTCATTAAGTTTTCTGTTCTACACAAGAATGATCACATCTTGTGCATTTGAGCTTCCATAACCACAATATATATTCACTTGTATATTATATTTGTATTTGTGGCCATGTAGTTTTATGTGGAAGAATGACTTGTGGTGTTTATACTTCTCCATTCATGTTATCTTCATTTTTCTCTTGCCAGGTTCCTCTCTTGGTGATCAATTATGACCTTCCAAACAATCCTGAGCTTTACATTCGTCGGATTGGTCGTTCTGGTCCTCAAGGAAGAAAGGTAAATATTTATTCTATTATGTTATATATGTATCAATTATCATGGATGAATTCAGAAATTGGTGACGCTGCTTGGCCTTCTTCTGTGCAAGGAGTTGACTGTCAAATTTTTTTTTTCTCTGTATGAAAGATATTCAAAGCACATCATGTTGCTTCTAATGTGCAAAATTGAAAAGATAAACAACATTTTGTTTCTGACTACAAAATTAAACAAACAGTAAAAATATATATTGCTTGTGAATGAAAAATTGAAACTACTGGTAAACTTACAAGTTCAATTAACTGTAACTGGATGCCACTTAACCTTTTAGTGCAAATTACATTTTGCTTGATTTTGCAATTTAGTGTCCGTTTGGCATTGATTATTTTTGTCAGCTTATTTTTGCTACTATTCATGAATTCTACTGTACTATTTCAGCTAACTTTTATCTTTATCTATATTATTTTCAGCAAAAAGTTTTCAGTTTCAGCTAAATAAGCTGTTCCCAAATGGACACTTGTAATCAATATTTTGCGCTGTGGAAATATTTTTGCATTTTGATTGTCTCAAATTCTCTTTTTTCCATGTTTGTCACCCTTATTCATTTCTTGCTAACTAGTCTGCTAGCTAATGTTATTGTATTCCTCATCTGTCTCTCTCTATCTTGTAGTTGATCTGGGCATTGTCATCGAAACCGACTTTTCGATGTTTGCAGGTTTTTGCAATAAACTTGGCCAAAGCTGATGAAATCAGAATCCTACAAGGCTTAGAGCAGTACTACGATACTCATATTGATGAAGTGCCGAGCAATATTGATCTAATATAAGTCTTGCTAGCCATCTTGTGTGTTGATGCATGACATTTTTGCGGTTGACATAATTTTTGTTTTGATGGTTTATACTTCATACAGTGGAGGGTGAGATGACATTCTCTGGTGTACAACATTACATATATATGTTAGAGTTGGATTCCCTCCATTAACATCTATGTGATTGGGATTTCTCTGCAATGTTCTCACATTGTATGGGGGATGGGACATTGTATTTTGTAAGGGGTTTAGTTTCAGTGATTTGCTAGGTTTTTGTGATGATAAGGGATATCTCTGTTGGTTTGTTTCTCTCATTATTTTTTTGGTATGGTTTACATCGAGTTTGGACCATTTGAATGCCTTGAACATCTTATTACAACAGTCGAAAACCACCTAAACCAACTGATGTTTTTGAATAGTGACAGTATCTATGCACGTACCTTGTGTTGAGTACCTCTCCAACTTATTGAAGCCCATGGGCTGGTTCCTTTAATTGATTCAACCAAGAACTATTTTTATTTACGGAAAATTTTATTACTCACTTGTTATTGTACACTCTGTATACATTTCCTTTTAAGATTATGTTTTAAAAACAATTTCAATTAAAACACGATTTTAGTTCATGTGGCCGCATATATGCACAGTGAGTGTGTAATATAAAGTGACTATCATTACTCTTTTATTTCCCAACTGATTTCTGTTGATCTCTTCCTTGATAAACCAAAAGAAATCAATTATTATAAGTCCACCCCATCCAAATGGAGACATGCAATTAGAATGAGATTCATATATTTGGTTAAAATATTGTTTATGTCCATAAAATTTAGGAATTTCTCTTTTTTCATCCTTCAACTTTATACATTTCGCATTTTTTCTCTAAACCTTTTTAAGATATTTTTTCAAGAGTTTAAGGGTGAAAATAGGGACCAAAAAAAAAAAAAAAAAAAGAGTTTTTTAATAGTTCAAGGATAAATAAAATTTTTACTAAAAACTTTATAACTCAATTGATATTTCTTAGCATTTTCATTGAGAACGTCTAGGATTTAAATCTCCTTTCCACCCACTATGAAATTATCCAAATAAAAAAACAGAGAGAGAGAGAGAGAGAGAGAGAGAGAGAACCCAAACAAGATACAAAAAGTAGCGTTTAATTGCTTTATGGGCCATCCTGTCATGCCCTAATGATAGAGAGAGAGTGAGTCAGGGAGTAAAGATTAAATAGAGAATCTCAAATAAACATCATTTTTAATTACCTACAAATAAACGTGTCAGTTTTCTAATTATCTACAAATAAACATACTAAAGTACAAAAGGATATGACCATAAATCCTAAAAATCCTAAACTGGGTCATGAGACTTGATTTACATGATTCTGCTTAATTGTTAGCCATCAATTCCTATTCCTAAAGGGAATTTTCTTTCATCACTGACAGTTTTGGATCCCACTGTGAGCCTCTATGATATAAGGGTACCAAAATTGACTTCTAAAATTTGTACACTAGGACAGCAGTAAAAATAGCATGTCCAAAATCACTTCTTCTGAAAGGTTACCATACAAAAGAATGCCGCGACACGGCTAATGATTCCAGTAATAATGAGGTAAATTAAACAACGATTCCAATCATGGAGATCATAGCCACTTTGCATTAATGAACTGCATCGAGTAATCAGCCACACTCCAGAGTACCTGAGGAACACAGCAGATAAAACTGTTACATGGCAAAATTGGCTACGTAATGCAGTTGATTAGAGATGTACAATCTTAAAATAATTACTATGAAGCAATGTTTCCTCAAGTTACATCAAGATCTTATATGAGTCAAAAGAGTATGATGTAGAAGCAAATTATAGCTCACATGCATAGATATGATACTGTACAGAGGAGTTCAATGACAGAAAGATATAACCCAAACACAAATTCTGAGTGAGAGTGGTCTAATTTCTTTGAGAACACTGCTGAGCTTCAATGATACCTAAAACAACCTAATCAAATCCAAAAGACTTACATCATGTCTAAGTATGAATCATCACTTCTGTGTCAACACCACTGGAATACAATGATATTCAGATCATTCAGTTAAAATTTCTGATATTTTTCTTGTCTTGCCACTGAATCTCTATTGAATCTCCAGGCATAGTTCCATTAATTAATAGGCAGCAAGTTGTAGCATTCTCTTGGTAATTTAGAGTAAACAATTTTGTAAGCAAACCTATAGTCACTAATAAACTCTCTATATCTGAGTAGCTATTATTGAAGTAACTATTACATATTCAATAGATAGGTACTGCATATTCCACATTTTCAGGAAATTAGCATTTTACAGTATCTAGGAGAGGTTTTCTTGGATGATAAAACTAGTTTCTTCTATTAGGTATTTAAAAGGCAATGTGCATAAACCTGGAAAATGCAAGGAGCAACTTCTACGTTAACCAAAATGCAGCCTTAAGAAGTCAACAGAAGACAGCACAAAGGAACCACATAGAAAGAGCTTCTCATTACCACTCAGTTTCCTCACTTATATGTCTAAATTGCAATTCTGAGCATTTTATCCCAAATAAAATATTCACTGATGTCATTATTCCATATAAAATGACGCAATGAGGTTTTAAGCAAATTTGGGCTGAATTCCCGATAACAATATCCATTTTTGCATGATTGTCTATGCATGCACTAGGTTGCCAAGTTCATATTTGAGTGAGTGTGAATCCATTACATGGAGGAGGAGGGGGGAGGGGAGGAGGAACATAGTCACAACAAACCTTTCAGCATTTGCAATTACAAAAGCTTCTAAAGCCCACTTTGTGTAGCACAAATTGCCTAGATGCTTCACAAAAACACTGTCTGTATCCTGGGCTGCAATAAGAGTTAAAACAACAGGAAGAAGCACCGACCACTGCAAGGGGAAAATGAATTAGAACACTCATTAGAAAAGAGACAGATAGAGAGAGAAAAATTACATATTATACACAATCAATGTCATCTTCCAGTATATACCAGTTGGGCAGGACTAGGTTCAAGGTAGATGGCAAGTATATAAGCGATGCCTGTTACACAGTAAACTAGGCAGAGCAAAACAATGTAATTATCCGCAAAGGATGATCTTGGATTGTTGAAGAAATAGAACATGGACAGATAAACCAAAGGCTTGATGACTGTACTGAAATGATCAACTGTGTCTTTGGACAGAAAATAGGCCAGACTGCTAATCCCAGATGCACTCTCTCTCCAGTAGTGTAATTTGTCCAGAGAAAATGTTCTCAATGCGGAAATCTTGCTTAGTAGTGCTGAAAATGGACAATTAAAGATATACCATAAGAAAGGACGCAGTAAAAAAATCTACTTTATGAGTTATGACAACATAATTAATTTTTACATTCTAATTTTTTGCAAGATAATATGTACTTCATAAGGGAGATAACAGATTGCTACTTATATTTAAAAGGGAGGGGAGTGAGGATGATAAATTTTCATTTGAAATGGTTAAGATTTAGAAGAGGCAAAGTAAACCAGTGCCAGTAAGACAGTTGGCTAAGGCAGTGGATTAAAACCAGGTGTCTCAGCCTCTCAGGTTTGACTCTCCTGTAATGCAATACATGTGGTTTCAAGTGATACTAGCATGATGTAATTCAGCAAAGGTGTTGGAAGTAACACCAATTCAATCTCATTTTCTATGGAACATCAACATGAAATAGCTAGCAAGTTTGCATTTTCAGACTTACAAACAGCAATGACAGAGTAAGTATAGCCGAGGGACCCAAATGTTTCATCGCTCACTTTAGCAAGAGTTCCCAAACAGGCTCCAGCAAGTAATAAAATCAGGTAATCAACTACTTCTAATCTAGCTTCTCGTAGTCGCTGCTTACCAACCCTGAAACATTTGACCACATGTTAAGAAATTTGTGTAGCAAGCTTGATAGTTGATGGAAGTCAAGGAAGGATAACCAACTCCGTTGTATAAATAGAAATTGTGAGTTATATCTTTAAAACTGAGCAGCTTAACTAGCAGATCAATTTCAAATTCAATGCTAAAGTTTTGGAGGATGACCAATCAGAACTGTACCTTCCAGGAGAAAGCTGCACATAGATGTGTAGTTAACCTCTTGTCTATCTTTCCAAATTACTATAAGCAAAGCTGATTGGCTTGTGGGGAATAGGAATCTAAGAGTTATTGGTTCATTTGTATCTAACCAGTTTCAGAAAGTAGAAAAATTTTGGTTGCTTTAGTTATCCAAATCAGAAAAGAATGGTGGATTATACCTCCCAAGGAAGTATCTGTATTGCCGGGCTACACCAGGAGTTTGTCGGTTGGATAAGTCCTTGGACCTTAAGAAGTTATGCTGTATATGATATCGTTTCAGCTCAACAGTAGACTTCATATCCTCCCAGAAATCCCCGGCAAAAGATTGTTCAGTAGCTCCATCACCAGGATTTGAGCTAGTTGAGGGTGCTGCAAGTTCATCAACAAGTTGCAGCATATCTGGGGGTACTGGGTACCCATTGTGAAGCATCCATCTGACAGGAAGCTGTTCAGGAGTCACACTAGAGCTTGGTTTCACTATACCTTCCAAAATGTCAATGAAGTGATCTGGAGGATTAACACGCTCTGGTACATTGATCCCAAGGCCAGCAAAGTATTCTTCAACTTTCTTTACAGGTCCATGATATGCAGTAAGACCACCTTTGGCTAAAAGTATTATATCATCAAACATCTTGAATAAAGAATAACTGTATGGGAGAAGAGGGGGGGAAAAGAATCAACCTCAAATTTTTACTGAACTAGTCATGAAAAAGAAAAATAAATATGTGACTCTATTCCTTCATAAATCTATTAAGAGGAAGAGAGAACAACGCTGATAACATGGTTGAACGATCCAATTATAAATTACTTGACAGAAATCCTACATGAAGTCCAAAAATTCATTGAATTTATTTCCATAGTTAATTGATTGGAAATACTATACTAACATGGACAATAAAACTTCACTACCATGGACAGTAACCAAAATATAAAGACCTAATGAACCTCTCGTTGCGATCCTTTTCGCCAGTAGCTCACCATTAAAACCTATGCCTTTTTTTGTTGTTGTGCGAAATAGTAAAATATAGAACTCAGATGTATATATAAAGCTTTCAGTAAAATTCTTTGATTGCAATTTGTGACAAGTTATGCATAAACACTGAAAGATGAGCAAGACAAAAAGAAAAAGGACAAACATGTCATCATTTTAGTTTTAAAAGAGCAATTATTTGTTGGCCATTTATATAGACCACAAAAAATTTTTAGAGAAAAAAAGAGCATACCTCGGTTGGTGAAGAACCATGCAGATGTTTACCCCTTCAAGAGCTTCACGTCGAAGTGCTCTAAGAAGTAACTGAGAAGATGAACTGTCCAGACCAGTTGTTGGCTCATCCAAGATCAACAATGAAGGTTCCATGACCATCTCTAGCCCCACATTTACACGTTTCCTCTGGCCTCCAGAGATTCCTCGCTTCTCCACTGTTCCAACTAGAGAATCCCTCACTGCCTGAAGTCCCAAGCACTCAATGACTCTTTCAACAACTAGAACCTTATCGGGTTTGGGCAAGTCAGCAGATAGTCTACAGTATCAAGGAGTCCGGAAATAGAAATGAAAGAACAATGAGAGTGGAACTAAATAAACTCCAGATATCAATCAATTTAATTTGGAAGTCAAAATTGTAGAGTGAAGAATCAGTGGCAAGAAAAACGATATTTAATCATAAACAGGCATTAGAATAGAATATGTTTGGTTCAGCATGACAGATCAATTAATTGAGAACATGGATTTGTAAAGTGAAACATATGGTAATAAAAATATAATAACTAGGATCTCCACAAAAGTATAAGGCTCTCACTGTTGAAATTATGCAGGCATATTTGTTTGAGACACATCATGTGCTCTACATTGTGTCTTGTCGGAGATTTTAAATAAAGTATGAAACTCTAGATATTGAAAAGTTTGAAGGCTTACTTTTTTTTTTTTTTTTGGGGACAATTCAATAGTTACAACTGGGGAGAGGGGATTTGAACCCTGGATGTCTTGGAAACACCAAGTGGTTCCAAGCAACTGAGCTACAAGGCTCTTGGTGTTCTTTTTTTTTTGATAATTCGATAATTACAATGGGGTAAGAGAGATTTGTACCCTAGATGTCTTGGAAACACCAGGAGGTGCCAACCAATTGATCTACAAGGCTCTTGTAGGCTTTACTTCTTTCGGTTATGTCATATCTTCTACTAATATAGTTTTCGAGTTTAAGGCTCTAATTACTGAAACTGAATGGTGTAATACTTCTGATACATTTACCAGTTGGTCTAATGGCACCCCTGCTAGTAGGAGGGTAGGGGATGGCACTTCCCGAGTGAGATTGATCCTAAGTTCATGAGTTCAAGTTGCCCTAAATTATGTTAGGATAAAGAAGTTATTTATGGAGTTAGGAAAATTCAAAAACTTCAAGAAGAGGCTAGTTATCAATGGAATTAGAGGAAAATTCTAAAAATTCGGGAAGAGGCTAGAACCTTCATTAAATTTGAAGTAGGTTCAGGTAAAAATATATTTCTTTGGCATGATTGGTGGCATCCAGATGGTATTCTATATAAAAAAATATGGACATAGAGCTATATATGATGCAACTACTAACTTCAATGCCAAGGTCTCAAGTGTCTTATAGGGAAAGAACTGGATTTGGAAACCTGCAAGATCAGAAAATTTAGTGAACCAACAAAGTAAGCATGGTTTGGGGATATTGGGAGAGGAAGACAAGCCAGTTTCAATTCTGTCCAAATCTGGGCATAACTCTTGTGCAGAAACTTGGAATCACATCAGAAGCAAAAACCAAGAAGTGAGCTGTTGGAAACTAGTTTGGTTTCCTAGGCATATCCCTAAGCATACTTTTATAGGGTGGCTGGCTATTCAGAATAGACTAGCAACAAAGGACAAATTTCTTTGGGGACTCAATGTTGATCCACAATGTGCTTTATGTAGAAGTAGAAGAGAAGACGAAGATCACCTGTTTTTCCAGTGCCCTTTTTCAAACTGGTGCCTTGTAAGACACCCAAAATTCCACTGGAATGAAGTCATAAGTTGGGGAGAGGATGTGGTTTGTCAACTGGCTCTATGGTCAAGTATTTACTACATATGGCAGCAGTGTAATGCAATGATTCATCAAGGAAGTATTTACTCCGAGGAATTTATATTGACGATGATCAAATATGAAGTAAAGTGCAGATTAGAATCTCAAAAAGGGTTTTGTAACTCTGTTATTAACAGAGCCATTTGTTGCTTTTGGGGTGTTTCTCATTCTGTTCTTAGGGACACTCCTTTAGGTGGATCCCCTGTTTGTTTCAGTGTTTCTTATTGATCTGGGGTAGACTGTAATAGAGCTGATTATTTTCAGCTCTTTGGTTTAGGTGCTTTGTTGTATATGACTTTTAATTCTTTTGAAATAAATTGCTCATTCATCTAAAAAAAAAGGTTGTCCGTGGTGTGTAACTAGGTATCAGAGTTCATATCAGCATTACTAGAAGAAATTTTTTTTTTTTTTTTCCTCTTTGAAAGCCCACATGGTGCAGGGGGCATAAAACCAAGCTACAGCCCACAAACACGGAGAAAGATGCCCCTATAACATCAATTTCCAGAACATGATAAATCCATCAAGGGGGGATGCATATTTGCAGTCCGTTTGTGTCCAGCCTTTTTGTTTAGCTTTTAGTATTTTTTTGTTTATGAACAGTATTTTAAAACTTCAATTTTTCAAAGTACAAGTACATTTTTAGCTTGCGTTCAACAAATAGCCAAATAAGCTGATGCCAAACGCACACTTGATAGACTCATAATTGAGTTAAGTTGAGGGGTTGGACCAATCGGCAATAATCTGAGTTTGATTAAAATGGTCTCTATCTTGTGAAATGTAAGGTGATTGCAGTCGTTGATGAAGGAAATGAAATCAATATTTTGGCAAAACCATGTATGTCAAATTGAAAGGAGTACAATTAATACCATCAGGTTTTTAAGTTTCCGTTAAAAAGTGAAGAAAATTTTGGCAAGTGATAATCTCTGACATATAATGATATATCCTGATATGTAATAACCTCTGAGACCATTGATAGTGATAATGAGTTATAAATTTCCATGGCAAATAGTTGCTACCATTATTGATAATGAGCAATAAATGAATTCCACATATGAATTCAAGAATGGTAACAAATATTGCAGATAGATTGCATGGCAAATAATTGCATACCTGCACTTTGCACTAAAACGGAGATTCTCCTCCACTGTCAAGTTCCCATGCACAATATCATCTTGCGGTACAAAACCAATAATTTTCTTATACGATTGCATGGATTCAACTTTTCCATTTATGATAATTAAACCTGTCATGGTGCATCCAGTCACTTTTCCAGCCAAAGAAGAAAGAAATGTCGTTTTTCCAGCCCCTGAAGGACCCATGACAGCTGAAACTCGACCGGGCATGAATTTCCCGGAGACACACCTAAGCAAATGCTTTTTTTTCCCTTTTAAAGTAAGAGTTAGATCTTTAAAAGCCACCTCAATCGTAGGCCTAGTTCTGGTTTCACTACCGGTAGCCATTGAAATTACTCCTGAGAATGTTAAGTCCTTGTTTTGCTGTTGCATAGCTTTCTCCTTCTCCAGTTGACCATATGCATACTTAAATATTTGGCTATGAGTATGAATTTTTTTACCTTTTGGCATGTTCTTTTTAATATTTTTGTCCCCAATTTCCAGATTAAAGCCCTCATGACTATCTGGATTTTCCTCAAAGGAATGCAACATTTTTGTGAGATTACTTGGTTCCTTTTTCTTTGCTTTGGGAGCTGCAGATGATTGCCCAGATGTGCTTAAAGAGCTTGAAGGCAAAGGTGGTAAAGGAGCAGCATCTGTTGCAGGTTTGGCTTGACTTAAAACCTTCAGCTCCCCCGACTGTCTTGCAGACTTTTTACGAGAAAATGTGCGGGATAACTGATTTTGCAACCCCACTGCACGCTTCTTGGCAGTATCTTTTGCAGATTTCCACCTTTCTCGTGCCTGTGCAGTTTCTCGTGCATGCCTGGCTGCAGCTTCCCTAGATTTAGCCTCTCTTTTTTCCCGAAGAGTGAGAACATGATCAGAACAGTTGTATATGATGATCAGCAGAGTGCAAAGAGCAGCCTGCATAGGCAAGTCAACCACATCAAATTCAAAATGCTGGACCCACGGGAGAAATAATGCTTGACAAGCAGATCAGATAAATGTTTGCCTTTTAGAAATGCTGAATGAAAACTCAGGAGATTGTAAATATTGTTCTCCAAATAAGTATGCATGTATTCTTGTTTCAATAAACAACAAGTCACACTGAACCATCTAAAAATTAATGGTCAACCTTTTATCTAAGACAAGATGGGCAATTACTTACAAAAAGCATAACCCCATAAAAATGAATATTTTGGTTTGCCGTTTTTGGATTACAGGTAGTCAACTTGAAGCACCCTGCAAAAGGGTTAACAAGAACCAAAATCATTCAAACTGAAGATATGGAGTAAATTTTCTGAGTAAACTAATTGTCCATGTAAACAAGTAGTAAAATGGCTAATAGGAATCATCAATGAAAATGTCAATTACAGACAGATAATATGGTGCATCAAACTGATTTTATCACAGTACACCCTGGGTTATATCCAAACTTCCTCTAGCCAAACTACATATTATAACATAATCCGAGTAAAGAGATAAAATTACAACTTGATGTCTTTATCTGAAAGTATACAAATGCATATATTTGGTCATGAGATCTACTGTATTTAAGAGCCCAGTTCCTCCATATGAGATGTGACAATCTGACACTTTTTTGATTGTTTGACTCATTTCTCCCCCAGACAGGTATGAAATTCACCAGGTATACTAGGAAGGACATTCAAAAATGAATGAGTTCTCCGTTAACACCCATTGATATGGGTTAGGCTTAGAAATCTTCATTTCCCAAATTCCTCATCTAAAGCAATCATAACAGTAAATGAGACAGATGTGCTGGGAAAAAGGTAGCTCCAAGATAGCTCGTTTGCACATAGATTACATACAACAAGAAGACCATGGAATTTTGTGCACAAGTGAAGAATTGAGATTAGTGCCATGTTACATGGCACAAACCATAAAGATTCAAAAACTTACGTTTTTCAGCAGTGGCGCCCATCCTGCAGTAATGTCTGAAATTGCATGAGAAAATCATATTAGTACAAACAGATAAAGAGAACCGAAAAATTGCACTATATTATTAAGGGACAAAGCCAGTTTGGAGGAATCTCCTCCTATCCATTATCTAGCCATTTAGATGACTATCCATGTGTTCTTTAATCACATAATCTATTAAGTCATTTAAACCAGTCACATGGTTGTGTGATTATCATTTGATATCATATTTATGTGTCTAAAAGTACAAATGGATTATCATTCGAATTGGCACATGGTGGGTTGAAGGAAATTCTATATTATCAAGTCATGCCAAAAGACATTAAACTGGGGACAATAAATTTCTTGTACTGATTTATTATTATTTTTTTTATAAGTAAAGAAATGGTTAATATATTGTACTGATTTGTATCAAGCGCTATACTAAAAATGAGATGCGTTTTGCGAGTTCTGAGATAAAAGCACTACCCGCTCCTGCAAGGAATTTTTTGTGTGGTAGTTGGACAGTAAGATCCTGGTGAACAGAAAATTTCACTGCTGCCTTCAACATCAGCCCAAATGTCAGCACCCCCACAAGTATGATTGGGTTTTCCAGGAGGCATTTGGTAACTGTATCTGCAAATTTGTCTCAACCAATGAATATTAATGCATGGTACAAAACCATAAGAAACCTCTGGAATAAGAGATAAAGAATGTCAAGATTAGATTAAAAAACTTACGGGTCACAGATTCCAGTCGTTTTATTAAATTTTGCAAGCGGACAGTAAGAACCTAATGGGCAAGCTTATTTACAAGAAAAAAGAAAAAAAAAACTGTTAGATACAGTTCAACACCAACAATGAGTTATGTTCCATCAATTTATCACATACTTACGTATCATGCAAGTAATACCCTGAGGACAGAAGAAGCCCTCACAACAAGGTTGACACTCATGAGTTCTAGAAGGCATACTATTTGAAGTTTTGAGATCAACTCTCTGGTCTTGGCCAACACTACAACCCCAACCTGGCTCACATCCAGAAGCCCATGAAGTCAAATTGCAATTCTTGTTAGGTTTTAAGTAATTGTCATCTGCTGCCCCCCTCTCAAATAAACTACTGAAGTAGAATTTTATTTCTGCTGCTGTACATAGTCTCTGCGTGACATCTCCTGTTAAGTAGCTCACATTTGTCAGAATAATGGTCAAGTGATTAAAGTTATCATTTCCTTACACCTTAAACTTTTGGAACAATTAATAATTTATCATGGTATTAGAGCAGGTGGTCCTGAGTTTGAATCTCGTCTCCACTCTACCTCTCATTTAAAAAATTAAAAATCTCACGTGTTGGGATTCGCTTATTAAAAATTTCACATGTCCACACATGAGCAAAAGTGTTAGAGTAATGGTTAAGTGATTGAATTTACCATTTCTTAACAGTTTAAACTTTTGGGTCAATCTATAATTTATCAACATCCATTATTAGGACATAGGCAAGGGTATTCCTTTGAAGGGAAGGAATCCACAAGAAATGAAAGTTGAGATGTTAATATAATGGATCAGATTACTTAGCCTACAAACTTTATGTAGCCCTTTAGTTCCTGGTTCTATCTCGATACTAGCTAGATCTTAACATTCTGCACCCTAGATGAGGGTGGTCCAGCCATTCTAATGCATTTGGATCAGTGGTAGCTCTAGGATTTTTTTCTAGGGGGGTCAACATTAGTGGAGCTAAGAATTTATAGGGAATTGAAAAAATAAAATGACTAGATTTTTTTTCCCTTTATACCCCACTTCCATACAATTTAGTATACAATACAACTATATTTTACAATAGTCTAAAAAAATTATTAGTAGTTTAAAGATTGGTAAGACAACAACTATTGACTACATAAACGAATAGAATTAAATAATTAATCATACATTCTTGTCAAATAACTAATCATACATTTAATAAACCACAAATGTAGAAGGAAAAGTGTAAGGAAAAAAAAAACTTTATTCTGTTGTTAATGCCAAAGTAAGCCAAATTCTGAGAGAGGGCTTTAAAAAAAAAAAAAAATTTAATGAATGAGCGAAAATTTGAATTTTTTCTATTTCTTATAAATTTAAATATTTTAAGAGTAGTGCTATTAACAATTTGACATAACACTTTCAGAAAAATATTGCAACAAAATCTAGATGGTAGGTAAAAAAATTGTGTTAGTTACAGGTCTAGATAAAAGCCAATTACAACGTACTATTTAACTTTTATTGTGAAAATATTGTGAAAAACAGCAGTAAAATGATCATCTTTAAGTTGATTTCAATTGGATTTTTTTTTTTTAAAATTAGGATCAAGGTGTTCAAATTTTTATTTTATTTTAAAGGGGTCAAAACAAAAAATAAAAAATAAAAAATAAAAAAGTTTATATATAATTTTGTTTTGGGGGCATTCAGGGGGTTCATTTGAACCCCCTAGGCTATGTGTAACGCCGCCCCTGATTTGGATTAGTTATTATCTGTTAGTTTATTAGCTTATTTACTTATGTATGGTTCTTCAATGCCTCATTTTTTCTAGGTACAACTATACTTTCGCAGACTTTCAACAAATAATCAAATAAGTTTTGAGCAAAAAGTTAATCCAAACGCACAATATGCACCAAATGAAAAGTAATTTTCATAGCTTTGGGGATGTAATGAACAACCCTCCCTCTCACAAGTTATATTATTACTAAAAGATTCTTATGTCTCTTATAAACCGAAAATTTGTGCCTTTTGTTTCATTTTTAATGCCTCTTGTTTGTTTCTAGCAAAACAAGAATGCTCCTTGTTTGTTATATAGAGATGTTATGAATCTACAAGTCCTAACAAAAAGTTCTAAAGCATCATTGTACATGGGTACAACATTTCTGCAATTATAGCAAATCCATTTGCAATTGCCCAGAGAATCATACCTTTTGTCTTCTTAATACAATTAGACAAGAAATCCAACTTCCCAGCATAATTGAATGCACCATTCCAATCAGTATTCCTAAAAAGAAAAAACAAAAAAAAAAGCGTGGGTCAGAACAAAACAAGTGGAATAAAGCACCAAACTACTTTTTTTTTTTTTTTTTATAAAAATAAAAAAAATACATCAAATTACTCACACATCCTTAATGCAAAATCCCAAATTGTTAACAATGTCTTGGGTCAAAATTTTAGTGAGATTGGAAAGGCGACCATAGATAACCTGTGTAACAGCAGGAAGCAGAGCTGGGTCACCGGTCTTACTGTAATCATCCCCCTCCACACAATGAATACAAGGCACTAGACCCACAAATACAATGAGAAACAACAAAACATGGGCAACCCAATTGGCATTAGCCCTGAAAACACTCATTCCCATCACTTGAACCTCTCCAAATCACAAACTCCAGGCAAACCATCCAAGTGATCACAATGATAAACCAAATTCTTGAATGGTAGAGATTATATTTTGGGAAATTCATATATAGTGATTAACCATGGCATCATGGGTAGTATTAGTCCTTCATTGTGCTACTTTCAAAACAATGTTTTTTTTTTTTTTTTTCCAATTTAGTTTTTGTAGAACAAGAGTTGAGTGATAATGGGTGCTTTGGAAAAATGTTGTTTGAGCGTTAGAGAATCTTGTTGCAAAACAACAATGGAGGTTGAACGTAACTAGGAAATGTTAGTTAAAGATGTTGTGAGATTAAACCTTGTGAGCTTTGGAGGGCCCAGATTTGGAGATGAAGAAATGGCGGGGAGGAATGGGTGGCTAAATTGAAGGGATAAAAATGGAGCAGACTTGTTTTGTTTTGTTTTTTTTTTTTTTTTTGGAGAAACAAACACAAACACAAACAATTGGCTCTTATTAATGGAGGGAAAATATTAATATTACTATTCTTTTTAAAAATTGGCTCTTTACCTACTTAAATTTATATTCATTCTTAAAAAAAACAAAAACAAACAAACAAACTTATATTTATATCTCTTGGACTTGGTTTGTTCCAGTGCATTAGTGTACTGGACACATTGGGAAATAGACATATGTCCACATCCTAAAGTGTCCAGTGCTTTAATGTACTGGACACAATCCCAGCCTATATCTCTTTACCTCTCTTCAATTTATAAAATTATATGAAAATTGACTTTCTATAATAAAAATGTGGGTATTCTCTCTTTGTTTTGGTTAAGAAAGTCGAGAGATAGCTAGAGATGCTCTTAATTCTCTTGGACACTCTTTGATGATATCCTTTGGCTTTGTTAAATAATAAACAAGATTTTTATATAAATTCTTATCACCTCTAGTTAGGGGTGTGCAGAAAACCCACTGACTCGACCCAACCCGACCCGCCAGGTTGGGTCGGTTTTTAAGGCTTGGTGGATTGGGTTGGGTTACAAAAAAAAATTTTATAGCGGGTCGGGTTGGGTTTGGGTCATAAAATTACAAATCCGCCAAACTCGACCCAACACACCCATATTTAATATATATTTAAAATATATTATATATTTAATAATTTTTTTTAAATCAGCTGTAGGGCACTTATATATATATATATTATATATTTAATAATTTAAAAAAAAAACCAGTAGTAGAGCAGCATTTCCTTGGTTCCTCCTACTAATACTAATTTAATATATATATATATATATAATATATTATATAATTAATAAATTTTTTTAAAATAACCAATTCTTCCTATCCTATATAAAAACTAATTAGTTCACACAAATCCTAATAAATTACTATTGTTGTTTAGTCATTAGTGTTGTTTGCCTTTAAGGAGTTACATTAATACTAATCTTTAGGTTTTTTTAATATATTAATATATATATATTTTTTTTTACTCAATTTAATAATAAAAAAAAAATTGTCAAACCCATGGGTTCAACCGGACCTGTAGGGGCAGTTTTTGGGGCCCAGACCCAGCAAGTAAGTGGTTCTGGCCCAAAAGTCCCCAGACAATGAATTTGTAGAGAGCGAGTTACAGAACTAGGGCTAGACGAAATGAACGTCAGTTAGAAGTATGCCATGCAGCATATTGAACGTGAGAACATTCCATTTTTAGTTCACAGGGTATCGATCCGAGGAGACGTATAAGTGCACCTCTTGCTCTTGGTTACAAACTACAAAATTCTTTCACCTCTCTCTCTCTCTCTCTTTCTTTTTTCTCAATTCTCCGATCCCCTCTTCATGGGGATTTCCTTCTCTTATATAGCACCCTCAAATTGATAAGGGCCCTACACTTGTTAACCATCTGGACTTTCACTTGAGTGCTTGTCCCATCGGACATCCACCCTATCTTTCTGTGAGTTGCACTGGCCAAAATAACACTATTCACCTGTCTTCTCTACATTAATACGGCTGGAAAAGTAGCTCCCTTGCATTTAATGCGGCAGTTGCGGTTGCCTCCTGAACGTCTAACATTTTCCTCTTGCTTGGGATGGTTCCTCACTGTGTGCAGGGTGTACGTTGGACTCCCATTTGGTGTGTCCGAGGAGGCACTCCTCCTCGGACGCCCCTTAAATAAGTCCGGCCTAATAGGATTGGGCTGGAAACCTTCTGGCCCCGTTTTCCCTTCTTGTCATGGCTAGACTCCGCGCGGGGCCCAAAGCCCACTGTTGACTTGTAAATTTCACCCCTACACGACCCATGTGGGTTGGGTTGGATTTATGTGATGGGTTGGGTTGGGTTGATTTTTTTTGACCCACCATAGTGGGTTGAGTCAAAAAATCCCCTCAACCCGACCCATGCACACCCCTACCTCTAGTGTAAAACAAATGGCATTTTAAGAAGTTCCCTATTTTTGAACAATAGTATCATTTCAAATAGAACTAATAAAATTAAACTCATATCTGATAGCTTGAAGGAAAATATTTAACTCAAACCTAAGATTTTTTATCTAAATAAAAATGGGTTGACTCATGACTCAACTTGTTTTTTTCTAGGCCAAGTTGGGTCAACCCTTTTGACCTGTGACCATATAAATTAGCAAATCACTTCAAATGCTAAACCATGTAAAGGAAACATAACGTCAACCATCCAAAGGTAATGACTACGTTGAATCAAATAACAGCCACCAAAAAGTTTTCTTCCTAATTTGACCATGACGCAACAAGAATAAGAGAAATTGAGCTTAGATTGAAACATTGGTCTAAACATTTCTACATCTTTTGGTGTGATAAAAGACCCAAAGCATTGGTCTAAACCCTAAATTTTTGCCATAAAACTCATAAAATCCTTGTCATTTTCATACTCATCTGTTGTAAATGAATCATCTCTTTCACTGTCTCCAAGTGAAATGAAGTCTATATCTAAGAGGAAGAGAGTCGAATGAATATATCGCTATTGCACGAGAATGCCAGCAAAATTATGGACACCTGCTGTTATTTTTTAAAAAAATTATTTTTCTTAATTTTATGAATTTTTTTAATGTAAGAAAAAGAAACCAAAACTATGTCATTTTTTTAGATGACAAATCACCTAAATTTTATGGTAATTATATCATTAGTGAACTTTAAATTATGTAAAATTAAGAGTTTATCTATTATTTAACTTATTTTTTTTAAGTATTTTGTCATTTTTGTTATTTAGTATTTTTTTTTCCATTTAACATGTGAAAAAATATGGTTTGTAATCCGATTAACCCGACTCAAGCAAAAGATAGCCAAATTTTTACTTGAACCCATTTTCGACCCCAACTCGATTAACCAGACTCAACCCGTTTCAAATGTCTCTAGGCCCATTTGAACCTAGACCAAGATGGGGCCAAGAAATGCATTTGCATTTGTTTGGGCCATTAACTTATGGGTTTTCGCTTGTTAATGAGCTATGGCCACTTGGAAAGTTAGAGGTTAATGGGCTTAACCTAGCCTTGGTAATGTGCCAGTGTTTTGTTTTGTTATTGTTGATTTGGATCCTCTCCATTTCTCTTTGAAATGGAGAGTGTCTAGTTAAGGGCTGAGATTTAACTAAAATCAATCTATGTCTTGAAATATGCCTCATCATTTAAAAGACACTAACCTAACATTTCAAGGAGAAATGGAGGCCTTATTATTTGACAAGTGAATCAAGTGATACAAACTGTATTAGTAAACAGGAAAATTTATATACAAGCATCATACTTCTTTTTTTTTTGGATAAGTATATACAAGTAGCATACATAGACTCCCTCTAAATAATTATAAACTAAAATTTTTTTAGCTGAAACTGAAAATTTTTTATTGAAAGTGTAGAAAAAAAGAAGAAGTTAAAAGCTAGCTGAATAGTACAATGAAACTCATAAATAGTACCAAAAAGTGCAACGGGACCCATAAATAATACCAAAAAAAAAAAAAAAAAGCTAAAAAACTAAAATAAGCTGAAAGCTTATTTCAATACAAACGTGTGGTTACTTATTGTAGTGGGCTTTTTTTGCAATGTTGGGCTGAGCTGCCTCTTGCGGTATTTGGCCCAAATGTTCTAAGTAAGAAAGTCGGGACCGGTCCAATTGTAACTCACTTTGGTCTGGCTTGTGCACAAACTATGCCCTGTTTGCCAGAGTTTAATCACAGACCCATGACAGGCAGAACCACTGTGAGTAAGTAATGACAGGTAGATATAATAAAGATGATATAAGAAACACAATTACTACTTTTAGCCACAATAAATAAACGTGAGCAACAAAAGGCTCTTTGTACACAGAACAAGCTAAGTGAAGGATTAAAAAAAAAGAGTTAGCAAAATAAAAGTGTTAGTTTGCCACCCCAAGTAATACACGAGGTTGAAACCAAGAAGGGAAAAAATCGTTCCCTCAATGTGAGTAATTTTAGAGAAGAAATTAATTGCTTTGAGGGAACAAGCCTAAATGGTCCATGCCCAAATCCAAATCTTTTGCCTTTTATAGAGAGCAAGGCTATTGGGGGAGAGAGGAAGTCAACTTATCAGTGCATGCCTGCCGTTCTAAACTCTCTATTTTTTCTTTTCCTCTCTTTCCTACTTCTTAGTTTTCTTTTTCTTTTGTTTTCTTCCTTTCCTTCTCAACGCTTACTTCTGGGTTGTGTTTTTCTCTGGAAATTCCTATTATTGTGATTTTTTCGAATCCCCTCTTCTCAGTGCACAGCAAGGGGTCCTTTATAGAACCTGCCGTGACTGGTATTTACCGTTTTAGCCTGTAACTGACTTTGTCTGGTGTGGGTGTCCTTGCCGACCACTTACTAGTCTTCAGTGGTTCAGCCACCACCATTTACCTGTGCTGGCTGTGCCGCTTCCCTCTGCCAGACAAAAAAGACTATTTTGTTTGTTTGTTTGCTGTGGCTTTTTCTACACGTTACAGTGTGTGTGCTCTCTCTCTATCCCTCATGGCATGCACCTGGTGTTTCTAACTCATCCTTACTTCTTTTAGGTGGTCTGTCATCCCAACAGGACATTTCCCCCAAAAGAGCCTAAGCAAAAACCCCAGAATAGGTTTTTTTTCTCTCTCCCCATTGCTAGACCATGCCCTCTGACTCATGACCCACCACTTCCTATATTGGCTGGGTACAGGCTGGTGGTGCCTGAGTCTCGCGCGTGCTTCACCTTCTTCACCCATCATTCATGCATTTGCCGTGTTCTGGAGATTGGTCTGTACGTTCTGCCGTGCACTTTTGGCTTCTTATGGCGTGGGTTGTTTTCCAATCTGCCATTTTTTATGACTTGCTTCTTTTGGGGATTAGGCCTTGTTGGATCATGGGCCTTTCTTTCCCCGGCCTATTCTGTGTTCACTCCGTGGCCTTGTTAGCATTTTCTTGCTGTACTACTCTGCTATTCCTATTGTAATGTTGTTTGACTCAATCCTACTGGGCCTCTTTGGGCTTGCTGTTTATTTCCCTCCCAGTGACTCAGTATGTTCATTGGGCCTTTTCTTACACTGCTTGCGGGCTCCTGTGTCCCATTTCCCTCTTGGGCATCCTTGGCCTATTTGCTTTCCTTGGGCTTTCTCAGCCCTTTTCCAATCATGCTTTCCCATGGGCCTTTACTAACTCTCTTTGGGCTTCCCTGACCCAATTACTTTATACTTCATCCTTGGGGGTGATGGGTCTTCCATTAGCCCCTTACTTTCTTTGCTTACATTACTTTGGACCTGTTGTGTCCTATTCTCGCTTTTCTACATACTATCCATGGGTTTGCTTCCTCTCTCTTTTTGGGCCCATTCAGGCCCGTTTGCTTCTTCAGGACCCACTTTATGAGCCCGTGAGCCATTCATTCCTGCCACTTGGGCTCAATGGCTTTTTCTTGCTTGCTAACTTTGGTCTGCCCATGTTGCTGAGCCTTTTCTCTTATTGGGCTTGCCAAAAATGAGCCTCAACACTTATCTCTATAATTTATCCTTATTGTCCATATAAGCAAAAGGGTATCCTAATAAGAAGCAATTACATATGAAAGCTTAATTCAAGTTGCGACTATGATCTGATGACTACCAAACTTACATTAGCATTCAAATCAGTCCCGCCAATAACCCAATTTTAAAACCCAAGCAAAATCATCAAGCTTTATACTTAATAATAAAACTTAATCATTAAGCCAATCAAAAGTGAAACAAAAAGAGATCCAAGGGGTTCGGTAAACAAAAATAAAAATTAAAGAAAATAAAATTGAGAGAGACTCATACACCAACTACAGTTACTCCAAATCTATAGCAAAAAAGGAAAAAAAATTCAATTAAAGAAAAGCATAATATTTTGTGCTATAAATGAAAGAAAGGGATGATCTTGGCAAATACAACAAGAAAAGAAAAGGAAAAAAAATACATAAATTTGATATCAAAATTTCCTTTAGAAACATAGGTGGAGAACTGGAGAAGCTTGACCATCGCTGGGTTTGATGGGAGGGAGAGAGAAACAAAGAGGAGAGGGATAGAGACTTAGTGTCCGTTTGGCAAAGATTATTTTTGCCAATTTATTTTACTATTTAGCTTATTTTTAGTACTATTCATGAGTCCTACTGCACTTTTTGGTACTATTCATAAGTCCTACTGTATTATTTCAGTTAACTTTTATCTTTATCTACAGTATTTTCAGCCAAAAGTTTTCAGTTTCAGCAAAATAAGCGGATCACAAACGGACCCTTAGAGAAGAAAACCTAGACATTGAAACTAACATTAGTTTAGCTTTTTACTCAGTTAAGTCTCATGTTAGTGCTTTTAAATGACATGGCAGATTTTAGGCCATGGATTTATTTTAAATCAATCTTAGCCCTTAACTGGACACTCTCCATTTCTAATGGAATGGAGAGGATCCTATGCAACCCCGTATATGCCACACCACACATGACTAAGACCAAACAAGCCTTAAGTTAATAATAATAATAAAAAATAATGATAATAATAGTAATAATAATAAGAATAATAAGAATAAGAAACAAACCCCTCACACAACGTCATTTCCTAACATCTTCCAATTTCTTGTAACAAATATGTTAAATACTTTGAAAAATAGAAATTCATAGCATATTTAAGTTTTTTTTTTTATATATAAATTATTTTTCTTATGTATTTATATATATATTTTTTGAATTGTTCCATTTTGAGGATATTTAAGCTGGTATTTGTCATTTGATTTTCTGTTTTGAAAATTTTGTGTGTGTGTGTGTGTTTGTTTGGTTACCAAGAAATTGGCATGAAAGTTAAAAGAAAAAAGGAAAAATAAAATAAAACACAAATGCCATATAAGTTTTTGATGTGAATTTTTCTAAAACCAATTAAATATTTTCATTATTGTGATTAAGTGACATGTAAGCAATTTATTAGCAATATCAACATTTTTGGTGAGTTAGATGATGACAAGGAGCACACTAAAGTGGGTACATAAGGGGTATGGATTAAATTGACATAGAAGTTTTCTAGTGACCAAAAGCAAACTATCCCTAGAAGTAAAGAACTAAAAGGCAAAATACTAATGATTTATCCTATTTCTGTTGACATGAAACAAAATATTGTTTGTATGTTTGATAAAATAAGTTATGATTCTACTTTTACAAAATTAATGAATAATTTATAATTAGAAAGATTGTGTGTGCACAGCATTAATCTACCAGTACAAATCAATAATAATAAATCATTAATTTTATAGCATGAGAAATATTTTTACATCAAATGTTGAGACATGCGAGATCCTATCATTACTAATGAATAGTTAAGTGATACATTGTATATAAATAAAAAACCTCTTTCCTCTATATGTGATCAGAAAGGGGGGAAATTGGCTATAGTATGGAGATAAATCGCACTTGTCCCAAGAAGCATGAGCTTAAGCTATATAACAATCCAAAAAAAAAATGCTACATATGCAACGGATGCAAGGAAGATGGCAGCAATGGAATGAGATACAGATGTGAAGATTGCAACTATGATCTTCACAAAGATTGCATGTTTAGCAAGCCCACCACAACCCACGAAATCTTCAAAGACTTCGTTTTCAAATTCTATGAGCAACCACCCCCTTCGAAACTCTACGGCAAAAGAACCAAGAGATATTGTAATGCTTGTGGGAAACATGTCAAAGGTTTCATCTATCATTGCCCTGAAAAGGACTTGGATTTGCACCCCTGTTGTCTCAACCTCATGAAAGAATTCCAAATTGATCATGTGAAATTTCACCTTCGTGGGACTAAGGCAAAGTGCATATTTTGCAATCAAATTGATTTGTCAGGAATTGAGGTGTGGTCGTACGTGTCCGAGTGTGGTGAGTATAATGTTCATGTTTCTTGCATAAGGGAACTGATAGTTGAGGAATTGGAGAATGGAACAACTGATATTTTGGCTTTGAAGAATTTGGGGCTGCCTATGCAACGTCGATTGAAAAGAAGCGGTTGGATGGGTAAATGTGCTTGAAAATACTCAAAATATTTCTCACGACAATTATCAGTATTCTTCTTGGTGATCCAATTACTTTTGTCAGTCTTCTTGCTGATTTGGCTAATAATTAAATAGATAATGGTGGTATTGTATTTATATTTTATCAATTGTCATATGGGCATGTATTTCTAGATTAAGGTTATATTCAGTGCAATTCTAAGTAATATTATACAATCTAATAACTTTTTACTATATTCATATTTTGAGAATTTAACCGTTAGATTATAATGTCTTCTTTTATTCTCAATGTTTGCATAATTTTAATATGATCAAAAATTAATATTATAAAATGAATAGAATAAAGTCATACAAAATTTATGTGCATCAATTTTGTATAGTCAATGATGTACATCCCCACGTATTAGTCCAACGGATTGAAATTAGCTTGATATGAATCTTATCAAACAAAGCCACATGACCCTAAAAAGTCATACACAAACAGGCAATTAATGTGATGCATCATGCAAATAATGTGAATTTCATGAGATACATAAAATTCACATCACTAGTCTACTTTAAGAAAGAGTGTTTTTAGTACGGAAATTTCATAAAACCTCATACACACATCGACATGCATGGGAATAGTGTTCCATTGTAGAGTCTTAAGCCATTATTCAATATACAATTTCTAATCATAAACAGAATAAATTAAAAAGTATAATCAAGCTATGTGGTCATTTGAACAAGATTTTGCCTCCTACAAAATTAGGAATAAAAATAAAATAAGCAAAGGCCAATACATATGAATGCAGTATTTCCCTATATATTTTCTACTTAATAATCGCAAATAATACTGATGATTCAGATTTGGTCTAACTATTTACAATAGATATGTCAACAGGATAGCTCACGTTATTAATAAATGGACTTTAAATGTATGATGTATCATGGAATGGTTATCTTAGTTCAAATCATTTCCTCCTTTTTGTGTTTTGAACTTGATGTAATCAATCTAAATTTCGCTTTGGTATAACTATTTACAATAGATATGTCAACAAGATAGCTCATGTCAATAGTAAATGGACGGAGAAAATGGGCTTTTACCCTTTTTTTTAATAAAAAAAATCTAACATTTTGCCTCATTTTCCAAACTAATTAGGAAAATGCTCTTGTTTTGAAATTCAATTTTCTAAAAATCGAGTTATAACAAACTGAAAATAAAAAAATAAAAAAAAAATGTCTGGAGCCCTATAATGGCGTTTTAAAGACCCTATAGTGATGTTTTGGAACTCGAGTTCCATGCAAAGTTTTTTTTTTTTTTTTTAAAGTTTGATCGCCCCATACCTATAGTGGCGTTTTAAGAAGCCTATAGTGACGTTGAAACTCGATTTTGAGAGAATCGAGTTTCAAAACAGGGGCATTTCCCTAATTAGTTTGGGAAAGGGGGGCAAAATGCTAGATTTTTTGCAAGAAAGGGGTAAAGGCCAATTTTCTCCGTAAATGGACTTTAAATGTATGATGTAATGGTCATCTTAATTCAAATAATTTCCTCCTTATGTGTTTTGAGAAAGAAAAAAAAATAGTAAGTAAATTGTGAGTACTTAAGATAACCATTATTTGAATTAAAATAGAAGGAACAGAGCCAGCTTTTTCAATGGGGGTTGGAGCTATCTCCAAATCTCATCGGCCCAAAAAAATACTAATTTTATTTTTTCTCAATCACGAAAATTATGAATTTAACTATAAAAACAACTTTTTTAGTAATATAATGTAATTTGTATATCATACATCACTACACCTATGCTAGCTAAATAGATATACCTATTTTTTAAGATTTTGTCATGTGGATTTTTTCTCATGAGATGGAAGTGTATTTTTAGTTAAGTAATCACATGACTGAATCTTAAAATGGGAATATAAGGAATAACACTTAAGGTACTGTACCTAAGTTTTGTCCTATCTAGAAATATTAGTAAGTGCTTAGGTAGGAAAATTATTAATAAATGAAAAGTCACTAATAATGTGATGTATATTAAAGAATCATTCAAATTATTAAAAAATAAGTTTGACATAATATACATCCCTAATAACTACAAATTATTTTATATTTCTCATCATAAATTAATTAGAAAATTCCAAATTACCAATAGGAGAAAAGAGCAACAATTTATACTTTAAATTTATAATACCATAAATAAATAAATAAAAATCATATATACACATGCAGCATTTAATTATTAGATGAAAAGATTATTTTTTGTAAGAGAGATATAATTTTTACCGTGTGTTTTATTCTCTAGGAACCCCCTTTATTTGGACAAAAAGTGAAATAAAAACTTTCTAGAAATGCAAAACTCACTGTCATTTTCTTAGCTGCGAGAGTAAATCCACCACAAAGCTAATTCGTCGCTGTGAGAAAGAGATGCCGATGTCAAACCATTGTGAGTTGTATTTAAATTTTTTGTCATCCTCTGATGTGTCGGTGTGTTTTCCATTTTTTTTTTTGGGTGTGGCCGAATTTTGCATGATTGCATGAACAAAATTTCAATGGAATTGTGTGGGTTTGTTTGTGGGTTTTGTATTTTTTGTCTCTTATCTGTGGGTTCCTCTGTATTTCATTTATAAGAAGTGACCTTCCTTCAATGTGTAGAGGCCTTTTCCCCAGCGCAACCTGAGGAAGAACAAAACCATGAGGGGTATGAGCCCCAAAGTGGACAATATTTACACAGTTGGGGTAGGGTCGTTACACTCGATTTTCATGTAGCTGCCATGTGAAAAAAGTGCCACATCAGACGTGAACAACCCATAAAAATCGAGTCCTAAAAACTCGATTTATAACCCCTAAATCGAGTCTCTTAGACTCGAAATGCTAGTAAAAAATATAGTTTGGAAACTAGAACTTCTAACTATATAGTTAGGATTTTATGGCCATTTTGGCCCAAGAATACCGCTGTTGATTTGGGTCATGACATTTGGGCATGGTGCATGTAGCAGAAACAACTAATCTATATTTTTTTGTTTAGGTTAAAAAAAAAAATAAAATAAAAATTAAGAACACTTAGATTTTTTTTTTTCTTGTTTCTTAATGTAATGTAGTGGTGCTTTGACGACCCATTGAGACATAATTTCAATATACTTTTTTGCTCTCCAATGACAAGAATGTATGGCACTTAAACAATATAATAAATAAATGTTTGAATGAATTTTTTTATGATTGATAACACGTCAATTTGTAAAATTTGTAATATTCATAGCATTGTTCCACAAGAAAAGTGTTGTGAATAGTAAAATGAAAATAATGATTGAGAAAAAAAGGAACAATGAAAATGGGTGAAGACGGACATGGTGAGATAAAACTAATAAATGGTAAATTTGGTGAAAAAGTGATTGATTTGGTACGTGGGAGAAGATTTATTTTCCACATAAAGCAAAGTCATAACCCACAAACCCTTCTTGTAAACTTCAATGAGGAAGGTTTGTTAATTTGAATGCTTGAGCCTTGTTACAACGTATAATGTTCTTATATGTGGTGCGCGTGTTCTATATATTGGTATTTAGGACTTTTTTTCCTTTCCTTTTGGCAGATTTATGTGATAGTTATGATTTCATAATATTTAGCCTTTGTAAAGAAAGATGATTTTATTTCATTTTTCCAACTTTTGTAATCTAGTTGAAAAAATTTAGCTGAACAATGCATATTGTCACCCTAATCTTCCATTATCAACACCCCTCAACTAAGTCATGGCTTTCAACTTTGTCTACTACTACTATGATTCCCAGTTCTCATAAGGTAGACCAGATGGGAGAATGGGGGTTGCGGTTGGGAAGAGTTTTTAGTTGGATCAGATTGTTACAGACAGAGTAGATGGAGATCTCTCTATATGGTACACCATGTTCAATTGGAAAAAGGAAGCAAAAAGAGAGTCGGGTTAGGCAATGCTAAACACTTCTCTCAAGGCTAATTTAAGGATCTTGATAATTGACTGGCATGTTTTAGAAATCAGGTAGCAATCAACTATTAGTTCCCTATTTCTATGGTGTAATAGAAATCCGGCTTAGAAGCATGCCCTGTAAGGAGGGGGGAAAAGGGAAATTTCTATGAGCATGTGTCGGCATACAAAAATTGCACACATTTTATCATCTTAGGTGGGTTTTCCTCTACTGGTTCGGTGTATTACATGAGTTGTTACTGTACAATCATTAGATGGATGTCTATTTCTATTTTTTTAAATAAAGTTCTTGAATCTGATTTAGTAATGCTGTGGATCTAATATTTTCTTCTGATTAAGCAGGCCTTACTAGTAAGACATTGGAAGCAGGTGTGCTTGTCAAAAAGGCACAAATGCATGTTCATTTGCCTCCTAAACTTTTGATCAGGCTTGATGTTTCCAGAGGAGTTTTAAGATCATTTTATTTATTACCATCTGTGATGCACCGGCTGGAACTCCTTATGTTAGCCAGCCAGCTTAGAGAAGAGATTTGTTGTTCTAGCAACTTTCATATTTCAAGCGCTTTGGTCTGTCCTATTATTTGGTTATTCTCTTGATTTGTCTATATTCTTTTGAATCATACAGTTTTGATTAATCTAATCAAGATCTTTTGTGAATAGATTCTAGAAGCTCTTACATCACTAAGATGTTCTGAGAATTTTTCAATGGAGTGTTTGAAAATTGAAATTACTTGGTGAGTCAATTCTAAAGTTTACAAGAAGGTTGATGTTCTGAGAAAATCGTATTAGTACAAACAGATACAGAGAAAATCATATTATTAAGGGAAAAACAGATACAGAGAACCGAAAAATTGCACTATATTATTAAGGGACAAAGCCAGTTTGGAGGAATCTCCTCCTATCCATTATCTAGCCATTTAGATGACTATCCATGTGTTCTTTAATCACATAATCTATTAATCATGTAAACCAGTCACATGGTTGTGTGATTATCATTTCATATCATATTTATGTGTCTAAAAGTACAAATGGATTATCATTCGAATTGCCACATGGTGGGTTGAAGGAAATTCTATATTATCAAGTCATGCCAAAAGACATTAAACTGGGGACAATAAATTTCTTGTACTGATTTATTATTATTTTTTTTTATAAGTAAAGAAATGGTTAATATATTGTACTGATTTGTATCAAGCACTATGCTAAAAATGAGATGGGTTTTGTGAGTTCTGAGATAAAAGCACTACCCGCTCCTACAAGGAACTTTTTGTGTGGTAGTTGGACAGTAAGATCCTGGTGAACAGAAAAATTCACTGCTGCCTTCAACATCAGCCCAAATGTTAGCACCCCCATAAGTATGATTGGGTTTTCCAGGAGGCATTTGGTAACTGTATCTGCAAATTTGTCTCAATTAATAAATATTAATGCATGGTACAAAACCATAAGAAACCTCTGGAATAGGAGATAGAGAATGTCAAGATTAGATTAAAAAACTTACGGGTCACAGATTCCAGTCGTTTTATTAAATTTTGCAAGCGGACAGTAAGAACCTAATGGGCAAGCTTATTTACAAGAAAAAAAAAAAAAAACTGTTAGATACAGTTCAACACCAACAATGAGTTATGTTCCATCAATTTATCACATGCTTACATATCATGCAAGTAATACCCTGAGGACAGAAGAAGCCCTCACAACAAGGTTGACAGTCATGAGTTCTAGAAGGCATACTATTTGAATTTTTGAGATCAACTTTCTGGTCTTGGCCAACACTACAACCCCAACCTAGCTCACATCCAAAAGCCCATGAAGTCAAGTTGCAGTTCTTGTTAGGTTTTAAGTAATTGTCATCTGCTGTCCCCCTCTCAAATAAACTACTGAAGTAGAATTTTATTTCTGCTGCTGTACATAGTCTCTGCATGACATCTCCTGCTAAGTAGCTCACATTTGTTAGAATAATGGTCAAGTGATTAAAGTCATCATTTCCTAACACCTTAAACTTTTGAGACAATTAATAATTTATCATGATATTAGAGCACGTGCTCCTGAGTTTGAATCTCGTCTCCACTCTACCTCTCATTAAAAAGTTAAAAATTTCACATGTTGGGATTCACTTAATAAAAATTTCACGTGTTCACACATGAGCAAAAGTGTTAGTAATGGTTAAGTGATTAAATTTACCATTTCTTAATTGTTTAAACTTTTGGGTCAATCTATAATTTATCAACATCCATCATCAGGACATAGGCAAGGGTATTCCTTTGAAAGGAAGGAATCCACAAGAGATGAAAGTTGAGATGTTAATATATAGGATCAGATTACTTAGCCTACAAACTTTATGTAGCCCTTTAGTTCCTGGTTCTATCTTGATACTAGCTAGATCTTAACATTCTGCACCCTAGATGAGGGTGGTCCGGCCATTCTGATGCATTTGGATTAGCTATTATCTATTAGTTTATTAGCTTATTTACTTATGTATAGTTCTTCAATGCCTCATTTTTTCTAGGTACAACTATACTTTTGCAAACTTTCAACAAATAATCAAATAAGCTTTGAGCAAAAAGTTAATCCAACCGCACGATATGCACCAAATGAAAAGTAATTTTCATAGCTTCAGGGATGTAATGAACAACCCTCCCTCTCACAAGTTATATTATTTATATAAGATTCTTATCTCTTATAAATTGAAAATTTGTGCCTTTTGTTTCATTTTTAATGCCCCTTGTTTATTTCTAGCAAAACAAGAATGCTCCTTGTTTGTTATATAGAGAAGTTATGAATCTACAAGTCCTAACAAAAAGTTCTAAAGCATCATTGTACATGGGTACAACATTTCTGCAAATACAGCAAATCCATTTGCAATTGCCCAGATAATCATACCTTTTGTCTTCTTAATACAATTAGTGCCCGTTTGGTTCCACTTTTTGAGCCCAAAAAGGGCGTTTTCAAAAAAGCTCAACCAATTTTTGCGTTTAGTGAGCTCAAAAACGCAGCTTTTTTATAAAAGTTGCGTTTTGAACTTTTATAAAAAAACTGAAGGCAAAACGTGGAAGGAATATGGACCCTCAGGGGTCCATAAATCAAAACGCGCTATGCGCGTTTTGTATATTACCGTTGCAATAACCAAAAAGACCGAAATACCCAGCTATTTCTCTCACGCCCCTCATCTCTCATCTGTCTCTTTTTTCTTCGTCTTCCTTTTCTTCTTCCTCTTCGTCTTCCTCTACTTCTTCACCGGTCTACCCCCACAATCAACAAAACCCATTTCAAACTTTGATATTCCGAACACAGAATCAACAAAACCAAACCAAAAATAACTCAAAATCAACACAAAAACAACTTAAAATCAACTCAAATCCGGAAAACCCATCCCAAACCCAACTCAAAATCAACCCAAAATCCATAGAAAAAAAAAACCCAAAATCCCAAAATCCTTATGTTTCAATCATCTTCATCATCATCATCATCTTCTCCTCTGGAGTGTGAAAAAAAAAGAATAAAGAAGGAAAGACAAAATAAGGAAATAAAGAAAAAGGACGAAAAAAGAGATGCAGAGATGCAGAGACTTCTTCATCATCATCATCATCTTCATCTTCTTCATCATCATCATTAGCTTTTGAAGTGTCAAAAAAAAAAAAAAAAAAAAAAAGAGATGCAGAGACCTTGAGCCGGCTTGAGGGATGAGAGGGGTTTGAAGTGTGTGGAAGATTCTGGAGTGGAGTGGAGTGTGAAGTGGAAGGGAGAAATAAGGAAATAAAGAAAAAAAATGTAGGGGCACGTGTGTGGAGGAAGTGGCAGGGAAAGAGAGGAAATAAAGAAAAAAAATGGAGGGTACGTGTGTGGTGGAGAACAAAAAGAGGGAAAAAAAAGAAAGAAATATGGATAAAAAAATAAAATAAAATAAGGGAAACATAAAATAAAGAATAAGAAATTAAAATTGAGAAATACTGTTACAATATTTTCACAATAAATTTTAAGTGGTATGTTATTATTAGTTAATATTGGTCAGAAAAAAATAATTTGTTTAGAAATTGAAAAAAAATAATTATAATAGCACGTTCAAATTAAAATCAGTATAAATTATCACAATATTTTTACAATAAATCTTAAGTGGTAGGTTATTATTAGCTAATATTGGTGAGAAAAAAATAATTTCACAATATTGATTTAAGTATGAAATAAACTCTCTTATATACATTGTCATTTTTTGTAATTTATCTTTCAAACTGCCACTTTTATAAGTGTTAGCCAAACACTCATCTTTTTCAAAAAACACTTTTTAACAGCTTTTACCAAACACTCAGCTTTTTGAAAAAACACTTTTTCATTATGCACTTTTTGAAAACTCCACTTTTTCATTATGCACTTTTTCAAAAAGCTGAACCAAACTCACCCTTAGTCAAGAAATCCAACTTCCTAGCATAATTGAATGCACCATTCCAATCAATATTCCTAAAAAGAAAAAGAAAAAGAAAAAGAAACAAAAACAAAAACAAAATCGTGGGTCAGAACAAAACAAGTGGAATAAAGCATCAAACTATTTTTTTTTTTTTAAGTAAATAAATAAATCAAATTACTCACACATCCTTAATGCAAAATCCCAAATTGTTAACAATGTCCTGGGTCAAAATTTTAGTGAGATTGGAAAGGCGACCATAGATAACCTATGTAACAGCGGGAAGCAGAGCTGGGTCACCGGTCTTACTGTAATCATCTCCATCCACACAATGAATACAAGGCACTAGACCCACAAATACAATGAGAAACAATAAAACATGGGCAACCCAATTGACATTAGCCCTGAAAACACTCATTCCCATCACTTGAACCTCTCTAAATCACAAACTCTAGGAAAACCATCCAAGTGATCACAATCATAAACCAAATTCTTGAATGGTAAAGACTATATTTTGGGTAATTCATATATAGTGATTAACCATGGCATCATGGGTAGTATTAGTCCTTCATTGTGCTACTTTCAAAACAATGTTTTTTTTTTTTTTTTTCAATTTAGTTTTTGTAGAACAAGAGTTGAGTGACAATGGGTGCTTTGGAAAAATGTTGTTTGAACGTTAGAGAATCTTGTTGCAGAACAACAATGGAGGTTGAATGTAACTAGGAAATGTTGGTTAAAGGTGTTGTGAGATTAAACCTTGTGAGCTTTGTAGGGTCCAGATTTGGAGATGAAGAAATGGCGGGGAGGAATGGGTGGCTAAATTGTAGGGATAAAAATGGAGCTGAATTGTTTTGTTTTGTTTTTTTTTGGAGAAACAAACACACACACGCAAACAATTGGCTCTTATTAATGGAGGGAAAATATTAATATTACTATTATTTTTAAAAATTGGCTCCTTTAACTACTTAAATTTATATTCATTCTTAAAAAAAAAACAAAAACAGACAAACAAACTTATATTTATATTCTCTGAATCTGGTTTGTGTCCAGTGCATTAGTGTACTAAACACGTTGGGATATAAACATATGTCCACATCCTAAAGTGTCCAGTGCTTTAATGCACTGGACACAATCCCAACCTATATCTCTTTACCTCTCTCCAATTTATAAAATTATATGAAAATTGACTTTCTGTAATAAAAATGTGGATTTTCTCTCTCCATTTTGGTTAAGAAAGTCAAGAGATAGCTAGAGATGCTCTTAATTCTCTTGGACACTCTTTAATGATACCCTTTGGCTTTGTTAAGTAATAAACAAGATTTTTATATAAATTCTTATCACCTCTAGTGTAAAACAAATGGCATTTTAAGAAGTTCACTGTTTTTGAACAATAGTATAATTTCAAATAGATCTGATAAAATTAAACTCAGATCCGATAGCTTGAAGGAAAATATTTGACTCAAACCTAAGATTTTTTTTATCTAAATAAAAATGGGTTGACTCATGACTCAACTTGTTTTTTCCTAGGTCAAGTTGGGTCAACCCTTTTAACCTGTGACCATATAAATTAGCAAATTACTTCAAATGCTAAACCATGTAAAGGAAATATAACGTCAACCATCCAAAGGTAATGACTACGTTGAATCAAATAACAGCCACCAAAAAGTTTTCTTCCTAATTTGACCGTAAGGCAACAAGAATAAGAGAAATTGAGCTTATAATATATAGTTTTGAGAGTATCAAGTAGCTTAGATTGAAACATTTCTACATCTTTTGGTGTGATAAAAGATCCAAAGCATTGATCTAAACCCTAAATTTTTGCAATAAAACTCATAAGATCCTTGTCATTTTCATATTCATCTATTGCAAATGAATCATCTCTTTCACTGTCTCCAAGTGAAATGAAGTCTATATCTAAGAGGAAGAGAGTCGAAGGAATATATCACTATTGCACGAGAATGCCAGCAAAGTTATGGACACCTGCTGTTATTTTAAAAAAAAATTATTTTTCTTTATTTTATGAATTTTTTTAATGTAAGAAAAAAAAAAAAACTGTCATTTTTTTAGATGACAAATAACCTAAATTTTATGGTAATTATAGCATCAGTAAACTTTAAATTATGTAAAATTAAGAGTTTATCTATTATTTAACTTTTTTTTTGTTATTTTTGTTATTTAGTATTTTTTTTTTCATTTAACATGTGAAAAAATATGGTTGATTTGTAACCCAATTAACCCGACTCACGAGCAAAAGATAGCCAAATTTTTACTTGAACCCATTTTCGACCCCAACTAGATTAACCAGACTCAACCCGTTTCAAATGTCTCTAGGCCCATCTGAACCTGGACCAAGATGGGGCCAAGAAATACATTTACAATTGTTTGGGCCATTGACTTATGGGTTTTCGCTTGTTAATGAGCTATGGCCACTTGGAAAGTTTGAGGGTAATGGGCTTAACCTAGCCTTGGTAATGTGCCAGTGTTTTGTTTTGTTATCGTTGTTGTTGTTGTTACGGTGTGTGCGTCCTCTCGCTCGCGAGAGACAATACAGTTACTCGTTTTTAGCTTTTTACTGCAAAAACTGTATCATTCACACATTAACGGTTAAAACTTAAAACCCAATAAAACTGTAACTGTATAAGACCTGTAGATAATAGATATAGATAAGCTTGTTTAAAGGTTCCAAAAGTCCTTCAAAGACCACCTTGACCTAAAAATATTGCCCAGACAGAGACTTCTTAACTCGTTATTCCTTTGTCAGCTGGTCTTATTGGAGACTGGTCCCCATATTCAAAGACCTTATTCACACTCTAGATTTGATTCACTCCTGTCTAATTATTTGATGTTTTTACTTTTTAATGATACGTGTAACGTAAATATTGTTGGGTTTCATTTTGGTGGGTTAAGCTTGACTTCAAGTTCAGCTGCCGTGTGACGACTTGCATTGGATTCATTGAATACCCCTTCTCGAATTTTGCCTATTGAGGTCTTCTGGGGACAGTGGACTGCATGGGATTCTCTTAGATTTGCAAAAAGGAAGGAGAATCTGTTAAAAGTTTGGAGGAGATTGGTTTTTGAGGGATCTAACTGTGGATTATTATATTGCATAATAAAAAGGTTAGTTCTTTCATAATTTTTACTTTGTTTATATACCAACTTTTTACTTTTTAGTTATTGTTTTGTCTGATTTCCACTGCCAGAAAAGAAAAAAAAAATGAAATTGAAATGAACTTTAATTTGGATTTTTGTTGCTCTTCATGGGTTTGGGAGGACACAATTCTATAATAAAAAAAAGGGGTTGGAGTTTATTATGTCTTTGTAGTATGCCTCCTGCCAAAAACAAAGGGATAGGTGGGCTTTGTTGGTAGCTTTGGTTTTTGTAAAGAAAGTGAGATATTGAGTTACTATGGTTTCGTATTGCAATGGATATAGGAACAACCGTCGAATATGTTTTCTTAATTTTATTTTCATTGGCTTTTTGGAAATTTGTTGGTGAGGGTTTTAAAGATAAGTGAATTTAAGCAAAAGAACAATGAATTCAAAGTTGTTCTTTGTTAAGCTGGTTACTTAAGTATTTTCTTTAATATTTTGTTTTTGGGGGAAAAGAGATTCTAATTTTGGTCTAATTTAATGAGTAAAGTTTGGTGATTTGAATTATATTACAACTTGTGTTGTGGCCTTGGAGTTGAGGAGGGAAATGGGAAATCTTTATTAATTTAATCCTCTTTGAACTTTCTTTAATTTCAATTCATTCTGTGTGTGTGTGTGTGTGTGTGTCAACCCTGCATGATTAGAGAGTGAAATTTAAATTTATGGAGCATCTAATGCCCAATTCATGACTCACTTTCCATGATTTTCAAGTTGCTTTGGCCACTTACCTCTTCTGCTTCTGGTTCTGCAGTGAAGGATATAATTAGTGTTCTTGTTAGAAGCTATGAAGTGTTTCTCATTCTCCAATGGAGAGAAGAAGGATGAACCAAAGAGCACAAAGACAGTGTCGGTTCTGTCCACCAATTCCACTTTAAATGAGGGTGATGTGAGGAGATCTGGGTCTGAACTGAATTCTCAGAATGTCTTAGACAATCCCGTAGAGTCCTTACGGAGAACCTCATTTCCTAGTTTTTCTCAGAGATCCAGCAACCTTAGAGTGTTTACAATGTCCGAGCTTAGATCAGTCACCAGAAATTTCAGTCGCTCTGTTATGATTGGAGAAGGTGGTTTTGGGTGTGTTTATAAGGGGGTAATCAAGAGTGCAGAAGATCCATCAACAAAAATTGAAGTTGCAGTGAAACAACTTGGTAAAAGGGGGATGCAGGTAAGGCTTATTCCTCATGATTTCATTTTAGAAATTTCCTTTAATCCATTTGTCATTGATAACTTTTTTGCAATTTATTTGTGAATCATATCTAGAAGTATCATAGTGAAAACTTCTGTAGTGTGTTTTCTAGTGTTGAACATCAGTTAATTTTTTTAGTTGTATGTATTTGTTGCTGCATTCAGGAAGAAATTCAACAATTAGTCATAAGTCTAATCATTGAGGCAATGTACATTGTTTTCTGGAATTTTGAGATTTAGTCACATAAACAATGTATTCACCAGCAAGTAGTTTCAGCTAAAATAAATAATCTCTTTCTAGATATTGTGTGCATTCCTGGGGAATGGCATGGCAACCTCACTGGCCATACCCTGGAAACTCATAAAATTTGACCCAAAGATCCTAATCTTTCAAAAAGATGTCCATTTGGTGATGACACACTCATACCAGGCCACTACATCAATCTTCTGTTTTTCAGCAGTGACTGTTGGCACAATCTGTCTTTCTTGCCATCCTTCACAAACTTTTTCTTCTTCCATGATAGTGGCACTGCAAATTACTGAATCTAATTCTAATAAACCTTTTTTTTACATTTATTACCAAGATTTTCTGCCTAACTAATATTCTGGTGGACATCCTTTCTTTGGTAGGGGCACAAGGAATGGGTGACAGAAGTTAATGTTCTTGGGGTGGTTGAGCATCCTAACCTTGTCAAACTTGTGGGTTACTGTGCTGAGGATGATGAAAGAGGAATCCAGCGGCTTCTGATATATGAATATATGCCTAACAGAAGTGTTGAGCACCATCTATCCACTCGGGCAGAGATACCTCTTTCATGGGCCATGAGATTGAAGGTAGCCCAAGATGCTGCTCGAGGCTTAACATACCTACATGAAGAAATGGATTTTCAGGTATATGCCAAAATTTATTTTCCATTTCATGATATATATGGTTTGTTAGTGTGTTCATTCTAGTGCACGGATATTTCCTATGCATTTGTGGCTGCATTTAAGCTGAAATTTTCCTTTGTTTATTTGATTCCCATGTTGAAGAAAAAATGGTGGGGGAAGCTAGATTATGTTTCTTATGAACAATTTCTAGAGTTGCAAATTCTTTAATTTTTTTTTAATAAGTGAAACTAAAGAGAGCAAACTAATCTAGCATTCTATTTGACATGCTACTGACATTATCAAATAATTTTGTTATAGATCATCTTCAGGGATTTCAAATCTTCCAACATCCTTCTGGATGAGCAATGGAATGCAAAGCTATCAGATTTTGGATTGGCTAGGTTGGGCCCTTCAGAAGGATTAACCCATGTCTCAACAGCGGTATGATCATACAATCTGATTACTTACTTAATCTCTATTCCTTGACTGCATACCAACTTAAAGATACATTTACTAGTGTGTAATGAGAAACTCACCTGAGAGTGGGACCTGCAATGCTACAACTTCATGTTGTTTACCTCATAAATTTTCCAAAAGATTTTTCCAATTGCTGTTAACTTTGGGTTGTTTTACTTACTTGCCAATGATAATATACGGCAGAAGTATTGTTTCCCTCCCTAAAATTTGCATGAAGTTTGTTTTTCATCCCTAAACTATTGAAATGTTACATATGACACACATGAGCTGAACAAGTGGCATGAAATTATTGGTCACATGAATGGTATGAAAAATCTTTTTAAAGTTTAGGGAAGCAATAAGAAACTTTTTCAATAGTTCAAATACAAAACCAATCTTTTGAAAGTTTGAGGACAAAAATTATAACATTGTCAATAGTTTTGGGATGAAAATAGAGCTTCAAGTTTATGAACGAAAAACAAACTTCATGCAAACTCTAGGGACAAAAACAGTATTTTAACCTATAAATATTGCATTCTTGGATTTGCTTTTGCTTTTGCACTATGCCTTGAAATTGCACAACCATCTGATCATCCTAATCATTTGCATGTAAAGTTTTGAGAGATCCATGTTAGAGATAGGGGACCTCAACCCAGATCTGATTCCTCAAACAAACTTCCTTGCTGAACAGGTTTAGTTATATCTCCATAAGTGGTCATGAAAAATTACTTGTAATGAAAATCATGTAACAACTTGGGAGATCAAAATTTTACTAGCTATTTGGATATCCCATCAATATTGGATTAGTCTTTTGTTACACATGGAAAATGAATTCATTTATGCTCGTGGTATCACTAAAATTACTCGCAAGCATACATACACATGCATGCCTCATTTTATTTTGGTACTCGTTTTAACAAGCGGACATGAAATTTATTAGACGTTTCCAATTCTTGTACTGTTTCTTGTGCTTAGGGCTGTATTTGATGCAAATGGTCCAATGTGGAGGATGGATTTGCCTTCAATGGCTATGTTAAGAAAATGATCTGACCCAACTTCTTTTTTTAATAAAATCAACACACACTCTTTCTGTCTTCCAAGACAATATGAGAAACTGAACAAAATTAATTTAAACCATTTAATTTATGCTGTCCAAGCATTCAATCTTTTAGCACTTACCAATTATCTATTGGCATTCACAACTGTTTAATTCCATCAGGTTGTAGGAACAATGGGATATGCAGCTCCTGAATATGTTCAAACTGGACGTCTCACATCCAAAAGTGATGTATGGAGTTATGGGGTATTCCTTTATGAACTCATCACAGGTAGGCGCCCTTTAGACCGAAACCGTCCCAGGAGCGAGCAGAAGCTCCTGGAATGGGTAAAGCCATTTCTGTCAGATGTAAAAAAATTCCATCAAATATTGGACCCAAGGCTTGAAGGGAATTATCCCCTAAAGGCAGCACAAAAGCTGGCAATTGTAGCCAACCGGTGCTTGGTCAGAAATCCAAAAAGTCGCCCAAAGATGAGTGAGGTGTTAGAAATGGTGATTCAGATTACAGAGGCATCAACAGAGACTGGTAGTCCTCAATTACCCTTGAAGAGTTTGGCACTGGGGGAAACTTCTGTGGACACTGAAGCCAAGAATAAGAAAAGGGTTGTAGATTCTAGATCTGGAGAAAGTGGTTGGTTTGTTCGTATGTGGACTCCAAAGCTTTTGAGGTCATGCTAATCACAGTGATTTTGTGCAAACTGGCTGGCCAAGTTGTTTATAGGTTGTTAGATAACTTGAATGAACTTCGGGGCCTGAGGATTCATCATCAATACACACAAATGATAACTCGTTAGCATGCCCCTCTGTATCTGTGAGGATCTATAGCCAACCCTAATTTGGGATTAAGGCTTATTGTTGTTGTAATATGTACCTCCCATTTTTTAACATGGATGTATAGAGCTGTGTAGTAGCGAACTTCAGATTTGCCAAAAGTGGTTACTTAATCAGGATAGTATAAAACACCAATAAGCTTCAAAGGTAACTTGAATTGCATTTTGTTGGGCAAAAGAGGATTAGGCTAGTTCTTTTTGGTACTAGGAGATCCCTATAGGGGAGATTGAGATCTATTACTGAATCAGTATAAATAGTTTAATCAAGTTTGTATCATTTGAAACATGTAATGTATTGGAATCATGTATCATTTGGAACATGTAATTTATTGGAAACATTGTTTTCTTTAATTTTGAACCTTCCTGTATATTTGCCTAATGATATCTATTTACATAGCTTTCACCAGATACATCGACAAGAAAATAAATGGATGAAAAATATAAGTGTTGTGAATTGCATTTGTTGGTATTGAAATGTAGAGTGATATTCAATCTGTATCAATTATGAAGGCATAAAGAGTGAAGTTGATTAGGGAACTTTTGGAGTGGGTTGAGAAGTAAAATGGTTAGCCTTTTCAATAATTTAAATGTCAAAATTGTAGTATGTTCATGTAAGAGGCAAACACTGGTCATCTTTTGTCACCTCAGACAGATACATGGAACTTTTCATTGGTAATTCTTGTTAGTAACTTGAGGCAAGAAAACTGACTTGGACCTCACATTCAGAATGAACATGAATGAATCCTCAGGGTATACTAAATCAACAGTCAGAATGCAGCACTGAACTTTGATATATATATATATATATATATATATATATATATATATATATATATATATGTCACAATAAAAAAAGTGTATTCAGATATAAAGTCTAGATGTCCAGTGCCGAATTGGAATAGCCATCATCATCATCAAACATGAGACACACAGCACACTGACATGATAAACACAACTTAAGGCATCTCCTATGTGAAGAGAAAGGTTGCCAAGAGTGTAACAAAAACATCAAATATATAAAGTGATTATGACATTCCAATTAGAATTTAGGTAATTATATTTCTAGGAATATTCTCTACAGTTATGTTTCTGTCAAATGTTCTCCACTTCTCCCAAATTACCACAGACTGACAAAATAAATTCTTTATTAAAAAGGAAATATGTCACAAGGCCAAGTTACCTAAAAATAAAATACAGATTGCTATAGTACAAGGGACAGGAGTGCAGTACAGTTACATCAGAATTTGAAAGGTTTAAACAAGTCCTACATCCACATAAATATTACTAGGCTTGAAGTAGTATTAATTATGAAAATCTTACAATTCAGAATTGTAGGGTAAAAGTTGTTTCCAAGATGTAAGGCCAAAGTCCCTAATATCACTCCAAAATAAATAATGCTACAAGTTGGCAGGCTAATACTTGTCAGTAGAAAAGGATAGGAAACAAATAAAGCAATAACTATTGAGGCCCTTTATAATAGTATATAAGCTGCACTTCTACAAAAATAAGTTGGGCTTTAACAATTATTCCAATTGGCCCCCCAAAAAATTTCATGGAACCTAGTCCACCCTTTGAAATCTAGCAATGATACAACACTCCACCGTTAGTTTTTAAGTGCACCCCACCCAAATAAAACAAACTATTTTAACAAAACCTAATAAATGGCCATATCTCTATCCTTTTTATATTTTATAATAAGAATGCAAAAGTGCTATGTATTCTATGTGCTATGTATTCTATGTTCAATTTTGAAGCGCATTGTGCACAGTGCACTACTTGAACCCATGAGCTTTTATCCGCCCACAAATTTGATTTTTTTTTTTTTTGGTTATTATCTCTTTTTTTTTTCTTTAGTTGATATTATCTTTTACTTTTGAATTTAGGTGCTTGATAAGTTTTGCTAACATTGAATTTTTTATTTTATCTCTTTCTAGAAGAAAATTTAGGTTGCAATAAATATATATTTATTTGAATATTTGAATAGGAAATCCTATAGAATTAATATAAATTTTATAGCAAATTACTCATTTTTGCACACTGATTTGAGTTTAGAAATATTATTAAATTTCAATGATCAATTTTGTATATAATATATATATGAGTTATGATCAACATATGATTATGTAATTAGGCCTCCCAAATAAAAATTCCTACCTACGCCTCTTGCCTCTTGCGAAAGAGAGAGAAAAGGATTCAGAATAGTTTATGTTGTATCAAAATCATAAGAAGATTTCATAAAAATTGATTCGCAAACAAACTCAGGGAACTTCTCTTACAATCAGACACAGAGGGCAGAACTTATTGCAATCTGGACATGACGCACATCAGCACATGCTATGCTAGTTTGACCAGGGACAGAACACCTAAGACATCATGCAGTGTGTCAAAGATAAGCCTCACAGTCCCTTCACTCTAATCCTATGTACTCAAGATAACAAAAGGCATGGATATACACCATTGATTGTTTCTTTAAAATCTTCTTCCCTCTTCTCTTATGTGTTTGTTAGTTTCTTAAAAAACTTCTCCCCTATTCCCTTATGTGTATGTGTTAAAATACTTAGTGTTCTATAAAATAAAATAAATTAAAAATAATAGAAGACAAAGATCTTGAATATAGTAAAAAAATCAGAAAATAAGTCAAGGTTTCCTAGATTTAATTGCAAACCAAAATACTTTGACATAAATACAAACCACATGGCAGAAATTTATGTTCTTCCACACGAGGTCTATGAATGCTTTTATAGACTAGACCTTCTAAATTTATTTGTTCTAACCCTGGCCCCTCTGCTGCACCTATTCATCCACTAGACACCAAACGTGTTAAACTTACCCCACCTTCACACAATCTGATCCTTCCAAATGCAGCCTTCTCAGTCTATGTTGGAATCATGGGTGGCTCAACCATCAGGCCATTTAGACAATAGACTAAGGCCTTTTTAAAAAAAAAAAATACTACCCTTAAAATATAATATAATGAAAAATAAATAAAAGTAAGGCCTCTCACGATCTCACCTAGCAAAAAACTAAAAAAACTTCTTTTATTGGCCAATAGAATGTCTTGTCTATATGTCTTATAATATAAAATTTTAATTAAGGCCCAAATGTAATGAATAAAAATAATTTTTAAAAATATTATATTATATTTTGAATTTTGTGCGCTATATTAATACGCTTTAAAAAGTGTAAAAATTTTAGTCTCACACAAAATTTATTGTTCCTTTTTCTGTCTATCAAAATTAAAATTTGTATTAATAGTTTTTTGAAAAATTCATTACTAAAATCCATTATTCAATACCTAAAGTCCAATAGTTTCAAGAAAGACAATGATCATCTCAAACATAATGTTTATAAAGATATTGAATATTTAGATTTATTATCATATTTATAAAAAATTAAATACATTTTATAAATAGATGAAAATAGTCCAATTAACATAATAGGTTATGTAAAAATGCTAGATTATTTTTCTAATGCATGTATTGCTTATAAAATATTAACTAACAATAAATGTACATTTGCGTCTGCTAAAATAATTTATCCAAAATTAAAATTAATAAAATCATATTTAAGATAAAATATGTCACAAGGAAGATTAAGTGAATTGACGATATTACCAATTGAAAATGAAATCTTAGGTTGAACACAAAAACACATAATTAGTAGTAATCTTGCACCTCAAAAAGAAAGAAAAATAAATTTTTAACTAGGCCCTATGATTTTGAGCAATGTTTGAAATAAATCTATTTGAAGTTGAATTGAGGTATTTGATTGAAGCGACACTATTTAGAACTTACAAGTTTTTTTTTTTTTAATAAATATTTTATATTTAAAATATTATGCACATATAAAAATCTTCATAATAATGTGGCTTTATTTTGCATGAAAGGCATTTAACGTGTTTCATGATTTTGGCATGATTATTGTGGTATCAATATAAGGAAATCAATTCAATTAATGATAAAATTGTTCAAAACACAAAAATATCAAATTGATGGTTTTGCCAAGAAGTGTTCAACAAAAATCATTTTTGAGATATTGGAAGAAATTAATAATTTTTCGCATAAAATAAATATAGTCAGCGGGGATCTAGTATAGCAACTCAAGTTTGTTTGGGCTGCACATTCCCGTTAAATTGAGGACAAGTTTTATAAGAAAATACTTCACCTCAAGCCCCAAAATGTGTTAAGCAGGCTTTTGTTGGAATTGTCGAGAGTTTAGTAACTATCAAAAATCACTGTGATTAGTGTATTGAAAGAGTTTTAGTCAAACTGAAATATCAATATGCATTCTGATAGGATAGCGAAAAATTAGTTTATCTCCAATTCGTCCAAAGGTATCGTCCAGGACCCAGAGAGCAAGCAAAATCAGGAATCACCCAAGGATGAGAAAGATGTTCATGGACGAAAATATCGCTCATGAACAATGAAATCGTCCATGGACAAAAATGAAGTTGTCCATGGACGATGATCAGACGTCCAAGAACGACCAAATCGTCCATTAAATGGATAGACGAACGTGCAACACTTGGGAAATTCTCAGGACCTTGGAACGGTTACCAAACCCATAATTATCGCCATAAATTCCTCGAATACTTAACTTCTATTAGCGGTTGCAACTTCTATAGCCGTTGAGGAAGTTATGTCTGGATTCATTGGTTTCCACGAATCTTGGGGAAGTTACTAAGTTAATAACCGCTCCAAGGTTCTCTATATAAAGGACCGATCTGAATCAAACCAGGGCAAGTACATTTTGAAATTTTACTCCTACAAAGTTGGAACTCCATTTTTGTGAGAAACTAACTTAGCCATCGGAGGGTGTTTGGACAGTCAACTCCAGTCCCCTTTTGATTGTGTGTTCATCTGTGTAGGCCATCCACAGCCACTAGTAGCCCACCGAAGCCGGAGCATTCAGCCTACTGATTCTGTGCAACATCACATTCAATGTTAATATGATTAATACAGTGTTTCATGATTACAAAGTTCAGGGTTATTGCTATTGCTATTGCGAAGAGTGTCAACAGTTTGTTGGAATCTTATTCGAATTTTTGTTTAGTGATTAATTTGCAATTTGATTTTGTGCATGTGGATGAGGATAGAAACCAAGTTGCTGATACTAAATTTTTAATAAAAACAATTTGACAAAATCTAATAAAAATGATGCAACTGATCTTAAAATTAACAAATAAACTTTATTAATTACCAAAATTACAATATTTGTCAAAATAAAAACACATTACACCAGCCTTAATCCTTGGTGATCCGTAATTCTCAAAACCATCTTCGGTGGTTATGCTTGCGATATTAGTAGCTAGAAGAACAATGTTATTTGCTAAGGAAATTGGGATTAATCACTCAATTTATGAGGGACATTCTGAAGTGGCTGTCAGCTTTCTTTGCAAGGGCTATATGTTAGGATCGACCTTTCGGTCATTTAGCAAGGGCACATTGTCCTTAGCAAACTCTCATTAGAATATATCTCTCTCATACTTAAAAGATAAGGTAATTCCATTGCAAATGCAAGTTGTTTCTAAAAAATAATAATGATAAGGAAAAATTACATGGAAAGATCTATGTACATTCTATAGACTAAGTTCGGGATTAGTTTGCAAGGATGATATGTTAGGATCAACCTTTCGGTCATTTAGCAAGGGCACATTGTCCTTAGCAAACTCTCGTTAGAATATTTCTCTCTCATACTTAAAGATAAGGTAATCCTATATATTGCAAATGCAAGTTATTTCTAAAAAATAATAATAATAAGGAAAAATTACATGGAAAGATCTATGCACATTCTATAGACTAAGTTCGATATTAGTTTACCAAGTGGGAATAAATTAGGCATCCATCCCGCCCAATCTACAATTGGTCTTTTAGAATGCAATAGCAAATATTAAACAATTCACTTATCTATCATCCAGTTAAATATCCAAAAACATAAAACGAAAAAGAAAAAAAAAAATTACCCCATGCATTTATCATTTGCATAATTGACAATAACAACCAGATAACCAAGACACACACGGCTTAGTCATTATAAAAACTTTTTTTTTTTTTTGAGAAGAATTATCAAAACAAAATTGACCAAATTAAGATGCCAAAGGCCTTGTAACTGAATTGGCATTTCCCCATTCACAAAATGCTTGGGGGTCCAGGGGGGAACAGGTTCGAGCTGTAGGGTTAGCAGTATGTTGTAATTATTTCTCAAAAAAACAAAATTGACCAAAGATAATCAAGAAACAAAATATGCAATAAACTCTAATCTAACTTTGAAGAAAATGCGTGAAAATGCATGGACATATAATTTAAGAGTTATTCCTATATTTTGAATGAGCATTTTTCACACATAATTAAAAGTCAAATTATATATTAAATCAAGAATTTCTCGGTCACACCTCCAACATCATTGTTGAGCTTTATGCCCTCCAAAGAGGTCTCTTAGAGCAACCGCATCAGTATATCTAAAAGATTCCGTTTATTTTACACACAAAAAAACTTACTTTTTCTATTTTATACCATCATTTTTACAAAACATTCACATCAGTTTATCTATTATACACACTTTTTTTATTAAAATAATATTTTTCATGACTTTTTCTATTATTTCCCACCTACCCCCACCTAACCCACAAGGTCTCTGCCTCTCACTTTCCCCTAACCCACAAAGTCTCTGCATCTCTTTTTTTTTTTTTTTTTTTTTTTTTTTTTTGACAATTCAAAAGCTACAAGGAAGAGAGAAAATGATGATGATGATGAGGAAGAAGATGAAGATCCCTTATCTCAAATCCCTCATCTCTCTCCTTAATTCTCAAAGCCCTTAAGTCTCTACCACTATTGGATTTGTATTTGATTTTGATTTTGGGTTTAGGTTATGGATTTTCAGTTAATGGTTTAATTTTGAGTTGATTTTATGTGGATTTTGGGTTTCTGTTGTTTTAATGAGGTTTGGTGGTGGTGGTTGTTTTAACGGGTGATGGTGGTGGTGGTTGGGTGGTGATGGTTGGACCGTGTGGGGTGGATGGTGGGATCTGTTTTTTGGTGTTGGTGCTCTTGCAGGTTCTGTGAGACAGTGAGAGATGGTGGGTTTTGGGTTCTGTGCGTTTTTGTGTTGATTTGTTTGTGTGGGTGTGTTTGTGTGTATTAGAGGAAGAAGAAAATAATGAGGGAGAGAAGAAGTATGAGTTAGTTTTGCAGATGGAGAAGAGAGAGAAAAAAAGGGAGCAAAATGGGAAATTAATAAAATAATATGATACACAGCTACAGTAACTGTGCGCACGGTTACTGTAGCAAATGTGTAAATATGCACAGTTTTAAAAAGACTAATGTGGAAGATTTTTGGGGTAAAATGTGTAAAATTAGTTGTTTTTTGTATTTTGCAAATGTTTACATCCATTGATGTGGATGCTCTTACTGGCAATAGAGCCTAGCATTAAACAGTTTAACGTATAATAGGGTGCAAAATGCTTAATAAGTTTGCTAATTAACTAATAATAATGCTACTAATCACATGATGGATCCCTTACTCTGTGATGGCAGGAATTTACTCCTCCAAATCAAGCACAAATCACTACATGTGTTTAATAAGCAAATCAATCATTGGTAAAATTGGGATCATTGCAAACTAATAATATTATTTTGTATAGTGTACCATCGTCTGTGGTGGTTAACTTACTGGCTTTTGACAAAACTGAGCTATTTTATTTTAGAACTATTTATGTTTAATCATTTAACCAATTACTCATTTCATGTGAAATACTCTCATTTTTATGCAAAGAAAACTTATATGTCTACCATACAGGACATGTGAATGATATTAATCAAAGAAAAACACAAATTTGATATAAGTTTTTTCATGATTTCATGTTGTGCAAGCTTTAAATACGTGTTGGAATTTTGATGAATGATGAATGAACATACGATCTCATGAACTAAATCTTAAGATATGTCACTACAAAAGTTTTTCAGAATAATAAATTTAACACTGAACTCTGAAGATGAAAGTATCAAATAATTCTAAAAATAATATGACTTTTAAGAATTATTTATAACCTTTTAGAAAACAGTTATTTAAAAAAAAAAAGTTATTTCTCTATCAGAAAATAGCTTCCACATGTTATAATCTAGTGCATCTCATCTTATTTTAATATTTGCACTAGCCCTTCATTAGATCCAAAAGCTACAAACTATTCCATGCATCAATTGAGCCAAAAAAGCGGTTGGAAGTCTTAATGAGGTGTAGTCATCAAAACTAGGTGAATGAGTGAGTGCAAAAGAAGAATAAAAATAATGGATTTAGCTAAAATTTTCACAAATCTAGCAAATATAAATTATGCATATAGTTATGTGCTCTGAGTAAAGAATTTTTTTTGTTTTGTTTTTTCTTTACAATGGATAGGGAAGGGGAGATTTGAACTTAATTTTTTCTTATTGGGAGAATTTGATAATACCATTAAGCTACAAAACTTTTAATGAATAAAAAAGTTTTCATAAATGTTAATGTCACGACTCAAGAAAAAGACTAATTACCTCTACATTAGATTCTAAATGACTAATCTAGTTACAATTTTATCAAAAACTAGATCGATCTATTAAAGACTCAATTTGGAGCTCAACATAAGACACGCTCACACAACACAAACATTTAATTCAATCGAATATAATCCATGAGAGCTAAGGTTTCCAATATATTACTAAGAACATGCACATAGTCTCTATCAAAACAACATGCATATAATCAATCTTGTTAGGCAGGCTTTCATCCATATGGTGTTAAAGAACATATGCAAAAAATCAACCATAAATCTCCAAATATCTATGATTTTTTTTTTTTGGGTGCAAACTCTTTAAAAAATTTTATATAATATTTAAAAATGAGCAAAATTCGTTCGCAATTTCAATTATTAGGCAACCCAAATGGTCAAACTAGCTGTATGATAGAGAGTTTGAAACAGATGATTCACCTTAAACCTAAAAATAAGAAATTCCTATGGCTGAAGTCTGTTGGGAATCTGTGGCTTTACAAATAATTGAGATCTGTGTGGGCCACTTGCCGATTGAGAATTAAAATTGTCTCCTAGCTAGCTAGTAATTCATGTTCATGATGAGATCATTCATGTAAAAACTGTGTATATTTTGGATCACAAATGAACAGATTGCGTATTACCAGTTCTTTGCCAATCAATATCTTCTTCTTATATATATAAATAAATATATATATATATTTAAACTTTTTCCAATCAATATCAACCCAAGACAACACCACAAAGTTAAGTAATTAAAGAATAAGGCAACCTTGCTTGTAAATGTAGCATGCATACATAGCTAAAGCCTTGAAAGGCTTAATCAGAAGTGGAAATGCACCGTCAACGGGACCCCACTGCGAAAAAGATATGTGCCCTACAGGTTTTCCACATCTCCATCTCATGAATTGTACAAACTTTTATATATATATATATATATATATATTTAAAACGTGTGGACGAAGGTAAGAAATTTCTGGCTTTTGATGCAGAAAGTCAAGTTCTTGAAAGGTTGAGATAACTTTGCCGAGTTTAGAATGGGGAGGTTTGGATCTAGTGCTTTTAGTACATTAGACCTGATCGGATAATGACATATGCCACAATTCCAATAGGTCCAGTGTTGGACACTGAACCTAATCCGTTCAGAATAACATCTCTGCACTCACATATGCACAGAAAAGGTAAACATTTTTTAGATTTAAAGCAAAAAGGCAGAGTTTTATAAACTGTTTGTAAGGTTGAGACGTTCCCCAAATGCGTAGGGGTGTTAGCTAGGTACTTGTGTCACGTTATTAAAACCCATGTGGGGTGTTTTGGAAAACAAAAACATTGACCTGCACTAACAACAGCGAAAAGTTGAAGATAATATAATAGTAAAGTGATCAACCAACTGATCATTGTTCACAAGAAAAGTTTACCCCTAAATAGAGAACAAGATGGATGGGAAAGACATGTCGCCCTTGCCGCCCTAAATAGTACTATATGCCTTCAAAAGTTTAAGAAAAAAAGTTAATGGGATTCTCAAAAGAGCTTTTCTCTGTGAATGCGAAATCTGAATATTGTATAGCCAACATTTGGAGAAGGAAATACTATTCTCTGTGTCTTTTACCATTTACTTTTCAAGAGTAGAGATGAGGGGAAGAGGGGAGGCTGGCCTGTTGGCCCAGTTCCAAACATGCAGGGAAATTTTTGTCCTTGCTTTATCTTAAGCCCTCTTGGCTCTAGGGCTATAGTAACATTTTACAAGCTGTAATAAGGGTTTTTATTTATTTAAATGATGAGTCATGAGATGAGACTTGAGAGAGATATATTCATATATTCTAACATGATGAGTTATGAGATAGAATTTGAAAATATTAACACGTGTGACGCACTAAAAATTTTTGAAATATTTTGTGGGGGAGAGAAGAAAAACTTGAATATTCCTAATTTCCTAGTTGATGAATCATGAGAGAGAGATATTAATGATATATATGATTATTGGCTAGTAAGTTTTTCTGGGAGGTGGGATTTAAACTAAACCATAAACATAGAGCACCATAAAATTCTAAGAGAAAATACTTGAGAGACTATTTGAGGGAGACATATGTGGAAGAAGACTCATTCTTGACTTTCTATACAAAATATTACATCCATATATAGTAAAAGTATCATGAAAGAAGACTAACTAAAACAAGTTAGAAGGAATTACATACAAAGTATTATATACATGTGTTTATTTTACAAAATGAAATGAAACAAAAAGTTTGTACATTAGGTAGCATAGGTAAATAGATACATAAATATATAAGTATCTTTTGACTGTTTACAATGGTTGGTGACGTTTTTCGCATACTTATCTAATCTCTTCATCTGTTTGATAAGATTGTGATATTCTTCTTCATTTAATGATGATAAAGAAATACGACTCTAATAAGTTTTGAAAACGAGCACTAATCTCTTTTTCCATTCGATAAGATTGTGATATTCTTCTTCGTCTAATGATGATAAAAAGATACGATTCTAATAAGTTTTAAAGATGCGCACCAATCTTTTCGTCTATTTACTAAGATTGTGATATTTTTTTTCGTCTAACATTACAAAAAGATCCGACCTTAATAAGTTTTGAAAATGAGCAGGAGTACTTTGAATTTCAACATTTAATTCAAATTAGTGGTGCTAGATTTTTTGTATCGTTTTTACATTGGGTTGGGAAGATTTGAAACGTTTGGTGTATATCATTTCGAATATTTTGCTTTCAATCAACATCCTTAGATTAATCGTCATCATAATCACCTCTCTATTCGCGACGAATATCAGACGTTCCTATTAAAGTGTGGTAAGATCAACGTAGAACATAAGTTGAAATTTTCGTATAAAACAATTAATCATCATACCCTAGAGTCAATTTTGTCGACGTGTTAGGCCCTATAGAAAATGAAAGTCAGGCAAATTCAGTGTATTAAAATTTAAAATTGTCAAAACTCATTAAAATCAGTACTAGTATAGTAGTACATCACACATGCCGCTTTTTTTATTAAATACATAATCTTATAGTAATAATATTTTAATTAATCCTAATTAATTATCAACCCCATGACCATGAGTATGAGTGACACCCAGACTTGGACCTTTGGGCTCTCAATTGAATAATTGAATATATTTCAAAAAAAAATTATGAATGGTTGAATTGATGTGAATAAGTGCATTTAAGATATTTATTAATTACAATTTTTAAAATATTTTAACATAAAAAATATAAAAAAATTGTCAAAAAAAAAGTTTTTTTTTTTAAATAAAAAAATTTTCTAAACTAATATCTTTACGTCGATCTATAAGGAAAAATAAAGTCATAAAGGCCATTTATTAATTAAGCAGCCATTTCGTACCAAAATCCATTAATTTTAACCGTAGGATCTTCCTACCTAATTCAAAAAATAGCCAATCTCAGCCATCCATTTCCTTAATTTCTCAGATCCAACCTTCAACCGTCGATACATTGCCCAACAAAAAAAAACTGTCCGAGTAACTAAGCTTAAATAACCGTCATGTTTGTCCATTTAGGAACAATCTGAAACCCTCCGACGGTCCGTACGAGGTCCCTCGAATGGAAAGTTGTTCGACGTTTAACCTTCGAAACACTGTATAAAAAAGTGTGAAGTGCGCGAGTGTTCTTTTTTCTTTTTTTTCTTTTTTTTTCTTTCCTCTCAAATTTTTGTTTTTCCTTATCTGACTGAGTGCTTCATCGTCATCATCTATATATCGCATTTACACCATCCAGTTATAGAGCAGTGACCTGTGGAAGAAAAAAAGACCCTTTATAGTTTGTGACCCATTATCTCTTTTGGACTAAAAAAGCTTAAGGCTTTTTGGATTGAATTGGTAGCAAATCGAAGGTGATTGATTGATGGATTCATTGGGGTGAGTTCTTAATCTGATACTTCGTAGTTCATCGTGTTTACTGTATGCTTCAATGTTGAATTATTGTATTGTGAATTATTTGATGTTTGGTGCTTTTTTTGTTTTTTATTGGTTGGTTGGTGGGTTTGTATTGAATTTTCTTCTTGGTTGAGGATTTTGGATTGTTGAAGCTTGTGGCTTGAGTTTGTACCAACTCCCTTTTTTGTTTGTGTTTGATTGGAGATGGTTTGTAATTACCAAGTTGCAGATTTTTTTTTTTTTTATATAGATGGGATTGGTCCAATTTATTGTTGTTGTAATTTTTTTTTTTTTTTGAATAAGAGCTTTTCTTTGTTTAATTCGCCTTTTGTTTTGTCATTGTTTGTAATAGGTTTTATCTTTGGATTAATTTCTATTATATTTCCTATAGAGATTAGTGGCATGGTTCGTGCATGTGTATGTCTCACTCTTATTATTATTATTATTTTATAAAGGGGGTTGGGGGAGCCTTTTGTTCATGCGTGTGTATATTCACCAGAAATTTTTTTTGTTGCCTTTTGTCTTTTTAGTAGTTTGTGTGTGTGTGTGTGTGTGTGTGTGTGTGTGAGAGAGAGAGAGAGAGGGGGGGGGGGGGGGGGGGTTGATTGGTGAACAAGTGATTTTCAAGTTTTCAACTTTATTAAAGCAAAGGGAGCGAAGGATGATGGTGAACAAAGACATGCTGTCTTGTGATTTAATAAAGGATATGAGTGACTACAGTATGGTGATAAAGTTGCAATAGCCATGAAATAGAATACTTGATTCAAGTATATTCTGACAAATGAAAATGAAAGGGGAAAAAAAGTAAAAAAAAGAGGATGTGTTCTTAGATTGATATGAGTCATATGACAAGGAAGTAACTTGTTTAGCTAAACCATACTTTAAGTCTTTGCGTTAAAAAGTAATGGTAGTTGAATTTGGGACTATCTGCTAAGTTAACTGGTGCATTGTTCCATTTTTTTTTAATAATGATATACTAAAGATCCTCTTTAAAAAAAAGTATAGTTAATGGTACCAAAGTCGTATGCTTTAAATTTCTTTTTTGCATGTATGGTATGTAATGTAAGCAAGTAAAAAAAAAAAATTATTTCAAGAAATCTTGCATGCTTTGGAATTGACAAATCTGAATTAAATAGATCATCTACGCTTCCTTTTCTTTGTTTCCCTTATGTATTTTGCGGTAGAATATATTTAAAATAGACGCATCAGTTGAACTTTTTTATTGTAGTAGCTGATTTAGGTAAGCATATTTCTTTAAAATATTTTATTTTAATACACATGATTGGAGTTGAACTTGGGGAATGCATCAGCTGGGGAAATTTCTCTAATTGGATTATCTATTATATTTATAATGTTTTTAAGGATATTAAGTGTCGCCTCCCTGTCAATTCATGATAGACTAGATACCATCCTTATTATTTTAACTTTGTCACATTAAAGTGGAGCATCTTCTAATCTCTGAACAAGCTTAGTATACACAACCATGCATTAACTTTAAGCTGAATTACTTGAACTGGGGATCGTTACTGCAAATATTGAATGGTTTAAATGATTCTGAAGTAGTTTCTACTTCTCAGCTTAGGAAGAACTCAATCATATTCAACCCTTTTGCTCTGCAGTCTTCAAGTTCAAGTGCTACACCTGGTTTGACAAGAATAATTGCATGTCATGTTTTATTAGGATTTTGATTTATTGCAGATATATATCATTTCTCTTAGATGATTGAGAGCTATTTGGACAGATTTCCCTAATTGGTCAAGTAATCCTGGAAGTGGCTTCCTTTGGGAATGAGAGATCTTATGCATGAACATTCAGGGTTCTTTGAGTGGGGCCTTCAACTTTTTAATGGTGATCCCATCAATTCTGGGTATCATGATGAGATAGTACATCATAGTGCTGATGATGTTTATAATGAACATTATCAAGAGCATTATGACACAGATTGTAGTCATACAGATTGTAATCATTTGGAGAATGATGAGATTATTGCGAGAACCCTTCAAGACGATTTTTCACAACTAACAGTCTCAGAAGCATCTGGTTACTCTCATGTTGTAGAAGATCACTATCAAGCATCCAATCTTGAACATGATTGGCGTAGTCCATCAACAATGAACTACCATTGTTCAGGTATTTGGTTAAGCTGCCGCTTGCATATCTGTGACAGTCATCAGCTTACCTATTTTAGTTATATTGATACTTTTTATACAATATGCAGACTATAATCATGGCCAGGAAGAAACTGATGATGCAGAGCCTTCTACTTCATGTTCTAGCCCTGGTGATAGAGAGGAGTATCCTTATTCTCCGGAGCTAACTGAGGAATATTTGCTTGATCAAATGATCCCCATTCCTGTAAGTTTAGCTTACATAAAGTATCATCACAACTTGTAAGATCCTGTTTGATATAGCTATTGATGAAATACACTGGAAATCTCATTTTTCCCCTACCAAGAATTGTTGTGAATTTATCTCTCTTTTTTTTTTTTAAATAAGTTCCCGACGAGGTTGTTTCACGGCTCCTTTGACGTATTAAGCATGTTTGTTTCTAGAGCAACTGAATGCTTTTTCATGTATGAGCCTATTGAGATAGTTAACATCTCCCTTTTTTATTAATTGATATACAAACAGGTTAACAAATTTTTTGATAAAATATTTAAATTACTTAATAAGTTAATATTCAGATAACCTTGCAATACAATGTATGGCAGCTCCTTATTGATGTGATCCTGAAAAGTTAAACTCGATAATTAGAGGCTGGCTACATTTTCTATGTTTTGTTTTTCCTTGTCTTTTTAAAAAGCAAGCTTGAATGCAAGAGCTTCCCCTAGTCTCCTCTCCATTTCTTATCTTGTGAGCTTTGACCCTTATTTGTATCCTTTATTGCTTCTTTAGTTGCATCAAGAGTATTGGAGTTGTGTCTCTTTTCCAATTTTATTTTTGTCGGACAAGTCATAATTCATATTTGATTGCTTATTAGCTTTTAACTTATGGTTGTGTTGCAATTGTTCTTAATGTTGTTATGCATGTATGACCGTGTTAAATGTCACACTTAAATTTGTTTTGTGTTACAGCATGTTCCTAGAATTAATGGAGAAATTCCTTCAAGTGATGAAGCGACTTCAGATCATCAGAGGCTTCTGGAAAGGTATATCAATGCTTCTCATTTTTATTTTGGTCATGCTGTGTACTGTGAATTTAATTTAGATATGATTTTGACAGTTGATGCTGTGTATTTAGATTACAGACATATGACTTCGTAGAACGCACAATTCAAGGAGATGGTAATTGTCAGGTTAGTTCTGCAAGTTTTTCTTCTTCTGTTTTTGTATCTTTCTCCTTAAGCATCATAGCAGTTCTCATCAGGGTCCGTCAGTCTGTAAATTATAGTCTGTGCTTCAACTGTTGCTTCTGTTGAATAGCATTTATTAATTTTATGATTTCTTTGCCCAGTTTCGTGCTTTATCAGATCAATTATATCAAACACCTGACAACCACAAGTTTGTAAGACAACAAGTTGTGAGCCAGGTTTGTTGGTCTTGAAATAATCTACTCTTGGTTTTTTTTCAACTTGAATTCTCAGAGCTTACATGGATCTTGATTTAACATTTACTTCAATGGTTTTTTGTCATCAGCTTAGGTCTAACCCAGAGGTTTATGAGGGCTATGTTCCCATGCAATATGAGGACTATTTGGAGAGGATGTCCGAGTACTTATCAAACTCCTTTCCTTTTCTTGCTCTTTTAATGCTTATATTTAGTCTAAGGATGCCTGATGTTAGACTTTCATTTGAATAAAACCAGGAGTGGTGAGTGGGGTGATCATGTTACATTGCAAGCAGCTGCAGATTCGGTATGGTTTTTGTTTTTCATTTTCCTTTCCTTTCCTTGAATTCTGTCGATCTTTTTTTTTTTTTTTTTTTTTTTTTTTTTTTTTTGCTTATATGAATGTTGGAACATGGAAAGTTTTCTATTTTTGGTTTGAGTTGTGCCAAAGCTCATACATACATATGTGTGCGCATGTATACGCTCTCCTGAGCATATTGTAATTATGTACGTAGTGACAAGTGAAGTTATATTACAGCTTTTGGCGGTTCAAGTCATACTTTTTTTGTTTGTTTCAGAAATTTGGGCAAATTACAACTTATCCACATGTGGTTTGACTGAAATTTAAGTTGTTTATCTGCGATTTAAAATTTGACACTTTACCCCGCTAAGATTTGACCAAAATTTAAGTTGCCTAACTGTGATTGAAATTCCATGATGCAAGTGTTTCGATGGATAGTTTTTGATCCTGTATTTTTATGTTTTTTGTGTTTTTGGAGGAGAGACAAATAAAAGTGGAGCAAAATTATATATTTAGCTCCGTTTTTAATAGAGGTGGGTTATAAAAATCTAATTGAGCTAACCTCAGGAGGGTAAAGTGTCAAATTTCAAACCACGGGTAAGTAACTTAAATTTTGGCCAAACCATAGGTGGGTAAATTGTAGTTTGCCCCAAAAATTTTGACACTTTACCCAGCTGAGGTTTGACCAAAATTTAAGTTGCTTAACTGTGGTTTGAAATTCTATGATTCAAGTGTTCCAATGGATAGTTTTTGATCTTGTATTTTTATGTTTTTTGTGGTTTTGGAGAAGAGATACATAAAAGTGGAGCAAAATTACATATTTAGCTCCGTTTTTAATGGAGGTGGGTTATAGAAATCTAACCGAGCTAAGCTCAAGTGGGTAAAGTGTCAAATTTCAAATCACAGGTAGGTAACTTAAACCACAAGTGGGTAAATTGTAATTTGCCCCAAAAATTTTGACTTCTCAAAACATCGATCCATATCTAGGACTGGATGATAAGGCTTTTGATATCTAACATCATGTTCTTCATGTCATATTTTTTATATTTCCTATTTTAAATATTATTATCTGTCATGTTACATTTTGTAATTACCAAAATAGTCAATTGAAAAGTTTCTGTCAGTTATTTAAATAATTGGTCTTCAATTTGAGAAGTTTTTGTACATTTAAAGAAATTTAGTGGGAATGTGACAAATTTTTGAGAGATTGCTCTGATGAAGCTTCTTTGTTACTCTAATTCTCTTTTCTCTCATTCTCTTAAATCACTATTAGAGCGTTATCAATAAAGGTATATATGCATATCATTTGTGGCTAATATTTGAATAATTGTTGCAGTTTGGTGTGAAAATTTTCGTTGTGACATCTTTTAAGGATACCTGTTGCATAGAGATTCTTCCTAATTTCCAGAAGCCAAAAAGAGGTGAACTTCCAGTCTCATTAATTTTTGTTGGTAGTGTAGACTGTGTGTTGATCATTATGGCTTCTGGTAGCTTGCTGAAGACTTTTCTGCTGATTCTCCTTGCGAGTCCTATATAAAAATCTCTATCCATATCTTTTAACTAATTATCTTTCTCCTTTTTCCCATGCTTCTTTTTCCTCACATTATGTTGTTCCTAGTAATACTGTAGGACCCTAACCTCAATTTATATTCATGTACAATTTACTTCCATAGTAGCTTACAAGTTGCTTTATGGTTTTTAGAACTTGTCACTTATAACAAATTTACTAGCTGCACCATTAATCTTTATGCAATTTAATTGGGATTAAATCTTAGTTGAGTTTGATTTGCATAAGTTTTATGCATTTCTTGTTTTGTGCAGTTATTTTTCTGAGTTTTTGGGCAGAGGTGCATTACAACTCGATAAATCCTCGAGGAGGTAATTATCACCATTCCTTTTATGCTAGTCTGTTGTGGGCAAAAGGTACAGAAGTTTGAAATTATGCCCCTAACAGCAGACTGATTTGGTTAAACTCAACCAATTTGAGTGATGCTCCAAGCTAGCCTGCTGTGAGGGAGTGATCGATTTTGGCCTTTTGGGTGAAGAAGTCATTAATGGACTATTGGAAGCACAATTTATCTGTCTCTACTCTTTGAAATCAGGCCCAGCTTAAGTTTTATATGTTTAAGAAATTTAGTTCTGCTTCTTTGCAGGGCTTGTCATTCCTAGAGTTTGACAAAGCCTTCTGTCAGATTTTTCACTTTGTGCTTCCAAAAGTAATGGATGCCTTATTGTTTTGATTTGTAATTCAGGTCTTCCCTCAAATGAGTCTAGAAAGAGGAAAAAGTGGTGGATATTTGGGAATAAGAATTAGGAGATGTTTGATTGGCTTCAGCTGCTTCCTTTTTTATTTTCCCCGGATAATTACAATGGGAGATGGGGGATTTTAACCCTAGACGTCTCTATTCGAAACACCAGGAGGTGCCACGGTTGAGCAGCAAGGCTGTTGGTGGCATTCCTCCTTTCTGTTCATGTTACTGTTGCTGCTTAATTTGTACATGTTGCTTCCATGGTTAGAAGAATTGATCCAAATTCTAATACTTTCATAATTACCCATTCTGGGCTGGATCAATTCGTTTTAATAACACGGTACTTCTTCTACATTGTACTTAATGTACGCACAATCATGGTTACTTAATATACGCACAATCATAGTTTTGTTTGCGCTTGCTACTTCTACAGTTGCATGTGCTCGTGACATTTATAGAAAGAATTCAACTTAAAGGTGTTACTTTTTTTCAAATTATTTTTTGAAATTGAATGGAGTTGATTGGGTTTAATTTTCTGTTGAGGATCAGTTTGTTGATTTTTACTTATTTATTTAGCTTCTTGTTGGGGTGACCCAATCGATTTGGAAGTTCATAGCTTTTCTTTTCTTTTCTTTTCTTTTTTTTTTTTAATTTATATTTATTTTTTATAGATCAGATCTCAAAGTGAAAGTGTGAACAAATATAAATTAGGCCACTTTAGAGTTTATAAAAATAAAGAAAAGTCAACCTCGTTCGAAAGTTCGACAATGGAGCTTAAGATGCTTGTTTTGCGATCTTTGTTTGAATTGATGTTTATAACCATGGGACACTGCTTGAGCTCTAATTTCTTAGACTTCATTGATTCTTGTCATTTGTAATTTTCTGTACTTCCAGCACGCTTCTTGTCACTGGGGAATTTGTTGTTAACAGATGTGAAAACTGGTGACAGAGTTGCATACAAATGATTGTGTGGAAATTTGTTGTAAATGATACTGATGCATGGTAAGACATAAACCGTCTCTCTCTGTCAACAATACTGTTTTTTTTTTTTTTTTTTTTGGGAGGGGGGAGAGAAACAAAAGTGTGTGTTTTGACAATCATATTGGACGTATAAAAAGTATCCTTTGAACTTTTTGAAGAAATCATTGCTGCTGGTTAAAATGGTTTCATGTTTAGTATAAAAATAAAATGAAAATAGTAATTCAGAAAAATGAAATTTAAACAATGCATGCTGGAAATGAACTTTAAATGTCGGACTCAGATATGGTGAGATGGAGATTGAGTCATGATTACTGATTTGGATATGGGGTAGGAGTCGTTAGAAAATATTTGGATTTGGGGTAAGATTTGTTGAAAATACATGGAAAACTTAGTCAAGAAAGCTAATTTGAGAAGGGAACAATGGCATTATCAAATTGAGAAGTAATTATTAGATACTCTAATACTCCTAGAGTATTGTGAATTGTGACATGGTGTTCCATCCTTTCACATTCATGATAAATCTTACTAACTAAATTTATGATAGAATTCACCATCATAAATATGAGAGGAATGAGCACCATATCATCGAGAGTATTACTAATTTTCTCAAATTTTTTTTACTAAATATTTTGTCATAATCCTGGGGCATGCATTTTTGCTTGTACTCTTTAAATATTTGTTAAACCTACATAGAATGTTTTACAGTGAAGCGGCTTTGCTTGTGCTCTTTAAATATTTGTTAAACCTATATAGAATGTTTTACGATGAAGCGACTAATGCCGGTAAATTCCAATTATCTTGGAAATTTAGGCAACTTTATTGTCGTTTATGTGAAAGGGAAATAGAAGATTTGAACCCTAATTATCTTCTTTGGAAACATTGGTTCAAACTAATTTTGATCATAAAATAAAACAAAATTGAAAATGCTGCTTGCTGAGCTATTTTGATTACAAGTTTTTTTTTTTTTTTTTTTAGATTAGATACAAACATAGACTACCCAAAGTACCAAACAGAAAATGCAACCTGCTCATCCGTATATTTCTATCAGCTGAAGAATCTGAGTTCAATTAAAACTTGGTCTTGGTGGGTCCAAAGAACCAAACTAGTTTCTCTTTTCTTTCTTTTCCCCCACCCCATATTCATAAGTGGTGGGTCCAAAAATTCCAAGTAACCTTTAGTCATTGTAACATGGTCCACAGTACAACAAAGAACCTTCCATTTATTTACTTAAATCCAAAAAAAAAAAAACCAAAAAAACAAAGAGATCCATTATATATTTCATTCAATATCCCATCTTTACTTCCCTACTAATTTACATCTTTCACTACTCAAATACTAAGCAGACTAATAATAATTAAACCTAAAACACTCAGAACCATAATAATATAGGGCTACAAAGGATAAACATATCCATATATAGTAGTTGTATTAAACTATTGATTATATATTTAGTCTCTAAGAACCTCTTCTCTCTGTTTCTCCTCCGCCTCCTCCGTCGCCGCCGGCTGCAACAACAGCGCCGTGAACGGCATGTGCCGATACCCATTATTCGCCGCCGCGGCATAATCCAACCCCATAGGCTGACACAAGTCGAGTCGACAACTCGGCTGCTGTGATGGTTGCGGCTGAGCCATAGAGAACATTCCAAGCCCGCCGCTCACGGCCGAGAGTGGCTGAATCCGGCAAGGGACGGAGTGGACAGAGGAGGAAAGAGTCGGGGACGAAGTGGAGGAGGTGGTGGCGGGGACTGTGCCGGAGCCCGTGGCGGCGATGATGGAAGGCTCGGCTTGTCGGAGCAGCCACTCGATGGTCTCGCCGTCGGAACGGTGACCCAGTTCGCGGGTCAGCTGGAATATGCGGGCTGCGCAGAGCGCCGGCATTCGGACGCGGCGGCCGCGGCCGTTCACCTTGGTGTGACGGTCTCTGGTGCGAGGGAGAGAGAGAGCAGACACTTGGGTTTTGGGTGTGGTGGTTTTGGCCGTGGCAGCAACAGTGGCGGCGGCGGCGGTAGTGGTGGCGGGTGTGGGCGGAACTTGCTTTGTGGGGTCTTGCTCGGAGAAGTGGAGAACCATGTCTGAGCCCATTTGGATAAAAAGAGGGTTTAGGAGTTTTTAGGGTTAGGGGTTTTAGAAAGAGTTGCAGAGGAAATAGAGAGAGTTTAGGGTTTGGAGTTTTGGAGAGAGAGAGAGATGGGAAATGAAGAGAAGTGGGGAGTCTGTGGATTCTATTGACCCCACAAAAGGTGAGAAGCCTTTTTTCTTGTTACTTTTATATTGGATTTATTGATAAGCTTTGCGTAATGTGGGGTCCCACCCATCTAGGTCGGTGGTTCCCACTTGATTTGTTACTTCTTGTTGAAATAGCCGGCCTTTTTTTCTTTTCTTTTTTGAAATAATATATATTACCTTTTGGACATCAAGAATCGAATGATGTCATAATAAATTCCCTTTATTTGAGTAAGGATAAAATTTTCAACCGTTTATAAAATTTGGTAAATTATTATGGAAACAACATCAATTTTTTACATGAGTTATTGAGTTTGTCATTGATACCATCTGATATATACAATGAATAAATAAATGTAAAAAAATTGTACTAGTATTGCATTATTAGATTTATAATTTATAAAAGTGAGTAAATCTACTCTACTTCCCCTCCCCCTCCCATAATCCAAACACACCATTAAATGGTGCATTTTTAATGGTTGATGAGACTTTTTTGTCATTTTCGATACTTAAGTTAGCAAGGTAAATTAATCATTCAATGGGCTAATATTTGTTCATTTGTACCTTGAGTTAATGAGAGTCTTTTTTTTTTTTTTTTTTTTTTTTAAGATAATGGGGGAAAGGAAGGGAGGTCAAGCTACATATATTAAACACCAAAAATAATATCATTACCAATAAGTTACCACTTGAAACCCCAATAAGATTCCTCCTTATATAGAATAACATAGTGCTAACTTTTGAGATAAAATTGAATTGTCTGTAAGGGCCGCAACTTTAGCCTTGTTGAGATTTAAGTTGATATCGTAAAGATCCTATTAATGAGTGCCCTAATAATCCAATTTTTGTAATGCATACCTAAAAAAAAAAATGCATTTATTAATAAATATATTGGTTGCAAGCATAGTTCTCAAATCGTAAATTATATCGTGTATCATAAGATACACAAACATCTAATAAAATTATAAAATAATTGTAGATATACATATATAAAAGGTATATTCATTATAATTTTGAAATATATTCAACTAATGACCAATATAATCATTACTTATGCAATAAAATTTAATAAAGCTATCTAAATAAATCAAATTAACTTATGTGTATAACATGCACGTTAAAATTGATTAAACTCAGAAGTGATAATACATGATATATGAACCAAAATAATAATATTTTTCATCATCTTGGTTAATCAACTCCATCTAAGTCAATGTTATCATTGTATTCAGCATCTTACAAAATTATTTTTTCATAAACATTTTTTTTCATTACTATCAACATTTACTTTTTTTTATTTATTCTAATAATTTTTTCTTTGTATTTTTTCTTGGCATTCTAGCTTTTTAGACTCAAAATAAAAATAAAAATAAAATAATCATATTTTCATTTAATACATTATTAATAGCATAGAAAATAAATTTGTCAATATGAAAGTAAGTGTTATGAGTATAGTCTAAATTTTGTAGGATAAAGAGAAGTGAGGAAAAAATACTCATGGACTTGTTATTTTATTAGACTCAATTAAGTTTTCCAATAATTTTGTGTTAAAAAAGTCCAACAACTAATTTAAATCAAATAAAACCACAAATTTTAATAAAAAAAACTCATTTTAAACCCACATGTCTATGTATCGTACGATACGTACGATTCATATGATATGCACCTATGTATTAAACGATTCACAAGTATTTACAATACGGAACTTTTTGTACATGATACGATACTGAGAACTATGGTTACAAGTATATTTGACAATAACTTTTTGTTGTGAGTGCATTTATTAAGGAGTAGAGAGAGATTTTTTATTTTTTATTAAAGTGGTAAATTATTATGGAAATATTAAGTCTAACATTTATTACACTTTTATTATGAATTATAGCCAATCACATTAATAAACGCAACAAAATTAGTATTACTTTCTAAAAAAATAATTTACAATATTGATGTATTTATGTTGATGCAATTGATCACACATCCTTGCTTCTAACTAATAAACTTGTGCTAAGAGAAAGATCAAATGCAACATCTTGACGCTAGTTGACAAGAGATTGATGTAAAATAAACAACTTATGCCTTCCTAAATCAGATTGAGCGCTAAAAGTCGACTTGCAATGAATGCATAAAGTAGAGAGAATTTTTTATGTACACGATATGATACGTATCGTACGATACTGAGAACTATGATTACAAGTATATTTGACAATAACTTTTTGTTGTGAGTGCATTTATTAAGGAGTAGAGAGAGAATTTTTTATTTTTATTAAAGTGGTAAATTATTATGGAAATATTAATTTTACATGAGTCTAACATTTATTACACTTTTATTATGAATTATAACAAATCACATTAATAAATGCAACAAAATTAGAATTACTTTCTAAAAAATAATTTACAATGTTGATGTATTTATGTTGATGCAATTGATCGCACATCCTCGCTTCTAACTGATAAACTTGTGCTAAGAGAAAGATCAAAATGCAACATCTTGACGCTAGTTGACAAGATATTGATGTAAAATAAACAGCTTATGCCTTCCTAAATTAGATTGAGCGCTAAAAGTCGACTTGCAATGAATGCATAAAGTAGGGGTCAGTGGTGGTAGAGACAAAATTTCATGAAATTTGACGAAGCGAATAGAAATAGCTTAGGGAACATAAGCCAGTACTCTCGGTGTTGAGTAATATTACTTTTTGGGAAAATTCCTTTGTTTAGGCCACATATTCATTGTTTTTAGTAATTTTTGTTTCTTTAATAATTTTTAATTTAAAAATCAAAATAAATTTTTTTTGTTATGAGACGTCTCTTAGAGATAATAGTTTTTAATTCTGCAATTGTCTTAAAATTTTCATTTTGGGCAAAATTTACTATTCTTTTACCACCTAAACTCATGATTAGTACAAATTAAGGTTTGTTGGGCAATTTTATAGTAGCCCTAGGATTTATTTTCAGAATTTAAATACTTTGTAGCATCTAAGACAATTCAAATTCAGATTAATAAAAGTGAGAATTTTCTCTATGTTTTCTAGTGGATTTTGAATGTATCATCTCATGGATTTGAAGTTATTTTAGACAATCATCACAACACTTATCCGCATTGTATACTATCTAATGCACACATGCACCTAACAAAACCCTTTTTATGATGTTAACATCAACATACCCAATTGATTTAATAGGAAACCGCAAATTTTGTAGTCATGGCTTGATGGGTACACGTTTGGTAGGTGAGTTTTTTCTTTTAATAAATCGTTTGGTAGGTGAGTTTTTATCCTTCTATGGTGAAAGGATAATAAATTTGAAGTTACAAATAGCAGTATATTACTCACATCAAGCAATATAATATATATATATTAATAGTCAAAGATCAGATAAAATTCAATTGGTAAAATTTCTAATGATTGTATAAAAGATCTGGGGTTCAATCTCCGTCTACACCAAAAATTGATTGGTGTCTTGGTCTAATCGAAATTCTCTCAAAAAAATATCAGATAAAATTCATTTAGATTTTATTTAGATTTTCAATTTTGCATTACGTGTCTTATTTAATTTTGTGCAAAATGAATTATTTAGTGTAAAAATCGAAGAGTCTAAATCCAATTAGATTCTATATTAGATTTTAATAGAAGTCCAATTTTTTGTCACTTGTTTATCTAAATTTTTAATTTTTGTAACAAGTGAATTATTGGATGTAAAAATCAAAGAGTCTAAACCAATTAAATTTTAAAATGTAAGCTAATATCATGTTTAATTTGCACATTTTCTTAAAAAAGTATAGTTTAAATTGTATAATTATAATTTTATTTAATTATATCAGTGTATATATACAGGACTACACACTCCACCTTATTATAGTCCGAAAGAGTAAATTTTACAAATGTAAATACTATACAAACAGATTCAGCCAAAAAAAAAAAAAAAAGACAAAAAAAGACAAAAAAAACAAAAAAAAACAAAACTATACACTCAAGTAACACAAATCTTTTGTACTTTTTGACTTGTCTCACACCCAGCTCAAGTTCAAACTCAATTGAGAGTTTGACTCAATAAAAAAAAGAAAATGAGTCATGCTCTGCGTTCTGAACTGGCCCTTTCTGTCGAAGCCACGTGGTTTGGAGAGAGAGGATGTTACTTACTTTTATGTGTAATAAGTAATAACTCAGTTTTCTCTCTCAATTTTTACAAGTCATCTGACAGACTGAAACTTTGACCATTGTTGGAAATTGTGAGTCAAATGTCCGATACTACCCTTTCGCTGTTTCTGCCCCAAGTTTTTCTGTGAGGCATACATGTGGGGTTCTAACAAAAATTCTAGGACCTCCAAAAATTTCACCAACTCTTCACATGGTTGGTAAAAATAAAAATCAGAAAAACTTGTCAGTCATGTTATTTTGTGCTAAAAATTATGAATTTATTTGCAGTAATAAAATAACTCGAATTTTAATAGACAAAGTAATTTAAAGAAATACTTTTCAATTTCTAATTATATATATATATATTTTTTTTTATTGAATATATATTTAAAAAATCTAACTATAAAATTGTATTTTTTTATATTTTTAATAAAAATGTCAAATTTCATTCAAATTAAGTTTTATTTACTATTTAATTAATAAAATTATTTTTATATAACGAAATTTTGAAATTTAAACATTTTTATGACATATTTATTGATTTTTGATCTTGAAAGTTTGTAAATATAAAAAATATAATAAAAGTATGTAATCTAATCTTTAAATTTTCAAAATTTACATCAAGCATGCATTTACATGCAAATTATTTAATGTTTGTGTTTTTGGTTGGTTTTCATGGCACTGTTTATATAACCCAACGAAATATGCAAAAACACGTATAATCATACATTTTTGGGTCCTACAACATTATTTAGACTTTTAAAAATTATTTTATTACAATATTTTTAATAATAAATTTTTAATTTTTAATAAATTAACTGTATCTAAACAGATTCCAAATTAAAAAAAAAAAAATACTCCCAATCCATTTGAATTTACAAGTTTAATAATATTTTCTTGCTGTCCAAAAAGTTGTCTTCATAGAAATTAAAGTGCGGTAAATCATAAATGTGTCGGTAAAAGAACAGTGTAGGCCTGAAATTCAATAATTACCGCTGTGTTCCTATAGATACCGGTCACATCACCGTATTGACTATTGAGGACGACAATCCAACTACTCCAGTTGGCAATATTTCTGTTTAAATATGGTGAATAAAAAATTTCATAACTTTTATTTTATCTCATGATTATTGATGTGATTATATGTTTTTTTTTTTTTTTAAGAAAAGATGTGACTATATGTTAGACTGTTAGTACTATAAAAGTGATCGCAGTGCCATAGTAATAAATCTTTTTTCTTAGCAATAATAATAAATCCTTTTTTTTAATCTAATAATAAAATAATAAATCATTTTAATTTATATAAAAAAATTATTAAATAATTTTAATAAACCATAAAAAAAAAAAGTTGTGAAAATTTAAGACCGGTTTGCAGACGTTGTTTAAGTATGGTGAACAAAAAATTTTATAACTTTTATTTTTTCTCATGATTATTGATGTGACTATATATATATATATATATTTTATATTTTAAAGAAAAGATGTGACTATATGTTAGACTGTTAGTACTATCAAAGTAATCACAGTACCATAATAATAAATCTTTTTTTTTGAGCAATAATAATAAATCATTTTAATTCATATAAAAAAATTATTAAATAATTTTAATAAATCATAAAAAAAAAATTGTGAAAATTTAAGACCTGTTTGGTAAGAGATTTCTAGTAACATTATTTAAATATGATAAATAAAAAATTTTATAACTTTTTTTTTTTCTTATGATTATTGACGTGATTATATATATATATATATATATGTATGTATATTTATAGAAAAGATGTGACTCTATGTTAGACTGTTAATACTATAAAAGTGATCACAGTACCATAATAATAAATCATTTTAATTCTATCGAAAAAATTATTAAATAATTTTAATAAACCATAAAAAAGAGTTGTGAAAATTTAGGACCTATTTGATAAGAGGTTTTTAGTAATATTGTTTAAGTATTATAGAAATACATTTGGATTAAAAGGTATTGTAGAAATATATGTTGTGATGTTTAAACATTAAAAACTATTGTTTAAATAACAGTACCAAACTCAGCGCTTAGTATTTTGTACAATTTCGTGGTTGTTGTCCAACCTTTTGAAATTTGATTTTTCTTTGCTCAGCTCATTGGAGCAATGAGCAATAATGGTTGCTTGACTCTCCAAGGCTGTGGAAAAATGATTATGTTGTCGAGATATCATATTTTCAATTTTCCTTCCCTTTTTTTTGGTCTTTGTTGGTACATTTTGATAAAGAGTACTACTAATGTATGGGCATATATTATTAAATTATTTTAAGATTGAAAAAAAAAAAACAATGAATAACTTTTTTGACAATTTTTTTTAATTTTTCATAAATTTTTTTTATAAAATTAATGATTAATGTAACCGGACCCAAATAAAAAAAAGAGTAGTGTGCCCGTTGTTGAGGGCTATTTGTAGAGTCCCAGCCAGACAGAAAAGCCCAATAATGAGGGTTACAAAGAATTGACAAAATAGATAGCAAGAAACCCATTAAGCCCAAGCGGCAGGAATAACGGATCACAGACCCAACAAATAAATAAATGGGTCTTGAAGAGGCAAGCGGGTTCAAAGAAGTCAAGAAATAAAGAAATAGCATCCCATGGGCAGTGTATGAGGTAGAAAAGTGAGAAAGGGTCATCGCAGGCCCAAGGCAATGTAAACTAAGAGAGTAAGGGTTTATGGTATGCCCATGAACCCCAAAGATAAGAATAAGGTTATTGGGCCGGGGAAACCCAATGAAGTTAGTAAAAAGCCCATGGGAGTGTGGAATTAGCAAACGAGCCGAGGAAGCCCAAAGAAAGCAATCGGGTCATGGATGCCCAAAGGGACATAAGAGCCCATGAGTAAAAGCAAAACAGTGCCCATGACAGGCCACTGAGAAAAGGGATAAACGGCTGACTCAAAAAGAGGTCCAGCAGGATTAAGTTATTACGGCAGGAATAACAGTTCAACGTTGCAGGCAATAAAGAAAATCAAAAGTGAGCTAAAGAAATGTAAGGCCCATCATCATACGAAACCCAGCTCCTGAATGGAGCGGGAAATCAAAGAAAAGCCCACATGAAGGGTCAGGAAACGCAGACGGAGAGTCTCCAAATCACGGCAAACGCATGAGCAGCAGACAGACTCTTGGACATATTTGAAAGGAAAGCACGCGTAAGGCACAGGCACCACCAGCCTGTACCCAGCCAATATAGGACATGATGGGGTCATGGGCTAGAGGTAAAAGGTAAAGAGGGTATGGTTTGGTGGTGGGGAGAGGGGAATAGATCTATTTTGCGGCTCCTGCCTAAACCCTTTTACGAGGTACGTCTTGCTGGGATGATAGACCACCCAAAAGAGGTAAGTTTGAGGGGGAACCGTTGGGTGCATGCCTTGAGAGTAGAGAGAGAAAGCATTAATACTGTGGTAGAAAGAAGTGTTACGGTATACAAAGAAACGAAACAAACCTGCCTCTATCTGGCAAGGGTGGATGTCGCATAGACCTGGTGGTCAGTAAGTGCGCCCAGACCAGACAAGGCGGTTAAGGGGCAAAATGGTAAAACGCTGGTCATGGCAGGCACTATAAAAGGGCCCTTACTGTGCCCTGAAAAAAGGATCGAAAAACAGAGCATTTTTACGTTGTAGAAAGAAAAACAGAGTAAAAAGAAGAGAAAAAAGATAAGAAAGAAAACAGAGAAGAAAAGAGAGAAAATTAAGGAAGAATGAGAGGTAATACAATAGGCATGCACCGGTAGATCGTTTTCCCTCTCTCCCCCTTCAAATCTTGCTTTCTTCCAAAATGTAAACAAGGACTCTTTCTTTTTTGGGAAATAACCATTCAGGTTCGACTCCCTCAAAACCATTAATCCCCACGGCAGGATCTTTTTCCTGGGGGATTATTTGCATTGAGAATAGGCATTTTCCCCTTTTGGGCTTTGTTCCGGCAGTCTAGACTTAAAACTTGATATATGCCCATTTTGGATTAGTTTATATTATTTTCTTTCTCCTTTACTTTTCTCTGTGCAATGACATTATCATAATTGTAATCGTGCTTCGTAAGTAGAAATTACATAGTCATTTATTTAAATAGTCAGAGTACTCTGTTTTGGTTATTATTATATCTGTTTGCCGTAACTCGTCTACAATAGTTCTGTTTGCCATAAGTTTACTCCTGGCAGACAAGGCATAAGTTTGTGTACAAACCGGTCCAAGTTGAGTTACAATTGGACCGGCCCCAACTCCCTTACTCATAAATATTCGGGCCCATCACCGTAAGAGGCAGCCCAGCCCACCGCAGGAGGCAGCCCAATATACCATATACAAAAAAGGCCCTTACACCTGTTAAGAAATAGTTTTATGCCAAATTATTTTGTTTTATGTTATATTTTTGACCAATTTTATAGAGTATAGAGCCAATAAAACTTTTTTTTTTTTTTTGAGTTTTACTTATTACTTCAGTAATATTTTTAGTCTGTTCAACAATTGTAAGGACTCAAATTGTAACGATCCTAAATTCGTATTGGGTTCAAACGTTAAAGGCCCAAACAATAAATTTGTAGAGCGTGGATGTCAAAGAACTAGATTAACTCCGAAAGAAAAATGATTAAACTTAACGTTTATAGATAGATTAACACTAATATAACGATCAATTTCTCTTTGAAACCAGTTCAGTTCTTTATTTCATAAGGTTTTCTTCTAAGTACTACTTGTTTAGAAGTCCCGATCTTTTTTTCTCAATGCATTCTTTCATGTTATATACTGCCCTCTTGATGTCATCTTCACTACACACGTGTAGGTTGGGTTCGGGAGATCCCTTTCTGTCCCATCCAACACCTTTTGGAACCTCCAACCAGCAGCTGTAAGGCTGCTTCATCACTGTTCAGACATCACCTCTACATTAATGCGGTCAGAGAGTTGGTTGAGAGGCAATTAATGCAGAGGCAGTTGTTGTTAAAGATATTTGTTTACCTTTTCTTTCTTACCCTTGGTCCCATGTCCTGCATTTAGTGGTAATGTAGTTCTGAAGTGTGTTTATAACAATATGGCGCTCAGGTCGTCCTCGGACACATATTGTCGAGAAGGATTTTGACCTCGAACAAATACTGAACTCACCTCACGTGATATCTACTCTTCTTTTCATTTAATTACCCTTATAACCTGATATGGGCCTTCTTGGACAATTTTACGTTCTCGAATAGTTTTACGTCATTGAATGGACCTCAGACCCAGTTAACACGATTTTAATAATTATTGATTAACCGGTCCCCACAACAATTTATATCAATTTTTTATTAGGTCAACCCCACAATAAATCATCCTTACTGGTTACCTTACGGTGCTTATTGACATTTTCCATAAAAAATATGTTTCGAATTATTATCTAATAATGATTTATGAATCTAATGGAAATTGAAGTCTTTTGTGTGATATTTAATATTTAATTACCTCATGACATACTGACTAGCAATTAGCAATAGTGAGTTCCAAGCATTTAATAAGAGCATTGAATGAACTCAACAAATTCTTAAGACATTTTTTTGTTAGGATCATGCTAACGAGTGCCTTTAGGGCACTGGTTAAAAACCTACTTAAAGAAAGTTTTGACATTATTTTTTATGGGAAATGAAAAAAGCTATTAAAACATTAATTGTTTTTTTTTTTCCTTTTTCCATCAAAACTTTCTTTAATTGGATTCTTAACCAGCACTCGTTAGCATTTCCCTTTTTGTTAAGAAGTCTTTTTCTAATTTAGTTACTTTTTAGATATACATCCCAACAAATTTTATGCTTTGTTTTTTCCTCTATTTTATTTAATTTTTTTTCTATTCTTTTTGGTACTCAAGAAACAAGAAAGGGAAAGAAAAAAAGAGTTGTTGGTGGAGGAAATTAATAAATGGAAGAGAAATTATTTAGCAAAGTTATAGTACCTCGACACAATTGCTAAAACACTGAAGGCTTTTGCAATGTTTTGTTGAGAGATTGGTGATTTTAGAAAAAAAGAGATTTGTTGAACTCATTACTAATGCTACAAGGTATAAGCTACACTATTAAAAAAAGAATGTAATCTCAAGTCTCACCCTTCCGTAATATATGATATACTTTCATTGTTGGACTCTAAATAAATGTATTTTTCTAAAGTATAATTATTTTCCTATCATATTACTCTTATCTTAAAATTAAAAATAAACTAACAAGCTTTTTATTAAAAGTCATTTTCACTGATATTTTAGAAAACATTATTATTATTATTATTATGTCATTTCAAATGTCACTCCCAACTTAGGATATGGAAAATTATTTAGCATTCTCATAATATAATGATATAATGCCTTTTCATCTCACATGAATGTTAAATCACACTATAAATGTAATTAGTGTAACCTAATATTATGTGAGATAAATGAGTATATATCACTATACTACAAGGAATTAGGACAATGGGAGTACCAACATTTTGCAACTATGGTAGCCAATCAATGCTAAAAGATGAAGACATTTAGAAGATGTTATTGAAAGTATAAGGTTTGCACCATTTGGCTAAGTAAAGTATTTCTCGGGACTTCTCTTTTCTTCTTTCAAATCCTTCTCTTCTCTTCTCTTTCTTAATCCATACTATATTATTACTTTTTATTTTAATTGTGACAAAAAAAAAACATTTTAAAAATATTTCTCTCTCTCTCTCTCTCTCTTGGTGCAACAAAATAAATCATGTAAGCAGTCCAACATAGCAGATGCTGAAGTGGTCATGAGGGGAGTAATTTGTATCATTTTAGAGAGAGAGAGTTCTATATTGTAGTTCTATCTTGGGGGACCTCTTCATAGTCTTAACTCTTAAACCATCTTATTCAGTATCCATTATGATTTTTCTTTCATTACTAATGAGGCATTTTACTTAAGTAGTAGAGTAGTACCATTCTTCTCATTTGAGAGAGCTTATTTTAATGGTTTATTGAGATTTAAAAAAAAAAAAAAAAAAAAACTCGATAAAAGTACAACTGTATTCACCAAAAAAAAACATCCAAAAGTTGTGCACAAGCCAAATAAAAAAAGCATGGTAAACCATCTCCAAGAACCATGGAATATATCATTCATATATTGTTCCTTGGACTCAGGTTTGGGCTTTCCATCCTATGCATATTTAGCAACTTCTTGTGAATCTAATTATGGGCTACTCTAGATTTTCCAAATTCTGAAATTGGGCCATATAAAAGACAAGTTGAAGACTTATATTCATCTCATAGCCCATCTTAATCGCTAAAGATGTGGTTTCCAGGCCCATTCTTGATGGTGATAATAAATAGAAGAGAATAAAACAATAAGCAGTTAAGCCGAGCCGACCATAAAAATGTACGACAGCAACAACAACAACCTCATCCAGTTCCAGCAAAAGGGGTTTACTAAAATTTGAGGTGTGAAATAGTTTGCTTAGCGGTGTTGAGCCAAAGCCTTTCTCTGCTTGCTTCTTTATCTTCTACAACAAAGCTAAACCCCAGCAATATTTTGTTTTACAGTACAATGTATGACTTTTAAGTATAAGCAGCTCATATAGAGAGAGAGAAACACACAGTGAGAATATACTAACTGTCAACAGACACTACTGTAGTTAATAATAATCCATGGAAGCTGGAAGGAATTTGCTCTCTTCAACGCAGTCTTTTCCTCTCAGAACCCACCTTAAAAGTTGTCTTGCCTCTCCTTCTTCTGCTTCAGGTAAAGCTTATATGACTTTGTCTTTCAATTATTAAGGTACTTCTTTTTTTGTTGTTGAAATGGGATTCTTCTACACATTTGACTAGTGGGTTGTATTATGTGTGGTAAAGATAAGATTTTTAGTACAAAATACAAAGAATTCAAAAGGATAAGATTTTTAGTAATGTGAATTTTATAGCACAAGACACTGTTACTTGGGCACATTCGAGACATGACAGATAAAATGGAACATTGTGGTGAATTTAGATTCAGTTGTAGGGAGTCTAGACGTGCCTTTAATGTTTGATGTTTTGTGCGTTTCAATGAATTTGTTATGGGCGTGATGTGCTTGTTGAATTGTGTAATAATACTTATTAATTTGTCTAATTTATAATATTTCTGGCTATATGGACTTGTTTTTATTAGTAAGTTTTCAAGTTCCTTTCAGGATTCAATTCTTAGTCTTCAATAGTATTGTGTGTTGATTTGTAACGAACTACTAGATGTTTAAGCTTGTTTAACTTTCAGTTTTTGAACCCACAATCAAATAAAATAGAAAATCTTTTATATTTTTCAGAATTTAATAATCACCTGTTTTCTATGTGGTTTGTGTTTTCATGCTTCATGCAGCTGTATGCTCTTTATTTTGCAGTTTTGATGCTTCATGAGCAAGCAGCTCCTGCTGTTACCTCTATGCCAAGCACTTTGATAGCTCGACGATCTCCTACCTCAGTTCTATTACAAGAACAGCATGATGAAAATGGGCTTCTGTTGCACATGTTTAAGGAAGATACAGCACCGCGGGTGGGCTCTTGTTATTTATATATACTGCAAATAAATTGGGTGCATCGTCAATTTATGATTGTCAATTGATTTTTAATTTTATGAATTGACAATTTTATCTGCTTCTGTCTTGTTGACTGAGCAACTGGTTCTATTTTATCTTTGTACTGAATAAATAGTTTATACAAAACTTCATTCCCCCCTCCCCTCTTTGGACTCCTGCTTATCAAATGCCCTCTCTTGTTTTTGGGAAATTCTGAGCAATGTTTTTCATGCTTCAAACATGTGCTCTTTTTCTGTACATATTTGAATTACTGTGATGAATACTTTTGTGCAATATGGCTCTCTGGCAACTCCGAATTTATATATTAACAATTGTCTTCTTCTTTCTGTTCCATTAAAGGCAATGTTAGATAAAAGGCAGATGGGGACTGGGGCCTCAGTCCATGAAGAGAAAAACTCTGGCAACTCTGACCAGTTGGTGCAAGACTTTGAGCGCCAGTTGCTTCACTGGCCTGGTTTATGGCATTTGTAAGTTGAGTCAAACTCTCAAGTTGAATCAGTTCTGCTACTTGCCTCAATTCTTTTTGTTGCAATTTTATTCCCAAATAGCAGCCTTACAAAGTTTATGTGGCTATTCTCTTATGCAGGTTCCCATCCTTGCAAACAGGAAAAAATGCACACTCTTCCTTGTCACTGCAGCCTGTTACTACTGATCTGGAGAAGCCTATAGATGTTGAACTGTGTAATGTAGTTGCCATTGCTAAGAAAGCTTTGTCAGCATCTAAAGAAGCAGCCTTACTAGCAGAGGACTCCATATTAATTGGTGCTGATTTTGATGATTCACCTTCTTCGGAGTTAGTTTTTTTTTTTTTTTTTTTTCAATTATCTTATTTCCCTATTAGGTACTCCTTATGTTAAAGTTGATTTATTTGTGGACTAACACTATTTGTTTTTCCAGTTCTGGGTCTAGAAGTTTGGTGAATTTACCACTTGAGGAGGAAAACACGGTAAGGTCAACACGGCTTCTGGAGAGGCGATCTAAGAAGAGAAGGGTGCCAAAGTCGGAAGTTATGATTCATGAGACTTTCAGTACTAGAAATGTTGATGTAAAGAGAAAGATTCGTGAAGGGTTTGATCCAAATGATCCCCTTCGGTTGTTCTTGTGGGGTCCTGAAACAAAACAACTTTTGACTGCTGATGAAGAGTCTAAATTGATTGCCCAAGTACAGGTGTATTTCTAACTCCTGTCCATTCTTTACAGTGGGGGGGATGTTTGATTTTTAAATGGTCTTAAGGGCCTGACATGGACCTGTGTAACAGGATTTATTGAAATTAGAGGAAGTGAAGAGCAGGCTCCAATCTCATTTTGGCCGTGAACCAACATTGGTTGAATGGGCTGAAGGAGCGGGGCTTAGTTATCGGGTCCTGCAGTCAAAACTTCACTCTTGTAACAGCAGTCGGCAAAAACTGATTTATGCGAACTTACGGATGGTGGTTCACATTGCTAAACAGTATCTAGGGCGTGGTCTCAGCTTTCAAGACTTATTACAGGTCTAACACAATTAACATTTCCACTGCATTTACTCCTACTTTTACTCTCATCCCCTTTTCTGCCCCAGAAGGAAACTACACATTCTATTGGAGTGCTGATAAGACACAAAAACATTAAAAAAAAAAAAAGTAGTTTAATTTTGTATTACTGTTTGATCGAAGTTGTAACAATTGCTAGAGTTAATATTCTTTTCAATCTACTTAATGCAGTGAACTGTAGTGTTATTTACAAAAGTGTGGCTTGGTAGGGGTTACAGTAAAATGTAATCTCAACTGATATCTTTTCTGTTTCATTTCTGAATCTCTGATATTGTTTTAGGAGGGCAGTATGGGTCTTATGAAGAGTGTTGTGAAGTTTAAACCCCAAGCTGGTTGTAGGTTTGGAACTTATGCCTACTGGTGGATAAGGCAAACAATTAGGAAGGCCATATTTCAACATTCCAGGACAATTCGTTTGCCGGTAATGTAAATCACACTGTTTTGTTAAGTTCTATTTTTCATCAAGCTTTCATGTTTTAATTGGAGGCATCTATCTATTTTTTTAATTTTCAGCCTATGCATGTACTAATTTTCTGATGTTTTAATGGGATTCTGGAAAGAGTGGAAGTTTTTGAATTTTTCAATGTTGATTACTAATAAAACTGCAAGTTTTTCAATGTTGATTACTGATAAAACTAACCTTGCAGTTTAAATTAATAACTTGATTATTTTAGCTTGCTCGTGATCTTACCTTGGCATTGGTATTGGGTGGACCATGTATGTTTAAGTTCTTGAAAATTTATAATTTCCTGATGTGTCTAAGGCAAGCAGAACTTACTCCTGATGTGCCTTTCACAAGCATAAAGGCAAGCAGAGCCTATAATTTTCTGAGCTTGACACAGAACAAAAATTCTAATTGCAGGAGAATGTACATACCCTCCTGGGCAAGATAATGGAGTCAAAGAGAGTACTCATTCAGGAAGGAAATCATCATCCAACCAAGGAAGATTTAGCACGACATGTCGGGATTACACTTGACAAGTTGGAGAAATTGCTATATAACACAAGAATGCCTCTTTCAATGCAACAGCCTGTCTGGGCAGACCAAAAAACAACTTTTCAAGTAATGCTTTTTTGTTGACCCAGATTCCTTTATTAGATCTAGCTCTTTGAGTACATATATGCAATGAAAATATATCAGAACTTGAACTTTTTGACCAGAAAAAAGAAGTTAATTTCAATGTTCCCTTTCCTCAATCTGTAAGTGTCCTGTATTTATTGTATGGTCTGTGACTTATGCAACAAAGCAGTGACCGTATGAAGCTAATGGTTATCGCTAATTTTCACAAGCATAAAGGGAATATTTGAAACAGGTCAAAAAGGATTAGTGAGAGAAATCTGTCAATTTTACATGTAATAATAATAATATAATAACATATTGTAGAAATTGCGAGCAAATGGATTCAAAGCCTGGTTTTAGGTTGCTGTTGAGATTTGATTATTCAATTTAATGTATCATTCTCTCTCTCTTGGTGTGTTCTTTTGCAACTCTTAGATTTCAACTAGTTTTCAGACTCACATTACATGAGCTCATTTGGTCACCATTCTAGATTTCAATCATGTGTTGCTGTTGATAAAATTTTGTCAGTACAAAACTAATGGCCAACCAGATAATAAGTTCTTATAGCTGTAGACTTGAGTTTACTTTTCAGATGGGATACACTTTGTCGGGCATGTATCCTGCAACGATTATCTGCTGCTTTCTACTGTCAGCAAAAGTAATTTTTTTGCAAATGCTCAATTGGAAATATATTCATTATCCCTGTCAAACTTGCAGGAGGTAACTGCGGATACTGGGATTGAGATTCCAGATGTGAGTGTGGCAAAGCAGCTGATGAGGCAGCATGTGCGCAACCTTCTAAGCAATCTCAGCCCAAGAGAGAGGAAGATAATCAGGTTGAGGTTTGGTATTGAAAATGGTGAACAAAAATCATTGGCAGAAATTGGGAACATGTTTGGGTTGTCTAAGGAGAGGGTACGGCAGCTGGAGAGCCGAGCATTGTATAGGCTCAAGCAGTGTCTTGGTAGTGAAGGACTTGGGGCATATGCAGATTTGCTTGTTTAGTTGTTGAATGACACAGCTACCATGGATGTGGTGTTCTTGCCATATGGTTAGGTTTCTGGTATTTTAAAAGACCAATGTAAATCTGCTGTTAACAACTTTTGGCTCTTGAAGGTGGATTTACCTCCAGCCGTGGCTTCAAATCTGGAGGGTGTCCCAAATTGACCTTAGGCTAGCTGTTCAAGAGGTCAAGCTAGCCTAGGATAGAACTCAAGTTCTTCAAATGTTAATATGTTGTGAGGTAAAATTGTATTCTTCAAGTGAATATGTATCTATTTCTCCTACAGCTACATGTCAAGTAATATAACTCACTTTGCCAACATCCCTGAAATGGTATTACAGTTTTCTTTTTTTTTAGGTAAGAACCTATTTGTCACATTGATTCACTACTTCCTGTCTAAGACCTATCACTTGTATTCTGCTGAGAGACTGCGAGCATTACAAGGCAGTTTGGAATGGATAGTGATCAAGGCTATAAAATGGTCTCCCCCTAATCTACTGAGGTGAACAATCAAGGTTCACTATGCAAAGGATTTATTGTCAAATTCTCTAGTTTTGGCATCTCCTAGCTAGTGAGCATTCGCATCCCAAAATTTTATCTCATCTTATTTTACCATTTCAAAAACTACTTTATTAATTATGCCATACTATTTTACAATACATCCATCCCAAAACTTTATTTTTTTCCCATTTTATTTAAATATTCTTTTTTATTCTTTTTTTACTATTTCTCTTTTTCACTTCCTTTCCCTCTCTTTCTCCCTCAACCTCTAGCATCGGCCACAACAGAGCAAACCCATCACACACACACACACACACACACACATAGAGCATAGCAAAGCACACATCGAAGCAAACCCATCACAGCACGATCGGAGCAAACCCATCACCATCGGAGCCATCATCAAACCCATCACCATCACCATCGGAGCAAACCCATCATAGCACACATCACAGAGTTGCATAAAATAATAATTTTTGGTTTTACAATTGAGCTATAGTACGATTCTACCTTTAGAGTCGCAATGTAGTACAATTGCAAATTTTTTTGCAATACTCAGCATTTGCAAGACCAGGTGTTGGTGATTTTTGGGCTTTAATGCTAAATAATCTCAATATTTCCCATTTGGCAGTCCCAATGGAAATGCTCTAAGGTAAAGGGGCATAACATAGAGTGAAGAGTCATTAAGATGTGTAATTTTCCTTTCATCTCAAATTGTTTGTCAATAACTCGTTCTTTAATGTTCCAAAATGTTCTATGGGTGTCTACTTCAATAACTTACCTTTATTTGAAGGATCTTGCTACCCTAATGTCACAAGTTAAAAGATAATTATTAGTTGTAATGCATGTATTTGTACCAATACCTTGCTGCTGCTACAGGTATTCACAGCTACTTCAGTGAGATCACAACAGGCTCACAATTGTCAATGGCACCTTCAATTTTGCTTTGGTAAACAAAACTAGTGTTATATTCTCAAGATCTCATCCCACCTATCAATGACAAACTAGGAAATATGTTTAAGTTGTCAATCTAGCAATACACAAGATTATAAAAGCATAAATAATTGAAAAATGCTAAATCTTTCACAAATTGCACACAAATTCGTTGTCCAAGTACAATTACTAAAAAAAATAAATAAAGTGCTTCATCTTTTTTCTATTCGCTCTTTGACAACCTGTCCCTTCTCAGATTCAGGAGATCCTCTATCAGAAGTCCCATATTAACATAAGATGAACCACCTTTGCTTATAGCAGCCATTGCCAACTTGCTGAGTTCACTCACCCGATTCCTCATTCCTTGCACTGCTTCACTCTCACCCATTAACCAAGTCACCACCTCCTCAACACGGTCCCTAGTTACCAAAACACCAATGTTCTCCTCCTCTCCCCATGCCAACCCGGTTTTGACACCGATTCCAGCTCCGACTCCCAACCGATTCAGCACAAAATTCTCATTATAAAACTGTTCAGCAAAGAGTGGCCAAGTTATCAAAGGCACACCAGCAGTAACCGATTCCAACACCGAGTTCCACCCACAGTGAGTCATGAACCCACCAACTGCCGAGTGATTAAGAATAAGAACCTGTGGAGCCCAACCCTTTATGACAAGCGCTCTGTCTCTAACTCTCTCTTCAAAACCTTCTGGCAAAAATCCATCTCCGTAGCTATCTCTGATTACCCAAATGAATGAAGCCTTTGAAGATTCAAGGCCTAACCCAATCTCCAAAAGCTGTGACTTTGAAAAATTACAGAGACTGCCAAAACAAACATAGAGCACCGAGTTTGGTTTCTTCGAGTCCAGCCATGTGAGCACTTGATCTTTGTCAATGGAAGCTCTATTCCCTCTCTCCGCTATGTCCAAAGCTTTAGTGTTGAAAAGCGAAACAGGTCCAACCGGCCATACCTTTTTGCCAACAAGTTTTTCGTAGTGTTTGACGTATTCTGGTTCAATCTCATAGAACGTATTGGACACGACACCGTACGTGTCACGCTCAGCCTCTATGAATTTCTCAAAGAATTCATGCAAACCCAAGTTGCCAAAAAACCGGTCTGGCATCTGAGACATGGTAATATAAACTGGGTGAGGTAAACCGGGCACCAGGAATAGCTCTGTATCAGAGCTCACAGTAGCGTGAGGCTTATATTGAGAAGCACAACCACTGAGACATAGTGAAAAGCAACATGTTCCATGAAAAACAAGCCGTGGGATGCCACAGTTTCGAGCAATCTCGGCCGTCCATGGAAAGTTAAGGTCGGAAATGATTGCATCAGGTTGGTGTTGTTGAACAAGTTGTTGAGCTTGAGGTTGGAGCATCATGATGGCCTTTGTGAAATTATAGGACAAGTTTCGTGATGGGAGAGTGTCGAGGTTTTCACAGTTTTCTGGTAAGTTTGCTTCGGAGTAAGGGAAGTCGAGGACGAGTAGGTCGATGATGTTGTTGTTGTCGTTGTTGGCGTGTTGGTCGCGGTTGAGGATGGTTTGGAAGCGAGTGATGTTTTGAGGGGTGGCGAGGATCGTGGCTTTTGCGCCATGTGAGGCAAAGAGTCGAGCTATGTCGATCATGGGAATTAGGTGGCCTGGTGACATGAATGGGAAGAAAAATACAAGGAGTGGATCATTGGATTGTGCTGTCGATGCCATTGATCTGATAGAGAGAGAGAGAGAGAGAGAGATTTGTTGTGTTTATGGGAAAACTTACAGTTATATTAGTAATGGTGATCGATTAAGATTTGGGAGAAGCTTCAGGTCTCAGGCTGAGTTTCAAAGTCCTACAAGTAATAGAAGGAAGCTATTGGGAAGTTTCCTTGGTTAGCTTGACTTTTACATAGAATTCTTAACGGATTGAGATCATTTGGTCACGTTGACTTAGTACCCACCAAAACCATTGAACACAACAGATATTTTTCAAAGTTCTTAAAATATTGTAATGATAAAATATTGTTACAGCTTTTGGCTCTTGAAGATGGATTTACCTCTAGTTGTGGCTTCAAATCTGGAGGGTGTCCCAACTCCCAACTTGACCTTAAAGCTAGCTGTTCAAGAATTCAAGCTAGCCTAGAATAGAACTCAAGTTCTTCAAAATGTTAATATGTATGTAACGTTGTAAGGTAAAATTGTGTTCTTCAAGTGAGTGTGTATCTATTTCTCTACAGCTCCTTAGCAAGTATTATAACATCTTTGAAACGGGTTACATAATTTTATTTTCCAGATAAGATCCTATTTGTCACATGCACTACCTTCTTTTTAAGACCAATTACTTGTTTGCTGTTGAGAAACTGTGAGCATTTCGAGGCAGTTTGGAATGGATGGCAATATAAAAGGGTCTCCTTCTAAGCTACTGATGTGAACAATCAAGGTTCACTATGTTAGGATATGTGCCTTTTAAATCCTATGTATGACATTATATGTGACATTATGTTGTGATTAATAAAGTTATTTTATTATTATCTAAAATAATGGTAACATGAATATTTGGACATTATCATATTGTCTATGAGATGCATAGTATGTGATTTATGTGATTTTTTTTTTTTTTTTGAGTCCCCTAGGAAGAACAACCATGGGGTTGAGTCTAATGAGCTTAGATGTTAAAAAAGAGCTATGATTCTTTCCTCCTCCTCCTCCTTCTACTTCTTCTTCTTCTTCTTCTTCTTCATCTTCTTCTCTCTCTCTCTCTCTCTCTCTCTCTCTCTCTCTGGGTGTCCATAAAATCTAATAACACTACATTGGTTTAAAACATTTTATTTTTCCCCTAAAGCTATATATACTTTGGATAACCATGAATATAATAATTGGATAAATACTTCTACTGCCAAACTTTCTTTTTCTTCATATTTTTTAAGTTCTTTGTTTTAGGCATTTCTAGAGCTGTTCACAACAAAAATTCACAAAAATTTGACATCTCTCAATTTATCTAATACCTAACTTCTGGGGCTCACAACAATCTGAAATTTAATTTTTGATTTTTAATGACCAATGTGTAAGACATTAGGGTGTTGAGTCTAGCTCTATTTTTTGGGCTTTTGTGATCTACATCAGCTTTGACAGTCGAGCTTGGTGTTGTTAAAAGCCCTCCTACTATCAGAAGAAATTGGGGCCGAAGAACAGTTATTCCCTTTGGGCCAAATAAGTTTCAACAATAACAGAAAGAGTTTTTATGGGCTAGTCTGGCTCACATGATTATGTTATGTTTAGTACTGCGCTTATTGAATTCCCAGGCTGCACAACGTGATACCCATTCTAAGCCCAAAGGAAATTCTACTTCTTCTTCTTTTTTTTTTTTTTTTTTTTTTTTTTGGGTTGTTGAGAAGAAGCCCAAAGGAAATTCTGATTTATGCTTCTTTTTTTTTTTTTTTTTTTTTGAGAAGAAAACTGATGGATTTTATTAATGCAATTCAACTACATCCAATAGTAAAATCGAACCAATATGTGATGGGACATCTTCCATCCATATTTGAACATCTGATATGCATAGTGCATTATTAGCCAGACTATGAGCAATCCTATTGTCGTTTCTTTTAACGTGAGAATACAACAATTTTACAAAATTGTTAGGAAACACTTCCACATCTTCACCCAGTAAACACGTTGGACCCTACACTTGATCACCCATAAAACCCTTCACGCCCTGCATGTGATCAGAGTAAGTGGGATAATTGGTATCAGACCCGTACCTTCTCCCTTTATTATCTCCTCTCAAGCACGTTACCGAACCAGCTGGATTTGAAGGAAATTTATTAACCTTGAAACTCAATCCTGGAATTTTAGTAAGAGTAGAATCCCAAAGTGAGCTTTTATGATAATAAGGAGTTTCCTTTTCAAGTGACCTTGCCATTTCAACCATTTTCTTTGGTTCAACCATCTTTTCCAAATCAGGCGCTAGAATGAGGCTAGAATTAATGCCCTCATTACTTTCAGTTAACATTGACAGAGCCTCATTCTCAATTAATATCAATTCCGTTTTATTAGGGAGAGAAAAATCCGGAATTTTGATATTATGAGAATAAATTTCTTTCATTGCTTGCTCCGTACTCGTTTCTGCCGTTACCAAACCTTTTGAATTAAATTACAGCATTAATTCTCTCCTTATCGTCCTCAGTTACTGTATCAGATTTCCCTACCACTGCAGCTACCGATGGACTACCCTCCTCCGATTAAACTTTCTCAGTCGTTGCCACCTGACCATAGTACTCAGGCACCAGAATTTCCCTTCTTCCACCTGTCTGATATGGTGCCGCTCTGAGATAGGAATCGAACTGTTGTTTATTAGTGGTTGGAGAGCTCTTGCTACGAATCCATAGCTCGCATTGTTTGTCATAGTGTTTCAAACGACCATACCTCTCATACTGAAAACAAACCCATGATTTCTCCCCATTCTCAAGCTTGAACACCCTACCTCGGTATAAAGGAAGAGTAATATCCACTATGAAACGTTCCCGAATGAAGTTACCTCCATCATCATATGTGGATTCAGGTGACCTTCAGACCTCTCCAATGGTTTCCCAAATGCTTTCTGCAATATCATGAACCTGAACCCGAAACAATACTTTATCAAAAACTAGATCTTTGAGTTTTGAAAACTCTTCAAATGTTTGCAAGACCACAAGGTGCTTGTCAAAACTCCATGGCTGATTTTTGAATCCTTTCCACATCTGAACTGTTGTTGAAAACAAAAAGCACCCTATAATCTCCCAAATTTCGAATTTTGTAACCATTCATTGACCTCCATCGCTGCTGAAACGTACGAACCACTGCCTCCACAATGAGATAGCATGAATTTAAAAACTTTGCTGCTATAATGTGTTCCCCTGATTTGTGAATTTTTGAAAGGACAAAACTAGCATGTTCTCTATCAAATAGAGAATAATTCAGACAAATTTTTAGTGAGGTCTTCCATGGTAAGTAGTGAAGAATAGAAAGAGAAGTAACACTGCATAGAAGAGAAACGGAAGGAGTAAAAGTGTTTCCCAAAACCTCAAACAAAACAAAACAACAAACTCAAGAGGCACAGTTGGTGACTCCAGAGGACATAGGAACAAATTAACAAATAAAAAACAAACTCTCCTTCAGAGAAGGGACAAAAACTTCTACTGCCTAAGAGAAGAGGGAAAAAAACCCAACTTTCTTAATGACAAAGAAACCTTGGAAAATGTATTTCCCATTGATTTATGCTTCTTGAGTGCAATCAAATTCAACTCTTTATTATCTCTGGGTTCAACATTTAATAGGTTGGATTTTCAAATTTTCCCCCTTCTCACCCACCTTATATAATTTGATCTTTTATTTTATTTTCTCTTTTGATGAATTTCTTTATGTATGTGTGCTATATTTCTTTTATATCATACTTATAATTAACGACACTATTATCTTTTTTGTGTTTAAATTTATATAAAAATAGAAAAAAAAATTCTATTTTATTTGTATTTTAATGCTCAAAATCTATAAAAAGAAAATGAAAACAGATAAAATAAAATAAAATAAAGAAGTTGGGGAGAAGGGGGAAAAAAAGAACGTTATTGTTACCTTTTAAAAGTGATATAAAATTTAAGGCACACCACCTATTTGTTAATACTATTTTTTGTGTTTTTGTGGTTTTTTATTTTATTTTTTGTGTGTGTGTGTGTGTGTGTTTATGTGCGCGCACTAAACAACAACTTTATCATTCAACAAACAAAACAATGGGTGTTAGCCTTACAAGCATCAACAATTACTACAGGGAGACTATACATATTGAAATAACAAATTCTACAAAATTTAATTGTATACTTTGCAGCCACATGGGCAGCAGTATTGCAACATCTCCTAACCCAACAAAAATTACAATTCAAAAAGAGTTTACAAGTATCAAGTATATTACTAATAATAGTAGCAATGGACCAATCAGGCTACAATGCAGATGTGGTTAGGGGATCAAAACAGGATTTGGCATCTCCTTCGATGATGATATGCTGCCATTTTTCTTTTTGCGCTAGCTGGATTGCCCAATATACACCTGCAACTTCAGCTTGCATTGGAGAGCACCATTCATGCCTTTTAGCCCAAACTTTAAGCACCTCTCCATTTTTATTTCTTGCCACCACCGCCAAAGCTGTGGCATTTTCAGACACAGCAGCATCCACATTGAGTTTAATCCATCCATCCTCTTAAGCTTCCCAACCATCTACGCTCTTGTCCTTGGATATGGTTTTTTCCTTTGATAAGGTCTTAGCATATTCCAATGTTTTCTTCTTTATAAGTTGGGAGGCCTCCATAATGTCAGTGTGACCAGCATTGTGCAATAGCTGATTCCTCATGAACCAATGCTCTCTCTCTCTCTCTCTCTCTCTCTCTCTCTCATTAAAAAAATTATATAAATTAAAACTAATAGATTATTAAAAAGAATTAAAACTAATGAAACCTCAAATTATTTATATAATAATCTATTCTAGTTATAAAATTGTGTGACCAATAACATATAATATAAATTTACGTAAGTTGTAACTAGTGTCTATCTACCTATTAAATATCCTTTCATTTACAAGTGAAATTTTTATTTACAAAAATCTAAAAATAGGTTATCATGTAAAAAAAAAAAAAACCTCTATAAATAAACAAAATATGATGATTATTATTTATTTTTTTACACTAATACATCACTCATGAATGGGTTTTTTATATTTCATATTAGTCTCAAGTAACATATATTCAAGTACATATGAATATTTGTATGTAAAATTTGCCCCTTTAAAAATCAGATCTTGACTCTGCCACTAGTTGATGGGTAATGACATCTTTTGTGGTATCATTTGCTTGTAGTTCAAACCTCACTTTCCCCTCACTTTTTTGCTATCTTTTTTGGTAGTGAGTCATTCAAAATTCATTGTACAACACCCAATTTAGCTAAATTGTTTGAACATCTTTTAGCTTCTTTGAAGATATGTGTCAATATGGAGTTAGTGAAGGTCCCCATCAAATTCCTAGAATCAGATAATAGAGGTCCCAACGTAAGGTTAACATATGAGGGATTATTAAAGACATAAACATATATACAATAACTTTATAAGCATCCATTTCTACATTAATGTTGTCAAATTCCAGCTACAGAACTATAGCAAGGTCATCTTTAAGGGCCAGAGCTCAACCATGATACTAGAAGTGGTCCCTAAATTCCTTGAAAAGCTCAAGTTTCAATCCCTAGTGTTATTACGAAGGACACCACTTCCACCAACCAATTTGGAGCTCTTAATGACTTTTTTTTTTAAAAATATATATATATATATATATATATATATATAGATATCTATGTTGAGCTTCACCCATCCCGATAGGGGTTTGTTTCATTTCACTTGCATTTGTGTTCTTGGGGGGTTTGTTAGTGTTATTTGCTACAATTATATAAAATCCTACTCCTTTCTTTATATAGTGGGAGTGGGTATATTGTTCTCAACCCTTCCAGTTTGGAATCAAAAATAATTTATGTGAAGCCAAATAAGCCAGATAGCTTGGTGGAAACCAAATCTTCCAAGGAATATAAGGATGCTTGTATGTAGCTTGGGACTTATAGCTCCTTTTCAACCATTTCAACAAAGGAAGCCCAAAAAAAAACTTGTTTGGCCACTATACAATTAGACATCAATAATGCATAATCCACAATTCCCCCTCTCTCACTATCTACTTATCTAAAATAGAAAAATCTAATACTCTCTTGGGGTCCTTGCTTATAGCTAGGTGTATGCACCTAATCCACCACCTTGATGAAATCAACCCGACGCTTAGGGTGTGTTTGGTAGAGTGGATTTTAGGGAGATTGGAAAAGAGAGAGAGAGAGAGAGAGAAAATGAGGAAGGAGAACTTTTTGGAGGGTGTTTGGTTGGGAGGGGAAGAGGGGAAAATGATAGTGGGGCCTTGGTGTTTTCTCCCCGAGCCCATCAAAAAATTTTCTCCCCAAAATGGGGAGAAAACTGGGTGGGGAAAGTTTGATTATTAAATGACAAAAATGCCTATATGAAAGTGCACATGGGCTTTGTCCAGTACTTTGCTATTTTTTTTTTTTTTGTTGGGAAATTTAAACCCTGGTTGATAAAATTAACAAGTTTTAAACTCAAGTTGTTAATTAGATCTATTATGAATAATCCTTGTTCAAACAAACAAACATCAATATCATGCATAGCAGAATAGTAAATAAGACAAGATATGATGACCTAGGAAAACAAATGAAAAAAAAACTAGTTTCACAGTAAAAAAAATTTAGGGGGAAACCTTCCCAAAAAACAATCTACTATAATAAAGAGAAGTTTCAGATCTAGTGCAAAACATATGTCCCTAAACTTTACAATTCCAGTAGATGAACTTACAACAGAAACCTTTTACCGCTTTAGAATATTTGAACTCTGCATTATATGAATGCTCCATCCACAGTCACAATTGGAACCTCCAACTGATTTCAAGAACCTCTTGAAGGTTTTCTTCACAGTAGCAAGTCTGTGGTGGTTGCTATGACTTCAGCTTCTTCACCACTGAAATCTTCAAATCTACTTTGAAACTCTTTAATTTTGTGAAATAGAGAAAACTTGGTTACAAAACCTTAGCTGCATAAAACAGAGTGTTTCTCTCTTTAAAAAGCCTTATAATAGATGGCTTATGATGTCCTTTAAATACCGATTCAAATGGATCTCAATTCAAGCTTTAAAGGAATAAGTTATGAGCTTTTTCGTGTTGCTGATTTGCGAAACTCAATAAATCAAGCTGCTATTGAGCTTGTGTTGAGAACAAAATCTTGATAGATCGAGCTTGTGTCGAGGAGGCAGTAAGTTTCTAACTTCTATCGAAAGGTATCAAGATACATGCTGAAAATGTGTTTTTTTGAGCTTTTCTTGAGCATATTTTGTGTCTTCAACTTGCTCTTCAATTAGAATTTTAAGACACATCACAACTCAATAATTTTTTTTTTTTTAAAAAAAACACATAATTTGGCATGGTTGACAATACCAAAACACATGACCCTACACCTTTTTTTTTTTTTTTTTGTTTTTTTTTTTGGTTTAGATGTGATTTTTTTTTCTTGGGCATGATTTTTATTTTTTAATAAATTTGGGTGATTGCTTATTTTTTTGGTTGTTTGTCATTTTTTTGGTTTTAATTGGGCATCATTTTTTAAAAGAGTATATGAGTAAATTTATATAAACTCACTTTTTCTATCCCTCCACTTTTCCACTCCCAACGAAAAAAAGAAAAAAAATTGGGAAATTAAAATTTTTTCTATCTTCACACTTTTCTATCCTCTCATAATTTTCTATTCTCTCACTTTTCCACTCTTCAAACCAAACAGACCCTTAAGGTTGGCAGGTTGGAGTTGATAGGTTTTTTTCAATCCATTTAATCTAATCCCCATATCTATAATTTTATTCTATTACTCTTATTTTTATTTAAATTGGTATTCTGTGAATTATTTTTAATGAATTTGAAAATTTGAAATACAATTTAGGCATATTATGTGAATTGTAATGATTTATTGAAAAAATTTCTTAAACAACTTATACAAAACATGTAAGTATAATCTACTAACCCAATCCATGTGGGTTGGGTTGGCTTCTACACGTATGATGGGTTGGGTTGGTTTGGGTTGAGAATTTCTCAATCCAACAAGATTTAATTTGAGAAAACCCCCCAACTAGACCAATACACACGAAATTTTTTATAAGCTGACAAAACAATTGAACCTACACATTGGGTCGGTTCAACAGGGTTGATAATTGGGTCATAATTTGCCCCCCTTACTTGGGTCAAACCATTCACACAATTTCAAGTCTGCCCAAAATTATGCACTGGCAACTTATGAGATAGTGTGATCCAAATTCAAAACTGAAACACTCTTAGCAATATCTTAGAGTTATTTTATACATCAGTTGCATGCAATTAGTGTCTCACAGCTAGTGGGAATCCAATATTTCTAAGACCACAATCTTTAATTCTTTATCATATTTTTTTTCACTACCATCCTATATGGTGGACTATATATGGCCGCCAATCATTTACACATAAACGTACCACTTATTTTCGAATCTAAATTTTCTTTCCTACTCTCCTGCTCCATTTTATACTCCACCAATAAAAGCTTGCCACGTGTTAACATAATTAATTAAATACTATCATTATTGACTTATTAATATTATCATTATTAATTAATGGTAGTATTTAATTAATTAGATGAATACGTGGCAAGCTTTTATTAGTGGAATATAGAGTGGAGTAGGAAAAGTGGGATAGAAGATTTGAAATCCTTATTTTCTATTGCTCAAAGTAAGCCATATAGATTCAAATAGTTGTGGGAAATGGTAAAGGTTGCAGTCATAGACTCTTTGGGTGAGAACCACTTTGTTATGGGACAGAGAGTGCATTAAAATTGATGTACAAAAGAAACTCCTCAACATCAGTACAATGATATGTTATATCATATGATAGGCCAATTCTATCCAGCAAGGCCACACGATAAATATTTAGAGCCCCAAATATATTCCCTTGTATTATGCATTTTACATATGCAAAGAAAATCACAAATACTACATGATAATAGCCAACTATTCAATACAAGTATTCTTAGCAATTATTAATTTTAAAATATATACATCATTGAAATTTAGAATAGTTTAATTTTGTTGTTCCATGAGAGCGCAAGTGGCTGTCATCCTGTTGTATTGAATAATTTCTCTGACTTTCCCTTTCGTCCATGTTTCTTAGGATAAGGAAAATATAAATGATAAACTGGTTCTTTGTTCGTATAGAATACTCCAAACCTTTGGTCAATTCCTGTTGGTTTATCATTTTCATAGAACATGGAATAAATAAACCCTTCCCGGTAAGTGTATGGTCTTTTTGGCGTACCATGTCCTGCAGTGATATGTCTTAGAAAATTCTGATTATATGTCCTTGCAAGTTCTGGAGTAGTCAATCCACCATTCCCATCGGCAGGCCAGCCTGTTTCACCAATAACCATTTTCACATCCAAATCACGTTTCTCCATTGCCCAAAGGAAAGCATCCACCAAGACATCAAACATGTTCCAATAACCTAACGTCTTGTCCCAATACTGAGCTTTATGTGTAGAAAATGTTGCAAAATCCTGACGGATTTGTCCGGCTGCAAAATAATGGTAAGGATACACATCGATGAATAAGGGTGAATTTGTTTCTTGTAAATGTTGTAAAAGTGGTATCAAATCCCCTTGTGCCTTTTCTGAGAATGCAGCATGTGAAGGTGGAAAAATCGTTCTCAATACGTCAGTGGACACCGCAGTTGCCACTTTTATTTGAGTTAAGTTCTTATCGGCGAGTACCCTTTGAAGATTTTTCACTACCGGCAAAACATACTTGCCATTGGGTCCAGGGATAACTTTGTTGCCAACAACAATATAGTTAACGACAAATTCAGAAGGAACGTAGGGCTGCAAATAGATTTCAAACAATGACTTTGCAGTTTCATAGCTTGATGCTAGGCCAGGCAAATATTCATCTTTTACGCCAAGAGTTGCTTCAATTCCCATACTCCTTAGAGATTGGATTGCAAGGTCATCGGTTTCCATAATCCTTATTCTCCGAATACCATATTTACGGCAAACAGCCAATGCTACAGTTGTGTCAGGTGTGTTATTTCCGGGCGTTCCATAGACAATACCTGCATATAAAATATCGGCTTGAACAATGCCATTGTTGTTGTGATTAATGGTTGCAATAGCCAACAGAATTGACGCAATCCAAAAAGGTGCCATCATTTTGTTAAGATTTAATGTTTTATTTTATAATATTTAATTGGAAGTATTTTTGGATATTTGGTAGTTTGACCGAGTCTATAGGATATTTGGTTATTTGATTTCAGCCAGATTTCATGGCTGTGAAGTGTTTCATGTTGCTATCCTAGTTTGTAGGAGTTATAGATAGTGCTTTCCTATTTTATAGTAGTTGTGGTTAATGCTAGATAAAGTGTTGTGATGTTAAGCCTATTTATAGGCTCTTTTGTTTATCAATAATTTATTCAGTATTTATCATTCAACAAATCCCTTTCTGCCTTTTGTTTTTCTTTGTATCAAAGTCCTGTGTTGGCACATCTCTTTTGTATATTGTTTTTCCTTAACTCTGTTTCAGTGTCACGTCCCTTTTGCTTTCTGTTTTTTTTTTCTTAACTTTTATCACATTTTTTAAACACCTGTTTATATATGCAAATATACATTACTAGAACCGCATTAATATATATATATATATATATATATATATATATATTTATATATTCATCATAAAATTTTGTTTTTCAACATTATAAAAAAAAAAAAAACGCTTTTTGTTTAAATATTTGTATACTTTGCATGAAGCCCATATGGCAAGCAAAGAGTGAATTGTTTTATACTTTTACCCGATTTATGTTTAATTAGTAAATGATCAATTTGAACAAAATTATCATAACTAGTCATTTAGTACCCTTCGATTATCGCAAAAAGATGACAGTGAAACCCAAGCAAAAGAGTGGCTAACTTGCATGGTATGTACGTATTGTTTGTAAGATACTCTAAAATGAAACAGTTATTGAAAGCATCTAACATGCACCTGTCAATCGAAATTTTCTGATAGATACTATATATTGTTCCATGGAGAAAGGGACCTCTTTGTGCTGTCTCAACTCTCAAGTCTTTTTATGATGATAAGGACTTCAGACGAAAAAAGAAAAAGATAAAAAGAAGACAAATGGGACGATTTGTAAATCGTGGCTTTTTTCTGTCTTCAATACGTGATATATATGGTGGTAGCTAGCAACTTCAAACATTATCCGTAAGTTTTTAATGGTAGATAACATTGTCTGGTAACTAATCTTGGAACGTACAATTCTTAAATTAATGCGTGTTGCCCAGAATTTAGAATTCCTAAATTAATTAATGTATATCTTTTGGCTATGTTAAGAAAAACAAATCTAATATCACAAACTATTACACCACTTCTTTGCCCAATAGAATGTGAATGCTTGTGGCAAAAAGTTGTAGAATAGCTTGTAGTTTTAGAATTACTCTTACATTAGTGTCACGCATTTAAAGAAAATTCTAATTTGCCAAAAGCTTTATACTTTAATTGAAACCTCTTAATATAGAGAAGCAACGTTCAAATTTATCAAATTTGAGAAGAAAAAGTACCTCAATTGTATTTAATTGAATCAATTACACTGTACTATGTACAATATATATGAAAACAGGGAAACAAAACTAACTAACTAAACAGAAAAATAGAATCCCTCTCTCTAAGTTAGTTAAAATTCCCAAATAATATATGGAATCATGACATTTGGACTTAATAAACAAGTGCAAAACACTATATATAGTAAAGGGAAAGTTAATGAATGTTTTAAGGGCATTAGTTTAGGATATATTTTTAGAAATCTTTGACAGTATTTTATATTTCACATAAAAGTGGTATTAAAACTTTACCAAAACAGTCCATTAAAAAATGCTATAAGAGTACCTATTTACCAGACCCAATAGTAAAGACCAACTATATACGCAACTTGAAGTTTAATAATAACTATGAAGGTGAAAGCTTTTGTCATTTCAATTGTTTAACTCTTTCTTGACATTCAACTTGTTTTTACACAATGCTTTGAGATGCCAATTCAGCAAAATACTATATATTATCTCTATAACCAAACATCCAGTGGTATATATTTCGTGTGTGTGGTTGTGTTCATTTTTTTGGCCAGGTCTCATCCCACTCTTTGCTATTTTAGTGATGGGCAAATATATAAGGATAATTGGAAAAACGCATAAATCTCAAATTAGGATAAATGATAAATTTTGACATTTAATATATATATATATATATATATGAAAATTGACATATATATTAAGAATATATAAAACATATAATTTAACGGTTGGATTTTTAAAATATGAATTTAGTAATAAGTTATACGTGGTGTAACGTTTTTTAGAATTATATTAGGTGTAACTTGAATCCAATTCATATATATATATATATATATATATATATATATATATAAAAGCATGCACATAATGCTTAATCTCGCCATCTATGGGTTCCACCATTGTTCGCACATCGAAGGAACTCAGCACAATGCTGGACCATCCAACTTTCGCACCACATGCTTTGTGTATTATATTTTGACGTTCATATTCTTCTGATTTCCTTCTAATGAAGTCAGATAGCAAAATACTTTTGGCTGCAGAGTTGCTTTGTTCAGGGTTGTTATTGATGTTTTATGCAAGGAATTCTAGCACATAATGTGAATTTTGTATTATTATCGTTAGTTTCAAATTGGACAATACAAGGACTGATTTTATTTCTGAATAAATTTATTTTATTATATAATTACTAGCTGAATTTAGAAAACGATTATATAATTACGTTGTCCATGAATGAACAATTATTCTATCGTCTTAAAGGTAATTGTCATAATTTGACTTATTCTTACTAACATAATATCAAGCTTATTTCTTACTACTAACAGTTGCAATGCTTTTCCATCAAATATCAGCGAGATTCAATGGAGACCTTAACTTCAACTATAGAATCCCGATTAACATAATATGCAGATAGCAGATGATCATCATTCATTTCAATGGAATGGCTGAGAAGAGTGATTTTTTGAGCTAGAATGCCCCAACGCCTTTCAATTTTCCTCCTCAAATCAGCCACCTTTTGTGTTTCTCTCACCCTAATGCAATCTTCAGCGGTAGAGGATTTCACTAAAATGTCAAATTTTGGATCTCCAGAAAGTGGTGTGACAACTAAACCCAGCGTTTCAAATGGCTGAAACTCATAAGATTCAATGGTGCGATCATTTTCCAGCTCTGTGGCATCAAAAAAAAGGGTTTGCCTTGCAACTTCCACATTCCAAAGCTCATAAATCCGCTCTTTTAGTTCAAGAATAGTTCCAGAAGATGACATTTCAATCTCAGGTTTCAGCTCACCTCCCGTGATTCTGAAGCGCACCATGGTAATGATGACAAACCAGAAAAAAAAAATTGCAGGACAATATTGTCGCAAATAGTTTCTTTTCTTTTTTTTTTTTCTTTTTTTCTAGTTCATTTTAGAGTTTTAATCAGTTAAGGCTTTGTTTAGGTAAATATATATACATAAAACTAGTGCTGGAAGGAAGAATGGTAATGAATGACATGATTTTGGTTCATCACTCTAATTACGTTTTACTAATGGGAACAGGATTTTCATTTTCTGTCTTATTGTTGTGAATTTGGGATGGATCGATGTGCAAAGTTAGAAGGTGTCTAAATCAGTATATATGTGCGTGAAGTGAAGCATGTACTGCTGGAGTATGACCAATCTCATTTTTGCATGTAAAATCTGAAAGTAACAAGTTCATGATGATTCTAATTTTATTAAGCACAAAAATTAAAATAAAAAATGATGATTCATATTTTATTATTATCACTACTTTTTTTATGGACCTTAACTAGCTAACAGGTCATGATACTTGTGAGCCCACCCCTGTACGAGTGGGTGATTATATATGTCAGACACATCATATTATATATATCTTCCATTCAAATTAAAATAATAGTTGCTCGCGAAAAGTGAATTGAGTTCATTTTGAGCTTTTGCTAAATTGCCTTAAAAAAAAAAAAAAAAAAAGTAAAAGACACACACACAAACTCATGATTCAAAAACGTGATTTAAACACCCCCAACACACACACACACACATATATATATATAGGGTTTTATGCATTTCAATTTTGAAAGTATTTTGGTAAAATAATAATAGTTTTAATTTTACTAATAATTTTAATCATTAACTTCTTCACTTTCAATTTTATTAATATATATATTGTGGGGCCAGAGAATTTGTGACCCTGACCCACTTTACATTAGGGCCCAAGGCCCGAGCCGAGGAGAGGCATTGCCAAGGACATATAATGAAAGTCCAAATTGCCTTGAGACATAGCCGAGGATGATTCTGTCCTCAGCATCCCAAAGCACTCCTAAAAGAAAGGGCAAGAACGGTATAGGAACAGTTTAGGGAAAAATCGAACACATCCACGTTGATGGAGAAAGGACTCCTGGACAACTTGGCGACAAAGAACAAAGGAAAGGCTGTCATTTCTGCAATTAAATACTTTGCGCCAGAAAGAGCAATGTTTTTCAGCTTTTACAACCACCCCCAACCACTTTGGGTATGGGCTGATGGGACAAGTATCAGCCCTGGAAAGCTGAACCTACACGTGGACGTTGGAGGAAGAGTGAAGGCTAATATAAAAATAGAGGTAAGCAATCCAAAAGAGGGGGCTGGGAAAAAAGGCCAAGAATAAGAGCCTCCCAGGCCATGCCGAGGAGAAAGACTTCTTGAGCAAACATGGTTCACCTCCTTACAAGTACCATGACCACCCACCTTACGGTGACGAAGGCCTAGCCTTTCAAGCCCACGCTCTACAAATTATATTATTTGGGCTCTTAACGTTCGAACCCAACATCATTTTGGGGTCGTTACAAATTGAGTCCTTACATATATATATATATATATATATATTTATATTTTGTTTGTTCCAAATTCTAGCAATATTAATGTGGCTGCATTTTATTTAAGCAATTTGTTCTGTTTGTTTCAGTGACAATTTTTTTTAGAAAATAAGTTGTTTTTCAAAATGTATTTTTTATAAAACTATCTTATTTTCCTATGGTTGATAGCAACCTTAAATGAGTTAAAAAAAAAAAAAAATCCCTTAACTTTTCTTATTTATCTTGTTATGAGATAGAGTTGTTTTCCAAAAAAATAGTAGAAAATAATTTCTAAAAATAAGCCATATTTTTTTAGTTAACCAAAAATAGTTTTTATTTGACTCATTTTTTTTTTTTTTTTTTTATATGTTACAAAACACAAAAAAAAATATGAAAACTATTTTTACACGATGTTTTCCATTGAAATAGACGAAGCACAATCTCATTCAACATAATTATAAAAAAGAAATCTCATTTGACCTAATTCATAATCCACGTTCTCTTATTTTTGATTTCTCAAATACATTCGCCCACCCAGTTTGAATAGCAGCACCTCCTTAGCAGGAACATGGCTTCCTCTTTTGGAATTATATATCAATGCATGGAGAAACTTGCAGCTTTTGGATCGAATGATGCAGATTGCAGAAGGGGCTGGTGCAAATCTTCCTCTTGCTCTTCAATTGGAGTTGGTCAGTTAAAGTTCCATAGAGTAAAGTTTTGAAGTAATCTAGAGTGGCTATATATATCTATGCACCCCATGAGTGGATGCATGTCTAGCAATGCAGAAAACCACTGTCTCTCTTCTTCTTCTTCTTTTTTGGTGATAAAACGGCAATTTCATCCAACAAGAAACTAGAGAATAATCTACCTTACAAGCATCAGCTATGACACAAGGAGGATTGCACTTATTGGAAACAAAAAGACCTACTAAGCCTAACGACATGCTTTGCAGACACAAGCAGCAATATTATTACAATTGCTAACAATTTTAAAAAGCCTGAATGTTACTAATTAGTCTAGGAAATAGACCAATCAGCATGGGATTCATCCAAGATTTCTGATTAGAGGATCAAAACAGGGTTTCGCGTCTCCAATTCAATGATAAATTAAGCTGCCGCCACATGCACTTTGCTATTAGCCAGCTGAATAGCCCAAAGAGTGGCAGACTGGCAGCAGCTTCTGCTTGCAAAGGGGAGCAAATATAGATCATGGATTCTATCCCAGAACTGGAGAACCTCACTTTTATTGATCATTTCTAGTCACTGCAGCCAAAGCAGTAAGGTTTTCAGACACTGCAGTCTCTACATTCTGTTTGATCCAGCTTGGTGCAGGTGGATCCTAGGCAAGCAATTCTGGATTTCAATTAACTGAATTTCTCATTTGCCAAGGCCAATGTATACTCCACTACCCTTTTTTCTATGTGGCCAATGGTTCTCGTGGCAACTGTTGTGTAATATCAGATTTCTCAAGCACAAGTCCGGATGGCATCCAGTGTGAATACCATTTTCTATCACTTACATCATCCATGCTTTAGGATTTTTAATTATTTTTAATTATTATTTTAAAGGATTTAAGTAATATGGATATAACAATGGGAAAAATTAACGGATGTTTTAAAGACATTAGTTTAGAAAATATTTTTAAAAACTATTTATGGAAAAAGAAAAAAACTTACTTTCATGAGAACTTCTTATATTTCCTATGAAAGTAGTATCAAAACTTTCTTAAATTTGTTAATTAATAAATGTCCTAAGAGTACATGTTAACAACACTCTATAACGATTACAATATTGCAGCACAACATTTTATCAAAATTTTTAAAATGAAATCAACCCAAGGTTTCTAATCACTACCTTATGTGATGCCATTATTCATGCGAGAAAATGGAAAGTCGCACACAATGAGTGAACTCTTCATCACGCGCGTGCACAGGTGTGCAGGGGGGGGGGGGGGTGTGTTGTGGCTAGGGGGGCAAACCTGTCCTCCCCTATATTTTTGGTAAAAAAAAAATTTAAGATATAAATTTAAATAATGCCCCTTAAATAACTCATTAATTCAAATTATATTTAATGTATTTTATGAAAATAGGAAAGTTATAATTTATATATTATTAATGCATTGTTTCTTTCATCTAATTACTGATTACTCTTATACCATAATAGCATATCCTAGATATATAATAGTACATCTTTTTAATAAAAACATTAAATTTTTATTTAAATAAAATTAGAGATATGGACATTTTTTTCCTTTAGAATTAACAATAATTTTTTTTTTTTTTTTTTAGAAACAAGCATAAATGTTGATATCATGATTAGGGTTAATTTTTTTTTAATTTTATAATTATAATTATTTTTTTTATAGAGGAATGCTATAAATTTTATTAAGAAAAGCTAGGTAGATCGGCTACAAATACAACACTAAGGTGTGGAGGAATATCCTCCATCTACACCGAGAAACTACTAACATGTCTAGCAAGGTTATGAGTAATAGAATTTCTTTGTCTTTTTTTTTTTTCTTTTTTTTCTTTTTTGAGAATCAAAACTAAGTAATATTATTAAGTTGTTGGAAATCAGAAATAACAAAATGACAGATGTTTGGTGGAACATGCTCTATCCAGACTAGTAAAGGAAAAGAAACAATTGTTCTCTTGGCCAAAGCATGGGTTACACAATTGCCCTACTGCCTAGTATGAGAGAAAGAAAAGGTTCTAAGCGAACCTACAATAGACAAAGTGTCTTTGACAATCTGACCAATGAAGGAGTGACCCCAATCCGCAACCCTCAAAGCCCTACATACCACCTTGGAATCACCTTCTAGTTCAGAATAAGATAAGCCTAACTCCACGACAAATTTTGCAGCTCCTCTTGCAGCTAAGGCCTCCAGCACATCCACTGAACCCAAGTAGGGGATTTTCTCAAATAAGATAGCAATCACATTCCCCCTATCATCTCTCAACAAAAAAAAAAAAAAGTGTTGACATAAACTCATCCCTATCTCTTAGTTAGGAGTTAAAAATCTTTTAGTTTTTAGAATGCTATTGTGGGGGGAATAGACTAGGGAGCCCATACTAATATATACGTTGGGCCAAGGGCCCAGTCTAAGGAAGAACCCCCCCTCGGCCATGGGAAGAACCCCTCCTCAGCCAGGTATTGCCGAGGACGAAGGGAACGGCCTACCACTGAGAGTGACATTTCGGGTTATTCCATGGAATGGGATAAGTACCAAGATAGAAGAGGACAACGGAAGGAATGGAAATATCTAAGGGAAAGCTGCCATTATTGCATTGAGTGCTCTGTACCTAACAGAGCCATGCTTTTCAGCCTTTACAACCACTCCCAACGACTTTGGGGAGGGGCTGATGGGACAAGTATCAGCATTATAAATCTAAATCTACATGTGGACGTTGGGGAGAGGAAGGAAGCTAGTATAAAATGGGGTGCAGGAGGCAATCTGAAGGGGGACTGGGTGACCACCACCACTCAAGACGTACTAGAAAAAGCTCCTCGGATTGTGCCGAGGATCAACCTTTTTTAATAAATTCAGCTCATCCCTGCTTGATTATCATGAACACCATATTAACTGTTATCCATGCACTAAAACCTAACTCTTTGACCCATTCTCTACAAATTTATTGTATTGGGTTCACTGGTCCAAGATCTCATACATCTTGGGCTTGGGCTGCAAAATGTGTCCCTACAATTGGCGTCGTCTTTGGGAAGAGTTTTTGTGTTAGTGAGTGCAATGGTTTATCATGGTAGGATCTAACTCCTATCAGCAGGAGTCCCTCGAGAAGACCATTTTGGCAGTGGTGCATGCTGCAAGAAAGCCTCCCCATTATTTCCAAGAACGCACAGTTGCTGTCATAACTCAGCTTTCGCTCAGGTCTACACTTCGAAGTAATGATTACGCGGGGAGGGTTGCTAAATGGGGCACAGTTCTAGGGGCTACTGACATCAAGTATATGCCCCGTACACTTGTCAAGGGGCTAGTTCTCGCGGGCCTAGTAGCTCGGTTCGCTGAATCCCCATTGGAGAAAGAAGCCGAGAATCAAAGCATGGATGGAAAATCGATTGGCACAATTTCCCTGCAAAAAGTTCTATTTTGGAAGGAATATATTGGTATCTTCTAATCTTTTGAAGCGGTTAAACAGAACCTTAGCTATGCCAGGTCCTCGGACCTCCTGCTTTGGGAAAATTAACACGCATCGACATCTTATGAAGCGGTTAAACAGAATCTTAGCCATGTCGGGTCCTCAGACCTCTTGCTTTGGGAAAATTAACACACACTGACATCTTATGAAGCGGTTAAACAGAACCTTAGCTATGCCGGGTCCTCGGACCTCCTGCTTTAGGGAAATTAACACGCACTGGAATCTTTTGAAGCTATTAAACAGAACCTTAGCTATGCCGGGTCCTCGGACCTCCTACTTTGGGGAAATTAACACGCACCGACATCTTATGAAGTGGTTAAACAGAACCTTAGCTAAGCTGGGTCCTCGGACCTCCTGCTTTGGGGAAATTAACATGCACCGACATCTTATGAAGCGGTTAAACAGAACCTTAGCTATGCTGAGTCCACGGACCTCCTGCTTTGGGAAAATTAACGCGCACTGGAATCTTTTTAAATTGTTAAACAGAACCTTAGCTATGACGGGTCCTTGGACCTCCTGTTTTGGGAAAATTAACACGTACCGACATCTTATGAAGCGGTTAAACAGAACCTTAGCTATGCCGGGTCCTCGGGACCTTCTGCTTTGGGGAAATTAACACGCACTGGCATTTTATGAAGCGGTTAAACAAAATCTTAGTTATGCCGGGTCCTCGGACCTCATGCTTTGGGGAAATTAACACGCACTAGAATCTTTTGAAACTGTTAAACAGAACCTTAGCTATGCCAGGTCCTCGGACCTCCTACTTTGGGGAAATTAACACACACTGACATCTTAGGAAGCGATTAAACAGAACCTTAACTATGCCGGGTCCTCGGACCTCCTGCTTTGGGGAAATTAACCTGCACTGGCATCTTATGAAGCAGTTAAACAGAACCTTAGCTATGCCGGGTCCTCGGACCTCCTGCTTTAGGGAAATTAACACGCACTGGAATCTTTTGAAGCTGTTAAACAGAACCTTAGCTATGCCGAGTCCTCGGACCTCCTGCTTTGGGGAAATTAACACGCACCGACATCTTATGAAGTGGTTAAACAGAATCTTAGCTATGCCGGGTCCTTGGACTTCCTGTTTTAGGGAAATTAACACGCACTGGCATCTTATGAAGCGGTTAAATAGAACCTTAGTTATGCCGGGTCCTCGGACCTCCTGCTTTGGGGAAATTAATATGCACTGGAATCTTTTGAAGCAGTTAAACAGAACCTTAGCTATGCCGAGTCCTCGGGACCTCCTGCTTTGGGGAAATTAACATGCACTGGCATCTTATGAAGCAGTTAAACAAAACCTTAGTTATGCCGGGTCCTTGGACCTCATGCTTTGGGGAAATTAACACGCACTAAAATCTTTTGAAACTGTTAAACAGAACCTTAGCTATACTGGGTCCTCGGACCTCCTGTTTTGGGGAAATTAACATGCACTGACATCTTATGAAGCAATTAAACAGAACCTTAGTTATGCCGGGTCCTCAGACCTCCTGCTTTAGGGAAATTAACCAGCACTGGCATCTTATGAAGCAGTTAAACAGAACCTTAGCTATGCCGGGTCCTCGGACCTCCTGCTTTGGGGAAATTAACACGCATTGAAATCTTTTGAAGCTGTTAAACAGAACTTTAGCTATGTCGGGTCCTCAGACCTCCTGCTTTGGGGAAATTAACACGCACTGACATCTTATGAAGCAGTTAAACAGAACCTTAACTATGCCGGGTCCTCGGACCTCCTGCTTTGGGGAAATTAATATGCACTGGAATATTTTGAAGCTGTTAAACAGAACCTTAGCTATGTCGGGTCCTCGGACCTCTTGCTTTGGAGAAATTAACACGCACCGACATCTTATGAAGCGGTTCAATAGAACCTTAGCTATGCTGGGTCCTCGGACCTCCTGCTTTGGGGAAATTAACACGCACTGGCATCTTATAAAGCAATTAAACAGAACCTTAACTATGTCAGGTCCTCGGACCTCTTGTTTTGGGGAAATTAACACGCACTGGAATCTTTTGAAGTTGTTAGACAAAACCTTAGCTATGCCAGGTCCTCGAACCTCATGCTTTGAGGAAATTAACACGCACCGACATCTTATGAAGCGGTTAAACAGAAGCTTAGCTATGCCGGGTCCTCGGACCTCCTGCTTTGGGGAAATTAACACGCACTGGCATCTTTTGAAACGATTAAACAGAACTTTAGCTATGTCAGGTCCTCGGATCTCCTGCTTTGGGGAAATTAACATGCACTAGAATCTTTTGAAGCTGTTAAACAGAACCTTAGCTATGCCGGGTCCTCGGACCTCCTGCTTTGGGGAAATTAACATGCACCGACATCTTATGAAGTGATTAAATAGAGCCTTAGTTATGCTGAGTCCTCGGACCTCTTGCTTTGGGGAAATTAACATGAATTGGAATCTTTTGAAACTGTTAAACAGAACCTTAGCTATGACGGGTCCTCGGACCTCCTGCTTTGGGGAAATTAACACACATCGACATCTTATGAAGCGGTTAAGCAGAACCTTAGCTATGCCGAGTCCTCGGACCTCCTGCTTTGGGGAAATTAACATGCACTGGCATCTTATGAAGCGGTTAAACAGAACCTTAGCTATGCCGGGTCTTCGGATCTCTTACTTTGGGGAAATTAACACGCACTAGAATCTTTTGAAGCTATTAAACAAAACCTTAGCTATGCCGGGTCCTCGGACCTCCTAGTTTGGGGAAATTAACACGCATTGAAATCTTTTGAAACTGTTAAACAGAACCTTAGTTATGCGGGGTCCTCGGACCTCCTGCATTGGGGAAATTAACACGCACCGACATCTTATGAAGCAGTTAAACAGAACCTTAGCTATGCCGGGTCCTCGGACCTCCTGCTTTGGGGAAATTAACACGCACTAGAATCTAATGAAGCGGTTAAACAGAACCTTAACTATGCCGGGTCCTCGGACCTCCTGCTTTGGGGAAATTAACACGCACCAGAATCTTATGAAATGGTTAAACAGAACCTTAGCTATGCTGAGTCCTCAGACCTCCTGTTTTGGGGAAATTAACACACACTGGCAACTTTCTAAGTGCTTAAGTTGAACTCAATCATGCCTCGTTCCTCGGACCAGATGATGTGAGAAGGTTAACACTCCATGACAACTTTTAAAGTGCTTAAAGAGAATCTAATGCATGCCTAAGTCCTCGGACCAGATGTTTCGGGGAAATCAACACCAGGAAATCTCTAGAAAGTGCTTAAACAGAACCTAGTGCATGCTTGAGTCCTCGGACCAGACGCTTAAGGGAAGTTAATGCTATAACATCATTGTAAATATTGAAAAGAACCTTAGTACCCGGTGGTCCCCTCGGACCGCTTACTTTAAATTACACGTTCTTTGATGGTTGCATTGTTCGCAGTATAGAGCACACGGTTATTTTCCTGATTAGTCCTACTTAGTTAACTTATTTAAAGTTAGCGGTCGGGTGCCCGTCAGTTTTGATAAACTCAGGGTGACAACTTTTCATTACCATCAACAGCATCAGTTCTAAGTACTATTTGAAAGAAAAATACCAACACACCCATTCATGAAACAATTATTGCAGAAAAGGAAAGGTTCGTAAAGTAAAATGCAGTTATCTTTTTATTAAATAAAGCGAAAATACATCATATACAAAAGGGCTTAGGCAAGCCTGTTTCAAAAGCTAACTATAAAAAGCAGTCCATAGGAACGGTAAATCCACAATCTTGTTCTAGCAGCAATCGAGCCAGTATGGATGATATTGGCGATGAGAAAGAAGAAGAAGTGGAGACGCCAGATCCACAATCTTGTTCTAGCAGCAATCGAGCCAGTATGGATGGTACCGGTGATGAGAAAGAAGAAGAGGCGGGAGCGTTTGATGGACCCCTCTTCTCCTAATTACGAGGTCTCCACATCTGCACACACGTGACACATGGCGCCGGATGAAACCCAAATTTTGTCATACCAAAAATCTGATGCGATCTACACCTGCTTCGGGTTTTGGTTGAAGGAAAAGAGACTTCTTTCTTACTCGGTTGAAAGGAAGAAATGTCTTTGGCCTCTGCTTCCCTTGCCTTAACTGTGTCATCCTGAATCTTGGCGATGCCCTTGGCTTCTAAAGAGGGCTTGGTTCCCTCACCCTCACCCTTATCCTTGGCCACTTCATTCCCTAGACCTCAATCACCACCTTGGTGGGGCCTTTAGGAACGTCTAAAGAGTTAAAGAGCTTGAAACTCCCGCAGAACTCAAGGATCTGTAAATGAGGAAGAACGACCCCCCTATGTGTCTTATATAGGAGGCAAACCTAGTGGCAATTAATTCGCCTGAATCTCAAAGAAAGAATTACAAGCGAGATAAATCTTGCTCAATTTCCAAAGCAGTATTCAACCGTTGGATTTGCGTCACTTCGTAAAAGACCTTAATGAAAGCGCACCTCATGTACCGAAACAATAGGAATGCGATTTGGATAAACTAAAAGAATATCTTACAATCAGAAATAGTGTAAAATGGGCTCGAAAGAACTATCATCACATTGAGATCCTCCTTTTCTCCCACGAGGAAGAAAAGAAGAATCCTGAGGGGCTATTGTGGAGGGAATAGACTAGAGAGCCCATACCAATATATACGTTGGGCTAAGGGCCCAGTCCAAGGAAGAACCCTCCTCGGCCATGGGAAGAATCCCTCCTCGGCCAGGTATTGCCGAGGACGAAGGGAATGGCCTACCACTGAGAGTGACACTCAGGATCATTCCATGGAATGGGATAAGTACTAAGACAGAAAAAGACAACGGAAGGAATGGAAATATCTAAGGGAAAGCTACCATTATTGCATTAAGTGCTCTGTACCTAATAGGACCATGATTTTCAGCCTTTACAACCACTCCCAACGACTTTGGAGAGGAGCTGATGGGACAAGTATCAGCACTATGAATCTAAATCTACATGTGGACGTTGGGGAGAGGAAGGAAGCTAGTATAAAATGGGGGGCGGGGGGCAATCTGAAAGGGGACCGGGTGACCACCACCACTCAAGACGTACTAGAAAAAGCTCATCGAATTGTGCCAAGGATCAACCTTCTTTAATAAATTCAGCTCATCCCTGCTTGATTATCATGAACACCATATTAGTTGTTATTCATGCACTAAAACCTAGCTCTTTGACCCACTCTTTACAAATTTATTGTACTGGGTTCACTGGTCCAAGATCTCATACATCTTGTGCTTGGGCTGCAAAACGTGTCCCTACAGTTATATATATACTCTATTATTTATACGTAAGAAAATAGCATGAAATCATGTTACAAACATATTTTGTGTGTCTACAGTTTATTCTTTGGATTTAATTTATAAATTTTGGCCCCTTGAAAAAATTTTCTGACTTTGCCACTATTCTTCGACCTTTTAGATTCTATATTTGAATAAATTTTATGAAAAATAATATTTATTAATTTCCATATCAGGTATAATTTCATATTTATGTTTAAATTAAGTAAAATTCTATGGTACGCATTTTTTTATTCACTATATTTACCTTATTTTAACCCTTAACATATGATATTTCCTATTTAATATATATTTTATAAAACAAATTGAATAACAATTCATTTTTATAGTCTATTTTCATTTTTTTTTTTTGAAATTAGGCCGTCATATTATTAAAAGTTTAGAGAAATAGAGTCCATGTACAATGCCTCAACAGTTGGAGGGGGAGACCCCTCCATCCAACAAATATCATCAGAAATCAAGCTAGCATACCGGGCTAAAGAGTGGGCGACACTATTAGCACTACGTTTAACGCAACTAAAAGAAATACTCCTGCAACCTGTTGCTAATACCCAAACATCCCCATATACATTACCTAGTCTGGACTTGATGGAGCGCCATGAAGCCAGAGCCTTAATAACCGTAGCATTGTCACCCTCAACCTCTAACTCTGTAAAGCCAGCATCAACTGCAAACTCCAGCGCCCTCCGACACGTGAGCACCTCCGCCTCTTCACTGTCCACAACCGTCGGTCCTTTCGCAGATAGCGCTGCCATAACCTCCCCCATGTTGTTACGGATAATCGCCCCAAAGCCTGTTGAGTTCGAATTGGTGAAGAGTGCAGCGTCGAAGTTCAGTTTGTAGAGCATCCCCACTGGAGGTCTCCACGACTGCACAGGAGCTGTATTCACAGTAGTCCCCAGCTGTACTTGAGCCGCCCTGACCTCCTCCAGATAGTCTTTTGCCCTTTGGTTCAGTCTGCCCGGATCTTGGATAGCACCCCCATGCAGGATGGAGTTCCGTTGGTTCCAAATTAACCAACATTGAACCCAAAACAGTTCAAGCTCCTCATTGGTTAATCTGCCATGCAAGTCTTCAACTAGCTGTAACATATTAGCATGACCAACCGTGCCCTTTTGCAAGCAGCTCGTGCAACCAGCCCAAATGTCCTGGGCCAATCCGCAACCCCACAGTGCATGGTACCCTGTTTCCGTGGCCAAAAAACAGACCCCACACCCAGCATCCTCAATAATCCTTCTCCAAGCCAGATTCTCACGTGTAGGGAGAATATCAAGGCAGGCTCTCCATCCAAACACTTTTATTTTAGTTGGGATCTTGAGTTTCCATAACTTCACCCAAACCGAACCTCCAATCACCCCCCCTGAACTCTCTCCCTTATCAGCTTTCTGCTTGGAGATTAACCTTGCGGTGTGGTATTCAGATTTCACCGTATATTCACCACTCTTTGTATGAAGCCAGAAAATTGCATCAGGAACCTGTCTACGACTTAAGGGAATCTGAAGGATTGCCTCTGCATCTGACCTCTGGAATTTAGACATTACCTCCTCACGGTCCCAAGAGTTAGTCCTGCAGTCAATGAGGTCTGAAACATGCCACTCCCATTCTTCCTCCACTGGTGGGTATAGTACACGATTTGTGACTTGATTTGGTATCCACTTATCAGAAGAGACCCTAATCTCAGACCCATCACCCACCCTCCAACAACTCCCCTTTTTCAAAATAGTTTGTGCTGCCATTAAACTCTTCCACACATAGGAGCTGTTAGGGACATCCGAAGCATCCAAAAAATTAAACCGTGGGAAATACCGTGCCTTGAAGCACCTGTAGAGCAGTGAGTCTTTTTCTTGAATCAATCTCCACCCCTGCTTAGCAAGCATAGCTAAATTGAAATCCTGCAAGTCCCGGAAACCCATTCCACCTTCACATTTAGGTAAACATAATGCCCCCCAATTTTTCCAGTGAATCTTCCTTTTATCTCCCGTTTGACCCCACCAAAAATTAGCACACATGGCATTAAGTTCATGGCAAAGCTTTGCAGGAATTAGGAATACACCCATTGTATATGTGGGGATTGATTGGGCTACAGCTTTAATCAAAACTTCTTTGCCTGCTCGTGAAAGCAACTTCCCTTTCCACCCTTGCAACTTTTTCTAGACTCTATCTTTTAAAAAGGAAAAAGCTTGGTATTTTGATCGCCCTAAGAGCGTAGGCAATCCTAAGTAGGATTCAAATTTTTCCACCTCCTTAACTCCCAACATATTTTTTATAAGTTCTCTTTGCCCCCCAGATGTATTGCTGCTGAAGAACATGGATGATTTTTCAAAGTTGATACACTGGCCCGATGAGTCTGCATATAACTAAAGGATATCTGTAATACACTTCACTTCCTCCTGGGATGCCTGGCAAAAAAGTAATGAATCATCTGCAAAAAGTAAGTGTGAGATACGAGGTGCACTCCTACAAACCGCCACCCCATTAAGCCTCCCTTCATTTTCTGACTTTGCCAGCAACGCTGTAAACCCCTCAGCACAAAGCAAGAATAAATAAGGGGACAGTGGGTCTCCTTGTCTGAGTCCTCTTGAAGGAATAATGTTCCCATATGCTTTTCCATTAATGCAGACTGAAAATGAGGCAGTCGAAACACAGCTCATCACCCTCTCAATCCATGTCATAGGAAAACCCAACCTGACCATTATACCTTTCAAAAATTCCCATTCAACCCGATCATAGGCCTTACTAACATCCAGCTTTAGAGCTAGTGACCCCTTCTTCCCTGATTTCCTGCAGTGCATAGCATGCAGTGTTTCATATGCCACTAACACATTGTCAGTTATAAGTCTGCCTGGAACAAAAGCACTCTAAGTAGGGGCTATCAGCTGGGGAAGAATCTGTTTCAATCTGTTAGCCAACACCTTTGAAATAATTTTATAAATGACATTACAAAGGCTAATGGGTCTATAATCAGAAATTTTTTCAGGAGACTTAACTTTAGGAATAAGAACAATGTGAGTATAATTAATTTCAGAGGTCATATAACCCGAATTTAGAAAATCAAGAACAGCAGCAATCACATCATCCCCAACAATATGCCAATATTTTTGATAAAAAAGAGCATTCATACCATCAGGTCCAGGAGCCTTTGTTAGTCCCATTTGGAACAACGCTGCTTTAATTTCCTCCGCACTAAAGTCACTGGACAAAATATCCCGCATTGCTGGGGTCACCTTCTGTTGCACTGCATCAAGACATTCCTCCATTCTTTGACATGATTCTGAATGAAAAATACTCTCAAAGTACTCAATTGCCACACCCGCCACCTCCTCTGGTTCTTCCACCCACATATTATGATTATCCCTCACCCCTTGTATAAAATTCCTCCTCCCCCAATAGATTTCCTGTTTGAGGAGTAAATCATCCAATAACTTACTAGCAGACAAAAACTCAGACTTGTTTGCCACTGTCGGTTCAGCCTCACTTAACTCCTCCACCTTCTTTTGTACTCTTTTTATTTCTTCTGCATTCGGATTAGTATCAGAAGCACCCCAAGCCTGAAGGGCTAACCCACATCTGCTTATCTTCTCCTTCATACACCTCAATCCTGAATCCAAACTACTCACAAAACTCCATTCTTCAGTTATGACCTCTTCACAATCAGCCCTCAGAAGCCATGCCTCTTCAAACCTAAAGCTCCTGGTACTTTTACCACGGTGCCTTAGATAAGATTTGGCATGTAGTAGCAAAGGCCGATGGTCAGATGCATGAGAAAAAAGATGGGTCACCGAGCTTGCATGAAATTTTTCCTTCCAACCCGTGTTGGCCACAGCCCTATCCAACCTTTCCTGTGTGTTTTCCAGTCCTGGCCTCTTATTGTTCCATGTGTAGGGATATCCAGTAAAGCCCAAATCAGCCAGTCTACAATCATCTAGCAAATTACGAAAATCATCCATCTGTTTGAACGGAGGAGGATACTTACTTTGTTTCTCTGAAGATTGCAGAATTACATTGAAGTCACCCACACAACACCATGGGCCATCAACAAAAGAGCGTAAGTGATTTAGAAGAGCCCATGATTTTGGTTTTTGACAAGCTTCAGGCCATCCATAAAAACACGTTACCATCCAAGCAAAGCCATCTTCTTCCTCCACCCTTGCTAATATATGGTTGTCCGTAAAATTTATAGCCTCCATCTTGACCTCAGATTTCCAAATAAGAGCTAGCCCTCCTCCCCCATAAGGTTTTTTGACAATAAACTTATTTGGGAAAGGAAGTTCGTTACAATGTTTATTAAAACCCTCTTTGTCTAAGCGTGTCTCCATTAAGAAACATGCTGTGGGAGCTTGATCCCTCACCAACTTGTGAAGGCTACGAACTGTCCAAGAGTTCCCAAGCCCTTGGCAGTTCCAACTTAATAACCTCATTGTGCTCAACAAGGGTGTTCATGCACCCCCGCTGCTTCATCCATTTGAACATCTTCAGATAGTCTACCACGTTTCCCCACCTTGCTGCCTATGTCTGTCTCTTCTTCAATTTCTGCATCCTGGATTCTTCTTTTTCCCAATGGTTTTGAACTTCCTTCTGTTTCCCTTAACTTCGGCCCACACTCCATCTTATTAAGCCTGGTCCAAGTGGGCTTTTGTTTAGAAACCTGAGGCCCATCCTGCCCCTTGCTATCCACGTGACCCTTAAGTGGTTCTGGCTGCTTAACTTCCACGTGAGACTCACTAGAAATATGAGATATGCTCTCATTATTTGAAGATGGAATCTCCGATTTTTTAGCCAATAAATGTGGCATCAGCCGTTCCTTAGTTGACACATCCGTTACGGAAACATGATCCGTGCAATCCGGAGATGCCCCTGTTTTCACGTCCTTTCCTTTTGCATGCCGGTCACCCTCTGTAGGGTTTACTTCATGGTGCACTAGTTCCGCCGCCTGCCTCACTGGACTGCTACCATTCACATTCTGCACCTCAGCCTTACCTTCACTGTTGGGATTCTGGTTCTTGGCCAATCCTGTCCTAGAGGGTGAACGTGGCCGGCCACCTGCAGATTTCAACCACTCCCCATATTGACACCCTACCCCTCCGCCATTCTTACTTTGTGCAAAATACTCAGCACAGTGCTTTAGATCATGGCCCAAGAATCCGCAAAAATGACAGAACAATGGAAGACGTTCATATTTAAATGTAACCCAATACCTTTTCCCATCCGAACCACCAATAAATCCGCCCCGTCGAATAGGTTTGGACGTTGGGATTGAAACCTTAACTCTCATGAAAAAATTCTGTGCTTCTAGTTTTTGTCGCTTCTCAACCTCCACCACCTCCCCCAAACGACTCCCAATTTCAGCTGCAACCTTAGGAGAGAACATGTCGAACGGCGCCCCCCAAATTTGAACCCAGAGAGCAACCGAATCAAATTTGACATTTGCCGCAGTCATACCGGGCGTCCACCGTCGTAACATGAGTGCTTGGTTATCAAAGGACCATGGTCCTTCTTTGAAGACTCGGTCCATATCAAATTCCTTATCAAACTTAAACTGGAAGAGGTTGGAGCCTACTTCCACAAACTACACCGACTCCTCTAAACCCCATGCTCGCCTCAACGTAGTCTGAGCAGCCCGTTTGTTAAACAGTTTACATGTGAGAAACTTGCCTAGCAGACTCAGTGGGCAACTTTCAATCTCGTCCCTCTGGTCTTCATCCAGTATTGTTATCACTTCCTCTTCCTCCGTCGTCAACTTCATCTTCTCTAACTCGTTAATGACATCATCAGCCATGGTTTAGATGATCGGACTAAAACAAAAGAAAAGTCAAACCCTGAGAAAGTCCCAGGGAAAGAGAAGACTCGCACCTAGTCGAGAGAGAGAACTCCTACACGAGGAGAGAACTATAAAAAATGGAAGTTGGGTTCTTAGATAAGTCTTAGTCTATTTTCATATTTTATATATTAATTACTTTATATATATATATATATTTAAGATAAATTCATTATTAATCTAGCAATTCAATGAATGATCCCAGTCCAATAAATAAATAAATAAAAAGATCCCAGGTTTGAACCAATAGATTAGCCATAGTACTTGGTATGATCAGATAACTATGCCGGTGTGATGTGTTCTACTTAATAATTCTTCTACTAGTCTAATCCCACAAAAAGAAAAATTATATTTTAAACTTTATAAATTATGAGTAGAAAATACTTTGACACCTTGAACAAGTAGTGATTGTTAGACTCCTTAACTTTTATTTAGGACAAAATTTTAGATAAGTTTAGATCTCTTAGAATATTTAATTTTTTTTATCATATGTATGATTTCATGGTCGGTTTTAAAAACCAAAACGGTTAAAGAACCAAAAAATGGACTAGTTACCAGTTTTATGGTTTGACCGGAGTCGAATTAGTGGTCAAACTGATGACATAATAAATAATTTTAAAATATTATAAAATAAATATATGATAAATCATTATGCTTAGTATATCCTATTCTAACATTTTATTATATAATTTAATTTTTTTTACCTATAAAGAACTAACACTTTATTTGTTGGGTGGTAACACAGCTCTAAATACATATATATTATAGGATAAGTTCAAAATATGGGGGAAAAAAAACTTGTTGGCAACCTATACCATTGAAGGGAGAAATATAATACGTAGTTACAAAGGTTCAAAATTAAACCAACTGGAAAACGATAGCAAGAGTGAAGTGGCAAGTGTGTTGCCACTTTAGCTACAGACCAAACATCTTTTACTATTACATGAGGAACCCAAAAAACATCACAATGCAAGCCATTCTAGTTTAGGAAGCAGTAGTCTGTAAGCCCAGTGTTGTCCATCCAATCCGTGGCACATTCCTTCTTGATGGTCTACGTAAGCCCTTTGCTATTACTGATAAACAAAATATTCTGAAAACCTTACTCTTTGAATACCAATCCAGCTTCAATCACAGCCTCCAAAAGTGCTCCAATGGAAGTTCTAACAGTGGTTCTTGCAACTCCAAAAAACACCTTATCTCCCTGCAAAGTTAGAGCTTCATATACAATACCATATCTACAATGTCTCATGTTTCTAGCTACTGCAATTTTGATGATTAAGTGCCAGTCCCTTGATGCAGGCTACTACCTTGTGCTGGAGCATCTGCCTTCTCTTCTTCTCGGGGTCTGATTGCTTGAGAGGGAGTCCTTATACTTGCGAGAGAAATTTTGAGCAGTTAGGATAACGTCCATTGGGTTAGGGATAATTCCTTGATGCACCACTTTGTTCCGATAGTTCCAAATAGTCCATAGAGTGATAAATACATCATGCAGATAATACATTAAGTCCAAATCCCTCAAATCATGTCTTGAGATGAGTTGTTACCCAAATTTGAAAGTTACCCAACTGGCAAGCATCAGCATTTGGGAAGGAATTTTTTAATTAAGGGCAAATCACAACTTATTTATATGTGATTTTGCTGAAATTTAAGTTACCAAACTGTGGTTAGAAATTTAATACTTTACCCACCTGAGTTTTGACTGAAATTTAAGTTGCCTACCTGTGATTTGAAATCCCATGATGCAAGTGTTTTGTTTGATTGTTTTTTATCTTATTTGATCTTGTATTTTTTTATTTTTTTATGTTTTTTGTGTTTATGGAGGAGGGAGACATAAAAGTGGAGCAAAATGACATATTTAACCATATTTTTAACAGAAGTGAGTTATAGAACTCTAACTGAGTTAACCTTATAGGTAGGTAAAGTGTCAAATTTCAAACCACAGGTAGACAACTTAAATTTCGGCCAAACCATAGGTGAATAAGTTGTAATTTACCCTTTAATTAAAGAAAAACTAAACGTCAAAAACAAAAACTACTCTTTACTCTTTACCCAGTTTAAGAGTTTCTATCTCTATCTCTTGTAAATAGGGATGACAATGGGGCAGGGCGGGACCGAAGGATGGGGTATTCGTCCCCGCCTGCATGATAGGGAAAACTTTCTCACCCCATCCCCACCCCTTAGGGCCCCGCGAAACCCCGCCCTATCCCATAAAACTTTTTTTTTGGTTAATTTGCCTTACAACTAGTACAATTTTTTTAATCAAAACCTATTTCATTAATAAAAATATACTTGAAATTACAACTAAATTTATCTCATCAAATCAATTCAATTTTTAGAAAAAAATTTTTTTGAATAATATATCCAAGTGTTTAACAATTAACAAGACAATCACAAACAAAAAAAAAAAGAAAAAAAGAAAAAGAAAAAAAAAACTCATAGTAAAACACAACGAAATAAAGGCAAGAACCACATTAGGTAGAATAAAATAAGTTAATATTGATATATTTGTTTAAATAGTACGGTTTTAGAGTATGAAAAATTTACAATTATAACCCCTTAGCAACACGAGGTGGGGTGGGTCTAAAAAGTCTAAACTCATCCCCGCCTCATGGTGCGAGGCTAAAATCTTGCCCCATCCCCGCCCCACCACCTTTGCGGGGCACGGAAAACCCACGCGGGGCAAAGCGGGGAGGGGCGGGTTAAGCAGGAAGGGGCAGGTTAAGCGGGAAGGGGCAAAATTGCCATCCCTACTTGTAAATCTTAGGGGTGGAAATTCGAGTTCACGTATTGAGTTTGTATTGTGTCAATTAATGAGTATTCGACTATATAGGTTAACACTAACCCGACATTTTTATTAAACGAGTCAAAATTCCTCAACCTTAACACGACTCATTTATTAAATGGGTTAGTTGTGTCGACTTGTTTATCAGATTTATCAAAATGAAAAAAAAAATTATGAAAAAACAAACAAATAAATATTTTTAATATAAAATTCAAAACTAACGAGTAATTGCATCACAAATAATCATTCAAAACTAAAGCATATCCTAATATCACAAATAACAAATCACAATATGGCAAGAACCTATTAAGCCTCAACCCATAACCTGTTAATTTCATGTCGAGTTCGTAGGTCATGCCCAATTTTGCTACACCTAGTAAATCTAATAATCTATGGAGATTGCCAGGCATAAGTGGCGCTTTTGCTGCCACTTACAGCTAGCATGCCTCCCCTAACCACAAGCCACAACAATTGCCACCAATGCTCACGTAGCTTCACCCCTCAATCACAATCACAAATTTGGTCGGGTCTGGTTGAGAATTAAAGAAAGAAGTGAAAGATTTGTTTGGGGTTTTGGTATTGTTAAAGTCGAAATCAAAGTAGAGAGAAGAGAACGGGCCTGTTTGGGTAACAAGTTTTCATCACTCAATTTCCGTCACTCAATTTCCATCACTCATCACTCATCACTCATCACTCATAACTCATAACTCATCACTCATCACTCATCACTCATTTTTTCACACTCATTTGGCAACATCACTTTTATTTTCATCACTCAATTTTTTCACACTATTCATGGGTCCCACACCTGTCAGCCAGTACAGTAGTTTTTTTTTTTTTTTTTTTTTTTTTTTTTAATACCCAACTCACCGAAGCTTAAAAAAAAAAAAAAAAAAAAAAAAAAAACCGAACAGCCAACCCAGGAAAAGAAAAAGAAAAAGAAAAAAAAAAAAAAAAAAGAACAACGCCAAGTCGCCAACCCAGAAAAGAAAAAAAAAAAAAAGGAAAAGAAAAAGAAAAGAAAAAAAAAAGAACAACGCAAACCCGCAAACCCAGAAGAAGAAAAAAAAAAAAAAAAAAAAAAAAAAAAAAAAACCTGAACGGCCAACCCAGGAAAAGAAAAAGAAAAAGAAAAAGAAAAAAAAAAAAAAAGTCAAAAGGTGGTCAAAAGTTGCGGCTGTGGGTCCCTCATGTGTGTTTATTTACGGAAATGCCATTGAGTTATGAGTTATGGAAACTGAAAACAGCCTTTTGTTGTTTTCAGTTTCCATAACTCATAACTCAAAAATCAGAGAATTGAGTGATGGAAACAGAGTTATGGAAACAGAGTTATCGTTTGGCCAAACAACCTTTTTACTATGGGTCCCACCATTTTTGAGTTATGAGTTATGGAAACAGAGAATTGAGTTATCAAAAAACTCAATCCAAACGGCCCCCTAGTTTTTACTTTTTACCATTTTTTTCCCCAAAACCCCATTGTTTTAAATTTCCTTTAGAACCGCTCATAACCGGTTCAACCATACCAGTTCTCGATTCGCCTAGTTTAATTGGCCAGTTCCGGTTAAACTTACTTTTTATACAATTTTTGGTTTTAACAAGAACCAAACCGAATTTGTGTCTAGTTTTTGGTTTTTAAAACCACGATTAGAAACCACTAAACCAACCAACCCTGTGATTAGTTCTGCCCGATACCTAGAATGTGAAAGGAAATCAAAAACCAATTAATAGCTGATTGAGGAGAGAGAGTTAGAGAACTGGGTTTCAGTTTTAAGAGCGAAACCCAAACCCACCAAAACCCAACTTTCCTTTCGGCTTTCAACTCTCCTCTCTCCCTTCAAAACCCAAACCCACCAAAACCCATTTTCATAATTCTCCAAATTAAAAAGAAGGCTAAAATCCTTTCTCTGACTGAGGTTTTTTTTAGAGAAAAAGGATTGGTCTCTGTGCCTCTGAGTTTTAAAGAAAAACGACTCCGTTACATCCAACCTCTTCACAAAGGGAGCAGTCCTAATTGAACTGAGGAAAAGAGCGTGAAAGAGATCAGAGATCAGAGCTCCCCTCTCCACTGCAAGCCTTAGCTTTTCAAAATTAAAGGTAATTCAATTTCACATCTCTCTCTCTCTCTCTATATATATATATATATATATATATAAATTTCTTTCTATGTATATATGTAATGCTATATTTTGGTGACGAATTGTACTTTAAAAATGAAAGGGTCGGCTTGATTTTGCTGTGGATTCCAAAATCATACTTGGGTATTGAGCATTTACATGTAAGAATACAATTTCTTCCTTGCATTTGTTTGATTTGTGCTCTATTGATAGGATGCTTTAGCTACATACATCACTGCATGCAATGAGACATGGACTTAAAAAAGTTAATCTTTTGTGCAAACCCCATTGTGATAAGAAGTTCACATGTGATGTCTCCACTTGTTCTCACACTAGTTACAGGGTTTGGCCGGCTGATTATGCTGTGGATTCGAAAAAAATCTTAAAACCCCACTTGGGTATTGGGCATCTACATTTAAGATAGAATCCTTCCTTGCATTTGTTTGATTTGTGCACTATTGATAGGATGCTTTAGCTAAATACATCACTGCATTTCCAATTATCTTGAATTGGTCTAGTAAGTTCATCTGTAACCAATGCAATGATATATGGACTTAAAATTTAATCTTTTTTGCAAACCCATTTTGATAAGAAATTCACATGTGATGCCTCCACTTGTTCTCACACTAGTTGGCTGATTGTGCTGTGGATTCAAAAAATCATAAAATCCCACTTGGGTATTGTGCATTTACATTTAAGAAAATTTAATGCCTTCCTTGCATTTGTTTGATCTGTGCTCTATTGTTAGGATGCCTTAGCTAAATACATTACTGCATTTTCACTTATCTTGAATCGATCTAGCAAGTTCATCTGTAACCAATGCAAAGACATATGGACTTAAAAGTTGATCCTTTATGCAAATCTATCATGACAAGAAACTCACGTGTGTAATTGCTTAGCCTGTTAGGGGTGAATGCCCTTGGATTACCCGGCAATTAGTTCTGGTAGGGGGTCAAGAGGAGAGTCCAAAGGGCTCTTATTTAGAAGGTTACTTAAGTTATGAAAAAAAGAAATTCATGTCGTCATACATATCCTTTATTGGCTTAATATACTTTAGAGGAACTCCCTTTTTCTTCTAAAATCCAATAGCTAACCTTTGTAGGTCATATGGGGTTTTAGGGGCAATTATTAGAAATCTGGGTTTAATTTGAAACTGGTTAATTTTATGAGGGATTGATGTAATTTTTCCCTGTACTTTCTGTTTTTGGTCATTGTGCAGTGTGCTTTGGGTGCTGCTCAAGCTTTTAGAGTCTTTTTCTGAGTTGGTTGATGGTGAAGAATGTCGAGAATCAGAGACAGGACTGAGGATCTGAAGGATGCTGTGCGACAGACTGCTCTTTCTTTAGGATATAATGAGGTTAGTTTATCATTAGTATTCATTTTGTCCCTAATTATGTTTATGATGTGTTCCTTCCGATGGAAATATTTGGCATGATGGAGTTCTGGGGAAAGGGGTTTGGTTATAAAGTTTGTTTAAATCTACAAGTTGTAATTTTCTTTTGCTTTTTCTGTATTCTCTAGAATTTGTTGCTTTGCTATTTTTCATGTTTATTAACTAGAAACCAGTCAAAATCTACTTGTATCTTTATATATTGTGAAATCATATATCTTGATAAGTGACTTTGCTTTTGCATATAATACATAATATTGTTACCTTGATAAATTAATAAACTATGTTTTTTTTTTACCTCCCTTTTCTGAATGAGGTATTGTTGCTTTTGGCAGTCGAAATTGGCAGCTGTTTTGGCATCTTTCATTATTCATAAACCTCGGCAAAGGTCAGCTTTCACCAAAGCTGCACTGAAGACGGTACATTTGCTATTGTCTGAGTATTTAACTTTTCTGTTCACCTTTACTTTGATTATGGGAATTGGTTCACTAGAAATTTGATACAGATGGAAGGATTCTGGGTTTTTCTTCTTCTTTCTTTCTTTCTGATGGAAAGGGTGCATTTGAACATTTACATATAGTTTCTTGTTAACTCTTCTCCTTTTCATCTATAAGCTCGAAAGCATCGAAGCTTTGGAGCAGTTTATGTTGAAACATCGAAAGGATTATGTGGATCTTCATCGCACCACTGAACAGGAGAGAGATAGCATTGAACATGAAGTAAGTTCTCAAACTTATTCTCAGAAGCCTTTGTTTAAGACATTTTAATATCTTCGTCAACATAATAAAGATATGGAAAATCACTCTATTACCTAAAGTATCTTTAATAATAGAATCATAAGCTTTTGTTTTTGTGATGGATCTTAACATGTTTTTGTCCTGCATGGATGATTAGAGATTACATGTGTCAGGCATTCAATGTGGCTTTGTAAGTCTGTTATATGGATATGTAACAAATATTGTAGTTCCTTCCAGGTTGGCCCTGTTTTAAGTTTTGGAGCAAGTGCTTAATTGCCTAGTTTTACTTGTTTCCATTCTCCAGAACAGAGTAACTTTAGACAATATATATTATATCTCTCTTTTTATTAGGTAAATCCCCTTTTACATTCTTGAAAGATGAAGCTGAATGGTTATTATTAGACTTCACTTACATTTTCTAATTAATTCTTTGCAGGTTAGTACTTTCATTAAAGCATGCCAAGAACAAATTGATATTTTAAAAAACAGCATAAACAATGAAGAAGCAAACTCCAAGGGGTGGCTTGGTGTAAAGGCAGATGCTACTAATGCCGATACTATAGCACACAAACATGGCGTGGTATGATTCTTTTCTAATTTTTACAAAAACTATTTATCTTTTATTGGATATACGCTGGGTTTGGGCGGCATATTTCTTTTTAAAAAGTCTGGTCACACCTGCTCTGGAAATGGCCAGCTAGTATATTTTAACCACTTTATGAGGCTTGTTTCATGTTTTGATTTATGCCTTTGTCTATCTCAATTGGCTTATCTGCTCTGATATGGAAACCCTACTTCTAACTGCCTGATGTGGTAATCATAGGACCACTTGTCTTGTTTTCATTATTTCCTGAGGTAACCTTGCCTCATCTGAATTTATTGGGTGGCTGATTTTTTTCCACAGTTGTCTGGAATTTTTGAATACTGATTGGTAATGTTTTTTGCCCGACATGATTATTAGATTAATTTACTTTTATTCTGCTTTCTTGAACTGCAGGTTTTGATTTTAAGTGAGAGACTTCATTCGGTCACAACACAATTTGATCAGCTAAGAGCCATACGCTTCCAAGATGCCATTAATAAAGCAATGCCTAGAAGAAAACTTCAGCGCAAGACCAATTCCAATTCTGTAGATACCTCTAAATCAAGTACATCAGAGCTCAAGGAGCCTGATGAATTTCAACCTGATCGTCTAAGAGTCCAACAGCAGCTTTTGGATGATGAAACACGTGCCCTTCAGGTAACCAAATTAGTGGCTCTCTGATGACTTTTGTTTAATACTCCTATTCTTGTGTTTCTTTTCTTATTCTTCTAGGCTTTTGAGGTTGTTCTACAGTTAAAGCTTCTTTCGGGTGCTCATTATGCAGGTAGAGTTGACTAGTCTTTTGGATGCAGTTCAAGAAACTGAAACTAAGATGGTGGAAATGTCAGCATTGAATCACCTCATGTCCACCCATGTTCTGCAACAAGCCCAACAGATAGAAGTTCTGTATGATCAGGTGAGATATTTTATCTGTTTTCCATATTTCTTCTTGTTTATATGTTCAGCAACAGTTCATAATGTAATCTCTGGCTTTGTACAAGTACCACTAGAATCTGTGTGAAAATGATTGAAATGGTGCACCTCTTCAGTTAGAATTTGTTCAGATGGTAACTCTAGTCTATGTTATCATATAGCATTTGTGGGTGAGCTTCAACATTTCTTTAAATTGAGGAAACATATGCACTCTGCATTAAATTCCAGAGCTGCAGTGCTCTATGGGTGAAGGCTGCCGGTCTTGTTGACTTGTTAGCCTGATCTGTTGTAGTTGGTAATGGGCAAAAACATCATGAACGCCCCCCCTTCCCTTTTAGATCACATGCTAATCTTCTCTTATGATGATTGGAAAATGAAAGGCCCTATTGTCTGTAGTACCTGATTTAAAAATTTTAGAGACTAAGGATATGCAAAATCATTCCAATCAGTTCTACCGTGGAACTTTTTTTTATCAGAAAAGAGGAAAAAAAGAAGGCAAACGTACCTATCAAAAAAAAAGAAGGCGGTTGGGGGGGATTAGAAGCTGATAGATGTTGGGGTCAGTGCAAGCTTTACAAACCATGGGTATGCCAATATGGAAGTATGTATGAGCTCGTAGGTTTAACTGTCTGTTTCTCCCTTTTGTTTTCTATGTTTTAATTATCATGGTCTAATCTCTAACACCATTTATCAGACATTTGGGGAAGCATGTTTTACATTTTAATATTGTGTTGCAGTTTGTCTATAATGGTTGAACATGACCCCAGATGCATCCAAACACTACATTTAGAGATGAATCCTAGGTTAGAAAAAGTGATGCAGTAAATTAACTGTACATGATGGAATAAGCATCTCCTTCATTGGTCTTATTTGTAATTGCCAAAATGTGGCATGTACCTCTTTTTTTTCTTTTTTGTGTCTCCATATTGTTGGGATTATTCTAGACACTGGAGTTCAATATATCTTTCACTTTTTTCTCATATTTGTTCCTTTTTTTTCCTGTCTTTTCTTGTTCTTATTTTACAGGCAGTTGAAGCTACACAGAATGTGGAGCTTGGTAACAAAGAATTGAACCAAGCTATCCAGCGTAATAGCAGCAGCAGGACCTTTCTTATGCTTTTCCTTTTTGTATTGACCTTCTCTATCCTTTTTCTTGATTGGTATAGTTAAATTGGATAAATATATCTTTACTTCTTGTATCTTTGATATAGTGACAAAAAAAAGGAACAAAAAAATTCCAAAATATTTGTAACAGAATATCATACTTTCAGTATTAATTTTAAAAGGATGGAGCTAGTCACTCTATTTTATTGGGATCAGATTTTTTTTTCATAATAAATATATTGGAGACTAGTAACCAACTTATTGGCAGAATGAGTTCTGAATTAAATCCTTCTGGTTTGATAGAATCACATAAAAAAAGGATTGCATATTGATACAAAACATATATACAATGGTAAGTACATTCATGTTTTTTAAGAGTTCCATAGATGAATTTTAGTATCCACAAAATATAGAAAAAATTCCTAAACTAATCAAAATCTGTCACTTCCTATAAGCAAAAAAACAATCTTAACCTTTAATGCTCCCTTGATTACCAATAAGCATATAATAGGTAATGTAACATAGATAGAAGCCTCCAAAGTTACACTCTGTGGTTTGAGTGAATAGGGAAGGAAAGGAAAGAAGACGAGAGAAAGGATAGGATATCATTGTTTGGTTGATGTGAATTGGAGTGGAGGAATGGAAAAGGGAGGGATTAATTTCCTCTTGTTCTGCTTTGATCTTTTTGTTTACTTTAGCATAAAAGAACTTAGTATTCTTGTCACGCTCTTTCAACCAAGACAGCTGAGCTCTCTGGTTTCACATTACTTCCTCACTTTCCATCAACTCATCGATTTCCTCTTTAAGCACATTAATTCTGGTATTGTGAAGCCTCTGAATTTTCTCAAATCTGTTATGTACATGTCTAAAGTGGTGTTTGTTCCATTGAATCAAGTGCCTTTGACAAAGTTTTATCCTCTCATATTTCTTATGCATTCGACTACCCCTTAGAATTCTGAGCTTCATTTTTGTTGAATGACACCCCCACAACCAATCTTGATGCCTGGTCTACATTATCTCAAATTTGAATGTCATGTGGAAAGCTTTCTTATTCTGCATATCTGTTCAAGTCAGGATGAGCAATGGGCAATCAGTTGAGCTTTTGTTGTAGCAAAATGGTACACCTTAACATCTTAATCAGCTTTAAGGTTTTTTTTATTTATTTTTTATTTTTTATTTTATTTTATTTTTTTTATAAGTCCCTTGGGAACAACCATGGGGTTGAGTCTAATGAGTAGCTATTCCCTTTGGGCCTAATAAGTTTCAAGTTTCAACAATAACAGAAAGTGGTTTATGGGTAGTCTGGCTCACATGATTATGTTATGTTTAGTACTGGGCTCATTGAATTCCCAGGCTGCACTACCTGATAGCCTATCCAAGCCCAAATAAATAAATAAAATTTTCTTTTTTGTGAAGAAGCCCAAAGGAAATTTTGATTAATGCTTCTTGAGTGCAACAAAATCTTATTATCTCTAGATTCAAGTATAACCAGTGCAAAGAAGGAGCTAGATGGTAGGGGGTGACTAACCTTTCTCCCGTCAAAAATAAAAATTTAATAGGTTGGACTTCCAACTTTTCCCCCTTCTCACCCATCTTATATAATTTGATCTTTTTTTAAATTTTCCTTTTTGATGAATTTATTTTATGTATTTGTTATGTGCTATATTGCTTTTATATCATACTTATAATTGATGATACTATTATCATTTTTTTACATGTCAAAATTCATTTAAAAAAAAAAAAAAACATTTTCTGTTCTATTTATCTTTTAATGCTCAAAATCTATAGTAAGAAAATGAAGACAGAAAATAATATAAAATAAAGAAGTTGGGGAGAAAGGGGAAAAAGAACATTATTGTTACATTTTAAAAGTGATATAAAATTTAAGGCACACCAAATAAATGTTAATATTAATTTTGTGTTAGAGCTCTCTCTCTCTCATAAAAAAATATATATAAAATTAAAACTAATAGATTATTAAAAATAAATAAAAACTAATGGAACCTCAAATTATTTATGTAATAATCTATACTATTTATAAAGTTTTATGAATAATAACATAATAATATAAACTTACGGAAGTTGTAATTAGTATCTATGTAATCATTAAATATCCTTATATTTATGAATGAAATTTTTATTTACAAAAATATAAAAATCGATTATTGTGGAAAAAAAAACCCTAGACAAATAAACAAAATATAATGATAATTATTTCTTTTTTTACACTAATATATCACTCATGAATGACTTTTTTATATTTCATATTAGTCTCAAGTAATATATATTCAAGTGCATATGCATATTTTAATATAAAACTAGTAAGTTTCTTGTGCGATGCATGGATAATTTTGTAATATTTTATGTAAGACGGTTTTGGAAAATATTATACATATATTATAATTAAAAAAAATCTAAATTTGAGTAACAAAATATATACATTTTGAGATATTAAAAATTAGTTTAGTAGTTTCACTACATATTTGTAGCCTTCTCAAGGTAAGCTTAATTAAAAAAAAAAAAAAAAAATCATGAAACCAAAATAAATGCAAAAGAGTTACAGGACCATGAAAATCAACTAATTTGTGTTGTGTTCACAGATTGTATACCATGAAATGAAAGTATGCCCAACTCTCTCATTACCTTCCACTCATCGATAGTGCAACATTAAGATATGGTGTGAGCAAGTACATATGCATATGTCATATAAATGATTTAAAAATAAATAAATAAATAAAAAACCCTAGAGATTTCAGCAGCTTGATGGTGGTGGGAGGCCAATATGAAAGAGGTGGCCCCTCAGATTCCTCTTTCTCTCTCTTACAAATAATTTGTCAAACTCAGGTATTTTATTTTGGTAATAGTGAAATAGTGCGTTTCATTTAATAGTCCACAATATTTTTGTGTTTCTATATCTCTCCCCAGTGCCTTATCTAGTTAGTTATTACTATTAGTCCTTAATTTTTTTTCTTTTGTTTTTAATACTAAAATAGTGGGTATGCTAAAAAACATAAAGAATAGAGAAATGTGTGGTATAAGTTGAGACAATCAATGGGAGATTAATGAGATAACATTAAAATATAAGTTAATGTAAACTTTGGGGTAATAGTAGAAAATAATTAATAAAAAGAAGTAAAAAAAATGCTAAATGCAAAATTAGAGCGCCACATGGCAGGGCCTCATGCACTCTTGCATGAGGTCTCTCTCTCTCTCTCTCTCTCTCTCTCTCTCTCTATATATATATATATTGATGATTTGCCCCTTGAAATCAAATCTTGATTCCGCCACTAGTCAATGGGTAATGGCAACTTTTGTAGTGTCCCTTGCTTGTAGTTCGAACCTCACTTCCCCTTCTCTTTTATTTTTGGTGAAACATGCTCATAATATTAACTAGCCATAAACATGCAAGTTTATTACAAAATAACTCAGTTTTATCAAAAGCCAGTAAAGGTTCTACCACAGGCGGTGGGTCATTCAAAATAAGGAAGTCTATTTATTGTACAACACCCAATTTAGCTAAACTATTTGCACATCTATTAGCATCTTTGAAGATATGTGTTACTATGGAGTTAGTGAAGATCCTCGTTAGGTTCCTGCAATTAGATAATAGAGGTTCCAACATAAGGTTAACATAGATACAATTACTTCAGCATCCATTTCTACATTAATATTGTCAAATTCTAGTTGCAGAACTAGAGCACGATCATCTTTAAGGGCCTAGAGCTTAACCATGATACTAGAAGTGGTCCTTAAATTCCTTGAAAAACTTGAGATTCATCCCAGTAGTGGTTTGTTTCATTTCACTTGCATTTGTGTTCTTGGGAGTTTGTCTGTGTTATTTGCTACAATTGTATAAAATCTTGCTCCTTCCTTTATATAGTGGGAGTGGGTATATTGTTCTCAACCCTTCCAGTTTGGAATAAAAAATAATTTATGTAAAGCCAAAGAAGCTAGATGGCTTGTGGAAAAAAAATATTCCAAAGAATATAAGGATGCTTGAATGTAGCTTGGGACTCATAGCTCCAAGGTTGTTAAAATCGGGATCCTATATAGAATCATGAGAGGTAGGTGGGATCGTAGATCTTAGGATCGGATCGTGGATTGTAAAATCCTACATTATTTGAGAAAAAAAACAAAAAATACACATTAGTATGTTAAATAAGCATATAAATTACACATTCATTGATATAATTACTATACATCACTACATCCATTTATAAGCATTTATTTAAAGAGGCCAAAAACGTCAAAATGTGACAATCTACTGGAATATTTTTTATTTGGGTCCAACTGACACTCTCTCTACATTAGAGTGGAAAAACTTGGTCTATTAAGATTTTATTTTTCATTTGGATCCAACTAAGCCTTCTATCAAGTTAAAGAAGATTACAAGAAACCAATGTTGTCTGGGATCATCAGAATCGTATGATTCTACCGATTCTGAACAATCGCAAAGATCTTTGAAAGATCCGGATCGTTTTGGGCAGGTGAGATCATAAAATTGTAGAATCGTAAGATCCATATCAAGATTTTGACAACCATGCATAGCTCCTTTTCAACCATTTCAACAGAGGAAGCCTAAAAAAATCTTGTCTAGCAACAATTACCCAGGTGCTTCCCAAACTTTTTTGGCCGCTATAATAATCTTAGAAGACATTAATAATTGACCCAATGCATAATCCACAATTCCCCCTATCTCACTATCTACTTATCTAAAATAGAAAAATCTAATATCTCTTGGGGTCCTTGCTCATAGCTAGGGGTATACACCTAATCCACCAACTTAATGAAATCAACTCGATGGTTTAGGTTGGCGGGTTGGAGTTGATAGGTTTTTTAACCCGTCTGATCTAATCCAACCCATCATATCTATAATTTTATTTTATGACTCTTATTTTTATTTTTATTTTTATATAAATTGGTATTTTGAGAATTATTTTTAATGAATTTGGAAATTTAATATATAATTTAGGCATATTATATGTGAATTGTAATAATTTATTGGAACAAAATATTTAAACAACTTATGAAAACCCAATTTTTTTTAATAATATACAAAAGATGTAAGCATCATCTATCAACCCAATTCATATGGGTTGGATTGGTTTCTACACATTTGATGGGTTGGGGTTTAGAATTTCTCAATCAAATAAGGTAAGAGAAAACCCTACAACTAAACCGATACACTCCTCTACCCATTGCACTTGCACAATTGCAAAGCCCCAACAATCGGTTTTTTTTTTTTTTTTTTTTTGGCATTTAAAACAAAAAGAAGAAGACAACGGTGACAATGAAGATAATTATCCTCCTAACTATAAAAATGAAAAAAAAAAAAAAAAAATACCCTGAGACAAAAGAAAGAATATTCAACTAAGCAAGATTATCAAGATCTTTTACAATATCGAAAGTATCTTTAAAAAGTTAGCAAAGTTGAAGGTACAATTTTATTTAGGATGTGACTAAAGCTACCAATTTGTGCTCGATCATCTATACGTTTTATTATAGCAAAAGAAGTTCAACTTAAATGGCCCAAATTGCAATAAGGTCAAAGACAACATGCTCCCCAAATATTTTAGAAGAAAAAGGAAAGATACCAATAAAGAAAGTGACCCCACTGAGTCAAGAACTCCGAATGCCTTTTAGTCTTTACCAATCCAAAGTTGCAAGTAGTTTGGTTAAAATCACAGCAAATGATGATGAAATTGTCTTTGATAAAATTTAAATGTTAGATCATGAGAGATGGAGACCCATCATTGAAAGGTTACCCGGCTAAGAACAAATTTACTTTTATGCTGAAATTGGCATTGCACATGGCAGGCCCCACTTCAGGATCCATTGTTTGGAATGGTAAAAAAGTAAAAAGATTATTACTGCTTTGCATCAATAACATCAACATCATCAAACAAATCCAATATCAATTAGTCAATGCTAATCTTTGAATTTTTCTCTTCTTTTTAGGTGAATACAATCTTAGTTATGCCAAACAAAGTTAAAAATTCAAGAGTTTTGTAATTTCAATCTAAACCCCCTTCCCACTTATTATAATAGTTCAATTCTTAAAAAAAAAAAAAAAAAAACTAAAGCTAAAGCTAAAAGTAGAGCAGAAATGCAGTTGAAAATACCAATCAATCTTCATGACAATTCTTCCATGATGCTGATGCAGACATAAAAGATAAAACAGACACTAACCCAAATGGGAAAATAATGCAGTAAGAAATCAAAGTAATGATTAAGTAATGAAAGTTTCATTATTCTTCTCCTTCCTCATCAGATCATGATTATAATCATTAATTTGACTGGCAATTTCACAAACATTGCATACATCACATATGCATATATAATTGCGAGGACACCCCATGACAATGCATTATGGCTTTGTACAAATATCTTTAACTTTCTCCCCTTTGATCATTAACTAGACACACGTTTTTATTATGGTCAAAGCCTGTTTAATCAACGCATAATCAATCTTTCAGTTACCTATCTATTTCCTACTCTCTATGAGAGACAGAAAGTATTAATATGTTTAAGGTTTAAAGGTCCAAGTCCACCAATTATAGCTAGCCTAAATTGTCACATTTTTTATATTGTAAATTGTGTGTGATATATAATGAACCCAATGAAATACAATTGGCTTAGTATAACATTTGGTGTTATAAAATTACTATAGTCTATTATATTTAAAAAAATAATCATGGTTTACAATATATATAGTAATATTCAGATATATATATATATATATATATTATCCTAACATAATCTATCAGGCTCTATTCTTAAAGTTAAAGACTCATCATCTATTAGCCGCCATCTAGAAGGGCAAGATATTATTATTATTTAACTCTTATGAACTAGATATGGTATGAACTTCATTTATACCAATGGTGGGACTGTTGACTGTTGGAACTTGTAAAGGTTACTTTGCACAGTAAAGGTGAAAGTGGGGACTAAGTGAACAAGAGCTTTACAACTCGACTGGTTGATACTTCATAGTATTTTCGATGAAAATAGCTAAGGTTCAAATTCTCCGACCCTTGTAATTATGGATGTATATAAAAAATATAGTGGGGTTTGAGTGAATAAATAATATTTAGTCCATTGGCCCATTCTGTCACTGTCTATAATATCATATATACAAATGTAACACTATATATCCTGCCTGACAGCTGGTGGGTACAAAGTTTTGAGTCCATACCTAATTTAGAGGAGCCTAACTCAGAATCATACCTTATTCTATAATCTAATATATATATATATATATATATATATATATATATATATAAAGCAAAGCAAAGCTCCCACCTCTGCTCTCTGCACTTCCATATTTTACTGTCTCTACTATACCCAATAATAATAGTAGGTAGCTTTAGCTGCTTAGCTAGCCAAAAGAAGCTGACAACAGTCATGGCAGCAGCGAAAGAAAGCAACATAAACTTCACTAATAATCAGCACGCGTGTGAGCCCTGCAGATCCTTTGGTCAGAAGTGCAGCCATATTGTGAAGAAACAGCGTGCTAAATTCTACATCGTCAGGCGTTGCATTGCAATGCTTGTGTGTTGGCGTGACCGTGGAGAGTCTTGATGATGATTCTGCTTCTTCTTAGTTTGGTTTATTTTTCAATTTAATTACTCTATATATCTACAGGGATGTATATTAGGAGTGCTTTGTTATTATGTTAGAAACTGTAGCATCGTTTTTTCTTCTTTTTTTAGTGACACCCTTATATAATGTTCAGCAAATTGGCTCATTAAATGGGTTCTTGATCTAGTTTTGTTTCCTTGTCTACTATTATCTGATTAGGCAAAGTAAGCTGGCTTCTTCTATTTTTATAATGCTCTTAAAGCTTAGTATAGATTAGCTTTGGAGTGGTGTAATTTTACTATTTCTCTATATTCTGCTCCCATTTTGTCCATTTTCTCTTCCTTTTTTTTTAAGCAATGCCACTGTGAGATCATGGAAGCCACTGTGAGCTCTTGGAGTTGACCTAAAGTCCAACGGATTGATGAGATTGACAGGGATTCTGCTTTGTTACCCGATTTTCAAGGTAGGTTGTGTTAGAATTAGTCATCCCTAATCATTAATTTTTTGAATTCTGTTTAGGAAATGGATTAACGACTTACATACATATATATATATATATATATATATATGTGTGTGTCATAAGATTTGAAATCTACATTCACTTTATGATAATTATTCTTTATAATTATTCTTTATTATCGTATCAAAACATTAGCTATTTTTGTTAATGTTAAGGAGATATAGACATACATTCCATCATAATTCTTCCTTCCTATTTATATTTTCCTTTCTAGCTTCCATATCATTATTTTAATAACTAGTTGTTGCTTGGTCTTTCTCTTCTGACTCTCTGTTCTATCTTTCAAAATAGACGTGCAGTAGTATAGAAATGGTAAATTCTCTTTTTCGGTTTTCCCCCTCTGTTTTTAACTCCAAAAGACTTTATTTTTTTGGTGGGTAAAATAAAGAAAAATAAAATGAACGTGTTCTAGTACATGTATATATTCATTTTTTATCTTCTTCTTGTCAATGAATTGGATCGTTGTACTAAGCCATTTTTATGTCAACAAACGGTCCAGAGAATTTTGTTTCGTGTAGAAGCATCGAGGAACATCTAGTACTGGCAATAATGTAGTACGTACCAGTACCATAATGCGATAATGTTTTATCACTCTACTTATACATTAAAATCAAGTATCAATTGTCAATTCAGACAATCTAATCACTTGCAGCCTTATGCTCTCTAGCAGGGAGTGCCCGTATGGTCATGCCCAGGCGATGAGTCACAGACTCACAATGGTCGCCCCACCCCCTTTTCACCCATCAGCACTTGGGGCCTTATGCTAAGGAAACATAAGACAAGAGCAAGCATCAATTATGAGAATTATTTTTCTTTACTATGACCATCCTCTTAAGATTTTTAAGTTGTTTATGGTTTTGGGAACCCTGCAGATTCCTGAAATCCCACCATCATTTGGTTAAATGTTTCTTTATATGCAACAAAATTTGCGATGCTCCACACCAATTGAGATGGTTGACCCTTCATGCCAAGCAATGAATGAGAAAAGGATTTCTCCCTAATGGTTCATGCACAGAAAACAGATCATAACCAATCAACTTGAAATTTAATAGTAGTACGTACACACAATGCTTCAAATAATTATGTTCAGACAAGGACTTCACACTTTTTGTTGATGCAACTTCAATTTTGCACGAAATTATATAGCCACTCATATTGGGAAATTAGAAAGAAACTAGTCAACAATGATTAAAATTAACATGCATCACTGAAATGGCCAAACAAGTGTACCCAAAGTCATGTGTCCAGCACAAAACACTAGCTAGCCTTATCTCATGTCATGTGGAGCGTATACATGTTTTACTTCCACAAAGAGAGCAGACCCCCTCAAGATAGACAACTCATGTTTTTTCAAACGTCCACACCATGGTGCTGTTTTCATGTGTTAAAAACATTTTTGAAACTTGAATTTCCCATATTTTGTACTATTTTATAATAATCATAGAGCCCAACAATGTATAAAATAAAAACAAACTGGTTCAAACATGGCATTGCTTTTTCACCTTCACCAATCACCACCACCATGTAAAGTTGAATTGAAAGTGTAAATCAAGTTTTCACGGAAAAGGTAGTGACAAATAAGACTCATGACGGGGGCAAATTGGAAAGTTCTTACTCTCATTTTCAAAGAACAACGAACCTAACTTTTGACTACAGAGAGAAAAGACTGGAACAAACAAATAATAAAGGGTAACCAAGGGGAGGTTAATTTTTAAGCAGAAGAGATACCTTTTTTCTTACTTGATTAATTTTTTAGTTAAGTTCCTTAATTTTTTTTTAGCAAAGTTACTTGAAATTACACTTTTTATAACTTAAATAAATTTACACTTCTTAATTTTCTTTTAAGAAAGGTATATTTTGACAAATCAACCATTAGATTACATTATCTCTATATAACTTCCATACTTGCAAAATTTCAAAACATTTAGCTAGCAATAACTATATATCAATCTCTATAAAATACTTAAATTCCAAAATTTGTGTATTTTAAAATATACATAAAACATGAATTTATTAATCAAATATTAAAACAACTAATTGATAGAAAATTTAACATGCTTGTTAATACTAATAAAAACTATTTTATTATTGAGAGTAACATTTATTTGATTTTTAAATGTTATATGTTCTAATCTACATAAAAAAAAGAATAGTGTGATTCAATGGAAGGGAATCTCATGGCATTTGAGATTCCAATCCAAATTCTTCTCACGAAGAAAATGAGACACTGCCACAAAATCACATGGCATTTGGCGGCATCTATCACACAGCCACATATCTGTGTGGTATGAAGAGGTTTCTTGCTATCTCCTCTATGTATATTTACTTTGCTACAGGTCACGTGCGCCTCTGCGCGCTCCAGTCAAAGCTAATTAAATGTCTGCTACTCTCTTCTCTCAGTTCTGTGTCTATCGCATCATTTCTTAGAGGTAAACAGTCGGTTTCACATTATATTCATGCCGAATCCCCTTCACTCCCTTATCTTTACACGTTACAAATACACATGATTTTAGTTTATTGCTTTTGCCCTGGCCAGTATACATGAGTAATGATTATTGCACACAAAATTTGACAACAATTTTTCACACCAGTTAAATTAACAAGTTTTTATTGATTCTTGTTTCGGCCCACTATTGATACTACTTTTTTATCTATTACTAACAATTTACAACTTCAGTAAATACCAATTTTTTTCCTATAAACATTTCAACATGCACACAAAGTAAGAGGGTAAATTAATTGGATGAGAGGTTGAGCAAACAAAAGGATGACACAATTTTTGTGACAATTTTTTACATAAGATGTAGTGGTTTTGGTGGCGAACAATCACTTTTATTTCCATCTCTTACCATTTATCAGAAAATTATTGAATACTCCCAAAATATTATAAATGCGTACTCCTCTCTCTCATATGAATTGTAAGTCCTACCATAAATTTAATTAGTAAAATCGACAATTATGTGAGATGAGAGGTACGCATTTATAATACTTCTAAAGTACCCAATAATTACTCTCATTTACCATTTTAATAAGTTTGTGTAATAAGTTGCGTCTTTAAAAAAGGGATTAAATTTGTCAAGTGTATTGTGAGACTGCGAGTGAGTAAATGTAGCGTAACTCATACGTAGTGGTGGTAATTAAAGATCAATTCTTTTATGCATGTGTGCTTATTTATACACTTGGACACAACTTACACATTTATCAATATGTAATTATATTACATCACTTACACAGGATTGACCCCCAAGGACTTAATAAAAGTAATCCAATCATTGTTTGCTTCAAGGCTATTTAAGTTATGTCAAAGTGTGCATACAAGCGTGTGGTGCTGAACATTTTGGAAGTAAAGATAGATAGATAGATAGACAGATGATGAAGATGCCTGCTGCTGCGGGGTCTACACTACAGAAATGTAGGTGCAAAGTCAGCCGACAGCGAGAATCGTTTAAGAGGAAAGGAGATGGACAGAGAGAGAGGAGTACGAACCCCCAGCCCGGCCACTGCAGCCCCCCTGTATACTCTTTAGTGCCCCCTCGTGCGGCCCTTCTTTATGTCCTTCCTCTGTCCCCACTCACCACCCACTGTTTTGGTTTTTTTTTTTTTTCAGTCACCGACCTGGCTGGTTTAGTCAACATCCACTGTTAGATCCAAACTATTTTCTTTTTCCTCGTTATTGGGTTTTAGTTCTTATCATCATCTTGTTTTTGAACTATTTTTCTTTCCACTCCTTTTTTTTTTTTTTTAATTTATTTATTTTTTTAAAAATGAAATATACTGTCGGTAGAAAACAGTTGAATCACTTACTAAAATCACTCATTCACTCCGTGGACAGACTAATGCCACATATCACAACCAGTTTTATAAATATACACAGGATCCAGTTAGTTCAACTAATAAAGTTTCTAATGGTTATATAAGAGATTTGAGGTTCAATCCCCGTCTACATAAAAAATTGATTAGTGTCTTGGTCTGATAATAAAGAGTTATCATCAGAAGCGGACGTCATAAGTTGAAACTCTCTAAAAAAAAAAAAAGTTTTATAAATATACAAAAAGATGATAAGTTATCATTGATTTTCATGTGAGTTTATTATTTGTAATTTTTCAAGTTTACAATTATAAAAATACTTGTGCATGTAAACTTATTGATAATTATATGTTGGGTTAAATGTTATTTTGATTTTTGAACTTTATCAAAAGTTGGTTATTCACTCCTAAACATTAAAAAGTTCTTCTTCTTCTTCTTTTTAATACTTTTTAAGGAGTGTTTTTTTTTTTCAATAATTTAAAGACAACAATATGAATGAAAAGAGAACTTTTTTTCAATAGTTTATGGATGAAAAAAATTTTTTAATAGTTTAAGAATGAGAAAATAAATTATAAAATTTTGAGAAATTTTTTTGGTGAAGTTTAGGTGACAAAATAATATTTTATCCTTATATGTTTATGTATTGAGCCATTTAAATTAATTGAATGCTCTAAACTTAGCTTGTGGACTTACCAACTCTATTCCATCGTTTTCCTATTTGAGTTTTTCACTCATCATTTACAAAAATTTGGAAACAGAATAGTTTAATTGTTTGGATGCAGTTGGTGTGAAGTGTTTGATCCAAGTATCCACCTTATGAAACTTTTAGTTCAGTTTCTACGTTTGGTCACGTTAGGCCCTTGTATGTGAAGGTTATTATTATGCATGTCTTATTCATCATTGCATATGTTGATGAGCTATGAACTACAACGAGGGCTCTAATAGATCATTGTTTAGCTTGAGAAAGAATAAATTTGAACAGAAAATGATATATTTTTTTAAAATGTATTTATTTTATGGAGGACATGAAACATGCATTAAAACTTAAGAATCTCACTTTTCATTTGGTTTAGTTAAGAAGAATATAATTCTTTAATTGACAAAAGAATAATAATAATAAAAACTACAAAAGCAACGTATAGCTTTTGGAACCAGCTTGGGTCTAATGTTTCTGTGCACTGGATTCATATGTAAAAGCTCAATTATAGTGTGAAAACACTAATGCTTGTTTAGACCCCTAATTTTAAATTACGGCTTAATTGTTTTTACTTTAATTTATCTAAGTGCAAAACAAGAGTAAAGCACGTGCAATAAACTCGAATACTACTCTAAGTCATAAGCAATAAATGTAAAGTTTAAAGATAGGGAAGAGAGATGCAAACATAAGATAACACCAAGACGTGTTATCAAAGAGGAAACCAAAGTACTTGGAGAAAAACCTCTCTGTGGCCCTCCAAGCCAAAATCGATCCACTAATGAATAAGTTGAAGTATATGAATATAAAAAATAAAAAAATAAAAAAATAAAAAAACCCCTCCAAGCCTAATCTACCCAATGTACTTGAGCTCTCCAAGCTCCTGCTACCAATGGACTTCTCGGACTCTTGTTCAGGGGTGTGCTCGATTCGGTTTTGTATGTGTATGGTCAACCGAAACTGAATATTTCGGTTTGCGAAATTCTTAACTGAAATCGACCGAAATGGTTGGAAATCAATCAGTTTTGGTGGTATTTCGTTTTCAATCAGTTTTGGTCAGGTTTCGGTTTTCCAAAGAGAGGGTTATTGAGATTTTCAAAACCCTAACTTTAATCACATAAATAAATAAATAAATAAATAACAATTAAGCAATAGAGCAATTGAACAAAACTGATGAACGAAGTTGATACAAAGCGATAGAGAAAGAAAAAAGAAGAGAGAGAAATGATAGGCCAAAAACGAATTGACCCCTTGTGATAAATTAACCAATTAATTTAGCCAAGTGAATTAATTAAGTTAATTAACATGCAAACGCGTGGTAGCACAAACAAATCACCAATAAACTAAGTATGCAGTAGAAAATAAATTTGATACGATGATTTATTTACGAATGGGGAAAACCTACACGGCAAAAACCCCATCGAGTGATTTTAAGGTCACCACTCCCAAAATTCCACTATTATCACAACAAGCGGTTGCAAGTAAAGGAATCACAGTATCTTATACCAACCTACAGTTGAACCATTACCCCAATACCCAATTGGACTTGTTCTGTAGTGACAATCTCTCCTTTTGATGCACGGCTCCCAGTACGTGACTAACCAATTTGATGCGTGGATCCCAGTATGCGGCTTACTCCTTTGCACAAATCCCAGTACATGACTAACTCCACAGCAACCCTTTGATTGTTGTAATTGATTTGCAGCAGCTTCACATAGAAACGCCAATAAGATCTTCAATGTTGGTGCAAGAGACTTTACTTGGTTACAGAACCCAAAGGCATACAAGAAACGCGGTAAGAACTCTTTCTTCTGTAGGAGGAGGCTAGGATTTCAAAAAGAAAACTTTATGAAACTCTCTAAGGTTAGGGTTTTTCTTTTTCCACCTCCTTTAAATAAGAGTTTAATGAGCTCTCCTATTCCAAATAGGTTTACAAAAACCTTGGGCTTTCCTAGTCTAATAAGAATTATACAAACCCACAAACCTTGGGTTTTCCTAGTCCTATAAGAATTATACAAAACCCATAAACAAATAGCCTTTTAAAATAAAAACGTTGATGGCTATAATCTAAATCCCGTAAGCTCGATCAATCAAGACATCTGTCAAGCTTTAATGAATCTTGACAGATCGAGCTTCTGTCAAAGAGGTATCGAGACCTGCAAATTGCACTTTTCTTGAGCAGTTCTTGAGTAATCTTGATGTCTTCAATTTAACCACTTGTAATGATCATCTTAAATCTACTTAGATTTACCCAAATACAAGTAAAATGCGTTTTGTCAAAAGATATGCCAATTACATAGAAATATGTCCCTAACAAGAAAGAAAAAAGAAGAATCGTACCGTGAGAAAATAAAGAAGGTGATCGTGTCGTGGGGAGTCCAGTGTAGGGAAGCCATCATGTGGAGGTCGGTGCGCGAAGGCAGGTGGCAGAAAGAAGATTTGGAGTAACTGTGGAGTCTGATGTGTGAGAGAGGCTATGTTCTATGTGTGAGAGTGAGAATGAGATAAGAGTAAAACGTGTGCTAGGGTTTTTAACTTTTTGTTTTAGTTTAATTAGTTTACCTAATTAATTTAAGTTTAATTAGATATTTTATTAGTTTAATGGGTTAATGGGCTTGATTATTTGCAAGGCCCAAGGCCTAATGTATTAATGTATTTGAAAGGCCTATTTTGATTGTAGGTTGCCCAATATATTTGCAAGCCCGGCCCAATATGATTTTATATTATATATATAATATTATAATATAAAATATATTATATATTATTCGGTCTTGTTTCGGCCGGTTCGATGCATACATACTGGAAATCAAAACCAAAACAAAAACTTTCGTTTTATGAGAAATAGAAACCGAAACCGAACCGAAATTTTAGATACGATTCGGCCGGTTTCATTCAGTTTTTTCGGTTCTTCGGTTTTATGCACACCCCTACTCTTGTCTTCACTAATTATCTGGATCCTGCAATTCCGCCTGATTGCATCCGCCACTCAATGGCTTCTTCCAATGCCTCCCAAAGGCACCAAAACTTCTATCAACACTCAGAATGGGTGACGTAAGTGTTTGGGCTAAGAACCTCTCAAAGATATGTAGATGGAGAGGTGGGAGTATATGGAAACTTTAGAGAATTGATGTAGAGGATTGTAGGTAAAATAATCTCTAACTCTCAAGTGTTTGGCTAGGGTTTCTCTCTCAAAATTTTCTTCAAAAAAATACTCATTCTTCTTACATTTTGTAGGTAATGAGGGTTTATATAGTGTTGGTAAAGAATGGGAAAAGTCACACTCCAAAAAGCAACAGGCAGTAAGTTTCGCGGGTCACTCGCGACTTGGCCTGAATCGCAAGTCACTCGCTAAATCCAACCTATCAATGACTCTTCAAATTTCAGCATGTGCTTCTCACGTGGCTTGTTTTGCAGGTCAACAATCACGAGTCAAGTCGCGAAACCACTTCTTCACAGATTCTTCACCAAACTCTTACACACAACCCTTTCAATTAATCCCGCAAAAATACAGGGAAATAATTGAACAAAATTACAATCAAATTTGACACGGAATTAAAGCCAACAAAATACATAGTTGTAAATCATAACTTTACAATATGGGATTTAGACACGTACCAAATAGCCATCACATGTCCACATCTCAACAAGTCCAACGCACAAAAGCACTAGACCCAACCTTTATTGCCTCGTCTAAAGAAAAATTAAAAAAAAAAAAAAAGAACTATCAACGCGGTTGTAGAGGTGATGTTTTCAATTTTCTAAGGCTATTGTTAAAGTTTTCGTAACAATTAGCAAGCAAGAAATATTATAATTTACGAAATCACTTTTTTTTCTAGATAAATAGGGAGAGGGAGGTTAGTGGGTCGAACCCAATGTCCAGACATCACAATACTACAAAAGGTACTTGAACCAGTAAGATATCCCTTGAATTCCAACCAAAATGGGCATTTGCCCCTTTTGCCCAAAAAATGTAGCAAAATGCTATTGTTCTGAAACTATCTAGCAAAATGCCCCTATTTTGAAACTTAATTTTTAGAAAATCAAGTTTCAATGTAAAACTTGATTTGATGGAAATCGAGTTATTTGGAAAAATTCACATGGAACTCGAGTTCTATATATATATATATATATATATATATATATATATTTTTTTTTTTAAGTTTGATTGCCTATAACTTAATTTTCTAAAAATCGAGTTTCAAAACAAGGGTATTTTTCTAGATAGTTTCAGAACAGAGGCATTTTGCTACATCTTTTGAGTGAAAGAGGCAAAAGTCTATTTTTGCCTTTGAATTCCTATGAAATATCTTTGTTACTACAACACTTATTAGTAGTTATAAGGTCCAAGAATAAGATATCTCCTGATTCTCCTTACCGAAAACTTGTATCACTTTATTAAGTGTAATTATGAATTTGTTGGGAATTGGGATAGCCTTTAGTAATTTTAAGGTTACTGTTCAGTTATATTAGACCTATCAAGATGGTGACATGTGTTCAAAAGTGAGCACGTATTATCATCCTAATGGGTCTAATGCAATTGAACACTTGACCCAATCTTTACCCTTAAACAAGATGTTTTGGCAATGCCTCTCGTAAAGATATTTATCAAAATGTCTTGATAATAAGCTTTAAAGACAAAGCATTACTGGCAATGTAAAAGTTGTTTCTAGTCCACTCTACGATTCCAATATTTGTGAATTAAAGAGTGCCTTAACGTGAATTCTAATTATCTCAATTGGTAAAATGTGTTATCATCAAATAAAAGAATTAGGGTTCATGTCTTGACCTAATGATAAATAATAATTATTTTAAAGCGAATATTATAAGCTAAAATTCTATCATATCTATCAAAAAAAAATTGGTAGATATTATTATTTAAATAATAATAAAGAGCATCTAAACACGATGTTTTGGTAACGGCTTTATTAGGGTCTTTATCAAAAATAATTATTTAAAGAGGGATTTATTATTATTAGTAGTATTGAATAAAAGAGAGCCTAAACAGTATGTTTTGACATGGCCCTATGAGAGGTTCTTTACGAAAATATATTGATGATCAATTTTAAAGGCATGTTGTTGGCCCTATAAGGCAAGGCAATGTACCGTGTCTCATATTTTGAAGGAGTGATGGAACCAGGATTTATTTATTTATTTTTAGAGAGATCAAATAAAAATATGTCAAAATTTTAAATTGAAAAAATAACTTGTTAATTAATTATTTATATATATATATATCAGTATTGCTCATATACAAAGTATGTTTGTAACATGATTTAACATGTGTTATTTGATATCGAAATTATGTCTATATATAACATCAAGTTAGTCTTTATATAATTCGAAGTAATTTTTTCCTCAATAAACTGTAAACTATCTCAAATTATATTCTTCTAACACGTTAGATAATCATTTTTATTAAATAAATTAGAGATTATACGGTTAGAGTAGTATACTATTATTTTGAGTGACAAAAGAAGTATACTAACAGTTTAAAAAAAAATGAAATGTATAAACTTTTAACTATTTAAAGTAACTTCCCCTCAAAAAAAAAAAAAAAAAAAATTTAAAGTAACTTAAATATTAAACAATATTTTACATGTCTTAACAAGTTAACATAATTAAAAAAATAAAAATAATAAAAACTAAAGGGAAATCTTATTTTTCATAACTGAAAAATGCAATAAATCACTAACTCTTAACAATAAATAAAAAAAAAAAATCTTTTCAAAATAAAAAATAAAAATACAATGGCTTTATCTCTAGTTCTCCAAATGCAAAATAAAATATGGGTTTTTTTTTTTTTTTTTTTTGAGGGGGTGGGGGGAGGGGAAGACTACTATTAAAGAGAATTATTTACATATATTTTTTGGAACATATACCTGAGTACACGTTAGCTAGTTTAATGATATATATATATATATATGGGGGCCATTAGTTAAATTTTATTTATAATATTTTTATTTTTTACAAAAAATATAGGAAGGAGAGGGGTACTCTCAAAAGACGGGGACCACGGCCCCCCTATCGCCGCTTGTGCTAAGTGCACGTATCGACCATCCTCCTTCTTGATGATTTTGTTATCTTGTCATTATGTACCACCATCAACTACAACCTTACTTGAACATGATCTGTTCTATAGGATCGTACCTCTGTATCCTTGCCCTCTAACAATGTACCACCATCAACTCAATACTAGATAAAATTTTATTATAACTCGTTAGGCTTCTTATGCTAGTTGCGGTGACTGGTGTCATATACGAAAAAATATTTTGTATCAAATGATATCACGTTAGCTGTATCAAAACTTAATAAGTGTGAGATATATGTATAAAAATAATTACCCATTAACACGTCTTTTATTTGTTAGTGAGATAGTTATTTTTTTACTAGCATGTCTCACACTTATTTGATTTTGATACCGCTGACATGGTATCATTTGATATCAAATACCTTCTCATCTCACACAAACACAAACACAAGTATCAATTATAAATCTCATTGAACTTTTAGCAAACAATTAAAATTCTGATTAGAAGTTTTAAAATAATAGAGTAAAATAGAATAAATAATTTATATTAAAAAGTTAAATGGAATGGAATCTCTAGTGTGTTTGAGAGTTATAAGAAGATAAATAAAAAATGACTAAACTATATAATTTTACTATTATATTTTTATCATTTACCATTTATTTGTTTTTTCTTTAATTTTTTTAAAAAAAAGTAGAAGAAGAAAACACTGTTATTTTACGTTTATTTCATTAAGTAATAAGTATTCATTCCACTTTTAGGAAGAATTTTTATGAAAGAATTAAATTAATCAAACTGAGGAATGAATATAATATTTTTGTAAAAAAAATTCCATTATATTACTTTTTCCCTTCTAAACTGATCACAAAAGAAAGGTTGAAAATATTAAGTTTAATCAAATTAAAATTTATCAATCAAAATTTTATACTTCAATTGATACTTTTTGATGTTTTTAAAAATAATTCTTTTAGAATCACAATTTTTATGTCATAATTTTGATGTAACGAGCTATAAATAACTATTTATTACTTTTAAATAAACTCATAACTTTTTATTATCTCTGCAATGAATAACACAAAATTGTAGCAAATGTTATTACCTAATTTTTTAGAAATGTTTTAATGCTCCGAAACCTCCCAATCATTAAAATTTTTTTTTTTTAAAGGTCAAGGATAGAATGGCAAATGTGGGACCCAGTTGCAGAATTAACACGTGCATTTCCGACAGAGTTTTTTTTTTTTTGGTGAAATGACAGAGTTGAATATAGGTGTTACTGCTTTTACAATCGTAGGGACGCCACAATGTTTTCATGTAGTAACCATTCAAGACCTTCCACGTGGAGACGCACGTGTGGATACACACAAAAGTACTGCAGAGTGTGTAGACTTGGAGGGACTTTTTACTTTCTGGTCTCTTTTTATAGTATACTTTATAGGTTATCTTCTACAACTACTTGTCAGATGTCCATAATTCAGGTTTTATTGACAAAAAATGCTATTGCTATTGCTATTGCTATTGCTATCCATGGAGGATCATGTGTCACAATCCACATCTTTTTTTGATGAACTGCACCTTTTCCTCCATTAAAATTTATTGGTTCAACCTGCTATGATTAGATTATTTTGGAATATAAAGCTTATTAATATTGTTCACTGAATCAAATGATTTTGAGAATGGAATTTATAATAAGATGCTTCTTCTTTTTTTGGGGGGGGGGGGGGGGTCTCCATAATTTGAGCAAAAAGCCAAAAAAAGGGGCCAAAATCTAAGTAATTTAATGACACTATTATTATTTTTTTAAATGAAGATATTCAAACTTCAAATATATACCTCTCAATTATCAAAATCAACCTCCAACTATCAAATACCAAAAGCGTATTTGATGACCAAGAAATATCAAATACACCAAAAGATGTGAGTTGACCTACAAGACTCGGAGTCTTGACAAAAGTTTTAATTATTAATAAAACAAACATATAACAATCTACCTTCTAAATAAACAGATAGAAAGATATGAAAATAACTATTTTGGGGGGGGGGGTTGAAGAAGGAGCACTCTATCACCTATCATGCTGGTTGAATTAAATTAGATTATTTTACACTTTTTATCCTAATTTTTTTTATAAATTGCTTAATTAATCCCATAATTTGAGACCATTGTTAGTTTGTTACAATGTCCATTTTGTTATTTCAGATTGAAAAGTTAGACATGTGCAAATCACATGATTTGTGGGCCCATGCATTGTTAAAGTTCACTTTTCAAAAAGAAAAACATGAAAATGACTAAATTGTCTCAACTAGGTGCAGAAATATGGTGTTTTTTTGTACACACAATGACATTTTTACCTTATATTCTACTATAATTAATCAATAATCACCAAAATTGCCAATGAAATCAAACAAATTGACTCCCAAATAACCATTTTAAAACTTCATCATTACCAACTTTGTAATTTAATATTGACCTCCTTTTCAGCATTGATGAAAAGTTCACAATCCGAAGACACAAACAGCTTAAGCTTTAGAGAGCTTGTTGTCTTAACTCTTAAGAACTGCGCGGGAGAAGTTAAGACCACTAGAGACAATGTGACATGGAACTTGATGGATAATAAAAGTTGTGAGTTGGGATAGAGTAGAAGGACTCAACAAGGTCGGTTGAAGCACAGAATAAGGTACATCAAGTGAGCTCAGGGGGTTGAGCTAGGTAACCCAATGATAGGAGGAGGGAGAGGAAGTGTCATACCTTCTTTGTCATTATAGTAGTGGTGGTGGTGGTAAGGCTTAGTTTCAAACATGAGTTAGTGAGACAAGTTTCCATGGAGCCTTAGATAAGTTTCAATCAATGATAATGAAGGAGTGGGGTCGTAACTTTCTTAGTGTTGTAGTTAAAATTTGGGTGGTTATAGTGATTGCGGTCACACTAGAAAGGATTCGGGGATGTTTTTCAACAATGGTTTACTTGTGTCTAACTATTCTATACAAGGTGACCCCAACTTGAGCTGTAGGATAGACATTGCAACGATTCTCTTATACATGGGGTTTATTGGGTAAAGTTTGAAGGGATATTGTAACTCAAATAAATAAATAAAAATGTTAGGGAAAGTTTATGCGAGAGTTGGTGTCTTTTACCTGAATGTGATCATAGTGACACTCTACCCGTTAGGCCCAGGCCTGTGGGAGTAGGAAAACAAGACTAAAAAATCTTACTAAATAACAATTTTCACCCAGTCCAAACACCCTCTAAATTTGCCATGGATTAAGGTTTTTTTTTTTTCTTCTTCTTCTTCTTAAGCAGATAGAGGGATGAGAAGAATAGACAAATAACTGTGTCTATTAGTGCTTAATTTATCATAATTTTCAAGTTACTTAAAAATTAAAAAGTAGAAAAAAGAGAGACGATGAGAGGTGGTGGGAGTTCACACCTTATGCTCCGCAGTCCGCAGACATGATTGATATATAGGTGGCTGATATGATGTTCTTCACGCCATCATTATTATAATGCATGATATGATTTGATGGATTTGTTACCATCATGGGACCTCTAAATGCGTAAGATGATTGCCAACTAACCATGTGCCCGCACATCAGAACTCCGAAGCATATACTGGAGGGAAAGGCCATAATACAAGGGACTCTAGTAAGTGCATTTCTTGCAAGCCCAACTCATTGAAGAAAGTCATAAGTGAGCCCAATCATATACACTTTCCTCCATAGCCAGAAAAATATATGTATTACATTGTATACGTAAGTATACATGTACCTTTAAAAGAAAATTTAATTTACTATAAACAAATATTTTTTTAAAATAAAAAAATAAACATTTTATAATTTAAAAGAACAAAAAATGACAAGTTATATCATTGTGTATAATAATAAAATTATCAAAATCAATATTTGTTTAATTATATGTTTCACTATTTATATCAAACAACACAATTTTTTATATGTATTTATATCATATACAAATGTGTGTGCACACATGCATGTATTATATCTTCTAAATAAATCAAACTATTTTAGACTATAATAATATGAGAAAAAAAATTTGTATTTGTTATTTTGCTTGAAAGCACAATTAATATATGAAAAACATATCCTTCGTATATTGAATTACTTAATTAGTGTTATAAATTCGTTGGTTTTTTTATAATCTCATGATGTTATATTAAAAATAAAATGACTATGTTATAAAATTGAAATAAAGTAAAAGAGACAATCTAGCATATATAGTCATTTCATCTTAGTACTAAATTATTTATTTAAATCTATAATACACCCATACATATTTTTATTTACGTTTTTTATTCTATTTTTATTATTAAAAATTTAAAACCTTGAACCAAATAAACATGTATGGTCCCATAAAAAAATAAACAAATAAACATGTGTAGATTCTGTACCAAAGGTATTGTCCCATTGTTTCTCAAATAAAAAAATAAAAAAAGGTATTGTCCCATTAATTAGTAACTATGCTTTTATTCCAAAAAGTAAAATACCATTTATGTTTTTTTTTTTTTTTTTTAATCAAAGAGATAAATAGCATTTATTTATCACGCCACAATGGCCCAATTTCCTCATGTATGTTTTGCCTCATGATGCAAAGGCCAATACTCATTAGTTCAAATATCATCTTCCCTTCTTTTCTTTTCTTTTTTCTAAATAAGGGTGGGGGATAAAACTCCAATACAAGACCACACAAAAGGGTCCGATGCCAATCGACCAACAAAAGGACTTATGTTGGAAAACAATGATATATTGGAAAAATATAAACAATAAATTGGTATATTAAGCAACAAACAAACAGGACTACAGACATGACATAGTAGGGCAGCCATTAGAGCAAGCTTGAAAAGAAAAGAAAAAAAGGTTCGAAATCATTCAAACAATCTCAATGATAATTTTCAAGGGAGGTTTAGACCTCCCTAGCTGGAATCAACAATGAATGTGAGGTTGCTAGGACAACTGATGATAAGAATCCTTGGGACTCTAGGCTCTAGACAATTGAACATAATAGCAATGAGGACCCATTAACTTGGCTTTAGTCTCATCAGAACCTCCCCTAGCATCTTAGCCAAATTATTTCTTATCACATTCACCCTCCAATTCAACCTATGCCTCCATTGCTAGGGACATGACTCTCTTTATCCTGCATTTCAAAACCTTGCTTGGGCTACCTCTCCTCCCACCCCTAATCTGATTGGGTCAAATGTATTGTGAACATAGGCTAAAGTAGGTATGAAAAGACAATTATCTTTTGGTTTTACAACCTAGTCTGTCGATGCTAGTGTAGCACATTGGAAAGAAGTATAGTTTTCAAGTTCAATTATTGAGGTTGTTGACTAAATTATACCAGAAAAAGAAAAGGGATAATTTCCTATTATAACAAATGAAAAGCCTTAATAATATACTTAAAACAGAATAAAGGCTAAATAATGGTAAACCATTGAAGAGCAAAAATAAATATAAAGTACAAAAGCTTGCATAAGGGACCTACCCATCTCCCTTTTACTCCTTTTTTTTCCCCTTTTTGAGCGGATGATTGTAATCCATTGAAGAGCAACAAAAATGGAGTGCACAAAGTTGCATAAAGGGACCTACCCATCTGGGCCATCTCAAGCATTCAATATGACTCATCTAGGAAGGGAAAGATAGGATTGGGCCCCCATAAAGCAAAGAGAGAAGTCCAAGCAGCTAAATTGTGGGCTAACACATTGGCCTGTATAGAAACAAAACAACAATCAAAACCCCCCAAACCCACCCCCCCCCCCCCCCCCCCCCCAACACATATAAATCAAAAACCCTATAGTCTAAAGTCTTATAGCTCAAATCCACCCTTCCCTATTGTATCTTAAGAAGTTTAAGACCCATGTTGATTGTTTTTAATCAAATTAAATCCGCTTGATTATTAGATAGGCAATTTGATTAGTAACAAATTTATAACCAATATTGAGAATAAAAGTATAAAAAGGTAAAGGGGACACACAATATGGTTGCGAACGGAAACCCTCTAAGGGTTTATAACGGAAGAATCCACTAAATAGAATGGAATTACACAATACATAATATTAATCTCCTAGTATTGCTACCTACAATAAGGCTTACTAACGTGACCACATTCAATTTCAACTCTGGTTGAACTCTTCTATTGTGGATTTGTTCAACACACAAATACCTTATTCATGACTAACACCACAACAAACTCTTCCCTTCTCTATTTATATATATATTTTTTTGGTTAAACCTTCTCTATTTATATGATTACTTATGAAACCCTCATTTATGTTCTGACTTACTTAGAGCACAAATCCCAAAGCTTTGGACATCATGGGCTTGAATCTAAAAAACTAGAATCATGTGTCTTAATTGATTGAGTAGTGTCGAGATAGGTATCAAGCTTAAATGAAACTCGATCGGTCAAGCAACCAATCAAGCCTACAAATTCAACAGTTCTTTAGTAGATTCATGGACAATCTTTTATGTATTCTATCAAGATCTTTAAATACATCTCTAGACACTAAAGACTTACAAGCTCAATTACACTTAGATATGTTTTAATTACATTTACCAACACATTACAACATTTGACCCTAACATAACTATTAAATTATCCACACACAAAAAAGCCCCTATGAATTTCCAAAAGAATTGAAGTACAAAACAAATGGAGGAACAATCTGGTTTATTTGGCTTCAATAATGGTTTTATTGTCACCTTCAAGGAGATAATCTTCAATTCGGAGGCCAAGGATATTTGCTAATACAGTTAAGCTTCAAAGAAATGGTTAGATTAACAGTACTCTCGTCGGTTGTTATAGCTTAATTTTCCCTTTTGAATCCCTGCACAAGCAGCAATTGAGTAGTTGTCACTTTTAATGATAGTATCAATTTTGATCTTGAACCAATTTAGGGATGAAGGAAGCTAGGATTCTAGATTATGTTTAATTTCATTGAGATTGTCCTAAGAAGCCAATTTGGATTGGAAAACCCTGTTGACTATGGATTAAGAGGGTTTCTTTTCTTCTTTTTCTTTTTTTAATTGATAGTTGGTAGAATGATAATTTAAAAACATGAAGTATCAATTGAACTACAAGACTTTTTAGAGTTCCATTTAGTTCGAGTTCCGGACTTGTTTCATACTCTATCGCAGCACATTATAAGAGTACTCTTTAATTACTAAATACTAACTACTTAATATACTTCATTACTTTCCTCTTCCACTAACAAATTTTAAAAGAATTATAGATTTATAGTTCTTATTGTTCCTTTAAAATAAAATAAAATAAATCTGATTGTTATGTCAGATGACTAAGCGATGATTTTATATTTTGACTATAGTAAATATGTGATTTTACTTAATATCATAAAAGACTAGTTTAAAAGGGAAACCAGCGAGATTTATCAAGTGAGTTCCTATTAGCTCAATAAAATTAACAAAAAAATAATTCTTAAATGGATCAATAATTGTAAAAACCAAAAATAAAATAATAATAATTACTTAAATGACATATTTTAATTGTTGTTAATAATAATGATAATAATTTTGCAATTACAAAAAAAAAAAAAAAATTATAATTACTTAAATGATATACTTTAATTGTTGTTAATAATAATGATAATTTTGCAATAGTGAACTCATGAAAATGCTTGTCGACAATTATGATTTTTTTTTATTATATATAATTCAATAACTCAAAGGGCAGATTTGAAACTTGATCATCTCCCAAGTAATGTTAATTAAGTTTGCTTGGTTAAATGTGCAGAGTAGTGTCAATTGAGCTTCAAGGCTTTTGATAAGCATTATGAAAAAATTTATGTTCCTAACATTACTCACAAGTGGATAACAAAAGCCTCACCACAAGTAAACAAGATATTAAAGCAAACAATAATTTCAACTTAAAACTTGTAGAGTTTAAAATTATCCATTATAACTATCAAAATAAAAACTGTTCTTTAAACTTCAGTGTAGCCAGGGGATCATCCGCTGGCAAAACCCAAGGCCTCCTTGGACACAAGGGCAATTCAATAAGAGCCTTAAACATATCATTACAATGACATATGTAAGAAAGGAATGTCTAACATAAATAAGACAAACACCCATTTTAAGAACCTAATTGTATAGGTCATCTTCATCAGCCCCGGCAGCAGCCGTAGCGAAAGGGTCAGATGCAGTGGCTCCAGAAGAAGTATTATCAGCAAACCTAAATTCGGATCCAAACCCTCTTGACTGCTGCAATGTTTGAGCAAATGCCTGGTATTTGCGGATGTCAGCATCGCTAACACTCCTCCGAGCATACTTCATTGACTCCTCAAAATGGGCTGCCTTGATCTCTGCTACTTCATCCTCAACATCCTCCTCCATTGCCTCAGGATTATCCCTTCTCCTTCTTTCCCTCTCAATATCCTGCAGAATGTACCAAAAATAAAAAGTACTTAGCACCTTTAGATTGAATTTATAGGAAACACGAGTATTTATAAAATTGGGTTTTGAAGCATGTGATTAGAAAGCAGTAAAAAGGGTAAAATCATACTTTCTCAATGTTCTCTCTTATGGCATATTTGCATGCACGCTGGCATATCTCAGTAATGTCAGCACCGCTAAAGCCTTGAGTATACTTGGCAAGGGCTCTGAGATCAACGTCTTTGGAGATGGGAGATTTCCTCAAGCATGCCTTAAATATCTGATGGCGGGAGTCCTCGTCAGGGAGAGGGATGTAGATCAATTGATCAAGACGACCTGGACGCAGAAGTGCAGGGTCTATGATATCTGGTCTGTTGGTGGCCCCAATGATGAAAACAGTTTTCTTTGCAGACATGCCATCCATTTCAGTCAAGAGTTGGTTCAAAACCCTATCAGCAGCACCTCCAGCATCTCCTACACTGCTACCTCTCTGCACAATACAGCAAATGATAGTTCAAGATGGGCAACAAGTTAAACAAAAATGCAACAATTCTCCTGCCAGTGATTGCCAAAACTCAAATTAATCATTATGATCATAAAATAGTTAATCATATAAAAAATCAATCTTACCTGAGTAGCAATTGAGTCAAGTTCATCAAAGAATAGGACACAAGGAGCAGACTGGCGTGCCTTGTCGAATATTTCCCTTACATTGGCTTCACTCTCTCCAAACCACATCGTAAGCAACTCAGGACCCTTGACACTGATAAAGTTTGCCTGACATTCATTAGCAATAGCTTTGGCCAGGAGGGTTTTCCCACATCCAGGAGGGCCATAGAAAAGAACACCCTTTGATGGTGACATTCCAAACTTCTCAAATTTCTCAGGATGCTCCACCGGGTATTGAACAGTCTGCATGACAATATAATACAGAAATCAAGATTGTAAGTTGCAAAAGAATGAAAGAATGTGTACACATAACAAACATAGTAAACTTTGATTACCTCTTGAAGTTCCCTCTTAACATTCTCAAGACCTCCAATATCTTCCCAACTGCAATTGGGCACTTCAACAACCTGGCTCAGCAGAAAATTCAGAATAAGGGATCCCAGTTAGCAAAGAAGTTAATCAACAATGAAACTCTGAGTCATTTAAATATATTGCTAAATACTTACAGTTTCACGGAGAGCAGATGGGTTGCTTGTTCCAAGAGCAGTCTGGAAGTGCTCATTTGAAACTGCCATTGAATTTAGTATCTCCGCATCTATTGTCTCATCTTCCAAATCGATCACATCCATCTTCTCTCTGATGCATTGAAGAGCGGCCTCAGTACACAGAGCTGCTAGATCAGCACCAACATAACCATGTGTGTCCTTAGCAATTCTTTCTAGGTCAACCTATTCCATTCAAAACCAGAATATTCTTATTAGATTCAACAATTCCTCTACAGATAAAGTAAAAAGAAAAAGATGCATAAACTTGGAGAAACAGGAATAGGATTCAACATTACATCTTCAGAAAGCTTCATATTCTTTGTGTGAATACGGAGAACTTCAAGACGCCCAATTTCATCTGGAACTCCAATATCTATTTCCCTGTCAAATCTTCCAAACCTTCTCAAGGCAGGGTCAATGCTGTTGGGACGATTTGTAGCCCCCATGACAATAACATGAGCACGAGATTTCAGTCCATCCATAAGTGTCAAGAGCTGGGAAACAATTCTCCTCTCAACTTCTCCATGTGTCTTCTCTCGCTTGGGAGCAATTGAATCGATCTCATCAATAAAGATGATGGATGGTGCATTCTTCTCTGCTTCCTCAAATGCTTTCCTGAGGTTGCTCTCACTTTCCCCGGCCAATTTTGACATGATTTCGGGTCCATTGATACAGAAAAAGAAGGCACCAGTTTCATTGGCAACAGCCCGGGCAATTAGAGTTTTCCCAGATCCAGGGGGTCCATACAATAGAATTCCTTTTGGTGGCTTCACACCAATCGATTTAAATAGCTGTGGATGCCTCAGGGGCAGCTCCACTAATTCACGAATCTGAGCCATCTGCTTTCTAACACCACCAACATCATCATAACCAACTTCATCTAATCTATCCTCGTCCTCCCTTCTCACAGGTTCTCCCTCACAGAAGATCTCAGTGTCTGGAGCAACCACACAGTACTCTGGAGGGTCAGTCTCAATAACCTTAAACTCTACACTTCTCATCCCCCCTCTCACAAGGAAAAAATCACCCTTCCTCACTGGGCGGTATGCCTCCAGGAAATAAGCTGCCAATAAGTTTAGAAAATGATTAACAACACATACCCCAAAAAATAATTCAGCAACCAATCAATGTGTTGGCATTGTACCAACATCAACCAATAACAGAACAAAACAGACAGGTTAGAAAGAGAGAGAGACAGAGAGACAGATGGGACAACAAAATAACTAGATGAATTCAATTTCGAAATAAATAAATAAAACCATTCCCATATTGCCCCATAATAACTCTAAATTTTGTAAAAAAGAAACTTATGTCAGTATAGAAAAGCAGCATCATTAATCCATCATAAATAGATCATCAAATTATGTTGCACCAAAATTAGGCACTAATTTCTATAAAACAGTGTCCGTAGATTATCTCAGCATCTAACTCAATCTATTGTTATTTATGGCTAGACTATAATAAGTCACTAGGTCACTACAATTTCTGCACATCCTGAACCAAATATTTTGGTTGTTAATTCAGCTCTTAAGAACAAAACTCTAATTGTGTTGCAATGGCTGGCAAATTACAATTAGCTTCTCCAGCTTAGACATAGTTTAACTATTTATGCATTAAAACTATCTAACTTCTGTAACAGTATCTCTTTTAAATCGCATGCAATACATTTGTGGTCCCAACCCCCCCACAAACAAAGGCGACCATACACAAAAAAAGTTACTTCAGTTTTTAAGTGAGGGGAAATAAGAAGAGGTTCCAAATAGACACTCACGTTTCAAGTACGCATCAAAGAGATTGCCAGTGACCCCTTCAATAGTATCATCCACAGGAAGAATATGGACACGCTTTCCATATTTGACATCTGCACACTGGTGCACAGAAACAACATCTCCAAGCCTCACCCTGAGGTTGCTTCTTATAACCTTGTTCATCCTTATCTTTGGCTCATCACAAGTGTCATCAGCAAGGGCAATGCAGATAGTATCTTTCCTTTTCTTCCCCTAAACACCAAAAGCAACAAAGAAATATACATAAATCAGATTAATAAGAGTCTCCCTTAATTATCCCAAGCTCATAGATTGAGATTTCATTATTGTTACACCACTTTGCAGGAAGGAATTCATCAAAACAGAACACACTTCTCGCTAAGAGTACCACTAAGAAGTAAAAACAAGCATGTATGCACGAGTTTGAGAAAGAAATCAAAATTTCAATACAAATACATGCCAACTTTTAAACAACATTAGCATAATTTGCCTCCTATACAGTCAATTCCCTTTCTAAACATAAAACCGATAATCTCTATTTACATTACCTTTAGCTTAAACAAGTCTATAAGGAACCCAATTTAATAAACCAATTCCACAATGTATAACAACCGCTACAATAACAAACTAAACCCAACAACTGCTTCAAAAAACCCAACTTTGTGAACCCAAAAAAAAAAAAAAAACCAATTTCACAGATCCTAAAAAACCCAAAACCCAGATAAAAGCACAACACTAATTCACCAACCAAAACCCTTATTACCCATAAACCCAACACAGCCATACAACATAATCATCATCATCATCATCATCAATGACAACAACAACAACAACAATACACACAACACAAGCAAAAACCCTTAAAAGTAATAATCGAAACAACTCAACAAGATCCTAAAAAGCTCACCTTGATCAAGATCGTGTCTCCCCGGAAGAGTTGGAGCTTCTCCATGGTATCGGGATGAAGCGCAACGACAGAGTTGTCATCGTTGATTGCCTCATCCACAACAAGCCGATTCGGGGCCTTCTTGCGCTCAAGAATCGCTGTGCTAAAGTCCCTCTTCGTTCCCTTACTGAAATTCAACAACAACAACATCAAAAAAAACCACAATCAGATTAATACCCACCAAAAAAGATTGAATTTTGAACACAAATCAAAGACTAATAAGAATAATGGAGATCTGGGAATTGGGCATTGGAGGGCTTACGAGTCCGATGATTCGGGTTGGCTCGCCATGATTATTTAGAATCAGAAAGACAAAAGAATGAGATTGTTGAAGAAGAAAAAGAAGACCCAGAATTGTAAAGAGTTAAAAGAGGTATGTGAGGGATCTGAATGTGGGTGGTGGGATATTTATAGATAGACAGCGAGTACAGCTCCGTTTCTTGTTAGGAAAGAAAAGGTTTTGTTTACTTCTTTTTCAGTTCTCGAATATTACTTGTATTTGTATTCTCTTTTTCTCCTTTTCCATAATGAGTTGGGATGACTGTGATTTTTTTTATTTTTTTAAAAGAAGAATAAGAAATTAGATAGACTAGGAATGTTACTTTTTTTTTTTTTTTTTTTAGTAGGAGCGGATTACATCGGTGCATCCAATGCATTGAACCGTAGATATAGTGACACACGTCTAAAAATGAATACATGTCACAATTGCAACGATCCAGTGTTATTGGTGACACTGGACTTAACCTACTCCTTTTTTTAATAGATTGTGTAACACAAGGCTTTTTTTCTTTTTTCCAAAAAAGAAAAATTGTGCTAATAGTGAAGTTAGGGTTAATTTTATAGTTATGATATTGTCCACTATTTGATTTTTTTTTTAATTCTAATTTCAATCTTTAATCTCTTTTTAAAAAATTGTGAATAATAATAAATAATATTATGATTTTAAATTTTATAAAGGAAACCATAGATTATGCATCTTTATCAGTTTTACTTAAGCATCTAGTTAGTTATTTGCGATATTATTCGAAATCTTGTGAGTTATTTGGAAAATTGCATGAAATAGACAATGAGAATATTCTCATATTTTATTATTATCACGTTCATTCATTCATTTTATTTTGGAGAGCCCCAAAAAAAAAAAAAAAATCTAGTGGAGTTATTCGGAAAAAAAAAAATGCATAAAAGGGACCAGGAGCATATTGTCATATTATCTTCACCACCATCATTCATTCATGTTACTAGGGATCTTATTCTCCAAAAAAAACAATTTGTTACTAGGGATCTTCTCAAAAAATGTTTTTTAGGAATAATTTCGCAAAACATTACATTATTATTATGGGTAAGTGGGAGGAATTGAAAGTTTGAAACCCTTCATATGATAGGCTCTCTTCGTTGTTGTTTTGAGTTTTGATTTTTTTTTTTTTAAAAAAGAACAAAATTTATGTTTTTATTGATATGAGGTGTACCATGTTAAGAGTTTTGTAACTTATTGATATTTCTTGGTATATAAGAACCAGGACTAAAATTCACCTCCCTCACTTGTTATAACAATTAAATTATATATAAATAAAGTGTCATAAATTAAATTACAAAATTACTTATAATTTATTTTAACTTTGATTATTTTTTTGAAATTGGTGATTATCATCCAAAAAATTCACAACAACTCATGTTAATATTATTTTGAGTTAAACAATGTTTAAATTTTTTTTTTTTTTAATATTGTTACTGATTGGGTTGGGTCAATTGGACTCAAAATGATCCATGGGACATCCACATGGACCAAGGTAAAAAATTGAGTCTAGTGCTTTAGTGCATTAGACTTGTTGAGATAATAACACGTCTATTTTTGGTCACGTATCGCCATTGTGACAAATCCAATACACTTAGCCACGGGACCCAACACCCAAGCCAAACGCGATGAATTATCAAATAGATTGGAGTTTGAATTTAAGGTCAAACTGAAGTTTATCTTGACAAGGATTTATCAATATAAGTGGACAAGGAGAGTTAATTAGACTCTTCATCATGTAGAACTCCCTACGGAGAAATAATTGATAGAAATTATAAACAAATTTTTTGCAAGTGCTCTTCTCTATTAGGGTCACCATCAACAAGCCCAATTACTTGGAGTGTGGAAATTTCATAGAGACTCTAGTTGCCTCTACAACAATTAGAAGGCATTCCAAAGCTCATGAGGTTGTGTGGAGGAAGTTCGTAAAGCATGTAAGAGATCTAGGTTGAGGGTATTTGGTTCCCATGTAAGTAACTCATAAACTTATAGTTAATGAGTTACTTAAAATTTATTTGTAAATGGTATAATGATTTTTTTTTTTTTTTCATGAAGAACGTTTCACTATTATCGTCGAAATCAAACAAACAAAACAAACTTAATATATGATTTTTACCTATAGCAAATTAGCTCAATAATCTTAGTATTTGTTTGAGATTTCTTCAATTATTTGGTTTATCAGGCTTAAAAAAAAAAGAGCTATGCTTAAAGAAAAATATGATTATAAAAGGGTGTTGCATAACCAAATAAGCTGAAAAATTAAGTGTAGAGAAACAAGTATTGACCAATGCACTTAATTATAAAATTTACATGATGAAAATAAGTTATAATTGGACCCCACTTGAGAGAGTACTTGAAAAGTGGTTTTTTCATGTTGCCAAAGAGATTAACAATAAAAGATAGATAATAAATGTACGGTCAAATTGAGGGTCATTTAGGAAAAAGGCTCATCTGCCTAAAGCTAATAAGTGTCTTTAATAATAGAGAACAATTATTCTAAAATATAAATAGGTTCAAATCTCATGGTAATAGAAAATAAAAAATAAAAACATATAAATTCTTCATAACAATGGATAAAAAGTTAACAGATATCTTTTTCTCCTTACTTAACGAAGAAGTTAACAAATAAAAAAGGTATGCCTTTTTTTTTTTTAACCAAGTTAAATATTATTGCCGTACATTTTGAGGGAAAATGGTATTTAAAATTTTGAACTTTATATTTGTGTTGGAAATATTAAAAAGTATTATCAAATTTAACTACGGACAAAACTTTTGATTGACAAGAGTATAAGTATTGGTGGTGTTAAAAATTTAGCAATTTTACATCACAAAAAAGTTACTTTATCTATTTTACCATTTTATTTTATAAAACACCCAAGATTAATGGTTATATTTTAGTATTAAACACAATAAAATAATATAAATAATACAATAAAATAATAAATATATCTTTTAATAATATATATACATATATATAGGAGTATGTATATATATATGTGCACAACTATCTTATAGGAGTATGTATATATATATATGTGCACAACTATCTTTAGTTGTGTACTATAAGTCTATGACTCATCAAAAAAGAAAAAAAAAAGAAGGTTTTACTCCACTGATACGGCCTACTTCTTCTAAATTTTGAATTTTTTTATAATAAATTTAGCATTTTGGCAAAATGCGTACACTAATAGGTCAATGCTTTATGGTTTATACTGTCTTTTATGGTTTAAATATTTAATGGTTAGCAGGTGCCATCTTTATCAGTTTCACATGGTTATTGGAAAAGAATTTTATTTAGAAATAAAAAATTATGGCAAAAGAATATGTAATAAACTTCAATTTGATAGCTTCGGCAAGTCTAGAATGTTCCATATGTGACATGCCTGCTTACTGTACAAGTAGTCGGATTTCGTAAAAGAGTTTCTTTATTTTTTGCCTCACGACTTTCACCAAACAAAAGTCTTTCATTCCGTCATTGAAAGTGTCATTAGTGATTAATAAAAAACTAGTTATCAAGTTTTAATATTTCTAATAAAGATATTTAAAATTTAAATTCTCTTCATTTTCTCTCTCTAATTATTTAATTACCCAAAAAATTTGGTCTATACTGGCACAAAAGAGAGGACGAATAATAATAATCTTTTTTTTAAGAAGGTATTTTTTTGAGAAGGAATAATAATCTTATTTAAACATCTTAAATTTGAATTATTACATAAATTCCAATTAACTCAATTTAAAGTACCTACTAAGTCAAAATTGTTCATATTTTCAATCGTCGGTTTGGAAGTTGGTAGGTCAATGATAATTTGGAAATTACTTATCTTTTCAATTAAACCGTTAGTATTGGAGGTTTAAAAAATATTTAATTGTTTTTTTCAATCTAACAAGTCTAAACTATTTCATATTTTCATTCTTAAATTTAAGTGCATTATGCAAAGAAAATTATTTCATTTTACTTTTTCATTGATTTTACATAGATAATCTAAGACAAACTATTAATATGGTGAAATATTCAAACTCCACATGAATCAAGCTTAAAAATTCATCTTAGTTTTGACTAATACTTAGTAAATACATATAAGTATTGCAATTTTATTTTATTGGCTGGGTACAGGTATTTAAGGGTTGACTATATCATGTTATTAGGTATTTCGTCTTTTCATCATTTATTTATGAGAAACTTTATCTACCATTTCCTTATATCTCTCTTAGTTTTATAATCTAAATGTAGTTGGACTCTAATTATATAATGTATTATAAACCCGGTTTAAAACACTGGTATTACTATTTTCGTATGTATTCTAATAAGTATTACTGTTTATTAAAAAAAAATGTTCTTTTCGATTATTAATATTATTAGATGGTTTAAATATTAATAATGGTTATAGTAACTAGTAGACATAATCACAGAATGTTAAACAAATATTAATAAATTATATTACTTAATATATGTTAGGCCTCAAGATTAAATATAGTGGCTCTAAGGTTTGAATGTGATCTAATTGTATTTTAGAATTTAACAAAAATTAATATTAAATTGTCTATTTTAAAGAAAAAAAAGAAAATAGATGAGTGTGAAATGAGTTTGGATAATGTGGAAACAATTTGAGAATAAATTGCTAAAATTAAATAGAATTTGGAACGAGACTGAAACCTATATTTTTTAATAAAAACGCATTGAATGGACCATAATGCTACATTAATCTATATGTGTATATATATATATATATTAATTATTCTCAAAAGAAAAAATAGTGGGTTAAACCCACATTGAAAAATGAGTGTGAGTAAAAGAGGTTTAAAACCTGTGCTGTGTATCCAAAAGTTAGGTCTTTTTGGATATACACCACTGTAAGTTTCTTTAAAAAACCTTCTTTCCTCTCCTCGTGTGTGTGCGTTAAAAATACTTAATATTCCCATATATATATATATATATATATATTAATAGCCAAAACTGAGAGAAAATCCAATTAAATTCTAAATTTGAGTCTAATTTTACGCTACGTATCTCATCTAATTTTTAAATTTGTGCGTCAAGTAAATTATTAGGTGCAAAAATCAAAGAATCTAAATTTAGTTAAATTCTAAATTGAATTTTAACTGAAGTTCAATTTTGTGCCATGTGTCCCATCTAAATTTTTAATTTTTGTGGCAAGTGAATTATTAGATGCAAAAAACCAAAGAGTCTAGATCTAATTAGATTCTAAATCATATATATATATATATATATATATGTATGAGGCAAAATTTAGGTACAGTACTTTAAGTGCAGTACCTTAAGTTCCCCTCTTAAAATTCTGACACGTAGCTATTTAATAATCACAGCTAAATAGTGTTAATCACCAAAAAAAAAAAAAAAAAACCCCTATTCCCCTAACATTAGAGAAACACAGAATGCCAAATCTCTTTCAACCCACCATGGACAGCTTCTCAAGCTCTTCTCTCTACAAACCAAATCACCACGATTAAGCAACGGTAGCACTGGAGTCAGAGAAAGGGTTTTCAGTGACCTCCCTCTCACTTTGGCAGCCTTAACTCTAGTCCTCCAATGGCCCACCACCAGCTAAGCCCCACCTGGGTCCCACCACTAGTGAACCTCCTCCCTCTCACCCTTGTAGCACTCCCCCTTCGTTTCTTTACTATCTTTGTTGACATGTCCAATCTTAAGCCCAAGGTTCAAGTTTTGTGTGAAATTCTTGGCTTTTGAGGTTGATTTATTTTGAGTTTGTTTATTTTATTTTATGAGTTTGATTGAAGAGAGACTTGGGTAGATTAGAGAGAGAAGAATCAAAGAACTCAAGGGGGTTTTAGAGAGAGAGAAGCAGAGACAGATGAGACGAGAGAAAATGAAAGAGAAACACTGGGGTGGTGACGGCGAGCAGTTGTGGCAGTGAATGATGGTCTCGATTTTGGGTCTGGGCTAAGAGAGAAGCTTGAGGGAGCTAGCCATGGCGAATTAGCTGCTCTTTCATTCTCTCATCTTCATCTATCTCCACTTCTCTCTCTCTCTCTCTCTCTAATCATCTTAGATCCTGTAATCTCTTTCTTTGATCTATCTTTTCTATGCTAAATTTTCTTTCAATAATTCAATGGGTCTACCGTCTATGTTTGGGTTTCAATAATTCAATGGGTTTGTGTTGGGTCTTATGCAAATTGGTTTGTGCTTTAGATGAATTTTCTAACTGGAAATAGTTGGTCTTTAACACCATTTAATGAAAATGTTAATGAGACACGTGGCAAAGTTTTAAAATGGGAACTTAAATTACTGCACCTAAGATACTGTACATAAATTTTCCTTATATGTATGTATGTATGTATGTATATATGTGTGTGTAATTGTGATTGTTTTTAAATATACTCATGTATATGCACATGATTACATACTAGTGTGGCTTAATAGAAACTTAAAATAGTAAATTATACACTTCAATTTTTTTTATATTAATAATTATATGGATAGATTAAAATAATAATAATTAAAGAAATAAAGTATCATTTGTAGTTATCCTCACGGACGAATATGGTTGGTGAGTAGGTCCTTTAAAACGGCAGGCCGTCTACAGTACCTATCTCCCGATTTTACTTTTTAGTCCATTCACATGTTTTTTTTTTTTGTTTTTTTTAGCATTAGCAAAGTCTATTCACAATGTTAGGTAACTCAGAAATGGAAATGTGTCTTTTTCAAAAACCAAAAGGAAATGGAACTAGGCCTAATATATATATAGGCAAAACTGAAAGAAATTTTAATTAAATTTTAAATTGAAGTCTAATTTTGTACTAGGTGTTTTATCTTATTTTTAAATTTGTGTGTCAAGTGAATTATTAAGTGAAAAAAATCAAAGAGTCTAAATTCAATTAGATTCTAAATTGAATTTTAATTGAAGTTCAATTTTGCGTCATATGTTTTATCTAATTTTTTAATTTTTATGGCAAGTGAATATTGTGTACAAAAACCGAAGAGTCTAGATCCAACAAGATTTTAAATCATATATATGTAATTGTGATTGTTTTTAAATGTATCCAACCAATTCAATAAATTGCTCCTAAAATAAAAGTTCACATCAAAATAATACTAGTTGATGAGAGTTATTTCGAAAACACACAAAAAGTCAAATTAATTTGGGCTATTCTCTCAACTTCAATAAAATGCAACTAGATCTAGTATGAATTTCTGATCAGAACATATATGGATAGAACTTATAGCAGCCATGCATATACACGAGGTAATGTACCAGTCATATTATAAGGAAGAACATTCATTAGGCAAGTTCATGGGATAATGAATTTATATTTGTCGTGGAAAAATAACTTATTTTTCTTGATTTATTATACAAATAAATTAAGTATAAAACTAAAATTGTATCTATACAAAAATAAGAATTTTATATTTGAACATGCCCAACGGGAAAATAAAATAAAAGGACCTTCAATCCTCTTTGAACAACATTATGCATGTTTTTTTTTTTTTTTTTTTTTGATCATACTGGGCTTGTCAAGTAGTGCGTTAGCAGAAATTGTTACATGTTTGGCAATTTTGCTAAAATGCTTTAAAGGAGTCCTTAAAGTTTAAAACAATTTTAAGACTAAAACTAAAATTTTGAGGTTTAGCATTAAAGCTTTTAGTGCATTGTTTCAACTTGTGATAAAAATAATAGCGAGGAGCTTTGACATTTTCGGGTGTTTCTAACTAAAACATCTAAGGATCAATCCCTTCACTCCCAACTATCGATATATAAACTAGAAACAAAATAATAAATAATAAATAGTCATATATATGACCATATTTAATTTTCAAAATGACACTTAATGGTCGTCATTTTTTTTTTTTTTGGATAATTCAATAATTGGGTGAGGTGGCATTGAAGTCACGGACATCTCCGTTGGAACACCAGAAGTGTTAGTTAAGTTACAAAATTCTTGGCAATGACCTTTCATTGTGAGAGAAAGAGAAAGAGAGCATCAAGGATAATAGTAATTAATAATAATAGTAATAAAAATTTCCATTAATTGAATTAATTGGGGTCAAATAAACATTTTTAAAATGTAGTCTTCTCACATTTAACAACTATTTAGCAATTGGTTACCAAATAACTTTAAAGCAATTTAGCTCCATAGTTTGTTTAACAAGAAATGCTAAAAACCTTTTCAGTTAAAACTATTTATTGCAAAACCTCCACGACACATCATTTCTATTTCTCAAATATGCGCAGTGGCGGCTCTAGGAATTTTGTTTAGAGGGTCATTAAGAAACTTAAATTAAAAAATTTTTAATAAAAAGAGAACTTGAATATATCAAGTTATCGACAAAAAAAAATGAAGTTTTACAATTTCTTTCTACAAGTTTTCAAATTATGAATTGTTAATGATAGTTCATTATGAGTGTTTATTGCCAATGTCGGTAGCTATGATCATTTTATTTTGTTAAGTTTGTCTAACATTTTTATTTTTATGCAGTTGTTATTATCTATTAATTTGTCATTGTTTTTATAAAAATATTTTAAACTAAATGAATAAACATAACTCACTAGCTCTGTATTAATTATTGATGCATACAACCACATTCATTCATACATAAAATAATACACTACATGCATGTCTACTTAATCAATTAAATGCTTGAACAATCACTAACTTTACAATTTTTCTTTTTGAATTTTTCTGACTTTATAATAAAAAATTATTATAACATGATAACAATACACACATGTAATAAACTCTCTCTATTTTCTAATTATTAAATTATATAAAGTTATATTATATTTATACTATACACACAAATATCCACACACATTATTATTCACACAAATAACATTATAACAAAAAGTAATGCACACAATTAATATTAGACACACTCACACACATACAATATAAATTTATGATAAAGAGTGACACTTACAGTTCACAAACAATTATTCATACTCTTTCTCAAAAAAAAAAAAAAATTATTCATACTCTTAGAGTTGGAAATACTTGTAGTAAGGGTGTATAAGACTTAAGTTAGGGTGTGTAAAAACATTTTTAAGAATAAATTAAAATATTAAACTAACAAAAAAATATTATAAATATATATATATATATATATATATATATATATATATATATATATATTTTGTGGAAGTCAAGGGGTTCATTTGAACCCCTTGAACAAAGGGTAGAGCCGTCCTTGAATATGCGATATGGTATATGTACATTTGATAAATTTTTTTTTGGGAATGTACATTTGATAATTTTCATCCTCTTTCCATTGATTTTATTTTGGGATTGAATGATTCAAGGCAAATCCATGAGGAATTCTCTATTCTATAATCTCAGAATTGTAGTTTGTTGATGATGATTTTTTTTTTTTCGGTGAATTTTCATTTAGTTTAAGGCACATTTATGAAGAGAGATTTTGTATTTTGTAATCCCATATTTGAAGTTTGAATTTTGTTGTTGTAGTTGTTGTTGGTTTTTTATTTTTATTTTTTTAATTTACTAAGCGAAAAAAAAGAAGAAGCAGAATGCGATAGTTTTTTTTTTTTTTTTTCTTTTTCTTTTCTGTTGAGACTACAAATATGAGACTCGACCAAGATCCAATTGACTACCAAAAAGTGGGTGTGGTTGTTGAATTCGTCCAATCAATCGATTGGTAGAGGGTATAAAAATACTACACTTGACAAAGTGATGGGTTGACCTATTCATGATTAACTTGTGAACAGTCACCTCTACTTTTTTTCATTTAAAATTTTTTATCACAAAAACTATACAAATAAAATTGTACAATTAAAGGTCTACTTTCTAAGACAATACCAAACGAACACACTATTAGTTTGTTTGAATTCTAGATTTTTAAATTTAGAGAGATATTAAAAGATATTAAGAATTCTCACTATTTCTTAGATTAATTGACTCAATTCAAACCTTGTAAATATATTGCTTTTGTGGAATTTTACATTAACTTTTTGCTGATGCATGACAGTTGTACTTAAAAATAATTTTGCACAAGATGTGTCATGAACATCCCCCTTAATCTTTGACACATCAATTTTTTTTTTTAATAATTTGATAGTTGAGGGGACTTGAAGTATGGATGCCTTTGTTACAAGGCCCATATTGATTGTTTAATGTGTGTGTGTATATATATATATATATATATATATATATAAATTAGGCCCATCACCCTTTTATTTATTTTGATAAATTCCCTCTGGCAAGTTGTACGAGTTTGATCCACACTCATTGACCTTTCTCTTAGGTCCATTAATGGATTAGATAGGCTCGTCAAGTTCACATAATAATCATATATACACCTTGCTTCATGCATGCCCATATACAGGCCCAAATTAAGATAGAACAAACTTAAGACCTGCTAGCATGCAAAACGTCCCTTGAATCACGACCTATATCTATTTTCAGTTCAATAATCAACACAAAGTTGCAATTTGAAAGACTATATAATCAAAAACTGAACCATGCAAAATATTTTTCATTCTTCTGATGCAAAGTATAACTTCTTGAAACTATAAATCATTGCTCGCAAGGACTGCAAAAGTGAAGATAATCCCTTACCTTGCGTTGCTTGCTTACATTAAATTGGTAGATATTCTCCTTGATAATGATGCAGCATCAGAATACTAAGTTTTTTGTATTAGGGAGAAAAATGAAAATTCTATCCCTTCACCCTAATGTGAGGAAGTAGGTACTAGAAATCACATAGTCCCAACTCCCAAGCATGCCTAGAAAAGAAAAGGATAAAATTAAATACCCAATCCTGAATGCACACTTCGGTTTTGTGGGTGCTGCAGCCAAGGTTTGAACCCTGACCGTTCATTAGGTTGGACATGCTGATCCCAGCACTGAATATAATCATAAACTTTAGAGCAGCGCCTTTTGTTGAAAACAAAAAATTTCATAACTTACAACTATGATCGCAAGTTATGATTACTATAACATCATTTTTACATGGATTTATCACTCATGTCGTTTTTATTATACATCAATCATTACATCATACAATATTTCATCTCAACTATCAGATTTACTGTCATTGCACATCTTACTTTTTTTTTTTTTTTTTTTTTGACTTAAGGTTATAGAATCACTGCACATCATGATGGTGCCAAACATGTGGAAATTAATTAAGAGTGTGCATCTTATCCACCAATTTGACGAAACCAACCCAACCCAACGTCTTGGGTAGGTGGGTTGATTTTATTTTGAGCCTCAAGTTGCGTTGGATTTAGGATGATGGTTTTTTTCAATCCATTTGACTCAACCACCATATATATATAAGTATATTTTACTGCCCTTATTTTAATTTTTTTTTTTTAGTTTGATTTATTTTGGTATTTTGAGAATTAATTTTGATAAATTTAGAAAATTGAAATATAATTCGAACATATTATGTGAATTGTAATAATTTATTTAAAAAAAAAAAAACTTAAATAGTTGATGAAAACTCAAATTTTTTTATTTTATAAAGTATGAAACATGTAAAAACTAAAAACAACCCACTAATCTTCCCGAAGCCAAATCCGGCTAATGTAGGTTGAGTTGGGTTCTATACAACTACACAAGTGATGGGTTGGATTTAATTGAAAATTTCTTTACACAACAAGATCGAGTTAGGCTGAAAAAACCCTCCATCTCCACTCATGCACACTCCTAATAATAGGAATATTAACAATCCTTATCATCCCATACTCCCATCACCTGTGGTATGGATGAGGATTCGGCTTGTATCTGTGAAAACCCTCTAATTTTTTTCAACAACAGCTTAGGGAAGAAACGGTATGAACCCAAAAAATGTCATGGGCCCATTTAATATATAAGCAATGTGTATAATTCTGAGCAACGTTGGTGGGCTAATCTCCAACAAAATCTAAAGTGATGGCTCAATGGGGACCATTATGATTTCCACATTCGTTTTGGGCAGAGGAAAATAGTTGGCTTGATGGGCCTAACTATCTTATTCAACTTTTTTTTTTTCTTGAATAAAAAATGGGGTTTTGGTGTGTAGCTATTGACCTTATACCACGTGGTAATAGGTAATAACACATGTACAATTGGGGTTTTGACGAGACTATTATTATGGGTCTTGTTGTACTTTTTGATATTATTTATGAGTCTCATTATATTATTCAATTAATTTTTAACTTTTTTTTTTTTTTTTTACACTTTTAACAAAAAATTTTCAATTTCAGCTAAATAAAATATTTCCAGACCCTAAACTTATACTTTCCCCGCTTAAAGTTTAAAGTTTAAACTCATAGTCACAATCTATTGTAACTCTAATATCCCAATTGTAATAAGAGTCAGAGTTATAGAGTTATAGGCTAGTTATTATTTTTTTTTAAGAGAGAGAGAGAGAGAGAGAGAGAGAGGAGAAATTCCATTTTTGTTACTTAAATTCCTTTTTCTTTTTTGAAAATCAAAATGTAAGGACTGAAATTGGATTAGACCCAATATAGGATTGGGTTTTAGCCCAAGCGGCCCAAACAATAAATTTGTAGAGAGTGGATGAAAGAATTAGATCTATTCCAGAAGAAAAACGATAAAATGTGCTAATTTAAGACTATCAGACACAAGTAAGATGAGAAAATCTGTCCTCGAAGTAGCTTAAGAAGCTTATATTATATTGTCTTATTGATCAACAAAGTTTTACAAGAGTTCACAGTCTTGTTATAAAATTGCTTGATTTCTTCTCCGATCCCCTTTTTTAGTACATCTTTTTATGCTATATACTACAATCTTGGTATCATCTCTATCATACACGTGTAGGTTAGATTCGGAGAACTCCTTCCTGTCCCATCCAACACCTCTCAGAACCATCAACTAGTAGCTGTAAGGCTGCTTAACCATTGTTCAGCCATCACCTCCACATTAATGAGGCCAGAGAGTTAGTTGAGAGGTATTTAATGCGGAAGAAGTAGCTTTTTGAAGATATATGTTGCCCTTCTCTTTTCTTACCCCTTGTTTAACGTCCAACTCTTAGTTGTGATGTAACTTCGAAGAAAGTCTGTAACGATATGACACTCTTATTGATCTCAGACCCTTGTTGCCGAGATGGCTTTTCTCTTCGGACATTCGTTAGACTTATCTCATATTATCTCTACTCTTCTCTTTACTCCGTTCTCCTTATAATCTTATTTGGAGATCCTCGGATGGTCTAATGTTCTCGGATTAGACTATAGGCCCAATTAGTACAGTCTTAACAGTACATCCTGATTAACTGGCCCCCACACAAAAGATAACAATTTTTTTTTTCAAAAGTAGCAAGTAAATCCTTAAAGTTTAGAAAATACTAAAATTATCTAATTTGGTCTACACATTAATTTGGATATTAAAGAGTCATGTAGTTGAGGACATTTATAAAGAAAGGTTTATGTTGTTTAGAAATTACTAGTAGAATCTATTAGGTGAAATAAAATTCTCATGTAGCCAGCCACCACGACGTCTCACTATTTTCACGTGGAATTTTTTTTTTTAATGGGATTTTCATGTGGAAAATTGATATGAAATATATAGAATACAATAAGGTTTTTACTATTTAACCTTGATTTTTTATATTAAAAAAAAATCTACATTTCATATTTGGTTGATGAGAAAAAGTTGTGAAAGCACAAGGATAAAAAATTGAGTAATAATTTTACAGTCTTTCAAAACTCTAAAGACCAAATTGACAAATAAGACAAATTTTAAGGACCAATTGGACCATTTAACACACTTTCAAGATTTAATTGCTAGTTTTGAAATTCTAGACCAACTGAATTTGATAATGGATAAACTTAAAATTTAAAAAAAAATTAAAAAAAAAAAAAAAAAACTCATCCTTTTAATATTTTGAAATACGTGGCTCAATATAAAATTCACTTGTGCATCTAAAGTCTCTGTTATGCTTTATGAATTGCAAGTCCTGCAACAAAACTGGCATTCCCACTAGCACACAAACAAATTACATTTTCTTGATAGAGTAGTTTTCCCCAAGTCACAAAATCTTCTTGTGTCAAAAATTAATAAATATTAGGAAGCTTACTTCAGATTTGAACAAGTGCATCTGGCTTATCTGGACAACACCTCTACGCTCCTTGAAAAAACACAATAGAAACCTTATTTTATTTTATTATTTTTTTTTGGGAGAAGAAAACACAATAGAAACTTTAGCTTGAATAGAATTTGTTGCACAATAAATAATTACAAGGCCATTAAAAGGATAAAAATTATATAATTATGTACATCTTCGTGTCAAGTATCATGCCACAAGAATATTGAATCACCATAACCTACATGATGCTTGATAAAAAGACTGATTAAGCTCCTGAAACCACATAAGAGATGGCACTGTATCCTCCTTTTCCTTGATGTAAGCTTCTCATGCTTATAAGTGTTTTTTATGCTTGCATTGCTAGGCGCAACAATGGACTAATCAGAAAGAAATTAAGAGTCTTATAATTTGGTGATATTCTTGGTCTCTCATATATAGGGAGATCAATATTGTCTACTTGGTATAAGAAAAACTTTTTTTTTTTCCCCTCTGTTGATGTTTTGGAAAATTGAAACAAAATTAAGCTTTGACTTCCGCTTATTTTAATCTATTTACTGTTAGGAAGTACTGAAAGAGAGAGAGAGAGAGAGAGAGAGAGAGAGAGACTATAACTATATATATTTCTTTATTCTCAAAGGTCTATAAAAGTTAAAACCCGGCATGCTCCTTTCTACCAACTAATTTAGCTTTGTTTGTTTGTTTTTGGTTCTTATGTGTGGATATTTTGACGGTTGGTAATGCAAAAAATTTTCATCTACTTTTTTTTTTTTTTTTTTAATTTATAAATTTAGTGTTGTATTTTGTTCATAGTCAATCTCAAGCCCCAACAACATGGTTTTAAAAATTGGATCGAACTTGCCAGTTCGACCGATTCAATCGATAATCGAGCACAGTCTAATTTGGTAAAAACCTCCAAAACAGGTGAAATTTAGTCAAAAACCGATCAAAACCGGCCAAAACAGGTGAAAAATTGGGTTAAACGGGAACCAAAGGCAAAAAATTTTTTGCCCTAGTCCGATTTATAAAACCATACTTAACAAAGGAGAAGGATTGCGGCATAAATTGTCATTTTATAATAAATAAATTCACTATAAATCTATATATAATATAAAACAAAAACATTTGACTTTTTGTTGACCGCTCTTTATTGTGCTACATGGTTACATAAATTAATATCACGTATACATTTAAAACCACCAAACAATTGTGACTTTTCATTTTTCAATAGGCACATTTTCATTCAATATGCATATTTTGATATATCAAATATAAAGGGTTATGACCTTTCAATAGACACCTCTTGATAGACACGTTTTCATTCAATAGGCACCTTTTCGTATATCTAATATGAAGGATTATGACATTTTAATAGACACCTTTTGGTAGATACTTTTGCATTCAATAGACACATTTTTATTCAATAGGCATCTTTTTAGCCAATAAACACATTTTCAGTCAACAAACACATTTTCACTCAATAGATACATTTTCAGCCAATAAACAATTTTTGGCATATATATTACAGCCTATTTTATATATACCTATATATACAACACAAACTAAACTAGATACATAACACTTTGTCTCTTATTCCTTCCCACAAAAAACTAACAAATAAAACAACATTATTTTCTTTTGCTTAACTAATAAAATTTGTATTATTTATTTCAATATCAATTTTTTTTTAATTTAACGCATTTTTACTTGTTACTATAACTCAAAAATAATAATTTTTTTTTCTTCCTAAAACGTATTACGTAGTTATTTCATGGGTTAACGGTTAATAATTACTTAAAGAGGAAATAAAGACTAAGATTTTAGATAAAAATAGAGTGATGGAAAGAGCACCTGTGATGTGACTAATATTAATTAATCTGTCGAGTCACGAGTGCCAACATAGCTGGTCTCAAAATTTTCAAGTTCAATTATTGCTGTAACGTAATATTAACAGAAAAAAAAATCTTAATAAATGTCATAAAAGGATGAAAGATCATATAATGCTACTACATATTGACAAACCCAGCGGGACCTAGAACCATCTGAGTAGATGACATACTTTATTTGTCCAGTGGAAGAGTATACATCTGATTAATGATGTAATTTTGACAGTTTGTATCCGCTAAAAACAAACTATCCATTTTACTGACATTTAGTGCCGCCATTTTCCTTGGTTGAGTTAATCATACAGCTAGATATGATAGAATTTTGAAAGCAACAAATTCTAAATTCTATCCTTTCCTTTTTTATCTCACTTCTCAGCAAACCAAGCAAAAGACAATAACGTTTTTGACTAACACACATTGCTTCATTTGTTAAGAATAAGGGTAATTAAAAGTAACACAATTCCTTGTAAAACATTGAAAGATGATACAATGCAAAGCGACCTGAGAAGGGACCTATACTCTATTATTCAATGGAACAATATTTAAGCACTGTCATTTTCATTTATGAATTTGTACAATGATTGATCATACTGGAAGGCCATGCATGGAAACTAAGCATTATTGAATGATGGACCATTGTGTTTCCATGTGACAGTGCTAAATTTCTTTCTGATTTTGATTTTCACGTCATTGATGAATTGATTGAAATTATTTTCTGATGATCCATGAGTGGTCAATGAGTTCACTACTACCTTTTTGAGCTCCCCAATATTCGTCCTCAATTCATCAGCCAATTTTCCACTCATCAGACGGTTAATCTTTCTTGCAACTTCCTCTCTTGTGATTGACCTCATGTCACATAGATTAAGTCCAATCCTCCAATCATCAACCACTAATTTTCTATTAGTGAATTGATCAGTGAGCAAAGGGAAACACAACATTGGTACACTACACCATATGCTTTCCAATATTGAATTCCATCCACAATGAGTTAGGAACCCTCCGACCGTCGGATGTGAGATCACATCCATCTGACGGCACCAAGGCACGATCAAGCCTCTACCTTTGGTCTCGTCTTCAAATCCAACGGGCAGGAAATCGGTCTCATCAGAACTCACAATATCAGGTCGAACCGCCCAAATAAAACTCACTCCACTAACCAAAAGCCCATATGCTATTTCTGCAATGCCTTGCTTACTAACATGAGCATAGCTACCAAACGAGACATACAAAACTGAACCATGTGGCTTGGTGCTAAGCCACTGGGTGCAGTCTGACTCGGACCACATGCTAGTAGGCACAGTGTTGTTGGTGAACCCAACTGGGAAAAGAGGCCCAATTGCATATATTGGCTGCTTTTCTTGCAAGGCTAAGATTGTCTCGGATTCAAGCTCTTGGACCGTGTTACAGACAATAAAGTCCGCTCTTTTCACATCCTCAAATGCCTTGGATATGATACGGTACACCACCGTTGATAAATTGTCGGTAGCTTGAAGATAAGACATCAAATCCTTTGGTTCAATGGCCCTCACACCCGGTATGTAATCGATTGTGTCCTCACGTTTATCTAGTAATACAAAAAAAAAATATAAAATATCCCATAAAAATAAAATTATATACGTAAATTTCCTACTTAAACTAAAATACAAAACTGACTTTCTGAATTTCTTAAGATTTCATTTCAGTTTTCTAGTCTTGTTTTTGTTCATTTCAGTCTTCCAAGTTTCAGATTTATTCAATTAAGGCCTTCCCTCAAACCTTTGTTAAAATTTTTTGAAAAAAAAATTAAAAAATATTTTTCAATCATTAATTGAATTTCTTTAATTAAAAAAATTTGAAGATAAATCAAAAAAAATTGAAAAATGAACCATAACATATAACAAAAATGGATGGAAAAGTCTTAATTGAATAAACTTGAAAGTTAAAGTACTGAAATGAATGAAAGTAAAGTTAGATAACTGAAATAAAATATGAAGAAACTTAGAGGGTCAATTTTATATTTTAACCATGAATTAATTTGCAACAACGAAGTATAGAGATAGTAATTACAAATTTACAACCTAACATACACTCATGGACGGAGCCATTCATTGACTGGGGGGGCAATGGCCCCCCCTAATTTTTTTTTTTTTTTTTTTTTTTATAAATAATATAATTATATAACTATATATTTAGGTACTAATTTTAGCAACTTCGTTCAATAAAATTATATTTTGTCTCCCTTATTGATCATTATAAGAGAAATGCTACAGTTACAAATTTTTTTACAACATTTTTATAGACTATTGAGGTTGCAAATTTTTACTGGTTTGCATTTAGGTCCACCACTTATATCACTTTTTTACTTATTAATAACCACTAATCACAACAAAAATTTGTAAAAAAATTTGTAGATCTAGTATTTTCCTCCTTTTAAAGTCCATGAAAAAATTTATAGATCTAAAGTCTTAAAAAAAATATACAAGCCCAAAATATTAGCCCAACAACAAAAATTACCAATAGGCAATAGCAAGCTAATAAATAAAAAAAATAAAATTTGAGACTAATCAACCGATTTTACCAAAAACAAACAACTTAACCTTTTAAAAAACTTTAAACAAAATAATTTTGTCCTTACCAACAAAAGACACTACACACACATAAAATAAAAAAAATAATAATAATAATAAAAGAAAACTTTGCCAACTAAGCAATAGAGCCAAAAGCCGAAGCCATTGCATATAGTTAACAATAAAACTGCCCCCCTTAATTCCAAGTCCTGACTCCGTCCCTACATACAATCTTTCCATAAAAATAAAAAAGAAGACGTGCAAAGAAAATTAACCTTTGAAATATTACAAATTTTTCTATACACAACCTACAAACTGACATGTCACTAATTACAAACATTCATTTATGAGAGATGTTATGTTTACAATATTTTTACAACAAATCACAAGTGGTTAGTTGTTATTGGTTCAAATTTCAAACTAACTTTAAGATTACTTTTTTACCCCTACAATAATAACTAGTAACAACTTGTCATTTTAGATTTGTTGTAAAAATGTTGTAGAAATGTTGTAGACATATCATTTCTCTTCATTTATTAAGTAGTTGAAATCCATCAACTACATCTATTGTTTCATCAATTTATAAATTTTATATAGTAAAATTTATAATAACTTAAGCATTTTCTCAAGGGGGAGAGAGAGATTTCACATACCACGAGAAGCAAAATGAGAATTTTTTATGAGAAGATCCAAGTGATAGTAGAGAGTAAGAACTAAAACTGGTTCAGTCCAGAAAGAAATATTAACAAGGTTATACTTGTTGGCAATCATTGATGACCACACGAAAAAAGTGTCTGAAATCAAGCAAGTGATGGGAGGGTCGGAGTGAACCATTTTTGCTAGAAGTTCATCGACGTGGGGAGGGAAGACATGTAAAACACCCTCCCAAAACTGGTCATGGTTGAGGGAACGATCGAACCCTAGTGGAAAACCATCACTGATAGTTGTGTAGCGTATGTCTAGACCTGATTTACGAGCTCCGGTGAAGATGTCATCTTCTTTGGTGCTATTGGGTTTAGATTTGGTTATATGGTGGTGGACTGATTGAGTGTTCACAAAGGTGATGATGAAGCCCTTTGATGCAAGCTTTATGGCTAGATGGACGAAAGGGATTACATGGCCTTGAAGAGGGTAGGGAAACAAAATAGCATGGGGCTTTTGGTGATTGTTCTCCATGAGAGAGAGAGAGAGAGAGAACTCACAAAAGCTAAAATGAAGTTGGCTAGTATAGCAAGACCTAATACTCATGAATATATATATATAAATGATTGAATATTTCAACTAAGTAATTAAGGAACATAATTATTAAAATAAATAATATGATTAAAAGCAAATATAGATATTATTTGAATGGTAATATTGTGAGTATGTTTGAGAAATTTTCTTACAAATTAATGAAAAAGAAAATTAGGTTAAAATGCACTTTGTTTCTTTTAAGTTTGGATTGCTTGTAAATCACTTTTAAAGCTTACAATTTGCACCTTCAACTATTACCATCAAATCACATATTAGGTACTACTATTTGATTTATAAGCCATATATAGGAATATTCTCGCATTTGTAGTATGATTAATAAGGTAAAACATTTTGTATATTTTTTTGTTGGGAGGTAAAATTGTGTAAAAAAATTGTGACTTCAGAGTGATTGTTTTGATATTTGCTACCACATGAAAGCATTTGCACCACTTGACAATAATTGTAAGACAAGTCTAGAGCGGCCGTAATCATCATCTTATAGTCCACATATATATGTAGAAGACAACAAGACAAGGAAGAAATAGTGTGCATTATGTCTTGTTATGGCCCATGATTATTGATATATATATTTATATATTGCAGTTTGCAACTGAAGAGTCTGATCTAGCAGTAGCTTTTCCTCAAAAAAAAAAAAGAAAAAAAAAAAAAAGATCTAGCAGTAGCTATTAGCTACAGTATAAAGCCAGTCTAGTTAAAAACTTTGCAAGGGAGCCGTAGAGTTTGCATTCACCAAGCGGTCGGCACTTACTTTCACGTGTAACTGTGTAAGCATTCACTGCCACTTGTGGAACTTAAAAAAAATTATAGATGAGTTTGGTTCAGCTTTTTAAAATTAGGTTTTTTGAAAAAATAGAATTTTTAAAAAGTGCAGTATGAAAAAATGTTTTTTATAAAAATTATACATGTGTTTAAAAATTGAAAATTGTTGTTTAAAAACTTTTGTGAAAATACATGTGGGTGAAAAAGTGTATAGAAATATGTGAAATGTTGTTTAAAAACTGAAAATTGTTGTTTAAAAACACTCACCAAACACCCCTTAAGTGTTTGGTAAAAACTGTTAAAAAGTGTTTTTTGAAAAAATTGAGTGTTTGATTAGTACTTATAAAAGTGACGGTTTGAGTGGTAAATTACCAAAAAGAATAATGTATATATAAAGGAGTTTATTTCATACTTAAATCAACTATTTCTTAATATTTACTCAAAAAAAAAAAAACTTAATAATAATAACAATAATAAAAAAAATATTATTGATATTATTTTAATATTATTATTTTGCAAGGAAGCTTCAAGGAAGCTTCCTTTTTCACTCTTTAACCCCCCACCACATATATCTCATCGTTGTCTTTTCTCTTCATCTTCATCTTCCTCTTTTTTTTTCTTTTTTTTTAATCTTTTCCCTTGCCGTGTTGCTAGAGCCCTCAAGTTCTTGTTTCTCCCTTGTCATCATCAGATTTTCTTCATCGTTTGTTTCATTCACCTCCTCAGTTTATCAATTTTCACAGAGGAGAGGAACCTGGGGCTGCACCGTTGATCAAGCTTGTTTGTGAATTTGTGATCTGCTATGGTTCTCTAGGGCTGCTACTGCAATCCTTGATTTGTGTTGCTCACTTTCACCGTGTAAAATTGTGTTATAAGCAAAGGGATAAAATTGGGTTTTTAAGAATAACTAATGGGCAATTTAGGAAATATGTGCAACCTCCAACGGTAACCTGAAAAGCGCTTCAGTGCTTTTGTGCAATGGTGCTATTTGCTGCTTTCCCAATTTGTGCTTTTTCTTCACAAATGAAAACACAACTTTTAACAAAAAGCAACTTTGAAATCCTTACCAAACGCAAATATTTTTTTTTTTTTTTTTTTTTGTTTCAAAACGTGCGTTTTAGCGTCTAAAATCTGAAACAAACGGACACTATAAGACAAACATGAATCACCTGTTAAAGCTTAAAAAATAGATGTGCTAAATATATTGGTTTGAAAAATATTTTTATAGGAAAAGAAAAACATAATTAATTATTTTGGCGGCTTTTTAAATTTTTCATGAAAATAAAGTCAAAACTTTTCTAAAATTATTTATTAACAATTGCTTTAAAGACACTGATGTTATATATATAGGTATATACAAGGATAGGTTGTAATAATGATATTTGAGTTTGGAGAATATGGTTTCATAAAGTGAAAATTTAAGTTCTAGAATTTTCTAAGTGAAAATTCGAAAATATGAATTTTTAGGAATTTTCTGGTAACTGTTCAAAATGGTTGAAGAAGTTTCAATTTTTGTTAACCGTTTTATGAAACATTTTAACTCTCCATCATGTCTTTTCATGAAACATAACCCTGTGGTATAAATAGAGGCTTATGGTCATTTTCTAGAATTGCTATCCGTAAAACCCAACATCTTGGTTGTATCCTAGAGACAAATTTGCGATAACTTTTTAGCAACAAAAGTGTGGGGGGCAAATATTGTCTAGAGAAAACAATATAGTGTCTTCAAGTTATCTATTTCCTGTTTGTCTTTTATGTTAATCTTGTTATTCCATTATTACTTTGTGTAATATCCCCAACAATCTGTTAACAAGACTCTTAATTATATATGTCCTATAGTTATTGACCCCTGAGATAATACTTTTTTTCCGTTATAATCAAGCTCCTATCAGTCCACACAGCACAGGTTGTAGTTGTTTCGGTGCAATTTAATGGTAAAATAAATAAATAATAAGTTGAACTTGATTGATTAAAAGAAAATAAGTAGGAATTTCATGGGATTAACCAATCTTAAAATGACGAGTTAGTGTTTTAGTGGCTTCCAGGGGTCAACTTTGAACTAGACAGCATTTGTCTAGTACCATAACTTTATGGGGGATTTGGAGGAAAACAGTCAACAGTGAAAACAACTTCCCATACGTTTGGGATTGTTTGATATATCAACCCCTTTCTCTCTGAACAGTAAAAAGAAAAAAAGAAAAAGAAAAGACAACTAAATAGTAATTATAATTATATAATAATTAAAGGGCTAATAAATAAAAAAGGAGCAATAATTAACTTCTTATTTTATCAAGAGGGTTGATATTGCTCCTTTCTTATTTATTTTCAATAACTCATAGTCATATATACTAAGACCTAAGTACTTACCAATGAGGCTCTTCAATTAGTATTATACAAAAAAAATTAATTATAGACACTAAAATAATTAGATCTGCTCTTCATAAACAAACTATAGATGCAAGATATAGAAAGGGAATGAATGCTTTTTTTTTTTTGCCATTTTTTTCGTCTTTGAATTTTTAATGAACTCACCCCATTTGTTGACGCAATATGATACTAACTAATATTCCTATCAAGGATCAGTTCTATTACAAGTTATTGAACCCACTAATCTATTCCTTGTTTTTTTAGTGTATGATTTAGTGGTTAGTACTTGAACAGTGGCAGCTCAATGGGTGAGCCAAATAGGCAACCGCCTAAGGCCCTAATGAAAAAAGGCCTTTAAATTTTTATCAATAGAGATATTCTTGTACCAATATAAGTATTAATTAAGGCCTAAATATTCACCAATAAATAGAAAGTAGTTGTTTTTTATCAAAGAAAAACCAGTTAAAGAAAAATATTTTCATTGGATGGGTCAATCATTCAATCTTTCACACTTATATGTTAAAAGAACTCATTAATCTTACACTAGTAAGTAAATTTATACTCAAATTCTATTTAGAAATATCAAATATATAACTTTATTAAACTTTTCAATCATAATTTTTTAGTATTTGGTTATTTCACTCAATAAATAGTGTTTATTTTAGTTGTATAGTCATTGAGTAATGCGATAGGTTCGTTTTGATTTGTAATTTTTTTCTAAAAAAAAAATCTTAAATGAAAGAAAAAAAAAAACCAAAAGTTAAATAAATATTCTATTAATATTCAAAGTATAAGAATATATTTCACTTAAAGTTATCATCTTAGGGCTCACAATACCTTGAGCCGGCCCTATACTTGAATTTATAAATAATACAGAAATGAAATAAAAAAAGAATCAACTTCGAATCCCACGTTAGGCGAGTTGGCACTTCTCCAAGCCTTAAAGGCTTGAGAGGTTCATAGACCCAAGTTCGAGTGGTCCCAAGGTGAGAAAAGGTAAGGTCATATGGTTGATTGTTAAAAAAAAAAATAATAATAATAAATAAATAATAAATAAATAAATAAATAAATAAATAAATAAACCTTATTACCAGCAAGTTCTCTTGTTTGCGGTTGCTTTACGTTAACATTACAATGTTCGGGTGGAATTGGATAACAGTCAAAATTTTCTAAAAATAGTTTATTAGTAATTTCCTTAAAAAGCTCTAGTTAACGGAATCCTTTATCTAACACAGGATTTTAAGGAAAACAATCAACTTAAAAGGACAACTTTTGAGGCATTAATGCATTGCATTGGCAGACCAATTTTCTTTTCAGATGTATACCAACTTTTAGAGCGTGCTTTGGACAGAGGGGAAGGAAAGGAGAATAAGTACTTACATCAGCTGCGGCTCTAGAAATTTTTTCCAAGGGTTTATTAAGAAATATAAGTTAAAACAAAATTTAATTAAAATAAAACTTGACTATATCAAGTTACCAACAGAAAAACACACAAATGCATAAAATTTTATAATTTCTTTCTACAAGTTTTCATATTTTGAATCATTGCAAACCCTCTGTATTTCCTAAAAATTAAATTATATAAAGTCATATCATGTTTGTACCATACATGCACACATTCGCACACATCACAATTCACACAAAAAAAAAAATGTTCATAATCAATATTAAACACACTCACACATATAATAAATATTTATAATAAAATAGACACTCGCAACTCACAAATATTCACTCTTTATTCTTAGAGTTTGAAGATACCAAAATAGTCAAATAATTAACTGAAATGAGATGAGATTCATAAAAAAGAGATTTATATGATCTGTGCTGTTGTTTGGTTTTAGGATGGGCTTATCTGTGTTGTTTTAGTTTTGGATTGGGTTGGCCTGTGTTATTGTTTAGTTTTGAGTTGGACTTATCTATGATTAGGGTGTGCAAAATTTAAGTTAGGGTGTTCAAAAATATTTTTTAAAGTAAGCTAATATATATTTATATATATATATATATATATATAATATTTTTATTTTCAAGTCAGGGGGTTCAAATGAACCCCCTGAACAACAACACTTAACGCCACCCCTGACTTACATGATAGGTCGTTTTGAACCCATGCCTAATCATATAACAATTTGTTCTAAGCAAATATATATATACACAATATAATAGGATTCAAAATGACCTCTCAAAAGGAGAAACGAAACAACCTATTCCATAACTAACCTGCAAAAATGGCCCACTACCATTGTTTTTAGAAAAAATTAGCAATATATCATTGTTTTGGAAATATGTGTGGAAATACCTGTAGGTGAAAATACGTGTGATGTTGTTTAAAAACTGAAAACATTTGTTTGAGTTGCCATACCAAACGGAGCCCGAGTTCTTTGAAAAAATGTACTTAGAAAAATTTTGAAAATTTTTTATGGTACTCGAGTTCCATAAACTCAAGTACCATGGAAAACTCGATTTCGCTACACTAGAGTACCCAAAAAGTGGTAAATTCCTACATATTTTCAAAACAGTAGTAAATTGCAACATAGTTTACAAAAATGTGTTATTTGACTATTTTCGCCATACCTAACCACTTAGTATAAAGCAACTCACATGCCATTGTGGTCTAAACCATATTGCAACCCTAACATATTTCCTTGCATCAAACTCTCACTCATTTTTATGTTAAATTAAAACAATATATTGCTACAAAACAAACTAGAGGAAAAACAAAGTTATGGTAACCAGTTGTTTTGTTTTTGATAGGTAATATAAATTTTTAAAGGGATGTTTACATATGAGTGAGAGAGCATTTTGATATATAAAATTTTAAAGATACTATAATTTTTATTACATAAAACTTACAAAATGATTTGGTAAAGAATGTGATTGGTAACATATTAGTTTGTAAACTCAATGTAGTAAAATTTGTAGTACCTATAGCACTACTATTTTGATATATGAAAGTTGAAAACTATTGGAGGGTACAAAAAAGGTTGTTAATACTAGATCCTTATCAAATTTAAACTAAGTTGCAATTTACTTCCTCGAAGTTTGAGGTAATTTTGATTTTGTCCCATTATGTTCCAATTTGGAATGGTGCCCCAATGTTACATATCATTGGAATTTAAGTCATTTTGTTGTGATGAGATATCCGTTAAGTACAAACTAAGCTCACACTGATTTTTTTAAAATTTTTTATTTCATTTAAAACTATGTTGTTTTGGACCCTATTATAGCCATGTCATAATTTATTTTGACTAAATTATTATTTGCACCTTGAAAGTTTTGAGTAATTTTGATTTTGCCTACTAAATTTTCAAATTTTGGATTCATAAAACTATGTCATTTTGAGTTGAAGTGACACTTAACGCATATCTCATCACGACGCATCAACACTAGGACTTAAATGCAAACAATATGTAACATTAAGGGTAAGGATTAGAGTTTTGAAATTGAAAGGGGAAAGATCAAAATTATCCTAAACCTTAGGGGTTTATAAGGAAAGAATTGAAACTCCAAGGGTGTTTTTGCAAATAACAAAAAACCCTGAATTCTAAGGGGTACCAAAACTCTAAGCATTGGTAGCAGCTTCCATATTTTAGGATAAGGGGTCAATATAGGTAAGCAAAACCAAAAATCACCCAAGCCAAAAAAAAAAAAAAAAAAACCCACATCCGGCTTCCTATCCCTTCCCTATTTTAGGATTTTGCAATAGGAATAGGTAGGGAAGCACAGTAACAAAATTCTATAATAGGGGAGGGGTAGGGAGGCTGATGTGGGTTTTTTATTGGGGTGACTTGTTGTTCTACTTACTTATATTGATCCCTTAAGTTAAAATAGGGACAATTACACATGCTCTTAAACACCTCATCCATATGGGATCTTCCACTTGGATCACATTTTTTTTTTAGTCCTTCTGGGCTTGGTATTAATCTATCCAAATTCTTTTGATATTATCAATTACTTTAAGTGGTGAAGGTTATTAGGGTCGTGCTTAGATAAGATTCTCATGATTAGTCGTCCCATCTAATCTATTTTGCTAAAGAAATAAAACCCTCATTAGCAAATGGTCTTTATAGTTTGACTAATTTACCTTATTATAATTTTGCTTTAACTAACATGCTCTTAAGACACATAATCATGGTTTTAAAAACAGGATTGGATCGGCCAGTTCAACTGAGAACCGAACACCAATCCAGTTCGATTATCATTAAAAATCGAAAATTGAAAAAGAAAAGCAAGAAAAACCAAAAATTACTGGTTCAACTAAGAAAATTGGGAATCGTTACGGTTAAAATGGTTCTTGTATTTGAAGAAGAATAAGAAGAAAAACTAGAATAAAATGCTACAAACTTCTTAAATTTGCACTGAGATGAGATTGTAGAAAATAGGGGTGTGCATGGGTTGGGTTGAGGGGATTTTTTGACCCAACCCACCATGTTGGGTCAAAAAAAATTCAACTCAACCCAACCCATCACATAAGTCCAATCCAACCCAACCCAACCCACATGGGTTGGGCTGGGTCGGGTTAAACCCATGGGTTGAACAATTTTTTATTATTAATTATTATTAAATTAAGCAGAAAAAAATATATTACACTTGCCATCTGAGTTGATAAACAAAATATATGTAAATATATAAACTAATATTACAACTTAGTTGTAAATAAAATATGTTTAAGTATTCAACTGAGTTGATAAACAAAATATAAATGAACTAGTATCCTAATTCACTTATAAACAAAATATATATGAGTTCCTAACTCAGTTATAAACAAAAAAATTTTATTAATTATATAATATATTTAGATATATATTAAAAGAATTAATAGGATTTTATATTATATATGATAGTAGGAACCGAGGAAGTGCTCTACAGTTGTTTTTTTTTTAATTATTAAATATATAATATATTTTAAACATATATTAAAATATGAGTGGGTCGAGTTGAGTTTGGCGGGTTTGTAATTTTATGACCCAAACCCAACCCGACCCGCTATAAAAAATAAAAAAAAATAAAAAAAATTGTAACCCAACCCAACCCACCAAGCCCTAAAAACCGACCCAACCCGGTGGGTTGGGTGTGGTCGGGTCGGGTTTGGCGAGTTTTCTGCACACCCTTAATAGAAAATCTCAGATTTGTGGGTGAAAATTAAATACAGGAGATACTTCTATTGGATGATATGTATGAGAAATCTGTACTTTGAGATTTGACTATAATAAAATGTTGAGGAAGACAATCAAGAAAAAAAGAAAAAAGAAAACAAGAGTAAACGTGTGTGAGTGTGACTACAGACTATGAAAGTATGAATGGAAATGAATGAATTGTCTAGTCATTTTGACATTTAGGACTTTGGTTTTAGTTTTTTTTTTATTATTATTATAATAAGTAGTTAAAATATTAAACTATTTTTTTTTTATATATATATATAAACTTAAATAGAAAATTATACTTTGTCAACAATTATTAATTAGAAAAAAAAAAAAAAGAGGAAAAAGAGAGAAAATCTTTCAATTTTTTATATTTTCTTAATATAATTTAACGTGATAGTCACTCCACAGGACTACAAGTATAAGTGCTTGTGGAGTGTGGGTGCAAGGGTCGGCATTTAAGTCTCTAAAAGGGAGTTTCACACATATACATTTAGATTAGAGTAGAGTAAAATTTTTATCTTGTATAAAAAGATATATATATATATATATATATATATAATTTATGAAAAATAAAAATTCACGAAAAAATTATTTCAATATTTTAAATTAAATTATTTATGACATCATCGGTTCGACCATTGGTTTTACTTTGGTCAAACCATAAAACCAGTAACCAGTCTTTTTATTGGTTCTTTAACCGTATTGGTTTTTAAAACTATGCACATAATTAAATTGGTGTCATAGTTTGATGATAAAAAAAAAAAAAAACTTCATATGGTAAGCACCTTAAATTAAATTCCCATCAACTTTTTTTTTAAAATTGTTGCAAAACCACTCTTATCTATAATAATAATTGTAGGGGGGTGAACTCTGACTTAACTCTAGGGACAAAGCCTAAGAGGTAAACCCAAGGAGCGTGCGAGGCCCAAGGTATGATTGCAAATGGAACATCAGACTAATCAAGAGAAACCAATTAGATTCACAACCATAGAAATCAAGAATGGTAACCCTCCTAGGGATCATAATCGAGATAACCCCCTTAAACCTTCTTCCCAAGGTCATCAAGATACCTTGGATAACAGCTCTTTTCCTCAGATATGAACATTCTCCTTCCACCTTTTTCTAGAAAAGACACGACGAAGAAAATGCAGAACCCAATGAAATAGTCACCTCCGCATTAATGAGACCCCTTACCTAATTTTAGCCACATTGAATGTTGAATGATTGGCCTAAACAGTGGAAACACCCCACAAAAGTCTTCCTTCATAATCAAGAAATGGCAGAGCAAAATCTTGATGGGACAAGTATCCCAAAATCCAACTAGGAGCCAGACAACTAGAGGATGAGAGAAAGTGGCTATAAAAGGAGGAGGAGGGCAATAGGGGAGGGGGTTTAGAAAAAATGAGAGAGAAAGTTAAAGCTAGAACTAGAGAGAGCTAAGAGAGTTTTTCTTCCTAATTTTGTTCTTTGAATCTTTCTTGTATACCTTGGGAACCTTGTTCCTCCATATATAAAAGCTTGTTTAGGTCTATTTCTATCTTTTAATTTACTACCCGATCTTCCCTTCATGGATCTTTTTCTCGTCTCTTAGAAATTAGTTGTGCAGTTCAAATACATTCATCATTGTTCTCTTTTTGGGTGCTTTTGACCCCCACAATAATAATAATAATAATAATAATAATAATATTAATAATAATAATAATAATAATAATTATTATTATTATTATTATAAAAAAGTGTTTTATAAGTTCGTATCCCACTCTTATCTACAACAATAACAATAATGTATTTTATTAGTTTGTTTGCCATTAGTGCTATTATGGATTTCTCCCCATCAAATTTTGTGGGCATAGGCATGACTTTGGCCATCTTTGACCTCGCTGGATGCTATAAACATTCATATCAGATGTGCTAAAATAGGACTAGGTCCAAAATTTACCCAATGAACCGAAAAAATACCTTCACCAACTTATGTATCCATGAAGCAAGATAGGATTTAGCCACACTGATTGTGCAAATTTTTACAAGCCACTATAACTTATGCAAAACAATTTTTTATTATTATTTTGCATTCCCCAAGGGTGAAGGAAAAAAATGAATTGTGATGGTTGTGACTAAAGAGAACTAAAAAAAAATTAAGAAAATTGATATTTTAATAAAATGAAGTACCATAATAGATAATCTAATGCAGTTGTGTTGAGAAGTAATTACGTATAAAATAAAATAAAATAAAATAAAGAGAGAGAGGTTCTTATGCTAAAATATATATAAAATTTAGAACAAGGTTCATGTAAAAACAAACCTCACCAAATTTTCATACTAGATGATGTGAAAGCTAAATTATCATGACATAAAAAAAAAAAAAAAAAAAAAAAAAAAAAAAACATTCTTGGGAGCGTGCTGCCACATCATTTTCTATGAAAATTCGTACAGATCATTAGCATGTATAGTAGTCTTTGAAAGCACATCAGGATGTTAGATCAGATGATTTTGTTCTTTTTGTCTATTGGGATTGTACAGTTTCTCACATCATCCATGAAATACAATTTACAGCCACATAACAAAAGATACAAGTTGGAATACAGGACTGCTTGCAGTTATTCCATATCTATTTGTGTACAACAGGGAGAGACTTTTGGATTGAGAAACTTCATGCACAAAACCACAACTGTACTGGCCTGCACAAACCCTTTCACGTGAACTCTAAAGTCAGGCAAATGGGACATGATTATCCTTGCTAAATGCCAACAACAAAGCTCATGCTTTGTATGAATATCAACCTGAAATCTTCTCAAACCCCACTGCCAATTTTAAAATTTGGAAAGGAGGTTGCTTCTCGAGCTTCAACTGCTGATGCTGATTCTTTCTTGTCTAACCCAAAAAAGGAGCAATTTTGAAATGCATCCAGACTGCTGGCTATTAGACGGTTCAAACCACTAAGGCTATCGCTTAGAATCAAATCTTCACTATGGTATTTTGAAGACGGTATATCCAAATCTAGCGGTCCTAGAGACTCCGGCTGCAATATGGAAACCGTGAAATCAAGTCAACTATCCATTAAAGCCTACCGAATGTGTAAATAGCAGTTCATATTTCTATGATACACAAATTTATGTCAGTAGTTCTTATTACATCATCTTGAAACAGGGTACATAGAAATGCATTAGTTTTGCCAAAATGGCCTTGCTTCTCAGGTGTAATTACGGTGGCTTTCAGAATATGAACCAGCAAGCTCTAGGGGGGCTCTTGGGCTTAAAATAACAGGAGAGAAAAAAAAAATGCTCTAAAGGAATCATACCCAATATATGTCTGCTAGTGTGTTGAAATCCTTTGCCGAATTGTCCAGGATATGTGGATCACACTGAGATTCATCCATAGGGTCTCCTTGCACAGGGTTTTCAACAGGCTTCTCAACTTCAGGTAATTCCTGCAGGAAAATCAGAAGATATTACATCTGTTTCAATCTAAAAGCGAATTTTCTTATTCCCAGGCAGTAAGCTAGCTTGATGATAGGAGGACCATGTAAACAATACCTCAACCAAACAGCCAGTAACCTCCAAGCTTGTTGGGGAAGTCTGTTTGCAGGAGCCTGGAGGAGCAACACTGGACAAAGTTGGATCGACCTGCCGAAGAACAAGGTTCCTTTTAAATGAGAAGGCATCACAAGTTTCTTCAGCATCCCAGATGGAAGATGCATGGGATGGCATAGTTGGTTGATATCCCATCTTGTCCTGATGTTTAGATATGTGAGCAGCAATGGCAGCATCAAATGAATCACAACTGAATGGAATCTGCTGAAGGCATTGAGAGCTTTCGGCAACAGGTTGGTCAATGCAATTAGCATCAATATCATGAGAAACTCCTGAAAGTAGATCTCCGATGCTAATGTTCGTAAGGCTATCAGCCCACTCCCCAGCTGATATTGCAGTACTAGCACCTAATCTCAGGTCATCCTAAACATAGTACAACAACCATCAAATTTTAGTCCCAAAATATTGGGGTCATCCTAAACATAATACAGACCAAATTAGAAGAATAAAAAAAAGACACCATATACATGGATACTTGTCATAACAGCACTTTTAGACTTCAAAAATAGGTGCTGCCATTCAACTTTCAACAAGACACTATTAGTATGACGGCAGAAAATCTTTATACAAGTAAGGCACCATCTGGTACCCATGGCAATTTTTATACTCTTTCTAGTTACATGAGGATAAGCATTTCAGTGGTCAACATTCTCTGAAGTCTGAATACGTCAAATTTCAAACACTACTGTCTGCATCCAGTTAATAGAGACACTATGTTATGTAAACTAGATAGAAGAGGGAGAGTCACTTAAGATAGTTTGGCCATTTTCAGAGGAGAACAATTAATGCACAAGTGAGAAAGAGTGAGCTGATTCATGTTGAGGGAAAGAAAAAAAGGTAGAGGGAGACAAAAATTAACATTAATAGTAGTAAAAAAGAACATGTCAATTAAGGAAGTAACAGAGAGTATGACTTCGGATTGAATAGAATGACAGAAAATATTACTTGTGGCTGACCTCGACTAATTTGTTGAGGATCCATAGTTAACCCCCAAAAAATTTGGGACTTAGGCTTGGTTTTTGTTGTTGGGGGACGGGAGGGGAGGGGGATTAGAATGTTGAACAAGAATGCCACTTCATGGGGTTAAATTCCACAAAGCAGTAGCAAAACAATAACAATGATTGTTGAGACTTGAGAGTATATATTATCACATATAGAAAAGAACTATCTTCTATCACTGGTCCTTTTTTAGTATATGCACATGAGGCCAATTCTTAAAATCTGTTATTGTGGCCCCTACAAGATTTATTTCTGTGCTTATCATTATCACCCATATTTTCGAAGATATTGAGAGACCTTTAGATCTTTTGAAGTCTCTGCTAGTTGGGACTTTGTTTGAGTGGTCTCGTATTTGGGGTTTTATGCAATGAATTTCCATTTCAACTTTCCTACAATCTATTAGTATTTCTTATTGATTTGTTTGTAATTGTTTCAAGTACAGTGTGTTCATGATCATGAACACCCATATTTTTGAAGATATTGAGAGACCTTTAGATCTTTTGAAGTCTCTGCTGGTTGGGATTTTGTTTGAGTGGTTTCGTATTTGGGGTTTTATGCAATGTATTTCCATTTCAACTTTCCTACAATCTATTAGTAATTCTTATTGATTTGTTTGTAATTGTTTCAAGTATAGTGTGTTCATCATCGTGAACACGACATACTTTTTTATTCAATAAAACTTCTATAACCTATAAAAAAATAATAATAATAAAAAATAGAAAATTTCTAACCAGTGTTTTTCACACTCTCAAAATGTGAAGCAGGATTAAAATCATGAACATGCACAAGAAAGGTGGACCATATTTCTAACTTTTAAGATAAGGCTACATGAATAGAATACTTAGTATATTATATAGGGTCGCAAGGCCCTCAAGGGTGCACAGGTTGGAAAACTGCAATCACACCAGTGAGCTGACACACGACAGTGATTAATGGAAGAAATATAAGCATGGGAAAGGGGAAGGAAAATCACCAAATCTTCTAATTGTCTCGTGACAGTCCCATCACCAGCCTCCTTTCTGTTCCATGATATATTTCCTGCAGGATCAGCAGATTCTGCAAGTTTACTGTTTGGACCCATGCAATTGTAATTATTCATCTCACTGGGCACATCGATCGAGGGAGGAAGATCATTGTTCTCGTTCACTGATGTTAGTTGATCCTCATAGAGATCCACAGACCGATCATTAGCCAATGGTGCAGAGATGGGTGCTGAACCTATGTTGTTCCCCTTTATATTGTCCTTATTCACATTTTGTTCACCCAGAAAGCTGCAGGATGCTGTAGGTGATTGCAACACTGCTGATGCAAGCTCAGCATTGGAAAACCAACCATACCTTCAAGGAGAATTTATGTCATTTATAATGTTCAATGATGTAATCTGAAAGAAACGCATTTAATTGGACAAGAAATAAGCAGGAACCTTAAACGGAAAACAGGAGGCCTTCCTAGAACTGCATATACATCTGCAGCACTAACAACTGAGTCCTGTGTCCACCTCTGATAACCCACCAGGTTTTCCCTTTGAACACCATAAGGGAAAAGCATTAGCTCTCCAGCTGCAATACTTGAATTTCCCCATTTGCGATTTAGATGTTCCAATACTGATGATATCTTCTTCCGGGTACTAAGAGTGAGCTCCAGGTGAGGATTATGCTTATCCTAAAAGATGAACAAATGAAAAGCAATAAATTTACTTTTATGTATTGAACATAATCTGCCACTAAAACCTCATGCTACACTCATAAGATTTTTTTTTTTGAATGCTCACCATTTCCAAGGATCTCCGAGTGCCATCATCAATTGGAAACAATTGGAGCTTGAGCTTCATAGAAGTAAGTATATTGTTCTCAACAAAATTTTGCGAAAAGGTAGGCAAAGGAGGCAGAACATTGCCGACATGATCAGAATCCTTTTGGCCTGGAAATTAGATTGGAAACAAATCATGCCATCAAAACCTTCACATGCCTAGAATTTAAATCCTTTCTAGAATAAAGAAAGAACAATTTGGCACCCACCTGGAGCACCTGGGTCATGTTCAACCTCTTTATCGGTAGCTGCCCGCTCCAAATGTTCAGCAGCATCTGCAACCAAAGAAACCCCAGCAATTGCGGCTTTTTCCCATTTCTTATACGCAGCTGATGAGGCAACACCTGCTAATCATCCAGTAGTGACAAGACGAAGAGAAAATTTATTGTTATAGCACTTTTTGAATGTCAAAATATGGGAATTTGCATTTTATTATTTACTGGAATATGTAAGAATAATACAAAGCAAGCTTTACTATGGGGGTGGAGCATCTGTACTAATACAGGAATTTACAATTTATCAGTGCAACAGCTCCTTCACCAAACCCCATCCACATCTTATTTACATGACAGTAACAACATTGACATGCTGTCACCTCTAGGCAGAAAATTCGCAGTACCATTATCAGAGAATAACATGATAATAACTTGCATTGAACAAAGTACCAATGCATACAATCAGATGGCCTGAAGGATGTCATATTCTAATTGAAAAGATCATCAGGCAGATAACTATCAAAATTGTAAAATAAAGAGATTATGCATTCTACCTTTTAATTATTTTTTTTCTACAAAAACATAGTAACAAATAATTATATTTCAAAAATTTGGTGCCCACCCAGGTGGGGAGGAGATTACCTGGTTTCCGTCGTTGCCTTGCAGGTTTCATGTTAGTAGAGTCTCCTTTGTTGTTACTACGGTTAACACCTACATTAACATTGCGCTTAAATGAAGTTTTTCCAGATCCTAATTTTTGAATGTTTTGACTATCAACAAGAACCAGTTTAATTGTGCGAGCATCCTGTCCTGATCCTCTACTCTGGTTTGATACAGTGCTTGAAGCAGCAGGAGGAGAGTTTTCCCCCTGGGAAGGTCTCTTCTTTACATTCTTCCTCCTATCTTTCAAGAGTTGATGCTCCTTCATGGGAAAGATAATCAGTCAATCAGGCAATTCAGAAACTATAAACTTTATTTATAGCAAAGCAATCCAGGATGGAAAATAGACTGTCTTGACTAACCAAGGCTTCTATAAATATCTTAAATCTTCGAGGCTTCAAGTGAAGCTTTGAGGCTTTGCAGCTGTACTTCTCCAGTAAGGACCACCTATTACACAAATCTCAGTTTCAGAAAATAAACAGATCTTGATCATGCCAGACAAAATTTTCAAGGAAAATAGAAAATAATATGTTTATTAAATAGAATACTGAATAAATAGCATTTTTACGAGACAAAACATTAAGAAGAGTAATCAAGCTCTAAGAGAGAGAGAGAGAGACCAGATATATTCAACAACAAATTGAATTTGTAGGACCTAACATAATTGTGTCCCTAACATATATATTGGATACCCTGAATAGTAAAAGGAAACCCATTCACTTAATGCAATAAAAGCTATCCAATGCAAATAATAGATGTATCCAAAGAAAAACAATCCCTTTAGGGTTTAGCATTACCATCGAAGCATTGCAGCATTAGTATCTTTAGAGTTCTTGGCATCCAGACACAACGCTGGACCAAGCAGCTTGTTCATACGTCTTACAAGTCGGTAGTAATAATGTCTAACCTGAAAGTTACGTATATATTACGTCAACAAGGGAACACATTCAAGACTTACAAAGCAACACATGAGAATAATCAGAAGAAATATGTGAGGGCAAATACCTGATCTTTGTTTTTACTTTGGACGCGGCGAGTGATCTTCTCAAAATTCTGAAGTGAATTCATATCGTATTTAGTGAATATCATAAAGTGAAAAATTCAAATGCCAAAATACAAATGGACAAAAACATGCCTTGCCGACTTGTCGTAGTGCAGTGAAGAAACTTTCCTCCTCTTGACGTGTCCAAGCAGCCCATTGCCGCGTGGGTCTTTTTGCTGCATTAGGCAGTAATATAACAATCAAATGTGGGGCTTTCTACATCCCAAGGTAGCACATTCTCTAATTCACCTATAATAAGAAATAGAATGTATTTAAATAATAACATACCAGGCTTCTTAGGCTGGACATAATTTGCAGTGGACGAGGTTACATCAAGATCCCCATTCTGAACTGATATATTCTCTGGATGAAGGTGTGACTCAGAGGGCAAAGAGACCTGTAACTCTGTCTGCATGTTATAGACATTACAAGAAACTATATACTCATGTTCTTTGGATTCAAACAACTCCAAGCAGTGATCCGTTTTGATCTCCAACGTGGTCCAAAGTCCAAATGAAGCAACCTAGTAATAGCAAAAAAACAATTGCTTAGCATCCAAAATATATTGAATTTAAGCAGAAAGCAAGCTATCTTGAATTATTAGGAGCATCCATTGTAATCATACATATAAATGTTCACATGCAATGGAGACATGTAATCAAACCCAAAAGTGCCCCTCCTCTCCCACGCAATAAAATTTATGGGGGAAATATAAGCACTCTCATTATTAAGTGGGTGCAAGAAATTTCATGAACCTTTAAAATGCATAGATGTAACTTATAGCCATTAAGCTTGTGATATGAATTTTACCCAAAAAAAGAAAAAGAAAAATTGTAATCTGACCGGTCAGCTACCTGTAATCAAATTCATATTCCTAGTACACAGAAATTGAAGAAAAACTCAAGTGCACAGTGAAAACTCAATTACCCATGGCATAACAAATCAACAACCAAAAACGTCTATTAATCACTCTGCGAGTAACAATACTTTCTGCAAGATAAATATAGTAAACGTAAATTGCCCCCAAATTGCCATCAGGAAGGTGCAAGCATTGTAATAGATCGACTTTCTAATCTTAAATTTCCGTTCCTAAGAACCAGCGTAAACAATTAACTCATTCTTCCAAGTCTAATGCAGATATTCCATTCCTAGGGTATCGTCCAATGTGATCAAAACAGCCATTACAAGCATTCAGATGAATCAGCTATAAGTACATTGATTCAATCTCCAAAAACAATAAATTTAATTCACCACATAAACAATCACAACAATAACAATTTCGGGTTTTGTAATTATTCTTTCAAAAGAAACCTAATTGCTAAACAACCCAAATTTAAAGCCAAGAAACGTAACACAATAGCATTGCTTTCAGCCTAGAAAACCTAAAAAACAAAAAACGAAATTCAATCAAGTAACTTAGAATTAAACTCCGTTTGGTAGCGGAGAAAATGTAGGAAGTTTAAAACACATTAGAATTCTGAACCTTCAACAATTCGTAATACCCGATCCAAACAACAAAATTTTCAACTCGAACTGTGCATTGTACAACAACTTGATTAAGTTGAGTTTAATCGTTTTAATCAAACACAATACAAAAAAATTCAAAAAAAATAACCTAGTTTCATTATTTCTACCACTATTTTCTCAGCAACCAAACAAAGGCTAGGGTTTCAAATTACACAGTTTGACTTCAAATACAAGCTTCCAAATTACGTGAAAATAAAATTTGAATCTGAGAAAAAAATCGAATTGAAAAAAAATACCTGAGAGAAAATTTCGAAGAATACAGAAAACCCTAGAACCGTACGCTGAAGCTTTGAGTATCGAACAAAAGCAATGGAAACCGGAGAGAATCTTCCGACAAACCTCTACAGTTAGAGAGAGGGAAAGAGAAAAAGAACGAATTTTACTTTGGAGAAAAGAAAAAGAAAAAAAAAAGAAAAGCAATTAATTATTTTTCTTAAAAAAAAAAAAGGGCTAGTGTTTTTTTTAAGTTAATTTTATTCAAAGGATTAAAAAAGAAAAAAGTATATTACATAAGGGTTTTTGTTTTTGTTTTTTTTGTTTTTGATTTTTCAAACTTCGTTTTTGGTGGCTAAGAAGGGCAAAGGGAAAGAGGGTAATACTAACACACAATGACCTATTCTTTTTTGCCCTTTTTATATTGTGACCTAATTGCTTTAAAAGTGGTAAGTGGTATATGAATCCTAGGTATTAAATTTTCTAATCTTTGAAGGTTTTTGTGCATTTATTATTCATAGTTTACTTGTAAATAAAGTATCTTAGAAGTTTGTTGCAAAAACAACGGTAATTAACGATATAAGTGATGATTGAGAAGACGACAATAATCATTAATGAAATCATGATTGTGGTGATATAAAATAAAAATTGCAAACAATGATCGTGATCACATGATTAGGAAGACGACAATAATTGTTAATGAAATCGTAATTGTGGTAGTATAAAATAAAAATTGAAAACAATGATCGTGATCACATGAAAAAAAAAAAAGAAAGAAAGCTAAATATTTTATTATAAAATAACATGGAAGTAATAAATATTACTCCTTACATTATTCACTATAACCTTACTTAAAAGGCATTATGTACTCCCATTAAAAAAAAAAAGGCATTATGTACTTTATTCCTAATTTACATCTAAAAGACATATTATTCAATTTGATCAATTGAGCGGTTGGTGTGTTAATAAGAAATTCTTAAATAACTCAAGAAAACATTACTACCATTTATCTTATAAGTAAGATCTTCCTACTTTATTTAGAGATGATATGATTCTCAAAAAAAAAATTTATAGATGAGAACATACTATATTGGATCAATAAGCTATTCTAAGATATTATTCCTCATTGTGAGTGGTATGAATTTTAGATTTATATGAGAATTTTTCCATATTTTGTGATGAAAAAAAGTATCCCCCTCTTCTGCAAGCCTGAGAATAACACATATGATTTAACCTAAATTAAATTTGTTCCTAAATTGTTCGTGATAATTACTAATAAACACACATCTCCTATGTGAATTGATGTCGAGGTTCATTGATATTATATTTAAGGGTCATGCTAATGAGTGCCCTTAGAGCACTGGTTAAAAATCCAGTTAAAGAAAGTTTTTACATCACTTTTATGGAAAATGAAAAAAACTATCAAAATATTAATTGCTTTTTTTCTTTTCCCATAAAAATTTTCTTTAATTGGATTTTTAACTAGTGCCCTAAGGACACTCGTTAGCATTTCCCTAAATTTAATAGTTGGTCAAGCCAAGGAGAGGAATCAAGACTTTGATTTGATTGGTAAGCAATTTATGACTTGCATTAAGATAAAATTTTGGAGTTAGGAATGAAGAGGGACACATAGTCCAAGGGGACAACTTTTTCTTGGGATCAAAGTATAATTAATTATTTGTATGACCGTAAATTAACCAAATTATTATCCTCTATTGGTAAGCAATTTATGACTTGTATTAAGATAAAAATTTGGAGTTAGGAATGAAGAGGGACACAGAGTCCAAGGGGACAAATTTTTCATGGGATTAAAATATATTTAATTATTTGTATGACTGTAAATTAACCAAATTATTATCCTCTCTTGAAAACAACTTGTTTATATGTTACTTTATTTGGCAAAGGAGTAAAGTTTAAGGCAAAGTTTATGCTCAGTTATTAAACAAGTCGAGCTCAAACATAATAATGTACTAGGAAATAAGCTTATGAGTATAAGACTCAATTTAAGTGTGGGTTTAATGCTCAAGAAATAGAGGATAAAAAATGCTCAAAAAAAGAAAAATTAAGTGTGGGTTGACAACAACTTATTTAGCTTTTTGCTAAATTCTTTTTTGTTGAAAGTGTACTAAAGTATAATAAGTGTACTAAAGTATAATTGTATTTTAAAAAAAGTGAGAAAAAGTGAGGTTTTAAAAAGCTATACATAAAACTAAAAACTGAACAAAAAAAACTGATGTCAAACACACACTAAATATCTTCTCAAAAAAAAAAACACACACACACACACTAAATATATAGAATATTATATTTTTATATATACATATGTATATAATATAATTATATAAACATGAGATTGAAATTATTGTTTGTTCATTAGGGGGTGGCAATGTAATAATTTTGACAATTCTATCTAATTTGCAAAAGCTAAAATGAAGAACTATCAAATCATTGTGAGGGCACAGCCTGTGCAACCTATTAATCTAGGTTTGTTTGGACTTTGAAGTAGAAGTGGGAGCCGAATCCCATAGGTTGCTCTAGTCAGGTACATCTATTAATCTATTAATTAACCTTGTAAAATAGGAATAATTTCCACAAATGCATAATTAAGGAAGTGATCCCTACTACTAGATTAAACAAAGAACAAAAATGCTCATATTGGACAAACCACATCATGCTTAAAGATAGAAGCACATTTCCCCTTTTCAAAGCACTTCAATATGGAGTATATTAGTAGAAATTAAGCACTTCTTTTATTAGATATATGAGCCAGAGAAGGATAAAGCACCTTTTTATATTAGAAATTTAACTCCAAAGGCATTATTCTTTCAAAAAAGAGAGAGAAAAAACAGAAAGAAAAAGAAAAGTAGAATAAAAAAGAAGGATAAGGCAATACCAAAGGAATCCCTACATACAAGTAACAGCTACAGAAAAGTCAAGCTCAGAAGAACAATTTCAACTATATACAAATTAAAATTGAAAATGAATAACCTCCATAAGAGAAGCCTGAATTTTGAAAACATTAATGGCTATTTTTTTTTTAAGCATAAAACTGTGTTTTTATTTATTTATTTATTTTTTTATGGAACTATACTTTTTGTCAAGTGGAAGAGTACACGGAATTAATTCGAGAATACAAAAAAAAAAAAAAAAAAAAAAAAAAAAAAATTAAGGTATTAATGCATTGAAATAAATAGTGGCCATCACAAGAGAGCTTCAACAATAAAAATCTAATAAATATTTTAAAGGTAGCTGTTGAAGTGCCCTTTTCAATTGTTACAGAGCCAATAGCATGGGGATATTTTAGTATACCTCTGTGTCTTTGAAGGGTATACTACCAATTATTTTATTTTCAGTTGTTTAATCTCCACAAGTCCTTTATGAATATAAATAAAAGGCTAAAAATAAAATTTTAAATTTTAAATTTTATTTTATAGATATGATAGGATTTGAATCTATGACATTGTCTTATGATGATAGTTCTTTATCATCAATGTTCAAATAATCTCAAAAGATTAAACACTTTATATTATTTGAGAACTTCATAGCATTAATCCCAAAAGGAGAGTTGAACCAAAGGGTGCTGCATCATACTCTAATCTAGCATAGGACAGGAACCCATCCATTTTTCCTTTTGATTGAAAGGATCATACATAAAAACCAAAGCAAAAAAGAAATATTTGATTTTCATTTGGATGACAAAGGAGAAATGGATGCAGCAGTATCCTGAAAGTCTAAAGCAGTTGCAAATTCAGATAAAACATCAGCAGAATGAAGATTGATCCTACAACTTCCAAACAAACTCAGGAGGTAGAAACAAACATACATTTGGAAAACATGATCAAAATTTAAAGAAGAAAAAATAAATTTTAAGGAAACAGCAAGTTTTAGTTGAAGGAATGAAGCCCTTCCCTACTGCTTTCTTTTACATGTAGACATCATTGACAACTGCTGACAACCATTGGTAACTGGACCTGTCCTTTTTCATCCCTGCAAGTATGGACAGTTACCCAACATCTTCCTCCAAAGTTCATTTTCTAAGTTGCTCCAATCTATGAAGTAATAATTATACTGAAAAAGAGTCGCTGTTTCTTCCATCAGTTTACTTCAGGCTATCCACCATATATAAATTCCATGTTAAATCACCCGGTAGAATGCAATCCACACAGCTAGAAGTTCAACTGCCCCAGTCCCTTGTTGAAATAATCGAAATTCTGGGCAGATTGCAATAAGTTGCTGGTCGAACAACAGGCATAATTCTACCCAATTATGAATTGATAAATGTACTCAGATGCAGCAAATTACTAGTAGATAACAGTTTCAAGATGACGTCGCTCGGAGAAAAATTGCCTTTAGGAAAGGATAGAGCCTTAATGCAGTGGCATTTGCTCACTTTCACATGCTTTTGAGAGGCATGAGACATCCCAATTAGCTCTCCCGCTATATAATACAGCCATCTTTCCAGCAACTTCATTCAACACCGGTTGATTTTGAAAGCATTAATCTGTACATAGGGGCCCCACGATCTATAACATGTTGTTCCCAATCTGACCTAACTCCAAATGGGTTCTCCTCAAGCCACCCTCTATTAATTTCAGCATCTTGATCATGTACAACAGAAAGTTTACCCTTGCCATATTTTAAAAATTGTTCTCTCATTCTCACAGCTACTGCTTCTATGTCAGATTGCAGAAAGACCTAATAAATACAAGAAAAAAGATGGTCAAATAATCTATCTAGCTTTTGGACTTACAAACTGATCATGGCCTTTGCTGATTGTCTGATCTTAAGCAAACCACAGCACAGTATGACAATGTGCAACTTTAGAAAGAAAAAAAAGAAGAAGATGAAATCCTAATATACCCCTGATTTCCCAAGGGAATGCTGCTTAGAGTACCCCAAAAAAAAAAAGAAAAAAAAATTACAGCATTAGGCTACATGGAAACACTGTTACCTTTCCATCTGATGTAAGAAGATCTGCTACTGCTTCAACTAATGCCCTTTGAAGCATTCTCCATCTATATTCTGGTTTGTTAAAATCAGGATTGGGACACTATATGGAGAAAAAAAAAATCTTACTTAAATTACACATGCATTTAAATTTAGCAGTTAATGTTAAAGAAGGAATGAAATTACAAGAAAAAACAAGCCACTGTCATCAAATTTGCAACTCAATCGTACAGTACTGGCCTACTTTCAGTTTCATTTTCAAGGAGAAAGATTAAAGTGAATTGAGAACCTCATAAAAGACCCTCCCCTACCCCCTCTCCTTTGCAAAAAGCTCACATGCACCTTTTCTCATAAGAAAAAATGGTATACCATGGTGAGGTTCCACATCATATAAAAAAAATGGTATACATTTTTTTCCTAATGTGAGAAGCTACCCAATTGGCTTACGATAAGAAATCTGAAAATGAATATCTACCTCATTGGCTCATTCTGACATGAAAAAATAAGAATTGGTTTTAAAAAATTCTTCTCAATTTCTGGCATAGGCAGAGTAATTGGGGAAAGGATCTAGGGGGAGATGGAATGTCAAAGGTGCAGTTCTCAGTCCCACCCAACTGTGATCTGAACTGGACAATAAGGAAAATGGCATCTGAACAATTCTAACCCCATGTTTCTACAAACTTCAGAAAGGAAAAGGAAGAGTCCTTTCCTTCCCTTCAAAAATCTTCATGCCAAAACAGTTAAGGAAGAGAGTAAAAACTATATGCACCAGATAATTAGCTCCCAGACAATTACAAGTCAAAGTAACATTAGGGAGAAAGAAGTCAACAAGTCAACATGTCCAGTCAAGATAAGTGAAAACCCATGATAAGCTACTACTACTACACCTAATAAATGGTGGTCATGGTGAGGAATGACAAAACAGGCAGTGGACACCGTTTTATAGACCTGGAGACGGCAGGATAGCAGTGAAGTGTAGTTTTTGTTATCATGGTGGCATTATAGCTCACGATTTGATGGTGGTGGCAGTGTTGGTGGTGTTTGCCATAGAAGTAGTTGTTTGGAAGAGGCAACAATGCTGTTAGCAGTGGCATACTCCTGATGATCCTGGTGGTGGAAAAAGTTCCCAGAACAGTGGTTGTGAGATGGCATTGGGGTGGAAAGGGTGTTTGGTTGTGGATTGATGATGCCTTGGAGGGGCCAAGTTGACAATAGTGGAGGTAGCAGTGATGATGAGAGGAACTATGGTGCTGGTAGCAGGTTACATAAATATCGGTGCAGCATTGACAGCAGCAGGTTTTTTTCTTGGTTCGCGGGGGGGGGGGGGGGGGGGGGGGGGTGGGTTGTGGCAAGGGTGGTGTGGTGACCCAGTGGGGGAGGTGCCATCTAATGGCCATTACGGCAGGATCTGTGAGGAGCAGGTTAGGGGCATTAATGGAGGTGGAATTGGATTCTCTACTCTTTAGGTCCAAATTTCTCACTTTAATGAATTGCATAAGTCATAATGTAAAACATGTAATATCAAATCCAATACAAAATGTTAAAGATTATTCTTCAAGAAGTCAGCTTGACTAACTGATGGTTGATTTTTCTGAGAAATCATAGTCAACAACATCAGATCCATTATGCGTAAAAGGACATGATCTAAACAGATCCATTATGCATAAAATCATTCTCTACACTTTAGTTTTTAATTCTAACCTGTATTGAAACAAGAACCAACTTTCCAGGGTAACTAGACACTACGGAACGAAATGTTGACGTTGCATTTGTCGCAATGAAGTACCTAACACAGAAAAACCAAGAAGACAGCTAAGATGATCGAATAAAAACTTGTAGTCAATAGATTTGACACAGACAATAATAAATATTTTAAACCAGCTATGAAAAATTAAAATCAATAAAACCCCAAAATATGCTTGCCGCCAAATTTTTCATCTTCAACCTATAATATTTGGGACAAGAACAGTTTTCAATGAAAAAAAATCTTCCTATAACAACTCATAATCAATCAACTACATGATCTACTTTTCTAAATGTAAAAGACACCAATGGTGTCATTCTCCCCATCGAACTTGAAACCAGAACTTATAACTTTGGAAGATACAAATAACGAAAGCCTAAGAGGGTGTTTGGCACTGTTGTTTAAACAACAGTTTTCAATGTTTAAACAACATTACACGTATTTCCACACACTTTTTCACCCACACGTATTTCCACAAAACAACAATAACGTTACTAGAAATCTCTTACTAAACGGGCCCAAAGTTTCACACAAAACACAAAAAATGCTGGTAGAATCAATATGCAAAACTTAACCCAGTTAGACTGAAAATTTAATTTTTGTCACAGGTACCATAAATGTAGTGCAGCACTACAAGTCAATAACCCTTACCCATTCTTAATGGTAGATTGTTGAACAGAATCTAGACAACGCCGTACGAGCTGAAAAAAATTGTAAAAAATAATTATCAACTATGATGAGTCTAAGATTTAAGCAACAAGGGGAAAACAAAAAAAGAGAAAACCTTTTCATTAATCTCTAAACCAAGAAAATTCAAATCCTTCCTCTTTCTAGCCATCCCCAGAATAAAAAGTCCATTACCTGTCATTCAAAATCCAAACGTCAGGAAAGAACCAGTAATTGCAGACTCTGTTGCTTTTAAAAAAATAAAAAATAAATGTTTAGGAGCTTCTGAAAAAGTACCACTTCCAATATCAACTACCAAAGGTTGCATTGGATCACAATAAGTAGCGTTCCAATTGATCTCAAATGGGTATGCCTGCACAAAGCAACTACATATAAGAAATTCAAACAGTAATCTATTATTATATGATGGAGTGCTGAACTTGTAAGCCCTTTGCTCATTTAGTACAACTTCTTTTCCAGCTTTTTGAAAATGAGGTTGTTTGGAAAAGCTGTACCTAGGCAAAAGTGAAGTTTAAAATAGTTGTGCTTTGTAAAAGTGCATTACCAAAGTTGCACTCCCCTTAAGTGAGAATAGATGAGTCAGATCTCTTAGCTATCTTGTTTTCAACTGGATATTGCGTATTCATAATCATGTTTGGCCCTTGACATGAAAAGTAACATCTTTATCCTCAGATATGAAGCAAGAATCCCAAGCAGTTGTGATTCATATGATTCCAGAAAGGCACACGGAGTACGGGAATAGGTCAAAGAGATTGAACCTTTAGGCATGGACTTATTAAAACTTAATGTTAACATGATCTTTATCTGCTAAAGTCAATTTTGTGTGGGCACAAAACAATAAAGAGTTGTAAAATCCCTTTGGGACTGTTTAGACATACTTAATATGATTTAATCAATCCATTGTTTTACATAACTTAGGTATGCGTTCAATAACTTCCCACCAGCAAGGAGTAACGTTCCAGATTTTACAATACAAGTATTGACATGACCAAACAATACTAGCCAACAATAAATGTTGTTTGATGAAATTTTTTTTCACTGCATCAAATGGCAAACATCATTCAATTACCTCCAAAATTGAGGGTAAGATTGCCTACTGATCACCTCTCTCATACCCTGTAGAAGTGAGAACCTTGTGTAGTGGATATGACCTTTCTAAGAATTTGATGGTAAATCCAACCATGAGGGGTAAAAGTGACACATGCAGAAGTGACAATCATTGATTTTTTTTTTTTTTGGCAGCAGAACTGATAAAAAAAATTAATGGAGCATACCCTATCTAAGGCCGTCACCCCTGGAAGCTTTCTTCCTTTGAGAAATTCCCATACAACTGAAGCATTCTCAAGCATATTAAATTCAGAAATGGAACTTGATTCCTGCATTATCACTTTGCATGCCATATTCCCGACAACGGTTAAATCACAGTTGCTCTGACTTAGAAGATCAAGCATTTGAGCCAATTTAGATGCTCCATTTGTATGTTGATTTGAGTTGCTGAATTTCACTGGACCAATCCATATAACTTTCTGTAACACAATAAAGAGTAAAGATGTCAGGTAGGTCTGAACATAATGAAAGCAGCAACAACAGCAAATTATTCCCAAGAACATAAATTCATCATCAAATAAAATAAGAATTTACTTAAGAATGAACTTTGCTGCATATTATCCATTAAAAAAAAAGATTAAATATTTATGAGTTCCTTTCTTTTTTTTTTTTTTTAAATCAAACAGCAATAATAGGCTACACAATGGAAGGTAGCCTTCTCCTTCCCAAATACCTTCCCTACCACAGATGAACCCAAGACCTTCCCCTTTTAAATCATATCAAGCTTGTGAAATTTTTGATATCTCTCTCCAGGACTAAGTTCAGCATGCTATATATAGACAGAGATTAAAGTATAACCATGTGTTTTAACAGTATCTTATATGCATTAAAATTTTAAAAATTCATAATAGCCATTTGCGGTGACAATGGATGTAATTCTCACAAATGAAAATTTGGACTCATTTGGTTCTATTCGTATTTTACCTTGCATTTTGTAAGCAAGGAGTTTATCTCACCCAGTGACATAGGCCCAAGATCCACAGGTACCCAACCTAAAACAAAAGGAATTTTGGATAAATAATTAAAAAGTAAAAATTATTATCATTTTGTGGAATGTTAATTACAAAATTGGAACCACCAAAAAACTATGATGTTAAAACCCACCCGATCTACCAATTAGAGATATTCTTTCATTCTTTTGCCAGTTTGCAATTTCACACCTTGAAAACACATGGTACTTGGTGAATCTAGGAAAATAAAGATGGTAGTTATCTAGCATTCTATTAGTCATTGATACAAAATAGCACCAAGTGCCACACAGGCTGTGGTAACAAAATATTGGACTTTTAGCTTGGCATATAATGAATTCTAGATCCTCACTTGCATCCTTCAGATCACTTCTTATATGATTGGGAGTGCACAACTTGCAATTAGACTCATTTATTATTAACATGAGAGAGAGTTATCCTTTTGAAGGGTTATGGGACCACAAGTATTTTGACCAAAACCAGGTAGAAACTAGTCAAGAAATAGATCAGCACATTTTTGGTAATACTTAAGATAGCCCTGATAGGTTATGACATACATGAAACTTGAATGATTGCACCAATGAGAAAGGTGATGGATAATGAAATGAATCTCTAAAAAGAAGAGAGGGGAACTGGGAAGGAGAACTATGTATTGTTAACAGGTCTCAGGTTATACAACCAATTTTAACTTCTTCAGTAACTACATATGCAAGAGGGAATCCACTAATTAATTAGTCAGCATTCATGAGAATTACATGACCCAACACACCAAATGTTTATTAAGTGAGAGATATACATATAAACTGTTGTTTAACCCACACCCTAACTTCAAATCAACCACCCTTTGCATTTTAAAAAAACTATCAAATAGCAATACCAAATATAGCAGCCATTTTTATTTTCGATTGGTAAGGTACACGTGAACACAATGGGGTTTGAACACACAACATCACCCTTCACCTTGCTCTTATAAGGGGAGAAGGTGCCATTTGAGCTAGAGGTTATTGGGAAAAATATAGCTGCAAATGGATTGTTATCAATAATCAATGGGCTCATATTAAACTGGCCTCTAATACTCATTGGGTTAATAGATAAGAAGATTGTAAAATCTGCATAATCTAGTCAAATAGACGAAGTAGACAGGGACATCTAAACTACAATTTTCCTAATTGTTACAACTATGATTATATAAATATATAGAAAACCAAGAAAAATCAACATTAAATGATATATCTTTCCTATATGTTGATTTTGTGGAGAATACCACAAGGAACTTGCAAGTGTACAATGAAACCCCAAAGGGCTGGTCTAGTGGTTCTTTGGCCTCATGTGATCCATGAGGTCCTGGTTCAAGTTTCCTAACCAACACCTTAGGCCAACCCAAGGATTCTTCCCGGTAATCACCCCAAGTGCGTGGGACTAGGGACTGCACAAACACCTGAGGGATTAGTCAAGTGCTCTAAAAGCCCTACACACCCACATGGCCACATCAGCAAAAAAATAGTGAACAACAAAATTCTTCTCATGTACTATGTCCTCACAGCCAAAATCCTAAAAAGCAGTGAAAAATAATGGGAGTTAAGACAATAAAGAAACTAGATAGTTCTGGTATGTCAATCAACTCCTACCTTCTAAACCAAATAGATAAGTTTTGGTCTTAGACAATCCCCACCCCCTGGAACTTTTCTATTATTAAAAAGACTATCTTTTTGAAATAGATAGCCTTTTAATAATTGAAAAAGCGCGAGCGTGCGCATGTGTGTGTGTGTGGGTGGGGGTTGTTGTTTCCTAACCATCACATTACAGCACTTTTATGCAAAAGTGCTTGATCAAATTGACTTGTGATGAGGGTTACTAATTCATAAAGAGTCCAATCATTAAAAAGTAAATGCAAAGTTTAATGTTCCAGGGTGAATTAAAAGCAATCTCACCATCCAAAATGCTATGAGCAGGAAACAATTCCAATTTCCCTGGAAGACAATCATTCTTGCACCAAAAATCTTTTGGATAGAGGATTTGAATATCTCTATTCTGTGCAAACCGGACTATATGTAAAGCTTCTCTGAGTGCCCCATGTTCCACAAAATTTAAAGGAACGGATACTCCCAATGCATGCATTATTTGAAATGACATCCGTCCAACAAAGACCAATCCATCACATCTAGAAGCCAAAAAATGCAAGGCAGCTGCTTTGTCAAAGAAATTACCCCCTCCAATCTGCATTGCATACATACCAAGTCTAATACAGAAATTAATATAGAAAACATCTAAGGCTTCTAGAATTATACAGAAAATTTTAGCTATTATGCAAAAAAAAAAAAAAAAACTTGTAAGCAGCAGCAGTAGAGACATACAACAGCAAAATAAGGATTTCTGCTGGTTTCTGCAACCTTTTTTAGTTGACATAAGCTCTCCTCAAAGTAAAAACCAGCTACACAGGAATGACAAAAACGAGTAACACCAACGGTTGATGCAAGGATTTTATGAGACTGGGAAAAAGAGTCATTAACAAAAATATCAACTCCTGATGATAACATCTTAGCAAACTTTGAACAATTGGCAACTTCCTCTTTAAATTCAGAAAGATTCTCAAGAAGAAAGATGTCTGCTTTCTCAAGGCCTTCCATCTTTGGTGGTATGTTACAAGAAATGCAGCTTACTGGAACAACCTTGCATTGAAGGATTGATGACAAGAAATCTGAAATATAGACCTTCAAGCATTAATTCCAAAGCAACTTCCTTAAATTAATGAAGGATGAAGAAATTTCAATTTTGAGTTAAGGCAGTAAACATCTATTATTAATGAACCAGAATTGAAGGGTCCTAAATGTAAAACTAAATCAGAGGCAGGAACTGATTTAGATATTACCTGCAACAGACTCTGCAAGAACAAGTTTTGGGTTACTTGTTACGCTCCAGTCACTCGCTAGAATTACTTTGGCCCCAGCTTCATATAAATACTTAATGGTGAAAAGCGCATTGGAGACTGGTCGGGTCTGCTGGTCCAGTTCTTCCCGAAGCAATATGGTAGAATCAAATCTGACCATGACGACTTTTGAAGCAAGCCTCTCCTTGGGCAACTTTCTAAGAGTTTGTACGTGCGGGATAGCATCCAATTCTCCTCCATTACAAAGATAAGCCGAAGGGAAAAACCCGGTTTTAACAGTAATGCCACAGCTGACCTACAACATTAATTTTCAGAGACCTCAAATGATGCAGTGGAAGCCAATACTATTACAATAACTGGAGGACACATTTCTTAATCTTCTTCCACTAAAAATTCCCAATATGAAATTTTGTATATTTGAGTATAACACACACTATCAATTATTGAACAGCAATCTCTTAGGGGGGGTTCTTTTTGTATGCTTCTGTTGTACTCTAGTTTCAAAAAAGGTCATTATTTTACAAAAGAAAAATGGGATAAACCGCCAAACAAAAATCAGATGAACAAACTGCGCAGAAAATAAGAGATAAAGCTTCTTTTCCATTCCAATGTTACATAGCATGGAAGTAATTATTCTCACAAATAGGCACTAGGCAACTAACTATATATAGTGAGAATAAGAATTAAACAGTTTACAATTGTTACCACAAATAGGACTAACTTTGAATAAGCACAAAAAAGAAGTGGGACATTATTATAGTACCTTACATTTGAAAAAGCTTTCAACACGACCAACTACCTCACCTGTCAAAATTAAGCTCCACAGTCTCAGCAAATTAACATGAAAAAAAAAAAAAAAAAAAAAAAAAAGAAAGACAAAAACACAAATGTTGAAGTTGTTTTTAAGTTGTATAACCTGGGAAAGACAATTGAAGACCATGGTAATGGTGTTTCTGAAGAGCACAGTTTCCTCCATATGAACACGGTTTTTGCTGAAACAACGTTGTGGGTCTATCTTTGTAGAAACTGAATTTGTTTAAGAAGAAAGTGGGTTGTACTAGATTAAGAAGCTGACCCATTAAACTGAAACTATAACAGTAAGTGGCATTGATTAAATAAAATAAGAAATACCACAGAAGGATAGCAAGAATCTCAAAGAATGCAACTGGGTATCCAAAACTTTCATTTTTTATCTTCTTATTTCTTGTTCTTAAGCGCAGGGGATGACGTAGCGTTTGGGTTTCACCGAAAGATGTCGAAACGTTGCGTTTTGCTAAATAAGAACCGGTTTGCATATTAACGAAACAATGTGGGAGATTGTAGGAAACTAGCATTAAAAAACTAACTATTCAGTTAGTTGACCCCGTTTGCAAACAATTTGTGATTGTAACAACTCGAGCCTTAGAGGGTCGATTTAGGGCCTCTAAATCGAGCCTCTAAGGCTCGGTTTACCTGGTTTTCCATGCCAAAAGTCCACGTGTACTCCACGTAGAAATCGAGTCTCATAGACTCGATTTACTCAAAGTAAAATCGAGTCCCTGAGACTCGATTTTTACGCATTCAGACCCCCACTCACACGTCTTGGTCGTCCATGTTTTTTGTCTCTTTTGGGCGTGCAGAGAATATCTGACCAGCCTATCATGTCTGTGTAGAGAATATCTGACCAGCCTATCATGTGTTTTGTTTTTGAGTGATTGGTCATGTCAAATATTTATTTTGAATGTGCAAAGCTGACCAGCCTACTGTGTTTTGTTTTTGGTCTCTTTTGGGCGTGCAGAGAATATCTGACCAGCCATGCCATCATGTCTGTATTTTGTTTTTGGGTGATTGGTCATGTCCATTTTTATGTCTATTTTGAATGTGCAAAGCTTATAAAGAAAAGTCTGACCAACACTGTTTTGGCATTGGTCATATCCGTGTTTTATTTTTGGGTGATTGGTCAGTAATAAAAAACTCTCACACAACCTCTCACACAACTCTCATAAAATATTTTGACTGTCTCACACAACTCACACCTTCAGCAACTTCTATCACAAAACCTCTCTCAACAACTCTCACAAAACATCATACAACTCTCATAAACTCTCATACATCAGCAGCAAAACATTGCTCCTCTCACTCTCATACAATCTCAGCAGTATATTTGCTCATCCTCATGTCAAGTAAGGGTCTCCTCCTCACTATCTAGTTGGTTGTTTAGTGTATATAGCTGCTTTAAAAAGTGTTGCTTGCATTGAATTTGTCATGCCATTTCTTGATAAAATATTTGTTTGTATTAAATATTTATATTTGTTTCCTAATAAGATATTTGTTTGTATTAAATATTTATATTTGTTTCCTGATAAGATATTTGTTTGTATTAAATATGTATATTTGTTTCATAATATTAGTTTTTTTTTTTTTTGAGTAACCGGCCTGGAAGCCCAAGCAGGGCTCCTTATGTATATTAGTTGGTTGTTTAAATATGTATATATATTTATATTTATACAACTATATGTTTAAATATTTATATATATATTTTTATTTTTATTTTTATTTATTTATATTTATATATTTATAGAAATATATTTATATATTTATACAACTATATATTTATAGAAATATATTTATATATTTATACAACTATATATTTATATAAATATATTTATACAACTAAATGCAAATATAAATATAAATATAAATATATATATTTATATAAATATATAGATTTATATTTATATAAATGTATAGATTTATATTTATATATTTATTTATATTTATATTTATATATTTATATAAATATAAATATATGTATATATTTATACAACTATATATTTATATTTATATATTTATATTTATATATCTATACAACTATATATTTATATTTATATATTTATACAACTATATATTTATATATTTATATAAATATATAAATAATAGACACATAAGGAAAGAAAAAAGAAACAGGTTCAAAGAATTGTGCAACCTCCAACTTTTATGAAATTCCAACCATGAGAAAGACATTATTGAATACAGTAAAAGCTATGAAAATAATTGGGTCACCGGTCCAGTTGCACCTAATTAAGCAGCTAGCATTTTTCCATTTTCTGGATGGCATAAAGCTGATGACATATTAGCAGATCCGAAACAAATTTACTGTCATGACGGATTTTTTATTGTATGATTTTTATGATTCAGAGTCAAAATTTGAGTTTGTATATCACATCTAGTATATTTCACTGTATATTAATGCCTTGATTTTCAAATCAGATGATATGTCTAATTTGATTGATCATGATCATATTCACATTAGTGTTTTTTTTTTTTTTTTTCTTTTGTCTGATGAACCCTGCTCTATGTTATTTCATTAATAGTAGTGTAATAGGGTATGCCATTAATTTCCGTAGCACTGGAATGATGATATTTTTATTTATATTTTTGTTAGAGCTGAGTTTAAAATTTGTAATGGGGGTGAGTTTTGTTTTTAGTTTTTTTATTTGTTTGAGTACGAAATTATAATGATTGAGTGTGTTTGTATGTGATGTGGGGTGAGTATATGCAATTGTTACATTTTTAGATCCCTTGTAATTTTTGTACTTTGAGTAGATAGAAAAGGTTTTGTAATTCGAACATAAATGAAAGAGATAAAATATGTCACTAACATAAATTTCCTTGGCTTGGCTCTCTAATAGGTTCACAATCTTTGAAGAATATTAATATAAATGTATACTTCGGTGGACCTCTTCACAATCCTGAAGGGATTGACGGATTCCCATTTAGAGGGGAGGGCATCGAATGCTACTACATGATGTTACGTCGTAAGTTGAAGACGTTGAATGATTTGAAGAGGAAAATAATGGACGAATTGAAATTGAATCGTACTTGGTATGACATCAAGATTATTTATCGTTACCCACAAGAAGTCCTTCATGAACGGATAAATTATGGGTATATGGCGATCAAAGAAGATAAACATGTAAAGATGATGTTTAATAGGATCCAGAAAATGCCCCAAGTAAATGCTGCTGAGTTGTATGTAAGTTTGGAGGCGCTTGCAGATAACACTACTGAGGTGGTGCAAGAAACAACTACGGCTTTACAATTTACAGCCCTAGATGATAGATGCACTACAATGGGAGGGTATACAATGGGAGGGTATACGATGGGAGGTTATACGCTCCCATCTCAAGATCATGTTGCTAATACTAGTGAAACCCTCTATCCTCAACAGACACATTTAGAGGAGGAAGACGAAGAAGAAGATCATGTTGCGAATGATGGTGAAAATGTTGAGGTTGTGGATGAGTACGAAGAGAGGATTGAGCAAGGCGACTTTGAGAACGATGTGGATGAACATGAAGTCGTTCCCAATTTTGAAAAGGAAAATATGGAGTACCATGATGAAGGTGATGCAAATGATGATATTGGTGTCCAGCATAATAGAAATACGACCACTGGCTACAGACCTCCTGCTGAGTCATTCTACTCAAATACTTGGGAAGATATGGTTGATCTTTCACGTCTTCAGATACCATTTGTCTCTACTTGGGAAGATGGGATGCATTTTTCTAAAGGGTTGACTTTTGCAAATAAAGAGGCGGTGAAGCATGCATTGATAATATACGCAGCAAATGATAATAGAAATTTTATAATCCGGAGGTCGACCAAAACGAAATTATGCGCCGCATGTGTTGACGACAACTGCAAGTGGTATGTTGGGGCATACATGAAGACTAAATTCAATGGTATGTGGATGGTCACGTCTTATGTGGGTCCACACACTTGTATACCCTCTGTCCCAAAGCTTTAAGCAACTTGTTGTTGTGTATGTATTGCATGGTTTGCAGAGTGCAAATGAGAGAGAGAGAGAGAGAGAGAGAGAGTTCAATAATTTGAATAACTGATTATTGACAATTATATGGCATTAGATTTTTTATTTATTACAATATGCAAAATACGAGAAATAATTTTAAAAAAGAATTCAATATGCAAAATAATTTAGTTTAGTTATCTAAAAGAATTCAATATTCAAAATGCTAAAGCTTGTTATTCCCTAGAATCATCAACAACACTACAACACTGGCTTGAAGCTGTAAGTTCATATGCTTATACCAGACATGCTTCTTTCTAAATCTGATGCAGTTTTGTTCTTTCTGCTTTTTTTAACGTTTCCATCTAAAAATGGAGAAAGTAATATTTTCCTCAAAACAATCTAATTTTGGTCAAGTGATGGTTTCAAAAACGACTGCTGTATTAGATATTAGGAATTTAGGGGACATGTATTCCTAGTCACTTCTCATAATAAGACTTAAAAAAGAGAGTCAAACTTGGCCAATGTATGCTTCCTATATAGGAATTGGTGACTTTTTTTTTGGATGAAATTTCAAATTGAGCTCAAGTTTTGGGCTTTTGAATAGTGGTCTAGCTAAGTACATATCTTCTATGGATTTATATTTTTGGATATTAATAGGTTCCATGTTGTTAGTCCCCAATTAATAGGTAAGGAAGTAGAATCACTAGACTAATGGGCTTTGTTAATCTTTGTTTTTTTTTCAGATTGATCCACGCCATCGTTATGGACACAATTTACACTTCTACTATGATGTCTGGTCTGATAGCAAGAGCACCCAACCTTTCTTCTACTGGTACTCATGAAAATTAACTTTTTCTTTCTTGGTATAATTGCTTTTGATTTAGCCTTATCCTTCTTTATCACTCATTTCTAACTTTATTTTTCTCCTCCTCTGAAACTGAAGGTTGGATGTTGGTGATGGTAAAGACCTAAATCTTGAAAGGTGCCTAAGGACTGTTCTACAATGTCAATGCATCGCGTATCTTGGACCAGTAAGTATTACTAATCATACCATCTGTTACTGCATTCCAATAATACACCCCCTCTCCATTTTAAATGTGTTCATTTCATGGTTTAGATTAAATATTACAAATTTAAGTGTATCCACTGCAACATCATTTAAAATTTTAAGTAACATGGCTCTTTATACATTAGATCCAAAAAATAATATCTTAACTGTGAAATGGACCCCCTCCAATCTTGTTTCTTCATCAAATTTGTTGTGTTGAATTTACATGCACACACTCCCATAAGCATCTTTGCAACCTAGATAAGTGCCTAGATAGATAACTAAGTGGCTTCTTATGAATGTGGATAAGTGCATATATTTCACTGTTATAACTTTACATTCTCTGTCGTTTGGTATTACAGAAAGAGAGGGAAGCATATGAAGTAATTGTAGAGAGTGGAAAGCTTTTATACAGGCAAACAGGGATGCTTATTAACACAGTTGAGGGTTCTAAGTGGATTTTTGTGCTCAGCACATCAAGGGCTTTGTATGTGGGTCAGAAGAAGAAAGGTGTTTTTCAGCACTCAAGTTTTCTATAGGGAGGTGCTACATCAGCAGCAGGGAGATTAGTTGCCCATGATGGGGTTCTTGAGGTACTATCTATAACATAGCATAGACACAATTATTGATTTTTCATCATGTTGCAGTTCAATTTCTAAGCCAAATGCATCTCTCTCTCTCTCTCACACACGAACACACCAGCATCTTATATATTGGTCTGTCAAAGAGAAATTTGGATTTTTAAGTGCTTTGCTTATTAATTTGTCTTATTTCATTTCTAAGTGTTTATCTGCACAGCAGTACATTCTACATTTCTTATGGTCTTTCTAAAACCTACCAAAGATGAATCTGAAGCATCTGTGTTATCTGCAATCAAATAACCAAATTCATCCCCTTCAAAGCTACACCACATGTCATGCCATTTTTTTGTCCTCCTTCATCACAATAATATACTCAAACAAAAAAAAATAAAAAATACTGATGTTATCTAAAATGGGTCTTCGAAATTTGTCTTAATTCGAACATAAAATTCGAATCTAAAAAAGTAAGTGAGAAATGGCATACTTGAAAAATGGGAAGGAATTGAAGAAACAATCTGGGAATGAAGAAGAATGCTCCTTATACAAAAAAAAAAAAAAAAAAAAAAAAAAAAAAAAAAAAAAACCAAAACGAACTGATTACATTGCAAAATGCATAAAGGGACTCACCTTTTTTTCTTCTATTTCTTTCAGATACCGCGTAGGTGAGCGAGAGAGTGAGAGAAGGAGAGGGTGAGTGAGAGAGTCGGTTTGCTAACACTGAGGCTGAGAGGGTGAGTGGGTTGGGGCCGGCATCGGCGACGGTGACGCTGAGAGAGTGAGAGGAGGAGAGGGTGAGTGAGAGTGTCGGTTTGCTGAGACAGAGAGGCGTTTGACTGATGAGGGAGAGTGAGTGGGTGGGTGACTGAAAGAGAGGGTGACTGGGTTGGGGCCGGCGTCGGCGACGGTGACGCTGAGAGAGTGAGAGAAGGAGAGGGTGAGTGAGAGTGTCCGTTTGCTGAGACAAAGAGGCGTTTGACTGATGAGGGAGAGTGAGTGGGTGGGTGACTGAAAGAGAGAGCGTTAAATTCAAAAATATGCTATTAGAAATCGACTTTCATAGACTCGGTTTCCAGGTGGCTTTCACGTGGGTCCACGTCAGTCCACGTCAATGGCACGTGACACCAACATGGAAATCGAGTCTCTGATAGTTGATTTTCAGATGGCTACCACCTGGCAATAATGCCACATCAGATGTCACCGACCATCAAAACCGACTCTGTGAGAGTCGATTTACACACCCCAAAATCGACTGTCATAAACTCGAGATGTTACTAACCCAATTTCTTTCAAAACCGGACCTATTAACTAGATAGTTGGGAAATTATGCCTATTTTCCCATTTCGTTCAAACAATGTGTGCCGTTGTCAACGTAGCACTTTTTTTTTTATACCAAACCTAACATAAAATTGTATCCGGTTCCGGACCATTAATGTTTCAGTTTATCCCACCTGAACCCAAAAAAAGATATTAAAATGTATCTTGCGTTTCATATGTTTGCAACAAATGTCTCATAGACCGATGTGATTTATTCATTGAGTGACTTAAATGTCTCACTATATATACCTGCAACATGATACATAGGAATCATCCTCTATGAATAGGGGGATGGACTTGTGAAAAATTGGCTAACACAAATTTGAGAAATTGTTTTACTGGATTAGTATATAGGCCATGGATCAAACATTTTTTTTTAATGAAAAGTATATATTTTTCCTCATGCAGCATGTTTGACTTTTGTAAGGACTTTTCTTATAGTGGATTTGTGGAAATGTTAAATAAAAGGGAAATTGGCCTGACCATCTCTCAGGTTCAATAAATGCTAGGGAATAAGAATAGTCAAGCTCAAAATTTGTAATACTCATTGAAAACCCAAAAATGCTAGACAACAAAAGGATGAGAAAGCGTGTCTCAAAAAAAAAAAAAAAAAAGATGAGAAAGCATAAATAATGCCTTTATTTTTTAATGATTTGTATAACTGATAAAGTCTTTAATGATTGAATAAGAGATCCAAAGTTCAATCTCCACCTATACCAAAAATCGACTGGTATCTTGGTCTAGTAATATAAAACTATCATTAAGACCAAAAACTATAAGTTAAAACTCTTTAAAAAAAAAACATAATGAAGAAGTTAAGAGAGAGAGAGAGAGAGAGAGAGAGGACGCTATTATGCTATCACAAATGCAAAACATTCTTAGTGATAAGGAACATTTTTACAAGTATCTGTGGTACATGCTCATTCGTCACCTACTTGATAGGGAGCTTTTCCACATGTCTCGTTTGACACCCTTCGCTTGTTAGACATGGCACTCGTCTGACATGGCTTCCTCATTTGACATGTGCGCTAGTTGAATGATTGAATCATCACCTTGCCATATGAGTTGTTTATCTTAGGGTGCTTGTTCGTCACCTACATGGACGGACAAGTGAGGACATAGCTCCTTGAACAAACATTTTACGCTACATCTATACACATGTGAAAGCTACCACACATCACACTAGAAGGTCCTCCTACAATTTTGTACCCACCAAGTATGGGACATTGAACCCGATGATCTTGGTACCACTAACCCACTCTTTCCATTATGTTAGTGCCTACATTCCAATGAACGTAGTCTCACTCTCTAAGTTTTTTCACTCCACTCTTAAACCTTTCTTTCTCTCATTCTCACTTTCTTGAGGACCCTAGCACTCAAATATTCTTATTTAATATATATATATATTAAAAAATATTTTGTAGAATTACTATTTATAAAAAAATTATATTAATTATGATAAATATTTTATAAATATCAGATATTACTTTCTATTGAGGGGAAAATTTTGATGTTCCCAAATAGAATATGGGGTAGTTAAGTCGAAACTTGACAATAGGCTCTTGAAATAAAACTCAAAGGCTTTCGGTGTTGTGTAAGCCCGCCCAAGCAAGAGATAGAGGCTGCACCCTAACAAGAAGACAACAATAAAGCCCAATAAACACGTTATTGTTGTTAGTTTGTTATATTATTAGTTCTCTTACAACATCATAGTTCAAATTAGTCCTCTAGCAGTAGGGTAAACTATATTCAATTATTAAATAAATTTAATAAAGCATTAACTTCAGGAAATTTTTGTGTATTTTGTTCAATACGGTCCACAATACTCTCAGCCATCATTACATTAATATGAAGAAAAAATTCCAAAAAGTCTCAAATACATTATAGCCTCCCATAGTAAAACAATAAGTAAATATTAATGGCTGCATAGTGATTAAAAATGAGTTATTTAGCATGGTATGAAGGGAGAGAGAGATCTCAGCTCAGTGCAACCAGTATTAAACTAAGATTTTGGTGAGTATGTGTGCATAAGACATGAATGGGGTAATGTGGGCTATTTTGAGTGAGTGGGATAGGATTAATACTGAGGTTAAGGTTTTAATGAGTGGTGGGCTGTCTGTGACTAATTGGAAGATATTTATAAGTTGTAATTGTGTAGAGGGGGGAAAGGAATATCTGAGGTTAAGTGAGTGTGGCCTAAGAGGAATGAGTGGTGAGCTAAATCACAAACAAAATGGCAAACAAATCAAGAGTTTCAGAGGGAGTGGCTCCCCCTTGTGGGCTGAGGTGCTTATACTTTTATAATGGAGTTTAGAGAAGTATTAATTAACAAGAATCCAAAAAAATGTAGGTGTGATTCAGGGAAGCAGGTTGGCTGAATTAATAACCTGGATTTGGCCTAAAAATGGGAGATTTGCTTATGGGGCTGTTTTGCTTCTTTGGGCAATGTCACACATGGGTAGTATTTGGGGTAATCTTGCATTAAATGCTTAGATTGCTGAGATTGTGTTCAGCTAATGAGATTAAGGCAAGTATTAAGGAAGAATCCTAGTGTTGCAACTGAGATTTAGACCCTAGGAAGTAGGATTCAACACCCTAAGCCAGGTGTCAAAGTTTAAGTCCACTTCAGACGGTTCCACTGGAGATCCCTTTATGCCTTCCAAACCATATGTTCCCAAATTTTTCCCTTTAGGATTCATGAGTTTAGCATATGAATCATGTCTTGAACGTTTTTAACATTTATAGCATCAATTTGTTGAGGTTTGGATAACTTGGTTTCAGCTCTCCTTCCGTTGGAAGTACAATCTTGAGGAAGGTGATGGAGTTTATGTGGGTGCCTTTTTCTTAGCACACAAGCCCAAGGATCTTAGGCCAAATACTTATGGTTTGGTGGACTGAGCTTGGTTCACTGCAGTTAAACAAGCTACTTACAAACCAAGTGGTGCACAAGGCAAGGATCCTACAACACATATACACTAGCAATCAAGAATATATGTATTGAACAGCAAGAAGAAAAAAAATAGCAAAAGGAAAACAATGTGACAAAGAAAAAGCACATAATGATTGTTAGGGATCCTCAAGTCAATATGAAATATTTGATTATTTTCTTAATTATGGATTACAATGTGCTCACTAAGACGTGTTAGAAGGTCCAAATAAGCTCAAAAATTACAGACTTAGATGGTTATTCAAGAGACTTGCAAAGTTTGAATCTCTTTGAATCCGAGTATGTTCTACAGTGGCCGTGTTAGGATACCAGGGAGTATTTCTTTTCTTTTATTACTTTCTCTAAGTTTTGACAGAGTTTTCTCAATGATTCTGTTATGGTTCACTACTGCCCAATTGCCCCTTCAATGCTGGCTGTCTTCCCCTTTTATAGTGTCATGGTAAGGTTCCGAGGTACCGCTAATTTCTCTCTTTTGCTCCCCTAGGCACCAGAGCTCGTGTTGTGCCAGTCACTTAAAGGGCTGGTCCTTTCCTCATAATTTTCTCCTTTTGGTGCCGTCTCCCTAAAAGTCCCTTGCTGACTTTCCATTCCAAGGTGCCCTTAGGTAGCTGACCTCAGCTTTTGGCTCCTTACTTGTTTAGTTTTTGGCTGTCCCTTTTCTTGTCATTTTTCCCAAGTGATCAGAATCCTTTCCTGCTGGGTTGAAGGTTTTTCTAGCCACTTCCCTTATAACTCTTCATTCTGGCTTCCCTGAAGTACCATCCCCTTTGTTCACGAAACTTTATGCCTTCTGATTCCTTGCTGTATCACTGGGTGCTTGAGAAGGACATGTCTATCCTTCGTTCCTTATGCCTTTTTGATACTTCCTTTGAGCTGTCTCAATCCTTCCTCAACTGTGCTACGCATCCTAGGGATCCCGAGCCTTCGGCAGCCCCTGGGGATCCCGGCCCAAGTTTTTCTGCTGGACTCTCCTCGATCCCCTGATCTTGACAGGCTAAGCTTTTTCTTCCGTGGATTTTTGGGCTTCAAATCTTTTGGGCTTACCATCCTTTTTCTTTGTGGTGAGTTCATCTCTTTTATGATTACTTGTCATGGGGTTGGTCCATTGTGTTATTTCTTTTGGCCTTGGTGTCATGATTTTTTTATTTTTTACCTCAATAGAGTTCCATCATCCTTTAGACCTCAGCTAATATGACAGCCCTCGGGCACTATTCACGTCAGGTAGAGGGTGACAGAAAGTTGATGGGACAGCCCTTAGTTCATCCTCAAAGACTTGGTTTTCTTGTAGGGGTCTCCATTTGTTCTTTGGTTAGGGATGAACAAGGGCTGGTTGCCCACTTTCAAGCCTCTGGCTGGGACCTTTTTGGGTTGGAACTTTGCTCCATTTTAACACTTTTAGTTAGGCCACATGACCCTTTCTTTGCTTGGGCTTGTTCCCTACGCCACGAGATTCTTGGGCCTACAAAATGGGCATTAAAGACATGCTTTGCCATGGGTTTTTTACTCCTTGTGGGCTTTAGTTGTTAGTAGAAATAAAATGAATCCATGAGCTTTAATAAATATTTATGATAGATTTTGGGTATTAATTCCTATGGGCTTTAAATAATAACTTGTATAGTTTCTCATAATTTTTACTATAGATTACTTTGTAAATGATATTTTCTTTGGGGCTTTTATAAATAATGACCTCCAATATTTTTCTTGAGAATGATATTTACCATGAGTTTTAAATAAATATGGTAACAACCACTATAATGAAATAATGTGATGTTCTCATGAGTTTCTTTATAGATAATCATAATGAACATGTAGGATGAATAATTACCATGAGTTTTGCTAATAAATATTATGAATGTTGTGATGTAAGATAGATAATGAACATAAGTTTATAATATGAAATAAATGTCATGAGTCTAATAATCATATCTTTCCATGGGTTTTTATAAGATGATCGCCATAGGTTTTAAGAGTAAATAATTCATAAATTCTATGAGCTTATAATATTATAGTAATAGGTTTAAGAGTTTAAAATATTGTTCATTATTAGACTTTTAAGTGAAATAATTATGATATAGTATTTTGCCAAGTATTGATAACCTTGGACTTTCGATAAAATAGTACCAATTAGTTAGTGTTGGAAAATTTGGTTTTGTATCTCATACAAAACACATAGCGAAAGTAACAAACATGGATCTATTTCATTCATGATTGATAACATGCATTGTGTAAATTTCAGAATTTAAGAACAAGATAGCGTACCTTGGTGTGGTGAAATTCAAAATAAAAGATTAGAAGTACTTGGGAACACTTTTAATCTTCACTCCAATTCCACTTTACGCCCAAGAAGTGTGGTCTCTCAATCAGTTTCCAAGATAGAATAATCGAGTGGCTTCACTCACACATACACACCATTTCACAATGGTGTCTCTCTTAAAATAAAATTTTGCATGTTTCTCCCTTTATAACTAATTGATTATCTAATTGGGCTGGCCTATTGGGTTTTTCCAATTGGATTTTAGTGTGTGGCTAGGAGTGGGATCAAAAGGGACCAAAAAGACACTAGCTCCAATGGACCTTGCGCTTTTCTGTCAACTCTTGACAAGTCCAAAGTTACCATTAATTATATTTAATACTATTATATAAATATAATTGCACTCTAGGCTTTATTAATAAATTATATCCCAAGACTTTATTTAACATGCAACTTCTTCGTAAAATATTCGTAGTAATACAAAGTCACGAATGTAGACTGCCACTTTAAAGATTACTACATCTTAATCCTTGAGTGTCCGGTTTAATCTTTTAAGTTATTCATCATATATTTATGAAATCCAATTTTATAAATATATACTTTAGTAATTCCTTATTAAACTGGTTAGGCCTAACACTCTAAATAACCAAACCCATTAAACTTATTTCAAGGGAATATTTTATATATTCGTTAAGAGATTCTGAATTCCATCTTAAGAATATATGTTCTATCAACACTAAATGTGGCTACCCAATATACTGAGGTTTTGATCGTAATTTTAGATCTCACTCCTAATATATCAAAGTAACCTATACCTCATGATCATGTCCATTATTCTCTCAGGATTAAGAGTTCATGCAAATAGAAGTCGTGAGATTTATTATTCATTTGACAATCGTTAGGAGAATAATAAATCTCACAACGGTCTAGTTTAATATGTCTTAACTCTTAATACATATTAACATACCAACTAGAAGTCTCCACTTTCATGATCAAGACAAATCATCTTAATTGATATATTATAGTCTTCGCAGATGAAATGCCCAATTTCATTACCGACTACGAACTATAATTCTGAATTTATAAAGAACTTGTGATTTATATTTTCTGTGACCTTTCACATAAATCACATACTATGTATTTCATGGACTATATGATAATGTCCAAATATTCATGTTATCATTATTTTATATAATAATAAAACAACTTTATTAATTACAACATTAAGTCATGCATAATGTCATACATAGCATCATACAATAAGATTTAATGGGACTAATCCTAACAGTTAGCTTGAGCTTTTAATAGTGTCAACGTAAGTTGAGCTTTTGATATTGCCAATGAGAATTGAGTTTTGATATTGCCAATAAGAATTGGGTTTTGATATTGCCAATGTGAATTGGGTTTTGGATAAATAAACTGCCATGGGTTTAAATCACGGGTTTTGATTATGGATTTGAATTCCATTGGTAAAATTGTTTTACCATGGATTTGAATCATGAGCCTTTCAAATATTGCTAAGCATAAGTATTCTTGGGCTTTAAATAGAATAGGATGTGTGTATTGGGTTTATAGGGCCGGTTTTGGGTTTAGCTAAATAATGTTAATAAAATTGGATAAAATAGGAGTTTTTGGGCTTTTTGTGATAGTTTATATCAAGACCCAATTTAGATAATGAGATATGAAATATTTGTGATTAACATAATAATAGAGCCAAAAAATGTTTGGGAAAACCCAATAACTTATTAGTGGTATAAATAGGTGGTACTCAAATAAAGTTAGGTGTAAAAAAAGTACCCTAACACCTTCTTTCTTGAAACACTTCTAAAAATTTTAAAAATTATTTGATATCCTGCACAACTCTTACTTAAACCGACAATGATATATTTTTAGGGGTGAATTTTGAAATGTTGGAAATTTCAATCATTGAAATGTTTTGTATTTCTTAGAATTGTATTTAAGTTGTATCAACTTTTTTTTTTCCATAAAAAAATTCAAACTTTCAATTCCAAATGCCAACAAGGAATGTTATATTTCATTTTAATTTTTTTGATAGGTTTTTTTTTTTTTTTTTTTTTTTTTTTTATATACAATGTAAGTGGAGGAGGAGATTTGAACCTAAAAATTATCTTGAAAATGCACACAAAATATGCCATTTAACTTAAAGATCATTAGCAAATTTTTCTATTTTGTTAGGTAAATCACAGTGACAACATTTGCATCTATAAATTTGAAAATATTAGAAATTGATAAATTATTGTTATTACGAATAATAAACCTTTAAGATCTCTATTTTTTCTTTTATTATCAAATAATAAATTCAAAGATTTATATATTATTGAACTTTTTTTTTTGAGAATTTTTATTTTTCTCTTATTTGTAATGCAAGGAAGATTACTCATTGCTCATTGGCCAGGTACTAAAAGTGAAACCAAACGACATCGTTGGGTTAGATTTCGTGGTGTACTAGGACAAAAACAAAGAAGCTCCAAGTGAGACGGGGGAAGAGAGAGAGAGAGAGAGTTTTGCACAGACGAACTTTGGCTTTGAGTGCTTTGCTTTCTCCGAAGGTCTACGGTAAGCGATCCGTGCAACCTTCGTCGGAACCGATCCCGGAGCTATTTCCTGCCGGAGATCGGAAAAGGGTCTCAGTTGAAATGGCTTTAGGCTTCGCAGTTGGCGTGTTTGGGGTCCTAATTCTCTTCCATGCCGCTTATTCAACCATTCAGTGTTAGCCCCCAACACACACTCATACATACAAATATAGTTATTTTATGCATCTGAAATTCATGAATTTGAAGTTTAGTTTTCTGGGTATTGAGTATTTTGCTTTGCTTTGCTGAAAGATTTGATTTTTGGTTGCAGATAGGGGTTTGTTGAAGATTATGGAGGAAGAGTTTTCAGGACCTCCAATGAATGTGAGTACAATAATGATTACAATTGTGCTTTTTCTTTCAATATTGAATTCTGGGTTTGATTTATTTTGGTGTGTTTGTGGTGTTTTGATATGAATCTGGGGGTGTTTATTGGGAGTACAGGTTGTGGCTGAGTTGCTTTTAGGGTTAGTGTTCTGTATCTGGGCAGCTCTGACCGTGCCGGGGAAGTTTCTTTCCATTCAACCCTATTCTGAAGAGAATAGGTATGGTTTCTCTCTGTGTGTTCATTAAAATTTAAGAGATTCTGTTTGATTTTGATGGAAGGTTTTATTATTCATAGTTAGATTGAATGCTGAGATCACTGACATTAGATTAGTTCAGTATTAGGCAATGTCTGTAGCATTAATCTTATGCCTGACAAAAGCTGTGGTAAATGTTAAAATTGAAAAGGATCAAGTTTCATTCCATCTGGTAATATGGGTGTCTGATGTTGCCATATAAGGAGCTACTTACATGATTATTTTGTGATATTGACACTTTTATATAAGCTTAGAACTGGATGCATCAGTAATCAGCGTTCAATAGTCTTCTAAGGCTGATCAGCTGTACATCAAATTGCACCTCTTCCCCCTCTAAGATAGGGTGGAGGCTGGAGAGTGAAGCCTTGGGTTCTAGACCCGCTGGTAACTGCCAATAAAAATAATAGCTATGTTGAATTGTCCTCTTAGAGGCAAAGTATCAGCCCCATGCCTCTTGCAAATTGATCCAATGAGGTGCATGCTGTAGTCCAGCATTAATTTTCCACATCAAACAATCAAGGATGTCTCTCCTAGGGATATTAGATTACAACATATCCAAGACAAATCAACTTACTCTAATTCCTAATCGTTGAAATCTCTAACAAACTGAATGTTCCATCTGCGCATAGTTCCTTCATTTTGATGCTGAAGATAGAGTTAATTGAGGCATCTCAATTTTGGGTACATGTACATCTCCTTCAAAGATTGATTTCCATACCATTTATCATGCCAAAACATCACAGTTGCCCTTCCCTGCCTTAAAGTGCAGACGATCCATGAATCTCTCCCATCCTGTCTACTTCTCCATAAGCCACAGCCATGGGTACTCCAGACCCCCTTCGTGGACCATTCTCCCCACTCCTATCCATATTTCAAAGCAGTAACCTGTCTCCACAAATACATGATTTCTTGCCCAATTCACCAAAGCTATTTCCCCAATAATACTTGATTGAAAGTGTCCAATTTCCTCAGCCCCAACCCACTATTTTGTTATTGGTGAATAAATTGTATTCCATTCTACAAGATGGATTTTTCATCAACACCATAGATAAAACTCCCTCCATCCTGTTAGCCTTTTCTCTTTTTTTTTGATAAGTAAGAAGAGAATATTAATAGAAAAGAAAAGTAAGAGAAACAAAAAGAGTTCACGGTAGTGAACAATGGAAAAACAAAACAGCAAGACAAAAAGCAGCCCCTAAACTATTCTAATAGAAGAAATAAAATCCGTAAGGGTAGAACAATCCGAGAAACCCCAACAATGAGACCAATCGAAGAGGGTCCTCTGGCAAAACTCAAATAACTGAACCACCGTTTTCTCCTCATCCTCAAAGGCCCGCCGATTCCGTTTAGACCAAATAGTCCACATTAAACAGCCTGGGACCAAATCCCATATATCAGAACTATGCTTCCCAAGCCAATGAAACCAACAGAATAATAAGTCCTCAACTGAACCTGGCATGACCCAAGCGATCCCAAACAACCGAAGCATATGCATCCACAAAGAATGAGTTATCGGACAAGAAAGTAACAAGTGATCCACAGATTCCGCATCACAACAGCACAAATAACATTGATTCACCATAGGGCGCCCACGAAGCATAAGGTTATCCAATGTTAGAATTTGACCATGAGCCGCTGTCCACATAAAAAAAGCCACCCTTTTAGGAACCTTAACTTTCCAAATACCCTTCCAAGGGAAGGTGGAGTGAGCTGCATTACGAATCTTATGATAGAAAGATCGAGCATCAAACTTCCCACTGCCATTAAGATCCCAACAAAGCCTATCACACCCTCCACCCCTAGGGATTCGGGTTTGGATGAAATGAAGAAGAGAATAGGAGGCCGCCAACTCCCAATCATTGAAATCCCTCTGAAATCTTAAACTCCACACTCTGTCATTATCACCCACTGAAGGGCTTAACACATTAGAAATACAAGCCTCCTTATTAGCTGAACATAGAAATAATTGAGGATAAAGACTTTTAAGAGGGACATCCCCAGTCCATTTATCATGCCAAAAAAGAGTACGAGATCCATCCCCCACCACAACAGAGAAATGATTAGCAAAAGTTTCCCACCCTTCACTAATACTCCGCCATAACCCACAACCATGAGCCCTACTACAAGCTCTAGTGCACCAACCCCCTTTTCCCTCCCCGTATTTCATGGCTATGACCCTACGCCACAGATGATAGGTTTCATGACCATACCTCCAAAGCCATTTCCCTAAGAGGGCCTGATTAAAAGGCACCAATTTCCGAATTCCTAAACCACCCATCTCGCGGGGTAAGCAAACCTTTTCCCAAGCCACCAAGGGATATTTGAAACACTCAACTGATAAACCCCATAAGAAGTTCCTTTGAATGCGTTCCAATCTAGTTGCCACAGCTTTGGGGATAGTGAAAAGGGAAAGGTAATAAGTCGGAAGGCTTGAAAGGGTACTCCTCAGCAAGGTGAGTCTACCACCCTTTGACAAATAAAGCCGCTTCCAACCTGAAAGCTTCTTTTCCATCCTCTCTAGGATCGGATTCCATATGGAGGGCGTTTTATACAGAGTTCCCAACGGCATACCCAAGTAAGTCATAGGCAAATTGCCCACTCTACACTGAAGGATATTAGCCAAAGACTGGATGTTACGCACCTCCCTAACCGGGACAGTTTCACTTTTCCCTACGTTCACCTTCAGACCAGTAAAAGCTTGAAAACAAGTCAAGGCTAGTCTAATAGATAAAATCTGCTCTCTAGAGGCATCACAGAAAAGAATGGTATCATCAGCAAATAAAGATGAGAAACACGGATACCAGTAGAATTAATAGAACCCACATGAAAACCATGAATGAAACCACCTTCCTCAGTTTTCTTCATGATACGACTTAAGACCTCCATGATCAAAAGAAAAAGAAGGGGAGACAAAGGATCGCCTTGTCTAAGACCTCTAGAGCTACCGAAGAAGCCAGCAGGAGATCCATTAACCAAAACAGAAAAGCGAACGGTAGAGACACAAGTCTTTATCCATCTCCTCCATCTCTCTCCCAATCCCATCCTCTCCAGCAGATAAAACAAAGTGTCCCAATTCACATGGTCATAAGCTTTCTCAATATCTAACTTACACACCACCCCCGAAGTGCGACCTTTAAGTCTACTGTCTAAACATTCATTGGCAATAAGCACTGAATCCAAAATCTGTCTGCCACCAACAAAAGAATTTTGAGACTCCGAAATAAGATTATCCAACACCCGTCTCAATCTATTAGCTAAGACCTTGGACAAAAGCTTATACACACTGCCTATTAAGCTAATAGGTCTAAAATCTTTAATATTCAAAGCATTATTCTTTTTGGGAATCAGAGATAGAAAAGAAGCATTTAGAGACCGTACAAACTCTGCACTCCTATGAAAATGATCAAAGAAAGCCATGACATCTATTTCCACAACATTCCAACATTTTTGAAAAAAAGCCATAGTGAAACCATCAGGACCTGGGGCTTTATCACCCTCCATCTCTTGAAGAACCTTTACCACCTCCTCCTTGGAAAAAACCCTCTCTAATTCAAGACACTCGTCCTCTCCAATGCTAGAAAACTCTAATCCATCCATAGAAGGGCGCCAAGTATCTGACTCAGTGTACAAACTCTGATAGAAGTGGACCATCTTAGACCGCACCTCTTCCTCATCCTCATATAGGACACCATCCACCTCTATACCCCGAAGGTAATTAGTTCTTCTATGAGAGTTTGCAACCCGATGAAAAAAACGAGTATTGTTGTCTCCCTCCTTCAGAAATAAGAACCGGGACTTTTGTCTCCAAGAAATTTCCTCCAAAGAGGCAAGATGTGCAATCTCTCCTTTAATCTGAGTACGACGAATTTGATCCTCATGAGAAAGGCCTAATAGATCCTCCCTAGCATCCAAACCCAACAACTCCGATAAAAGACATTTCTTCCTAAAGGCCAAATCCCCAAATTCCTCCTTATTCCACTTTTTCAAGTCCTCTTTAAGAGCTTTTAGTTTACGCCCCAGAATAAAGCTAGGAGAACCCGAAAAGCAATACCCATTCCACCATTGCCGAACCCTCTCTACAAAACCCTCTTCTTTCAACCACATATTCTCGAACTTAAAGGCACTACGGCCTTTATTAACACTTCCCGCCACCACCAACAGAGGGCAATGATCAGAAACTACACGAGGGAGAACCCTTTGAGACACGTTTCCAAAGTGATCCACCCAATCCACCGATGCCAAGGTTCTATCAATTCTTGACATACAATCAGAACCCGAATCTCTAAACCAAGTAAAAGAAGCCCCTTCAAGGGGTAAGTCCACAAGGTAATTCGCCTCAATGAAGTCTGAAAAAGCAAACATAGCCGGAGTAAAAGCCTCACAACCAAATCTTTCACTCGGATATCGTATGGTATTGAAATCTCCAAAAACACACCATGCCGAATTCCACCTGGAGTGCATCCTTGAGAGTTCTTCCCACAAAGCACCCCGTTGAGAATCCTCATTAGGCCCATACACTCCTGAACAGGCCCAAACAAAATCATCTATTACCCCCTTGAATAAAACATTAACAGAAAAACGCCCAACAGCACAATCAACTTTTTCAAAAACTCTCTTGTCCCAAACCAGTAATACCCCCCCTGCAGTGTTGACTGCATCAAGAACAACCCAATCCAGGAAAGGGCTACCCCAAAGGCTTCGAACCACAAAAGAATTTATAGAAGACATCTTAGTTTCTTGAAAACAAACTATATCACACTTCCACTCCTTAAGCAGATCAAACAATGTTATGGTACAACTTTTTTTTGGACCTACTTCATAGATCAAACAATGTTATGATACAACTTTTCTTGGACCTACTTCACAATTTATTGAAACTATAAGTTTAATTGGCCTAATATTACTTCTACATAAACTTACTTTTGATATAATTTTATTAGGGTAATAGTTGTTGCACACAACGTGTTAAACATATAGTGTATTTCAATAACTAAAAACGTGAGTTAAACTCACGATTTCAGTTTATGACACGCTAGGTGTGTAACATGCTTTGCCCATTTTATTATATTACACTAATCACGCCCTAAACATACTTAGAGATCCAAGTATGTACCAAGACAATATCTTTCTCCCATCCTGTCTACTTCTCCATAAGCCACAGCCATGGGTACTCCAGACCCCCTTCGTGGACCATTCTCCCCACTCCTATCCATATTTCAAAGCAGTAACCTGTCTCCACAAATACATGATTTCTTGCCCAATTCACCAAAGCTATTTCCCCAATAATACTTGATTGAAAGTGTCCAATTTCCTCAGCCCCAACCCACTATTTTGTTATTGGTGAATAAATTGTAGTTCTACAATAATAGGATTCTATACTGCCAATAAGCCATAGCTCAACTAGCACCTCCTCCCCTAAGTTCTAGGTGGAGGGTGAGGTTGTGGGTTCAAGACCCATTGGGTGTATGTGTAACTTACCAATCAAAAAAATAATTAAAAATAATAGGATTCTAAAAAGATCTTGCCTAAAAGGATGATCCCAGAGAAATACCTAGATAATTTATTGGAAGACTATCAATTTTACACTAAGAAGCAATGACAAGGTATTGGTATCGGTACGGGTATGGGTGCACGAGCAATTTTTGAAAAAATTATAACATGACATGACCGGTATGAGACCAGTATGACATGGGTACTGAACCCTAAATGAAGCGTCTGTACTTCCTAGCTTTAACAGCACATAACTTCTGCCATGTCTTCTAATATTTCAACTTCCCCAATTTGAAGTATCTCACTATTACCCAATTTCAGTTTCAAACCAAAAATCATGTGAAAGCACATATGTATGAGATAAAGATGTTCTTTGTTTGCTTTACAAAACAGTATGGTGTCATCTGCAAAATCCATATGAAAACAAGCCAGTAGCAAAATCATTTCTCATTATAAATCTTGATGGGTAACCACCCTCCACAGTTCTCACTAGCATTCTACTTAGAATTTCCAATACATGAATGAAAAGCAAAGGTAAAAAGGGAACGCCTTGCCTCAAATCTCTGGAACTACTAAAGAAACCTGATGGAGTACCATTGACCAATACTGAGAAATGCATTGTGCTTATACATGTCTTAATCCAAGATCACTTTCCCCCCAAACTTGTTCTGCTTGACAAGTATAGTAAGTAATCCAGATCCTTGCATTAATTGAGTTAGGTTACAGTAAATCTTGTTCATTTTACACCTAAAATTTCCCAGTTGAAGTACCTATTTCTATGAATTTTTTTAGCTCTTTTCATCAACGAGACTGATGTAAACACTCATGCTATTTCTTGCATGGTTAAAGAGTTACTTTGTATCTTTTGTTTTGTAATGCTCTAAGGAAGCCTGCTGTTTCGAGCTCTCCTTTCTTTTAATAAAATATGTTGGTTGCGACTTGTGAAGATTGAATGTGTAGATTCTTGAGGTGGGGTTCATGATTCAATTTATTGTCCACATAGCCACTATAGGAGATTTTCAAATAAAGGTCCCTAGCGATTGAAAAAAAAGAGTAATTTCCCATGGATTTTTTTGGGTTCCATGACACAGTCACATGTGGGATGAGTTGGTGGGTATTCAGCAGTATTGGAGGTTACCATGGTGTTGCTTTGGCGATTTTAACATTGTTCGCTTTCCTAGTGAGCGTAGGGGTGAGGCACGTTTGACATTGGCTATGGAAAAATTTTCTGAATTTATTGAGGATCTTAACTTGGTAGATTTGCCTTTAGACGGAGGTAGATACACATGGTCCAGTGGCACCGATCAACCAGCGATGTCTAGGATTGATAGAGCATTGGTCACTCCAGATTGGGAGGACCACTTCCCTGATGTTCTTCAAAAGATTTTACCACGTCCTATCTCAGATCATAGTCCAATTCTTTTGGAGGCAGGGGGAATGGCAAAGGGGAAAAGTCCGTTCAGATTTGAAAATATGTGGTTGAAGACGGAGGGATTTGTGGATAGAGTTCAGTTCTGGTGGAATCGGCATTCTTTTGTGGGTACACCTAGTTTTGTGCTTGCAAAAAAATTGAAGGCTCTGAAAGAGGATATTGTGCAATGGAATCGCCGAGAGTTTGGTAATGTAGAGCGTCAGAAGAAACAACTATTGGAGGAACTAAAAAAATTAGACGCCAAGGAGGGGGATTTTGGTCTCACTGATGGGGAGAAAGGCCATAGGGTAGCTTTGAGGTCCTAGGTGAAACATCTTCTTTCTTTGGAAGAGATTTCCTGGAGACAAAAATCTAGGATATTATGTATCAAGGAAGGGGATAATAACACCAAGTTTTTTCACAAAATGGCTAATTCTCATAGAAGGTTAAATCATCTAAGGAGTTTGGAGGTGGATGGGGTGGTTTTTGAGGAGGAATCCGAGGTGTCTAATCAGGTAGTACAATTTTATAAAACTTTGTACAAGGAGACTGAGAGTTGGAGGCCTTTTGTGGAGGGTTTGGAATTTGATCGTATTGGGGATGTGGAGAGGGTTTGGCTTGAAAGGAAGTTTGAGAGGGAGGAGATACTTCAAGTTGTACGTGATTTGGAAGGGTACAAAACTCCAGGTCCGGATGGGTTTATTATGGCTTTTTATCATCTCTGTTGGAGAGTAGTGGTGAAAGACGTCTTAGCGGTCTTTGAAGAGTTTTTTCAACATTGTAAGTTTGAAAAATCCCTTAATGCTACCTTCATTACATTAATTCCTAAAAAGAATGATGCTTCTAATATTAGAGATTTCCGACCTATTAGCTTGGTGGGGAGTGTGTATAAAATCTTGTCTAAGGTTTTGGCAAATCGATTGAGAGTGGTATTAGATCAGTTGATCTCTGAGTCTCAGAATAGCTTTGTGGGTGGGAGACAAATTCTTGACTCGGTTCTTATTGCCAATGAGTGTGTGGATAGTCGAGGGAAGAGTAGGGTTCCTGGAGTCATTTGTAAACTTGATATTGAGAAAGCCTACGATCATGTGAATTGGGAGACTTTGTTGAATTTGTTGCATAGAATGGGCTTTGGAGTGAAGTGGTGTAAATGGATCCGTACTTGTATATCCACAGTTCAGTTCTCTGTTTTGATTAACGGGTCTCCAGCTGATTTCTTTGGTAGTTCAAGAGGTTTAAGACAAGGGGATCCGCTATCTCCTATGCTGTTTTTGATTATGATGGAGGTGTTTAGTAGGATGTTGAGAAGAGTGGAGGAAGCCGGTTTGATTCGTGGCTTTAAAGTTGAAGGTAGGAGGGGTGGTGGGGAATGTGTTACACATCTTCTGTTTGCAGACGATACTATCCTATTTTGTGATGCGGATGTGGAGCAAATCCTTCATATTCGGTTGTTGTTACTTAGTTTGCAGGCGGTAACAAGTTTGAAGGTTAATGTGCATAAGAGTGAAATGGTTCCAATAGTGGTGGTTGATGATGTGCATGCCCTTGCTGAAATTTTGGGTTGTAAAGTCGGTAAGTTACCTATGACTTATCTTGACATGCCTTTAGGGGCTTCACATAATTCCCCTTCAATTTGGAATCCTATTCTGGAAAAATTTGAGCGGAGATTAGCTGGGTGGAAGAAGCTGTATTTGTCTAAGGGGGGTCGGTTGATGTTACTCAAGAGTACATTATCTAGTCTTCCTACCTATTTTCTATCGCTTTTCACAATTCCTACTCATGTGGCTAATAGAATTGAAAAACTACAAAGGGATTTTCTTTGGGGTGGTAGCAGAACTCATCTGGTAGGATGGGACAAAGTTTGTGCGCCTATAGCTAATGGTGGCTTGGGGATAAGGAAAATTACTACTTTCAATAAGGCCTTATTGGGGAAATGGTTGTGGTGGTTTGGGAAGGAAGAGGATCGGCTATGGAGGAGGGTGGTGGCTTCAAAATATGGGGAAGAGTGGGGGGGGTGGACCTCAAAACTGGGTAGGGGAGTTCATGGGTGTGGTTTGTGGAGAGGCATTCGCATGGGTTGGGAGGATTTTAGTAAGAATTGTCAATTTGTTGTTGGGTTGGGGAATAGAGTGAGGTTTTGGCAGGATGGGTGGTGTGGGGGTCAACCTTTTCACTTGGCCTTCCCAAGGTTGTATGGTATTGCTATTGATAAGGAGATATCTGTTGAAGCCTCCTTGTCAAGGCAAGGGGAGGAGGATAGACGAACTTGGGATGTTCGTTTTACTTGAGAATTTAATGATTGGGAGATGGAGGAAGGGCTACATTTTCTCTGTATGTTGGGAGCTAATACTCCTCCTATGGATGTGGGAGACCGGATGAGGTGGAAGTTGAAGGTTAATGGGGATTTTGATATCCGGTCATATTATAACAAATTAAGGAATTCTCCTTCAATTGTTTTTCCGTGGAAAGCTATTTGGAAAGTAAAGGCCCCTAGGCGAGTTTCCTTTTTTGTTTGGTGTGTAGCTTGGAATAAGATCCTAACGGGTGATAACCTAAGATTGAGGAGACTGGTGCATTTTGTGGACTGGTGCATTATGTGTAGACATTGTGGAGAGTCGGTAGATCATTTACTTCTTCATTGTGAGATGGCTTATCGGTTATGGAGCTTTGTCTTTATAACTTTTGGCTTGTCTTGGGTTGTACCTAGTTCGATCCCAGACTTGCTTTTTGGCTGGTGGAATTGGTTGGGGAAACACTCGTCTCAGATATGGAATTTAGTTCCGTTGTGCATCTTTTGGTGTATTTGGAAGGAACGGAATCGGCGGACTTTTGAGGATTTGATTAGCTCTGGTGATCAGATGCTGGCTTCTTTCAGTGGGATTCTTTTTGATTGGTCTCGGGCTTGGGGACTCACGACTAGTGATTCTCTCCCTTCTTTCATTATCTCTCTCTCTCTTTGTAATTAATTTGTGGTTTGGTTTTCTTTTTGCTTTTTCGTTGTTTCCTCCTTGTACTTTCTGGGTTTGCTCTATGTTTTTTATGCATAGAGTAGCCATTCGTATATATAACATTCTTACTTATCAAAAAAAAAAGTTGAAAAACTAAACCATGAAGTTTTTTGCATTGTGAGGATGAAACAGGTTAGTTAGTTATTTCCATGCTGTTCTATGGTTTTTTTTTTTTTTTTTTTTTTTTCCTTTTCTTTTGTGCTAAAAAAGGGTGAGGGGGCCGATCAGTGTGACTATACTACCTAGGCATGATCATAGTAGCTCCTCTACCCACTGATCTAATAGTGTAGTAAATGCACATCTTAGCCTTCACACATGCAGCATAGTTAACATACAATAGTAAGTAGTAACAAGACAACATGGGCCCATTGACCTTGTATCATTTGATTTTAAATTATAAATGCTGAATTGGAAACATATCACTGGGTGTTCTGCTTGTACAGATAGACCTAGAAGGTTTATCTGACTCCAGATTAACTTCACTGTTTTCTCTATCACTTCTGAATTTAGCTCCGCTGTACATCCTTTTTATTTAATTTCCTCCAAAGTTAGATATTAATTGTTCTAGAAAATGAGAGCTTGCATGTGCATGAGGGGACTAAGATACACCAGCAAATTCTGGCTACTGTTCTTTTACTGAATCTATTTATACATCATTCTAAAGAAAGTTGTTTCAGTAGAGAACTGCTCAGTTGAATAGCTTTGTATTAATACTTTTGAGTCAGAAGTGTTGATGATGCCAATAGCTTTGTAGCTCAATAGGCACTTTCTAAGAGATATCTAGGGTTCAAATCTCCCTTTTCCCAACTATCGAATTATTATTATTATTTTTTTTTTTAAAAGTGTTGAATGATGGCTAATGTGCCTCACCATGTAATATTGACTTTAGGATTATTATCTGGATCATTGACATCAAGATTTGTGTATTTTGGATGCAGGATAGTTTCTTTACCAGCCAATTCAGACTTCATGATTTTCAACCATCGGGGCAAAGTCTTTCCTTTGGAAATGGATGTGAAGCTGAAACATTGAGTTTCTATGAATTAACAGGATCTCCCCTCATGAGAATCATTTTCCAGTCTCTTTAGAACTTGGAAAAAGAAAAATGGTGGCATGTGGCCTACCACTATGCTGTTCTGTGTTTTTGCTGTTTAGATGATGTTAGTGTATCATCATTTTTCAACTTATTACAAGAATTTCTTGTCTCCATTGGCTACCTTGGTCTAGCAATTTAAACTTCGAAATTTTTAATGTATTTATTGATAATCTAAATGAGGTTTGTTAGCATTACCCATGACAGCTAGGCCGGCCTGTGGACAATGAATGAACATTGGCAAATAGACAACTCAAATCTTACTTTTTCATGGGAGGTTTTTGAGATGCACTCTGAAATGAAAAATGCTGGTGTTTACTGGTTCTAGGTTTATGACTTTATGTCCATCTTAAATTGAGTGGACAAAAATCATCAATATTAGTTTTCCATTCGGTCATACATAGCATTTGGTTGAGGACGAAACATCCATATTTTTCAGAAAAGAGACCAATATACTCGTTTGCATATCCAACTAATAAGACTTGCTAACAAGCACAACAATCTTGTAAAGCTGCTTTTTGGTTGTACCGTTGTACTGAGAAAACATCAAGGAATGGTAAAAGAGGTAGTTCAATCCTCCAATTTTTATTTAGACATAAGACACGAGTATATGACATTGATCTTTAAAGATCAAATAAGAGCCACATGTTCGTCGTTCAACAAAAAATGGGAGGGAATTTGATGATTGAATTAGAGGGGATCCTTTCCCAAAGAGTTATCTTATTGGTGCTGCACTGAAATTTTAATCACTCTTGTTTCCTCGTGTTACTAGCAATGGTCTTAGCCAGGCCCTGCTTGGTAATCAAGTAATTACTTATTTAAAGGTCTCTTAAAATTGCTGCTTTGCAAAGCCAAACTCAGTGGATGTCATGTTTCACGTTCTGTTGCCATATTTTCCTGGGGTCTGGCAGAGAGCTGTAATTGTAAAGAAGCAGGGGATGGCGTTGCAATTGCAGATTGTGCATTGTGGTTCTGTTTTGGGGGGCAATTTACTTAAATGCCATATAAATGTAGGCAAAACTTAGGTGATGGAGTACCCTAGGTTCTCCATCACCTTTATACCTTAAAATTTTTTTGCCATTAGTAATTTCCAATGAGGAAAAGAGTTGACAAGAGAATCACTAGTGTGAGTCTGGCCAATCTGCAATCCGAGTTAGTTTTATGAAAACAACAATGTATTGACAATTGGAGGCATTCACTGTTGCACATGGCTTTTTCCTGCATGTAGACACATATCTGTCTATTAGGCTTTTAGTACTAGCCAACATCCAACAAAACTAATCATTAGTCCTTTTCCTCTTCATACGGCAGCCAACTTTCTATATTTGGCTTTGGACAGGCAGATAGCTAAATAGCAAAACTGTCAACTACTAATGGTAAAGACAAGAGGAGGCCACATTTCTTCCAACACTACCAATAGAAACCAAATAGGAGGAAGAAAAGGGAATTCAAAGACGTACTGAATTATCACCAAAAAGCCATTTCCATTCCTCTCTCTCTCTCTCTGCCCTCCCCCCCCCCCCCCCCCCCCCCCCCCCCCCCACTTTTCTTTTCTGCAGCACTATTTTTGTTTAGTTTTGGTGAAATCTACATGTGCAGCATGCATTGAGAAGTGTTAAAATTAAAATCTCCCTGATTCTCTATTTCTAAAAAATAAAAAAATTCCAAAGGGGATTTCAAAGGGAACCAAGCATTTAGCTTTGGTGAAAGAACAACCATGCAATTGAGAAGCCTAAAGTACTTAGATCTTGTCTAAAATCAACTTGAGGAAAAACAACTCCCTTCTAAGCTCAGAAACTAGAGACTGCAATCCAGTCAATATAGCCGATTACATGATATCTATGAAGAAAGGGCAGTTTCCAGTCTTGCACTCAGCAAGGGAGTGCCGTGGTTGCATTAAAATTTCTTGCATATACACCACACATCAAGGTAGTCAAAGGCGAAAGGCGACCTTCAGGCACCAAGGCCTTGTATTGCCCGGACGCCCAGGCGAGCGCCCGGCTTGCCTTTGACTACACTGCCACACATAATGTTACTAGATACATACACATAATGCCAGTCATAACCTGTATTTACCAATATGATTTTCTTTTAGAATGCGATTAATGTCATTTTTCCAATGAAGTTTATAAGACTGAAGTTGCAAGAAAACTTCTCAAATACTACTAAATAAATTTCCAAAATGTTCACATTGCATCACAAATTCCTAAAGCAAGGAGATCATTTAGCCAGAATGACAGCAAGAGGATAAATATAATAACAAAATGCAAATGGGGGAAAAAACTCTATTCTAGACAAATAAGCAATTTCACTTCAAAGAAATATGAAGATAGCAAGAAGCAGGACATACCTTGGACACTTGCTTCTTTGCCTAGGATGATCTCACAAGGACCAAATGGCATGCAACATCAGCAAGCAAGACCACAAGGTATTATTTCATGACATATAATTATAAGCATAACACTACAAACTAGAAATAATTGTGTTCAGAAAATTAAAATAGCTTTACTGATAAGTAATAAAAGACACATTAGTTGTTGCCAACTCATATGGCCCTTAGAGTGGCCACTTGCCCACCCTTTAAAAAAAAAAAAAAAAAAAATCAGTAAATGGCAAATTTTATTCAGTGAAAAAAAAAGAGTACAGCACAACCACATTACACGGGAATTGTATGGGGGTCGTTAAAAAACTAAATGAAAGTACATAAATCCAAAAATTCTAGCATATCAGAGAAAGAATAACGACTTAAGACAGCATCCAATCATACAGAGTGGAGAAAGAACATCTTCATATTTGGGGGCAAGCCTTCTATCCCTTCAAATATGCGATCATTACACTCTTTCCAAATAAATTACATAAGGCATATTGGAATAGCACCCCAAACATCCACCATACTCTGCCGACCAAATCCCCCTGTTCAATACTCCAACAAAGCCAAAACATTCTAAGGCATAACCCATGCTATACCAAATCAACCAAACACCATAGATCAAAAATCATGAGCAATGTAGTAGCATTACCACTACATTGCCCACTCTTAAATATTACCTCTCCTTTTCCTCTCTCAAACAAATTGAAATGAATGAAGTTTTTTTTTATTTGCAATTGTCTTGGGTCTAGTTCCTATTATTGGAGCAATGAGCCTTGTAGCTCAACTGGCATCTCCTAGTGTTTCCAATGGAAATGTCCAGGATTCAAATCTCCCCTCCCACATTGTCACTACTGAATTATGGGGAAATAAATTCCTATTACTGGATTATTTGTAACTAAATATACGTGGTTATCAGTTGGATCTTAAACTATCTGTTTTTTTTTTATAGACCCCTACTTGCTTAGAGTGGAGATGAAATAAATGGGATTCTGCCTTTGGGTTCTTATTCTGGATACCCTTCCAAAAAAATAAATATAATTTAATTACATTTCATGCTCCAAATTTTTTATAATTCAATCAATATGACATTTGAAAGTAGAAAACACATAGTTACAAATAAACAAGGAGCAGAATAATGCTTATTAGTATCTATAGGTCCTAAGTGCACATGAGAAACCATCTTACTCAATTAGCTCTTTGCTGTACTTCCATCCTTGTCTTATATGCTAACTAGTGATGCTAAAAGGTCTATTTGTGTGATTAATAGTTGAAAAAGGGTAAAGCTAAAATCTTTGTTAAAGTAAGGAAAAGAATAAGTTTGCTGCAAATCAATTATTTATCCAAAGAAAGTTTCCTTATAAAAGGGGCACTACACCTTAATTTTTTTTTTTTTTTGGGGGGTGGGGGAACCTTATGACAATAACATAACTAGTGATGCTACATACATTGCTCTGTGAAATCTATTATATAGTTCCACATTATTGCAACAGAAAGCGAAGGAAGTTCATGACCCCAGGAGAACAGAATTCAGTATATCAATTCAAACATTAGAACTCAGTGTATCAATACAAATATGAGATGGTGCAAGACGAAGAAAGAAAATCATTTTCAAAGAATCATAAGCAGATGTCAGAGTAACAACGAAACATACATTGACATGCCTCTAAAAAAATTGTCAAGTGGACCATAAGAAACTCACAACTAGATTCTAACAATATCCATACCGGTACAAGAGCATGCCCTCAATTTTTGAGCACCCATAGCCCACTGCTAATGCCGACTTCTAAACTAACTAGTTTACAACTGATTGAGTTCCTGTGGGTATTCTGTAGATTGTCTAAGAATAAACTCAGCTCTCCTCTTCTTGTCATCCCTCTCATCATCCCGGGCAACCCACGATGCTGCCCTCTCAATACCCTTCTTCTGAATGCTCAAATCTAATGATTCACCTAGAAATTTCTTGCCACTTCTGAACTTTAATTGAACAGCAGGCCTCACATTAGGAAGAACCCTGTTCCCATCTTCACCATCATCAGAAAACCTATCTTTCACTGCTTCAATGGCAGGAGCAAATGCCTCTAGCACAGACATATGGTTCCTTCCCCCAGTTTCATCTGAAGGCATACGCGGTATGACAACTGGGGAAACATCTTTCTCCCCTGGTTTCAACGGAGGCTGAAGAAATGGGTTTGTTTCAAACCCGTCCGTTTCCTTTACATCACTACAAGAGGCTGAAGTTCCCACCGAACCATTGACCAACAACCGTTGCTGCAAACTTAACAAAGACCTCTCTGCCTTTCTCCGTTGCCGTGCTTGCTCAATCTTATCGGCACGTGGATCTGACACCCTCTCATTCCAGACAGGTGTATGGATATACGTATGTGGATCAGGAAAAGCTGGCAACCAATCCGGTATATGCTTGCCAGGCGGTGTTTCACCCATTTGTACAAAGCTTGGAATCAATTTCCGACTTTTAATCACAGGAAACCGTGGCAATGGCTGAGCAAACTGAATCTCCTCTACAGAATCCACATACTCAACAATCCCTCTCACCGTACCCGAACCAGCAAGACAATTCTTAACCTCAGCAGCACCCGAAAAACCTTGTGAAGCTTCCAAATCCTCCAACCCTCTAACAATATCAAACACATTACATTCTGTCCTACCAGCTAAGTTAGCATAGTAACTCCCAGTCTTTCCTAAGTCACAGAGGTATCGAATGGCAACGTCAGTGAGAGCTTCCAAAGCAGAGTCTTTGACGCCATGAAACCCCACACTCTCACATATCTGCGCCACCGCAACCTTCGAAACCGCTCGCCCATATCCATTGGCTCCAGCTCCAGCTCCTCTCGGCGCATCACGCTCTTCTTGTTGTCGTGGTGGTGGTGGTGGTGGTTCATTCCCTCTCGTATCTCTTACACCTCCATGGCTCATATTCAAACCCTCATAATCAATTTAGGGTTTTCACCAACCCCGCATTATTCAACCCATAAATCTCCACCACCAACAATTATTCCCCCAAACATTCATTACCACTCATCCCCAAAACCAAATCTCTTATTTCCCAAGAAAACAGAGGAAAACTCGAAATTCAGCTCTGACTCAGACTAACCACCCTTCAAAATTGGGTGGGAAAATTCCAAGCTTTAAAAACCCAAATTCCCTTTCTTTTTAATTTCCCTGAAGTTTCTCGGGAAACAAACAAGACCCAGAAACCCTAAAAATCAGGAAATGACGAAAAGAACAAGAATTGGTGAGAAAGGAAGAATCTTTCGGGGTCTTGCAAGTAAATCAGAGACTTTCAGAAACGAATCGTAGCCTCAATCGACCAGAGATTCGGATCTAGGAACTAAGAGAGAGTGGAAAATTGAGGAAATTAGGGTTTTGGGGAAAAAAGTGAAGAACGTTAGGGACAGAGAGGGAATTATAGGAATTCAAAAAAAGAAAAATGGGAAAAAAAAAAAGAAAAAAAAAAAAAGGTGGGATTTTAAAGATAAACCCTGGTAAGACCCTAGGAGATGGGATCTAAAGGAAGGAGATAGGTGTGTGTTTTTTTGAATTGAGGCAAAGATCGATTGTGAGCGAAAATGGGTGAGATTTGTGTCTATATTTATAGACCCTTTTTATTTTGTTTTGGCCAATAAGAAACAGGCTGAGACCTGAGAGAGCGTGAAGTGTCTACTACGCCCACTCTCACGTGTGTGTTGTGAGATTGTACTCGCTCTAGGCCCTATGGTATGTGTCTGTCTCGGTTTGGTGTGGTGTGGTTGTGGAACTTGTGTTGGGCTTGGGAGCCAGGCATTTGGTTGGTGGGCCTATTCACTGCCTTTAGGCCTTTCTCCCTCAATTTTTTTTGACAACTATAAATACTGATGGTGACCTGCTGAGTCCAAAAGTGTTTTAAGTTTTTTTTTTTTTTAATTTTTTAAATAAATTTTTTTAATGAATCATAATGCATTTTAGCATTTTACATTAAGTTATTATATAAGACGATATATTTTGTAAATAATATAATATGTTGTTGGAATTTGTTTTTGACATTCCTTACAAATGGTTCAAAGTGGACTAAAGTAGATTAAAATGGATCAAATTGACCAATGTGGATTGAAATACTATGTTGATGTGGTTTAATAGTAGCGTAATAATAATAAATATTACATTTCAATTTTTAAATATTATATAAATGGAAGGGGCTTTTTTTTTTTTTTTTTTTGAGGAACTTGACCCTTAGGGCAGGGAGGAAAGGGCAAAATTTAGGAGTATAATTTTTGGTTGCAATATAGGTTTTATAATTAAATTTAAATGAATGATTGTGTAATTGTGTGTGTAGAGAGTAATGCTGGGACATCAACTTTGACACAACTTTGTGCCATAAATTGTCATATGATGAATTGTGATTAGTAATGGTGTGTTAGTGGGCCATGTGAAGACACCCCCTCACTAATCACAATTCACCATGTGACGAGTTGTGGCACAAAATTGTGTCAAAATTGGTTTCTCAAGCCTTACCCGTAAATTTAAGTAGATAACATAATAATATACCACTGCTATTGAATTGTAACCCAATTATAATTGTTTATTTGTTGAAACTCGGTTAAAATAGAGTTGTTTTTAACTTTCTATACACAAGTCTATAGATAAGCAAATTATTCCAACAAATTTTGTTGCATGCTCCGTTGTCATTGGTTCAGCTTCAAGCCAATCTAATGAGGTTTTCATGTTCTTGCATGGAGCAGCAACGGTGTCTCCCTTTGCATCTTTAAGGAATATTCCTATTCCTACCTCATTTGTCTTAAGCGAACTTTGCTCCATCTAAATTTGACTTGTGGGAGTGCCACTGAGTTTTCTTCAGGGTTTGGAACGTGGGGTTCCTCACCATGATGGAGCTAGCGGTATTCAAATGCTTGCTTCATTATCGCCTCTATAATCTTCCCATCTTTACCAAAGTGAAAATTGATGCGGTTTCGTCAATACATGCAAGACAACCCATGGGAGTATGGCAACATGTTCTAGGTTCACACTAGGAGCTGGTTTCCTGTACATATATATAATCCTTTTTTAGGTGGTTAATTGTGAGTTTTCCTACTAGGTCCAATAGTTGAGTCGAGTATTTTAAGTTCGTGATGAGTTTATATAGTTTTATGGTCAAAATGTAAAAACACCTCATGAGGTTTCAATTCTTTCTTGTAACTCTAAGTAGAGGCGGAGGGAGACTTTGGCCTCAAATTTTTTTTTAAATATATATATATATATATATATATATTAGTATATACATAGGTACTAATTTTAACAATTTTGTCCTATAAATTATATTATGCTCCATTTGAAAATATCATTGATTATTTTAAGCATAATAATGTTATTACCACAAACTTTTCTACGATATTTTACAAACTGTCAAGGTAGTAAATTCTTATTAGTTTGTATTCAATCTCATGATCACTTACATCACTTTTTTACTTATTAATAATCACAAAATTTTTACAAACAGCTGAAACAGTAAATTCATATTAGTTTGTGTGGGGGGTATAAAACCGGGAAGTCCATGTCAATATCTGCGCTGGGCCCAAGGCCCAACCTAAGGAAGGCCCACCCCTTGGCCATGGGAAGGATCCTCCTCGGCCATGGGAAGGACCCTCCTCGGCCATAAATGTAGCCGAGGGCAAAGGGAGCAACTCGGTCCTGGTGATGACATTCCGGGTTATTTCGCCGAACAGGAAAAGTACTAAAACGACAAAGAACAAGGGAAAGGCTGCCATTATTGCAATTAAGTACCCTGCACCTAACAGAGCCATACTTTTCAGCTTTTACAACCACCCCCAACCACTTTGGGTATGGGCTGATGGGACAAGTATCAGCCCTATAAAGCTGAACCTACACGTGGACGTTCAAGAGGGGGGGGAAAAAGCTAGTATAAAAGGAGGAAGAAGCAGTCCAGAAAGGGGACTGGGACCAGGTCCAAGAACCGGAGCCACCCAGGCAGTGCCGAGGAAAAAGTCTTCTTGGATAAACTCAGTTCACCTCTGTGCGATCATCATGAACACCATGACTAATGACTGTCCGTTCACCAAGGCCTAGCCTTTTAGCCCACTCTCTACAAATTCATTATATTGGGCCCGTTGGTCCAAAATGCCACCCACCATGTGGTATTGGGCTGAAAAACGAGACCCTACAATTGGCGCCGTCTGTGGGAAGGCTTGTGCGTTAGCGCAGATGGCGATTAGTTATGGTAAGATCAAGCCCCTGTCAACAAGGGTCCCTCGAAGGAAATAATTTTGGCAGTGGTGCAAGTTATGCGAAAGCCTCTCCATCATTTCCAGTAGTACGCAGTTGTTGCCCTAACTCAGCTCCCACTCAGGGCTACACTTCGAAGTGCCAATGGCACGGGCAGTTCTAGGGGCTTCTAACATCAAGTCTATGCCCCCACACATTTGCCAAGGGGCTAATCCTCGCGGGTCCAGCAGCCCGATTCATCGAATTCCTATAAGTATTGGACAGAACCAAGGTCTTGCATGGTCCTCGGATTCAAACCTACGGGGAAACCAGTTACTTCAAGAAGAAAGTGCTAGACAGAACCAAGGTCTTGCATGGTCCTCGGACTCAAACCTACGAGAAACTAATTATATCAAGAAAGGTTTAAGTCCTAGACAGAATGGAAATCCCACGCGGTCCTCGAACCCCCAGCTCTAAGGAATCTAACATAATTAAGTGTTTAGACCCGGTACAGTCATGCGTCGGTCCTCGGATTGGATGCCCAAAACAAGTTAAGGCTATGAATATCATCTGAAACGTGGCAAAGCACCCTAGTGCCCGGCGACCCCCTCGGACAGTTCATTTTAGGTTACACGTCCTCGGATGATCACCCTATACGCAATACAGAACATTCAGCTGTTATCCCGATTAGGGTGAGTTTGGTTCAGTTTTTTGTAAAAGTGTATAATAAAAAAGTAGAGTTTTCAAAAAGTGCATAATGAAAAAGTGCATAATGAAAAAGTGCATTTTCAAAAAACTAAGTGTTTGGTAAAAACTGTTAAAAAATGTTTTTTGAAAAAGCTGAGTGTTTGGTTAGCACTTATAAAAGTGGTAGTTTGAGGGATAAATTACTAAAAAGGACAATGTATATATAAGAGCATCTCCAGCAGGTTAGACAAATTTTTGTACTGTTTGGACAATCAACAGTGACATTTATCTTTTGCCTACCCACTTTTTTAATCTTTATTTTTTAATTAAATTTATTCTTTTTTAATCTTTATTTATTCTTTTTCTATTCATTCTCAACAATTATATTTTTCAACAAAAAATGTTATATCCACAATATTTTTTGCAATACTTTCACAAGAATCATAACAAAATCTTATATGGAAAGTTGTTTCTAGTTCTAATTTGAACTCATTACTGAAATTATATTTTTACTCACCAATATTAATTAATTACTTAAAATTTATTGTAAAAATATTGTGAAAATATTGTGGTATTATTTTTAAATTGTGATTTCTTCTTCTTTGCCTTTTATTTCATCCATACGTTTCCTTTTTTTTTTTTTTTTTTTTTCTCTTGCATTTTGTCAACCACACACGTATACCCATATTAGTACATCCTCTCCTTTTTTTTTCCTTTACTTTCACTTGATTCCAGAAACTCCTCACTCTTTCTTTCTCTAGCTCTCTGAGGTCTTTCTACTCTCTTTTTTTTTCTTCTATCGACTTCTATTTTTTTTCTATCGGCTCCTCACTCTTTTTTTTTTCTTCTATCGGCTTCTATTTTTTTTTTCCAGAAGCTCCTCACTCTTTCTATATTTTTCACTCTTTCTTTCTCCAACTCTCTTTTCTTCTATCGGTTTTTTTTTTTTTTTTTTTTTTTTTTTTTTTTTTTTTTTTTTTTTTTTTTTTTTTTTCAGAAGCTCCTCACTCTTTCTATTTGTTTTGATTTTAGATTTGTTGTTTAAATTATATCAGTTTTATGAGAGCAAGAATTTTTTTTGCTTTTATTGTTGTGGTTTGATTAATTTTATTGCGTGAGTGAGCTTCAGGTGAGATGAATTTGCTGAGGCTGTGCGTGATTTGAAGAAGACACCTTGCCATTTATTGAAGGGAAATTTTGGTAATTGAAGTCACTCAACGGATATTTATCAAACGTCCACACCAGCTTTTACAATTATGGACCAAAACACGTCCATTTTTCAAACGCGCATTTCTTCACAAATATAAAACGCAACTTTAAGAAAAAAGTTGCGTTTATACTCACCAAACACTAAACTTGGGCTGGCTTTTTTAAAAAGCCAACTTTTGGGCTCAAAACGCCCAAACAAACGGGCACTTAGTCTCATATGGTTAACCTACTTGAAGTCGGCATTGTTGTGCCCGTCAGTTTTGATAAGTTCAAAGTGATAACTCTTTGCTAACAAGGGCATCGGCCCTAAGTACTGTTCGAAAGAAAAGGACACCAGCACATCCATTCGCAAAATAATTATTGCAGAAAAGAAAGAACACGCAAAATGGGATAAAGTCATCTTTTATTTGACAAAGAAGTAGTACAGCATACAAAAAAGGGGCTTAGACAAGCCTATACCAGAAGCTAACTACAAAAAAAAAAAAAAGGGGGGGGGGATACACGGGAACGATAGATTCTTCAATTTTGCTCTAGCAGCGACAAAACAAGTCTGGATGGCACCAGTGCTGGAAGAGAAGAAGAAGCGGAGGCACCTAGTCCACAGCCTTGCTCTAGCAGCGACTAAGTAAGTCTGGATGGCACCAGTGATGGAAGAAGTGGGGATGCCAAATCCCCATACCAGCTCTAACAGCAATCGAGCAAGTATCGTATTAGCAGCAATCGAGCGAGAACAGATGGTACCAGCGATGGGAAATCTCAGTGCTGTCACACCAAAAATCTGATGCGACCTCCACCTGCTTCGAATTTTGGCTAAAGGAAGAAGAGGCTCATTTCTTGTCTTATCGAGGAGAGGAAATATCTTGAGTCTTTGTCTCCCTTACCCTGACTGGGCCATTTTGAATCTCGAAGATGCCCAAGGCTTCTGAAGAGGGTGTGGTCCTGTAACAACCCAAAGAAAAGCGCGAGCCATATTTGCGCTATACCTCAAAAGGACTAGTCACAATTGAAACTCCTTGTAGTTGTTAATAAAGCCCAGTTTAACCCAGTAAATATCCGATGTGGGACTCATCACACACCCACACACATCACACAATCAATCAAATTGGGGTATCACAATCTCCCCCACTTAAATCCCTAACGTCCTCGTTAGGGCCCACTTTGTGGGGTAGTGTCTCTGAGCCCACACGGGATTACCGGGCCGGCTCTGATACCATATGTAACGACTCAAGGAAAAGCGCTAGCCACATCTGCGCTAGCCATATCTGCGCTATACCTCAAAAGGACTAGTCACAATTGAGGCTCCTTGTAGTTGCTAATAAAACCCAGATTTACCCAGTAAATACCCGATGTGGGATTCATCACACACCCACACACATCACACAATCAATCAAATTGGGGTATCACAATCTCCCCCACTTAAATCCCTAACGTCCTTGTTAGGGCCCACTTTGTGGGGTAGTGTCTCTGAGCCCACACGGGATTACCGGGCTGGCTCTGATACCATATATAACGACCCAAGGAAAAGCGCTAGCCACATCTGCGTTATACCTCAAAAGGACTAGTCACAATTGAGGCTCCTTGTAGTTGTTAATAAAGCCCAGTTCAACCCAGTAAATACCCGATGTGGGACTCATCACACACCCACACACATCACACAATCAATCAATCAAATCGGGGCATCACAATCTCCCCCACTTAAATCCCTAACGTCCTCGTTAGGGCCCACTTTGTGGGGTAGTGTCTCTGAGCCCACACGGGATTATCGGACCGGCTCTGATACCATATGTAACAACCCAAAGAAAAGCGCTAGCCACATCTACGCTATACCTCAAAAGGACTAGTCACAATTGAGACTCCTGGTTGTTGTTAATAAAGCCCAGTTCAATCCAGTAAATACCCGATGTGGGACTCATCACACACCCACACACATCACACAATCAATTAATCAAATCGGGGCATCACAATCTTCCCCACTTAAATCCCTAACGTCCTCGTTAGGGCCCACTTTGTGGGGTAGTGTCTCTGAGCCCACACGGGATTACTGGGCCGGCTCTGATACCATATGTAACAACCCAAAGAAAAGCGCTAGCCACGTCTGCGCTATACCTCAAAATGACTAGTCACAATTGAAACTCCTTGTAGTTGTTAATAAAGCCCAGTTTAACCCAGTAAATACCCGATGTGGGACTCATCACACACCCACACACATCACACAATCAATCAAATTGGGGTATCACAATCTCCCCCACTTAAATCCCTAACGTCCTCGTTAGGGCCCACTTTGTGGGGTAGTGTCTCTGAGCCCAGACGGGATTACCGGGCCGGTTCTGATACCATATGTAACGACTCAAGGAAAAGCGCTAGCCACATCTGCGCTATACCTCAAAAGGATTAGTCACAATTGAGGCTCCTTGTACTTGTTAATAAAGCCCAGATCTACCCAGTAAATACCCGATGTGGGACTCATCACAAACCCACACACATCACACAATCAATCAAATTGGGTGTGTGATGAGTTCCACATCGGGTATTTACTGGGTAGATATAGGCTTTATTAACAATTACAAGGAGCCTCAATTGTGACTAGTCCTTTTGAGGTATAGCGCAGATGTGGCTAGCGCTTTTCCTTGAGTCGTTACATATGGTATCAGAGCCGGCCCAGTAATCCCGTCTGGGCTCAGAGACACTACCCCACAAAGTGGGCCCTAACGAGGACGTTAGGGATTTAAGTGGGGGAGATTGTGATACCCCAATTTGATTGATTGTGTGATGTGTGTGGGTGTGTGATGAGTTCCACATCGGGTATTTACTAGGTTAAACTGGGCTTTATTAATAACTATAAGGTGTTTCAATTGTGACTAGTCCTTTTGAGGTATAGCGCAGATGTGGCTAGCGCTTTTCTTTGGGTTATTACAGGTCCCTTCACCCTCATCCTGGCCTTGACCATGTCACCCCTTAAGGCTCAGTCACACTGGTAATGGGGACTTTGGGCACAATTGAAGGGTTAGGAATTTGAAAAACTTAAAGGGTCTGCAAATAAAGGGAATGACCTCCCACCATGCTTCTTATATTGGGGGCAAGCCTGGTGGCATTTAATCTGTAGAAATCTCCAAGAAAAACTACAAACGAGATAAGTCCCGCTCAATTCCCAAAGCAATCTTCAATCGTTGGATTTGCATTGCCTCGTAAAGAGACCTTAATAAAGGCGCGCCTCGTGTACCGAAATGGCAGGAACGTGGCGTGGGTAAACTAAAAGAATGTCTCACAACCAGGAACGTGCCCCTGGTAAACGAAGAGGCTCCGACATTAATGAAGAACAAGACTTGGCAAGCCATGACATAGGCCCGACGTCACCAAAACCCTCATCTCCGTCCGAGGAGCCAGACAGCAGGATTTTGAGAGGTTATTGTGGGGGGGTATAAAACCGGGAAGCCCATGTCAATGTCTGCGCTAGGCCCAAGGCCCAACCCAAGGAAGGCCCACCCCTTGGCCATGGGAAGGATCCTCCTCGGCCATGGGAAGGACCCTCCTCGGCCATAAATATAGCCGAGGGCAAATGGAGCAACTCGGTCCTGGTGATGACATTCCGGGTTATTTTGCCGAACAGGAAAAGTACTAAAACGACAAAGAATAAGGGAAAGACTGTCATTACTATAATTAAGTATCCTACACCTAACAGAGCCATGCTTTTTAATTTTTACAACCACCCCTAACCACTTTGGGTATGAGCTGATGGGACAAGTATCAGCCCTATAAATCTGAACTTACACGTGGACGTTCGAGAGGGGGGAAAAAGCTAGTATAAAAGGAGGAAGAAGCAGTCCAGAAAGGGGACTGGGACCAGGTCCAAGAACCGGAGCCACCCAGGCTGTGCTGAGGAGAAAGTCTTCTTGGATAAGCTCAGTTCACCTCTGTGCGATCATCATGAACAGCATGACTAACGACTGTCCGTTCACCAAGGCCTAGCCTTTTAGCCCACTCTCTACAAATTCATTGTATTGGACCTGCTGGTCCAAGATCCCACCCACCGTGTGGTATTGGGCTGAAAAACGAGACCCTACAGTTTGCATATAAGCTCACCACTTATATCACTTTTTTACTTACTAATAACCACTCACCATATTAGCAAATTGTAAACAACTTTGTAACTCTAGCATTTTTCCCTTTTTAAGGGCCATAAATAAATATATAGATCTAAAATCTAAAACAAAATATACAAGCCAAAAAAAATTAACCCAATAACAAAAATTATCAATAGTAAAGCTAAAATAAATTAAGCTCGATCAACTAAATTTACTCAAAACAAACAACTAAGTCCTTTAAAAAGTTTAAATAAAATAATTTTGTCCTTACCCAGAAACAGACGTACACATAAACAACACAAATAAATTATAATAAATAAATAAAACTCTTATCGATTAAGCAACAGAGTCGTAGGCTGGAGCCGCCACACGCAACCAGTAGCAAAGCTACCCCCTAACTTCAATTTTTGACTTCGTCCCTGGCTCCATGAGGTTTCCATATCCCCAAATTCTTCCATGGGACTAACTTTATTAACTTTTATTGGGCAAAAAAATCATGTGACCACATTAAAAATACTCAATATTGGTATGTGTCAACTATCAAATTATCAAAATATTGGTATGTGTCATTGTTCACGTGATAGCAACATAATTTTTTGTCCAAAAGAGCTAACAAAAGTTAGTTGCAAGAATCAATTTGATGAATATAGAAACTTCACGAATTATAAGAAAGAATTGAAACCTTAAGAGAGTGTTTTTGCAACTGACCTAAACCCAAGGGGTGCTTTTGCATTTAGGCTTAATTAAAAAAATGAGCTAAGCCTGACCACATCACCAACAGTTAGATATAGTTTATGTTAGCTTGGAATTTGGGCTTTTAAATTTTTTATTTTGAATTTTGATTCTACTTTGGTTATACAATGGCTAACAAAAGACGGTCAATAGACATCACATTTTGTTTCTTTAATTGATGATTGCAGGAATCTTATCGGGCGATATTGGATTGTCCATTTTCTCAAGCTTAAGGTCAACATGGTAGCAGACAGACTAACAAAAAAAAAGGAGATTCATAAGAAAACATAGTTTTTATTTATGAAACCTGCCCTATATTTGTATACGAGTAGTATATTAGGGATAGTTTTCAAATATGAACTCATAGAGAAGTGTCTGCACATGCGTTACATGTTTTCTTTTAAATAAAATTCCTTTTTCCACACCCAAAAAAAGAAAAAAGAAATTAACTAGAGTGGGTTGTCTTTTGGGTACAAACCGACCCGATTGGCATACTTGCAAATTTTAGCGGATAACCCAGTACTCTACCAGTGGATAAGTTTACTCTCACAACAACAAAGATACACATAGGAAAAGCTCAGAGCGAGAGGAAAATGGAGAAGTATTTCGGGAACGCGTACAGAGGAGACCCAGGAGTGCCACACGCCGACCCGGACCGATTCGTCAACATTTGGATCGGCTCTGCTGCCTTCTCTGTTCTCACCTGGTTCAACCCTTACATGTGGCACCTCACCAATCAGTTCAAGTACTCTCTCTTTCTCTCTCTCTCTCAAAATTTAGGGTTTATCTGTCTGCTGTAACAAGAAATGATTTTTTTGCTTTCTTCAATATGGGTTTTTTGTTTTTGTTGTTGGGTTACTATCCATTGGGCTTGTTGGGTTGAAAAAGGAAGTAGTGGGTGAATTGGGTGCTTAGAATTGGAGTAAATTGCCTATTATCCCTTTGTTTTAAATGCAACATTGGATGGATGTACAGGTAAAAATGCTTTTGCTAACCAAATGAAGTTTAAAGGCCAGTTCTTTGTGGGTTTTTTGTGTGCTATTGGGCAAGTATTAAGAAACATGTGTGTTCCTGTGGCCCCTTTGTACGTTGTGATACTGATATCATATGTTCATTGTCTTGTGTTTCCGCAAGTGTTGACTGAGCTAACATGCTTCTACTTTGGCCAAGGCGCGATGTTGCAGCTGAAATGTGTATTGTGATACTATGATTTGTGTACATTCGAACTCAGAACCCCCAAATAACTTGGTTTTGTGGTGTGCAGTCATGTGATTGCTTATTCCTTATGTTTTCTTTTTACATTGCGCGAGGGCCATTCAAGTATAGAACTTATCGAATCTTTGTGTGCGTGTGCGTGTTCAAACCAGAAAATTGCTGTCACACCCTGCCTCCCAACACGTTGGGGTCTCTTTGCTTCTGCCATTCTGCATGTATAATTAGATTCTGCATACATTTGTTGAGTATTTGTGAAATTGAAAGTTTACATATATCCTATCAGCTATTTTTAGCCTTGAAAGATCTTTAGCTTTGAGATGAAAATATTGGTCTGATTTTTTTGATGTCCTTGTTCCTTTTTCTCTATACTACTTTATTTTAAAGCATCTCAAAATAAGAGGAATTTTGTTGTTTCAACACATGCTATTCTTATACACACATGTGCGCGTGAGCTACTGATGTTCCTACTTGGCTCTGAATGTGTAGTCACTTATCAGGGGGAAAATATTTTACAGGTTAAGTGCTGATATTCTTAATAATCTAAGTTTCATTACTGTATGACACATCGTTAAAGCACAAGTTTTAATGCAGCAAGCATGTCTTAACCAATTTCTTTGATGATGCACTTTGACAGAGTTATTGCTTTTGACTTTCATGATATTGTGCGTGAATTCTAGAATATCTCTATAATCAAAATCAAAATGTGGGGGAGGGGGGGGGGGGGGGGGGTGCTGAATTCATTGCTAAGGATGCAATATGCATGATACAAATTCAATGGCAAATAGTTGAAGTTTTTTTGCTTGTTTGTCCCATTCTCAGTCATAAAGGTAGTACACACATGTCCCTCTTGTGATCTCTGATTGGCTGCTTTGATGATTAGACCTATCACTTTCCTTGTTCTTGCAAATTTTTTGGTCCTTTATTTATCCCATGTTCTCCTCATTTTGAAATACTTGGATATGCAGTTGGCATGACAGAGCTATGTTATTTGAGCAGTACCACTGGAAAAAGGCAATGGAGAAGAAGCAGCCTTATGACTTCTTGGTATATTGTTTAACTTTTTGATATCTGGGATTTTACAAATTCTTTAGGCTAACTACTGATGATAATTTTTATTCTTATGCTTGTTATGCTGTGACCATTTGAAAAATGTTTTCTTGAAACTTTACATTGCTGCAGTGGAATCAGCGCATGGACAAGGACCACCGTGATTCATATTATTTTAATTGGCCTGTTTACTTCCCTTAGGCTCTTCTTCTACATAAGCATACTTGTGCTCTTTTGTAATAAATGTTGAGAATGAGACTCATGTAGCCTGGATTGCCCCACCCTTTTCTTCCCATGGATTCAAAGACTCAAACTAATAGCAGTATTTCTGGTTTTTAATTTTATCGCTTCATTTGATTCTATTGACCTTTGCAGCCATTATTATGTGTTAGTGTTGGTTGTTTTTATATTGTTTGAAGGATGATTTGGAACTTGGTAATGAGTTTTAGCTCAAATAGCACTTCATCCTCACGCATGAATGGGTAAAGGGTGAGGTTGTGAACTCAAAAGCTACTGGGTGTGTATGAGTTCTGGCTCCAATAGCTCTTCTTTTAGAGGTCAGATGGTGGCTGAACATTTTAAGTGCAGCTCTATACTTCTATTACATGATCCCTATAATATAGTTAAATTGAATGTCTGAGTTGAAGACATGCATCTATACCAGATATTTCTTATTTGGTTGCTTATTGGATCATGATTTCAAAATGCCTGGATCACTCATCCAGGCTGGGTCAAGCCTTTCAATAGTGCATCATAGACTCATAGTAGTAGTGAGCAGTTCCTTTCCAGGTTGAGAAGCTTGAGCAAGAAATTCCAGCTCAGACGTTCAATATTATTCTTTCTATGGCTCATGTGCCTATTTTATAAAAATTGCATATATAATATATTTACGTTAAGGGGTGTAAACGGGCTTAGCCAGAAGGCTCCTTTGCTGGACTAATTTTGGCAATCAAAATCAGCTTGATCTTATTTTTAGAAGCCTTTTTAAGTCAATCATGGAGTATTTCTTAAGTAAATGCGAATTTGTTTTGGGGGCCAACAGACCCCTTGTTGCAAGTCAGTTTTGATCTTATAATCTCCATTTTTTTATTCTGCTTCACCAGTGAATGGATAAAATTTTGCAGCATTCTACGAATTATTGAGAAACAAAATGTCAAAACATGGCTTAATTGCTGTCCTCTAGGCTTTTTTATTCAATCGTGGGCTTTTAAAGAATTATGTTTGTTGTTGAGGTGTTTTCTTGGTAGTATTGTCATTTGTGTTTGGATTTAGAATATTTGGGGCTTCCCGGAACTCTGCCTACATTTGTTGAGCAATCGAAGGCTTCAAAGCTAAAAAAGATGTAGCTTCCTCACTTACATAGTCCTTGAATAAATGTTTTTTTTTTTTTTTTTTAAGGATAAACGGCAGTCCTTGAATCAATGTTAAGCCCCATCACATCACATCAGTGTAGAATTTTGAATTCACTTCGATCCAATTTGGGTCTTAAGACCCAAAAAAGACTGAGTGTGCAATTGAATTGAAATGAAAAATTAAAATTATTTTATTATTCAGCTTATTTTGGCACTATTCATGAGTTTTACTGCACTATTTGACACTATTTATGGGTCTTACTGTATTATTTCAACTAATTTTTACACTTATTTACAGTATTTTCAGTAATAATTTTTCAGTTTTAGCAAAATAAACGGTAATCAAATACACCCTGAACATTTTAAGAGCAGCTCTAAAATATAATTATCACTTGTAGATTTTTCAGACGCAGCCAAATATGGCAGGTTGCCCAATGTCTAGCTGGTACTAATGCATTAATGTGGCAATGCTCATTAAAGGGTTCTTAAAATTGCTAAAGAGCAATGTGTTGGATGCAGTTCAGTAGTTCAGCAAATGGAGGGAGAAAAGTAAAAAGGAAAAAAAGCTCTGAGCCTCTGAACCTGAAGCAGCCAGCTAAACAAGATAAAGCAAGCAATAAGATCAAGTGATCCACAGACAACAGTCATACTTGCTAACGTGGGTTGTTTATGGACATGGGGATAGACTTTAGAATCCAGATGAGGTGGAACATTATCAGCCATTTAGCTCCTACTTCTCTCAAACCTTGAAAAAAAAATATAGGGAAGTTTGGAATAGTACTGGTCTTTAACAAATCACCAAATCATATAGCACTTAGAAAATTCATTACAAAAATTATTACCGGGGATAAAAAAACAATAGGAGAATGCCAACAATATTATTGCTATAAACCCAAAAAGATTGTATCATTTTTGTGGTGATAAATTAAGATTGATGAATATCACTTTTATATATGTAGACTTGTTTCTGGTTTTTTTATTTTTTTATTATATATTAATAAATCCTCAAAGTTGTAAACAAAAAATTGTTGTGGAAAATTTTAATTTCATTAAAAATCAATTGAATACTCGCAATATATTTCAAGAATTGGAATGAAATTAGACAAAAGTACTCTGAAAACACTGCTATATAAAATAAAATAAAATAACATTTTCAAACTTTAGTCTTTTCGTCTTATCCAAACTAAGGAAAATATACCGTTTGGAAGTTTGCTGGGTGGGTAACAGTGTTCGACAAGACAAGAGGAAGTGATGGCATTTCTTCGTCTTCCTATCACAGCGCCACCATCGTCTCCAGTGTCTCTGCCATCCTTTGAGACTCCAATTCTAAACTCAACCAAATTCACCAACTGGGTTCGATCCAAGTCTTTCAATTTCGTGCTCTCTGGGGCTCTCACGCTCGGACTCTCTCTCTCTGGCAAGTTTCTTTCTTTTTCCTCTTTAAAGTAAAAGTAATCAGCAAAATGCAATCTTTTGCTGGACTTCATTGTATGTGATTTTGTTGGCCTCTTCAAATTCTAGCTTGTAAAAGTTAGGCAGTCTTAATTGCGAAAATGGCAAAATGTCATTCCAATATTCCGAATTGTGATGCTAGACATGATTTTGTTATGGGATATGATATGATAAGAGGGCAGAATTATAACAGAGAAAAAGACAAAACTTTAACTTTGTAGGAGTTGGAGTTGCTGAGGCAAAAGTTGGAGTCAACAAGCCAGAATTGCTTCCCAAAGAGTTTAGTCCTGTCATTGATGTTGGGGGGTTCCTCTCTGATGGCCAGGTGTGGTTTCCTTTCTTCTTGTCTTTGATTTAGCATTTACTATAGCCTTTTGTTAGTTAATGGTAACTCAGTTCATTCATTCTCTGTATTAGAAAGGATTTTAAGCAATAATTTTCATTTTTGGAAAAAATTTTCTCGGAAATTGAAAAAGTATTGACAACTTTTTTAAATTCTGAGAAAATATTTTCAAAAATAGATAACTTAGGACACACATTAACCGAACCCTATTTAAAAAAAATGAGACATGACTATAAATGCCATATTGGAAAAGATTGAACATAACTTTGATACAATGTAGAAAGAGAGTAAAATTAAATTGATGTAATATGAGAAAATATGAAGAATATATATATATATATATATATAGAGAGAGAGAGAGAGAGAGAGAGAGGTTGGCCCTAGGCCATGGCCTAAGGCCCCCTAACATAGAAAGGCCCCCAAGTTAATATGGGGCAGTAAGTGTTTTTATTTATTTATTTTTTATTTTTTATCTTATAGGTTTTATAAATGGATATATCACTGATCACAATAAGTAATTCAATACCCATTTATTCTTTTATTGAAATGCCACGTCAATTTGTAAGTTTTTTATAATAAAATTTGTATTAACTATAGCGTGTTTTTCACACACAAAAAAAAAATTTATGAATTAATAGAAATACAGCACAATCACCAATTCACCATTAAATGAATGAAAAATGTTAAAACTAATACAAATTTTAAGACAAAAATTAATAAACTGATATGGAAGGAATATGATTGGTGCCACTCAAACAATATAATAAATTGAATGTTTTGAATAGTTTTTTTATTTATTGGTGACACGTCAATTTGTAAAACCTACATAGTAAGTATCTCTAGCTCACTCACAGTGACTTAGTCTTATTAATTAGTAAGAATTAATAATAGATTTGAAATTAAAAAAATAAACTAAATATTATTTAAGTGATATTTAGATATAAAAAGGCCCCTTTAAAATTTTCGCCTTAGGCCTCAAACTATCTTGGGCCGGCCCTGAGAGAGAGAGAGAGAGAGAGTTAACGTAGTTTGACCTTAGAGGCCTACATCCATAGCAGAAAGCCTTCGATGGCTACATCTTTCTTATTAGTCAATGTTTATTACAATGAACTCATTTGAATGATATTTATGATAAGTTAAATCCTAGATTGACCATACATTAATCAAGGATTACAGTACTTGAAAAATAAGTAGGGTTATAATTTTTCTTGTTGCATTCCAACTAAGATTAGGATGGCTTTGCTTGAACTCCAAGTAAGATTAGTGAGAATGAACATGGATAATAGACTTAGGCCTTGATTAGGGTTGGACCTTGATAGCTTTAAAAGTCTTTTTGCCCTACCCTTTTTTTTTGTGTGTGTTTACATTCATCTTTTTAGTTCTAAGATTGATAAATGAGAATTCCTACATCTATATGAGCCTTATAGATACGCAAATGGTGTTCTTTAAATTCAGATACAAGTAATGGCGCCACTTTTGAACCATTTGATAAAGGAAAGAAAATATATGATAAATTGCTAATGTCATGAGGTTAATTTGCAGGAGAAAAGACTTGCACAAGAAATTGCTGATATTGAAAATGATACTGGGTTCAAGTTGAGAGTTCTAGCGCAGAATTATCCTGAAACACCAGGTATGCTTAATCTTCTTGATCTTTTGGTAGTTAGATGGTCTGCTTCTTTGATCCACTTGTGGACTCTTAATGTTCTTTTCTTTTAAATTGATGGCTTCCTTATCTAAATCTGAAGACATCCTTGCTAGCCAAACAAAAAATGACTAATCATTATCAAAACCAACATTTTCGTAGGGCTGGCGATTAAAGATTTTTGGCAAGTGGATGATAGAACTATTGTCTTTGTTGCTGACCCCACGTTTGGTAAAGGTTTCAAACATATTATCTACTTTTGAATACCTCTGGCATAGGTGATTTATGTTTATGGGTCTGTTTGACCAGGCAATATATTAAACTTCAATGTTGGGGCTTCTGTTGATCTAGACATTCCACGTAGTTTCTGGAGCCGATTGGCAGGGAAATATGGAAATATTTTTTATTGGAAAGAGAAGGTAAAGTTTTTGTTGTTTCCTGAATCACTTTATTCTTTTGGGTTGATTATATTTCCTGTGGTTGAGCTTGATTTTGTATGGGTTGTGCAAGGTTTTGTTGAAAATGAATATTGTATTTTCTTTTGGCTAATATAGGGGGAAGATGCATCAATTGAAGCAGCTGTAATGGCAATATCTAATTGCTTGAGAGAACCTGTAGGCCCAAATAATTGCTCTGAGGTAAAATAGTACAACAATGGCTACAGTAACAATGTTCTCTCAGCTGTAGTCTGCAAAAAATTTGCAACACACGATGTAAAAGGTGATAAAGAAATTTGAATTCATGTTCTTCTATGTCATGTTGAATCAGTCAACACACACTGTATTTACATAGTCATTTAATAACAAGAGGGCCACAGAGTGAGCAGCATCCTGTTCTGTAATCTAATCACTACTGATTCTAGACTTTTAAAATGCATTTTGTTATCAATATTCTGAAAAGGACGGGTAGGATCTGACTCTGAGCTTTAAGGATTGTCTGGAGGGAGGCTAGGGAGAAAGCTACAAGTTTCAGCTTTGCACACTCAATTTCTGCAGGGTTCTAGATGCAAAAGGCACATCTTTGGTTTACGCAAACTTACATTTGTGCTAGGCCTAGTAACAAGAATGCTAATTAGTTCTTTTTAGAACAATACTTTGTTTGCTTACTCACTTAAGCAACAATTACCTAATTCATTTGATATAGGCGTCTTCCCTTTGTAACTTGGTGGATCTCACAACAGTACAAGTGTGAGAGTAATGATGTATATATTTAATATTTGAGATACCTTGTCCCACTTAAGATAGCATATTTAAGCTTTCAAATAATTTTAAGGCTATATTTCACATTTATTATTTTTCTGTATACAATAACAATATAATTTTTTTATTGACTTTTTCCGATCACCAATGATAAATTAGATAAGTAATAAACTTTATTGTCTTTACCTAACATATGTATAATTGACAAATGCCATATATGTCACTTTAGACAGAATGGAATAATATGAAACTAAAAGTTCTACTCCTATACATGTGTAAATTTAAGTCAAAAGCCATGATTAGCATCTCAAATGCCATGTCTCCTCTTGTCTTACTTATCCGTACAGTTATATAATCGATCATAAATTTAAGTCAGATATTTGTAGCTCCTAAATGTGCCTATTGTCCTGCTTCATGCTAGACTTAAAACATTTTTTTTTTTTTTTTTTTTTTTTTGAAAAGACTTAAAACATTCATTGATGCTATATAATGGTGAAGTGCAAATGTAGCAAGACCCTCTATTACTATTATTGATTTTTAGTGTAGTTGTCTGATAGTTGGACAACAGCTAAGATTCATGTGTAGAAGACCTGGGGTTGAGTCAATTACGCGTGTGTAGCATCTCAAAAGCAATTTGGCTCTTTTTTGTGTCATACTTATCCTCAATCATGTAATAAATCATAAAATTCAAGTCAGATATATGTACTCATCGTCCTGCTTCTTGCACTAGATATTTTGAGTGTGAAAACTCATTGATTCTAAATATTGGTGAACAGCCAATGTAAGACAACCCTTTGCTATTTGGACTTTTGCAGTAGTTGTCTGATGGTTGGGTGGCAGCAAAATGCATGGGTAAAAGACCTGGGCCTGTCTGCTGGGGTTGGGGCCTTTTTTGGGCTCGTAATCTTGATAATGAAAGAAGACAAAGTCAGGAATAATTGCTGGTGAAAGTTTTTTGCGTGGTCGACAAAAGCTCAATTTCATAGGCCCAGTGGAGACAAAATGAGCTAGCATGAATATAACTAGCAAAACTTGCATGATAGCTTGGTTTACTGTGAGCATTTCAGATTGCCTAATTCAATAAGAATTTTCACATTCAAGCTTAAATTATCTTGAGTTTCTTGCCTCAAGATTTCAAGAGTAATCCTCTGAAACTCTCGGTTACAAATTTGAAGTACAGGGGGCTCAAATTAGGTTGTCAATCACCACAGATCTCAAAACACTTAACAAAGATGAGTAAAAGCTTATCCTGATATAATTGATTTGTTGTACATTGTTAAAATAATTTAATAAGACGTCATGACACGAATAGGTATATGTCATATTTAGCATCCAAATTGGTACTATTTTATGTGTAAAGGCACTTGATGTGGACAGTTTCATATGGTGATTTCTGTGTTTTATTTATTACTAGTCGCAGACCCGCGCGATACTTGGAAAAATATGATATGATTATTTTTTATTGGATAATTATTGAATTAATATATTAGATTGTATATTTTTAAAAATTCAATATGTGTTATTTGAAATTATGTTTTAAATTAGAAGTTTTTTGTATTCATCAGGTATTATACATAGTGAGATATGTATAAAAACACAATGCAATATTTTTTTTATTTAAAAAATTGATAGTGTGATGAGAACTATTAAACCAAGTTGTAATTATGTATACTTTGTTTATTACTATACAAATGTATGCGATTCAACTCTTATAGATATTTTTCTCCAAAACATAGATCCACATCTCTTTCTTTCTCACAATTGAAACCAAGTGAAAAAGTAAATAAAGATAACTATGCAATAGATCATTATCAATAAATCATATATCATAAAGTGGAAATATAAAATAAAATAAAATGCAAAAAGAAAAAGTTCCTTAAGTATCTATACATAAAAACATTAATAGCATAATGATGCTCTAAAGTAAATTATGTTTTATCTTATTCTCTTTTTGGCATTTTTAGTAAAGATGATCAACTAAGCAAAGTAAAAGCTTACTAAGAAAGTTCAAATTAACTAAAATTTGATGGTGGAGATGCTAATTATTTGTAATAAAATGAACAAAATAAAAATAACAAATAGATTTGAGAAAAACACATAAGATTTCTAAAAGAAATTTTACCAAACACATGGGATGCTACAATACAAAATTACTACACTTAATATTTTTTTATTTTTTTGATACTCTACAAATAAAACAACTTTATTCACTTTTTGTCACATTATAAACTATAAAGCGATTACAATGTTTATTATAATCTCCCCCCCCCCCCCCCACCCCCCCCCTGCGCGTGCGGAGGTTATAAGCACTTTGATTGAAATCAAAATATGCTATTTATTTTTTGCCCAAAGGCAAGTCAACCTACCAGATAATCCAAATGATTATCATAAGGACCTGCTACCATAGAGCAATTTTTGGTAAATTTCTGTTATATCAAACATTTGATGATATTTTAGCCTTAGATATCATAGATCCAGCTTCTCAACATAAGCTGAATGTCTCTCCACAATAAGTCTAATTAGGGGATTCTCCACAACATCACCAACTTGAGTCTTGTAACGACAAACTAATATCTTTTCATTGCTTGTAACAACTACAACCTCGTCTTTGTGAGTTAAAAGCTCATTTGCCACAACCATATGCATCTTGTACTTTTTAAGAGCCATATCAGCCTTCTCCAAAAGTATTTGTATATCTATCTCTAGTTGTTTAGTTAGGCAGAGGAAAACTTTTAGTCCCATTTCATTATAGCAAAAGACTTTTTATACAAAATTCCAGTAGAAGGGAGACTAATAGGCCCTCCACTTTCTTCAAGACATAGAGAATTATGAAAGATCACACATCCTTTGCCTACCCTTTTCTCTTTCTCAAATTCACATTACCAAAAAATATATGAAGCTAAAAACATTGTGAATACATCTCTGTTAAGTGGAAGTCCATTGGTAGGCACATTCAAATCCATAGCCATATATATTTTGTTTTGATATAAATTCAAATTTCTATTAAAAAAAACTACGTATTAACTCAAACCAAAATTCAACCAAAGCTATAAGAGTGATTTGTGATGGGAATTTAAAAAATACAACACAAAAAAATTAAATAAAAAAACCATCAACCTAAATTAGAGTTATAAGAAAGAACAAAAATCAAGAGAAAGAGAGAGAGAGTACTCACAGTTTTTGTGTGGAAAAATATGGATTGAATGGAATAAATGATATCAAATTTATACAAAATAAGATGGGGGAGAAGAAGAGTTAAAATATAAGAAAGAGGAAATGATGAAGGAAGTTTATGGTAAAGTAAAGAATAGTAGGGAGATAAAGAGGAAAAGAGGGAGGGGAAATATTGGAGAAAGAAAAAAGAATTTTTTTATTTTTTATTTTTAATAGAATAGGAAGATGAAAAGTTTAAATATTCAATTTTAAAAATTACTTGAAATTAGAAAGAAGAAAACAAAAAATTGAAATCAATTTAGATAGTTGAATATAGTTAAACATTTGCATCTAATGAATAGTAATGTTTGTAATGAATAGTCAAACATGTGCATATATCCACTAAAATGATAATGAATTATTTAAGTTTAACAATTACTTGAAATTAGAAAGAAGAAAATGAAAAGTTGAAATCAAGTTGGGTAGCTGAATAGTAAAATATTTGCATTTAAAAGGAATAAATAGTAACAAGTTGAATAGTAATAGAGTGTATTAACAGGTTTATCTATGAACTATATTTAATTTTTTTATATAAAATAAAATAAATCATAAAGGAATTAAAAAAAATTGTATGACGTGATTAATGAGGTGGCTCAACAAGAGTACAGTAATATTAAATTCTATGTCTCGACTTTTAGATATATATAGATATAGATTATATATACTGTTCTTATTAATTGTCCAGTATCAGCATTGATAGCTCTACTAATTACTTCATACGGATGACAAGATTAGAGCACCTTTTTGAATATGGTTCCTGCTGCTATTCCTCTAGTCATTTCATATATCGCCTTGTGTGTAGATTCCAGAAGTGGTAATGTAACATTGTAGGAATTCGTTGATTCAGTGTTTTTCTGTTCTATGCTTTGGTTGGAATGCATCATTGGACTTATTAGCTATTCATTGTCAAGCAACATGAGTACATGACAGAGATAAGAAAAGTTAATCCCAATGAACCGATTCCTACGCCTACACCATTTTGTGTGTGTATATAGTGCGGATTCCTCCTTTTTCTTACACTGTAGCTCATTACAGTGAAGGATGTTATTGTTTGGAAGATTGAAGGCTTGATAGGATATATAATAGTACAGCTCAGAAGGAATAGGAAAAAGGCTTAATAAAATATGTTTTTATCATATAAACACATTTGAAACTCCTTGAACAACTAACAACCCTCCCAAAGTAGCCATGGCCAAAGAAATTGCATAGATACTGACATTTTTTCCTGCCACAAGTATTGTTACTACCCAATGCTATAATGAGAAACAAGTAGGAATTAGGTAAGTAACACATCTCAGCTGCATATGACAGTGTAACATAGGTGATTAACTTGGAAAAACTATCCTAGAAAAGGCAATTACTAATAACAGAAAACATTAACATCTGTTTACTCTCCTAACACTTTATACTGGTAAGACACAATCCAGCACCAGTGCTCTTCTCCATTTTGTCATCGATAATCTTCTGCAATTCCGCAGGTCGACAAGGGACTGAAAGAGCTCCTTTTTGACTGAAGCCATATTCTTCCTTAGCCTGCTCCAGTAATCTCAAGAATGCAGGGTTAGTTAAGTAGTCCAGTTCAACAACAAACCTCTTTGTTTCCTCACCCTTGATTGCGAAAACAGCAAAATGTCCTTCAGTTACATCATCTGGCACCACTGCTGCTGCTTCTAGTGCTTTTTTTAATTGATCAGGTTCTCTAGGTGCCGAGACTGAGATACTCTTCTGAAGTTTTTCAATGAGAACATTGAAGAGCCTGAGCATCACCAAGGCTTTATTTCTCTCATCCCTATTCTTCTTTAAAGACATTAAACCTCTATTTCTTTTCTTCTCTTTTCTTTTTCCCTTATTCTTCTTGGAAGACAAAGTGAACTTTAAGAACTTCTTTGGAACTCACGAATCTTTCTTTGAGCTTGCATGGGAATTTATACGAGGCCATGGACAAGATGGGGAGCATAAAGCATACGCACGGAAATTTCTCAAAGGGTCATTGTGGAGCCACTACATGTGATTGCAGCGTTATGTCGTTTAAAACAACATTTGACAGGTCACCTGTAGTGAACGCGGTATTCCATAGGATTAGGATCCTTAAGGTAACTCTACAATGGAGTTCATGGTAAAATTGAGTTTTCTTTGTCTTGTTTGAAAGAATTTAGAAATTATCGTAACTTGCAACTCCACCATGAATGAATAACATTTTAGGAATTCCATAGTGGAATTATTTTCTAGAGTGCTTTCTTAAAATCATAAAAAACTGTGTTTTTGTATCATAGTTTTTCTTTGGGTAGTGTTTGTTACACACACTGTTACATACTCATTTTTTGAGCTAAAATCGTCTTTATTTATTTATTTTTACAATAACAATACTATTCACAAATTTTTCCAAATGCTCAATAGCATTTAAAAAAAAAAAAAATCATATTTTTAAAACAAAACTTTTAAAATTACTATTTTAACACACATTTTCAAGTAGTTGACCCAAACTAACACTTAATTCTAACTTTATTTTTTTGAGCTAGTTACAATATGCTGTTAATCCGCGACTTGAATCCTTTCCCCCTCTAAACTTTCAAGCACTTTGTGCATAGAGATGTATCAGCTAAATTACAAGGCTCTTGACACTAATTCTAATTCTAATATGAGTAGTGAATGAGTACTTCATTGATTCATTATTCTCACCCAATGATTGGGTTTGAATCACGCTATTCTTGGTACCTAACTTTTGGGAGTCATTCAGATATATCCTTCCTAGGAATTTATGGTTGGAAAGGAATTCTCACAGCAAGATATTTCAGCATTGTCCAAACGAAACTGAGTCAAATAGTGGCATACTAGCCTAAGAAGAGCCTGCCTTCTTTACCTTAAAATAGACTGTTCATTGATATTCATGAACCAGGTACAGTTTCAAGTTGGAAGCTTGAAGAGCAGAGCTGAGCAGCAAAATGGCCAAAATGAAACTCATCAAGCTAAAATATGCGTTGGTGGTTCACTTCAGACCATAATTAAAACAAGAAATGCTGCTCAAGTGTTAAAACTTAAAACTAAGTTGCATTATTCGTGGTGTAGGAGCATCAGTTATTGGTTGCCGACTTGCAGCGTTTGTTAAGACCTTAAGGGGACAATGGTCCGAACTTCAAGTTGGCAAACCAAGGTCTCTTAAAAGTGTCGGCAAGAAGTAGACGTCTACGTGTTCAAATTCATGTTGTACTAGCAAGTACTTGTGTAGCAAGAAATATTGAAGAATCAGCCATGGTCTCTTATAGTGTCGGTAAGAAGTAGACGTCTACGTGTTCAAATTCATGTTGCACACTAGCAAGTACGTGTAGCAAGAAATATTGAAGAATTAGTGGTACATATTTTTTCTCCTGTTTTAATACTACATAAGCGGGCCTTATCTGAACATTATAGAGATAAGGGTGAACACTGAACACCTGGTGGAGTTAGTCTGAGTGAAGTGATAAGTTTTTCCCAGGTGAACATTAATGCATGGGAGGCATGAATATACTCCTGAGATATAGGTTGCTACTGGTTAATATTACTGAGATGGTGTCATGAAGATGCTCAGAAAAGATCTGGAATATGAGCTACATGATGCCTTCAAAATGTCATCCTCATAACATATTTTGATGAGACAAAATGCTTGATGAGAGAAACTATATTTAAGTGATAGATATGACTGTGTTTGAAAATGAAGAAGCCGGTGAATTGAAATTGTTGAGTGTGCTCTTGGGTATGAGCATTAACTATTTAGCAAATGGTTTTGACGGTATGGTTAGTTGTCAATAGATTTTGCTAGGTAGAGAAGAGTCCAAGGGCTCTTTTTTAAAAAGGTTCTCTACCTTATTAATATATATATATTTTTTTAAAAAAAAGTGGTTAAAAAACTCTACCTATATTTGGATTAAGAGAAAGGAGGAGAGAGAAGGGAGGAAGAAGGCCGGAAGTTCATGTCAAGCTAATTGAATTCTATGTTGTAGAAATGAACTTGATTGAGGTAGCTCATTTAATATTAAAAACCCCATTAGTGAACAAGGATTAATTTTATTTCCCTACCTTGTCATTCTAGATTGAGGATTAGGTCTTGTTGGGGAAGATACAAATAAAATTTTCCAAATATTGTGTCTGGATTCTCAATTTTGAAATATTTCACTTATTTTGCTCTGCAATATTGGGCTTTGACGGTGTTTATCATGCACTCATGGGACTCAAGACTTGATTTCCCCCCCCCCCCCCCTATTATTTCAATTCATTCTCAACGTCACTATTCATTCTATTAAGTGCAAACCCTGAATACATAGCTGTGTACTCTAACAACATCTATTGCTTTGGCTGAAAATCTTTCGGACCATCTCCGATCAATGCACTTGAAGTATATATCTTCAAGAATGCTTCTAAAGGCACATCCTATCTTACCATGGGGTTGGACCAAAATCCGTCATCACAAAAAAAAAAAAAAAGAGAACCAAATCGAGACCATCCCTAGAGGGCATTGGTTAGAGATGAGACTTCATGCTTAAGAAAATCTACCGGACGCTAATGTTGTCATCTAAAAAGAAGCGTCAGCCGTTCAGAGATGTGGTCACTTTTGCATTTATTGCATCCCAACTACTTCACATTACATTAAATGTGATATGGTGTGTTTCCTATGGCTATGGGAGCCCTTTTGTACCCTATAGACCCATATGTTGGAATGACATGCATCATATCAACTCAAAAGCTTGAATCTAGGGAAGACTTTTGGGCGGAAAAGAGGATGACTAGCAAGTATAAATAGGAGTTGAACCTTAGAAATAAGGTATGAAATATGATCTAAAACATACTATATACAAGAGCTAAGGACTTAAAACTCCAATTCACTGAATTTACCATCAGAGCATCATTGGTAAACCCCTTAGAGGAGAGCCAACCTCACCCATATATTTCTTAGTGTTTGTGCAGGAGACATTAATGCAAAGATCATCCTTGATTCGACAGTCTTCCCTTGTTTAAAAAATCCCACCTCTTACACTGACTATTTGACCATGAATTTTCTGGCCTTGTTTGTCACATGCTGATTAGGCAATTGACGAAAAGAAACTCGCAAAGTGAGATCAAGCCTATTTTGACACCAACATCTCACCAAACAAATGTGAAGCCTCACCCATGAAATCATTTTATACACATCCAGAAAGCATTCCATTCCAAGTCTCTAAATCAGTTTGAGGCATTGTATAAAACAACTTAACATTCATTAAACAATTACATGCATTGTGAACACAAAGCTAACAGAGATGTAACCAAACCTATGTATTTCCTAATTATTAATTTATATAAAGTAATATTATATTTATACTATATATGCACATATTCACACACACAAAAATTCACACAAATAACATTATAACCAAAATAAAAATAAAAACGCCCACAGTTTGTATGAGACATACACTCATACACACACACATATATATAATATATTTATAATAAAGAGAAAGACACTCATATATATGATAAATTTGATGATTATGTTAAAAAGATTTTCTTTTTAACAAAGTTTGGCTATTAACTTAGTTGTAGCCTTAGGCTACAACTCCCACTAAAAAAAATTAACATGACTAAATATTTTGAAAATCTAACCATTGGATTTCATGTTCTTTATGTTCTTAATACACATATCAAATTTTGTGTCAATGAAATGTTATTTATTATTCAATACATAAATTTATTTTTTAAGCATAATTTTATATTACAAAAACTTCAAATTTAAATATTTGATTTGTTAAAATTTACATCAAATAAAAATATAAGAAGAAAATATAATCCAATGGTTGATTTGTTAAAATTTACATAAAATAAAAAGATATTGAGTGGAGTTGTAATATTATGCTACAACCAAGTTTGAAGTCAAACTTTGTCATGTTCTTATTTCAAGACATTATGAGACTCATTGAGTAGTTAATATAATATATAAGGACTTCATTTGACCGAAAAGACTTTAAACCTTTGAGTTTGGGCCCAACTATGTTATATTTACTACTCTTTCTGTTTTTTTTTTTTTTTTGAGAAGCTACTACTCTCTCTTATTATTCTTATATTCAATATAGGATTTCATTCGCATGGTTCCCAACATTAGTGCAGCCACAGACATAGAGAGATAAGGCTAAGTGGAAACTGTTGGTCTGCAAAGTAATAGTTGCAAAGAATTTACTATGGCCATTCTCAGGTTTTTTTTTTTTTTTTTTTTGGCCCCTTATAACTAGCCTTATCACACACCCTCACATATGCGATGAAACTTTTTTTAATTTTTAATTTTAGGGTTTAGTATCATAATTTTTTATTTTTGAGTTTAAGTATCCAGAAGGAAACTTTACATATACCACTTAGATTAGGTTAGAGTACACCCTTAAATGCAAAAATGCAAAAATGACCCCTTAAACTTTATATCAATTAAATGCAAAAATGACCCTTAAATTGCTCTAATATTTCTTTTTACGAATGATTTCCATTTACTGATTTGTCTGTTTACTGATTTTTAGAACCCTTAATCATGGATGCTTGGGTCAATTTACCTAAATTATCGACCTTCAAACTTCTTATAGGTGTCACAAATGACATTGTTTCAATATCATTTACGTAAATAATCTCTCTTTAAATTTTTATTCTTCAACCCAATATTATAGTGGGATAAGTCTCGAAAATACTCTCTTTCTCTCTCTAGATTTTAGCTTGCTCACTTCTTGATTTTCTTTTGTTTATATCAATAAATTAGGAGAGGGATATGGACGGAGCTGGAATAGGGGGGCAATGGCCCCCCCTAATTTTTTTGAAAAATAATATAATTATATAACTATATATTTAGGTACTAATTTTAGCAACTTCGTTCAATAAAATTACATTTTGACTCCCTTATTGATCGTTATAAGAGAAATGCTACAACTACAAATTTTTTTGTAACATTTTTATAGACTATTGAGGTAGCAAATTTTTATTGGTTTGCATTTTGGTCCACGACTTACATCACTTTTTTACTTACTAATAACCACTAATTACAACAACAATTTGTAAATAAATTTGTAGATCTAGTATTTTCCTCCTTTTAAAGTCCATAAAATAATTTATAAATCTAAAATCTAAAAGAAAAATATACAAGCCCAAAATATAAGCCCAATAAGAAAAATTACTGATAGGCAATAGCAAAGCTAAAAAACAAATTTGAGACTAATCAACCAATTTTAACAAAACAAACAACTTAGCCCTTTAAAAAACTTTAAACAAAATAATTTTGTCATTACCAACAAAAGACACGCTCTACACACACATAAAAATAATAATAATAATAAAAGAAAACCTTTGCCAGTTGTCGGGGACGTTTTGGCGACAAGGGCCGAAAATGCGAGAATGACCCAAATCTCCCCTTGGGTTCTTTAGAAGTGTTTATTTGTGGAGAATCAAGCCCAAAATTCCAAATGTATAATGAACAAAAGGCTAATGGTACTTTGACAAGAGAAAATCAAAATGCTAATAATGAAAATGCAGAAAAAGCATAAAAACATAATAGGTCTGAAATTTCGACCCACAGTCACACAGAAGAAGAAATTGAGGAAGGTCGTGAGGAACAGAGGGAAGGTTCCCCTGTACCCATATTTCCAACCCTAAGGTTCAGAATTGTGAGAATGTCTTTTGGCTCAGTGGGTTTTTGCTCTGAAGTTTCAGGTCTATAGGGAAAACGTGGTTTAACAGGTCTGAAACTTCGACCCACAGTCACACAGAAGATGAAATTAAGGGAGGTTGTGAGGAAGAGAGGGAAGGTTCCCCTGTACCCATATTTCCACCCCCAAGCTTCGGAATTGTGAGATTGTTGGCTGGCTAAATGAGTTTTTTGCTCTGAAGTTTCAGCTCCTTAGGTAGAACGTGGCCTCTTTCTTTTGAATCTGATTGGGGCCTTTTGTATTGAACTTGGGGTGCTCTAAGTGACTGGTTTATGGTCAATAGAAGAGACTTTGAACCCCAAGGTCTCAATCAAAGAGGTTATGGTCAGATTTGCTTTAATTGGGTAAGAGAGTTGACTTGCTTTTTACATGATTTTGGAAATAAAGTGGCTGACTCCATTAGCTATTCTTTCCTTGTCATTGTAGGCTTTTGATAGCTGCATTTGGGTGGCTAAGTGGGCTAGGTTGTTCAGCCTTTTTCTTAGGGTCAGCTGTGTTTTGGTGTGGAAAATGGAGATGGGCTGAAAATTAGGGGCACAGTCACCTAGAGCATGAAAGCTCTTTTGAGGTGGAAATTTTGGATACAAGACCTCCTCCATGAGCCCGAGGTGCTACTAGTGTCCCTTACCCACTTGGTAGCACGCATGGACTAGGCTCATGCAAGAGGTCCGAAAAACCACACTTCCTTAATTTCCCCAATAAGTCGCATGGGCTTGGGCCATGCTTTAAAAGAATAAAATAAAACATAATACATGAATCGGGCTTGTAAAAAAAATGTGTCACGAAAATGGGTATTAACACCAGCTAAGTGATAGAGTCAAAAGCCAAAGACACTGCATGTAGCTAACAATAAAACCACCCTCCTAACTCCAAGTCCTGGTTCCGTCCCTGGAGAGGAGTTTTCATCATGGAAAAACTGAGGTTTTTGATTAATCATTATTTTTCTATTCAAAACTAAGAACTAAACAAATTAAAACTTTGATGGTTACAAAAGGAAACTAAAAAGAAAACAGAGCAAAGAGAAAATTACAATATAGGAAAGCCAACTAAAATAATATATTTCTAATTAGAATTTTCTTCTACGTTCAATCATAAGCTCAGAAAATCCAAAAAAAAAAAACAAAAAAAACACATATAATCAGTAAACGTTAGTCTGCCTAACAAAAGATCCGACGTAAGCACCCAAAATAATACTCATTACCATACTAAAAAATCAATCACCACTATTATCAATTGATTTTAATCGTGGTAAAATTTCTAATGATATATATTCTAAGATTAAAACTATAATGTTTTATATCAGACGTTACTTTTTTAAAAGAGAAATTACATTTTACCATCCTAAACTATACATCTAATTATACTTTGCATAATAAACTTTTCGAGTGCATATTTTGCACCATAAATTATGATTCATGTTACACTTTGAACCCTAACATCAAGTTTGCTATTAACTTTGATGGAAAAAGGAAAAATATGGCACCACGCCAAGAGACCTAATTATCCTTCTTCTCAATTCTTTTTTTTAAAAAGAAGATAAATTATACTTTACCACCCTAATCTATACTCTTGATTACACTTTACACCCTAAACTTTGAATTTTTGTCCAAGTTAACAGCAAACTGAATATTAGAGGTGCAAAATGTAACATGAGTCATAATTTAAGATGCAAAACATGCATTTGCAAAGTTTAAGGTACAAAATATAATATGGGGAATAGTTTGGGGGGGGGGGGGGGGGAAATGTTAGAGCTTTTTTTATATAATAATGATCATAATAATACTTTTTGTCTAAACGTGTACTTTTTTTTTTTTTGAGAATCGTCTAAACATGTACTTGAAGTCTCATTGTATTGTTTTAAATAAAAAAAAAAAAGCAATGAAGTACATGCTTCAAATAGCAACCTTGAGAAATTCTCATACAATATTTAGAAAAATCAAATCAATTTAAAACATGAAAATTACATCTTATTAAACAAAAGCTACCCATAACATGCATGATACATTTTGGAATTTTACAACATATATATATATATATATGTATGTATGTATGTATGTGTGTGTATATATATAAATATAATTAGAATTAGAATTATAATCAAATTCAACCAAAAAATAAAAGAGGCCTACACAAAATACTGATTAAAAAAAAATCTATATAATAATATATAATACTTTTTAAAAAACATTTTTACTTCTAATATTTATAAATTATAATTAAAGAGTATAATATTTACAAATTATAATTAAAAAACCGTGTGAAACACGAGTTAATAACTAGTGACACTAATGGTCCGTTTGGAACGGGGGGAAGCAAAGTGAGTAGAGTATAGTTGGTTGGACATTAACTTAATTTTTGGCCAACTCTACTCTAGTCCCCTTTACTCTCCCTCCCTCCCTCCTCAATCCCAAACAGACTATAAATCCTAAATCCAATATCAATAGCCCACAAGCCACATGATAAACAAACTCAAATGCTTTACTTATTACGTAAAACCACCGGGCTAATACCCTAACGACATTAGCTATCTGATGACACGGTTGCAAGGCCCTCAACTGTGGTCCTTGTCACATTAACTAATAAATGAATAAGAAAATGAATAAGGGAAGTATGTGGCTTATTGATTTATTTACAGTCAATGTATGTGGAAATAGTTGAGATGAGACTTGAGAGTAAAGAGAATTTTAATTAGTACAGCACATGATCCATAGATTGTCCTTGTATACGATAATCTTTAACACCAAAAACATTTTAACTTGCTTCTATAGAAAAAAAATAGGATCATGACAAACATCTTGGCTTTAAGTTAGCTTGGCCCCTATAGCAGCAAAACCACGGATTGCCTAACAGGAAAGCATATCTTTAAAATAATAAAAATATCCTTAGTCAAAAAAATGATTTAGTAAGTCTTCGTAAGATTAAGAAATTCTTTGTAACAATCTTATGGTTTGATAAAGAATATTCAAACACCAAAATAAATAAATTGTATACTTCTCTAGCAATTAAATATGAATCAAAATATATTCTTGAAAGACTTCCATTTGCTTCAAAGAAGGTAACTTCCTGGAAAAAGATGAATATAAGTCCAAGATACTTTTATTTTTCTCCTTTTGTGAAAATGACTTGTTTTAACTAATCAACATAAACAAAAATATTCTACCTGATAATTTTTTAACCGTTGACTATGAGATTTAACCATCAAAGTTAGCAGCTAATATAACAGGTGATTAGTAGAAGTAACTAAAGGTTATCCATCAACCGGTTTTAGGTCCGAGGACAGGTGGAGGGGGAGTAGCCAAGAGCTAGTTAGTCGCCTATGATTAAACATTCTCAAATTATTCTTCCCAAGCCTTGAATATGAAACCAAATGTGATTTTTGAAACCATTTCCCTTCGACCAAATAGAGAACAATAAATTTGAAAATAAAAAACATCATCTCACAACTTTTTTTGCAACAAGCTATTATGCTTCTCTTGGTTCAAGTACAATTTGAGTAAAAATGCAAGTACAATTTAAAGTAGTTTCTTGCAAATTAAAACCATCTAGAAATAAATTCACTATGGTACAACACCACCAAAACAAAAGATGCCTCTAAAAGTAGTGATGCAGCAAGCTTCAATGTATAAAATTTATCTGTTAAGTAGTCATCATCATCATCATTGAACAAAATATCTCGCATTTCTACCTTGAATAGTTTATTGTTTTTGGTTTCCAAAGGAATGTCCGTGAGGATCCCACCAGGGCGCCTTCTACTTCTAATAGGACCTCTCAGTAGGATTTGAACCCAAATGAACTGTTAAGACAATGATGGCCATTAATTCGTCACAGTAACCATAAGGCACCACTCTTTAAATCAAACATTTGATAGCTCATTCCATTGCATTTGCATATTATAGATAACAAAAGTTCCGTTTGTCCAAGTTGGAGTAGCTCTTCTAATCCTCATTGGAGAAGCTCTTCTAGTCCTCATTTCCAAAATCCACAATATTTTACATCAAATGCATGACCGCAGATGATCTACATGAGTTGATGATAAAAGTTCAAAAGTAATCCTAGTCTGCCAGTGTACTCTATGTATACTAATGTAGAGAACTGCATCAGAATAGATATCCCAATCATTGCTTGTCCAAAAGAATATGGGGTGGACCAAAAAAAGAGAGATGAATAATAATAGTAAAACAACAAGACAATGCTTAATTACCATTGTTCTCAAACGAAAGCATATTCATAGTTATTTTTCAACTGCCCTTTGACATTTTTTTATGTTTGCTTCATTGCTATATTCATATACCCATCCAGACATGCAAGAATACCTACGCATGAAGATTAAAAGGCACCATAAATGCCTGTAAATGCATATTTTTCATAGTGGGGTGCAACAAGCAACCGTCAACTGTTTATCTACAAAGAGTAAGTCTAAAACATTCTCAACATATCTTTTCCATTTCTCTCAGCATTATCATCCTAGTGAGAGAAATTTTATTCCATTCATCTCATTGATACACATCTGACTTTGTGAGCTATGAGTGAAGGTTTGGAAACTTAGGCTGTCACCTCAAATCCAATATCATTGTTGACTTTCTGTTGGTGGTTTGACGGTGTTATATCCCAGTGGCAGAGCCAGAAATTTATCTTTGGGGGGCCACACATAAAATTAGACAGCTAATTATTTTTTGAGTGTATATATTAATTACATCAATGTTTTTTAATGATAAACTAACTTCATTCAACCGGAAAAGAAGTACAATCAAGAAAGAAAGAGAAACATTAAGCACCGTCAAATTAATTACATCCATACTACATATAATATTAAAAATGGCAATGCACATACAATTTAATAATCAATGATAAATAGTATTATATTTTAATTGGTACATATAATGTTATATGATATATGGATTATTTTAATAACAAATAAATTTATGATAAAGAAAAGTCAAATTATAAAAAGATGAAAGAAAAAGTACCTGGAAAAGTGGAATTGTGGGAATGCTATACTGGGCCAACACGGCTACAACCTACTGTAGACACCAACCGCTTGTGCCCACACCTACCCACTTGCTTTTGTAGAGATTCTAGAGAAGATTTTAATCATACACTGATACACGTGATTGTATAGTCTGCTGTCTGCAATTATTATTCACATAGAAGATTTGTTACATTGTAAATGATGGAAACTAGAGCCTAGAGGAAAGAAAAACAGAACAGAAAGAAAAAGAAGAAGGCCGATGGAGCAGTTGAGAGAATGAGAGTTGAGATGCTACGGAGAGAGAGTTCAGACAGAGAGAGCGAGAGAGAGTCATCTGTGTCCTGTCAAATGATGAGCAAAATGTTTGCAACTATGTGTTGCTGTGGCAAATCAAAGCCTCTGATCTTCAATCTTTCTACTGTTGTGGCGCAAGTAAGCCTAGAAGTGTTAGGGTGAAAATTAGAATTTTTTTCCCTTTTATTTGGTGAGATATTTGTTAAAATAACTATGTGTTCATCTTAAAATGCTAAAAAATGTCTAATTATTGTAACTTTTTGACATATATATATTTATCATTAATTGGATTATATCCTATTTAAATAAAATTTGTATGTAATTTTAGACTTTCTTTCATATATATATATATATATATATTATCTGGGGATGGGGGCCAAAATGATAAGAGTTAAAAAAAATTTCAAAATTTCAAATAGGTTAGTATAACTCCAAAATGTATATACATCTACAAATTTTTTTCCAAAACTTTTGGGGGGCCATGCTCCCTTCAGTCCCAACATGGCTCTGCCACTGCTATCCCCAGCAAGCTAGTTTGAAGAAAGAACTCGAGGGAGTCGGTTGTTATCTAGAGCTTGAAGGACTCAAGTACATTAGAGATATGGACTTGGAGGGTTCATAATTTTTATTGTATTGCAATGATTTAACTAGTGGAAATTTTCCAACAGTGTGGTCGAGGGAGAGGTTTTTCCACCAAGAGGCTTAGATTTTCCTCTTTCTAAACACTTCTTTGTGTTTAGCTTTCAGTTTGCATTTATTTTCTGCATTTCTATATTGCTATTTACTTCCTTTAGCTATTAGTTGCTTTGTGCTTGCTATATAATTTGGTTAATCATTTACATTTGACTAATTGTTAGTTTTAGACTAAAAGTGATTAAGCCGATAAAAATGGTTTATGGGTTCTAAATTGTGCTAGAGTGTAATTAGCATTTTTCAAATGTCCCACTTCCACCATATTTAGATACTATAGCTTCTTGCAAATGTATAACTTATGTAGAAATGAAAAGGTCCCCAGTTACCATATAGATGAAGCAAAGACTTAAGATTAACCCATCAACATGATAGCCTATTTATCACAATCACATGTCATTGACTAGCAAGAAGACTGATTCTTATACTTTTCCTTTTATATCACAAAAGATTTTCTCCCATATGAGATATTCTAATTGTTTGTTGTTGGTAAGAAACTAAAGTGTCGTGTAAGGGTTCATGATGCGTCATGGTTTACAAAACAAAGCTCCAGTTACAATATAGTTGTTGGATCATCACCAATAACATTTCTATATTTGTATATGTACAATTTTTAGCAATGAGCTACTTTCTATAAATGTAATATGAGGACCTTGGACAACAATTCTAAAGGTAGATCTATGATTAAAAAAAAAAAAAGAAAAAAAAAAGAAGATGCAATTATTAGGAAAACTATTGAGAACGACAAAAACCTTAGTTTGCTTGAACCCCTTTTAATTGTATAAGATTTATAAAATTCCAGTCATATCCTTGTATTATTACTATTTATTTTAGGATAATGAAGAAAAGATAAGTGTAAAGAATTATTAAAAAAACTGAGTGTCTCATGCATTATGTCAAGTTGAAGAGAAAAAAATCTCAGCAAAAAGAATTACCTGAACATGTTGCCCACACTAATGAATTTCAACTCTTCTCCCAGTTGAAATGTAAATATAGAATGCCCTACAAAGACATTATGCCCAAACATTAATGACTTAATGACAATGATTATATTAGCAAAGACATTCAAGATAAGTTATAATAAACGTATATATTTGGTATTTGATTTTAAAGAAAAAAGAAAACAGAAGAGAGTTAGACTTCAAGTTTGGAGGGACTTATCACTTGCTTTCTATGATATGATATCCCTATCTTTTGAATGCGAGCAATCCAGGAACACTGGAAACTGTTTACATTGGCCTGTCCTTATATATGAGGGAAAAAAACAATCAGCAGCATATGTAATTTGATAAGTCATTGTAAGGAAGCAGATCAGCTTCTTGAAATCATAAGTATGTGTGCAGCACTCAAAGAGAATTTTCCTTTTTCTCTTCTTGTGAAAATATGAGGGCTCCTATAAAATATAAAACTTATTTAAATTTCAAAACTGCTAAAAAGATGTTTAGCACTACTTAATTAACTTACCAAGGCCTTATACTACAACAGCAATGGTTCTGAAAGTTTTTAAATTCAAGGAAAAATACAAAACACATCATCCATCGACAATATGAAGAATTTAGGAGAGCTTATGGCAACTAAGGTATATGGCTATGATTAATAAGCAATTTTTTTGGAAAATCTATTGGAAGTCACCAAAACGTTTGTGCATGCATATTGAAATGAAAATTAGAAAGAACAACGAAAAATTAACAATCAATTTAGTGCACATTGGTTACCAAAATTTGAAGCTCTATTTACATGAAGAAATATTTTAAAACCTCAAATTATGGATTTTATTAGCCATATTTTAAATGTTCAATAGGGAAAAGTTTATTGATTTTTAGAGAGAAAAAACAGAGGAACTTAAATTTTGTAGCTTATAATTTATGATCGAAATTGCTGGAATAAAACTACAAGAAATATTAGATTTCATAAGTTCTTGCTCCAGTTAACTAATAGATAAATATTCTCTAAACCTTAATCTTGAAAAATCATTTCAAGAAATATGAAGAATGACAACTGCATAAGAAAAGAGAACTTACAGGAAAAGTTGATTGTTGACGAGAGAATACCTGCATAAACAATATACTGGTTGAGTATAAGAAAGAGAATAAAGGGAGGAAAAGAGGAGAATATTTTAGAGAACTTACCGACTTTAAAAGGATTCTGTCAGCTTCCAATTATAGTCAATTATTCCTCCAGCTGGAAACAATAGATATATTGTGTCAAGTGCCTATAACATATACAACAACAACAATCATGCCTAGTCCCAAAATGTTTGGGGTAGGCTGCCTATAACATATTACAATATTAATTTTTATGATAGAATATTAAAAATTTTGAAAAATGAAAAGACTCGGGAAAACTTAATACTGGAACAAAGAAATTAGGAGTGAAGAATAAGTGTGATTGATTGACTCAAAGGTGTCCTTGAACAATCTTGAGAAGACCTAAATAGAGGTCAGATTCTTGAACATCCATCCTAAATAGAGGTCGGTTGTTTTCTGTTAGCATCCTCAATAACCAATGACATCAAACTCAAAAAAAAAATTTGAAGAAAAAAGAAAGAAAAAGAAAGAAGGCATCTAACTCATTGAGAAGAATCAAAACTTACCCATTTGTTTTATATATGCATGAAATTACATATACATATGTACGTATGTTTGTGTGTATGTATATGTAATAGTATGCATTTATCCAACTACTTAGGGGTAAGTTCTCTACCTGCTGTGTCAAAAGAAACAAGAAATTTGCCATCTATCACATGCTTGGAGAATGTGCTGCATCTTTCTATTTTTTTAAAATCATGGAAGCAGTCATCAAAATCTTATTTAAACCAAATTCTAAAGCAAATTGTAATTACATTATCAAATACTAACCAATCAGTTTTAGTTTATAGAGATAGGACCATTACCTTACATGTAAGTGATTAGGAACTATCCGCTGAACATTTGCATGATCTAGACCATCCAGTATAGAGGTCACCTGTTGGGCAAGTCAATGATACAAAGCTTACAAGAAGAGAACACCATTATGGATGAAAAACCTTAATTCGAGATAGTATTTTAATACGTTATTATAGAGATACGTACAAGACTACAAGTGATTTTTAGTGAAATGTTTGGATAAAATTAACAAGTAAAACGGACAACTATAGATATCTACCCCATAATCCAGTAAAGTGCTGAAGTCACAGGCATAGAGGCAGTGATTGTGAAAGCATTGGAAAAACCTCTACCTCACCTAATGCATTACCAATAATGTTTCCAAGTATAGTGCACTGATCAACCCGTGCAATACATATATAATATGGGTCCAGTTGACCAAAAATACATAAATTTCTAAGAAAAAAAATTAAAAATAAAGAAAAAGATAATAAAATTAATCAACCTAATTTCAATGCATTCTTGAAGTAATCTTAATTAATGGTAACATGGCTTGTCCAGTGTTAGAATTTGATCCCCAGAAAAAACAGATAAAAGAAAAAGAAAAATTGCAATTTGGGTCTCATTCAATTTGATTAGAATCTCAAAGATGCTTTTCATTATGAACAGTTTTGAAACAAAAATTTATAGGAATCAGGAAAAATAAGAGGATAAGAAATTTGGTAAGTGAGGAAATAGAGAACAACTGGTCTATTTTAAAGCAAAACATTAGACAAAAGGATATTTGAGAGAAAATACCAATTTTAGATTGCTTTGAGCTTAGAATAGTAACAAGAAGTTTATCATGATATTTGGAACAGGGGCAATCTTGGACTATCTTGTGCTGAGGTGCACCTCCAATTGGAAAATCAATGACAACTAGAGTCTGTAAATATTATATGAACAACTAGTTTAGTAAATAGTATAGAAAATTGAAAGTAGAATATAAAAACGAAGGAAACTTATTAGGTTTTGAGAAGAGAGAAATTAAATACGAAATTGAGAGCACTCACAAATTTTAATAAAAAAATTGCATTGGAATCAACTTTAAATTCCCTCAAGGGTGATTCTTGGACCACAGGTCCACAGCCAATCTTCTACCACTGAGCCACTCTTGCTCCTTCCAATGATAAGTATGGGTGCAAAACTAGAAATGCCTGGGCTTTTTGCAATCATTAGTGGACTTCTCATGCTCCCCAATGTTTTCAGCTAGCTGTTCATTACTGTGTTTGTTAAATCACTGAAGCATCCTGAAAATTGAAAATCAAAAGATTGATGCCATGTTTAGAAGTTGTAATTCGCTAGTGAAAAAATTGGAGAACATTACAACAAATTAACTTTTTAAGAGACATTTCTACAATGTACAAATCATCATGCTATGCAATCATGATTTTGAATTATTATCTAAAATGAAAACAAATCAACAGAACAGAACCAGGCAAACACAAAAGATTCATTGTTCATGAGTTAAGTATTACAAATTGTATGTGGGCAGGTATTAATATCCAAAAGGTATGGCAAATTCATTTTCTTGAGGTAAATCTCTAACCATATTTCCTCTGTATAAAAGAGCATAAAGCCATACAAGTTTTTCAAAATTCAAACCCAAAGTGAAGAATGATCCACTCAAGCCATCAAAAAAAGGAAAGGGGAAAATTTTAGGTAAAGAAAATTCCAAATGCAACTATCACAGCAGAATCAAGCGAAAGACTAATAGTTTTTTCATTTGTCTTCACGAAGTCCTATACTCACTGTATAAGCTCTTAAAATATCAAATTCTCTCATCATTTTTTTTAATGGAAAGCTGAAAAATATTTCATCAACTAGCTAAAAGAAAAACATCTTTAGAGAGGCTTTCCTGCAGAAACACAGGAGCCTCTTCTAGCCAAGCAGCATATTTACAATCAGATCTAGCCATACATAAGGATTTAGCATTCAAGCTAATACTTGTGCAACCTCATTACCAGTCCTACTGACATGTGAGAAAGAGATCTCCCTGATAAAAGTCCATTCTGTTTAACCAAGTCCAAGAGATGTTCAATTTTTGAGAGATTTGGTTCTGCCGAATTGAGAGCTTGAAATCTCTGTAACGAGCCACCTTCTATAATTACTGCAAAAGGGCATACTGTAGCAGCAAATTCAGTCGCTCTCATGACAGCCATAACTTCAGCCTCCTCAGCATCAGTACCCATATCTTCCAGTGATCTTAAAGCTCCAGTGAACACCCCATTCTCATCCCATACCACTGCATCATCACTAATTTTCTGAATTTCTTCAAACACAGCAACATCAAAATTTACCCTAAAAAATCCCATTTATTGCCAATAATCAAATGGTTAGAAAAAATCATATAAGTGTAGTGGAAACATGTTATCAATATTAAATAGCACAATAAAAAAGAAACAAAGGTTGATCGTGGCTTGGCAGTTAGATACCTCTATGCCTAAATGGTAATTTTGCATCATTAGGATACCATCACAATGAGATCATGAAGGGTTGCCCCACTTGAGTGACAACTCAGATCAACATGAACTATGCCAAAACAATATCATAAAAAAAATGGATTAACAAATTTTTCTTCTCCTTTTCTATGTAACAATTGAATAATATTGTGGGGGGAAAAAGAGAGGGAAGAGAGAATAACAGAACCTTCCTCTTTTAATTAGAGCAGATTATTAGGGCCATCAATAGTAATTCAATTTCTTACAGTTAAAAATAGAGAGTGATTGGAGAGAGGTGTAGAGGCCCATACATCCTGATGTGCTGAGAGGGACACCAAATCCTCACAAAACACTATCTTCATAGGCATGAGACTTGTATTATTTTGCAATAACCACTTTGGCAAGAATCAAGTTCTGACAGAGTGTGGTACGATTACTGCTAATGTTTTCGAATGTCATGCTGTAGATTTCAAAAACACACATTTTGGCATGAATAATAAATTTATTTGATTGATTTGGTACTTTATATGTTAGAAGTGAAGAGAAGATTTGAGAAAAAATACCAGCACTGATGAATTTCTGTTAGCTTGGGAGTGGACTGAAATTCCATAAGATTAATTAAGTCTTCCTTCATGTGAACACAATAGATATGCCATTCCTAGCTACTGCCTACACATCCAGCTGAACACAATTAATTATTCGTGCGGCTGAACACAAGCTGATCATTTACAAATAAGCTAGGTATTTGATACCGAAAGAAAACTACTCAAAAGAAGAAAAAGCCAAGAAAGCCTGTTTTTGATGACTTACTAGTGGCTTTGCCTTTCTATTTGTATTAAATATGGACAATCTTGGACCATCTAGTCATTTCCCTTGGCACATCCGATAAAAACTTTGCAGTTTCCGCAATATGGTGAAATGTTGTGATTGTGCAGATGCATCAGCTTTTTGTAATCATAATTACAATTTTCAGCTCTTGAATAGAACCTTCATTCCCTATTAGAGCAGAATATTGGGCCATCAGCAATGGAAAAATAAACCATCATTGAATATTACATTTATTACATGTGGATTGAAAATATTACCTTCATTCCCAACATGTACAAAGCATCATGCTATGCAATGATGATTTTGAATTATTATCTAAAATGAAAACAAATCAACAGAATAGAACCAGGCAAACACAAAAGATTCATCGTTCATGAATTAACCATTACAAATTGTATGTGGGTAGGTATTAATATCCAAAAGGTATGGCGAATTCATTTTCTTGAGGTAAATCTCTACTCATATTTCCTCTGTATAAAAGAGCATAAAGCCATACAAGTTTTTCAAAATTCAAACCCAAAGTGAAGAATGATCCACTCAAGCCATCAAAAAAAGGAAAGGGGAAAATTTTAGGTAAAGAAAATTCCAAATGCAACTATCACAGCAGAATCAAGCGAAAGACTAATAGTTTTTTCGTTTTTCTTGACAAAGTCCTATACTCACTGTATAAGCTCTTAAAATATCAAATTCTCTCGTCATTTTTTATTTTTTTTTAAATGGAAAACTGAAAAATATTTCATCAACTGGCAAAAAGAAAAACATCTTTAGAGAGGCTTTTTTGCAGAAACACAGGAGCCTCTCTAGCCAAAAAGCATATTTACAATCAGATCTAGACATGCATAAGGATCTAGCATTTCAAGCTAATACATGTGCAACCTCATTACCAGTCTTACTGACATGTGAGAAAGATTTCTCCCTGAAAAAGTCCATTCTGTTTAACCAAGTCCAAGAGATGTTCAATTTTTGAGAGATTTGGTTCAGCAGAATTGAGAGCTTGAAATCTCTGTAACAAGCCACCGTTTATAATTACTCCAAAAGGGCATACCGTAGCAGCAAATTCAGTCACTTGCATGACAGCCATAACTTCAGCCTCCTCAGCATCAGTACTCATATCTTCCAGTGAGCTTAAAGCTCCAATGAACAGCCTATTCTCCTCCCATACCACTACACCAACACCAATTTTCTGAATTTCTACAAACACAGAAGCATCAAAATGTACCCTAAAAAATCCCATTAATTGCCAATAATCAAATGGTTAGAAAAAGTCATATAATTAAGTGTAGTGGAAACATGTTATCAATATTAAATAGCACAATAAAAAAGAAAAAAAAAGGTTGATCGTGGCTTGGCAAGTTAGGTACCTGTATGCCTAAATGGTAATTTTGCATAATTAGGATACCGTCACATTAAGATCATGGATTGGAGGGTTGCCCCACTTGAGTGACAACTCAGGTCAACATAAATTATGCCAAAATAATTTATTAAAAGAAATTGGATTAACCCTGACGTGCCGAGAGGGACACCAAATCCTCACAAAACACTATCTTCATGGGCATGAGACTCGTATTATTTTGCAAAAACCACTTTGGCAAGAGTCAAGTTCTGACAGAGTGAGGTACAATTACTGATAATGTTTTCAAATGTCATGCTGCAGATTTCAAAAACACACATTTTGGCATGAATAATAAATTTATTTGATTGATTTGGTACTTTATATGTTAGAAGTGAAGAGAAGATTTGAGAAAAAAATACCAGCACTGATGAATTTCTGTTAGCTTGGGAGTGGACTGAAATTCCATAAGATTAATTAAGTCTTCCTTCATGTGAACACAATAGATATGCCATTCCTAGCTACTGCCTACACATCCAGCTGAACACAATTAATTATTCGTGCGGCTGAACACAAGCTGATCATTTACAAATAAGCTGGGTATTTGATACTGAAAGAAAATAATCAAAGAAGAAAAAGCCAAGAAAGCCTGTTCTTGATGACTTACTAGTGGCTTTGCCTTTCTATTTGTGTTAAATATGCAATCTTGGACCACCTAGTCATTTTCCTTGGCACATCCTTCCTTAGGTCAATAAAAACTTTGCAGTTTCCACAATATGGTGAAACATTGTGTTTGTGCAGATTCATCAACTTTTTGTAATCATTATTACATTTTTCAGCTCTTGAATAGAACCTTCATTTCCTGTTAGAGCAGAATATTAGGGCCATCAGTAACATAGTTTTAATTCCACACTGCTACAAGATGTTTTCGCTATGAACATAGAATGATGCTATGCAATGATTATTCTTAATAACTATCCAATATGAGAAACAGGGCAGTAGCAGAGAACCAGGCAGACACAAAAGATTCATGAGTTGTCCGCTTTAAATCATATATTACCAGGTATTAATATTTAGAAAATTAGGGGAGTTTGTTTTCTTAAGGTAAATCTCTAATCAAATCTCTACAGTATATAAATTCACACAAGTTTTTCAAAATTTGGAACCAAAGTGAAGAACCATCCACTCAAGCCTTCAGAAAATGAAAATTGGGAAAATTTTATATAAAGAAAAATCCAAATGCAAGTATTGCTCTCAAATCAAGCAAAAGAACATCGTAATTATTTATTCTTTTGACTTGATAAAATCATACACATTATATGATCTTAAAATCTAAAATTCTTTGTTTAATTAGTTGGATTTGAAGTTTTCAATATGGAAAAGCTAAATATTCCCCATAATAGAATTACAAAAGAGTAGTGGAAACATGTTATCAATGTTATATATCAAAAACAGATGAAAAAAAAAAAAGAGGTTGGTGGTGACTTTGAAAGTTTGATATCTTCACACCTACATTGTAAACTGTATTGCATTATTACCATACTATCTCAAATGTTAGATTTCATAAAGGTTTACCCAAATTGAGTAACAGCCCAGTACCAGCACTAATCATGCCAAAATATATTTATACTAAAAAAAACTATGGATTAACAATTTTTGCTATTTGTTTTGTTTTAGGTTATAGAAAATTGAGAGGGAAGATAGGTTATAGAAAATTTACCAGCAATTATGGGCTTCCACTAGCTTTAATTGATTTTTCCTCCAGCTGAACACAATATATTAAATAAGAAATAGCCAAATTAAAAATTAAAAAAAAAAGAAAAAGAAATAAAGAGAGAAAGTAAGAAATTTGGGTTATAAAATAGAAATTCCATACAATTACCTGTGTTTATGACCTTACGTTAGGCTGGGAGTGGATTGAAATTCCATAAAGTTTCCAGAAATTATGCCATTCGTAGTGCCTGCATATCCAGCAAACGTATTTTGAGAAAACTAAAGAAAGTTAGCAAAAATTGCGGGAAATTAAGAATAGAGAATATGAGAGAAAAATAAGAGAGAGGATTTGAGGTATGAGCAAACTTACCAAACATGATCTTCACAAATTTTCATCTTTAATAACAATACGGTCGATTCTGATATATGGAATATGTGCAATTTTGGACCACTCTACGCCTTTCTCCTTTGCACAACTTTTATTTAATTCGGGGGAACCATTAATGTACAGTTTTTTTAATTTGGTGAGGCGTCGCATGGCTTGCACTGTCGGCATTTCCATCAAGTTCTCGTTGCCATTAAGAAGCAGAGTTTGAAGTGAAGAAAGGTCGCCCAACCACTCAGGCAAAGCTTTCATTCCCTTAAAATCACATATATGCAGATATATAATGGCAGTGAAGCGTTGAATTTCGTCCGGAAGAGAGTTGAGTTTGGACCACCCATACAAGTTTAGTTTTTCAAGGGACGCGTGCAAGTGTTGGATGAAACTGAGACTGGGGAAAGCATCCAGCTCCTCACAAAACTCACCAATCTCCAAAATCTTTAAGCATTCTGATAACCCTCCTGGCAGACGAGTCAACTTTCGACAGTCCCGAATTGTTAAACTGCTAAGAGAGTGCAATTCTCCTAGATCTGGAATTGATATCAAATTAGGACATGACCAAATACCCAATTCCGAAAGAGATGTACATGATTGTAGCCCATTCGGTAGAACTTTAACACCGCACGATATCGTCAAGTTTCGAAGCGACGCCACACCTTGTATACTTGGAAAAGACCTCAAATTAGGACAGCTGGATACTCCAAATGTCTCGAGAGATTGAAGGGTGTGCAGTGTGTCCGGTATATAGCTCAATTTCACACATCCACATATAAAAATGTTTCGGAGAGAGATGCAGAAGGCCCATACATCCTCACGTGGCAAGATGGACTCCAAATCAGCACAATCATGTATATAAAGCTTCAAGAGACCCGCATTATTTTGCAATAGCTGCTCTGGCAAACAAGAAAGTTCTGATACTCTCCCTATAGTGAGGGACATGAGTGTAGTAAGATTACTACTAATGTTTTTGAATGCAGTGCTTTTGGTGCTGTCAATAACTAGTTGCTCGAGAACTGGAAAATGACATGGAGCACTTATGAGCTGGTCACAGTATCCAATAACCAATTTTTTGAGGGAAGGAAACACCGTTCCTCTTGTTGTTGTTGTTGTTGTTGGCTCCATTGCATCCTTCCATTCCACTAGCTTGGGCATGTGCTTCAAAACAAGTTTTTCCAAAGCCGGGAACATTGCATTTCTACCATTATCACCTCTACTATTACTAGATCCCTCACCACTATAATTGCCGTAAAATTCTGTTCCTATACATGTCACCTTATTCATTTTCTCAATTTCAAGAACCTTGAGATGAGATAAATGCCCTAGTGTAGGAATTTGTTCGCACTCGTTACAGTTTTTTAAGAAGATTTCCAACAAATGGTCCCAAAGAAACAAACCACCACTCCTGTTTTTGCCCAATATCCATGAAGGGAACTTCTCACCCCGAAAATTTTCAATCTTTAAGCTTTGCAAACATGGGTGAGGCTGAAGGCCTTCCAGTATATCTTCATCGTTAATGGTGCCTTCTCTTTGACTATTCCAATGGAATCCCAACTTGTTTAGTCCTTTCTTTTCCGATAATTTTGCACTTTTGGCTTCTTCTTTGTCTCTCACATGCTCTAGATTGTAGATACTTAGCTTTCCTCTAAGTTGGCTTAAGTATCCCATTTCTTCAATTCGACCACCAGTGTCTTGACCAACGACAAAAAAAGGCAATGTTTGAAGGCAAGTCAATTGCCTCATATTGATCGGCAATTGTTCTATGTATTGAAGATCAATATCAATATGTCTCAAATTAATCAAATTTTGTAGATTTTTTGGAAGCTCTTTGAGACAAGGGCAATACTTGATTATTAGAGTTTGCAAGTTATAGAATTTTGTGAGAGAATTGGGTAATTCTTTGACATTGGTCCTTATAATGCGAAGAAGCCGCAATTGTCTTAGCCTATTGATTGACTTGGGCAACTCTACTATACATCCCCCAAATAAAGTTAGGCCACGTACACATTTTAAGTTTAATAACTTGTCACCAAGATTAACATGAATCGAAAAAATTGTGCGCAACCTACTCATGCCTTCTCTAGATAATGGGATCGTTGGTGTTGTTTGGTCATTGGATATAAGAGATAAACGTCGAATATGAGACATGCCAATGTCACCCCCCAAATTTCCCTCTAAATGCAAGGTTTCCCATTTTGAAATTGAGAGGGCAAGATCGTGTACACAATCGTGCATCTTGCAGCTAAAAATATCACCATAATCATCCCTTTCTATATCTTGGAATAAGGAATTCCCCAACAAAATATTAAAATACTCGTTACCAATATCCTCCATTATGGATCTTCCTGGATACAATTGAAGGAACCCTTCAGCCATCCAATGTTGAATTAATTCTTCCTTTTCCATTTTATAATCTTTAGGAAAAATTGCACAATATGTGAAACAACTTTTTAGAGATGGTGGATAAAGACGATCAAAGCTTAATTTAAGTATTGGTAAGATTTCATAGTTGTCAAGTGGAGAATTCCAAACTTTACTATTTTGAATTGCCAACCATTCATTTTTCTTCTTCTTATAAGACATCGTCCCTCCTAAAACTCTTGCAACTAATGGAACCCCACCACATTTTTTAGCAATCTCCCTTCCAATAACTTCCAAATCTGGAGTTATTTCATTACAAGATACTTTTTTCATGATTATAGACCAACATTCATCATCTGATAGTTTTTCTAAATCACATCGAGGAAGTGTCTCCATAATTTTAGCCACCTTATCTTTGCGGGTTGTTACAATAATAATGCTTCCCATATTTGAATTAATTCCTAACAGACAATTCCTCAAAGTATCCCATTTCGTCAGATCTTCGTTCCATACATCATCAAGTATGAGAAGATATGTTTTTCCTCTCAACTCTTTTTGAAGGCATTCAAGAATCGCAGTCTTATTTTCTAATTTATTTGAGGTATGGGTAACAAGCTCAAGAATCTCTCTCAAGATCCTTTTATCATCAAAATTATCGGAGACACATACCCATATTGTCCTATCAAAATGTCTCTTTACTCGCTCATCATTGTAAACTTGCTTTGCTAAAGTTGTTTTTCCCAAACCTGCCATTCCTACTATTGGAAAGACAGAGAGTTGTTCTTTGGTTTCCCTAGTTAGCAAATCAACTATTTTTGAGACATGATCTCTCCTTCCTACAACTTCTGAATGATTAAGAAAGGAGTCTGTCTCTCGGTTTGGTATAATCTCTGGATTTGAATTTACTGGACTCGCTCTAGCAAGTCCAAATGAATTTGCTTCATCATTAATCTTTTTAAGCAATTCATGAATGATCTTAATCTTGTTGGCCATCTTGAGACGAAAAGCAATGGGGTTTGAGAATGAAAAGAAGTAGCATACCTTTCTCTTCATTTGGTTTCGTATCTCTACCTTCCGCCGGAGAATCTCATAAGCAAACTCGTCCAGCACGTAATCAGCATCATAAGCAACATCTTTAAGCCTCCACAGCCAAAGCCTCACGACCTCTTCGCTCCCTTGCCTTCTCTCCGCATCAGCCAGCACAGCTTGAATCGTAGTTAATAAGCCACGAAGTTTTGTCAACTCCTCCTTGAAACCCCAAGCAAGGCTGATCTGCTCAGTAGCAACTGAAATCAGCTTGCCTATTATTTCCTCAGCAACAACACTGAGGATAGTCTCAGCCATCTTTGGTTTGATGCTCTGATAAGCCAGAAATAAGCTGGAAGTATTTGGAAACAATAAATGGACTCTGATGTACAAAGGCTAAAACAGCAACAATGATATATGTAGAGAAGTAGGAGGGAACCCAAATATCAACTTGCACACATGAGATAAAGTCCAATACATGTCTTTTACGTATTTGGGAGCTTATCATATAATTCATATGCGAAAAGAACCATAATTGTGTATTTTCAAAAGTGCAGTGTTTTTTTTTTTTTTAATTTTTTTATGTGATATGTTATAAGCTAGAATTTTATTTTTTATATTTTTTATATAAAATTTTTTAATTAATTTTTTTTTTCACATTTTCAAAATACTTATATATTTTAATACATTTTTAACAAAAAAATTTTCCAAAAAAAACAAAATAAGTTATTACAGAACTTAGTAAACTTTTACGGACTTGAAAAAGTAGTCCTTGTGGGCCACGTTCTTTTTCTTTTGTTTTCACTTTGGCTTTTTCCTCGCGCTTTCCTCTGGACGTTACGGTAGAATGATTCTCACTTTTTTGACTTTTATGATTTTAAAATGCTTAAATTGCTTTTCTGCTTTTATGACTTTCACTTTTTTGTCCCTTTTTTAAATTATTGTTGTCAGAGCATGGTTTTCAGATCCGGACCGTTCATTGAACCGTAAAAGGGAGAGGTTCAAGATTTTCAAGGTCGAACCGAGGTCGAACCGGGGTCGAACCGTGATGACGTCATAATTAATTTAATAATTATTTTAAATATATATAAAAACATTAAATTAATAAGGAAAGATCCTAATCTTGTGACGATACTGCATTAATAGTTAGGAAGCAACTCATACCGCTAAGATTATACAATGGAAGAATAAACCTTAATCAGATTATAATTTCTGCAATTTCTGCATTACTAAGAATACAGTTTCAGACAACACGAACACAAATTTGAACAGAAACATTTCTCATTAGTAAAACTGTGATCACAAACTCACCCAGATTCGACTTTCAAGCCCCACAGTAACATAAACCCCCACTTTCAAAGACAAAAAATCCCAGAATTTCTCATTTCTCATTAAGCAAAGAATTATCCAATTTTATGAATGAAAAATAAAATTGATCAAAATTTCTCATACTTTTTAGTAAACACTCTCAACGAAGCTCTTAAAATTGAAGAATGCACATACCAACAAAATCATGGAAATGAAACTATACTAAAAGAGTGAAACTTTACAGGAACCTAACCCTTCAAAAAAATTGCAGATATGAACTCAATACTCATATTCAAAATCAAAACTTTTTTTGCTAAACTAAAACTACTAGCCTAAAGGCCCTAAACCACACAACATATAACAAGTCATAGAGTCCACCTTTGCTCAAAAGAATCAAAACCCACCTTTTATTTTCACTGAAGAACCCACAGAAAGTCCTCAAACACCGACACAAACCCAAATCCCCATGTCCACAAATACATGCACAAACATATACACATTTACTGGGGTGTAGCGGAACTTTCTTCTGGGGGGCTCGTCAGCAGAGCCGGAGCCGGAGTCGGTGGTGGCGGCGGCGGCAGCAGCGGGGGTGGGAGAGAGAGGTGTCCACCGGCAGAGGATGAGGCGAGAGCCACCGTTGTTGTTGTTGATGGTGGTGGTGGTGGTGGATTGGGATTGGGAGTGGGAGTGAGAGTTGGCGCGATTGAGAGTGGGCTGAGCTGAGCGCGACGGCGACGTCGACGACGGAGGGAGGCAGAGACGAGAGAATGATTGAGAGAGTGAGGAAGAGGCAGAAACGAATGAGGGTTTTGTTTAAGGGTAAAGGGATTGAGGGTTATTCAATCAGTATTCAGAAAGCCCAAAACGACGCCGTATTAGGGAAAAAAAAAAAAAAAAAAAAAAGGGACGAAACGGCGCCGTTTTGAGACAAAACAAGGCAGCCCGTTTGAACCGTCCGAACCGTTCACGGTTCACAGAACCGGACGGTCGGACCGCGGTCCGTACGGTTCCATGCTTTTTTCGCAGGGAACGGTTCTTCACCTTAAATGGACCGTAGATGTGAACGGTTCGAGGGTTTTACGGTCCAACCGTACGGTCCGGTCCGGGTCTAAGTTCCATGTGTCACAGTACTCACACAGCTTTTTTTAGTTTATTGCTTCGCATTTTTAGATTTATTTATTAGGAAAAAGATGACAGCCCATGTGATGGTCTTCAATAGTCATATATGTTGAAAAAGATGTCACCAGTTCACACTTTGGCTTTTTCCTCTTACAAAGTCACATGGCTAATGGCATCTTCTCTGCATTTTGGTTGAGGTCAGAGCAATATTTAGGGTATTACACCTTATGCTTTTAATGGCTAAGATTAATCGTTGTAAAAAATAACTTTCATTCTCAATTAATGATTAAAAAAAATTAAGAAAAATTTTATAAGAAGTAAAAAGTAAAAAGTAAAAAATGTATTTGGAAACAATAGAAGGATTGTGATGTAGAAAGACTAAAACAGCAACGATGATATATGTAGAGAAGTAGGAGGGAACCCAAATATCAACTTGCACGCAAGAGAATTTTTTTTTTTTTTTTTTTTTTTTGAGAAGGGCACGGCAAGAGATAAGGTCCAATTCGTGTCTTTTACGCATGTGGGAACTTTTTTTTTTTTTTTTGAGAGAGTCTCCTGATGATAGCTCTTTATCATCAGGCCAAGACACCATTCAGTTTTTGGTGTAGGTGGGGATTGAACCCCAGATCTCTTATACAACTATCAGAGACTTTACCAGTTGAGCTAATTGGAACCCACCGCATATGGGAACTTATCATATGCGAACATAACCATAATTGTGTATTTCCAAAAGTGCAGTGTTTTTTTTCTTTTATGAGCTAGGTAATAAGGGGCTATTTGGTTTCATTTTTTTGATCACTCAATTTTTCACACCCGTTTGGCATCATCACCAAATTTCCATCACTCAATATTTTTCACACTATTTGTAGGCCCATACCTGTCAGCCGTTGCAGCTTTTTCTCTTCTTCTTCTTCTTTTTTTTTTTTTTTTTTTTTTTTTTTTTCAGTACCCAAACTCACTGAAGCTAAAAAAAAAAAAAAAAAAAAAAAAACGAACAACCAACCCAGGAGAAGAAAGAAAAAAAGAAGTCAAAAGGTGGTCAAAAGTTGCGGCTGTGGGTCTCTTATGTGTGTTTAATTACAATATTGTCATTGAGTTATGAGTTATGGAAACTGAAAACAGCCTTTGGTTGTTTTCAGTTTCCATAACTCATAACTCAAAAATCAGAGAATTGAGTGATGGAAACAGAGTTATTATTTGCCAAACGGATATTGAGTTATGGGTCCCACCATTTTTGAGTTATGAGTTATGGAAACTGAGAATTGAGTTACCAAAATTGGCAATCCAAACAGGCTGTAAGTAATTTTCACCTTTTTAATTTTTACATACAGTTTTTAAAATTTTATATTTTTTTCACAATAAAAAATTTTTAGCAAAAAATTAAATAAATTATTTCTAGACAAACTGCCACTTTCTTTTTATTTTGTTTTCACTTGGCTTTTTCCTCACGCTTTCCTCTGGTCTGCAGAATGATTCTTCACTTTTTTTCTTTTATTAAATGCTTAAGACCCCGTTTGGTAGAGTTATTAAATAACTCATTTTTAGTTTTTAAACAATATTATATATATTTTTACACACTTTTTCATTCATACGTATTTCAAAAAATTACAAACAACATTACTCAAACTACTCTACTAAGAGCATTCACATCAGCTCTTGTATAAATGTGTAAAATACACATTTTGGCCACTTTTACACATTTTGAACCAAAAAACACTCCACATCAATCCGTTTAAAAATGTGTAAAGTCTTCTAAATTTTTCAACGAGCTACAGTACCCGTGTAAATTTACACGGCATTGTAGCATGTGTATTTAGTTTTTTAACAGTTTTTTCTCTCTCCTCTCCACCTGACTCTCACCTCTCTCTCAGGTGCTATGCGCTCTCTCTTTCTCTCACAAAAAACCCACCCCATCCTTTCATCCTCAGTTCTCTCTCCCTCTCTCACATCTCTCTCTCTCGTTCAAAGCATGCCACCGGAGTTCACAGCGTGGCGAGATCGGCACGTGGCATGTGGCGTGGTCTCGATGGTGGTGGTGTGGGTTTGGGTCGATGATCGATGGCGGCGATATGGGGAGGTCTTGATGGTGGTTTAATTTGAGTTTATGGTGTGGGTTGGTCTTGGTTTGTGTGGGTTTGCTTGGTTTGGGTTGATTTGGGTTGTGGGTTGATTTGGGTATGTGTGGAGGCGTGGAGACGATGGCGTTTTGATTGGCGTTGATTTTTCTTTGTGTGGGTTGATTGGTGTTGGTTGATCTAATGTTGAATCTGATTTTTCGTGTGGGTTGATCGATATGTGGGTTGATTTGATTTTTCTTTGGTTTCTGATGATGGTGGCTGGGTGGTGATGGTGGTGGTGATGGTGGTTGTGGGTCTGTGAGAGAGAGGGGCAGTAAGGGAGTGAATAATAAAAATTAGTAAAATAATGAATATTTTATTGAATAAATGTGTAGAATAGATAAACTGATGTGGGTGTTTTGTAAAAGTGGATGTGTAAAATAGAAAAAGTAGGTTTTTTCGTGTAAAATAGACAGAAAATTTAAAAAAACTAATGTGAATGCTCTAAACGGGCCCTAAATTGCATGTTTGAACAGGTATTTTTAACAGATGCTCTTAAGATTATTGTTAATAAACTATATCAGAAAAGTTTTTAATACTACTTTTATAAAAAATATAAAATGTTGTAAAAAAATTAATAATTTTTTCATTTTTTTATAAAATATTTTTAAAATTGTTCTTAAACTAATGCCTTTAACATTCGCGGAAATTTTCTTTTTTGAATTATTATGGTCACACAGCTTTTTTTAGATTATTGCTTCACTTTTTTACATTTATTTAGGAAAAAGATGACAGCCCATGTGCTACATTCACCATTTGAGTCTTTTGAGATTCTCTTCAATAGTCATTTAAAAATATGTTGAAAAAGATGTCACCAGTTCACACTTGAAGAGTTGAAGTTGACAAATTGTCTTATATTCCTTTTTTCGTATGAGACTTGAAAAGAGTCACTTGGCTAAGGCTTTTTCCTCTTCCAAAGTCACATGGCTTCTTCTCTGCATTTTGGTTTCATCTGAATTATTTGTTCACATTTTTACATAATGTGAGGAAAAAGATACAACCCACTTGCTACAACGGCAAAATTGATAGGCAATGGCAAAGATTGTCGCAAATCAAAAATTATAGCCACGAAGAATGAGATTAAAGTTGCAAAAGTAGAGAATAAGAATAACATTTCGTTCACACATTTATTCCCAACATTTCCCTCTTGCTTCAAAGCATTTCAAGGAGAAAGTGCAGCAGTAGACATAGAAAGATGATGCTAACTGCTAAGTGGAAACTGTTGGTCAGCAAAGTAATAATTGTAAAGAATTCACTAGGCCATTCTCGGGTTAGCGCTTTGATTTTTTATGATCCCTAATAACCAGCATTTTCATTTATTTTTGGTTTAGTTTCATAAATTTTTACTTTGGATTTTAAGTCTCTAGAATGGAACTTCACATATATATATATATATATATATATATATATATTTATGCACTTAAATTGAGTCTGAATCTGGTAAGAATGAGATGTAAAACCCATGTTTTACACCATCTAATAAGAGATTCTCACATCAATATTTTCCTTAAAATTCAATACATGTTACCATACTTAATAACATCTTAATAAACTTTCAATTTTGTTGGATTTATATATGGGTATTAGATTTTATTGAGTGTAGTAGTGATTATTCTTAAATATATGATAAGATGATGTGTCAAGTGGGATTGGAGGGGTAAAACATGAGTTTTTACCGCATCCTTATAGAATTTTATATATATATATATATATATATCAATTAAATGCAAAAATGACCCTTAAATTTCTCTAACTCTAGTGGTAGTTTTTTTATTTTTTTATTTTTTATGTATCAACAGTATTAGTAACTTGGCACCTAGGATTTGTTGTGAAATTAATGTAAAAATGTTGTGGACTTCACATTTTTTTTTTATCTATAAGGAACTAAGATTTCGGCAATTGTGAAAATATTGTAACAACAACATGCTGTTACAGCATTTTCACATATACCGTGTAAACACATATAAATATTTGTGAAGTGTTATGTCTACAATAATTTCACAACAAATTATAGGTGGTAAGTTGTTATTGGTTCTAATATAAATCAATAAATTAAATACTTTTTTTGTAAATCCATAATAACAAATAACAACCTATTTATCTAGAATTTGTTGTAAAAATGTTGTGAACGTATCATGTCTCTAAACATTTAAAAGAAAAGAAAATGACAAAAAATAAAAATAAAAACAGCTCAAGTAATATGCAAAACGGTGAGTTTTGAAAAACTCACCAAATAGGCTAAACCAAATTGGTACCGTAGAAAGAGCTATTCGCCCTTTTTATATAGTTAGTAGATAGATGTCCCCAGTTCACACTTGAAGTTGACAAATGTCTCCTATTTTCCTTTTTTTCATATGAGAATTGGAAATAGTCACTTGGCTTTTTCCTCTTACAAAGTCACATGGCTTCTTCTCTGCATTTTGGTTTCATCTGAATTACTGCTTCATATTTTTACATAATGTAAGGAAAAAGATACAACCCGCTTGCTACAACTGCAAATTGATAGGCAATGGCAAAGATTGTTGCAAATCAATAATTATGGTCACGAAGAATGAGATTAAAGTTGCAAAAGTAGAGAATAAGAATAACACTTCGGTCACACATATATTCCCAACATTTCCCTCTTGCTTCAAAGCATTTCAAGGAGAAAGTGCAGCAGCAGACATAGAAAGATGATGCCAAGTGGAAACTGTTGGTCAGCAAAGTAATAATTGTAAAGAATTCACTAGGCCATTCTTAGGTTAGCGCTTTGATTTGTTATGATCCCTTATAACTAGCATTTTTATTTATTTTGGGTTTAGTTTCATAAAATTTTATTTTGGAGTTTAAGTCTTTAGAAAGGAACTTTACATATATGTACACTTAAATTGAGTCCGATTTTGGTAAGGATGAGATGTAAAACTCATGTTTTGGATCATCTAATAAGAAATTGTTACATCAACATTTTACTTAAAATTTAATACATCTTACCACATCTAATAACATCTTAATAAACACTTAATTTCGTTGGATTTATATATGGGTATTAGAATTTATTGAGTGTGGTAATGATTATTCTTAAATATGTGATAAGATAATGTAACATGTTTGGATTGGAGGGATAAAGTATGGATTTTTACCACATCCTTATAGAATTTAATCCCTACTTTAATTAGGTTAGAGTAAAAGTCTATCTCAAATATATATAAATAATCTATCTTTAAATTTTTATTCCTCAACCCGATATTATAATGAGATAAGTTTTGAAAATACACTCTTTCTCTCTCTAGATTTTAGCTCTCTCACTTCTTGAATTTCTTTTGTTTATATCGATTAATTGGGTGGGAGTTTCATCATGGAAAAACTAAGGTTTTAAATTAACCGTTATTTTTTTATTCAAAACTAAGAACTAAACAAAAGGTCATTCTACAGTACCCTTCATATTTTTATTTTTATTTTTTGGTGAAAAAAGATCTTCATTAAAAACTAAGCAGCAACAATACAAACAGAGCAGACTCTATTACAAAACAACCCATTGAGGTCATCCTCAAACACATCTACAAGGTCCACAGGCGGACTATCAAAGGTAGAAAAATCAGCATCAAGACAAAAGCTCAATCTAGCAAGACTATCCGCACACCTATTGGCCTGACGGAAGCAATGCTTAATACAAAACTGCGGAATGCGAGAAATCAATAATTTGCAATCATCCAACAGAGGCGATATGACATTATTCACATAAGAAGGATTATCTAAGGCATCCACAATAGATTTGGCATCAAGTTCAACTTCAAGAGCACTAATGTTAAGGTTGTTGCATAGAAGAAGACCCTCCCTTAAGCCCCATAGCTCAGCGGCAAAGCTGTTGGTCGTGCCAATACTCCTGCTAAAACCCATAATCCACCTACCTGCATCATCTCTAATCACCCCTCCACAGCCTGCCAAACCTGTGTTACCACAATAAGAGCCATCTGTGTTGAGCTTCCACCATCCTTGAAGAGGCTTCTCCCACCTAATCCTCCTTACAATTTTTTGGGTCAATTGCCTTGGAGAAGAAAGGCAATGAAAGAATTCCACTGCTTGGTTTACAATCACCAAATCAAGCTTCGGATTCCTACATTTGCCATTGAAGACCGCATTGTTCCTACTCTTCCAGACATTCCACACAGCAAAAGGAAAAACAACATTCCAAGGAGGTTGAGTAGCACCTAAACTGTGCTTAAATTTACTATTTAACATCAACCAATCTTGAAGGTTGCTCCTCCAAAAGTCTTGATTAGAGGGTAACACCCCCAACTGATTCCACAGGCCTCTTAAAAGAGGGCAATCTCTTAGGGCATGTAAAATGCTTTCAGCTCCTTCCTGGCATAAAGGACAAGTAGTGTCAAGGCTAACACCCCTCTTCTCAAGGCAAACCTTAACACCAATGCTGTTATGGGCACACTTCCAAAGAAAAGTTCTAATCCTTGGAAGAGTATTCACTTTCCAAATCCAACGAGCTGGAAAAAGATCTATCCCTTCATCCCCCATGGCAATCCTATAGGCACTCTTCAAATCAAAAGTGCCTTTAGGAGACCCCGACCAAGCCAACTTATCAGCACCTCTACTCAACAAATTCACTGGGGTTGCTTGAATCAATCTTCTAACCTCAACAGGAAGTTCAAAGGGAATCTTCCCCCAATCCCAACCAGTGTCTATCATAAAATCTTTAACTTTTAACTGACTAGCCTCCCTCGTGATAGGACCCTGAATCAAACCTCTAAGAGAACCTCCATTACTCCAATTGCTCTGCCACACATTAAGCCCACTATCCCTACCAACCATCCACCTACTACCCTTATTGAAAGTATCCATACCTTTCTTCATCGCAGCCCAAATGTGAGAGCAAGGAAGCCTATTAGCATTGGTAGCCACTCTTCTTCTCGGATTACAATATTTCATACTCAAAACTCTAGCCCAAGGAGCCTCCTTTTCAGTATGGAACCTCCAATTAAGCTTAGAAAGGAGAGCAATATTCTTTCCCTTAGCAGATTGCAACCCAAGCCCCCCTTCCTCTTTAGACTTTATCACCTTATCCCAACCAACCCAGTGAATCTTCTTGGCAGCCTCAGAAGAACCCCACAGGAAATTTCGATTCAATCTGTCTAACCCATTCAAAACTCTACCAGGCAAAAAATTACACTGCATAACATAAGAAGGAACAGCAGCTAAAGAGGCTTGAATGAGAACATTCCGCCCTGCCAAAGAGAGCATGTTAGCCTTCCAACCCGAAAGCTTTTGTTTTGCTCTATCAAGGATGAAATTGTATTCCTGAGTAGAAGAACCAGGATGCTTGAGAGGGAATCCAAGATACTTCCCCAAGAAAGGGGTGGAAGCAAACCCAAGAATGTCACAAAGAGATTCCCTTGTGTCACGGTCGACATTAGGAGAGAAATACACCCTCGACTTAGCTTCACTAATGGATTGCCCAGATAACTCACAAAAATCATCAAGAACATCTCTAATAGCGGCACAATTAACCCAATCTGCCTTAGCAAAAAGAATGAGGTCATCCGCAAAGAAAAGGTGAGAGAAGTCAGGACCACTTTGAGAGGCTTTAACTGGCTGCCATGTTTTCATATTGCACTTCTCTTCAATTAACTGACCAAGAAAATCCATGCAAATGATGAAAAGATACGGAGAGAGCGGATCACCCTGCCTTATCCCTCTCGAAGGAAAGATCGGCTCCAAAACTTCTCCATTAAACAATATAGAGGTGGAGACCGTCGACACACAACTCATTATAACATCTATGAGCTGTGTGGGAAGGTTAATCCTCCTAAGCATGTTCCGAATAAACCCCCACTCAAGCTTGTCATATGCCTTCTCCAAATCTATCTTTAAAGCCATGTACCCTGTCTTCCCCTTCTTTTTCCCAAGTGAATGAATTACTTCTTGGGCAATGATGACATTATCAACACCCTTCCTACCCGGCACAAAAGCTGTCTGTAAAGGTGCAATAAGCTTATCCAAGAAAGGTCTCAGCCTAGCCACAATGATCTTGGTCACCACTTTATACACCGTATTACACAGACTAATAGGTCTGTAGTTACCTAAAGTCTCTGGTCCTTGGATCTTAGGAATCAAAGCAATAAGAGTCTTGTTCAGATGCTCAGGCACTTTCCCATTCCTAAAAATCCGCTTAACTTCCTCAATCATAGAGTCTCCCACTATCGGCCAAAATTTTTGGAAGAAACCCGCATGAAGTTCATCCGGACCCGGGGCTTTAAAAGGCTTTAAAGACCACAAGGCAGCCTTGATTTCTTCTTCAGTAACCTCTCCACCAATGCTCTCCCTCTCCCCATCCGAAAGGCTAGCCTGGTACTGAACAAAACTAGGATCATCCCTAGAAGCAACCTCATGAGATGTTGCGTATATCCCTTTAAAACCGCTTCTAATAACCTCTTTAATATCATTCTCCTCAAGGATCCACTCCCCCACTGAATTTTTAATAGCCATGATTTGATTCCTTTTTCTCCTAACCAAGGTTGAAACATGGAAGAAAGCTGAATTACGGTCCCCTTGAACCAACCAATTAACCCGAGATTTCATAGCCCATAACTCCTCTTCTTGACTAAGAACAAGATCAAGATCCCTAAGGAGATCCACTTCCAACTTAAGAAGAAAATTAGAAGGTTTACAAGCAATAGCCTTCTAAATACCACTGATCCTAGCCATCAGAATTTTCTTCCTTGTAAAAATATTCCCGAACTGATTTTTATTCCAAACCACAACATTTTTTGTGAAGCTATCAACGGCCTCAACCAAATTATTTGCACCTCCCCAAGCTTGAGAAACAATATCAGGGAAGGTAGGGTCAAGCAACCAGCAAGTTTGGAATCTAAACGGCCTCTTCTTCCCCCTACTTACACTCGGTTGCAACTCTAATAGAACAGGGCAATGATCAGAGTGATACCTAGGTAGATGGGTAACTTTGGCATCCGGGTAGAGCAAACACCACTGAGGGTTTACAAAGAATCTGTCTATTCTCTCCTGAATCAAACCTTGAATTTCCCTTCTATTAGTCCAAGTGTAACGAGGACCCGCAAAGCCGATGTCTATCATATTGCATTTATCTAAACACTCCTTGAACAAAAGAGAGCTATTTACACTAACCGTTCTACCACCAAACTTATCATCATTAACCAAAGGTTCATTAAAATCCCCTGCTATAACCCAAGGCATATTGTGAAGGTCCGCTACTTTCATAAGGTTATTCCACAAAATGTGTCTTTCAGCACATCTAGGACTAGCATACACAGCAGAAAAAAGCCAAACAACATTAGAATTACGTACCTTAACCGTAAAATGAATTTCTTGCTCAGTACTAGCCAAATGAGCAACTTCAATTTTTCCAGAATTCCATAGCACCCATATTCCACCAATAAAACCAACTGCATCAGAGCGAATAGCATCATCAAAAGGGAGTCTCTCAATGATATCCCTTGCTTTATTAACCCCAACACGAGTTTCCATAACCACTAAAATATCTAGATTATATTCCTGCACCATCTCCTTAACACGCTTCTGAAAAGAGGGCTTAGAAGCACCTCTACAATTCCAAATAATGTAATTCATAAAGACACCAAAAACTGGGACAACACAACACTCAATGGGCAGACCCACCATCACTTCTGCCTTCCAAAACCATCAAATCCGCACACTGATCAACACAGCCCCTACTCTCAACACTTAAAGAGCCAATGTCAGAACACTCTCCCTGAAAACCCTCACCATTGCCAGACCCATCACCAGCCATCCCACAATCCCAGCTCATCGTGCTCGCCTCAAAATCACTTCGAGCACCATGTTCACCTGTATAACCCTGCACCGCCTCAGAATCAGCAACAGCAGCGAAACGGAGATCTCCATCCCGCGACTGCACCGGCTTGGCTAGACGGATCTGCGTCAGCTCCTCCCCTGCGACGGCACTGGCACCATGTTTTCCTCCGGTTCCACCTCTTCGAACCTGTCCCATCTCAGAATCGTCCACCGCAGCGAACTAGAAGTCTTTATCCATCGACGGCACAGCTCTCTGCCTCAGCTCCGCCCGTGCGACGACACCGGCTTGGCTCATCTTGCGTGCCGGCGATCTGTCTGTTGGCTTAACTTCCCCAGCAGCACCGATCACAAGATGGCTTCCACCCTTTGCACGAGCCTCCGCCTTCATCCCTTTCACTGAACCAGTCTTACGGCCTTAAGTAGCTTTGGGCATAAAAATTTTATTTTCTGCATTATGGGCCGAACCCACATGGGCCTCTCTCCCAAATTTATTTTCTGCATTAAGGGCCGAACCCACATGGGCCTCCGAACCCACATGGGCCTCTCTCCCATCTTTATTTTCTGCATTAAGGGCCGAACCCACATGGGCCTCTCTCCCAATCTTTTGGAGGGCTTGTTCCACTTGGGCTTTATCCAGCATTTTTAAAGGAGCCAGCTTTCTTTTTGCCTCCCTGCTAAGCCCATTGGAGTCCTCATTCATCTCCACAGCAGCCCAGTTCTTCCTCTGACCGTTACTCCTCTGCTCCACAGCAAAACCGTGGCCAGGTAAGGACCCACCACTCCTCTGAATTTTTTTCTCTTTCTTTCTGCGTGCCACGACCATCCAAGGTCCATACGATCCCTCATGCACGTCCTCTCGCACGGCATTGTCCTTTCCATGTGGTCCCAAATTTATCTCAGCAGTGTCAGAATCATGCACACCGTGTGTGCTTGCCTCCCTGTCACCTGCACCTCCCTTCTCCTCTTCCTCACACGGCGGCACCGGCCTAATAACAAATGGACAAGCCTCTCTTTTATGGCCCAATCTTCCACACTCAAAGCATAAGTTATGGAACCCCTCATAAGTGACAGTTTGCTGGAGTTTACCTATCATCACCGTAGTAATAAGCGGCTTGTCCACATCGACTTGGATACACAACCTTGCAAACTTTCCTCTTGATTCAGCCGCCGTAAAAGTATCAATCCTTAACACATTGCCAATAGCCTTCCCAATGTGTTGAAGAGCCTTAGCATTGTAATATTCAATAGGTAACCCACTGAGTCTAACCCAAACTGCAATGGAAGAGACCTTGGCTGATTCGGGCTTGAAATCCGGTTCCCATGGTCTAACCGATAGGAAATGTTCTCCTAAAAACCAAGGACCTTTCTTCAACACAGTCTCCACATCCTCTTTCAATGACAACCTTACTAGAAAGAACCCCTGTTCAAGGTCAACAACATCCATACGCCCTGCTGGCTTCCACAAGGATAATAATCTAGCTTGGAGAAAATTTAATCCAATAGTTCTACCATATAATTTCACAATCAAAGCTCTCACCCAAGGTCTTCGAATCTCTGTTTTAAGCTCTTTCAAGAACTTTACAGCTACCATACCTTGTCTAAGAGTCTCCACTTCGTCATCCGACTCGGCATCATCATCCATAAACTCCTCAAAACAAAATGCCTGTGTGTATGCACCTGGTATTTCACCCAAAAGTTTGTCTCTGAATGAAACATTCTGGCTGCCATGGCCCCCAGCGAAACTAGGAGATGCAGACCCCGAGCTTTGGCCTTCACAAAAACCCGCATGAGTCACATTTTTAACTTTTTTATTGCTGCGGGCAAGTTCCGCTTGTTCCTCGAGAGAGAGAGAGCGTTCCATTCCAGAGAGAGTCTTTGGGCTGCTGGCGGTTAATTTAATTTTAAGGAGACACCAGTTACCGGTCAAGCAGGTAACGTATAATAGCTAAAAAAAAAAAAAAAAAGCATAGAAAGGAATAGAAGGTTTCTGAGAAAGATCAAAAAGACAAACTCTAATTTCACCGCAAATTGTGAAATCTCTTTAATTAATGATTAGCATGTTTGCTTTGTTTCCATTTTTCTTTGTTAACGTGTTGATATCACTTCAGTGCTCTCTATCTATTTGATATGGTCTTCGTTTTTCTTGTGGCTTCTGTGAAGTTGAGGACTACTCTGTTAAATTGGGGGGCCAATAAAACTTCTTTTTCTTTTTAGATAGGGCAGCTAAATGTAATTTTCGCAATTCTTTTTGCGTTTGTTGTTCATATTCTTTCTTGATTCTGGAACTTTAATGGGTATTAAGCAACTTTATTTTAGATTTTTCCTCATTGATGTATTCATAAAAATGCATATGGATGCAAGTCTCTGACAAAGTGAAAATAATGGAATGAAAACAAATTGGAATCATCCACAGTTTGCAATACATGATAAATTATGTGTGTGAATGGCATGATAAGAACAATGTAATTGTGCCAAAATGGAGAGGAAAAAATAGAAACAACCTGGTTGATTAATATCATTGACATTGCTAATGTTTTCTTAGTTGTGACAAAGCAGCATCGTAAACTATATGGGTTCTTTGTTAGCTAGTAGTTTTAAATTCAACTAAATGGATTTAGTTCACTCTATCATCTGTTTCAGGCTATAGCAGATTTACATGTTTTGTTAGTGCATTAGTATTCTTTACTTCTTTTTTTCTTCTTTTTTCCTTTATGGGTAAGAGATATGTTATTAACAAAAAACAAAGTATAACACCAAACAGATCTTTAATAACACTGCACTCTTTGTACAGCACTCTACAGAGACTAGATCAACTATAACCAGAGGAATAGCTTAAAGCTCCCTGAAAACACACTCAGTCTGCTTCTTCTTTGTTTTCTTTCTCTGTATTTCCATCTCTTCTTTGTAATTTTTGGTTTGCCTTGTACTTTTTCTGCACAAAGTAACCTTTTGAATGTATATCTTTTTTACTTACAAAAAAAAAAAACACTCAAATATCAGTGACAGAGTAAGACCCCACTTCTATTAACCGCAAATACACTCAAGTCCTATAACATAATAAAAGAGAACTTCTTTTAAACAAACCACTGATCAACTCCCTGCTCTAGCTTTCCCTATTTGCTCTAGTTGATAGTCACAGTTGCTCTCTCTCTCTCTCTCTCTCTCTCATCTTTGGTAACTCATAATCTGATGGAAAATTTTGGAATTAAAAACTATAAACCTTGTATCTGCTATGATCTGCCCAAACTGATTGACTTCCCAGGGGTAACTCAACTATATGGTCGTGTGCTGACTACTTCCTAGTATTTCAATTTTCAAGCTATAACAAGTTTTTTCCATGTGTTTAAAGATTGCTTTGAGAAAATTTTGCAGATACATAATAATGCCTTTCATTTCTACATAGCAGATTTTGTATTTTGCTTATTATTTCAGGTGCAAAATGTGAATGGATTGGAAGCAATAAGACTAATATGTACTCTGGCACGCATCTTCCTATTGTTGCTTTGAAGGCCCATGAATTTATGAGGGTTCTTCCCTATAAATGTGTCTCAATTTGAAGTCTTCCATATTAGTTTGTTTTTTTTCCCTTTCTGGTTATGAAAATGATGTAAAGAAATCATTTTATGTAATGGTCAAACTGTGTAATGGTCAAATTTTTGGATAAATTGATGTAATCTCTAAGAAATAACTATAATGAGCCAATAAATAATTAGCCTCCCAGCATATTCCCTGTCATTATGATCAAAATTATTGTGATTGCATAAACTTTGATATACTGAGTGCAACAATTGATGCTTATTGATCTAAACTACATACATTTTAATTCTTTTGAGACATTGGAAATATGGACATTTGTTCGATTATTGAAGTTTAGATTGATAACATTTGTAATTATAATATGTTTTATTTTGGGGTAGATCCTTTTATGTGAAACTGGTTAATTAATATGATCGTATGATATGTGCATGACTTTGTCTTGAAAAAACCACTTGATCCCTTGTGATTGAATTCAATGTCATATCAATGGCGAACAACGAACCTAAAGAACATTCATGGTTCAAGTGATTGATTCGTGCCCTAGATTTGAGTGACTAGAGAGAAAGAGACCTGCTAAAATGAGGTGATGATGCCAGCAGTGCTTGTTAGATGAGAGAGGGGCGGGGGTGGTGAAACTAAGAGTGGACAAAGTGGAGCGAATGGACAAATTAGGACCAAAGTGGACAGAATGGGCCGAACGAGATCAAATTGGACTGAATAAGATCGAAGTGGGCATTGTGGACTAAATAGGAACAATGTTGACTGAATAGAACCTAAGTGGACAGAATGGACCGAATAGAACCAAAGTGGACAAAATGAACTGAATAGGACCAGAGTGGACTAAATAGCCCAAATAGGACTGAAATGGACTAAAGTGTACAAAATAGCCTAAATAGGACCAAATAGAACCAAATTGGATAGAATAGACCGAAAAGGACCAAAGTCAACCGAATAGGACCAAAGTGAATATAATTAACTAAATAGAACCAATGTGGACCGAATAAAACTGAAGTGGACAGAATATGACTAATGTGGACCGAATGGAGCAAATAGGACCGAAGTGACCTGAATAAGACCGAATAAAACTTTAGTAAATAGAATGTACTAAATAGGACCGAATGGACCGAATAGGACTGTATGGACCCACAAAAACCAAATTGAATTGAAGAGGACAAAATGGACCTAATAGATCCAATGTGGACCAAATAAGACTTTTAAATATTTATCATTTTTATTGCATTTTTAGGGCTTATATTTCTAATTTCTAATGTCTATTTTATTTGTATTTTTGAACTCAAAACTAAAGAGTTTAGCCCAAATATAATATAATTTTATACTTTTCAACCCAAAAATTAAGGAAAAAAAAGGAATTTTTGAGCTAAACTTGAAAAGACAATCTACAAAAAGAATCAATTTAAGGCTCAATTAGTCTAAAATGGAGTGAAGGGGACTAAAATTGACTGAGTAGACCTAATTGGACCAAATAGAAACTGTTTAATTTTTATGGAGAAAAAATTATCTTCTACAAATTTTAGAGAAAAAATTATACATTATATTACAATACAAAATAATTATTTATTCCTATGTATCGCGTGGGTCTGCGACTAGTTATAATTAAAAAACTGTGCGAAACACACTAATAGTCCATTTGGATTGAGGAGGAAAGAGGCAAAGTAGAGTAGAGTTGACTGGAAATTAGCCTAATTTCTGGCTAACTCTACTCTAGTCCCCCTTGCTCCCCTTCCCTCCACACCTCAATCCAAATAAGCCATAAATCCTGAATCCAATATGAATAAGCTACAAGCTGCATGATAAACAAACTCAAATGCTTTACTTATTACTTAAAACCACCAGACTAATACCCTAACAAGTAGGGCTGTCCACGGGTCAGTTCGGGTCAGGTTTGTGCCCAACTTGGAACTAACCCGCCGAAATCGGGTGGGAAAAAAATGCACCCGCCGCTGACCCACTGGAGTAATCGGGTTGGGCGGTTTAGACCATCAACGGGTGGTGGGCGAGTCAGTCGGAGTCAAAGATCTGAGAAGACGGCAAGAAAACGGTGAAAAAAACACAAATCTAGCGAAAATCTCATTGAATTCTATGAGATTTCGCCAGATCCAACAAAAATCTCATTGGATTCGATGAGATTTTGCCAAATTTGATCAAAATCTCATTGGATCTAAGGGAAATATCGCCGGAATCTGGAAAACTATCGCCGGAATCTAGGTTTCTTCGTCGGATTTTGGAAAATTTACATCAAAATCTAGAAATTTTGGCTGGGATTTGAAAATTTTGGCCGAAATCTAAAAATATTTCGGTTGGTTCGGGTTTTAAGGGAGGAAAACAAAAACCAACCCGCTGGAATCGATTACTAGTGGTGAAGACCTGCTACCGACTTGCCAGAGTAGTCGGGTCGGCCGACTTCAGGTCGGATCCGGTCAGTTCTTCGGGTGGGTCGGGTATTTGGATCAATCTGGACAGCCCTACTAACAACATTAGCTATATGATAACACGGTTGCAAGGCCCTTAACTGGTGGCCCTCGTCACATTAACTAATAAATGAATAAGATAAGTATGCGATTTATTGATTTATTTACAGTCAATGTATGTGAAAATAGATGAGCATAGAGTAAAGAGAATTTTGATTAGTACAGCCAATGATCCATAGATTGTCCATGTATACAATAATCTTTAACACCTAAAACATTTTAACTTGCTTCTATAAAAAAAAAGAAAAAAGAAAAAAAGAAGGATCATGACAAACATCTTGGCTTTAAGTTAGCTTTGGCCCCTATAGCAACAAAACCACGGATTGCCTAACAGGAAAGCTTATCTTTAAAATAATAAAAACATCCTTAGTTAAAAAAATGATTAAGTCTTCGTAAGACTAAGAAATTCTTTGTAACAATCTTATGGTTTGATAAAGAATATTCAAACACCAAAATAAATAAATTGTATACTTCTCTAACAATTTAATATGAATCAAAACATATCCTTTAAGACTTCCGTTTGTTTCAAAGAAAGTAACTTCCTGGTAGAAGATGAATATAAGTCCAAGATACTTTTATTTTTCTCCTTATGTGAAAATGACCTGTTTCAACTAATCAGCATAAACAAAAATATTCTACCTGATAAATTTTTAACTGTTGACTATGAGATTTAACCATCAAAGTTAGCAGCTAATATAACAGGAAATTAGTAAAAGCAACTAAAAAGTTACCCATCAACTGGCTTTAGGTCAAAGGATAGGTGGAGGGGGAGTAGCCAAGAGCTAGTTAGTCACCTATGATTAAACATTCTCAAACCATTCTTCCCAAGTCTTGAATGTAACACCAAATGTGATTTTTGAAACCATTTCCCCTCAACCAAATAGAGAACAATAAAAATTTTTTTTTTGATAAGCTAGAGAACAATAAATTTGAAAATAAAAAACAGGGCCTAAATCATCTCACTACTTTTTTTGCAACAAGCTATAATGCTTCTCTTGGTTCAAGTACAATTTGAGTAAAAATTCAAAGTACAATTTAAAGTAGTTTCTTGCAAATTAAAACCATCTAAAAACAAATTCACTATGGTACAACACCACCAAAACAAAAGATGCCTCTAAAAGTTACGCAACAAGCTTCAATATATAAATTTATCTGTTAAGTAGTCATCATCATCATCATTGAATATACCGTTAAGACAATGATGGCCATGAATTCATCACAGTAACCATAAGGCACCACTCTTTAAAGCAAACATTTGATAGCTCATTCCATTGCATTTGCACATAATAGATAACAAAAGTTCCATTTGTCCAAGTTGGAGTAGCTCTGCTAATCCTCATTGGAGAAGCTCTTCTAGTCCTCATTTCCAAAATCCACAATATTTTACATCAAATGTATGACTGCAGATGATCTACATGACTTGATAAAAGTTCAAAAGTAACCCTAGTCTGCCAGTGTACTCTATGTTTATTAATGTAGAGAACTGCATCAGAATAGATAACCCAATCATTGTCTGTCCAAAAATTTATGGGGTGGACCAAAAAAAGAGAGATGAATAATAATAGTAAAACAACAAGACAATGCTTAATTACCATTGTTTCTCAAACGAAAGCATATTCATAGTTAATTTTCAACTGCCCTTTGACGGTTTTTTTTTTGCTCCACTGCTATATTCATATACCCATCCAGACATGCAAGAATACCTACACATGAAGATTAAAAGGCATCATAAACGCCTGTAAATGCATGTTTTTCATAGTGGGGTGCACCAAGCAACAGTCAGCTGTTTATCTACAAAGAGTAAGTCTAAAACATTCTCAACATATCTTCTCCATTTCTCTTACCATTATCATCCTAGTGAGAGAAATTTTATTCCATTCATCTCATTGATACACATCTGACTTTGTGAGCTATGAGTGAAGGTTTGGAAACTTAGGCTGTCACCTCAAATCCAATATCATTGTTGACTTTCTGTTGGTGGTTTAACAGTGGTATATCCCAATGGCAGAGCCAGAAATTTATCTTTGGGGGGTCACACATAAATTTAGACAGCTAAATTTTTTTTTTTTTCTGTGTATATATTAATTACATCAATATTTTTTAATGGTAAACTCACTTCATTCAACTGGAAAAGAAGTACAATCAAGAAACAAAGAGAAAAATTAAGCACTGTCAAATTAATTACATCCATACTACATATAAAATTAAAAATGGTAATGCACATACTACTTAATAATCAATGATAAATAGTATTATATTTTAATTGGTACATATAATGTTATATGATATATTGATTATTTTAATAGCCAATAAATTTATGATAAAGAAAAGTCAAATTATAAGAAGATGAAAGAAAAAGTACCTGGGAAAGTGGAATTGTGGGAATGCTACATAGGGCCAACACAGCTACAACCTACCCACTTGCTTTTGTAGAGATTCTACAGAAGATTTTAATCCTACACTGAGACACGTGGTTGTATAGTCTGTTGTCTGCAATTATTATTCACACAGAAGATTTGTTACATTGTAAATGATGGAAACTAGAGCCTAGAAGAGAGAAAAACAGAACAGAAAGAAAAAGAAGAAGGCAGATGGAGCACTTGAGAGAATGAGAGTTGAGACGCCACAGAGAGAGATAGTTCAAACAAAGAGAGCAAGAGAGAGTCACCTGTATCCTGTTAAATGATGAGCAAAATGTTTGCAACTATGTGTTGGTGTGGCGAATCAAAGCCTCTGATCTTCAATCTTTCTGTTGTTGTGGGCAAGTAAGCCTAGAAGTGTTAGGATGAAAATTAGAATTTTTTCCCTTTTATTTGGTGAGATATTTGTTAAAATAATTATGTGTTCATCTTAAAATGCTAAAAAAATGTCAATTTTTTGACATATATATTTATCACTAATTGGATTGTATCCTATTTAAATAAAATTTATATGTAATTTTAGACTTTCTTTCATATATATATATTATTTGGGTATGGGGGGCCAAAATGATAAGAGTTCCTTAAAAAAAATTTCAAATTGGTTAGCATAACTCCAAAATGTATATACATCTACAAATTTTTTTCCAAAACTTTTGGGGGGCCATGGCTCCCTTCGGTCCCAACGTGGCTCTACCACCGCTATATCCAACAAGCTAGTTTGAAGAAAGAACTCAAGGGAGTCGGTTGCTATCTAGAGCTTGGAGGGCTCAAGTACATTAGGGATATGGACTTGGAGGGTTCATAAATTTTATTGTATTGCAACGATTTAACTAGTGGAGATTTTCCGACAGTGTGGTCGAGGGAGAGGTTTTTCCACCAAAAGGCTTAGATTTTCATCTTTCTAAATACTTCTTTGTGTTTAGCTTTCACTTTGCATTTATTTTCTGCATTTCTATATTGCTATTTACTTGCTTTAGCTATCAATTGCTTTGTGCTTGCTATATAATTTGGTTAATCATACATTTGACTAATTGTTAGTTTTAGACTAAAAGTGATTAAGCCAATAAAATGGTTACGGGTTCTAAATTGTGCTAGAGTGTAATTAGCATTTTTCAAATGTCCCACTTCCACCATAGTTAGATTCTGTAGCTTCCTGCAAATGTATAACTTATGTAGAAATGAAAAGGTCCCCAGTTACCATATAGATGAAGCAAAGACTTAAGATTAAACCCATTGACATGATAGCCTATTTATCACAATCACATGTCATTGACTAGCAAGAAGACTGATTCTTATACTTTTCCTTTTATATCACAAAATATTTTCTCCCATATGAGATATTCTAATTGTTTGTTGTTGGTAAGAAACTAAAGTGTTGTGTAAGGGTTCATGATGCGTCATGGTTTACAAAACAGAGCTCCAATTACAATATAGTTGTTGGATCATCACCAATACCATTTCTATATTTGTATATGTACAATTTTTAGCAATGAGCTACTTTCTATAAATGTAATACGAGGACCTTGGACAGCAATTCTAAAGGTAGATCTATGATAAAAAAAGAAAAGAAAAAAAGAAGCAATTATTAGGAAAACTATTGAGAAGGACAAAAACCTTAGTTTGCTTGAATCCCTTTCAATTGTATAAGATTTATAAAATTCCAGTCATATCCTTGTATTCTTATTATTTATTTTAGGATAATGAAGAAAAGATAAGTGTAAAGAATTATTAAAAAAACTGAGTGTCTCATGCATTATGCCAAGTTGAAGAGAAAAAAATCTTAGCAACAAGAATTACCTGAACATGTTGCCCACACCAATGAATTTCAGCTCTTCTCCCAGTTGAAATGTAAAAATAGAATAGTCCTACGGAGACATTATGCCCTACATTAATGACTTAGTGACAATGATTATATTAGCAAAGACATTCAAGATCAGTTATAATAAACGTATATATATTTGGTATTTGATTTTAAAGAAAAAAGAAAACAGAAGAGAGTTAGACTTCAAGTTTGGAGGGACTTATCACTTGCTTTCTATAATATGATATCCCTATCTTTTGAATATGAGCAATCCAGGAACACTGGGAACTGTTTCCATTGGCTTGTCCTTACATATGAGGGAAAAAAACAATCAGCAGCATATGCAATTTGATAAGTCATTGTAAGGACGCAGATCAGCTTCTTGAAATTATAAGTATGTGTGCAGCACTTGAAAAGAATTTTCCTTTTTCTTTTGTTGGGAAAATATGAGGGCTCCTATAAAATATAAAACTTATTTAAATTTCAAAACAGCTAAAAAGATGTTTAGCACACTTTAAACGTACCAAGGCCTTATACTACAACAGCAATGGCTCTGAATGTTTTTAAATTCAAGGAAAAATACAAAACACATCATCCACGACATTATGAAAAATTTAGGAGAGCTTATGGCAACTAAGGGGTGTGACCATGATTAATAAGCAATTTTTTTGGAAAATTTATTGGAAGTCACCAAAACGTTTATGCATGCATATCGAAATGAAAATGAGAAAGAACAACTAAAAATTAACAATCAAATCAGTGCACATTGGTTGCCAAAATTTGAAGCTCTATTTACATGAAGAAATATTTTAAAATCTCAAATTATGGATTTTATAAGCTATATTTTAAATGTTCAATTGGTAAAAGTTTATTGATTTTTTTGTTACTTATTAAAAATTAAAAAAAAAAAAGTTTATTGATTTTTAGAGAGAAAAAACAGAGGAACTTAAATTTGGTAGCTTATAATTTATGATCTAAAATGCTGGAATATAACTATAAGCAATATTAGATTTCGTAAGTTCTTACTCCAGCTAACTAATAGATAAATATTCTCTAAACCTTAATCATGCAAAATCATTTCAAGAAATATGAAGGATGACAACTGCATAAGAAAAGAGAACTTACAGGAAAAGTTGATAGTAGTTGACGAGAGAATACCTGCATAAACAATATACTGGTTGAGTATAAGAAAGAGAATAAAGAGAGGAAAAGAGGAGAATATTTTAGAGAACTTACCAACTTTAAACAGATTCTGTCAGCTTCTGATTATAATCAATTATTCCTCTAGCCAGAAACAATAGATATATTGTGTCAAGTGCCTATAACATATACAACAACAACAACAATCATGCCTTAGTCCCAAAAATTTTGGAGTTGGCTGCCTATAACAGATTAGAATATTAATTTTTATGATAGAATAAGAAAAAATTTGAAAAAGGAAAAGACTCTAGAAAACTGAATATTGGAACAAAGAAATTAGGAGTGAAGAATAAGTGTGATTGATTGACTCAAAGGTGTCCTCAAACAATCTTGGGAAGACCTAAATAGAGGTCAGTTTCTTGAACATCCATCCTAAATAGAGGTCAGTTGTTTTCTGTTAGCATCCTCAATAACCAATGACATCAAACTCATAATTTTTTTTTTTGAAGAAAAAGAAAAGGAAGGCATCAAACTCATTGACGAGAATCAAAACTTATCCATTTGTTTTATATGTGTGTGCTATTGCATATACATACGTACGTATGTTTGTGTGTTTTGTATGTGTAATAGTATGCATTTATCCAACTACTTAGGGGTAAGTTCTCTACCTGCTGTGTCAAAAGAAACAAGAAAGTTGTCATCTATCACATGCTTAGAGAATGTGCTGCATCTTTCCTTTTTTTTTAAATCATGGAAGCAGCCATCAAAATCTTATTTAAACCAAATTCTAAAGCAAATTGTACTTACATTATCAAATACTAACTAATTGGTTTTAGTTTATAGAGATATACCCATTACCTTATATGCAAGCGATTAGGAACTGTCTGCTGAACATTTGCACAATCTAGACCATTGAGTATAGAGGTCACCTGTTGGGGAAGTCAATAATACAAAGCTTACAAGAAGAGAACACCATTATGGATGGAAAACCTTAATTTGAGATACTATTTTAATACGTTCTTACAGAATTATGTACAAGACTACAAGTGATTTTGGATAAAATTAACAAGTAATACGGACAACTATAGATGTCTACCCCATAATCCAGTAAAGTGTTGAAGTCACAGGCACAGAGGCTTCAAGTTAGGAAAACATAACAAATCTACTTTTGATATGGAAGGTGGAAGAATTGTCAGGAATCTGTATTCTAGACAGAAGATGGAAGCAATGATTGTGAAAGCACTGGTTAACCTCTGCCTCACCTAACTTACCGGTAGTGTTTCCAAGTATAGTACACTGATCAACACTTGCAAATACATATATAACATGGCTTTGGTTGACCAAAAATACAGAAATTTCTAAGAAAAAAAACTTAAAAATAAAGAAAACTCAAAGATAATAAAATTAATCAACCTAATTTCAATGCATTCTTGAAGTAATCTTAATTAATGGTAACATGGCTTATCCGGTATTAGAATTTGATCCACCCCCCCCCCCCCCCCAACCCCAAAAAAAAAAGAGAAAAAAGAAAAAGAAAAATTGCAATCAGGGTCTTATTCAATTTGATTAGAATCTCAAAGATGGTCTTCATCATGGACAGTTTTGAAACAAAAATTTATAGGAATCAGGAAAGATAAGAGGATAAGAAATTTGGTAAGTGAGGAAATAAAGAACAATTGGTCTATTTTAAAGCAAAACATTAGACAAAAGGATATTTGAGAGAATACCAATTTTAGACTATTTTGAGCTTAGAATAGTAACCAGTAGTTTATCAACATATTTGGAACAGGGGCAATCTTGGACCATCCTGAGCTGAGGTACACCTCCAATTGGAAAATCAATGATAACTAGCATCTGTAAATATTATATGAACTAGTTAAGTAAATAGTATAGAAAATTGAAAGTTGAAAATAAAAAGGAAGGAAACTTAATAGGTTTTGTTGAAGAGAGAAATTAAATATGAAATTGAGAACTCACAAATTTTAATGAAACAATTGCATTGGAATCAACTTTAAATTCCCTCAATGGTGATTCTTGGACCAGAGCCAATCTTCTAGCACCGAACCACTCTTGATGTTTCCAATGATAAGTATGGGTGCAGAACTACAAATGCCTGGGCTTTTTGCAATCATTAGTGGACTTCTCATGCTCCCCAATGTTTTCAGCTAGCTGTTCACTACTGCATTTTTTAAATCACTCAAGCATCCTGAAAATTGAAAATCAACAGATTGATGCTGTGTTTAGAAGTGGTAATTGGATAGTGAAAGAATTGGAGAACATTACAACAAATTAACTTTTTAAGAGACATTTCAACAATGTACAAAGCATCATGCTATGCAATGATGATTTTGAATTATTATCTAAAATGAAAAAAAAAAAATCAACAGAACAGAACCAGGCAAACACAAAAGATTCATCGTTCATGAATTACAAATTGTATGTGGGCAGGTATTAATATCCAAAAGGTATGGCGAATTCAATTTCTTGAGGTAAATCTCCAATCATATTTCCTCTGTATAAAAGAGCATAAAGCCGTAAAAGTTTTCCAAAATTCAAACCCAAAGTGAAGAATGATCCACTCAAGCCATCAAAAAAAGGAAAAGGGGAAAATTTTAGGCGAAGAAATTTCCAAATGCAACTATCACAGTAGAATCAAGCGAAAGACTAATAGTTTTTTTTCGTTTTTCTTGACAAAGTCCAATACTCACTGTATAAGCTCTTAAAATATCAAATTCTCTCATCATTTTTTTTTATTAATGGAAAGCTGAAAAACATTTCATCAACTAGCTAAAAGAAAAACATCTTTAGAGAGGCTTTTTTGCAAAAACACAGGAGCCTCTTCTAGCTGAAAGCATATTTACAATCAGATCTAGCCATGCATAAGGATCTAGCATTTCAAGCTAATACATGTGCAACCCATTACCAGTCCTACTGACATGAGAGAAAGAGATCTCCCTGAAAAAAGTCCATTCTGTTTAACCAAGTCCAAGAGATGTTCAATTTTTGAGAGATTTGGTTATGCAGAATTGAGAGCTTAAAATCTCTGTAACGAGCCACCTTCTATAATTACTCCAAAAGGGCATACTGTAGCAGCAAATTCAGTCGCTCACATGACAGCCATAACTTCAGCCTCCTCAGCATCTGTACCCATATCTTCCAGTGAGCTTAAAGCTCCAATGAACAGCCTATGCTCATCCCATACCACTACACCAACACCAATTTTCTGAATTTCTTCAAACACAGCACCAACAAAATTTACCCTAAAAAATCCCATTAATTGCCAATAATCAAATGGTCAGAAAAAATAATATATGTGTAGTGGAAACATGTTATCAATATTAAATAGCACAATAAAAAAGAAGAAAAGGTTGATCGTGGCTTGGCAAGTTAGATACCTCTATGCCTAAATGGTAATTTTGCATGATTGGAATACCGTCACAATGAGATCATGGAGGGTTGCCCCACTTGAGTGACAACTCAGATCAACATAAATTATGCCAAAATAATTTCATTAAAAAAAAAAAAATTGTATTAACAAATTTTTCTTTTCCTTTGCTATGTAACAATTGAGTAAATATTGTGGGGGGAAAAAGAGAGGGAAGAGAGGATAATAGAACCTTCCTTTTTCAGTTAGAGCAGAATATTGGCCATCAATAATAATTCAATTTCTTACAGTTAAATATAGAGAGTGATTGGATAGAGGTTTAGAAGGCCCATACATCCTGATGTGCCGAGAGGGACACCAAATCCTCACAAAACACTATCTTCATAGGCATGAGACTTGCATTATTTTGCAAAAACCACTTTGGCAAGAATCAAATTCTGACAGAGTGTGGTATGATTACTGCAATTGTTTTCGAATGTCATGCTGCAGATATCAAAAACACACATTTTGGCAAGAACAATAAATTTATTTGATTGATTTGGTACTTTATATGTTAGAAGTGAAGAGAAGATTTGAGAAAAAATACCAGCACTGATGAATTTCTGTTAGCTTGGGAGTGGACTGAAATTCCATAAGATTAATTAAGTCTTCCTTCATGTGAACACAATAGATATGCCATTCCTAGTGCCTACACATCCAGCTGAACACAATTAATTATTCGTGAAGCTGAACACAAGCAGATCATTTACGAATAAGTTGGGTATTTGATACTGAAAGAAAACAAACCAAAGAAGAAAAAGCCAAGAAAGCCTGTTCTTGATGACTTACTAGGGGCTTTGCCTTTCAATTTGTATTAAATATGGACAATCTTGGACCACCTAGTCATTTCCCTTGGCACATCCTTCCTTAGGTCGATAAAAACTTTGCAGTTTCCGCAATATGGTGAAACATTGTGTTTGTGCAGATGTATTAGCTTTTTGTAATCATAATTACAATTTTCAGCTCTTGAATAGAACCTTCGTTTCCTATTAGAGCAGAATATTAGGGCCATCAATAACATAGTTTTAATTCCACACTGCTACAAGATGTTTTGCTATGAACATAGAATCATGCTATGCAATGATCATTCTTAATAACTATCCAATATGAGAAACAGGGCAGCAGCAGAGAACCAGGCAGACACAAAAGATTCATGAGTACTCCGTTATAAATCATATGTTACCAGGTATTAATATTTAGAAAATTTGGGGAGTTTGTTTTCTTGAGGTAAATCTCTAATCGAATCTCCACAGTATATAAATTCACACAAGTTTTTCAACATTTGGAACCAAAGTCAAGAACCATCCACTCAAGCCTTCAGAAAATAAAAATTGGGAAAATTTTATATAAAGAAAAATCCAAATGCAAGTATCACTCTCAAATCAAGCAAAAAAACATCGTAATTATTTATTCTTTTGACTTGATAAAATCATACACTTTATATGATCTTAAAATCTATAATTCTTTGTTTAATTAGTTGGATTTGAAATTTTCAATATGGAAAAGCTAAATATTCCCCATAATAGAATTACAAAAAGAGTAGTGGAAACATGTTATCAATGTTATATATCAAAAACAGATGAAAAAAAAAAAAAAAAAAAAAAAGAGGTTGGTTGTGACTTTGAGCATTTTAAACAACATTACACACTTTTCCAACACTTTTTCATCCACACATGTATCAAAAACACTCAAACAATATTACTCAAACTCCTCTACCAAACACCCCCTGAAAGTTTGATATCTCAAATGTTAAATTTCATAAAGGTTTACTCAAAATGAGTAATACCCCAGTACCAACATTAATCATGCCAAAATATATTTATTCTAAAAAAAATTATGGATTAACAATTTTTGCAATTTGTTTTGTTTTAGGTTATAGAAAAGTGAGAGGGAAGATAGGTTATAGAAAACTTACCAGCAATTATGGACTTCCGCTAGCTTTAATTGATTTTTCCTCCAGCTGAACACAATATATTAAATAAGAAATAGCCAAATTAATATAAGGAAATAAAGAGAGAAAGTAAGAAATTAGGGTTAGTTACGAAATAGAATATAATCCTAAGATGATTTAAATAAAATAGATAGAAATTCCATACAATTACCTGCGTTTATGACCGTACGTTAGCTTGGGAGTGGATTTAAATTCCATAAAGTTACCAGAAATTATGCCATTCGTAGTGCCTGCATATCCAGCAAACGTATTTTGAGAAAATTAAAGAAAGAAAGCAAGAAATTGGGGGAAATTGAGAATAGCGAATATGATCGAGAGAAAATAAGAGAAGAGGATTTGAGGTATGAGCTAACTTACCGCACATCTCTTTCAATAAAATTTTATAACATCTTCAAAAAGCTTCCTCTTTAATAACTTCACCGTCGATTTTGATATATGGAATATGTGCAATTTTGGACCACTCTGTGCCACTCCCCTTTGCACATCTTTCTTTTAATTCGGGGCAAATAAAAATGTCCAGTTTTTTTAAATTGGTGAGGCGTCGCATGGCTTGCACTGTCGGCATTTCCATCAATTTCTTGTTGTCATTAAGAGACAGAATTTGAAGTGAAGAAAGGTTGCCCAACCACTCGGGCAAAGCTTTCATTCCACCAAATCCATATATCAGCAGATATTTAAGAGCAGTGAAGTATTTGATTTCGTCCGGAAGAGAGTTGAGTTTGTCCCATCCACCCAAGGATAGATCTTCAAGGGAGGCGCGCGAGTGTTGGATGGGATTGAGACTGGGGAAAGCATCCAGCTCCTCACAAAACCCACCAATATCCAAAGTCTTTAAGCATTCTCCTAGATCTGGAATTGATATCAAATGAGGACATGAGCAGATCTTCAAGTATGATAGAGATGTACATGATTGCAGCCCAGTCGATAGATCTTCAACACCACAACTGTATATCCGCAATGATTGAAGGGACGCCAAACCTTGTATACTTGGAAAAGACCTCAAATTAGGACACGAGTATACTTCTAGCGTCTCGAGAGATTGAAGGGTGTGCAGCGTGTCCGCTAAATAACTCAATTTCTCACAGCCACGTAATTGAATTGATCGGAGAGAGGTGCAGAAGGCCCACACATCCTCATGTGGCGAGATGGACTCCAAATCAGCACAACTCCATATACTAAGATCCATGAGACTCGCATTATTTTGCAATAGCTGCTCTGACAAACAAGAAAGTTCTGATACTCTCCCTATGGAAAGGTTCGTAAGTGTACTAAGATTACTACAAATGTTTTTGAATGCAATGCTTTTGGTGTTCTCAATCTTTAGTTGCTCGAGAGCTGGAAAATGACATGGAGCACTTATGAGCTGGCCACAATTTTCAATTTCCAATTCTTTGAGGGAAGGAAACACCATTCCTGTTGTTCTTGTTGTTGTTGGCTCCATCGCATCCTTCCATTCCACTAGATTGGGCATGTCCCCCAAAACAAGTTTTTCCAAAGCCGGGAACATTGCTTTTCTACTATTACCCGATCCCTCACCACTATAATTGCCGTAAAACTCTGTTCCTATACATGTCACATTATTCATTCCCTTTATTTTAAGAACCTTGAGATGAGATAAATGCCCAAGTGTAGGAATTTTTTCACACTTGTTACAATTTTTTAAGAAGATTTCCAACAAATGGTCCAAGAGTGACATACCACCACTACTGTTATTGCGCGCCAATATCCATGATGGGAACTTCTCACCCTGGAAGTTTTTTATCTTTAAGCTTTTCAAACATGGGTGAGGCTGAAGGCCTTCCAATACATCTTCATCGTTAATGGTGCCTTCTCTTTCACTATTCCAATTGAATCCCAACTGGTTTAGTCCTTTCTTTTCCGATAATTTTGCACTTTTGGCTTCTTCTTTGTCTCTCACGTGCTCTAGATTGTAGATACTTAACTTTCCTCTAAGTTGGCTTAAGTATCCCATTTCTTCAATTCGAACACCAGTGTCTTGACCAACGACAAAAAAAGGCAATGTTTGAAGGCAAGTCAATTGCCTCATATTGATCGGCAATTGTTTTATGCTTCGATGACCAATATCAATATGTCTCAAACTAATCAAATTTTGTAGGTCTTTTGGAAGCTCTTCGAGAAAAAAGCAAACCTTGAGTATTAGAGTTTGCAAGTTATAGAGTTTTGTGAGAGATTTGGGTAACTTTTCGACAAGGGTATCTGTAATGCTGAGAAGCCTCAATTGTCTTAGCCTATCGATTGACTTGGGCAACTCTACTATACATCTCCCAAATAAAGTTAGACTACGTACACATTTTAAGTTTAGTAACTTGTCACCAAGATTAGCATGCAACGAAAAAAATGTGCGCAACCTACCCATGCCTTCTCTAGATAATGAGATTGTTGGTGTTGTTTGGCCATCGGATATAAGAGATAAACGTCGAATATAAGACACATCCCCCAAATTGCCATCTAAATGCAAGGTTTCCCCTTCTGAAATTGAGAGAGCAAGATCGTGTACACAATCATGCATCTTGCAGCTAACAATATCACCATAACCATCCCTTTTTATATCTTGGAATAAGGAATTTGCCAACAAAATATTAAAATACTCATTACCAATATCCTCCATTACTGATCTTCCTGGAGACAATTGAAGGAACCCTTCAGCCATCCAATGTTGAATTAATTCTTCCTTTTTCATTTCATAATCTTTAGGAAAAATTGCACAATATGTGAAACAACTTTTTAGAGATGGTGGATAAAGACGATCAAAGCTTAATTTTAGTACTGGTAAGATTCCATAGTTGTCAAGTGGAGAATTCCAAACTTTACTGTTTTGAATGGCCAACCATTCACTTTTCTCCTTCTTACAAGACATAGTCCCTCCTAAAACTCTCGCAATTAATGGAACCCCACCACATTTTTTAGCAATCTCCCTTCCAATAACCTCCAAATCTAGAGTTATTTCATTACAAGATACTTTTTTCATGATTATAGACCAACATTCATCATCGGATAGTTTTTCTAAATCATATCGAGGAAGTGTCTCCATAATTTTAGCCACGTTGTCTTTACGGGTTGTTACAATAATAATGTTTCCCATATTTGAATTAATTCCTAACAGACATCTCCTCAAAGTATCCCATTTTGTTGGATCTTCGTTCCATACATCATCAAGTATGAGAAGATATTTTTTTCCTTGCAACTCTTTTTGAAGGCGTACAAGAATCGCATCCTTATTTTCTAATTTATTTAGGGTAGGGTTAACGAGCTCAAGAATCTCTCTCAAGATCCTTTGATCATCAAAATTTTCGGAGACACATACCCATATTGTCCAATCAAAATATCTCTTTACTCGCTCATCGTTGTACACTTGTTTTGCTAAAGTTGTCTTTCCTAGACCTGCCATTCCTACTATAGAAATGACAGAGAGTTGTTCTTTGGTTGCCCCAGTTAGCAAGTCAACTATTTCTGAGACACGGTCTCCCCTTCCTACAACTTCTGAATGATCAAGAAAGGAGTCTGTCTTTGGGTTTGGGATAACCTCTAGCTTTGGACTCGCACCAACAAATCCATATGAATTTGCTTTATCATTAATCTCTTTTAGCGATTCCTGAATGGTCTGTATCTTGTTGGACATCTTGAGACGGAAAGCAATGGGGTTTGAGAATGAAAAGAAGAAGCATACCTTTCTCTTCATTTGGTTTCGGATCTCTACCTTTCGCCGGAGAATCTCGTAAGCAAACTCGTCCAGCACGTCATCAGCATCATAAGCAACATCTTTAAGCCTCCGCAGCCAAAGCCTCACCACCTCATCGCTCACTTGCCTTCTCTCCGCATCAGCCAGCACAGCTTGAATCGTGGTTAATGAGTAACGAAGTTTTGTCAACTCCCCCTCGAAACCCCAAGCAAGGCTGATCTGCTCAGTAGCAACTGAAATCAGCTTGCCTATTATTTCCTCAGCAACAACACTAAGGATAGTCTCAGCCATCTTTGGTTTGGTGCTCTGATAAGCCAGAAATAAGCTGGAAGTATTTGGAAACAATAGAAGGATTGTGATGTGCGAAGACTAAAACAGCAACAATGATATATGTAGAGAAGTAGGAGGGAACCCAAATATCAACTTGCACACATGAGATAAAGTCCAATACATGTCTTTTACGTATTTGGGAGCTTATCATATGTGAAAAGAACCATAATGGTATTTCCAAAAGTGCAGTTTTTTTTTTCTTTTTTTTTTTAATTTTTTTATGTGATAAGTTATAAGCTAAATTTTTACCTTTTTTTAATTTTTATATACAATTTTTAATTTTTTTTTCACATTTTCAAAATACCTATATATTTTAATACATTTTTAACAAAAAAATTTCTAAAAAAAACAAAATAAGTTATTACAGAACTTAGTAAACTTTTACGGACTTGAAAAAGTAGTCCTTGTCGGCCACTTTCTTTTTCTTTTGTTTTCACTTTGGCTTTTTCCTCGCGCTTTCCTCTGGACGGACGAACGGTAGAATGATTCTCACTTTTTTCACTTTTATGATTTTAAAATGCAAATCGCTTTTCTGCTTTTATGACTTTCACTTTTTGTCTGTTTTTTAAATTATTATTGTCACAGTACTCACACAGCTTTTTTTAGATTATTGCTTCGCATTTTTACATTTATTTATTAGGAAAAAGATGACAGCCCATGTGCTTCGTTCACCATTTGAGTCTTTTGAGATGATAGTTAAGATGATAGCCCATGTGCTTCTTTCACCATTTGAGTCTTTTGAGATGGTCTTCAATAGTCATACATGTTGAAAAAGATGTCGCCAGTTCACACTTTGGCTTTTTCCTCTTACAAAGTCACATGGGCCATGGCTAATGGCATCTTCTCTGCATTTTGGTTTCATTTGAATTATTGCTTCTTAGTTTAAGGTTTCGTTTAGTAGAGTATTTTAGTAATATATTTTTAATTTTTAAATAATATTATATGTATTTTTATATATTTTTTATTGATATATATTTAAAAAAAATACAAATAACATTATTCAATCTCCTTTACCTAAAGGCCCTTAAATAATGTTAGGAAAAAGATACAACCCACTTGCTTGATTTATTTATTAAGGTTGGAATGGAAGTGGGAATTCGTGATTTAGGGTTAAGGGAAATTGAACGAACTTCGTGTGTAGTACCATTAATGGTGCTGCCCAGTCTATAGCTGTGGGCCAGTGGCAAGAGGTAAAGTTAATTAGGATTTCAATCTAGGGTCCAACATTAAAAGTTGATATTAAAATTAAAATTAATTTAAAAATATTAATTGATAATAATAAAAAATAATTAAACAACTGTAAACAAATTTGGGTTTATAATAAAAGCAGAGTTTAAAACATTGAAAAAGTCAAGATATAGAATGGAGGTTTTAAAAAAAAAATACTAAAATTGCTACAAATTTATTACAAAAAGCTAACAAATTGATGTAGTAAGGACGTGATTAGTATCACTAGACAAAATAATAAATAAATATAATTGATTTTTTGTGATAGTAATACGTCATTTTATAAGATTAATGAAGTAAAATTTGTAATATTTCTAGAATAAAATTATATGAATAGTGAATTAAAAAAATTAAAAAACAAAACAAAATTATACAACAGTAATATGGGTGAAAACATGAGACAAGAATCTTGTCACAAGATACAAGCTACTTTAAAAGAATAGTGAAGTAGGTGAAAAGTCACATGCTTTGAATCCTTTGATACGTGATGAGACAAGAATCTTGTCACAAGATACAAGCTACTTTAAAAGAATAGTGAAGTAGGTGAAAAGTCACATGCTTTGAATCCTTTGATACGTGAGGGAGATTGTTTTTCCTTTGTCAGGTTGGTGTCAGGGTCTATTTCTCTAAAGGGAGTTTTTTTATTTATTTATTATTTATAACCATATTAGGTAGGAACAGAAGTACCTAAGGGGGGGGGGGGGGTTGGAGATGCCCCCTCTCACCCCCCTTGGCTCCGCCCCTGCCTGTGGCTACAAAGAGGACTTGTGGGGGCAATTATCTAGAAAGTCTCTCATTTTCGTTCTAATTATACAGAACGGCATTCCTACAACTGCAAAATTGATAGAAAATGGCAATGATTGTCGAAAATCAATAATTATAGTCACGAAGAATGAGATTAAAAGTTGCAAAAGTGGAGAATAAGATTATAGAAAATTACACCTTAAACCATATATTTTTAGGGCGGTTTCAAACCAAATTCTATAATTGTGGTTTTAAATTAAACTCTACAATTTAATAGTTGCAAACTAACCCATGAAGTTTTGGATAGTTACAAATTAAACCACATACTTTTGTTAGTTTCAAATTGAAACCTAAACTTTTAAAATCGTATCACTTTAAAGTTTAAAGTTCTTTTTTTGAGTTTGATTTTTGGGGCGCCCGGGGGGGGGGGGGGGGTTTGTTTAATGATTTAATGTGGCGTTTGGTACGGGAAATCCACATTACTCTTGGCATCTAGATTCATAGGAATGTAATTTCTTGCAATCTGGATGCCTAGGAATGTAGCTATTCCTATGTTTGGTTTCATTGGGAATCTCTTAAGATTCCTAAGGATGTGAGATGATAATATTTGGTTTATTCCCAAGAATCTTAAATGAATTATTTAATTTTCTCATTCTATCCTTAGATTTGAATGTGAACTACCAAGTCTTTAAAAAAAAAAAATCTTCCTCTAAATAAATAATGAAAAACAAAATATAAACTATTAATAATTTGTTGAGCAACACACACACAACAGTAAAAGTGAATACCTAGCAATAATGGAAGGTCCCCTTCAAACTTTTTTTTTTCCCCACGTGAAACCTAAATAGAATTTGTTAAAGAATATATCAATAGAGTTGTCTATCTTGTTTATGTTATTTTGGCGAGAAAATATATTGATGATTTGTTTTATATTGTATCTTAATTGCTTAAATGATAAAGAAAAAAATGGTTAAAATTGTCAATTTATAAAAAATACAATTTTCTTTAAGTTTGGGAATCTAGATACCCACCTGTTTTAAAGGGAATCTACATTCCTACTGAGAGGAGTTTAAAGGGGGAATCCAGATTCTCCTGGCATCTGATTCCCTGGCGTGATTTGCAACCAAACATGAAAATCTTTAAATATTCCTGGGAATCCTAAAATATTACCCCGTATCAAATGCCACATAATAGTTTTCTTCTCATTTATCCCCAGTAATAATAGACAAGTAACTTGGGCTTGCATGTTGTGTTGCTTTCGTACGTTGATCTTGTTTTAATTTGTTAGTCTTGGTATACAGAAACTATCGGAGGGATCATGAGTCTTAGAGACGAAGCTAGGTGAAGGCCCAAAGGGACCTGAGCCCCTTGACCTTAAGGAAAAAAAAAGTAGGCATATTTTTTTATAATTTTATATTTGAACCCCTTTTTCAAAAAAAATTGGCTCTCCTCTCCTACAATTTTACATTGTTTTTATTGTAAAATCATTTGTATTGATTGTTGTAAAATACTATAAGACTTCAAATTTGCTCAATCAACCCCAAAATTGAAAGTACACCCACATCAATCTGTGCATTATTGTGCAAAAATACATTTGGGCTATAGTAACTAATGATGCCAAAGATCATCAATTAGGTTACTCGTCCAAATCTAGAGCTTTGGACGATCTTCTAGTATCTTCAAGACAAAGAGAGTTGATTGAAGAAACCACTGGGTTGTGATCTAGTGGGTAAGCCTTTGATGCTTAAGTTAGAATCCCTCTATGAATACTGTATTTGTATGTAGATAATATTTTGTAATACTTTTCCCAAACCTTAGCAAATGAGGCGGATTCTCCCTTTTATAGGTAGCTTGGGTAGCCATTGTGCTCATAAATGTTTTCTTTTACATAATTGCAGGTAGTTATTACCCTGAGTGTAATGGTTATTGTCTTGATGGGAGTTTAAGGCCGATGAGTAATGGTTGTCATGTAATATGTTGAATGTGTTTGAACAGTTACATCTTTTTCTTTGATGACCTACTAATGAAGCAAAGGTCGTCCATTAAGGTGGACGTCTTAGTGACATTTCTGGACTCCTCAGTAACTGCGTAAATTTACATAGCTACTGTAGCTAGCTATGTGAATGAATTTTAATAATTCTTTAGATTGAAGGCGGTGGTTTTTAGGCAAGGAAGGGAGAGATATGATTTGGGATAAGAACAAAAAAAAATGATAAGGAAATGGTATTTTAATGAAATACAGTGTAAAATAAATTATTTGATGTTGGGTGTTTTAAAAAGTATGTAAAATATAAAAAGTAGATTCTTAAACTAAAATAGAAAGGAATTTTTATATGAGTTGATGTGAATGCTCTCATGTAGTAAGAGACAATGGTGTTTTGTGTCTTTGTCTTTGTTAGTAAATGATTGCATTGTAATGTATTGCGAAACAATGATTTTGTGTCTTTGTCTATATTAATAGTTTGTTAATAGTTAATAGATGTTTATTGGGAATTTCATGCTTTTTTTTGTTGTTATGATCTACCCCCTAACTTAAAATCCTGGCTTCATCCCTCATGATATCGCTCTTTTCATATTAAAACACTTGTATCGAGATATACAAACCTAAAGACCCTAACTCACCTGCAGAATCTAATGGGGGCAACTCAAAAGAAGAAAGTGGTTTCACAGCTGGTCTGATCAAAGAGAGACTATTGATGAAGAACTTCCATTAACTTCTCTAACTCTGACACAGTTTTTTTCAAGAAAAGCTAAGAAGATTTGGAAGAAGCGCTAATGATAGTAGCGGTTTGCATGCCTTTAGATGCATCATGCAAGTGCAACTAGTGACAGCATAAGCTATTTTTGTATCACTGCTGGCAGTCCGATCATTGATGACACCACTTCAATTGTGGTCATTGACAATTTGATCATCGAACTTCTAACACCAGCAGTTTTAGTGGTTAAGCCACCAGTTTTGATGATTTACTTGAAAAATTTTACTTGTCATATCAAACACCTGAAAATATTTTACTTAAAATTTTTTATATGTAAAATATTTTAGGTCAAAACAACTGGTGTGTAAGTTAAAATTCAATATCACAAAAATTTTTAGGGTCCATTTGGATACAGTTTATTTTACTAAAAACTGAAAACACTGTAGCAAAATAATTTTTAAATGTGTGAATAGTACTGTGGAACTCATTTTTAATGAAAGTTTTGGTGAAAAAAAGAGGTTTGTGGGTCCCGTGAACAGTATATGGACCTACTGAAAAACAACTACAGCCACAGAAACGCTTCTCAAAAAAAAAAAAAAAAGGTGAAACGCAGACAAAAAGGTTTTAACGTGTTGCTACTATAGCATGGGTCCCACCGTTTGGAAACGCCAAATGCAAACACGTAGAAAAATAATTTGTATCCAAACCCAGCTTAAATGATCTTAGGCTCTTATATATTATTTTTATAAGGAGAAAAAGAAATGAAACCAAATCTGATCTTTAGAGATAAAATAAAATTATCAAAGATTATAATAAGGGATAATTACAGTAAACCCACATATGGTTAGGTCCGTTTACACTGTGCCTACCCGTGGTTCAAAACTTATCACTTTGCCCACCTGAGGTGCCTTCCGTTAGGGATCTGTTACCCACCTCTCCGTTTGCCGTTAGAAAAACACATTTTTAAAGAAAAACAAACATAACAAAGATCAAAAAGTTAGGAATTTTTATTGCTTAAGAACTTCTTTGAGAACAAAACACAGGAATAGCACAGATCAAATGCTATTCCTGATTAAAAGTGATATCATTGAGCATTTGTTTTATTTATTTTTATTTTTATTTTTTATAGATCTCTCCAACTTTTATTCAAACCAAACCAAACCCAAAAAAAAAAAAAAAAAAAAAAAATTCCAAATCCCAGAAAACACAAGCCACAAATCCAGAAAAAAATCATATCTCGCCTTCGCGAGATCGCGCTGGCGAGATATGATTTTTTTCTGGATTTATGGCCAGTGTAATGGCCATTTCAAAAAAAAAATATCCCAAGAAGGCGTAATGGCCATTTCTTCGAGTAACCCGAGAATGAGTCAGGCCTCCTCGCCCGGGTTGAACTAACCGGCCTGGGCTTTCCACGAGCCCAACTCCATGGCAGCGACGCACGCGCCGAAGGTGATGAAGCTGACAACGGGGATGTTGAATTTTTGGAAGACCTCTTTGGTCCACCCGATCTGGAAGTTGACGATGGTGCAGATGATGGGAGGTTGGGATTGAGAGCGGTTGGTGGTGATATAGGCTTGGAGTTCGAGGGCAGATTGCTGGCGGGTCGGATTAGATCTAGGGCGCATAGGAGGACCCGAGATGAGTGGGTTTTGAGAGAAGGAAGAAGAAATATGAGTGGTGGTGGTGCCGAAGATGGAGGGAATGACGAGGGTAGTGTGGAAATTACGGGAGGAAAGGTGGGTGCAAAGCTCCATGCAAGGGTGAAGGATTGAATACATGTTTGAATAACCAATGGACAAGAGAATAGCAATATTGTTGGTTTGTGTTTTTTTCTAAAAGAAGTTCTTAAGCAAAAAAAAAACCCTAACTTTTTTATCTTTGTTATGTTTGTTTTTCTCTAAAAATGTGTTTTTCTAACGGCAAAGGGAGAGGTGGGTAACAGATCTCTAACGGAAGGCACCTCAGGTGGGCAAAGTGATAAGTTTTAAACCATGGGTAGGTAAAGTGTAAACGGGCCAAACCTCAGGTGGATTTGCTGTAATTATCCCTTATAATAATTTTGAACTATCAAAATTTGATCAGTAGTGAATAGAATTTGTTTGTATTTCAAGTTACACATTTTTTAGACCATAGATTTCTAATAGATCTAATACTCAAAGTGTGCGTTTGGGAACTGAGTCTGTGTCCAGCGTTTCTGCGTTTCATGTTTTCCACTTTTTTTTTCCTTGCGCGTGAACAGTAACCTCACATGGGTTCACTGTGCAGGGGACAAAAATCACTGTTTATGCACTGTTTATCACTGTTCACAACACTGTTCACGCACTAAAAAATATTAAAAATGGATCCCACGGTACTATTCATACATTTAAAAATTATTTTGCTAAAGTATTTTCAATTTTCAGTTTCAACAACAATAAATTCAATCCAAACAGATCCAAAATAACACTATTGACAATGTCAGCATCGAATATTTAAAGCTTGCTAAATCAACTAATCTATTTAATGCTATAGTTTTTTTTTTTCTCTTTCTCTTATTGATTACAGCTCTCAAAAAGTTGAGGGGGAGGGTGGAGGACTTGTGGAAGAACCAAAGAAATGGAGTTGGTGTCGTTGGGGCTGGGTTGAGGAAGGAGAGTTCGTAGGAAATTTTCTCTGTAAGAGCAGTTACTAGTTACCTAAGGGAAAAAAAAAGTGGCCTTTTAACAAAAAAATGGATGTAGATTTGAACCATCAGATTATTAAAAAAATATATATGAAAAAAGAGATTTGAATGATTTGTTGGAAATACTCCAATAATCATACTGCCTTACTTCTATTTGATTGAGTACTCTATTGTTTATTTCTCTTTTTTGTAACTTCATGTGAATGATGTTAGTGTCAGTAAGAGATTTTCTGTTTCACAGTGCTTGGCCTTGTTGGTAAGTTGGTCATAGAAGGTAAAACTTTTAACTTCAATTATGTTTTGATATTAAGTTCATTAGGAAGATGTCTCTTCTGTGCATCCATGGCAAAGAAATATCTCTCTCTCATTGTTATGAGTTTTGTAATTAATAATGATAGAGAAAAAAATAAGTGACAGAATTATGCCTCTTAATGGTGAAGGATAGGACAAACTTTGTTAGAAACAGAAAATTATTAAGTATTCCCAGAGTATCATAAATACGTATTTCTTCCTCTCATATGAATGGTGGGTCCCATTATAAATTTAATTAGTGAGACTCACCATTCATGTGAGAGGATGGAGTACCCACCATTCATGTGAGAGGAGAGAATACGAATTTATGGTACTCAAAGAGTACGCAATAATTTTCCGTTAGAAACCGGTTGGGAATAAGAGTTTCAAAGTGAGTAAATACTATCTCTCCCTTTCTTCTACTCCTGATACTCTATTCCCTTGGGAACCTGTATGGCATTCAAAAATCCCTCCAAGGATTGCTTTCTTCTCATGGACTGACGCATTAAGTAAGATTTTGACTCTTGAGAACTTATAGTATAAGGGTGTTGTAGATTGGGGCTATATGTGTAAAAAGAGTAGCGAATCAGTGAATCATCTTCTTCTTCATACTATTATTCATTCTGTTTGTTCTTTCTGACTCATTCTTTGTGAATTCTCAACAATTTTGTGCATTTATCTCTGAGAAAAAACGTTACAAGCAGTCCTTATCTCTGATATTTCATCGTCCAAAGCCATTCAGTTCAATGTTTACAAGGTGTAAGGCTTGCCAAGATATGGACATTAGTATTAACCAAAGTGACAAGAAAATAAAAAGTACACAATATAGTTTGATAAACCCTTTATAGGGACTAATGAATACAAAGGCGTCATAACTGATTGCAACAACGTTTGGCAAGGGCAATGGTAGATCAGTTCGCTTCTCTACAGACATTTTAGAGAATATGTTTCCTCTCAAAACGATTAATGAAGGATCTGCAGTCATCAACCACATCTTGTAAAATTCTATTATTAGTTTGTGTTTTGTTTTGTTTTTTTTTAAGCAATGTCACCAACAATTTATGCACCAAATTCAACTTCTAGATCAATGATCCCAGTTTGCTTCTCTAGATTTGAAATTAGGTATTAGTTTTACGGTTTTAGAGCATTCGTATAAGTCTGTCTAAAATTTTCCCTCTATTTTAGTATAACAACCTATTATTTCTATTTTACACAAACACTTTGCAAAAATATCCACATCAGATTATCTATTATACATTATCTTTTATTTAAATATTCATTGTGGGGGTCAGGCCAAATGGGATTGGGCTTGAAGCAAGTCACAATCTATTTATATATATGTGGGAATGGGAAAGGATAGGTCACAATGGGAGATCCAAAGAGAAAGGACCTCAAAACGGGATGGTAAAGTAGGAATAATGCCTAAAACACACATGCAAACTAAGAAATTGGATTCTCAAAGGTGATTTTGTTCCTCGGGCTTACACATGCAACAATAGGGAAGTGGGTTCTTCTCAATGATTTTTTCTGTCTCTCTCTAATTTTTTTGAAGCCCATCTCCTATGGGGTCTTTCCCTATTTATATTAATGCAAATAGTGAGCTTTGTAATGATAGAGCCCCTACTCTGTTAGCATCATCTCCCTTTTTTAGAATCATAGGGGGAATATGTGTCTAGCTCACTATTTAGATTGGTCACTTCAACAATTAAGGTGTGGGCACCTCTTATCCTCTTCTGATGCCGCCAATGCAGTTACTCCTCGTAATTAGTGTTATACCTTGAGGAATGCATTCGGATAAGGCGCATTCCTAGGTACTACAGTTCCTGGACCACGTATCTCAGGCAAGTTCTCCTCAACAAGCCAACTTAGGTGAAATTATCCTCAACAAGCCAACTCAAGTGAAATACTCCTCGACAAGTGTAGTTGGGTCAAATGAAGTTCTTTGGTATGATTTGCAGCTTGACAGGGTGGGCTTGAGTGGGCCTCCTTTCTTTATTGGGCCTTCTTTATTTTTCATTGGGCCTTTGGCTTGACAGGACAACTTATTACGCCCTACAATCATTTTTCTCGTTTTTTATTTATTTATTTATAATTTCACAGCTACCCCACCTGAACAAACTCTCTCCATATGTTGTTCTTTTGCAATTTGGGTTTGATTATTTATATGGGTCTGATGATTTGTATAGATTAGCAAAGCATGTTGTTGGATTCAAGAGAAGATAGAGAAGGGAAAGAGTAGGGGAAGAGAGAAAATCGGATGAGAATGGAGAGAGAATCAAGTGACAAAGAAGAGAGGAAAAAAAAAAATCAAATAGAAAGTTACAGTAACCATGTACATTTACATGATTACTGTAGCAATAATAGATATGCACAATTTTATAAATGACTAATGTGGGTAGATTTCGAGCAATAATGTGTAAAATTGTGCATTTTTTTCTATTTTACACCGACTGGTGCACGTGCTCTCATTATCTCACAGACAAGGGATTGGAATTCAACAAACTTAGAAACAGAGAATTAATTAAGTCGGCATCAAGGGTTTTACTTAGCCAACTCTTCCACGGTATTTCACACTAATGTGCTATTTTGCAAAAGTCGGAAAATATAATGTGCACAGGGAATGTACGAGTTCATACAACGTATGGTCTAATTCTACTATTGGAAGTGAAGATAATAAATAGCAAGAGACAAATTTGAGTTATAATGATCAAATCATGTTGATTTATGTGAATTACAAAGATTGGCGTTGGATATGTCATATTGTTGTTGCATCACTCACAATGTTACACCATGAAGAAGATTTTGGCATCTAAACTATCTGAACCAAACTGCCATTGCCAATGATTTATAGTTCAACCACCACTCCCCCCATAATAATGTGATGGAGTGAAGCCATAGATTCAACACTCATTGAGTTCGTGTGTAACTTATGTTACTTATCAATAAATAAAAAATCCGAACCTATCCGCCAAGGACAACCCTGCCAATACAATAATAAACTATGGGATAGCTAAAAGGAGACGCACGAAAAAATCTAATGAATGCATAATGAACCAAAGAAAGCATAAACATACAACAAATGATCCTTCCATTTTTACTCTCTTTCAGATCTTCTCATTCCAATGACTCTCTCCAGGTCATCCGGTTGACAAGGAATTGCAAGGGCTCCCTCATGGGAAAACCCAAATTCTACCTCCGCCTGTTTTAACAATTTCAAAAACTCTGGATTATTGAGATAACCCAGTTTGACAACAAACCTCTCTGGTTTCCAGCCTTGTGTTGCAACTACCACAAAATAGCCTTGCTTCACCCCTTTAAACAGTGAAAGGCTTTTTTGCAGCTTTCCCCCAATGGAACAAAGTATTCCATTGATGCCTTTTCTTACTCTCCTATAATCTCCAGTTTTAGCCATGTTTAGGTGGACTTCAAAACAAGAAGTTGGTTCGAGTTCTTCCCCATGCAGTATGGTTATTATATAATGCATCTGGTATCTAGCATGAAGGGCAGATGAGATCAAAATTCGGAAGAAAAGAGATTAAATGTAGGGCCATTGCATGTGGTACTTCATCAATGTGTCAATTTCATTGTACCACCTTTTTTGGGACTAAATTAGCTGTTATCTTGGATATGACAATTTTCATTACCTGCAATAATAGGGTTGGGAAGAAACACTTGTGACAGATGAGAGGACAAAAGTACATATGACACAAAAGGCTACGCCCCTTTCTCCACCCATTTCTTATCCCCCACCAGAAAAAATTGAGTTTCAGCTATGTAATAACATGGGTTGCACAATATAATTACTTGAATGATAGATAAGTTAACCTTCATTTAGGTTTAACAAAAGAAACTCAGTCAGTTCTCTGCCGTTGAAACTTGAAACTTGAAAGATTTATTAACAAAAACAAAAAGATGATTAGCAAAAACACAGCGGCATGGAAGGCTTTAGAAGAAACAAGTCAGTCACATAAAAATCCCAACTCTTACATTAGTGCAGAAAGTCCCATCTCAAGTACATAGGACTAGAGATCATGAGTTGGAAAGGGAAAAGCGACTCTTATTGGGCCCGTCGATGGGGACACATCATCCTATCATTGAAGCCTTCAGGATTCACTTACATAATATATGATGCACTTTATCCAAAAAGAGAGAAAATGCACTTTACAATTACTTTATGCGGTTTATAGCAAAAGTTAATAATTGGCAAGAACCTGCTTCTCAAAAATTATGTGCTCTTTAACAACATATTTGAGATGTGTAGGTAAGAACAGAAACAATGAAAGTACGATGCAAGTACCAGGGCTAAACCATATTAATGACTAAATTATCAAACCTACATACCACCCTATAAACTTCAGTTTTGAAATTTGATTAAACTTACATTGAGTGGAAGGAAGGGGTGGAAGGGTGCAGTGCAGAAAAGAACATGGAGGGAGACTCTATTTTATGGCAATATTTGGCAGTCAACAAATCTAAAGGTGAATACAGTGCCCCAGTATTTAAAATTGGTTATCATTCATTACTTGGTGGAATGAAATTTTAAATGACATGGCACCCGCACACTCCTAAATTTTGAAAACTAAATCTAAACCATGAAATTGACCCTCTCCATATCCTGATCCGTGTGCTTCACAAACTACATTCACCCATAACACTTGAGAAACAAGAAACTAGAAAAGAAGAGGAAAATCTAAAGAATGTTCAAATACTTTACCTCCAAAAACTACCATACAGTATGGAACCAAGGACATCTATCAACTCCACCTCCCACTTTCTGGTTTTCAAGAATCCTTTAAAGTTCATTAGGAGCAAAAGGGGAAGGACTTCCATCTGTTCAAATCCAAACTCCTACTCAACTTTGTCTACCAACATAATAAACCCTGGGTGAGCTAAATAATCCAATTTGATGATGAAACTCTCAAGTTTACCATCATCGATGGTGTGAACCACAAAATCTCCCTGCTTCACATCCTCTGACAGTTCTTCTCTATATGTTTTAGTACGTCTAAATCATATCTATCATCATCAGGAGCTGCAGCCATTGAAGCACTGATGTATCTTCTTGGTATTGTTCAGATTCTCATTAGTATCTTCCATATAAAACTCAACATCACCTCTCATTCTAGCCAGGTCTACCAAGTAGAACTTACATGAGCCTATGGAGAGCCTAGAAAGTTTTGCTTGCATAGATTGCCCTAGGTGATAAGATTTATGTATCAATAGTATTGGCCTAAGCGAAGAAAAGACATGGCCATTCTGAAAGGAATAAATCATGTCTTGTGCAACACCTCGAATTCATTGTAAGCTCCCATCTTTCACTTTCAGTACAGTTTTCCTATTCTGGTATGGTGGTTACCACATAAGTTGCAATCAGCAAGGCCTACACAACAGCTACCCCTTCCTATACGTGGCCCATGGTATACCGGTAAAGCTACTACAAAGGAGTAGCAAATATCTGCTTTATCAGAGCAATGAAGAGGATGTTCCCACGCTGTGCTATGGAATGCCAATATTGCACACTACAAGGACAGCAAAACCAGGTAAGCTGATGAAAGGGAGCCTCCAACTTTGATTATATTCTAAACATTTAAAGATATATTAAAGTAACAAAAAGTGAACCACATTTCCAGCATCTCAACTCTTTCACATTTTATCACAGGGTTCTAAGTTTAGTTCTCACCACACTCACCCAAGTATGAAATCCTCCACCAAAAATTCAAAAACCACTCTTCATTAGTCATTACTAACTTTAAGCAAATTCAATAAATTAAATAAACTTGTTTTCCAGTTACTTATCTACAAACACAATCTGCACATTCCAACGATAAACCAACTTTAATTTTGGCAATATCTTTGGTGATTGACCAATTTAGCTTGAAGATATGATCTAAATCCTCTCTCCCTCAGTTGTTCTCCCCCTATTCCCCCTTTTTTCAGTGTCCATATTATATCTTGCCACAGTTGCGTAAGAAAATGAAGAGAACAGGTACACCTCAAAGCAATTTTTTTTTTTTGATAAGTCAAAGCAATTTTAAGGTTGAAAATTAGAAGACCTAGGCCTAGCAAAAGAAAACCTTGCAAGGTAAGATCATATACTCTCTTAATCGATACTCTGTAGGAGATGTGACTGACCCCTCATCACAGAAAATTTCTCCAAGCAACTAACCATTTAACAATAGAATTCCTACCCTATAAAAAATAATTTATAATAACTTGGAAAACTGGGGAAAAAATCAATATTTTTTAAAGGATGCATGCCTTTGTCCACTTAAGCTTGTTGAACACGCTACTGGAAAGGAGAGAAGGAAGGTGGGGGGATCCAGGTTTCCCTACTATACTAGTACGTGATTATGTTTATGTTTATCCCAGAAAATAGGGTTTACTTACTTTGTTGAAGAGAGCAGAGAAAAAGAATGACTACTTAGTCTCTCATTTGTGGCCCAAAACTTGGTGGCAATCTAGTCATGGGTCTACTTGCATGGACAATACCTTTAACAAAAAAGCCAGTAGACAAAAAAAAGACAATAACTGCATTGGCGATAAATCATCTTAAAATGTAGCTGTCAAATCACAAAACTTTTTTTTTGGGGGAGGGGGTGTTAATTTTGATAACAGGCAGGACGTTCTTGAGCATTAATCAAACTATGATTTGGGGAGCCCTAAAATAACTGGACAATGACAATACTTCTTAATGTCAAATAAATATCTTTTTTTTGATAGGTAAGAAAGTAATATTATTAATAGAAAAGAATAAAAGATACACAGAGTTCATGATAGTGAACAAAGAACAACATAGAAACAAATAGAAATAAAGGAATCAAAATCCTATTCTAAGAGACGAAAGAAAATCGATAATAGTAGAACAATCCAAAAGACCCCAACACCGAGACAAATTGAAGAGAGTCAGCTAGCACAAATCTAACAACTGGGCCATTGATTTCTTGATATCCTCAAAAGAACGCCGATTATGTTCAATCCAACTAGTCCACATCAAACAGCTTCGTACCAAATTCCAAATATCGGAATTATAGTTCCCAAGCCAATGGTGCCAACGGAACCTGGCATGACCCAATCAATCCCAAACAGCCGAAGCATATGCATCCACATAGAATGAGCTAACAGAAAAAAAAAAAAAAAAAAAAAAAAAAAAAAAAAAAAAAAAAAAAAAAAGGGTGATCCACAGATTTCTCATTACAACAACACATACAACAACGATTTGCCTAGGGACAACCACAAAGCATAAGATTATCCAAAGTGAAAATCTGGTCATAGGCTGCTATATACATAAAAAATGCCACCCTTTTAGGAACCTTTACTTTCCAAATGCCCTTCCAAGGGAAATTAGAAGGAGTAACATCTCGAATCTTATGATCAAAAGACCGAGTGTCAAACTTCCCACTTCCATTGAGGCTCCAACAAAGACTGTCACTTCCACCACCCCTAGGAACTTGAGATTGGATCAAGTGAAGAAAGGAGAAAGAAGCTACTAACTCCCAGCATTGAATTTCCTATAAAATCTTAAGTTCCACACTAAAACATCAGAAATAGAAGCTTCCTTATTGGTTAAACACAAAAATAATTGAGGATAAAGAGTTTTTAAAGAGTTATCCCCAATCCACTTATCATGCCAAAAAAGAATACAAGAACCATCTCTCACCACAAAAATGAAATGCTTAGAGAAGCTCTCCCACCCTTCACTAATACTTCGCCATAATCCACACCCATGAGCCCTCCTACAAACTCTAGTGTTCCACCCCCCTTTCCCCTCCCCATATTTCATGGCAATAACTCTCTGCCAAAGATGAGTAGTTTCATGGCCATATCTCCAAAGCCATTTCCCTAACAAGGCCTAATTAAAAGGCACCAATTTCCAAATTCCCAAACCACCCTGCTTAAGCAGGAAACAGAACTTCTCCCAAGCCACTAAGGGGTATTTGAAACACTTCTTTGAGGAACCCCACAAAAATTCCTCTGAATACATTCTAGTCTAATAGCCATGGCTTTAGGAACAGTAAATAGAGAAAGATAATAAGTTAGAAGGTTTGAAATGGTACTTTTCAACAAAGTGAGCCTACCACCCTTTGATAAATAAAGACGCTTCCAGCCTGAAAGCTTCTTCTCCATCCTAGAATAAGGTTCTAGATAAAGGCTGTCTTATACGAAGTACCCAAGGGCATTTCCAAATATGTCATAGGTAAACTGCACACCCTGCATTAAAGAATGTTAGAAAAGTTTGAATGTTACTCACCTCCCCAATATGGACAATCTCACTTTTCCCCACATTCACCTTCAAACTAGTAAAGGCTTGAAAACAAGTCAAAGCCAGCTTAATTGAAAGCAACTGCTCCCTAGAAGCATCACAAAAGAGAATGGTATCATCAGCAAAAAGTAGGTGTGAAATACGAATACCAGTAGTATTAACAGGTCCCACATGAAAACCCTAAAGAAGACCACCTTCCTCAGTTTTCTTCAAAATCCTACTAAGAACCTCCATGACCAAAAGAAAAAGAAGAGGAGACAATGGATCACCTTGTCTTAAACCTCAAGAACTTTCAAAGAAACTAGCAGGAGATCCATTAACCAAAACTGAAAAACGAACAGTAGAGACACAAGCCTTTAATCATCTCCTCCATCGAACCCCAAAACCCATCCTCTCCAACAAATAGAATAAAGTGTCCCATTCACATGATCATAAGCTTTTTCAATGTTCAACTTCAAACCACTCCTGGAGTACGATACTTCAATCTGTTATCAACGCATTCGTTAGCACTGAATCCAAAATCTGTCTTCCACCAACAAAAGAATTTTGCGATTCAGAGATGAGTTTGTCCAACACCCTCCTCAATCTGTTAGCTAACACCTTAGATAATAGCTTATAAACACTACCCACTAAACTAATAGGGCGAAAATCTTTAATAATTAGTGCATTATTTTTCTTAGGAATTAAAGATAGGAAAGAAGCATTCAAAGACTATTCAAACTCTGAACTCCAATAAAAGTGATCAGAAAAGGCCATAACATCATTTTCCACAACACTCCAGCATTTATGAAAAAAAGCCATAGTGAACCCGTCAAGACCAGGAGCTTTATCACCCTCCATCTCTTGGAGGACCTGCATCACCTCCTCCTTAGAAAAATCCCTCTCAAGAGAAAGTCGCTCATCTTCTTCAATGCTAGCAAACTCCAAACCATCCAAAGTAGGGTGCCATGTATCAGACTCCGTGTACAAACCTTGATAAAATTGAACCACTTGAGAACATACATCTGCCCTCATCCTTATAAAGGACACCATCCACCTCTATGCCTCTAATGTGATTAGTTCTTCTATGGGAGTTCGCTACCCAGTGAAAGGAACGAGTATTATTGTCAACCTCCTTCACAAAAAAAACCCTAGACTTTCGTCTCCAAGAAATCTCCTCTAAAGAAGCTAAATGAGCAATATCACCTTTAATTTGAGTACGACAAGTTTGTTCCTCATGCAAAAGACCCAACAAATCCTCTCTAGCATTCAAACCCAAAAGCTCAGTCAAAAGGCTTTTCTTACTAAACGCCAAATCACCAAATTCCTCCTTATTAAACTTCTTCAAATCATCCTTAAGAGCTTTTAATTTTCAAGCTAGAATAAAGCTAGGAGAACCCAAAAAACAATACCCATTCCACCATTACCGAACTCTCTCCACAAAACCCTCTTCTTTCAACCACATATTCTCAAACTTAAAGGCACTGCGACCTTCACTGACTCCTCCAGCTTCCACCAAGAGTGGATAGTGATCCGAAACTACTCAGGGAAGTACCCTTTGAGACACATTTCTGAAATGATCCACCCAATCCACCGATGGCAATGTCACCCAAATAAATATCATATAGAATTAAAACAATTACTAAAATATGTGTTACATAAACTTATATATACAAACTGAGAGAATCGAATAAAGTAGACCTCTTTTTTACATGCTTTATAAGCACTGAGAGGACCCTGTACAACCAGGTAATTATTGCACCGATGAATCACAATATCCAGCCAAACCTGACAGTATGAATAATCTGGGATTATATTATAAATTTGCACCAAGTTTTAAGACATCACATAACAAGACATTTCAGATTGGCAGTTGACTTAGAAAGTATATTTTATGATTAAGACTTGTGGTTTCCTATAGCAGGATCAGAAGGCAACTCATCACAACTGGGATCTCAGCATGGTGATTTTGCACTAAGCCACTGTAGGAAAAAGGCAAAGAAAAAATCCCCCATTTATTTTCATCATATTATTCAGGCCCCACAAGTTCCTAGAGTGTTATCTATTAACATATGCTTCATCAAGAATGAAGCAACTACTGAGAAGGATACAAGCTATACAAGTATGTTTAATAAGCAGCCATGTTCTGTGAATCTGAGTTCAATGTCAATGGATTTAAATGATAGATGTATTGTAAGGGCAGCAGTCTTATACAAGCACATCTTTAGTCCAAACAAAGTACTCATCAACCAAACACATCTGAACAGAAACCAAATATTCACAAGCTGACGTATAATAAATATAAATATAATAATTCAGAAGCATGTCATTGAACAAGATAACCACTGATTCACAACTAATCAAATATGTTTCCTTTATAGTTTTGCTGCATAATTTATGTAGAGGAAAAGAGTATACATACTAGCACAGCAAATGGTACTATGTTTTTAAATGGATTGATCAGGCAGTTGGTTTGCGCTTGAATCCAGAACCAGGATCATCACTGCTAGGAAATACCTCAAGCCCAGTAACCATTGCATCCGGTGGACCTCGGCGACACCTTTGCTCCATCTCCTGGACCACATCAGGGTTCCCAGAGAATAGAGCTTCCACAGAGCCATCCCTCCTGTTCCGCACCCAACCTTTCAGCCCCAATTGGGTCGCATTCTCCACTGTCCAGTTTCTATAAAACACCCCCTGTACCCGCCCCTTTATCACAACCCTCACCTGCACATTCAAAACCCAAAACCCATTACTCAAGTCAAGAGAGTTATTTGCACAGATAAAACTTATCACCAGGCTGCAGCTGATAAATAAAGAGAGAACTACAATGCATGCATGACTGAATCAAAAGCTATCATTCATAGAAATACAATTCCTTACGTGTTGTACCTTAAGTTCCAATTAAATTAAACCATGTGGTTCCATATATCAATGAACCACCTGATTGAATATAATTGTCCTTGTAAAGACTATTTCCTGCATTGGTCAATACAACCATATACCATAGTTGAATTCAATTTGAGAACCTATGAAACTGTACCTAAGTTTTGGCTATCATCAATAAAATATAGAGCAACCCATCACTCCCATAGTCCCATATGACTTAAAAACCGAGAGCACAGCCAATAGTCATACATTATTAGTCCATTTAGAGAGACCTATTACACACATCAGTGACGTCACAGATAGACCAAGAGAAACAGCTAAAATTAGCACAAATGATTAACAAATTCAGGTTTCCACAGTGACCCATTCCTCAGATAGGACTGAAAAACCTAAAACAGCCCAGGAAAACCCCAGTATAGCAATTTACTGAATGAACATACAATCACTCATCACTCATATTTGGTTGACAATCTAGAGAGATAGCCAATTATCACAAAAATTTATGCAAAGCTTGAGAGACCCATTATTCACAGATGAATTATAAAGCTATATAGATAGAGAAATATGATACCGTTTTGTTTGAGGGCTGTGTGGAGTCCGACGCGGTGGCCTGAGAAGTGGTCATAAGGGTCAGAGAATGTCGAAAAGGAGGTGAACAAAGTCGGCGCAGAAGACGAAGAGGATGACGAGGAAGAAGAAAACGATGGCAAAGCGAAAGAGGAAGATGAGCAGGATTAAGGTGAGGATGATGGAAATAGGTGAGTCTAGGAGAACTATAAGCATTGTTGTTGTTATTGTTGTTGTTTGTGTTGGTCCATTTATGTGCTGGGTTGCGAGATATGAGGAATTTGGCTGTCGTTGTTGTTGTTCTGTACTGGCTAAACAGTGGCCTTAGTGGTTGTGGAATTGTTGACGCCATTCGATTGGGCTGACTTTTATCTCTGATGCTGTAACATCATAGTGTTCATTTTTCTTGAGGTTTCTGGAAAGTGAAGACTATTGCTGCCCACTTGGTTCCTTTTTAGCAAGTGTGGTGTCCAATTTTACGATGGACGGTGCTCTTGCTCAATTGTTAATATATTGTATTAGAAAAATTTTGACAACAATTTTATTGAAAACTAGTTAAAAAATCACGCAATTTCGGTAAATATACAGCTATTTCGTAATCTGGCATAAGGTAAGATTTATTTTTCAAAAATTACTGCAAATATTTTTTTTTATCTCTCTATCTCTACAAATGTATCATTCTATTATTTTGAGTTTTTTTTTTTGAAAAACTTAGGTGCATTAATTTGATTGATATTATTCCATTTTTTGTGATAAAAGATAGAAATGCTATTATTTTTTTCAAGTGATCTATATTATTCAAACTTTTTTATAGTTTATTATGTTTTTTTTTTTTACAAATAATTTTTTTTTGTATAAGACAACTAAAATTTTTAAGTTCCACAATTAAGAATAAAATTTTTCTCCAAACTTTTCATATATATATATATATATTTGTGAATTTTGACAATCTAACAGTTAAATTTCATATTTTTTATGTTCTTAATATGCACATCAAATTTCATTCAAATCAGATATTATTTACTATTTGATCAATTAACTTAACTTTTTTATAAAACTTTAGATTACAAAAATTTAAAATTATAACATTTATTCAAATCAGATATTATTTACTATTTGATCAATTAACTTAATTTTTTTATATAACTTTAGATTACAAAAATTTAAAATTATAACATTTATTTGATGACATAACAATTAATCTTTAATTTTCTTGAAACTTTATAAATATGTGATAAGAACATACAATTTAACGGTTAGATTTTCAAAATTCATACTCAATCTAAATATATATGATGAATTTGTTCCATAATTAATTATTTTGAATTTTTCATTCTTTCAATAAAATTATCATGATTAACAAACCTCATATTTGGTTTACATTCTAGAGAGTTAGCCAATTATCACAAAAATTTATGCAAAGCTTGAGAGACCCATTACTCACAGATGAAATATAAAGCTATATAGATAGAGAAATGGGATACCGTTTTGTTTGAGGGCTGTGTGGAGTCTGACGCGGTGGCCTGAGAAGTGGTCATAAGGGTCAGAGAAATTCTAAAAGGAGGTGAACAAAGCCGGCGCAGAAGACGAAGAGGATGACGAAGAAGAAGAAAACGATGGCAAAGCGAAAGAGGAAGATGATCAGGAATAAGGTGAGGATGAGGACGATGGAAATAGGTGAGTCTAGGAGAACTGAGAGCATTGTTGTTGTTGTTGTTGTTGTTTGTGTTGGTCCATGTATGTGCTGGGTTGCGGGATATGAGGGATTTGGCTGTTGCTGTTGTTGTTCTGTGCTGGCTTAACAGTGGCCTTAAGTGTTTGTGGAATTGTTGACGCCATTCGATTGGGCCAACTTTTACTTCCGATGCTGTAACATTTTTTCTTGAGGTTTCTGGAAAGTGCAGACTATTGCTGCCTACATAGTTTCTTTTTAGCAGTGAGGTGTCCGATTTTACGATTTGACACCAATTTTATTCTGGAAAGTGCAGATTATTGCTGCCTACTTAGTTTCTTTTTAGCAGTGAGGTGTCCGATTTTACGATTTGACACCAATTTTATTGAAAAATAGTTACAAAATCATGTGATGTTTGTGAATATACAACTTTTGTAACCTAGTATAATGTAGGATTTATCTTTCCAAATGTATCATTCTATTGATTCTTAAAAAAAAAAAAAAAAAAAAAAAAAAAATTTGGGGAAAAACTTAGGTGCATTAATTTGATTGATATTATTCCTTTTTTTTTTTTTTTTGGTGATAAAAGATAGAAATGCTATTCTTTTTTTCAAGTGATCTATATTATTCAAACTTTTTTATAGTTTGTTATGGTTTTTTTATTTTTATTTTTTTACAATTTAAGTTCCACAACTAATCATTTGAATTTTTCATTCTCTTAAGAAGATTATCATGATTACCAAACCTCATCACAAATTTACAATTAATATTACTCAAATAATTTATAGACACATTCAAATACATAATCATGTAAATTGTGTTTTGATATAAACTCAAATTCCTACTTCTAAAATATCTAAAAATTAACTCAAATAAAAAATATAAGAGGGATAGAGTGTACATGTGATAAATAACTCAAAAAACACACCACCAAAGTGTATCATCCAAAAGTAGAGACAAAAAAAAAAAAAAAAAAACAAAAACAAAAACAAAAACAAAAACAAAAACAAAAACAAAAACAAAAACAAAAGCAAAAACAAAAAATCATCAATTCAAAGTAGAGTTGCAAGAAATAATTAATAAGAGAGAGAGAGAGAGTGAAAAAAAAAATCACCCTTTGTTTTGAAGAGAATGTGAGACAATAACAAAATTATATAAAAGAAGATGAGTAAAAGAATATTCAAAAGAAAATGTATAGTTATAAACACCAAATTATCCAAGTCATGTTATGTATTAGAATAACATTGAATCATTCTATAATTTTATCGGATAGCATGTAACAAACAACAAAAATAAAATAAAAAAGATAAAAAAATTAAAATATAACCAAATCATATTAACCTAAAGTAGAGTTAATCATAAAAAATCATCAGTCTAAAAGAATTAAAAATCCATCAAGAGAAAGAATATATATATATATATATATATATATATAGACAGAGAGAGAGAGAGAGAGAGAATATTCACCTTTTGTGTGAGAAAAATATGGATTGAATGGAAGAGAAAATAACAAATTTTTATAGTTAAACAAATGGAGAGAAGAAGAGTCAAAATAAAAGGAAGATGAAGGGATGGAAAAATTGTAAGGTTAAAGTATAGAGTAATGGGGAGATAAAAAGGTAGAAACAAGCAAATGTTGGAGAAGGTGTAATTGTAAAGTGAAAAATTAATAAGGAGAAAAATAATTAAAAATGAGAGAGAAAATAATAAAAATAAGTTGATGATGTAGTGTCAATGTAGCTCAATAGGAGCACAACAACATTAAACGCCACGCTTCAGCTATATATATATATATATCTATATATGTAGATATAGATATAAAAAATTGTCAAAAATATTACTAGTTACTTTATCATTTTTTCATAAAATGTTTTTAAAAATAGTTCATAAACAAATGTTCATAGTGTTTTCGTTAACATTTCCCTTTTATGTTTCATTTCCATTATATCTTATTTCCTTTATGATTAACTTACCCATTCCATTCAATTCTTTTATGAACTCACAAAATCAAAATGTAACTGCCAGATTTTTCTTCCGCTTTTTTGGATTTCAATTTGTTCAACCAGTAAAACTGTTATTGTTGAATAAATAAATAAAAATTACCAATTTTTTTTTAGTTTATTTATTTATATACAATTTTAATAAGATAAAAGATTATGACTTGCCAAGATTGCTTGGATGATCATGTAAAATGGTCTACGTATATCAAATCTTGAATTACACGTCAATCATCGACTTACAACCTGATGGATGGTTTGAAGAATTCGCATTGGTAACAATGATGTCGGAGAAAAGTGGTAGATTACATGGCAGCTATGTAGGTGTCATGTATCATCTATGTTATACGTCCAAATGTCTTTATATTCAATCAAAGCTATTTACAAAGTCTTATTGGTAGTTGTTTCAGCCATTTTAGTCCAATAGCCAAAGAAGACACGTCTTTTATTTTGTTTCTAGTTTCTAACTTTCTATGAGTCAAATTGGACTATGACTCTAGTCTTGAAAATGTAATGAATTAAATTGTGAATTTGTTTTCCTATGCTTAGAGGTTGTTCTAAGCATTATATAAGCCATTTGACTGAAATGAATAAGATGAAAAGATAGTGTTTTCAAAAAATTAACTTTTGTGCTTTCTGCTAATTAACTCTTATTCTTGGGTGGCAAGTTCGGTTTCTGTATCTTTTTTATGGTGATATTTTGTATCCCATTGAGTGGTGAGCTAATTCAGTTTTGTATCCTTATTTAAATTTTTTTGGGCAATGATATTTGTATCCTTTTGAGTTTGCTTTGATGGTGAGCTTATTTATCATTTTAATATTTGAGTGTTTTCTTATTCCAATAAACCAAAAATATATACATATATACACATCTAGCCATCCCTTATTCATTATATTGGATAAGTTTGATTTACCCCATACTTTTTCAGTATCAAACATTTACAGGATAAGCGCCTAAAATCATGTCCTTAACAAATGTGATATCCACATATGACACTTATAAACCTCATTATAGCCCTGAAACTCATATCATTGGTGATGGTTAGAATCAAGGCGCCTAAGAGACTTATAAAAGCAACTCCTCCTCATCTAGCCAAGGTATGAGAAATCCACTGTCATAATATTCCTACAGTCAAGAATACTATGAGCATTAACTTAAGCATTAGAGAAGCTTAGGTAGGCATCACACTGGTGCCCCCCATAAGTAATATGATTCTCATCATTGTAAGTATTTTGTTAAATTGTCCTTATCCTGAGTTGATCATGTGATCATCGATACTTTATCAAGCTTTTTAAAACCTATTTTTTAATGCATAATCATACTTTAACCAACTTTCAACAAATAAGTTTTCAACAAAAAGTTAATCCAAATTCACACTAATGATTAATCTCTATTGAGCTGCTTGGTCCTAGATTTGTAGTTCATTAATGTATAAGGCTATGTTTGATATGCCACAAATTACCCAGATAGGGATAAGAGAAGGACACAACTTTTTTACAATCCATTGAGGTGATAGATTGTTATTGATTTTTATAAGATTCATCACTAACATCACTTTAAAGTCTATCATATTTACACTTTAAAAAAATTACTGTTCTGACTCTTTTATATGAGTATGGGGGTACATTTTTAGTCCCTTTCTTAAATACTGATCCTTTTAGAGCTACATTTGGAAAGACAAGAAATGAACTGCAATATTTTTGTAACAATTTCATGAGCTGCTTACATTTACTTCCCTTAGAATCCAGTTGAACAAGCACCTCTCAAAATACATTTACTTGCACTTAGTTGAGACTCGTATGAATTTCAATGCCAATTAGTCATGGGCTTAGGCTAGGCCCAGATGAGTTGCTGTTGTTCTCTAATAATGTTCTGGCCTACAAAACTAGCAGGTGTGGAAACTCTGAAGCCCCAACCGATTTTCTGATCAGGCCGCTTAGCCCACAAAAGAAAATCATAATAGACCTTGGACCTAGAAACCAAGGCCCAACAAAAAAAAGGGCTTTTACCCTCAATTCAAAGACCAGAGACGAGCCCTAATCCAATGCCCATCAGGCCTCAACCTCAAATTCAAAAATGTTCATACCATCCCAGTTCGTATCCAATTACAGTGTGAGAGAGAGATGACAGAGATGAAGAATGTTAATTGTATCAATTTATTCAATCCAACAACGAATAATATTATTAGAAATCTGAAAACAACTTAATGTCATTGTTTCTTCTCAATTTATTCAATCCAAGAACAAATAATATTATTAGAAATTTGAAAACAACTCAAATGTCATTGTTATTTCTACGAATAAGTCTTTATTCTTATTGGACCGAAGGATTAACAAAACATGATTTATATGATTCTGACATTCTAAATAACTTTTTATGTTTTTTTTGTTTGGTAGATAATTCAACCTATGACATTCACTATGATTGTAAGAGATTTTACCAATTGAGCTCACTCGAACTCATTAATCTAAAAACTATTCAAAATTTTCTAAAACAGTTGTCTGCCAAATCACATAACGAAGATTATGATTATGTTGTTGTTTGTGGTGATTCATTTATGTGCTAGGTTCCGAGATATGAGGAATCTGGTTGTTGTTGTTCTGTGATGGCCTATGAAGCACGGACGCGGCATCGGAGGTGCCGCACCCGCGTCGGACGCGGCGTCGCGCGAAGGACGCCGTTGCCCGCGCGTCCGGCCGTGTCCGACCGAGTCCTGCCACGTGGCAGGCTCGAGATCTGAGCCGACTCACGCCGACTCGCGCCGATGCGGCTCCGACTCGGGCCGATTCGGGCCGAATCGGGCCGACTCGGGCCGTATCGGCAGATATCGGCCGATATCGGCCGAAACGGCCGATTCAGGCCGATTCGGCCGAAACGGCCGAAATTTAAAAAAAAAAAAAAAAAAACACACAGAACGCACCGTAACACTAAACCCTACTCACTCGGTTTTCTTTCACTCTCATTAGCTCTCTGCCTCTCTGCCTCTTTTTCTTTTTCGTTAGTTCTCTGACTTCTCTCATCACTACCTCTCTCTCATTCCGTCTCACTCTCTCTTGCTCTGATCTCTGCGACTCTCCTCTGTCTCTGGCTCTCTGCTTGGCTGGTTGCTGTGACTTTGTTCTTCAGCTCATTCTTTCTTTAACTCTCTCTCACGCATTCTTAACTCAGGTACCTTTTAATCTTAGTTTGATCTTTGATTTCAATGAGACTGATTTGTGAATTTGTGAGACTGATTTGTGAATCTTAGACTCTTAGTTTTCAATCTTAGACTGATTTGTGAGACTGATTTTATCTTAGTTAAGTTAGTACTTATTACTCATTGTGAATTTGTTTTGTGAATTTGTTTTGTGAATATGTTTTGTGAATCTGTTTTGTGAATGGTGAATCTGTTTTGTGAATGAACTTGGGTTTGATTTATGTATAATTTATTTAATTAATACTTAATACTTAATAGTTATTATTTGTAGGTTAAATTGAATCTATTGAATTTTCAATGGATGAAGTTACTAGCTCAGAAACTTCATCTCAAGAGATGCCAAATGCTGAATGTCCTCTTTGGCAGTATGTGACTAAAGTAGAAAAACCACCGGGTGCTACCGTTAAAAAAGGGGGAAACACATATTTTAAGTGCAATTATTGTGGTGTGGTTTATTTGGGATCCTATTCTAGGGTTAAGGCTCATTTGTTAAAAATTACTAATAAAGGTATTAAAGCATGTCCTAATGTGACACCGAGCCATAGGTTGGAAATGCAGCGAATGCATGATCAAGTTGAGAAGGATAAGTTAGAGAGTGAACAGAGAAGTCGAATTCCCTTACCCCCACCTATCCCAGGCCGTGGGCCTATACCTATTTCCCCATTTCGGAGACAGGAAGGGAGTGATAGTACAAATCCGATTGATGGTAAGAGGAGGAAGGTGGCTGGGATTTCTCCTATTGAGAAAGCATTCCAGAATACTACTAGATATGAATTGGATAGTAGAATTGCTAGGATGTTTTACACTGGTGGGCTTCCATTTAACTTTGCAAGGAACCCACATTATCGTAATTCCTATGCATATGCTGCTACTCATAACATCCCAGGTTATGTTCCTCCTGGATACAATGCCTTGAGAACAACACTTTTGCAAAAGGAAAGAGCTCATGTTGAAAGACTCTTGAAGCCAATTAAGGATTCTTGGCTTGAAAATGGTGTAAGCATAGTTTCTGATGGATGGTCAGATCCACAAAGAAGGCCTCTTATTAATATTATGGCTGTATCAGATGGGGGTCCGGTGTTTGTAAAGGCAATTGATGGGTCGGGTGAGTTCAAAGACAAGCATTATATTGCTGGGGTGTTGAGGGATGCTATAAAAGAGATTGGACATGAAAAAGTTGTCCAAGTCATCACTGATAATGCTAATGTGATGAAATCTGCTGGAGCTCTTATTGAAGGTGAGTATCCTAAAATATTTTGGACACCCTGTGTTGTCCACACTCTCAATCTAGCTTTGAAGAATATTTGTGCAGCAAAAAACACTGAAAAGAATGAAGTTACATATGAGGAATGTAGTTGGATTACACGTATTGCTGATGATGCATCTTTCATACGTGTTTTTATTATGAACCATTCAATGAGGTTGGCAATGTTTAATGAATTTAGTCCATTAAAATTGCTCCAAGTTGCTGATACTAGATTTGCTTCAATTGTTATAATGCTGAAAAGGTTGAAGTTGATAAAAAGATGCCTTCAAGCCATGGCTATTAGTGAGCAATGGGCTTCTTATAGGGAGGATGATGTTGGAAAAGCTGTAAAGGTGAAAGATATGATTCTAAGTGATCTTTGGTGGGATAAAGTTGACTATATCCTTGAATTCACAGCACCTATTTATGATATGCTACGAGTAGCCGACACAGATAAGCCTTGTCTTCATCTTGTGTATGAGATGTGGGATTCAATGATAGAGAATGTGAAGACAGCAATATATCGGTACGAAGGCTTGGAAGATGATGAGTATAGGTCATTTTGGAGTGTGGTGTATGATATACTCATTGATCGATGGACTAAAAATTGTACACCACTACATTGCTTGGCTCATTCCTTAAATCCTAAGTAAGTACATTTATTTTCTATTTTCCTTAGTTTCCTCTTCTAGTAAAACATACGTTTCATCTATATTTTTTTTTTACTCTTTAACTAGGTATTACTCCATTGAATGGCTTTCGGAGAATCCAAAACGCATCTCGCCACATCGGGATCATGAAATTTCTATGGAAAGGAGCAAGTGTTTGGATCGATACTTTGAAGATGAGAGTGAATTAAAGGCAGTGAAGTGTGAGTTTGCTTCATTCTCAGGAGGGAGGTTTCCTTCACCAGATGCCTTGACAGATAGGTGGGACTTACTACCTTTGATTTGGTGGCAATACCATGGCTCCGCATTTCCAATTCTTCAATCCCTTGCCTTTAAACTTCTTGGACAACCTTGTTCATCCTCATGTGCTGAGAGGAATTGGAGCACATACAAATTCATTCATTCCTTAAAAAGAAACAAAATGGCTCCTGCACGCGCTGAAGATTTGGTCTATGTGCATTCTAATCTTCGACTCTTGTCAAGGCGCAATGAGGAGTACGTAAATACATCAACAAAGATGTGGGATATTGCAGGAGACTCTTGGAATGAGAGTGACATACATGGAGGAGCTGGCATTCTTGAGAATGCAGCCCTTACACTTGATGAGCTAGAGTTGGAGGCTATGGTTATTGGAAATGCTAACACTAGTGTTACTACTAGTGAAAGTGAAGTTCGAAGTGAAGCTATTGATGTTGATAATATCAGTGTTCATTTTTCTTGAGGCTATGACTTTTACTTCTGATAATATCAGTGTTCATTTTTCTTGAGGCTGCTGGAAAGTGAAGACTATTGCTGCCCAAGTAGTTTCTTTTTTAGCGAGGAAGCTTGGATTTTAATATGAGAAATGCTAACGAGTACCCTTAGAGCACTGGTTAAGAATCTAGTTAAAGAAAGTTTTTATGGGAGAAGAAAAAAAACAATTAATGTTTTGACAGTTTTTTTCATTTCCCATAAAAGTGCTGTCAAAACTTTCTTTAACTGGATTCTTAACCAGTGTCATAAGGGCAATCGTTAACATAACCCTTTTAATATATATAAAAAATGTGGAATCTTAGAAGCAATCACTTTTCACCATAACGAGTTAAACCACGGTGTTAGATAACCTCACTAACCAAGGTACTAATGCATCCCGCACTACTCAAACCTAAGCTCTAAAGCGAGGCAGATGAAATGCTTGATCAATAGACCCCCACCCCAAGGTCGCAAAGTAGCATAAGTTAATAGAAAGTGTGGTGTCCAATTTTATGTTTCATTTCTTTTCCATTTCATTCCTTTATAATTTACTTACTTATTCCATTTAATTCCTTATAAACTCTCAAAATCAAAATGTAAGTGCCATGTTTTTTTCTTCTTCTTTTTTTGGGTTTCAATTTGTTCAATTCGTCAAATCTCTTGTTGTCAAATAAATTTTAAAAAAATATACATTTTTTAAAAAATTTTTAGTTTATTTGTTTATATACAATTTTGATAAGGTAAAAGATGGTGGCTTGCCAAAATTGCTTGGACGATTACGTAAAATGATCTACATTTATCAAATCTTGAATTACACATCAATCATTGACTATGACCCGGTAGAAACAAAATAAAAGATGTCTCTTCTTTGGCTGCTGGACTTATAATGGTTGAAACAACTGCCAATAAGATTCTGTAGGGTCACGTTTTTCAGCATTGGCCCAAAATGTACGGGACCTTTGACCAGTGAGCCCGGTACAATGAATTTGTAGAGAGTGGGTCAAAGAGCTAGGCTTTAGTGTATGGATAACAGTTAACACGGTGTTCTTCACGATCAAGCTGAGATGGACTGAGTTTACCAGAGAGGATTGGTCCTCAGCACGGTCTAGGGAGCTTTTTCTGGTGCCTTCGGTGTGTTGGGGGGGGGGGGGTCCCCATACTTTTGTTTCCCTCCACTTCCTTTTATAGTAGTTTCCTTTCTCCTGGATGGGGTTCCTAGGGTAGGTACTTGTCCTATCAGCCCTTCCCTCCAGTTGTTGGGAGTAGTTGTAAAGACAAAAAAGCATGGTCATGTTAGGCACAAGGCATTGAACGTAATAATGGCAGCCTTTCCTTTAGACATTTCCCTTTTCTTCGTTGTCCTTTTCTGTTGTCCTTTTTTGCTTTAGTACTTGTCCTGTTTCGTGGAATGATCTGGAGTGTCATTGCCAATGGCAGGTTGCCTCCTTTATCCTCGGCTACATCCATGTCGAGGAGGATTCTCCCTATGGCCAAGGAGGGGTTTTTCTTTGGGCTGGGCTCTTGGCTCAATGTAGACATTGACATGGGCCCCTGGGTCTTTTACCTCCCACAATAGCCCTTCAAAATCCTATTGTTTAGCTCCTCGGACGGAGATGAGGGTTTTGGTGGCATTGGGCCTTTGTCACAGCTTGCCAAGTTTTGTCCTCCATTAATGCCAGAGTCTTTTCGCTTGCTTGTGGCACGTTCCTAGCTGTGAGACATTCTTTTAGTCTATCCAAATCGCGCTCCAGTAGTTTCGGTGCACGAGGCGTGCTTTAATTAGGGTCTCTTCATGAGGCGACATAAATCCAACGGTTGAAGACTACTTTGGAAATTGAGCGAGATTTATCTCGCTTGTAATTCCTTCTTGGAGATTTGGGTGAATTGATTGCCACCAAGTTTGCCCCTATGTAAGACGCATGGTGGGAGATCATTCCCCTTTGTTCGCAGACCCTTGAGGTTTCAGGTTTCTAACTCTCCAAATGCTCCCAAAGTCCCTACTGTGAGAGTGACTGAGATTTAGGGAGTGAAATGGTCAAGGATAGGGTGAGGGTAAGGGTGAAGGAACCAAACCCTCTTCAGAAGCCTCGGGTGTCTTGGAGATTCAGAATGGCCCAGTCAAGGCAAGGGAGACAAAGGCCAAAGATATTTCTTCTCCTTAATTGGACGAGAAAGAAGTCTCTCTTCTTTCAGCCAAAATCCAAAGCAGGTGTAGGTCGCATCAGATTTTTGGTGCGACAAAATTGGGACTTTCATCCGATGCCGTGTGTCACGCATGTGAGGGTCCGGGTTTCCCATCGCCGGTACCATCCATACTTGCTCGATTGCTGCTAGAGCAATACTTGCTCGATTGCTGCTAAAGCAAGTATGGGGATTTGGCGTTCCTGCTTCTTCTTTTCTTCCACCATCGGTGCCATCCAGACTTGCTTGGTTGCTGCTAGAGCAAGATTGTGGATTGGGCGTCTCCGCTTCTTCTTCTCTTCCACCGCCGGTGTCCTCCATACTTGCTTGATTGCTAATGGAGCAAGATTGAAGATTTATCATTCCCGTGTACCGTTTTTTATAGTTAGCTTCTAATATAGGCTTGTCCAAGCCCTTTTATCTACATTGTATTTCTTCTTTATCTAATAAAAAGACGATTTTACTTCATTTTGCGTATCCTTTCTTTTTTGCAATAATTATTTTGTGAATGGATGTGCTGGTGTCTTTTCTTTCGAATAGTACTTAGAACCGATGCCATTGATAGTAAAGAGTTGTCACTTTGAACTTATCAAAACTGACAGGCACAACAACGTCTACTTTAAGTAAGTCAACTATATAAGACTAACCAGGAAAATAACCGAGTGTTCTGTACTGCGAATAGGGTGACCGCCCGAGGACGTGTAACCTAAAGTAAACTGTCCGAGGGGGTCGTCGGGTACTAGGGTTCCTCTCCATGTTTCCGATGATATTTATAGTTTTAACTTGCTTTAGGCGTCTGGTCCGAGGACCGAGGCAAGACCTTGGTTCTGTCTAGCACTTAGACTTCTGGAGTGACTAGTTTCCCCATAGGTTTGAGTCAGAGGACCATGCAAGACCTTGGTTCTGTCTAGCACTTAGGTTTTTGGAGTGACTAGTTTTCCCATAAGTTTGAGTCCGAGGACCATGCAAGATCTTGGTTCTGTCTAACACTTAGGCTTCTGGAGTGACTAGTTTCCCCAAAGATTTGAGTTCGAGAACCATATAAGACCTTGGTTCTGTCTAGGACTTAGGCTTTTGGAGTAACTAGTTTTCCCATAGGTTTGAGTCCGAGGACCATGCAAGACCATGGTTCTGTCTAGCACTTAGGCTTTGGGAGTGACTATTTTTTCCATAGGTTTGAGTCTGAGGACCATGCAAGACTTTGGTTCTGTCTAGCACTTAGGCTTCTGAAGTGACTAGTTTCCCCATAGGTTTTAGTCCGAGGATCATGCAAGATCTTGGTTTTGTCTAGCACTTAGGCTTTTGGAGTGACTAGTTTTCCTATAAGTTTGAGTCCGAGGACCATGCAAGACCTTGGTTCTGTTTAGCACTTAGACTTCTGGAGTGTCTAGTTTCCCCATAGGTTTGAGTTCGAGGACCATGCAAGACCTTGGTTCTGTCTAGCACTTGGGCTCTTAGAGTGACTAGTTTCCCCATAGGTTTGAGTCCGAGGATCATGCAGACCTTGGTTCTGTCTAGTACTTAGGCTTTGGGAGTGACTAGTTTTCCCATAGGTTTTGGGAGTGACTAGTTTTCCCATAAGTTTGAGTCCGAGGACCATGCAAGACCTTAGTTCTGTCTAGCATTTAGGCTTCTAGAGTGACTAGTTTTCCCATAGGTTTGAGTCCGAGGACCATGCAAGACCTTGGTTCTGTCTAGCACTTAGGCTTCTGGAGTGACTAGTTTCCCCATAGGTTTGAGTTCGAGGACCATGCAAGACCTTGGTTCTGTCTAGCACTTAGGCTTCTAGAGTGTCTAGTTTCCCTATAGGTTTGAGTCTGAGGACCATGCAAGACCTTGGTTTTGTCTAGCACTTAGGCTTTTGGAGTGACTAGTTTTCCCATAAGTTTGAGTCCGAGGACTATGCAAGATCTTGGTTCTGTCTAGTACTTAGGCTTCTAGAGTGTCTAGTTTCCCCATAGGTTTGAGTCCGAGGACCATGCAAGACCTTAGTTCTGTTTAGCACTTAGGCTTTGGGAGTGACTAGTTTCCCCATAGGTTTAAGTCCAAGGACCATGCAAGACCTTGGTTTTGTCTAGCACTTAGGCTTCTGGAATGTCTAGTTTCCCCATAAATTTGAGTCCGAAGACCATGTAAGACCTTAGTTCTATCTAGCACTTGGGCTCTTGGAGTGACTAGTTTCCCCATAGGTTTGAGTCCGAGGATCATGCAAGACCTTGGTTCTGTCTAGCACTTAGACTTTGGGAGTGACTAGTTTTCCCATAGGTTTGAATTCGAGGACCATGCAAGACCTTGGTTCTGTCTAGCACTTAGACTCTTGGAGTGTTGTCAGTGCGCGTCAATTTCCCCAAAGCCGGAGGTCCGTGGACTCGACATAGCTAAGGTTTTGTTTAACCGCTTCAAAAGATTCTGGTTTGGCCCTCAGCTTCTTTCTCCGAAGGAAGTTCAGCGAACCGGACTACTAGGCCCGTGAGAGTTAGCCCCTTGATAAGTGCACGGGGCACACATTTGACATCAGAAGCCCCTAGAACCGTACTCCGTTTAGCAATCCTCTTCACGTAGTCAACGTTTCGGAGTGTAGACCAAAGTGGAAGCTGAGTAACAACAATGACAGTGTGTTCTTGGAAAAAATGGGGGGTGGCTTTCGTGTAGCTTGCATCACCGCCAAGGTGGTCCTCTCGAGGGACTCTCGCTGATAGGAACTTGACCGTGATTAACCGTTGCATTCGCCAACGCGCAAGCTCTTCCCACAGACAGCACCAATTGTAGGGTCACGTTTTTCATTCTTGGCCCAAAATGTATGAGACCTTTGACCAATGAGCCCGGTATAATGAATTTGTAGAGAATGGGCCAAAGAGTTAGGTTTTAGTGTATGGACAACAGTTAACACAGTGTTCTTCATGATCAAGCTGAGGTGGACTAAGTTTACCAGAGAGGATTGGTCCTCGGCACGGTCCGGAGAGCTTTTTCTGGTGCCTCCGGTGTGTTGGGAGGGGTCCCCTTCCTTCTATTTCCCTCCATTCCCTTTTATAATAGTTTCCTTCCTCCTGGATGGGGTTCCTAGGGTAGGTATTTGTCTCATCAGGCCTTCCCTCAAGTTGTTGGGAGTGGTTGTAAAGGTAGAAAAGTATGGCCATGTCAGGCACAAGGCACTGAATGTAATAATGACAGCCTTTCCCTCAGACATTTCCCTTTTCTTCGTTGTCCTTTTCTGCTTTGGTACTTGTCCTGTTTCGTGGAATGATCTGGAGTGTCATTGCCAGTGGCAGGTTGCCTCCTTTATCCTCGGCTACATCCATGCCGAGGAGGATTCTCCCCATGGTCGAGGAGGGGTTTTTCTTTGGGCTCGGCTCTTGGCCCAATGTAGACATTAACATGGGCCCCCAGGTCTTTTACCCCCCACAAATTCCATAAATAGCTTTGATTGAATGAGTAATACTACAGACACAAACTAATTTATAACATTTTTACAAATTATAGGTGTGGTTTTAGTACTTTTCAAATAATTATTGGTAAACATAAATATGATATTAGTGATGAACCCATATTAGAACTAATAAGAATTTTCCACATCAATAGTTTATAAAAATGTTTTAAATAGTTTGTGACTGTAACATTACTTTTGATTGAATATAAGGACGTTTGGATACATATAATAGATGACACATGTTGCCTACATGGCTGCCACATAATCTTCCACTTCGCTCTATCATCATTGTTGCTAATGTGACTTCTTCAAGCGGATGAATTAAATTGCAATTTTGTTTTCCTAGGCTTAGAGGGTTGTTCTATTAAGCCATTTCGCTGAAATGAATAAGATAAAAAGATAGTGTTTTAAAAAAATTATCCTTTTAGCTTTCTTCTAATTAACTCTTATCCTCGGGTGGCAAGTTCAGTTTTTGAATCTCTTTGGGTGGTGATATTCTGTATCCCATTGTGCTGAGTCAATTCAATTATGTATTCTTAGCTAAATTTCTTTGGGAGGTGATATATGTATTCCTTTGGGTTTGCTTTGGTTGTGAACTTATTTATCATTTTAATATCTAAGTGTTTTGTTATTTCAATAAACCAAAAAATATTTTAAAAAATATATACATTCAGCCATCATTTATTCATCATACAGAATAAGTTTGATTTGCCACATACTTTTTTGGGTATCAAACAATTACAAGATAAGCACCTAAAATTGTGTCCTTAGCTATTGTGATCTCCTCATATGACACTTATAAACTCCATTATAGGCATGAAACTCATAACGTTGGTAATGGCTAGAATCAAGGCGCCTAAGAGCCTTATAAAAGCAACCCTTCCTCATCTAGCCAAGGTATGAGAAATTCACAGTCATAATATTCCTACCGTCGAGAGTACTGTGAGCATTGACTTAGACATTAGAGAAACTTAAGTAAGCATCACATTGGTGCCCCCTTGAGTAATATTATTATCATCATCATAGGTATTTTGTTGAACCATCCTTATCCTGAGTTGATCATGTGATGTTTGATACTTTATCAAGCTTTTTAAAACCTTAACCTTTTTTTTAATGTACAATTATACTTTCACCAACTCTTAACAAAAAGTTAATCCAAATTTAATCTAATGACTAATCTCTATTGAGCTACTTGTCCTTGATTTACAGTTCATTCATGTATAACAATATAAAGTTACGTTTATATGCCAAAAAATACCTAAAAATGCCTAGGGATGGTCCGAAGGGACAAGGGGAGGACATTACCTTTTTACAATCTATTGAGATGACAAATTGTCATTGATTTTTACATGGTTCATTACTGACATCACTTTAAATTCTATCCTATTTACACATTGAAAAAAAGAGAAAGTTCTAGGCCTTCTAGCTCTTTTATATGAGTATGTGGGTATATTTTTAGTCTCCTTCTTAAATATTGATCCTTTTAGAGCTACATTTGGAAAGTTAAGGAAATAAACTTCAACATTTTGGAAAGGCTAGGGCAAAGGTTGCAGGTTTTTTTTTTTTTTTTTTTTGGTTAAATGGAAATCAATTCATTGAAGACAAAACAGAGATACGTAGGAGATCGACTCAGGGCTTCAGAAAAACTTAGTTGAGAGATGAGATGGATTGCAATGCCAATTAGTCATATGCTTAGGCTAGCCCCAGTTGAATAACTGTTCTCTACAAATATTCTGGCCTACAAAACTAGCATATGTGGAAACTCTGAAGCCCCAACCGATTTTCTCCTAAAGAAAATCATAATAGACCTTGGACCTGGAAATCAAGGCCCAACCAAAAAAAAAAAAAAAACAGGCTTTTAACCTCAATTTAAAGACCAGAGACGAGCCCTATTCCTATGCCCCTCAGGCCTCAACCTCAACAATGTTCATACAATCCCAGTAAGTTTCCAATTACAGTGAGATAGAGAGAGAGGGAGATGACAGAGATGAAGAATATTAATTGTATCGATTTATTCAATCCAACAACAAAAAATATTATATGAAATTTGAAAACAACTCAATGTCATTATTATTTTCAAGAATAAAGACACTAATTGTATCAATTTTTTCAATCCAACAACGAATAAGATTATTAGAAATCTGAAAACAACTCAATGTCATTGTTACTTCTCAATTTACTCAATCCAACAACAACAAATAATATTACTAGAAATTTGAAAACAACTCAAATGTCATTGTTATTTCTATGAATGAGTCTTTATTCTTATTGGATCGAAGGACTAAGAAAACGTGATTTATATGATTTTGACATTCTAAATAACCTTTTTTTGATTTTTTGTTTGATTGATAATTCAACCTATAAAATCTGTTTCATGATGATTATAAAAGGTTTTACCAACTGAGCTCATTGAAACTCACCGATCTAAAAAGCTATACAAAATTTTCTAATACATTTTTCTGCCCAAACTGCATAATGAGGGTTATAATTATGTAGCTAATGGTATCTTTAATTATTTTGGATGGTTATATTTTGTATTGGATTGGACGGTTGATTTTTGTATCATTTTATTTTTCACTGTGTTGTGAACCATTTTAGGTTGATTTGGTAATTAACCTACGTTATATATATGCCGTAAAAAATATATATATATATATATGTGGTTCATATAAATATTTCAAATATTTTTTTTATATAAATTTACAAACGAGAGTATTCAAACATCTTTAAGTATTTGACTATTGTCTTAGATTTGTACTGTCTTTCATCCCACACACACCATGTAATTATACGGAAGAATTCCTTGATAGTAACACTAAAATATTGACAAAAGATTTCGGAACTTAAAATCTCGTAGATATCATGAGCCAAAATAAACCTTTCTAATTGTTCATAATTCATATGTGAAATTCAAATAGTGACAATACTGGGATAGTGTTAGTGTCCCTCCCTCTCACGTGGCCCCATTTGCTTCTTCCATTATTTTGTTACAATAAGTTTTATTTTGCTTTTTCTTTTTTCTTTAATACGGACTTGTATTCATCCAGTTTTTTTGCTAAAACCTATGTCATGGAAAAAAAAATTATGGTTCATATAACTATTTAAAATAAACATTTTTTTTCTTTTTTAATACAAATAATAGTATCTAAACTTCTTTGAATCTTTGACTATTTTCTTGGTATGTAAAGTTTCCATCCTACACACACAAAGTTATTATATAGAAGAATTTCTTGAAGGTAATTCTAAGACGTTGACAACAAGTTTCAACCCAAGATGTCATGAATATTATGAAGCACAAATAAACATTTCTAATTATTCATAATTCATATGCAAAATTCGTGGGCTGCTATTGGGCCTCACCTCCAGGCCTAAAATTGTTAGACTAGACCCCAAGCAGTGAATCTATGGTCCTATAATCCAAATTGGAGACCAAGTGGCTACACATTTTGTGAGGCATTTATTTAAAAAGGGACCAAGAGAAAGCAAGTTGTGCAAGCAACCTTCAAAAGCTTATCCACAATGTGGCCCCCAAAGTCAAAATCAGAATGAAACAAGACATGGTCTTTGCTTCCTAATGTTGGAATGCCTATAAGGTCAAATTTACTCAAAAATTTCAAACAAACTTTCCGAAATATTCAAAGTATTAACCAAATTTAATTAGTATGTCTTTGAATGCGTAGGGTTGAATGTTAATGATGACAAATGGAAGAGGAAGAACATGGACGCACGTGGACTATGAATAAGAACAGTCTTGCCCTTTTTTTTTTTCAAGGTTCCACTTTTAGACTTTTTATGTTTTATAACATGTAAAATCCTTATATTCCGAGTTTTGCTTTTGTACTTTGTCAAATTAAACATTTTATAGGAAGAGATAAGATCAATTCAAACAAAAGACTATGGACTGTGAAAGAGGGACTCAATGGCTGCGTGGAATATAAAGTAAAAACCACAATGGCATTGGGCAATGGTTTTTGAAGTCAATTTTGTGTATTATTTCCTCAACTTCTGAGGATTTGAGAATTAGTGGCATGATTAGAGAATCAACCTTGTGGGGTATGTTAACATATAATACAAATCTTTTAGCGGAAAAGAGAAGAAATAAATGACATAAATTAGGTACTGTTTTGCATGCTACATGACATTCATGTGCTTTACGTCTACATTTTCTTCTCTTATTATTAACAAATTTTGGATTAAAAAAATAAAGACGCGCGTGTATAATTTGTTATAAAAAAAATTAATTAAAATAAATAGAATAAAAAATAAGTGTTATGTCAGTATGAGTCATAACTCACGTTAGAAAAGAAATAAGAATGGATTTTCAACATTTTATATCAAAACTTAAAACAATTGGAAAAAAATGGAGTTTCAACTTTCAAGAGAGCTAGATCATTGCTTAGCATTAATTCTCTTCTTTCTCTATGAACAAAAATGTCTATAAAATATAAATACTTAATAGATGCCCTCCACATTGAATTAATGGTAACGCATTTAAAATCATATATTAAGACTAATCTAAGAATAAAATCATCATTCTGAGAAAAATGAAAATCAATATAATCATTAGAATATACTATTTACTTTAAAACTGAAAGTTAATTTGTTGAGAGTAGAAATAACTCTATTCATGATTAATTAGACAACTATAATTGAATATCCTCCAAATGGAGCTCTTAATTTTTCATATCCTTATCCGGCAACCACCGGTCCACCACCTTTGTCTTTTTCTTTTGCATTCCCTTTCAAATTTGTGGACTTCAAACTATAAACTGCACCGCCTTTAATATACAATTAAAAAAAAAGTTTCAACTCTTTATTTATTTCTTGGCGGCTAAATATGCTAAAATATGTGCGAAATTGAAAGTATAAAATAGACATAAAAATACGAAGGTTACTTTGACGGATTACGTCTACAGAAAAAACCCTTAAAAATTAAATCTTTGATATATAAGTTTGGTATAAATCCTTATATTACAATAAACCCAACATAAGTGTATATAATAAGTTAAACCGTAAACTAACTATACGCTAATTATGGTTATAAGTTTATAGTAGAAGAAAAAGGCTTAACTTATACGTAACATTGGGCTTAGGCTTATACTAATGGGATAATATATTTGTACCACTTAATATTAAAGGGGTTTTTTTTTTCTTCTTTCTTCTTTGTTGAACATTAGTTGAGTTTGAGGAGTTTCCAATGGTATTTTAAAACATGAAAGAGTGGAAAGCCTACTCATGTTAATGGCGTGCAAATTCAAACTCCGACGCAGAGCCAAGTGTGAATGACGTGGATTGGGCCCCTGAAGTTCCCATCCATGTCTGGTGGCTAACTTCATCAAGCGTCCGTGGTTCTACATTATTCTCTGTGACCCACCAACACCAACACCTTCCCTAAAACCCAAACCTCTTTCAAACACCACCGTTTACTCTCACATTGTCGCAAATTGCCAAACCCAATACCCATCATGTATGTTATTATACCCATGCTCATCCATATGCCCATCAATCTCTACCATGCAAAGTGCCATATTCAAATGAATAGTTTTAGTTCATCATAAAATGCCATAACTTTTGTTGCGACTATCCTACATGTCAGACTGTGATTGACTGTTTGTCACTCTTATATGAATCCACCGTTTGTTTGTTTGTTTGTTTTTTTTTTTTTTTTTTTTTTTTAATTCATTGTTTATAGTTTACAAGTGAACAATTGTAGTACAAATTGTAACATTTTATGTGGTCTTAAAATTTTTGCATTTAAATAACAAATAATTAAAAAAAGCCGACACTTTTTTGGGTCATAGTCATGGCTGAGTCAGAAATTGAGACCTTCATTAAACATGACTCACTTTTCTCCCTCGATTGTTCTGATTTTCTCTTTCTAAATTCAATGCTGACGGGGTTTCATTCTCACTAAAATGGGTTTTCTCTTTGCTTTTAACTCACCGAGTCACCATTGATGGAGCTTATATAGATCATGGGACTCTAAATTATAATTGATTCTTGAATACTTGCAATGACGTGAATGTAACAAAAGTAATTGCCATTGGGGAATTCACCAATAAGATATCAATTCGTCAATCTCAACGTTACTAGTATTGTTTTCTTTTAATATGATGTATTGTTTAAGACTTAGCAAAGGGATCCATGTCACTGTAATTCCATGCAGGTTATTGTTGTAGTTTACTAAATAATAAGACAATGCAGGTCCCTTCTCTTCGCATATTACAAGGTCTAATTAATTATGTCCTACCTTATTTGCATAAACAAATTCAAAGTTCAAACCAATTAAAAACTTGGGTTAAAAAACTCTTTTGACTTCTTACTCCATTGATGGTCTGTCTGACACTCAATTGCATCATATATTCCATACAGACAAATATGAAGAAATGGCAGTATCAATCAGGTTCATACATAGTGACCACAATACCAAAACAAAAACACATTATTGAAAGATAAAAGGAGAAAAAGATTAAGCAAACAAAATCAAATGAAACAAAACAAACAGGATAAAGGAAGAAGGATAATACAAGATAATAGCTAAAATATATATTTTTTCCCCCTCCAATGTTGTCATTGTCAATTTCATCCCACAAATTTTAAAATTTGCAATTAATCCATTAAAAATTGAAAAATTAAGAAATTAATGGTAAGTTTTGATTATTAATAAACCAAGATAATAACAAAGTTGCTCAATCACTAAAAAAACAATATAGGAGTAAAATATATTTCAGTCCATTCACAAAGTTGCCCAATCACAATATGTGGCATGACATTGTGGAAGAATCGTGCTTGCAAGTTGCAATTTGCAGGCTGAAACAGACCATAAGAAAGCAATATTTAAACATTCTTAATCACAACATTCACAATCACAACTTGTTAAATTTATTCATTGCCTTTAATAGTGAGAGCAAAACACAGTACAATAAAAAGTTTTTCAGTACTATTCCATGAAAGAGTGACTTTTTTTTTTAATGTACTGTTTAGTTTATTAATTCTTATCGATACCATGCATGTCTTGGAGCACGTAGTATTTTCGAATTTGCTGGTTTATTTGTTTACTTTTAAATGTGATTCACACACCCATTTTGAGTGTTTCCCAAAGACAATTCAAGCATTGCTCGGTACTTCTCGAAACTTTTGAAGATCAAAATTTTCAAAATCGTGAATTCAGGATTGCCCTTGATTTGTAAAAGCTGTGAATACTTGAACGAAACAATTTTAGTACACCAAACGTGCAGGGGATGTATTAGTCAACGAAAAGGTTTTTCACAATTAAGATAAGCCACACTCATAGGTCACCATGGAATAATGACCTAAAAAAAACTATGCCTCAATAGTGTTTGTTGGGTAACATTTGGTTTTCATCTCACAGTGGATAGCATTATGTCTTATCAGGTAGAATATATTACGAGATTCTCTCATTGGCATGTAGCCCCAGTATAAATAAGTCACGCATCAATCGAACCCAGAGTGTTCTACGGCGAGGTTGACATCTTTATTTGCTTACAACTAAGTTATACAAATTCATGCAATCAAGTTTTTCATTATTTTGTTTTAATAATTAAAATTATGATGTAGTTTGTTTGCTCTCTAGAAGTCTTATCCTATCTTCTTCAACCAAACTAGTTAGGTCAGATAGTGCACACGGCCACTATTTTACATACTTTCTCAATTGCATATGTGCCTTCGGCAAAAGAAAACAAATTCTCATGGAGTCATTTCTCAAGTGTTTTTGTGGCTAACAGTGTTTTGAGGATGTCATTTTGTTTATTATTATTATTATTATTATTATTATTTTTAATATTAATTTAGTGAAGTGGGCTTTGTTGCAGTGACGGCTCCAGAAATTTTTTTTAAGGTGTTTCTTAAAAACCATAAATTATACAATCTAATAAAAAAAGAAATTCATATATTGACAATAACAACAATAAAAAAACATGCAAATACATAAAGTTTACAATTGCTATTTACGAGCTTTCATATTTTGAAATTAGTGCATGATAGTCTCATTATTAATACTACAAGCTACATCTCTTTCAATGTACACAATCAAGCAATCATTCATCCACTGATGTAGAACAAATTATGGAGCAAATTTTAATTTTATTAGCATAAAAAAAAACTGAGAGTGTTCCTAAATTTTTTTTGAAAGGTAGACAAATAAAAACTTCTAAATTATTATATATATAAAAAAAAAAAAAAAAAAATTAGGTCAGGGTTGTCCTAGGACCACTTGGCCTTAAGGTGGCGCCGCCCATGCTTTGTTGGCTACATCTATGACCTCATTATATATACTAATCCGATTATAAACATGCCGTTTTCTCAACCAAAAAAAAAAAGAGACTATCTTTTTTTTTTTTTTTAATTCATATATGGTCCATGCATCACGTAGGCGGTGACGTGGAATCCCGCAGCAATATTTATATATATGTTAGGTCTCATCGTTATGTGAATGATGAGCATTAGAGAATTTTGCGGCTTTCAGGAATTTTCTTCTCATCATATTTTTCACGACTACATGTGTAAAACGTACGGTGTTGTAAAGTCACGAGGAAAATAAAGTAGTGGAAAGGAAAAAGAACTACTCCACTAATAAGAAATGACACATTGATCATGTCTCATCCCATCACGCACTAGCTAGCAGATAAATCGTGAATCTCATTCTTTCTGCTCTGTTGACCCTATTATCTCGGACAAGTGTTATATTCACAATATTTTTATAACATTTTTATTTTATAAAAAATTAAAAATGATAAGTTGTTTTTTATTCTAATTTGAACCTATTACTAAAATTATTTTTTTTCCTACCAATAACAACCTGTCACTTAAGATTTACTGTGAAAATATTGTGAACGTAGTATTTCTTTATTATCCATAGCGTGTTGTACGTCTTCCGTGCAAGTTTGTCGTCATATATATCTCATGTTTGTAGACAAGGCAATAAATTTGCTCTTTTTTTAACTAAACGTGTCTCAGGCATTGATGATTACTCAACTTGGATTGAAGAGAGTTCTTATTTAATTAAGGGTAAATTACAAAATTGGTCCTTATCTTTTACATCATATTTCAATTTGGTCCATATTCTTTCAATTGTGTCAATTTAGTTTTTAACCTTTTAGTGTTGTGTCAATTTAGTCCCAACCGTTATTTCTTGGATGGAAAAAACTACCGTGTAAAACGGAATAATAAAAAATTATTTTTCATACCATATCATCTGCTAACTATACCGTCACATCAATTCAAAGAATACAAACACAGCCTAAATTAAAATATGTACATGTGAGATAAGTTTGGGGAAACTAATAGGTTCTAAAATCTCCATTGCTAAAATCCCTAAAGTTGCATAAAGGAAAGTTACTTTGCTTACTTGTTCGGAGTCGATCTTGTTTGCTCCTCAATTTCTCACAGATTATGCTGTTTGGTTGGGCGAAATAAAGCCATTATCCTATTTTAAGGAAAGGTAGATGGTTAGTATGGTGTACTACATCTACACCAATGAGATCACAGGGATTTTCCATGGCCAATTCCAAGATTTTTTTACAACTAAATATCAACTAAAAACTAAAAAGTAAATAAATTTAATCTGAGTTTTGGACCCATAAACTCAACCACTTTTTTTGTTTTGTTTTTGAGATAGCCACTGAAATTTTAAATCTAAATTTCAATGTAACCAACGAAACGACGACAACCAAAGAAGAGAGAGAAAGGAAAGGTTTCCAATCTTCCACCAACAAAATTAGATCTCTGACCCATTGCCAACGATTTTGAAGATTCAACGCCGCCGCCGTTGTGAGGAAGAATTTTGTTACCATCCATCTCTCAACACCGTGAGGAAGAGTTGAAGAAGAAAAGTTTTCTTGTGAACTCACGTTTTTCTAAGGAGTTGGACAGCAAGTAATGGTGAAGAGGATGTGTTTGTTATTTTGCAGTTTGAACTACGCAATGCCAGTGCTTTTGAGATTGCTGATATACTTGGCCTATACTCACTCAAATCAGCGTCCCTAGGTAGCATTTGCTTTCCCTATACCCATCATGGGAACAAAACATCTTAAATTTCTTTATTTTTTGAGTTTTTCTTTTTCCTTATATTTTTAATTAATCTGGCAGTATATATGGCAACCTAGTTGGCATAAATGTTAATATTTAAATATCATCGTATGACAAATCAGCTTTTTTTTCATTTAAGGAATAACAACAAGAGAAATGCTATGTCTACAACATTTCTACAACATTTTTACAACAAATCCTAAGTGGCAAGTTGTTACTGATTGTTTTTGTTGGGGCAAAAAAGTAATCTTAGTGTTAGTTTTAAATTTGAACCAATAACAACTAACCACCCATGATTTGTTGTAAAAATGTTGTAAAAATGTTGTAGACGTAGCATCTCTCTAACAACAATAACCAAATTGACATGGCACTGAAAATATTAGGGATTAAATTGACATAATTGAAAGGTAAGGGACTAAATATGATGTAAAAAATAATTACCAAACTTGTAATTTACCCTTTTATTAAACAAACTCTTTTTCATGATGTATTTTCTACTTTTCGTAATGAATAAAATTCACAGTCTTCCTATCAAAAAACAAAAAGAAAAAAAAAAGAAATAATACATTTGGAATTCAAGGATAGTTTAGTAGTAGAAGTATTGTTTTTCATGGTGTCTCGTATTTATAGTTTAAATCCCACCTTCCCCTTCCCCCTATTTACGTATTAAAAAATAAAATTAATGCTTACAATAGTACAATGTATTTTACATGTTATAGGGGTTTTTTCTTCCCCTTTTTTCTTTACCTACCATCCATTTGAGTAACCATCATAACTATGAAAGTACGGGTTTTATGAAGATAATCCTATTTGTAATCCCAAAGCCAAATATTTTACATAGAAGTTTAATCCTGATCTGCATTCAATATTAGTAGGACTTGAGAAAAAAAAATTTCTTTGGTATTTGTATTTGGAAAGTCTTATTAAGAAAGATTTATATAGACAAACTCACTTAAAATATGATACAAAATTACCTAACAAACCCTTAAGAAAAGTAGATAAAATGTTTCATACTTATTTACAAATAATTAAAGCAAATAAATCTGTATTATTTAGATAGGTAGTAAACTCTCACGCTAGTTACAAAAAAGAAAAACAACCAACAAGAAACTCCCTTAAAATAAATAAAGCCCACATGAAACTCACTATTTATAAACTATATGAAAGCTAATGCATTAGTTGTTTTCTGACACAACAATTACACTCCTTAAATAGCAAAAGAAAAGTAAAAAATGACATATTAAAAAAAGAAGATTAGAAATAAAAAAGGAGACCATCTCTTAGTGTTACAAGATGATAAATCCACTAATAGCAAAATTGTACAAACTTTTTTAAAGCGATTTTCTACAAAAACATGAGTTGGCCTAATAAGTTGTCTTTAATTATTTGCAAATGTCCATCAAGCTTCTCGCATACTATTGTCATTTTTCTATCTTATTGATAAAGTTGTGATATTTTTCGTCGTCTAGTGATAAAGAAGAGATTGGACTCCAACTATCATCAATTAGATGTAGGATTTATATATTATCTCCTAGTAGAGATAAGTCGCACAACATATCATTATTTTTCTTGTGGTCAAGTCTTCTAGCAAATCCTTAGTTTTTTTTAATATTTATTAATTTACTCTACATTTTGCATGTATTTGATTGCTATTTGAATAACAAATAGCCCTTTACCGCTAGATACAATAAATTTATTGAAAGTCGATTCCTTTATTTCTTTGGCTTTATTATAAGATAGATTAATTAGGTTTTGTGCCTCATAATTTGTTTCACCACCATAAGCTAATTCACATGAAATAATCATTTTGTTTTTAGCAAATTCTTGATATGGCCGGAAGAATTTTTCTATGATTCTCCACCCTATTGAGCTTATTATCCAGAATGTGAAATATTTTTCTTGCTAAACAAGATAGTGATGTTTTAATCAATATGGGGAATTGAATCCGTTGGTTTGCTGCTGGAGCTTCAAAAATCTTGGGTGGAACCCCACCTGCCCATTTATCCAATATTAGTGATTACACTCACATTTGTAATTATAAACAGTCAAAACACCAAAAATTTCTAAACTAACCAAAATATTCCTTGAACCTCCAAAACAATTAAAATACCCTCAAAATCAACAAAATGAATAGTTTACTTATTGAGTTGCAGTAGACTCAGGGTTAGTTCACTTAACAATAGAATTAACTAAAGACTATAACTCAAGGTTAGTTTCTTTATTTTACAAATATATAGGTCTACATTTGGTTTGGACCTCTCAGATCATGAATTAAAATTGAAGGTGATTCTAAAATTTGTGTTGATGGTCTCCCTAAAGATTCTAGCTAGGCATGCTTAACCGTTTCTGATTTTATTAAAATGCTATGAAAGATTTTGAAGTTTGTAATTTTTTTGTAGTCATGTGGGAGGCAAATAATACGACAGTCACTGTTAATTAAGTGAGCAATGTTGTCAATCGCACACTGGTGTGCTTGCTTCCTTTCCCACAAAGCTGCACTGGGTTTTGGAGTTGGATCTTTGTTTTTCTGTTGGCTCTGTTTAATGTTCAAGTGCTGAAATTTAGGAGAGTAATCAGGAAGAAAATACTTCTAAACCACCTTAATTCTAGGAGGCAGACAACCAGCACTAGGGGTGTCAATGTTCAACCCAACTCGCGAACACGACATGAACCCAACACGGGTTTTTTCGGGTTAGGGTTGGGTATTAATGGGTTTGGGTCATAAATGGGTTGACCCGATAGCGACACGATAAGAAACGGGTCATAAACGGGTCAACCCGCGTAATCCGCAATAGACACGTTTGACACGTCAATTTATTTGTGTCAACTCGAAATGACCCACTTAACACAACCTGTTTAACTCGTATAACAAATAAATATTTATTTTATTTTAGATTTGTCAAATACCTTTTATATCCAACATATATTTTAAATTTAAAAAGAAAAGTAAGTAATTACAAAAATTTACAAGGGATATAATTGAAAATTAAAACTTTATAGACTCTAAAACTACTAATACTTTTTTTTTTTTTTTTTTTGGCATAGAACTTACACAAATGAAATTGGATGAGCTTGTGGAAGATGTTATGAATTTGAACATCAACAAAGAATCTATGGATGATAATCATGGTCATAGTCAGAATTAGTCTACTGTTTACTCAAATTTTTTCAATATTGATACTTAGCATTTGGCGAGTTCCAAGAATATTATATTTTTGTTGAAGTGTTTAACTTTGTTATTTTGTATTTGGGTTGAAGTGTATGCATTTCTTTTAGGGTGTAAATAACTTATTTCTAGATGAATGTTGTAAAGACTCAATTTGTAACGACCCCAAAATAATGTTGGGTTCGCACGTTAAGGACCCAAACAATATAATTTGTAGAGCGTGGGCTTGAAAGGCTAGACCTTGAAGTGTATGCACTGCTTTTTGGGATGTAAAAAAAATTATATCTTGATAGATGTTATGTTTAATATTATGCAGGTTGAAATGGGTTGTGTTACATTCGTATCAACCCAACACGACTCGTTTATTAAACGTGTCAAATGGGTTGGGTCAGGTCAACCCGCCTTATTAACAGGTCGGGTTAGGGTTGAAGGATCCTGACACGATTATTAAATGGGTCGGGTTAGGGTTGAGCCATTTAGTCGAATATCCCTACTTCGACACGACACGAACCCGACACGCTAACCCGAATTGACACCCCTAACCAGCACCAGCACAATTCAAATATCCATAAGTAGCTTTCCTTATTTTTTATGGCAAGTCTAATGGCTGTTAAGTATGATTTGCTCCCTTATTTTTTTTTTTCCTTTAATTTGTACATATCCATCTAAGAGTCCATTTGATTAGGCTATTTAGGAGTTAAAAAACGTGTTTTTAAAATCCAAAACGTCATTTTGCAACAAGAACTCCTCATAATTTTTTTTTACAAATACTCACTTTAAAACCAAAACTACATTTCACCAAAGCTTATACGAAACGCACCCTAAATAGACAATATACATAATGTAATAGTTTCTATATACATGAAATATCCAGTCTCTAGTGGCAGCTCTAGAAATTCTTTTCAGGGTGGTCATTAAAAACAATTAAATTAAAAAAAATTAATAATAATAAAACTTGAATATATTAACATCACCAAATAAAAACATATGCAAATACATAAAGTTTTAAAATTTTCTTTCACAAGTTTTCATATTTTGAAATCATTGTGTGATATGATAGTTTCACTACCAATATTATTAGCTACATCTTTTTCAATGTATAAAATCAAGTAATTATTAAGCTACTGATCTTTCATTCAATTACTAACATATTGCCTAAATAAGTACTAATATAAACAAAATACATTATCTTTTTGAAAAAATATATCACATAAATCCAACAAATTCAGCTAAAACTAAAGTAACCACTAACAGACTAGCTATTTAAAAATTGTGCATTTTTTTATATAAAAAAATAGCGATTTTAAAATATGCCATTTGAAAACATAATTTAAAAATTCACAACTAAACGTTTGATTTGAGATTTTAGGCTAATTTTTTTATTTGGGCAATTTTTGAGAAGTGTTATGTCTATAACATTTTTGCAATACTTTCACAAGAAAGCCTAAGTGGTAAGTTTTCACTGATTCTAATTTGAACTTACCATTGAAATTATTTATTTCTTTACCAGTTGTTGATGGCCATTTCGGAAACCCAAGTGGAAGGGAGAAGCCCAACAACATGGACAGAAAGGAGTTGGCAAACGGATAGAAAACCCATTAAGCCCAAACGGCAGGAATAATGGATCACAGGCCCATGAGATAAACAAATGGGTCTTAAAGAGGTAAATGAGTTTAAAGGAATCCAGAAAGAGAGAAAAAGCAAACCATGGGCAGTATATGATGTGGAAAAGTGAGAATGGGCCGCGGCAGGCCCAAAGTAATGAAAGCAAAGAAAGTAAGGGATTAATGGCAAGTCCATGAACCCCAAAGATGAGAAATAATGTAATTGGGCCGGGGAAACCCAAAGAATTCAGTAAAAGTCCATGGTAATACGAAGTTAGGAAAAGGGCCGAGGAAGCCCAAGGAAAGCAAATGGGCTTGAGACGCCCAAGGGAAAACAAATGGGACACAGGAGCCTGCTAGTAATGTAACACAAAAACCAATGGTCTTGCTAGGCCATTAGGGGAGAATAAACGGCAGGCCTAAAAGGGCCCAGCCAAATTGAAACAAAACAACTTTACAGTAGGAACGATAGAGTGGTATGGTAAGAGACAGTAGCAGGAAGAAGGGTAGGCTGAGGAAAAAGCAAAGTCCATCATCAAGCAAGGCCCAGCCCTGAATAAGGCAAGCCATAAAGGAAAGGGAAACAAGAAAATGATCAAGAACGGATGGCAGACTGTGCAAACCAACCACGGCAGACGCATGAGTAGCATGCAAATTTTGGACATACATGGAAGAGAGGCACGTGCAAGGCCTAGACCTCACCAGCCTGTACCTAGCCAATACAGGACATGATGAGGTCATGGGTCAGAGGTAAGAGGGCATGGTTTAGTGGTGGGGAGAGGGGAAAATCTATTTTGAGGTTCCTGCTAGGACTCTTTTGGGGGAAGTGTCTTGCTGAGATGACATACCACCCAAATGGGCAAAGCTGAGCTGGAACCACTAGGTGCATGCCATGAGGGATAGGGAGAGAGAAGGCACCCGCACCATAGCAGGAAAGGGTGTCACGGCAAACAAACAAACAAAATAGCTTTCTTTTGTCTGGCGATAGGGAGTGGCTCACAGTTGGACCAGTGGTGGTCGGCAGGTACATCCAGACCAGACAAAGGTGATTAAGGGCTAAAATAATAAAATCCGATCACTGCAAGCACTATAAAGAGGCCCTTGCCGTGTACACAAAAAAAAAAAAAAAAAACAACAACAACAACAGTAAGCATTACAGTATTGAAAACTTAAAAACCAGAAAATAGAAACAATGATTAAGAAAAGAAAAAAGATAAGCAAAAGGGGAATATTAGAAAAGGAGAGAAAAAAGATAGAGAGTGAGAACGGTAGGCATGCACCAATAGGTTGATTCCCTCTCTCCTTCTCAAAATTCTGCTCTCTGCCAGAAACGAAAGGTGTTCTTGGGTACCAACCATTCAGGTCCACTTCCCTCAAAGTGATTAATTTCTACGGCAGGATCTCCCTGAGAGATTATTCACTTTGAGAAGGGGTGTTCTTCCCTCTCTGGTTTCGGTCCTGCGGATCAGACTTAATCTAATTTATTTACTCTCTCAATCAATTCACATACTACCCACTTGTTCCCTTTCACTTTTCTTATAAAATGATTGTTGTTAAAATTGTGGTTATCTTTTTTCTTAAGTAAGGTTTATCTGTTCACCTTAATAAAGATCTTAAAGTGTTTGATTTTATTATTATTATCATGTCTGCCTGCTGTAACTCACTTGAAGCAATTCTGCCCGCCGTAAGTGTGTTCCTGGTAGATGAGGTATAGTTTGTGCACAAGCCGGACCAAGTTGAATTGCAGTTGGACCGGTCTCAACTCCTATACCCAGAACACTCGGGTCCCATACCGCAGGAGGCAGCCCAGCCCACTTTAACCAAAAAAGTCCACCACATCAGTAACAACTTGCTATTTAGGATTTGTTACGAAAATATTGTGAATATTGCATTTCTTGAAATGCAATTTTTTTGTTCAACTTTCAATGGACCATAATTTTGGAGAGGTTGAATTTTATTTTAAATAGGCTCAATTGTTATTAAGGGTGTTCAAGTTTTTTTTTTTTTTTTTTTTTTTTTAATGGTGGTCAAATTTTTTTTTTTCCTAGGGTGGTCAAAAGACCCAAAATTATTTTAAACTCAAAATTTTTTAAAGCATATTAAAAATAAATAAATAAAAACTTCAGGGTAGTCCTGTGACTACCCTCATTAGTACTTGGCGCTGCCTCTGCCTGTCTCTCTATCTCAACGTGAAGTGGGATAGAATTTCTCAAAATTCTTTATAATGAATTTTCTTCTTAAGGGTTAGAATGAAAGAAAGAAAGAGGAAAAGAAAAGAAAAGAAAGATCTTTTAAGAGTCAAGAGGTTGATTATAGCTTCATTATAACATACATGTACCTGGGTTTCAAGATTTTATTCAGGTGAATTTTTAAGCATTGCACATTTGCACTCTTGCACGTCTCTATGCATTTGCGTTAATATATTTGACATAATTTTTACTGGTAGGGGGTTTGAAAGAGAGGGGGTCATTATAATTTCCTTATCACCCGTCATAATCATAGACTTTAATGGATCAATTATAAGTCGCTATTAAACAAGCATAAGATGATGCAAGCAATCTGCTGACATTTTTGTGGTTTTTATCCTAAAAAAAATGATTGGATGCACCCTTCTATTCTTTCTTCCGAAATAATTAAAGAACTTAAGTGCCCATTTGGGAAGCGTATTTTGCGCATTTTTCAACGGTGTGTTTTTGGATGGTGGGTCCCGTGCACTATTTATGAGACTCGCAAGTACTTTTTTCAGCAAAATTTTCATTAAAACTAAGTCTCACGACACTATTTACACCTTTAAAAATTATTTTGCTACAGTGTTTTCAGTTTTCAGCAATAAATAATATCCAAACAAACCCTAATATTTTTCTAAACTTGTAGGACTGAAATATATATATAAGTAAAATAAATTTTGGGACACTAATAAACAACATATTTGTGTGATTTTTTATTATTTACAAATAAAGAAATTAAACCATAACTCCAAAATTAGTATGAATTTGTTTGACTTAATTGATTTATGTACGATTTTTTAGAACTTCATTATATATATTTTTATTATTTTTTTATGCAAATTTTTTTTGAGAATGTTTTTTTATGCAAAATAAACCATTAAAAGAAACTCAATCGCTAATATAAGACAAAAGATTTTTTTTTTTTTTTTTCCTTGATAAAAATATAGCACTAATGATGATCTTTTAGAGTCTTTTTCAATTTGTATTGTGTACAACTACTATATCCATAAACCTTCACTTTTACGTACTAAACAAATTACTGTTTACAAAGAGAATCGTATACATATACATTCTTTATTCTTTTTTGCAAAGTTTATAGTTCCCTTTCTGTGAAGCAATTGCCAAATATATAAAAACAAACAGGCTGCAAAGTTAGGGAACTGATGAATCTCTCAAAAAACAAAAAGTTAGGGAACTGAAAAGACCTCCCCCCCATATATCAGCTGTCAATAAAGACAAAGGAAAGCAACAAGCTAAGGGAAATATATGACCACATACATTGAAACCTGCAATTAATCCAGTGAGCTAAGTTATGGGCAGTCAGTTTCCAAGAATTTTCTAGATCTTCACTACCCAAGTAGAAAAGGATGGTGTATAGTGTGGATTTGGTGTCATCAAATTGTTGTTTCTATTTTCCCAATCCAAAAGATCATAGGCATAGTAGCTCCCCCAGAAAGAAACTATTTGTCTTCTGATGTCACAAGAGTTGTGTTCTTTTATGACTGAATCTTTATAATCTTTGACTGTAGCATCAATTTTTGGCACTAATTTGCCAAGTTACCATCCTTCCTAGAATCTTCTCAATTTTTGTTTTTCTCTCCAGCAAAAAAAGATTTAAACTTTTGCTTTTTACTTTGCCTAGATTTGATCTTTTAAACTTTAGCAAAAGGATTGCTAAAGAGCAGTTTGAGTGTGCATAACAGTGAAATTCTGGATGATTGTGTAAGGATAAAGAGAGTTCAATAATTATAAAAACATAACTTTTGATATATCTCGTTTTGAGTGTATATAATAGTGACATTCGGGATGATTGTGTAAGGATAAAAAGGATTCAATAATTATAGAGACATAACTTTTGATATATCTCACTGAGATTGGTACATAATAAAATAATATCATCGATGCATCTATACGTGATAAGGATGTTGTTCTGATCTCAAAAATATAATTGTTGTGAAATATCGGAGTTGTAAAGAATGTAGCTACAGTCATAAGCTAAATCTATGATCATCGTTAACGTAAAACTTCTTTCATTCAATTCATGGGTTACAATCAAATACAAAATACATGGCTTCTTTCTTGATTTCTTTAAAGTTGCTGCTAAACAGGGAAAAGGTACAAGAAATTGCTTTTTCAACTTTAAGTAATGTTTCTTAAACTTGGAAGGCCTCTTTCATGACATAGCTAGTTTTTGGCATTATGCTTTCCACCTGCTCGCTAACTTGTTTGTATCTAATTATACCATTAAAAAGTTAACCAAACAGTCCATCTTCATTCCCGATCAACCTCCATGCCCAAAAAGATGGCCAGCTACTATTATTCTTCCAATTAATGTTGCCCACTTTTTTCAATGTATACAAAAAAGAAAACCCTTTTCATGAAGGGAATACAACTGATCAAAAATTCAAAATGAAGATAATATTAGATAATTTGAAGAGATTCCTTCTTATAATAACTTGATATGTGTGGGACGGAAATCGCATGTATCCAAGATATTAGTCAGATATTCAAAGAGGCCTAGATACCCTCATTTGTCCCCCCAAAAAAAAAAATGAAGATACTATCTGGTTGCAGCCTTCAAACTTTGGTTTTAAAAGGAGCTTGAAAGTCATTAGCATTTTTCAATCTTTAGCTTTACAAGACAAATGACATACATTATTAAGTCAAAATTAAGCATCATTCTTGAGAGTTTCATGGAGGTTTGAACATTGAATCAGTATTATTGGTCATTATAATGAGCGATTTCAGATTCACACATATGATGATACTTAATTTATTCAAAACATACATTTAGAGAGTTACTTTAAAAAAGTTATCTTCAAAACATATTCAACTTAATTCTAACACGACCCCCTAAATTTGATTGTGATAGTTGCCTAGCCTTTAATGCTAATGGAAAGGCAGTCTCTTGTTCATCCTTTATAGCTATTGAAAGGCAATCTTTTCATGGCCTTCTGGGTTCTGGCCCTAAAGAAATGACCATTTCAAGCTGTAAAAGCCGGAAAACGTCATTCAAAGATTGTTTAAAGTTTTGATAATATTTGCTCATCCAATATTTCTATTGGCGAAGAAAAATGAATGGCATGAATCATGAGTCATGGCATTAAAAAAAACAATAGAAATGTTCAGAGTTATTCTAAAAAGTCTTCCGATGTTATTTCATTATTACAACAATTAAAAAAATGCATTGTAATTTATTTATTTATTTATTTTTCTGATGTTACCATAAAATTATAGTAATGCCAATAAACAATGAAATTTATTAGACTTTGCACTTCGGGTTTGTCCCTTTGTAACTACCACTACGAGTCTACCACTAAGATAAATGTAAAGTATATTATACTACTGCGCATCAAATTCGCTTTAAAAAAAAAAAAAAAAAAAAAATCATTTAAGAGGAAATATGTAAATCTGCTGTGCGACTTAGCAACAAATCAAATGATTGTATGTGGAAATCTATATGATATATGACTTCACAACAAATCAAATGGTTATAATTGAAAACCTACGATGGCATAAGAGAGATGGACTTAAAACTCTTTTTTTCTAATAGATGATCAAGTGAATCTCACCAAAAAGAAAGAAAAATTGAGGTAGGTAATAGAGTAACGAGTGATACTAGGATCTTACAGTTTATCATATAGATTATTGAGTTTACAAATTGATATGTTACCAATTACAGAAAAAACAATTCAATATTAATTTATTAAGTGGTTGAAGATCGCTAATTATATTCTTGCCATATCATTGATATGAAGTTTGAAGTTTGAACCATAAATGATGATGTTAAGTGTTAACAATGAAGCATTACTTAAAGCCTAATTATAATTCAATACTTATTTTCTAAAATAAAGGTCTTTTATTATTATTATTATTATTATTATTATTTCATGAATTCAATATTAAAATCTCTTGTTATCGAAGAAAAGATATGCAATTCAAACTCCAAATACACCAAAAAATCAATTGGTTTTTTTAGTTTAGTGAAAATTATTCTTTATATGAACATGAGTAAAATGTTTATTGGCTCAGTTTGCTTGATTAATTCAAACAAAGTTTAAAAATTATTGTCACTAATTCTTTTAACTCATAGATTCTTTTACGAGGTTTAGATTTATGATTTTTCCAATTTTATATGGGAAAATAAAAAATAAAAGTCATTATATCAACTTTCCTTCATGAAGCATGCTTGCCACATGTTCCTCCATTTTATAATCATTATTATAATATTTTTATTATATAATAAAAAAATCAACAATTTTTATTTTACTGGGAACAAATATTATAATTTCAAATGATTATATCTTTTGGTATTGTTATTGTTATTATACATAATAATCAATTATTAAATTTTATAATATTTTTTTCATTAGTTAATAGTATTATACTTTGATATGGGCCAAAATTGGAAATTAATACTATTTGCCAAACAATATAATTAGTAGGCATTGTTTTCAAACTATATATATTACTAACATCTCGAGTTTCAAAGACTCGGTTTCCATAGTCTGATCAGGTCTGATATAGCGCTTTTTCCACTTGGCATCCACCTGAAAATCGAGTCTCTAAGACTCGATTTATAAGACGACCTTTGTATGTGCTAGTAAACACAACAAAACACTTTACATTTAATATTATTCAAACATTATTAGTGCTAGCAAGCTGTACAATACAAATCAATGCACAGTTACGTCTCTTTTCTCCCAATCATTCAAACATCTCTCCTTACCTCAGTCCTCTCTCCCTTCTTTCACTATGTCTGCTCTCTCTTCTTTCAAGAGCACAGACCAAAGATGCTGGGTTGCTAAGTGGCGATGACGATGTGGATAGGTGGTGATTTCGACTACGAACTGCAGAAACCCAACCACTGAGTTGACTCGGTTCAGCGGTTTGGTGGTGGTGGTGGTGGGGTTGTTATGGAGGCGGTGGCAATTGATTTTGGCTGCTAGTTAGTCGATTGTGGGTTCATGACTATGGGTCTGCAAGTTGGGTGTTTTGGGTCGACGGTATATATGTGTGTTTGGGCTGCGTGCAATGGTCACAGTGGGTTGGATTTTGGGGTTTGTCTGTCACGGTGGTTGTTGGTGTTTTGGCGATGAATGGGTTTTCTTGGGTTGCGATTAGTGAGTTTGTGGATTGCTTATGGTAGCATTGAGATCGGTGGTTGTTTTGTTTTGTGTGGATGCGGTGGTTGTTGGTGTTTTGCGGTGGTTGCGGTCACCGTTGGTTATTAATGTGAGAGAAGTAGAGAGACGAGAGACGAGAGAAGAGAGAGGTCGAGAGATGTTTTTAATCTTATCTTTAATTTTTTTTTTCTAAACATAGAATGGTGTTCTTTTTAAAGGGTCGGCTTATAAATCAAGTTTTAGAGAGTTGATTTTCAAGTAGACGCTACGTGAAAAAAATGCCACATCAAACGTGATTAGACCATAGAAACCGAGTCTTTGAGACTCAATTTATAAACCCTAAATCGAGTCTTTAAGACTTGAGATGTTAATAATATATATAGTTTGAAAACAGTGCATACTAATTATATTATTTGACAAACAGTATTAATTTCCAATTTTGGCCCTTTAATATGTAACAGATCTCATCTATTTGTTTATGTTTATCATTCCTTTTATTTTACTTAAAAAATAATAATAACAATAGCTGTATTGGCTATTACAATGATTTATACTTCTTTTGTCATTTTTTTTTTTTTTTGGTCACTTCTCTCTTATTTTTGATAGAGCTTTTTTTTCTTTTTCTTTTTCTTTTTCTTTTTTTGAATTTCTCGAATATTCCAAATCAGAGATCCACATCTAATCTTTATGAGTTGGAAAAAAACAGTACAGAAAAATAAGTGCGCCACGTGGAATCTTCCAAACCAATAACCTCAAGCTTAATCATCAACAACTAATCTTCGATTAGTGGTAACATAATATAAAACACTATTATTATGTAAAAATTTTCAAAATAATAATAGTACAATATTACATAATTACAAAAATTTAACAACCGACAACCGAACCCCAACAACAACTTGAATCGGCCAAACAAGAGCCGATTACAATTAACCTAAAAAATAAGAAAAAGATTCAAAAGGCCCCTCCAAAATTCTATTAATTTGTCCGCATCTGTAAATCTCAATATTTACCATGTCCTTTTTGGTCCTTTTCTCCCTCTCTACATATATTTGTTTTCCTCCAACTTTATTTACACGTTTTGGAATAACAAGTACGTCATGAATTCATGATCTTGATCTTGATCCTTCGTTTTGAACCGTTGATTTTTCACATGATGGAACAAGCGTTGGGATTTTCGTCGCTGAACATCTGAGGCGCGTGCATGGGGTGCGCGTGGGGGAACATTTCGTAACCCGGATTCACATACCCTTGGTTCACGTACCCGTAAGAAGTGCTAGGAGCGTTTTGATTCACGTACCCTTGATGAACTTCCACCGGGTAATGCTGACCGTCCACGTGTCCATCCCAAATCATAGGCTGTGAATGGAACGGATACCCACCGTACATCATCTTACTCACCTCCACCTTCGGCGCCTCACCACCTTCCTCTTTCTTCTCACCACCGCCGCCGCCGCCTTCTTTCTCTTTCTCTTTCTCTTTCTTCTCTCCGCCGCCTCCGGCGGCTGGTGCGGCTGGGGCGGCTTCCTTTTCTTTCTTGTCACCGCCGCCTTCCTTTGGCTTTTTGTCTCCGCCGCCACCGCCGCCTTCCTTTGGCTTTTTGTCGCCGCCGCCACCGCCGTCGTCTTTCTTGGGTGGCGGGACCACGTCGACGCTGCGTTTCAGCTTTTCTTTGAGGTAAGGAGTGAGTGAGTTCACATCCATGGTTCCCTTCACCGTTACTTGCTCCTTCGTTTTGTCAACCTCCACCGACTCAACTCCTGCACACGTCACGACCACGTCAAAGTTAGTTACAGCCAAAATGACTCTTTTGCCACTACAACAAACTCGGCTCTCGAGGGCACAAATGGAATATTAAAAATATTTAAAAAGATTTAGTAAAAGAAGAAAGAGGGGTTTGATAATCTCACCGTCATATTTCCGAATAATCCTCTTTATTTTACTGATGCAACCGTCACAATGTAGTTTGATTTTGTAAACCACCGTGGACTGAATCGCCAACAATATATATCATAGTTAGTTAAAAATTCAGTTACAAAGTAAAAAAAAAACTGAGTAATGGACTACAAGAGTATCCAATCTCTAATCTCTAATTCCAAAATGCCACGTGTTAAGTACCTCTTTGGGTTTCTTAGGCTCTTCTTTCTTTTCAACCTTCTTCTCTTCCGGCTTCTTATCGCCGCCGCCGCCGCCGCCGTCTTTTTTGGGCTGAGGAGAAACCAGCTCAACTTTCCTCTTGATTTTCTCTTCCAATCTATCTCTGATTGCCGTGAAGTCCACGTTGGTCCCTTTTACCGTCACTTTGTTGGCCCCACAATCTGTCTTCACCTCTTCCACACCTACAACAATATTATCAACAGGAATCGTATTAGAATTTCCATTCAATTTCATTGGTAAAAATATTTTTGTTGAGTCAAGTTTACGCTATTGTGCTGTTCACACAAAAAGTGTATACCGTTTTTCTTAATCTAACAACCAACCTCAAATCTTATCCAAACAATTTCCTAATTCAAACTATGAAATTTTCTCCGAAAGTGACCAACGGGAAACGCGGATCCCGGATTCCTCAGTTTAGTAAAACACGTTGGACTAAACAAATAATAGCAATATACAATTTGGAAAATACAATGAAGTTGGTTGGTGGATTTGTATGTGAATTTTAGTGTTTTTTTTTTTTTTTTTTTTTTTTTTTTTTTTTTTTTTCTTACCATCGAAATGACGAACGGTTCTTTTGACTTTCTTGGCGCATCCTTCGCAATGCAAGTCGATCTTGTAAACGCCGGTGACCGAAGCGTCGTCTTTCTTCTCCGCCGGCGGTGGTGCCGGCGCAACCTTGTTATCTCCACCCTTTTCTCCCTCTTTCTGAATCAAACCAAAAAACAAAAAAACAAAAACAAAACCCCATTAAGTTGGGAGCAAAATTCTGCAAATTCAACACGTTAAAGGAAAAAAAAGGAAAACAACGAAGACCCAATTTGAGATTTGGGAATGGAAGAGTGAGAGAGTGATTGATTAAACTAACCTCGCCCATTTTCTAATACGTGACTGAATGAGTTTTCTGGAATCTGAGAATTTGATTAAATTATACGACGTTCTGATAACTAGAACGGTTGTTTGAAGAGAGAAAATGGGAGGTGAAGTTGAGAATATATAAGTGGATGAGAGTTGTTATGTGGGAATATTATATTATTTCTATGGCATGTATGTATGTATGTGTGTGATATATGGATGGTTATGGATTTATGGGGGGTTATAATAATAATAATAATAATTTAATGGAGTAGAAATTAAATAATGGGTGAGGTGAGCAACTGCGTGCGCCTCATTGGAGCTGCCGCCGAATCGGACTAATAGTTTTTGAGAAACGACGGCACCGGGACAAAATCATCTATTTGTGATTTGACCCCAACGTCATTGCTATTGTACTATATTTGTTAATTGTTAGTACATATTAGTTGTTACCTATAAAAAAAGGAATCTTAGGTGTTAAACCCGAATTACCATACTAACCCCCTACCGGTTAAATTTTTTGTTTAGATTTAATTTTTGAACTATATTTCCAAACCGCCAAATTTTCAAACCATGCGAGGGTTTGGATACACGTTTGTGTTTTCTACATTTTTTTTTTTCTTTCCAGTGTGTGAACAGTAATATTACATGGATTCATTGTGTAGAAAACAAAGTGCACTGTTCACGCACTGTTTTTACAGGTCACAGTACTATTCACATATTAAAAAATTATTTTGTTATGTTTTCAGTAAAAATAAGTTGTATCCAAACAACATAATACAGTTGTCTTGGAAATGTCGAGTTTTGCGCAAAATTTTTTTTAAAAAAATTAAGAAGTAAAATAAGTATAGAACTTGATAGTTGATATTGTTAATGTTGAATTCTACCTTGAATTCGATATCAATAATATCAAGTTCTAAAACAAAAATATTTTGCTACATAATTTAAAAATAAGATTGTTTGACTATATAATTCAAAAATTAAGGCTAAAGAATTATTTTTTCTTGAGAGCGCTCCAACTCTGATGTAACAGACTAAGAGCCATCTTTCACTTTTATATAAACCCACTATTTTTTTTTCCTACCACCCACTGTCTGTTACACGATAATTACGTTCAAGTTGGGACAAAAAAAGTTTTGTTACTACTAGATTTTCTTTAAGGAACCCTTAGTAATAATTTAGTATAAAGCGTTAGAGGAGACGTTATTATCAAAGGAAGGTAGTACTAAACTGTATACTACTCTAGTTAGTTCAAGTTGTTGCTGGTAAGTGCCTATAAGTGTTAAGTTATATTCTTAGTAGCAATTAGTGAGCTTTGACGATTTGTGCAACAAAAAATGTGACCATATCATTTATAAAAAGTTATCTTATAAAGTTAGTGGAGGTGTTACGATAGACTCCATTAGTATTTTTTTTTTTTTTTTTTCTCCTCCTCCATTAAACAAAATAACAGAGGATCAGTATCTAGCCAGTAGCAATATTATCGCATCGTTTATCCATTATTTTTGTCCATTTCTTCTAGGCATATTGCATATACCAATATTGTGATATAGTGTTTGACCATAGATTTGGCCTATATATTTATATGGCCTAATCTTAAAGGTACACTTGGCCCGGGCTCATCTAGAATTAATTGGCAGTGTTTGGCTCTCCCGGTTCGAGAACTGAACCCCATCAGAAAATATGTGATACTTTAACTAACTCAAATCTCCACCAGTCAGCTTCTCCCAATTAAACAAAAAAGCTAAGAGTTGAAAAAAACAGGTTTCCTTTGCTACAAAATGATTATAGTTTTTTAACACCCAGTTGCGTATTCAAATCACATTTTGGATTCTGATCCGTGATCTCTTACTTACAATCTTCGTACTGTTGCGGTAAGCTACACTAGAGAGTTTTGGTGTTTGTTTTCATGTAAAAAAGTGGAGACTCGTACGCAATGCTCAATTATATGGATTCTCTTTGTTGTGAGAAAGGTGTATTGAATCATGACTAAGTTGGCAGCTTTCATTTCAAACTTTACAGAGTCTTAAAATGTGTTGATGATGCTTTTGGATTGTGACTTTGTTGGAGGCTTCCGATTTCACTTTCGGGTCTTCAAAGTATTGATGATATTTTTCTCCCCCTTACCTTCTCAATTAAGTGTAAGTACAAGAGATTTTTTTTACAATTGCTGACCTGATTTATAAAAGTGATTGCTATCAAATAAGATTACTATCAATGACGAAGGGAGATAAAAGTGATGTTATTTCAAATAATAGTATAAAAGTGATGTTATTTCAAAAAATAGAATACTATGCAAATAATTGTGAGAAAGGTATCAAGAATATTTGAAGAAAGTATGACTTTTGTGCCACAGCCATGATGCAGTAGATTATTGGTATATTTATTTATAATATGTATATATAAAATTCCAACCTACTGTACCTATTTAATTTTGGGTGTAGGTAGAGATTGAATCTAAATTTTTTATTTGACAATAAAAAATTTTAGTAGTTGAACTAACCAAAATCCACGTCCACAATAAGTAATAGAGAAAAAGTTGAGAGACCTTGTGAAAGTAATGATTCACCAACATAAACAACCATATCATAAAACTGTGGCAAATTGTGCTATTATAGAATTAGAATTACATATATAAGTAATATTATGAATACTCAAACTTTAACTACATAAATTTTACAAACTAATATTCCATCAAACATTAAAAAAATCAATATTTATTAATGTTGTTAAAGTGGTATCAATTATTTCATTGTCATATTCTGTATGTAATTTTTTTCTTCAATAAAATCTGTAGTAAGTTTAATTAACACTACTCATAATTTTTCTATAGATTTTTTTCCATAAACGTATTGATGAAGTTGGACCCTAATAAACTGAAAAAGGCAGAATCATTTGACTTTGCTGTCTATGCTTACAAAAGCAGTGATGTTATCTCTCAAAACCCAGAAATTCAAACGCCCTCACAATGACCTAGATTTCGAGCTAAGGACCTTTGATTGAATGGCAAGGAAACTAGGGAGAGTAACTCCCAGCGTAGGGTGGAAGTTAAAATAGAACATCGATTTTGACTCTCTCACTGCCTTCCTACACATTTATCTAATTTATTTTATTATCTAATAAATCTATGTGGTGGGGGGACCTCGCTGAATGGCTGCTATAATTTATTTTTCTCGTGGGAAAAATGCTACCAAGTATAAAGGTTGAACATTCTCAAAAATAAAATAAAAAAGTATAAAGGTTGAAAGGCCTTAGGCCCCTAGGGCTATTCATCAAAAAGTATCCATAAACAAAAATGCCCCAATGGGTCCAATACGTAGATATGTTTAATGCCATAAGACTCATAATACTACTAAATGATAATTATTAAATTAAATGGAATGGAATATACCATTTTCCTGTCAAATATTTGTGTATGTTTTTCCTTGATTAAGCGTACGTTTGGATAGCATTTTGCGCGTCTAGCGTTGCGCACTCAGTAGTTTCTGGTGGGTCCCGTACATTGTTCATGAGATTCGCAAATTTTTTTTTTTTTTTTTTTTTTTTTTTTTTTTCTGAAAAACGACTTTAAAACTGAGTCCCACGATACTATTCACACATTTAAAAATTATTTTATTACAGTATTTTCAATTTTCAGCAATAAGCGATATCCAAATAGACCCTAAACATCAATGGAATAAATGTTAAGACCAAATAAGGTATGCATTACTACCCTTTACCCAGTCAAATCCATTTTTAGTATTTTCTACACATTTTTATTCCCTAGACTAAGGCTTTGTTTGGTTGGAGGAGTAGAAAAGTGGGAGGATGGAAAATTAGTGGGAGAATAGAAAATTGGGAGGATAGAAAAGTTTTGGTTTTCTCTCATGTGTGTTTGGTTGGAGGGGTGAAAAAGTGGGAGGATGTAAAACTCTTTTATTTGGTTAGAGAGAAAAGTGAGAGGATTGAAAATGTAGTTTATATGAATTGACTATTATGTGAAGAGATGGGAAAGTGAAGGATAGGTGAGTGCAATAAAAGCGAAAATATTTGTGTAATTTATTACCCAAATCATCTTTTCTTCTTAGTTTTCCTCCTAAATTGGGAGGACAAGATTATGTGGGCTCGGAAATATTATTTTTCACACCATTTTCTTTCTCTCTTGTTTTCTCTCCTGAAACAAATAAGAGAAAATTTCATTTTCCACCTTATTTTCCTCTCATTTTCTATTCTCCCTGTTTTCACCCCAACCAAACGGAGCCTAAGCTCAATTATTTTAATAGTTATGAGAGAGAATATTTGAATATTAGTGCCCTCATAAAGATGAGGAAGCAATACCACAAATCTACAAGACTTTTTTGGCAAATAAGCTTTTGCAAAAAGGCTATTTGGCAACTAATCTATAAGGCTATTAACAACTATTGCGGTTGAATTTTAACTATAAAGTTTTTGTAATTATGATATATTTTTTTATAAATAATTTTAACTGCTTTTAATAATTGTTCTTTATTACCATGCTAAGGCATTAATTGATTTCTTTGTATGTAGTTGTGTAAGTAGAGATTGAACCCTATATCTTTTATTTGGCAATAAAAATTTTACTAGTTTAGTTAATTAGAAGAAAAAAAAAATGTAGTATTTGTTCATTATAGTTTTTGATAAATTAAAGTGATGAAGTAATTTGAAGTTATTACATATTGACTGATAATCAATAATCAAAATAATAAAAGAGAACTTAGTAAAAGTACTTTATACTTATATATTCAAACCCAATTATTTGAATTAATGACCAATGTTTATTTAATCTATATTTATATCTTATCTCTATCTATTTAATTTAAAATATATTTATACAAAAACATATCTTGTCTTCTCTATATATTATTAGAATAGAATATCTTAATCTCTAGGCCTGTTTGTTATGTAATTCCAAATAACAGTTTTCAGTATTTAAACACTAAAAATTGTGGTTCTAACAAAAAAAAAGCGTTTGGTAAGGGTGTTTTTTTAGGAATGTTTGAGTTACATTGCTTATTTTAGGGTATTTAAACACTGAATTTGAAAAACTCCTCTTACTAGTTTTCAGATTTTAAACAATGTTACTCAATGTCATTTTTGTAAATATTTTGAAAAACATAGGGTCCACTTGATTAGAAAATACATAAAGTTTCATTCTTTAATTCAAACTAGGGAGCCCACTTGTCAACTTTAAGAAAAAAAAATACACACATACCAAACACACAATTATGTTTTTGCTTTATAAATACTATAAACACGTATTTTCACAACACCTTTTAAATTACAATTTTTACATCATTTTAAACAATGATATTAAAAATCCCCAAAATAACCAATAAACTATTATAAATAAAACAAAAAAGAAGTAAATGACCATAAACGTATAAAATTGTCAACACATTTTTTTTTTATTCACTTTTATTCAAATTTTTAAATTCAAAATTATGTTATGAGAGAGAGAAGAATCTCTTTTTTTAGGAAAAGAGAGAAAAGAATCAAAAGTCTCTAAATATGAACTTTGTGCATGTGAGGAGATTAGTGATATATTATTTATACTACTATTTAAGAGGTTTCCCTTGTCTGAAGTTCTCAATTTAGATGCCCAAAATACCCTCAAATTCATCCGTTTTTAAGGCTTAAATTATAGGGTTAGACATGTAAAATTAGCAATTCAAAAACTCCTGATTTTTAGCTAAATTATATATATATATATATATTTATATATTTTAAAAAACCGTTTTTTCTCCCACCTCCACATTTCTCTTTCACGTTTTTCTTCTTTTTGAAAAAATATAAAAAATAAAATTGCTCTTTTTTTTCCACAAACATACCAATTTTTTTTTATCACTAAACTGTTTTTTTTCCCACCTCCATATTTTTCACTCACATTAGTAGTTAAGTATTTGTAAGCGCTCGATTTGTGACGACCCATAATAGCGTTGGGTTCGCACGTAAAAAGGCCCAAACAATATCATTTCTAGAGCGTGGGTTTGAAAGGCTAGGCCTTAGTCACCAGACGGTGGATTTTTCGTGGTGTTCATACATAGTTAAATCGTGTTCGCCCTGGGAGTCTTTCTCCTGGAGGCGGGCTGGGAGGCTCTGGTTTTTGGCCATTTTTCCCAGCCCCTGCTCTGGATTGCTTACTTTTCCTTTTATACTAGCATGTGTTCCTTATCCTTCGTCCACGTGTAGGATCGACTTTTCCAAGATTGATACTTGTCCCATCAGCCCATATTCAGAGTAGTTGGGGGTGGTTGTAAAAGCTGGAGAGTATGGATCTGTCAGGCGCAGAGTATTGAATGGCAGTAAGGGCAGCTTTCCCTGGTCGTTATATTTTCCAGCGTATCCTTCTCTATTGACCTAGATATTTTAGATTTTTTCCAAACTGTTTCTATACCGTTTTTGCCCTTCCTTCCAATGAGACCTCGAACATACCGAGGACTGAATCGTCCTCAACTGTGTCCCAAGACTATTTTGTACTTGCATTACCTGATCCTGGGCCATAACCTTCCTCGGCTCGGGCCTTGGGCCCCAATGAATAAATGGGCCAAGGCCACAAATTATTGGGCCCCACAGTATTAATACAACTTCTTTTTTAAATAAAAATAAATAAAATAAAGCTTCCATGAGTAAAACGTATAAACCTAAAAAATAAAAAGCCTCATTGCACATGCGAAGCGCATGTGACGAGACTAGTATTAAATTATTAGAATAGAACATCTTGGTATCCACATTTTTAAACTTCCTAGAATATCCAATAATATTTTACAATCTTTCATTTTTGATAAATTTTGTCTAATGCAATGTGCATTTGCAACGTAGTTTAAAGTAATTTTTATTATTTTTACAATCTATTCCATTAATCAATTTTAATTATAGTTTTGAAAATTTTATGAAAGAAGAAAAAACTCTTTGACAAAATTAATTAATGCAAATTTTGATACCCAACCGAAAAACCCGTGTTATATGAAAATTGAAACTAATGGGTTCAAACCATTTAACAAGGACAGAAACCTCGTGAGTAGTCATAGAGAGAAGAATCCTCTTGGAAGCAACTTCAAGATTTTGGTTTTGAATTTAAACTTTAAACCCAAGATTTTATGGATCTTACAAGGCATTAGAAGGTCTCATTAGGCATGAGAACCACTAAACCAGTCTCGTGGAGTCATGGATCTCTCTTTTCTTTTCTTTTTCTTTTTTCTTTTTTTTTTTCCTTTCAATTTATGTATATACTGTATTCCTACTATGTATAATAAACAATTACTATAAATCATTTTGATTATAAAATAAATACACCCTATATATATACTACAAAAAAACATATTTATTAAGATTGATACATTGTGTCAATATTTGCAAAAATATGTAATATTTTTAATTACCTTTTATCAATAATCATTTAAGTATCATACAAGTAGAAAATAAACAATAATACCAACTTTGAGCATCTTTATTTTGAAATAAAAAGTGTAAAGACTAAAACCTTTTCCCCTTATTATTTTGATATATATATATATATATATATAGTCACTATAATTCTTAAATATTAAATTAATTTAAATAACTGGTACTATACATACAAGTATAACTGGTACTAAAAATGCCCATATGGGTCCAATACTTAGATATGTTTAATGCCATAGACTCATAGTACTACTAGATGATAATTATTAAATTAAATTAAATGGAATATACCATTTTCCTGTCAAATATTTGTGTATGTTTTTCCTTGATTAAGCGTACGTTTGGATAGCGTTTTGCATGTCCAACGTTGCGCGTTCAGTAGTTTTTGGTGGGTCTCATGTATTGTTCACGACACCCGTAAGTACTTTTTTTTTTTTTTTTTTTTTTTTTTTTTTTTTTTTTTTTTTCAGAAAAACAACTTTAAAACTGAATCCCATAATACTATTCACACATTTAAAAATTATTTTGTTACAGTGTTTTCAATTTTCAGTAATAAGCGGTATCCAAACAGACCCTAAACATTAATCTAATAAATGTTAAGACCAAATAAGGTATGCATTACTACCCTTTACCCTATCAAATCCATTTCTAGTATTTTCTGCACAGTTTTATTCCCTAGACTAAGGCTTTATTTGTTTGCAGAAGTAGAAAAGTAGGAGGATAGAAAATTAGTGGGAGAATGGAAAATTGGGAGGATAGAAAAGTTTTGGTTTTCTCTCATGTGTGTTTGGTTGGAGGGGTGGAAAAGTGGAAGGATGGAAAACTCTTTTATTTGGTTAGAGAGAAAAGTGGGGGGATGGAAAATGTAGTTTATATGAATTGACTGTTATGTGAAGAGATGGGAATGTGAAAGGTAGGTGAGTGCAATAAATGTGAGAATATTTATGTAATTTATTACCCACATCATCTTTTCTTCTTTTTTTTTTTTTTTTTTTTTTTGAGAAATCATCTTTTCTTCTTAGTTTTCCTCCCAAATTGAGAGGAAAAAATTATGTGGGCCCGGAGGGATTATTTTTCACATCATTTTCTTTCTCTCTTATTTTCTCTCCTAAACCAAACAAGAGAAAATTTCATTTTAAACCTTATTTTCCTCTCCTTTTCCATTCTCCTTGTTTTCACCCCAACCAAACGAGGCCTAAGCTCAATTATTTTAATAGTTATGAGAGAGAAGATTTGAATATTGGTGCCCTCATAAAGATGAGGAAGCAATACCACAAATCTATAAGACTTTTTTGGCAAATAAGCTTTTGCAAAAAAGCTATTTGGCAACTAATCTATAAGGCTATTGACAACTATTGCTGTAGAATTTTAACTATAAAGTTTTGGTAATTATGATATTTTTTTTATAAATAATTTTAACTGCTTTTAATAATGGTTCTTTATTACCATGCTAAGACATTAATTGATTTCTTTTTATGTAGTTGTGTAAGTAGAGATTGAACCCTATATCTTTTATTTGGCGATAAGAAATTTTACTAGTTTAGTTAATTAGAAAAAAAATAGTATTTGTTCATTATAGTTTTTGATAAATTAAAGTGATGATGTAATTTGAAGTTATTACATATTGACTGATAATCAATAATCAAAATAATCATAATAATAAAAAAGAACATAGTAAAAGTACTTTATATTTATATATTCAAACCCAATATTTGAATTAATGACCAATGTTTATTTAATCTATATTTATATCTTATCTCTATCTATTTAATTTAAAATATATTTATCCAAAAAAATATCTTGTCTTCTCTATATATTATTGGAATAGAATATCTAGATCTCCAATTGTTGAAAGTTCCCAAAATATCCAATAAACTATTATAAATAAAATAAAAAAAGAAGTAAATGATCATAAATATATAAAAGTGTCAAAACAATTTTCTCTTTCATTCACTTTTATTCAAAGTCTTAAATTCAAAATTATGCTATGAGAGAGAGAAGAATCTAAAGTCTCTAAATACGAACTTTGTGCATGTGAGGAGATTAGTGATATATTATATTAAATTATTAGAATAGAACATCTTGATATCCATCTTCTCAAAAAAAAAAAAAAAAAATCTTGGTATCCGCCTTTTTAAAGTTCCTAGAATATCCAATAATCTATTACAATCTTTAGTTATTGATAAATATTTTGTCTAATGCAATGTGCATTTGTAATGTAGTTTAAAGTAATTTTTGTTCTTTTATTTTTACCATCTATATATTCCATTAAATGATTTTAATTATAGTTTTGAAAATTTTATGAAAGAATAAAAAACTCTTTAACAAAATTTTTTAATGCAAATTTTGATGCTCAACTGAAAAACACCAATGTTATATGAAAATTGAAAGTAATGAGTTTCAAACCATTTAACAAGGACAGAAACCTCATGATTTGTCACAAAGAGAAGAATCCTCTTCGGAGTAACCTCAAGATTTTGGTTTTGAATTTAAACTTTTAACCCAGAACTTTATGGATCTCACGAGGCATTAGAAGGTCTCATTAGGCATGAGAAACAATAAACCAATCTCTCTCTCTCTCTCTCTCTCTTATATAAGATAGAAATTCTTCTCTAGGCTAATCTAAGTGTATATGTGTGTGAAACTTCATCCAAGAAATTTGAAACTCGGCCCTTGCTCCCACACTCCACAAGCACTTATACTTGTGAAGTGACCATCACACCAAGGGTGTATGGTGGTCTCTCTCTCTTAATTTGTGCATATACTATATTCCTACTATGTATAATAAACAATTACTATAAATCAGTTTGAAATATAAAATAAATACACCCTCTATGTATACTACACAAAAAAAAAATATATTTATTAAAGTTGATACATTGTGTCAATATTTGCAAAAATATGTGATATTTTTAAATTAAATGGAATATACCATTTTCCTGTCAAATATTTGTGTATGTTTTTCTTGATTAAGCATCAATGTAATAAATGTTAGGACCAAATAAGGCATGCATTAGCTAGCCTTTACCCGGTCAAATCTATTTCTAGTATATTCTACACAGTTATATTCCCTTGACCAAGCTCAATTATTTTAATAGTTATGAGAGAGAAGATTTGAATATTGGTGCCCTCATAAAGATGACGGAGAAATACCACAAAATCCATAAGACTTTTTGGCAAATAAGCTTTTGCAAAAAGGCTATTTGGCAACTAATCTATATGGCTATTGACAACAATTGTTGTAGAATTTTAACCCTGAAGTTTTTGTAATTATGATATATATATATATATATATATTTTTTTTTTTTATAAATAATTTTAACGCATTTTCTTTTGATAATTTTATTTATTATCATATTAAAACATTAATTGATTTCTTTTTATGTAGTTATATAAGTAGAGATCAAACTTTATATCTTTTATTTGACGATAAGGGATTTTACTAGTCTAGTTAATTAAGAAAAAAAATTAATTTTTGTACTTTATAGTTTTTGATAAATTAAAGTGATAATGTAATTTGAAGTTATTACATATCGATTGATAATCAATAATCAAATTAATCAAAAATAATAAAAGAGAACATAATAAAAGTACATAATATTTCTATATTCAAACCCAATTATTTTAATTAATGAGCAATGTTTATTTAATCTATATTTATGTCTTATCTCTATCTATTTAATTTAAAATATATTTATGCAAAAAAAAAAAAAAAAATCTTGTCTTCTCTATATATTATTGGAATAGAATATCTTGATCTCTAGGCCTATTTGTTATGTAATTCCAAATAACAGTTTTCAGTGTTTGAACACTGAAAACTGTAGTTCTAACAAAAAAAAAAAAAAAGCGTTTGGTAAGGGTGTTTTTTTAAGAATGTTTGAGTTACGTTGCTTATTCTAGAGTATTTAAACATTGAATTTGGAAAACTCTTCTTACTATTTTTCATATTTTAAATAACGTTATTCAATGGCATTTTTGTAAATATTTTGAAAAATATGAGGTCCACTTGATTAGACAACACATAAAGTTTCATTCTTTAATTCAAACTAGGGAGCCCACTTGTCAACTTTAAGAAAAAAAAAATACACACATACCAAACACACAATTATGTTTTTGCTTTATAAATACTGTAAACACGTATTTTCACAACACTTTTTAAACAATGATATTAGAAATCCCCAAAATATCCAATAAACTATTATAAATAAAACAAAAAGAAGTAAATGACCATAAACGTGTAAAATTGTCTATACATTTTTTTTTATTTACTTTTATTCAAAGTTTTAAATTCAAAATTATGTTATGAGAGAGAGAAGAATCTTTTTTTTAGGAACAAAGAGCGAAGAATCTAAAGTCTCTAAATATGAACTTTATGCATGTGAGGAGATTAGTGATATATATACTACTATTTAAGGGGCTTCCCCTGTCTAGAGTTCTCAATTTAAATGCCCAAAATACCTTTAAATTCATATGTTTTTAAAGCTTAAATTATAGGGTTAGACATGTAAAATTAGTAATTCAAAAATTCCTAATTTTTAGCTAAATTATATAAATATATATATATATATATATATTTAAAAACCATTTTTTTCTCCCACCTCCACATTTCTCTTTCATGTTCTTCTTCTTTTTGAAAAAATATAAAAAATAAAATTGCTCTTTTTTTTCCACAAACATACCTTTTTTTTTTTATCACTAAACTGTTTTTTTTTTTCTCACCTCCATATTTTTCACTCACATTAGTAGTGAAGTATTAATACAACTTCTTTTTAAAATAAAAAATAAAATAAAGCTTCCATGAGTAAAACGTATAAACCTAAAAAATAAAAAATAAAAAGCCTCATCGCACACGCGAAGCACATGTGACGAGGCTAGTATTAAATTATTAGAATAAAACATCTTGGTATCCACCTTTTTAAACTTCCTAGAATATCCAATAATCTATTACAATCCTTCGTTTTTGATAAATTTTGTCTAATGCAATGTGCATTTGCAACGTAGTTTAAAGTAATTTTTGTTATTTTTACAATCTATTCCATTAATCAATTTTAATTATAGTTTTGAAAATTTTATGAAAGAAGAAAAAACTCTTTAACAAAATTACTTAATGCAAATTTTGATACCCAACTGAAAAACCCCAGTGTTATATGAAAATTGAAACTAATGGGTTTCAAACCATTTAACAAGGACAAAAACCTCGTGAGTAGTCACAGGGAGAAGAATCCTCTTGGAAGCAACCTCTTGGAAGCAACTTCAAGATTTTGGTTTTGAATTTAAACTCTAAACCAAAGATTTTATGGATCTGACAAGGCATTAGAAGGTCTCATTAGGCATGAGAACCACTAAACCAATCTCATGGAGTCATGGATATTCCTACTATGTAATATGTATAATAAACAATTACTATAAATCAGTTTGAAATATAAAATAAATACACCCTATATATATACTACAAAAAAACATATTTATTAAGATTGATACATTGTGACAATATTTGCAAAAATATGTAATATTTTTAATTACCTTTTATCAATAATCATTTAAGTATCATACAAGTAGAAAATAAACAACAATACCAAATTTGAGCATCTTTATTTTGATATAAAAAATGTAAAGACTAAAACCTTTTCCCCTTATTATTTTGATATATATATATATATATATATATATGTGTGTGTGTGTGTGTGTGTGTGGGGCCAGAGAACTTGGCGACCCTGGGCCACTTTGTGCTGGGCCCAAGGCCCGCGCCGAGGAGAGAAATGTCCGAGGACATACGATGAAAATCCAAATGGCCTAGAGATGTTACTGAGGACGATTCTGTCCTCGGCATTCTAGACTCCAATAGGAAAGAACGGCATGCCATCAAAGGCAGCCTCCCAGAGCGTTTCCTGAAGAAAGGACGAGTACAGTAGGATGCACACGGGGGTATGGTGTAGGAGCAGTTCAAGGAAAAGCTGTCACCTCAGCATTTAATGAGCCCAACTAACGTCCTAGCCGCATTAATGATGAAAGGACCCCTGAACAGTGTGGCTTTGGTTACCGCAACTCACAGAGGGTTTGGGAAGGTGGCTGATGGGACGAGCACTTAAGTAATGGCCTGCACAATCAACAGATGAAGGGTCAAGATCGACTGGAAAGAAATATATAATGGGAGAGACCCCCCAAGAATGGGGGATCGGAAAAAAGGGTCAGGAAGAGAGAAAAAGGAGAAAACTACAACAGTCTGCATGGTCTTGAAAGCGACGGTAACCTAGTACTGAAAGTGGAAGAAGCAGAATACCAAGCTCCTCGGACGAAACACCTGGGGACAACATTTCATGCTTGAACCCATTTCCTTATTGGCCCGTACGCACCTAACCATGTCCAGTGATTGTGGTTCAGACTAACACCTAGTTCTTAAGCTTACTCTCTAAAAATTCATTGTATTAAGCTAGTCAGGCCTGAGACCTTTCCTCCAACAGAAGGAGCGCTCAAACCCACACCCTACAATATATATATATATATATATATATTCACTATAATTCTATAAATATTAAATTAATTTAAATAACTAGTACTATACATACAAGTATAACTGATGAGATAAAAAGTTGCTTTGGTAGTGGATATGAGTCGTTTTACACAATTAATCCTAGCCCATGACCCTTTTGCAAGTTTCAAAACAAAATTTATACTAAGGTCTGGAAAGGAGGCGGGTATGCAAGTCGGTTATCAACTACTCTATTGGAAACTGGTACACAAAACCAAGAGCACTCCCTTGACGCAAGCTATAGGGGGACCCAAAAAAAGTCTAGATGCAAAAAATTCCAGTATGGGGTTTAGCTGTTTGAGTCAGTTTCAGCTGAATTGACAATTAGGACTAAAGACAGAAAAATCATTTAATATTCTTAATATGATCACGTGATTTTTCCATCCATAAGAACTAATGTATGTTAATCAACTAGTCTATTGGAAACTGGTATACAAAACCAAGAGCACTCCCTTGACGCAAGCTATAGGGGGACCCAAAAAAAGTCTAGACGCAAAAAATTCCAGTATGGGGTTTAGCTGTTTGAGTCAGTTTCAGCTAATTGACAATTAGGACTAAAGACAGAAAAATTATTTAATATTCTTAATATGATCACGTGATTTTTCCATCCATAAGAACTAATGTAAGTTAATCTTAGGATCAATTTGGAGGAAATAAAAACCACATAAAGTTATAAAAGTAATTGAAATCTTGTAGGGGTGTTTTTGCATTTTGGCAAAAAAAAAAAAAAAAAAAAAAAAAACACACACACACAACTCTTTTGGATTCAATCTCTAAGCCCAATTTTGTAGTTCGAGTGTTCAACCAACAAGAAGCCCAAACCTAAGGGCTAGGTTTAAAGAACAAAACAACTCACGTGACAAAGAATAAAAGAGGCCGAGCAAAGCGTGTGTGTGTATGTGCGCTACCCTCTCAAACAATCTCTCTCCCTCCCACACCTCTTATAGTCTCAAACAACCATGCTTGCAAACCCTTCATAGCTCCATCATCTGCAAAGAACTCTTCACATAATATTTTTTTTTTTTATCTATAAGAGTTAACAAAAGTTAATCCTAAATGTAAATTTCATGAAAATAGAAACCTCATAAAGCTATTAAAAAAATTTTGAAACCTTGTGGGCTGTTTATGCATTTGAAATCTTGTGCGGTGTCTTTGCCTTTTGGGGGTGGGGGGGGGGGGGGAACAGACAAACAAACGCTAGTCTTTTGGACTCAATCTCTAAGCCCAATTTCATAGTATGAATGTTCAACCAACATGAAGCTCAAACCGGAGGGCTAAGTCCAAAGAACATAATGAACCTACGTGGCAAAAAACCGAAGAGGTTGAGCAAGGCATGTGTGCGTGACTCTCTCTCTCTCTCTCTCAAACCACCATCTTGCAAACCCTTCATCGCTCCTTCACTTGTAAAGAACCATCCACATAATTTTTTCATCCATAAGAGCTAAACGGAATTGATCCTCAATTTCGTGAAAATAGAAGCCTCATAAAGCTTTTTTTTTTTTTTTTTTGAGAAGAAAGTAAGTGAATTTTATTGAACTAAATCAGATCGGAATACATCGTCCAAATCATTGGGTAGTTCTTCTACCCATACATCAGTATCTGCAGATAAAATTGCTCTTCTAGCAAGGGCATGGGCCAGTTTGTTACCCTTTCTTCGAACATGTAGAAAAGAACAACCTACTAAAAATGAGCTAAAACAACGAATCTCTTCTATAATATGACCAAACAGAGTACAACAGGCATTAGGTTTGTTGATGGCTTGAATGACTTGTTGACAATCACCTTCAAAACACACTTGAAATAGCATTAATTCTTTCACCAGGATCATAGCTCTACAGGCAGCAAGTGCTTCAGCATGCTTCATAGATTGGGGTCTAGATATTTTTTGACTCAGCGCCCCCATGATATTACCTGAGTTGTCCCGAACCACCACACCAAGCCCAGCCAGCTCACTGTTATAAAAAAAAAAAAGGCCACATCGAAGTTAGCTTTATACCCACCCACTGCTGGTGGTGACCACTTGACACGGGGAGCACGATGCACAGGATTCGGAGGTTGCTGATGGATCTCGAAGAACTACACAACTAGCTCTTTAGCTCTTCGACATATCTCCTGAAGGGGCCATGTCGATTGATGCTCACGCAGCTTGTTTCTACACTGCCAAAGACACTAGGCAATTGTTGAGAATAGAGCGACTGAGAAACTAGAGCCTTGGTCGAAGACAGAGTCGAGAAGGTCCATGAAACTTCTGTGTGCAATTCGATACAACCCGAAAAAGCGAGGATCCAATTTCCAGACCGATTTGGCTTGATCACAAAGCCATTATGCATGCATGATTGTTTCCTGGTAATCATCACAAAGGGAACAAGTCACGTCCACAGGGAGTTTCTGTCGGAATAAGTTTTGTTTTGTAGGAAGGGAGTCATTTATCGCTTGCCAGATGAAGTGTTTGATCCTCTGTGGCGCATGAATCTTCCAAATACGCTTCCAGAGCAGAGAACAATCACCACTTGACAATGAAGGGAGTCCATTGGTTACCTTTGTAGCAAGAAGTCTGTATGCAAACTTAACCGAATAGTCGCCATCCGAAGATAGTGGCCAAACCAGCGTATCCTCTGTACTCACTTCACTAACATGTATCTTCATGATCTTCTCTGCTTCCCAAGGGTAGAATATGTGTTGTATCAACCTAGAATCCCATATTTTTGAATTGGGATAAAACAAATCACACACCTTCTCCACCCTTGCACCGTTCCTAGGTGAGATCACTCTACTCTGTCCCATATCTGGCAACCAACTGTGACTCCAAATATCTATCATCCGGCCATCTCCGACTCTCCACACAACCCCTTTTTGAATGACTTCCCTGGATTGTAAGATACTTCTCCATGCATAGGAGCACTTCGAAGGTATTAGGATATCCAAAATGTTACCCATAGGGAAGTATTTAGAACTAAACACTTTAAACAACAGTGAGTCCTTATTATTCAAAAATCTCCAGACTTGCTTTGTAAGCATTGCCTTGTTAAAATTTTGGATATCCCTAAATCCCATACTCCCTATAGATTTGGAGGAACACAAGGGACTCCATTTCACCCAACGTATCTTTTTTGTCTCACTTTGCCCCCACCAAAACTTACGGATCATCATTTCAATATCTTTACACAGGCTAATCGGCAATTTGAAAACACTCATAGAATATGTCGGGATTGATTGAATTACTGCCTTGATCATTACCTCCTTTCATGCTTGAGAGAGTAACTTTTCCTTCCACCCTTGCATTTTTGCCCACACTCGTTCTTCGATTTGAGTGAAGCTTGCTTTCTTCCCCCTCCCTATAAAGAAAGGTAAACCCAAATATTTCTCATAATGCTAAATTTCCGAAAGACCAAGTGACACTTTTATTGCTTCCAGGGTCGCTTCATCAGTATTTCTATTGAAGAAAAGGGTGGTTTTACCCCGGTTCACCATTTGGCCTGAAGCTGCTTCATACAATGCCAAAAGCTCCTTTATTTCTCACACTCAGTCAGAGTAAACCTGCAAAATAGTAAGCAATCATCTGCAAAAAAGAGGTGAGTAAGCTTTGGACCACGCCTACTAATGGAGAAACCATGAATATATCCGTCATCAGCTGCCTTTCTAAGAAGCACATTTAGACCTTCTGCACAAAAGAGAAAGAGATAAGGGGATAGAGAATCCCATTGTCTTAAACCTCTTGTTGGGACAATCATTCCTTGTGGCTCACCATTCACCAATATAGAGTATGACACCGTGGTAATGCATTCCATGATCAGAGATACCCAGGAATTCTGAAAACCCATCATTAGTAAAATTTTCTCCAGAAAAGCCCACTCCACCCGATCATAGGCTTTACTCATATCTAACTTTAAAGCCATAAAACCTGTCTTCACTGAGTAACAAGTTTTCATGTGATGGAGAGATTCAAAGGCAATCAACACATTATCATTAATCAATCTATCAGCAATAAAAGCATTCTGTGTTTCAGAGATGATACTGTTGAGGAAAGGTTTGAGCCTATTTGCAATGATTTTACCAACAACTTTATAAATTACATTACACAAGCTTATTGGTCTAAATTCGGAAACTCTCTTTGGATTTTTTACTTTTGGAATTAAAGTAATAAAAGTATGGTTTATGGATTTTAAGATAGAGCCAGAATTAAGACAAGATAAAACAGCTTGAGTAATATCTATACCAACTTCCAACCAATAAGTCTAATAGAAAAGGGGAGGCATACCATCCAGGCCTGGAGCTTTTAAAGGAGCCATTTCTTTTATTGTTACCTTAACCTCCTCTGCCTTATAAGGTGCTGTGAGATTTGAATTCATATCCCTTGAAACAACTTCCTGAACCCCCTCCAAAACATTTTCCAAATTTTGCGGGTTCAATGGTGTAAAAAGTTCAGCATAGAAATCAACTAAAACTTTTGTAAAGGCAGCTTCCTCAGATTGCCAAACACCATTAGCATCACAAACCCCTTGATAAAATTCCTACGCTTCCTATTGGTGGCTGTCCCATGAAAGAATCTTGTATTCTTGTCACCACTTTTAATCCATTGAACCCGAGATCTCTGGTGCCACATCTGTTCTTCCCTATCAAGCAAAACATTCAGTTCTGACTTCAACCTTGACACCTCCTCATAGTTATTCTCCCTGACCGATCTTTCCTCAGCTTTTCATAACATTTCCTTTGTCTGCTGGATTTGTTTTTTGACATTGCCGAAGTGGGCCTTGCTCCACTTCTTTAAATGTTTTTTGCATCTCTTCAACTTACTAGTAGTGGTGAACATAGGGGTGCCATTCGCACACTGATGAGACCAAGCTCTAGAGACGATATTGCCACATTCCGGGTCAGTGACCCACATCGCTTCGAACCGGAATGGCTTTCGCTTCCACCTCTGTCTTTCCCCGTTTGGATCAAGAGTTAGTAATATTGGTCTATGGTCTGATGTGTAACAGTTCAAATGTGTGACTCTACCCGTGGGGTATCGAGCTAACCAATCATAGTTAGCCACCCCTCGGTCAAGGCGTTCCCAAATCCATTTGCCACGTCGACGACCATGCCAAGTGAACTTAGGTCCGGAATACCCCAAATCGACAAAACCGCATTCATCAAGGATGTCTCGAAAAGACTGCATGAGATTATGAGACCGTTGTGCACCACCACTTTTTTCCTTAACCTCCAATAACTCATTGAAGTCTCCAAAACAACACCATGGGAGCTTTGGTTTTGAATTCAACATACGAAGCATTTTCCACCCCTTAGTTCTTTTACTCGTCTCCGTTCGCAGTAGAAACCAGTTAAGCACCATGTGTTCTCCGAACCTCCTTGCACTATCGCATTGATATGATATTGTGAGAAACTGTCAACCCAAACCACATCTTCTTCCTTCCATAAAAGTGCCAACCCACCACCCCTACCATCACTTGGGACAGTGAAACATCCAACAAACTTCAACTGACATCAAACCCATTCCATCCATTCTTTATTAGACCATGTTTCCGACAAAAACACGATCTCGGAACCTTGTGCTTGTACAATGTCTACAAGCTCCTGAATTGCACGGCGGTTCCCAAGCCCCCGGCAATTCCATGCTAAAAGATTCAATGGTTCCGGCGGGGCTGGGAACCAGCCTCCACCGATGACATTGTAACAGACTTTGCTACATTCTTCTTATTCCCCTTTGTTTCCTCAGTTTCTACGTTCTCATCTCTAAAAGCTCTTTTTGATAGGATGGAAGAGTGTTGTCCAATGGGCTCAACTTGAATTCATTCTCTATGTACCCATCCCTTTTCCTTATTTTTTCCTTTGTCTTTCATTGCAACCGGGCTAGAAGATAGGCCCAACGCCCTAGGCCCATTAATTTCCTTATCCTCAACCTCCTATTGGTGGAGCATGACCTCACTATTCTCAACAACGTCCCCTTTGACTTTTACGTTGTCAAACTTGGAAAGCTCATAATCAATCTCCTCTAATTGCTCCGGGAATAAAGTATTCTGCATCATTTCATCATTACTGCAAAGCAGCAGAGACTCCACGTTGTTTGGACTTTCCAAAATGGTTCCCCGTTTTTCTGGACTTGCCAATCTTTCACCTCGGTCAACCACCGAACCAAATTGCTCACCGATTACCTCCTTACTCCACACTGCCACCTGACTAACCTCCAAGCCACGTCCACCATCTTCCTTTGAACTGTACCTTTCCTTAGCATTCTCTTCATGCATTTCGAATCCATCCCAACCCTTTTCCTCATCCAAACTCGACACACGGATCATTGTTTCTTTGAATGGGTTTAGTGTAGTTGCACGAAGCCAAGCACCAAACTGTTGATCACCATCCTTGAGAGTACCTCTACTTCTAATCCACAGTGGACATTCTCTATCTCCATGGGTAAGTTTACCGCACCAATAACAGATATTGGGCAGTCATTCATACCTAAAGTTCACCCAACCCTCCTTTCCTCTCATCGTAGTAATCGTACGCCCACAACATATCAATTTATGGATATCTACTGCAACCCTTATCCGAATAAAGTTTACTCCATACTGGTCTCCCTCATCTGTCATTTGATTCTCTACCTTGCCCACTACCGACCCAATCTCCTTAGCCAGGTCTAGAGAGAAACTTCCAACTGGCATATCATGGACCTGAACCCAGAAGTGAGTGACTCTAAAATCCCGGGATCGGATTGCATCATCCCTATCTATTCTTTGCAGCACCACAAGGTGTCTATCAAAAGACCAAGGCTCCCCCTCCAGAACCCTATCAATATCTGCCTCCTCAGGAAAAACGAAAAGAATCTTGTGGTCACCCATATCTCTAATCTCGAAACCTTTCCTAGTCTTCCACAAAAGTTTGAAGGTCTTGGCTATAGCTTTCATATTCGACACTCGTCGAGTAAAAAACTTCGCTACCAACAAATACTCCTCCACTGTGGTCTCCTCTCGGACTGCGAACTTATTACCTTCGGACTCTGAGAGGGAAAACCTCTTCCACGATCCCATCAACTTCTCCATCGCAAAGACACTTACCCACTCTTTCCCTCAGGTCAGTAAAGCAACGTGAGAAAGAGGACCATGGAAGCCCCACTAAGACACAGGCACTAGGTTATTCTCCTGGCGGCTAGGGTTTCCCTAGGTCAAAGAAACTTTTTTGACTCATAAAGCTATTAAAAAAATTGAAACCTTGTGGGCTGTTTATGCATTTTGCAACCAAAAAAAAAAAAACACTACTCCTTTGGACTCAATCTCTAAAAGTCCAATTTTCGTTGTTCGACCAACAGGTCTAACACAAAGCCCAAACTCCAGGCCCAATCAACATAACAATCCGCGTGGCAAAGAACTAAAGAGGCTGAGCAAAGCGTGCCACGTTCTCACTCTCTCTCTCTCTCCCATAGTCTCGCACCACCATGCCTGCAATCCCTTCATCGCTTCTTCACTTGAAGCCTTTATTCTTCTCTCTCCCTCGCTTCTCATCTCCGTCACTTGCTCTCAATCGCTTTCGCAAATTCCCAATCCCTACAATAAACCCTAGAAGCCTCTCTTCTCTATCGTCCGCCGCTGCCACCGCAGCACAGTCCACCAGCGATAATGGTAGTGGTGGAGGTAGGTCCGGTGCGCTCGCTCCACCTCCAATCACCGAAGAGTTGCAAAAAATTGATGTCAATCCTCCCAAGGGCACCAAAGATTTCCCCCCCCAAGGAAATGCGCCTCCGCACTTGGCTCTTTCACAATTTCCGAGAGGTATAAATATATAATATCTGTGTATATATGTGTATATGTATATGTATATGTGTATGTTGTTTGTATTTGATTGGTTGTGGAATTTAGGTTTCGCGGCTGTTTGGATTCGAGGAGGTTGATTTTCTGGTGTTGGAGCCGGAGGCATTGTATATTAGAAAAGCCAGTGAGGAGATTAGGGACCAGGTATACGTAGAAACTAAGCTACATTTTTGTGCCATTTGATTTGCTTTATATACACACTACACATTGAGCTCAAAATTTTAGTGGCTGTTCAAACACTTAGCTTTACTTGAACTGTGACATTTAGCTTTGCAAGTAAATTAATTGAATTTCGGGTTGAAGTGATTAATTAAGTTGTAGTAATATATAGCTCCTCAAAAAAAAAAAAAAAAAAAAAAAAAAAAGTGTTGTAGTAATATATACAGACATTGTGATTGTTTGTGATAATCGACACGGGAGTTTTTGAAGTTTAAAAAAATGGGAGAAATGGTATGGTAAATGATTTGTAGTTTCTGAATTTAGTGGAGTAGGATGTTTTTGAATTAAGGCCCGGGAGAGTAATCTGATGCCAGAAAATTTTCTAAACATAAGTACCATGGCACAATATGCGTGTATAACATTTGGTGATGATTGCACGACCGTGGTCATTTGCTAATATGAACTAATGCTATAGTTGATTCCAGAAAGATATTGGTCTATCTTTTTAAACCCATTTTAGATAATCAATATTTCCCATTTAGAAGCGAAACTAAACTCTCATGCAAGTTTACTTTTACATTTGCTTTATACTCTTTCATTGTGCAGATATACTGTTTTGAAGATCGGGGGAATCGTCGATTTGCATTGAGGCCCGAGCTCACTCCTTCGTTGGCGAGGCTTGTCACTTGTGATACAGAAATATTGTAGTAGGTTTAATTAACACCACTCATAATTTTTCCCTAGATTTTTTTTTTCCATAAACGTATTGATGAAGTTGGACCCTAATAAACTGAAAAAGGCAGAATCATTTGACTTCGCTGTCTATGCTTACGAAACCAGTGATGTTATCTCTCAAAACCCAGAAATTCAAACGCCCCCACAATGACCTAGATTTCGAGCTAAGGACCTTTGATTGAATGGCAAGGAAACTAGGGAGAGAAACTCCCAGGGTGGGGTGGAAGTTAGAATAGAACATCAATTTTGACTCTCTCACTGCCTTCCTACACATTTATCTCATTTATTTATTATCTAATAAATCTATGTGGTGTGGGGACCTCGGTAAATCTATAATTTATTTTTCTCGTGGGAAAAATGCTACCAAGTATAAAGGTTGAAAGGCCCTAGGCCCTAGGCCCCTGGGGCCATTCATCGAAAAGTATCCATAAACAAAAATGCCCCAATGGGTCCAATACTTATAGATATATTAATATCATAGACTCATAGTAATAGTAGATGATAATAATTAAATTAAATTAAATGGAATATACCATTTTCCTGTCAAATATTTGTGTATGTTTTTCCTTGATTAAACATCAATGTAATAAATGCTAGGACCAAATAAGGCATGCATTACCCTTTACCCGGTCAAATCCATTTCTAGTATTTTCTACACAGTTATATTCCCTAGACTAAGCTCAATTATTTTATAGTAATAGTTATGAAGATAGAGAGAAGATTTGAATATTGGTGCCCTCATGAAGATGAGGAAGCAATACCACAAAATCTATAAGACTTTTTGGCAAATAAGCTTTTGCAATTGCAAAAAGGCTATTTGGCAACTAATCTATAAGGCTATTGACAACTATTGTTATAGAATCCCTAGACTAAGCTCAATTATTTTATAGTAATAGTTATGAAGATAGAGAGAAGATTTGAATATTGGTGCCCTCATGAAGATGAGGAAGCAATACCACAAAATCTATAAGACTTTTTGGCAAATAAGCTTTTGCAATTGCAAAAAGGCTATTTGGCAACTAATCTATAAGGCTATTGACAACTATTGTTATAGAATTTTAACTATATAAAGTTTTTGTAATTATGATTTTTTTATAAATAATTTTAATGCTTTTGATGATTATTCTTTATTATCATACTAAGACATTAATTGATTTCTTTTATGTAGTTGTGTAAGTAGAGATCGAACCCTATATCCTTTTTTTTTTTGGCAATAAGAGATTTTACTAGTTTAGTTAATTAGGAAAAAAAAATAGTGTTTGTACTTTATAGTTTTTGATGTACTCCCTTCATCCCAGTTTGTTTGTCAACTATTCCATTTTGGGATGTCCCAAAATATTGTCCTGTTTCTAAAAATAAAAGTCATTAATTTATTAATGTTCCTATTATACCCCTACCTTATTTTCAAAACTATTTTGAAAAAAAAAAACTAACAAATATTTAAAAAATCAATCTAATTGGGGCATCTTTTTAGTTGTCTCATTAAGAATAACTCTTTAAAAAAAAAAGCTAATAAATTTATTTAAGGGTAGTTTTGTAAACTTATATATTTTTATAAAGTAGACAAGACAATAAATGATGTTCCCTTAAAAAATTTGACTTTTCAAACATGACAAACAAATTGGGACGGAGGGAGTATTAAAATGATAACATAATTGGAAAAATAAATGTGAGTTAAAGAGGTTTAAAGCCTTTGCTGTAAACCTCTCCATGTATGTGTGTGTTAAAATACTTAGTATTCTTAAAAAAAAAAAAAAAAAAAAGTGATTCGAAGCTATTACATCTTGATTGATCATCAATAATCAATTCAATCAAAATAATAAAAGAGAACATAATCAAAGTACTTTATATTTCTATATTCAAACCCAATTATTTTAATTAACGACCGACATTTATTTAATCTATATCTATATCTTATCTCTATCTATTTAATTTAAAATATATTTATGGGAAAAATATTTTGTCTTCTCTATATATTATTGGAATAGAATATCTTGATCTCAATGTGTTTGAGCTTGGTGAGAGAGTGTAATTAAGTGTGTGTATATGTGTGTTTAACAGTTGTTTTTCAAATAAATAAATAAAAGAATGTCTTGATCTCCAATCATTGAAAGTTCCCAAAATATCCAATAAACTATTATAAAAAAAAGAAGTAAATGGAGAGAGAGAGAGAGAGAGAGAGAGAGAGAGAGAGAGAGAGAGAGAGAAGAATAAAAAATCTTTAAATACAAACTTTGTGCATGTGAGGAGACTAGTGATATATTATATTAAATTATTAGAATAGAACATCTTGGTATCCACCTTTTTAAAGTTCCAGAATATCCAATAATCTATTACAATTTTTGGTTTTTAATAAATTTTGTTTAATGCAATGTGCATTTATGTGCATTTGTAATGTAGTTTAAAGTAATTTTTGTTCTTTTATTTTTACAATCTATTCCATTAAACAATTTTAACTATAGTTTTGAAAATTTTATGAAATAAGAAAAAACTCTTTAACAAAATTACTTAATGGATAGCAAATTTTGATCTCCAACTGAAAAACCCCAATGTTATATGAAAATTGAAAAAAAAAAAAAAAAAAACCATTTAACCGGGGCAAAAATCTCATGATTAGTCACAAAGAGAAGAATCCTCTTGAGAGTAACCTCAAGATTAGGGTTTCGAATTAAAACTTTAAATCCAGGACTTTATAGATCTCACGAGGCATTGGAAGGTCTTATGAGGCATGAGAGCCACTAAACCAATCCCATGGATCTTTTTTTTTTTCTTCTTTTTTTTCTTCTTCTTCTTCTTTCATTTTGTGTAAAGTGTAAACCCTATATATATATATACACTATATTCCTACTATGTACAATAAACAATTACTATAAAACAGTTTGAAATATAAAACAAATAAACCCTATATATATACTACAAAAAATATAGTTATTAAAGTTGATACATTGTGTCAATATTTGCAAAAAATATTTGATATTTTTAACTACCTTTTCTCAAAAATCATTTTTAAGTATTATACAAGTAGAAAATAAACAACAATACCAAATTTGAGCATCTTTAATTTGATATAAAAAGTGTAAAGACTGAAACCTTTTCTCCTTATTATTCTGATATATATATATATATATTTATATATATATATATTCATTATAATTCTATAAATATTAAATTAATTTAAATAACTGGTACTATTCATACAAGTATAACTGATGAGATAAAAAATCGCTTTCCTAGTGGATATGAGTCATTCTACACAATTAATCCTAGCCCATGACCCTTTTGCAAGTTTCAAAACCAAATTTATATTAAGGTCCGTAAAGGAGGCAGGTATGCAAGTTGGTTATCAACTACTCTCTTGGACACAAGTACACAAAACCAAGAGCAATCCTTAGTTCAGAGGCACGTCCAGCTCCCTTGACTGACGTAAAGCTATTAGGGGACCAAAAAAAGCCTAGATGCAAAAATGTCTGTATGGGGTTCAGTTGTTTGAGTCAGTTTCAGCTAAATTGACAATTAGAACTAAGACGGAAAAATCACTTAACCCTCGCGTGTCTAATGGTGCAAATCAGTTGTTTAATATTTTTAATGTGATCATGTGATTTTTCCATCCTTAAGAGCTAATGTAGATTGATCCCATGGATCAATTTGGAGGAAATAAAAACCACATGAAGTTTATAAAAATGATTGAAATCTTGTGGGGGTGTTTTTGCTTTTTGGCAAAATAAAAAACACCACCACTCTTTTGGACTCAATCTCTAAGCCCAATTTTGTAGTTCAAGTGTTCAACCAACATGAAGCCCAAACCTGAGGGCTAGGCCTAAAGAACAAAACAACTCACTTGGCAAAGAATTGAAGAGGCCGAGCAAAGCGGACGTGGGTGCCACCCTTTCAAACAGTCTCTCTCTCTCCCACACACTCTTATAGTCTTAAATCACCATGCCTGCAAACCCTTCATAGCTCCATCATCTGCAAAGAACTCTTCACATGATTTTTTTTAGGATAAAGTTTAGTTACAAAATTAGTTGCAGGCTTGTAACTTTAGGTTATAACCTTACTCAATAAAATAAAAATTACTATATATTTTGATAATTTAACCGTTAAATTGTATGTTCTTTACACTCTTAATACACATATCAAATGTTGTGTCAATCAGATATTATTTACCATATGATCTATAAGCTTATATTTTATGCATAATTTTAAACTACGAAAACTAACAATTAAAAAAATTTATTGATACACATGTCAAATGTTGTGTCAATCGGATATTATTTATTATATGATCTATAAGTTTATATTTTATGTATAATTTTAAACTACTAAAACTTACAATTAAAACAATTTATTGATACCATAGCTATTAGTCTTTAATTTTCTTTAAATTTTGCAAGCATGGAGGATATAAGAATAAGATGTAATTCAATGGTGGAATTCTCAAAATTTATTTACAATAAAAAGATATTGAGTAAGGTTATAACCTTATGTTACAACTAATTTTGTAACTAAATTTTGCCATTTTTTTTTTCCATAAGAGCTAACAAAAGTTAATGCTAAATGTAAATTTCATGAAAATAGAAACCTTATAAAGCTATTAAAAAAATTTGAAACCTTGTGGGCTGTTTATGCATTTTGGCACCCCAAAAAAAAAAAAAAATCTACTCTTTTGGACTCAATCTCTAAAAGTCCAATTTTCGCTGTTTGACCAACAGGTCCAACACAGAGCCCAAACTCCAGGCCCAATCAACACAACAACCCGCGTGGCAAAGAACCGAAGAGGCCGAGCTAAGCGTGCCACGTCCTCACTCTCTCTCTCCCACAGTCTCGCACCACAATGCCTGCAATCCCTTCATCGCTTCATCACCTGAAGCCTTTATTCTTCTCTCTCCCTCGCTTCTCATCTCCGTCACTTGCTCTCAATCGCTTTCGCAAATTCCCAATCCCTACAATAAACCCTAGAAGCCTCTCTTCTCTATCGTCTGTCGCCGCCAATGCAGCACAGTCCACCGGCGATAATGGCAGTGGCGGAGGTAGGTCCGGTGCGCTCGCTCCACCTCCAATCACCGAAGAGTTGCAGAAAATCGACGTCAATCCTCCCAAGGGCACCAGAGACTTTCCCCCCGAGGAAATGCACCTCCGCACTTGTCTCTTTCACAATTTCCGAGAGGTATAAATATATAATATCTATGTATATATATGTATATGTATATGTGTATGTTGTTTGTATTTGATTGGTTGTGGAATTTAGGTTTCGCGGCTGTTTGGATTTGAGGAGGTTGATTTTCTGGTGTTGGAGTCGGAGGCATTGTACTTTAGAAAAGCCAGCGAGGAGATTAGGGACCAGGTATACGTATAAACAAAGCTACATTTTTGTACCATTTGATTTGCTTTATATACATACTACACATTGAGCTCAAAATTTTAGTGGCTGTTAAAACACTTAGCTTTACTTGGATTGTAGCATTTAGCTTTGCGAGTAAATTAATTGAATTTTGGGTTGAAGTGATTAATTAAGTTGTAGTAATATATACAGACATTGTGATTGTTTGTGATAATCGACACGGGAGTGTTTGAATTTTAAAAAAATAGGAGAAATGGTATGGTAAATGATTTATAGTTTCTGAATTTAGTGGAGTAGGTTGTTTTTGAATTAAGGCCCGGGAGAGTAATCTGATGCCAGAAAATTTTCTAAATATAAGTACCATGGCACAATGTGCGTGTATAACATTTGTTGATGATTGCACGACCGTGGTCATTTGCTTAATATGAACTAATGCTATAGTTGATTCCTGAAAGATATTGGTCTATCTTTTTAAACCCATGTTAGCTAATCAATATTTCTCATTTAGAAGTGAAACTAAACTCTCATGCAAATTTACTGTTACGTTTGCTTTATACTCTTTCATTGTGCAGCAGCTATACTGTTTTGAAGATCGGGGAATCGTCGAGTTGCATTGAGGCCCGAGTTCACTCCTTCGTTGGCGAGGCTTGTGATACAGAAATATTTTAGTAAGTTTAATTAACACCACTCATAATTTTTCTCTAGATTTTTTTTTCCATAAACGTATTGATGAAATTGGACCCTAATAAACTGAAAAAGGCAGAATCACTTGACTTTGCTGTCTATGCTTACAAAAGCAGTGATGTTTTCTCTCAAAACCCAGAAATTCAAACGCCCCCACAATGACCTAGATTTCGAGCTAAGGACCTTTGATTGAATGGCAAGGAAATTAGGTGTGGAAGTCAGAACATCAATTTGACTCTCTCTCTGCCTTTCTACACATTTATCTCATTTATTTATTGTCTAATAAATCTATGTGCTGGGGGGACCTCGCAAAATGGCTGCTATAATTTATTTTTCTCGTGGAAAAAATGCAACCAAGTATAAAGGGTGAAAGGCCCTAGGCCCTAGGCCCCTAGGGCTATTCATCGAAAAGTATCCATAAACAAAAATGCCCCAATGGGTCCAATACTTATAGATATATTAATGTCATAGACTCATAGTAATATTAGATGATAATAATTAAATTAAATTAAATGGAATATACCATTCCTGTCAAATATTTGTGTATGTTTTTCCTTGATTAAACATCAATGTAATAAATGTTAGGACCAAATAAGGCATGCGTTACCCTTTACCCGGTCAAATCCATTTCTAGTATTTTCAACACAGTTATTTTCCCTAGGGCCTAGACTAAGCTCAATTATTTTATAGTAATAGTTATGAAGATAGAGAGAAGATTTGAATATTGGTGCCCTTATGAAGACGAGGAAGCAATACCACAAAATCTATTAGACTTTTTGGCAAATAAGCTTTCGCAATTGCAAAAAGGCTATTTGGCAACTAATCTATAAGGCTATTGACAGGTATTGTTGTAGAATTTTAACTATATAAAGTTTTTGTAATTATGATTTTTTTTATAAATAATTTTAACGTTGGTGATCATGATGATTATTCTTTATTATCATACTAAGACATTAATTGATTTCCTTTATGTAGTCGTGTAAGTAGAGATCGAACCCTATATCCTCTTTCTTTTTCTTTTTTCTTTTTTTTTTTCTTTTTTTTTTATTTTATTTTTTTACAATTAGAGATTTTACTAGTTTAGTTAATTAGGGGGGGAAAAAAACAGTGTTTGTACGTTATAGTTTTTGATATACTCCCGTCGTCTCAGTTTATTTGTCATTTATTCCATTTTGAGATGTCCCAAAATATTGTCTCGTTTCTAAAAATAAAAGTCATTAATTTACTAATGTTCCTTTTATACCCCTACCTTATTTTCAAAACTATTTGAAAAGAAAACTAACAAATATTTAAAAAATCAATCTAATTGGGGTATCTTTTTAATTGCCTCATTAAGAATAACTCTTTAAAAAAAAAAACTGATAATTTTTTTTTTTGAAAGTCAAAAGCTGATAAATTTATTTAAGGGTAGTTTTGTAAACTTATATATTTTTATAAAGTAGACAAGATAATAAATGATGTTCCCTTAAAAAGTTTGACTTTTCAAACAGGACAAACAAATTGAGACGGAGAGAGTATTAAAGTGATAACATAATTAGAAAAATGAATGTAAGTTAAAGAGGTTTAGAGTCTTCGTTGTAAATCTCTTCCCGCATGTGTGTGTTAAAATACTTAATATTCTCCAAAAAAAAGTAATAACGTAATTCAAAGCTACTACATCTTGATTGATAATCAATAATCAATTCAATCAAAATAATAAAAGAGAACATAATAAAAGTACTTTATATTTCTATATTCAAACCCAATTATTTTAATTAATGACCACGTTTATTTAATCTATATCTATATCTTATCTCTATCTATTTAATTTAAAATATATTTATTAGAAAAATATCTTGTCTTCTCTATATATGATTGGAATAGAATATCTTGATCTCAATGTTTTTGAACTTGGTGAGAGAGTGTAATTAAGTGTGTGTATATGTGTGTTTAACAGTTGGTTTGTTTTTCAAAAAAAAAAAAGAGAATGTCTTGATCTCCAATCGTTGAAAGTTCCCAAAATATCCAATAAACTATTATAAAAAATAAAAAAGAAGTAAATGGAGAGAGAGAGAGAGAGAGAGAGAGAGAGAGAGAGAGAGAGAAGAATCTAAAATCTCTAAATACGAACTTAGTGCATGTGAGGAGACTAATGACATATTATATTAAATTAGTAGAATAGAACATCTTGGTATCCACCTTTTTAAAGTTCCAGAATATCCAATAATCTATTACAATTTTTGGTTTTTGATAAATTTTGTTTAATGCAATGTGCATTTGTAATGTAGTTTAAAGTAATTTTTGCTCTTTTATTTTTACAATCTATTCCATTAAACAATTTTAACTATAGTTTTGAAAATTTTATGAAAGAAGAAAAAAACTCTTTAACAAAATTACTTAATGGATAGCAAATTTTGATCTCCAACTGAAAAACCCCAATGTTATATGAAAATTGAAAAAAAAAAAAAAAAAAACCATTTAACCAGGGCTAAAATCTCATGATTAGTCATAGAGAGAAGAATCCTCTTGAGAGTAACCTCAAGATTAGGGTTTCGAATTAAAACTTTAAATCCAGGACTTTATAGATCTCACGAGGCATTGGAAGGTCTTATGAGGCATGAGAGCCACTAAACCAATCCCATGGATCTTTTTTTTTTTTTTTTCTTCTTCTTCTTCTTTCATTTTGTGTAAAGTGTAAACCCTATATATATACTATATTCCTACCATGTATAATAAACAATTACTATAAAACAGTTTGAAATATAAAATAAATAAACCCTATATATATACTACAAAAAATATAATTATTAAAGTTGATACTTTGTGTCAATATTTGCAAAAAATATGTGATATTTTTAACTACCTTTTCTCAATAATCATTTTTAAGTATTATACAAGTAGAAAATAAACAACAATAGAAAATTTGAGCATCTTTAATTTGATATAAAAAGTGTAAAGACTAAAACCTTTTCTCCCTATTATTTTGATATATATATATATATTCATTATAATTCTATAAATATTAAATTAATTTAAATAACTGGTACTATTCATACAAGTATAACTGATGGGATAAAAAATCGCTTTCCTAGTGGATATGAGTCGTTTTACACAATTAATCCTAGCCCATGACCCTTTTTCAAGTTTCAAAACCAAATTTATATAGTTTCTCAAAAAAAAAACCAAATTTATATTAATTATTAAGGTCCGTAAAGGAGGTGGGTATGCAAGTTGGTTATCAACTACTCTCTTGGACACAAGTACACAAAACCAAGAGCTCTCCTTAGTTCAGAGGCACGTCTAGCTCCCTTGACTAACGTAAAGCTATAAGGGGACCAAAAAAAGCCTAGATGCAAAAATGTCTGTATGGGGTTCAGTTGTTTGAGTCAGTTTCAGCTAAATTGACAATTAGAACTAAGACAGAAAAATCACTTAACCCTCGCGTGTCTAATGGCGCAAATCAGTTGTTTAATATTCTTAATGTGATCACAGGATTTTTCCATCCATAAGAGCTAATGTAGATTAATCCCAGGGATCAATTTGGAGGAAATAAGAACCACATGAAGTTGTAAAAATAATTGAATTCTTGTGGGGGTTTTTTTGCAGTTTGGCAAAATAAAAAACACCACTACTCTTTTGGACTCGATCTCTGAGCCCAATTTTGTAGTTCAAGTGTTCAACCAACACGAAGCCCAAACCTGAGGGCTAGGCCTAAAGAACAAAACAACTCACGTGGCAAAGAATTGAAGAGGCCAAGCAAAGCGTGTGTGGGTGCCACCATTTCAAACAGTCTCTCTCTCTCCCACACACTCTCATTGTCTTAAACCACCATGCTTGCAAACCCTTCATAGCTCCATCATCTGCAAAGAACTCTTAACATGATTTTTTTTAGGATAAAGTTTAATTACAAAATTGGTTGTAGGCTTGTAACTTTAGGCTACAACCTTACTCAATAAAATAAAAATTACTATATATTTTGATAATGTAATCGTTAAATTGTATGTTTTTTATACTATTAATATACATGTCAAATATTGTGTCAATCAGATATTATTTATCATATGATCTATAAGCTTATATTTTATGCATAATTTTAAACTACAAAAACTAACAATTAAAACAATATATTGATACACATGTCAAATATTGTGTCAATCAGATATTATTTACTATATGATCTATAAACTTATATTTTATGCATAATTTTAAACTACAAAAACTTACAATTAAAACAATTTATTGATACCATAGCTATTGGTCTTTAATTTTCTTGAAATTTTGCAAGTATAAAAGATATAAGAATAAGATGTAATCCAATAGTGGAATTCTCAAAATTTATCTCTAATAAAAAGATATTGAGTAAGGTTATAATCTTAAGTTACAACCAATTTTGTAATTAAACTTTGCTATTTTTTTTTTTATCCATATGAGCTAACAAAAGTTAATCCTAAATCTAAATTTCATGAAAATAGAAACCTCATAAAGCTATTAAAAAAAATTGAAACCTTGTGGGCTGTTTATGCATTTTGGCACCCCCAAAAAAAAAAAAAAAATCTACTCTTTTGGACTCAATCTCTAAAAGTCCAATTTTCGCTGTTCGACCAGCAGGTCCAACACAGAGCCCAAACTCCAGGCCCAATCAACACAACAACCCGCGTGGCAAAGAACCGAAGAGGCCGAGCTAAGCGTGCCACGTCCTCACTCTCTCTCTCTCTCCCACAGTCTCGCACCACCATGCCTGCAATCCCTTCATCGCTTCTTCACCTGAAGCCTTTATTCTTCTCTCTCCCTCGCTTCTCATCTCCGTCACTCGCTCTCAATCGCGTTCGCAAATTCCCAATCCCTACAATAAACCCTAGAAGCCTCTCTTCTCTATCGTCCGCCGCCGCCGCCGCCGCAGCACAGTCCACCGGCGATAATGGCAGTGGCGGAGGTAGGTCCGGTGCGCTCGCTCCACCTCCAATCACCGAAGAGTTGCAGAAAATCGACGTCAATCCTCCCAAGGGCACCAGAGACTTCCCCCCCGAGGAAATGCGCCTCCGCACTTGGCTCTTTCACAATTTCCGAGAGGTATAAATATATAATATCTGTGTATATATATGTATATGTGTATGTTGTTTGTATTTGATTGGCTGTGGAATTTAGGTTTCGCGGCTGTTTGGATTCGAGGAGGTTGATTTTCCGGTATTGGAGTCGGAGGCATTGTACATTAGAAAAGCCGGCGAGGAGATTAGGGACCAGGTATACGTATAAACTAAGCTACATTTTTGTACCATTTGATTTGCTTTATATACGCAGCTGTTCAAACACTTAGCTTTACTTGAATTGTGGCATTTAGTTTGCGAGAAAATTAATTGAATTTCGGGTTGAAGTGATTAATTAAGTTGTAGTAATATATACAGACATTGTGATTGTTTGTGATAATCGACACAGGAGTTTTTGAAGTTTAAAAAAATGGGAGAAATGGTATGGTAAATGATTTATAGTTTCTGAATTTAGTGGAGTAGGTTGTTTTTGAATTAAGGCCCGGGAGAGTAATCTAATGCCAGAAAATTTCTAAAGATAAGCACCATGGCAGTGATGGCATAATATGTGATTGCACGACCGTGGTCATTTGCTTAATGTGAACTAATGCTATAGTTGATTCCTGAAAGATTTTGGTCTCTTTTTTTAAACCCATGTTAGCTAATCAATATTTCTCATATAGAAGTAAAACTAAACTCTCATGCAAATTTACTTTTACATTTGCTTTATATTCTTTCATTGTGCAGCTATACTGTTTTGAAGATCGGGGGAACCGTCGAGTTGCATTGAGGCCCGAGCTCACTCCTTCGTTGGCGAGGCTTGTGATACAGAAAGGGTACTAATCCTGAATCTGCAGCTGCTTTTGCTATAAAAACAATGCATAGTCTTCTTCGTCTTTATTTTGTTATGTTTTTCTCAGTATTTGCTCTGTTGGTTTTCAAGTTTGATGTCTGTAAACTCTTAAGTCTTCTGTATTTATTTACTTATGAATTTTGTACCCAGGTGCAGATGCCAGAATTTGATCTCCATGTTTTTTCTTGTCCAGAAAATCTGTATCCCTCCCATTGAAATGGTTTGCTGTAGGACAGTGTTGGCGTTATGAGAGAATGACAAGGGGTCGGCGCCGTGAACACTACCAGTGGAACATGGATATCATTGGTGTACCTGAGGTTACGGTATGAGCTGCCAACTTGAAATAATTTAGTACTTCTGTGCTGTTTTGGTTTTTGTTCCTGTTCTGACTGAACTAAGAATGGCCATTTTGTGCTTGTTGTGGAAGTTTTTTACCATTTTAAGTCCTACGTTAGTTGTAACTTCTTTAAAATTAAAATCTTAAATTATGCCTCAAATTCTCTCTCTCTCTCTCTCGCTCTCTCTCTCTCTCTCTCTCACACACACACACAGACTGTGATACTGCCTCATTTGTCCAATTTCAGAAAGACAAATTAAAATTAAAATCTGAATGTGCTTCTTATGGTCACTCCTTACCAATGTGATGGATGATGATCCTAATATTTGTTCTACCTTTTTGAGTTTTCAATCTGGTTATGAAGTATTATAGATTGCATTTGGATGCAAGTATTTTGGGGGGGAAGGAATTTGAATTTCAATACTAGAGATTAGTTTCTTTGAATCAGTTATAGAAAATACCAAGTTTTTATGTTAGTGAACATCATGGATGGATTGGAACACTAGTAGGTCATGGATGGATTGAGGGGAGGAATTTGGAATTCAATACTAAAAGATTAATTTCTTTGAATCAGTTTTTTATTATTATTTTTAAATGTTAGTCAATGTCTTGAATGTATTGGAAATTTCTTTTCTTTTTCTTTTTTTTTTTGAGTTTGACACTTGTATGTGGAGGCTGTTATTCCAAATTCACTCTCTAAGCGACAATGTTGGAGAAAGATGTCCTCTATTTTTTATTCATTGCATTCCCTGTATAATTTTAAACCTCTTTCGTGCTATTTTAAGCCAAATAAAGTAGTTCATACAAGATATTGTCATCCAAATCCAAATTCAGCTTTAGATTCATTTCTTGTCAAGATTAAAATGTGCACTTGTTATTTTTTAATCTAGGCTGAAGCAGAACTTATTTCGTCTATCGTCACTTTTTTCAAGCGAGTTGGAATTACAGCATCAGATGTTGGATTCAAGGTTTCTAGCCGAAAGGTGTGAACAATTCTTCCTTGTATGAAAATAGAGTATGATGGATCTTTTGTAATGACATTGTTTGTATGGTATTTATCATTATTTAAGAATTCCGTGTGCAAAGCCTTTGTATCATTAAATGCTTGTGAAGACATGTTAAGTATCCAATTTGTGTTAATACGAATCGCTCCTATGAAGTGCTTGCCTTTTCTGGAATGAGTTCTCAACTTCAGTTGTAAGGAACTAATTTAAGTTCGATGAAAATATTTTTCGTGAAGAGAAATGCAGTTATAAGTGTATTAACAACTCACTTACTTATATAACAAAGTATTAGCTTGTGAACTCTTATAAATATTTTATTGAGGAAAGACATAATGACAGAGCTGATGAAGGTTTGCTATATTTGTGATCTCCAAAGTTACTTCTAATTAATTTGAAAGTACCCTTTGTTTGGCAAAACTTGGACCCATAGACTAATAAGCAAGGTTCATAGGAATTACATTATTCTAGTATTACATGCATTCTTAACTTTTCTAATCACATAAACAATTCTTTGTGTTTGTTTCTGTGGATTCTTGTATGCACACAATGCTGTTGTTTTATTAGTAATAAACTTTATTAATAACATAGATTACTTCATGATTACAATGATGAGCACTCCATAACCCAAAAGAATTACAAAAAAATTATGCTCAAAATAGAAGTGATTCTGTGAAATTTATAATAGTGTTACTATTTGTAAGACAGGATGCATGGGACCAATCAAAAAGAGTTTGAATCAATACTTTTTCATTATGCAATAATGTGATTGTCTTCAACTTTTGGATGAAGTGGCAATAAGAGTTACATAGTTGACTTGAGCCTTTAAACTAAAAATTTACATGCAATTTCGTCCACGATTATAGGCAAATCCAATTTGCTCGTACTCAGTTTTGGTATATAAATCTAAACACTACTATTTTCCTTATCCCTTAATTGAATAGTGCTTTTGCAATTTTTCTACACCCTTTTGTGAACAAATTTGTCTGGTTTGTGTAGTTTTTTTGGGGGAGGGGGAGGGGGACTGAAGCATGATTTTATTTTGAGTCTTTTCTGCTTTATCACAGGTTCTACAAGAAGTATTGAGGTGCTACTCTGTTCCTGAAAGTTTATTCAGCAAGGTTTGCATAATCATAGACAAGGTGAGCTGTGCAAGGTTGCAAGTTTTTTTGAGATGTGATTGCTCTTTTGGAAAACCAGATAGTGTTAATATTCTTGGTCTTTTAATATCCTGCTCATAATGCCATAACTCATTCTAGTCACTGATATTCAGCACCCCAAAAAAAAAAAATCTAGTCCTTTATAGTTTCCATTCTTTATAAGTTTATTAAAAGTTTCTTTGTTTTAAGATATTCTAATTTATTCTGTAAAAATTTGTTAAATCCATCCTGTCGTTCAGACACATAAGCTACCAATCTCTTTGCCAATCTATATGAATGGTATTTTGAGTCACATTATCCGTATATCATGTTCTTGAATATTTACTTCTCAGCTGTTTAAAGATATGGGGTCGTTGACCTTGTCCTTTACTAGAATTTAGAGATCCAATATCACTACCAGTTGCTCTTATACCCTGTTGCTTGTACACGGCCATACACATGTCACCTGAATTTCAGATGCTTTTCTTCTATGAAACTCAAGCGTATTTTTTTTTTTTTTTTGGGTGCATCTTTTTGTGGAAACAGATAGGGAAGATTCCAGTGGATGAGATAAAGAAAGATTTGAAGTCCGCTGGTGTATCAGAAGAGGCTGCTGAAGAGCTGTTGCAAGTTCTTTCCATAAAGTCATTGACGAAGTTGGAAGGTTGAGTTTTTTGACATTGTCACTGAGAAGTTATTTTGTACCATTTTTGGACAAATAAGGTTAAATTAGTTGTCATAATCCTTCTTTTTTCCCCTTTAATTCAAAATGTACATTCTAGAAACTCAACTCGATAATTCTTTTGTCCCAATTATTTTGGGTTGCCTGCATAAATTCTGTTTGGCCTTTTTTTGACATATATTCTGTAGTTATCAGGTCTTCTCTGCCTTCCCTGTGTCCTCAAAGATAGAAGGATTTCATGTTGTGTGCAAGCATGCTGCTAATCTGTCATAAGTTCTAGGGGTGTTAATGGGTCAATCAACAGTTAATTGAAGGCACTGTTCCCTATTTTTGGGTGAGGGATTTGGCTGGGGGTGATGATGATGAGCAAGCGGTGAAGAGTAGCGGCAAAGGCAATGATCAAGGAAAGATTTGGCTGTTAAGATAACAGAGTGGGGCTGGGACAAAGATGATAGAGGGAGAGCATTGGTGATTTGGGGAGAAGAATTTGAGGTGTAGGGGGCTTTTGGGTCTTTGAACAGCCCTAGTCATAACTTTGCAATGGGTTAGAAATGATAAATAATTTAATGTAAATATCTTTTATATCTGTTCAAACCTTTAGGATAAACTTAGCAATTGAGTTAGTCTTTCATTGGTTTCTGTAAATGCATCAGTTTCTCTGAACAGAAATGAAACATAGAGTAATTCTAAATAGGTGTTGCATATTTATGTGTATGTAGAGATACTTGGAGGTGCTGGGGAAGCTGTTGCTGATCTGAAGCAGCTGTTCTCCCTTGCTGAAAAGTTTGGTTATGCTGAATGGATTGAATTTGATGCATCAATTGTCCGTGGGCTTGCATACTACACTGGTATTGTGTTTGAGGTGAGATTTTGTGTGTTGTTTTTCCTTCTTTATGTTTTGATAAGAATGTCACTGTAGAGTAAACTGGAGTTAAAATCAACATACTTCAATCCACTTATAGTGTGCTTCATTTCTTGGGAACAGCATTCTTATCTGTGGCTTGCATTGCTTGATAATCTCAGACAAAATAAAGAAAGTATTGCCTTCAAATTTAATGAGTAATGGCCTGGAAATTGCAATGAGTTTTTGTAAACAAGACTGCTTTAGGGGCAATTGTCCAGGCTGTGAGGGCTAAAAGTTGCAGGCGTCATCACATTGACCATAAATATTTTTTTGAGTTTTTTGGGTGCTGAAACATGTAAAGAAATATAATAATAAAAAATATGAGTATGAGTGAATGTGTTAATTTTTATTTTTTAGCTTTATTATTTTACACCCAAACACTGCACTAGAATATTTTAAAGTTCTTTCAGGTGTATATTTACTTGTGCTGGTAACGTTGCGACATAATTATGACTTGTGAGAATATTAATCATTTAATTGTTGCTAGCTTTTGCATGAAGCCAGTGGTGTGTAGCATGAGTCCTGGTGAAATATTAAAATTCCAGATGTGGCAGACTGATGAAACTCTCTAAGAAAGAGATGCACTGAAAAACCAGTTAATTTATAGATACAAACTGCTATATTTTTAAGGATGAAATACTTTTACCCACATGGAATGGTCCCAAATTCTTTGTAGTACTTGATCTTAGAGATTAGTCTTCATTTCGGGATTGTTTTGGTGAAGCTATTCTTTAACTGATGTGTATGCTTCCTTTCATTGAATTGGAGACAAGCACATTGTATAACTTGACCAAACTAAATACATTATTGTTTTTTCCCTATTCCAAATGGAGCTCTAACTTTTTCTTTTCAGGGTTTTGATAGGGAAGGAAAGTTGCGAGCCATTTGTGGTGGTGGGCGATATGACCAGTTACTCTCAACTTTTGGGGGCGATGACCTTCCTGCATGTGGCTTTGGTTTTGGTGATGCTGTTATAGTCGAAGTAAGTACACCCTTTCATTATTTTCTGCTATACTGAGTAGTGCTTAATGAGGTGAATTTTGGCCACTTCTGAATTACATGAGGTAATTCTCATGCAAACAGAATTTATTGCACTTAACAAAACTCTCTCTCTCTCTCTATCCCCCCCCCGGCGGGGGGCACTCATGCAACACACACACACACACACACAAAAAGTCTCTCCCCAAGTCAATCAAAACAGTGGATTCTACCTTTGCCAACCCCATTACACATAGTTATATTGTCAAATATTTTATGCAGTAACAGGAGAATGTAGACAATAGACTGCAATATGTATCCCACATCTTACATATTTTTGTCCGACAGACATGGCTTGATTTAATATATCTAGTTATGAAGTGAATCATTTTTTATGATTACTGCCATTTTTCCTGGCTTTCTATTCTGTTGACCTTGGTTAAGAGTGTTCAATGGTCACTGAAGATGAAGTCTACCCACTAAAGCAAATTGAGCTTGTAGTGTTTCTTTAGGAGTGAGCATGTTCCTTATGTTTGAGTTTCATTTACTCAATCTCCTTCTCTTAATTTATAAAAAATAAAATAAAGAGCTTACAGTCGTCTAAAATTTATAGTGGACAGCAGTAGCACAAACTACAAAAAGTAATGCACTCTATTGTCTCTAATATCTTGAATGTAGTAGGTTGTCATGAAAAATTTTCTTTTTAGTTGATGACTTCAGCACTGTCTTCTAGGGACTGGAATATGTACAGTTATGTATTCTGCCTTATGATTTTGAACCTTATTTTGATGTTTTTGTTTACTTCTATTTTTATCCTGAAATGATTATTGTTTTGTGTATACTTGTTTCTCCTCTCTCTTTTGGTTAACTTTTTTTTTTGATAAGTAACATAAAAATATTATTAATAATAAAAAAAAGTGCCAAACCGAGTACGTTGGGATGTACTATGGGGGCACAAATCAGGAACCGAAAATACAACGATCAAGAAAAACAAGAATGGAAGAACAAGAAAAATGAGAAAAGACCACAATCCAATCATAGAGAGTGTGCAAGAAAAAAGACTTAATCTCTAGCAAAGAACGTTCACAACCCTCAAAGCTTCTAGCATTCCTTTCACGCCAAATGCACTAGATCAAACAATGAGGCACTATTCTCCAAACATCTATGTTACAATGTCGCCCAAACTTTCCCTGCCAAGACTCAAACAACTCAATAACTGTATGAGGCATAACCCAGTGGATACCAAACAAGCAGAAAACCAAAGACCACACCTCCCAAGCCATGGGGCAATGAAGTAGAAGATGATCCACTGACTCCCCACATCTCTTACACATATAGCACCAATCAAGCACAAGCACACGTCTTTTACGAAGGTTGTCTGTTGTTAAGATCTTACCTAAGGAAGCAAACCAAGCAAAGAAAGCTACCCTTGAAGGAACCTTCGATTGCCAAATCATTCTCCAAGGGAAGGATACAAGAGTAGGAGCATAGAAGGAATGATAAAATCCTCTAACCTCAAAACCTCTGCTCCTTGTTGACTTCCAACAAACCTTATTAGGACCAGACCCTCACACAGTCGAAAAATAGACCAACCCCATAAATTGATCAAAAGCTTCTTGTTCCCAATCTTGTGGTGGACGATGAAATTGCACATTCCAATGAAACCTCCCAGTAAACCAACCCATAACTTCAGCCATTGAGGAATCCTTAGACCTACTAAGACAATAAAGCTCCGAAAAAGCCTCTTGGAAAGTACAATCCCCACACCACACATGCTTCCAAAACTTCACTCTAGTACCATCCCCCACATCATACACAAGGAGTTTAGAAAAGTTCAACCAACCACTTCAAATGAATCTCCACAGGCTGACCCCATAAGGACTTGTCGTCTTTTTCGTACACCGGCCACCCCAAATATTACCATATTTTGGCTCTACAACCCTCCTCTATAAAGCATCGGTCTCCATGCTATACCTCCACAACCATTTTCCTAGCAAGGCAGAATTAAAGCTCCCCAAACATCTTATACCTAGCCCCCCAACCTGCAAAGGCTTACAAACCTTGGCCCATTTAAACAGATGTATTTTAGATTCGCCACCAATTCCTCTCCACAAAAAATCTCTTTGTAATTTCTACATACGCTTTGCCACCTTTCCCGTTAAAGGAAGAAGGGAAAGAAAGTATGTAGGTAAAGACTAGGAAGCACGGACGTGGCGCCAGAGGAGTCGCACCCGTGTCCAACGCACGAGGGACACTGCTGCCTGTGCGTCGGTGCCATGTCCAACTTTTTTTTTTTTCAAGACTCGCGCCGATGCGATGCAGACTCAGGCCGATTCGTGCTAATTTACGCCGACTCAGGCCATATTGGGCAAAACCGCCGATACCAGTGCTGAACCGACCGATTCAGGCTGAAATTAAAAAAACATAAGGTGTGAAACACACCGTTTGCCCCAAAAAAAAAAAAAAAGGTGCAAAACGCATGGCTTGGACAAAAACCCTATATCTCAGTCCGCAATTTTCTCTATCTCAGTTCTTATCTTCAGCTCTCTCTCACTCTCTGGTCTCTGTGCTCCATGCCACGGCTCTCTGGCCTCTGCTCTCCGTCTCCCCTCTCTCACACAATCTCACTCTCAAGAGTCTCAACTCTCAACTCACTCACACTTTGCTCTCCGTCTCCCCTCAAGTATCAATCTCAAGCTTTCAATCTTAGTTTTTCATAGCTTTCACATGCTCTGACTATTACTCAATGTGTCTGTGATCTGATTTTTTTATTTTTATTTTTTATATAAGCAGTAGTGTAATGTAATAATGTTGTGGGTTGTATTTAATTTATGAACATCATGTTTTAGTTATTATTTACTATTGCTCTTAAATTTGGTATATGTTTATATAATATGAAAAAGTATGCTTAGCAATATATTAAAAATATAAATAAAAATATTTTTAATAATTTTTTAATCCCCGCACCCACACCCTACTTTTTAAAAAATTATTGAGTCCTGCACCTGCATCCAAATCCGAATCCGGAAACGCACCTGTGCTTCATTGGGTAAAGACGAGAGCGTGCTTTTAATGAGAGTTACCTTATCCCTTTTAGATAAATACAATCTCATCGAACCTGCTAATCTCTACTCCATCTTCTCTAAGATAAGATTCCAAATGGATTAGTCCTTAAAATTAGCACCTAATGGAAGGCCCAAATATTTCAAGGGAAGCGAAGACTGCCCACACCCCAACGGTCCCACCAGAGCCTCCAAATTGTGCACCACACCAAGTACCAACTCAGATTTTTCCAAATTAATATTTAACCCTGATGCCTCCTCAAATCTAACAAGAATTGCCCTCAAATTAGCAATCTGAGTAGGTTCAGCATCACAAATTATAAGTGTCATTTGCAAATAAATGATGAGACACCATCAATGATGTACTAGCTGTACTACCTGCAGAAAAACCTGAGAATTGCCCAGTAGAGGCAGCCACATTCAACATACGACTCAACGCCTCTATAACAATATCAAAAAGGAACGGAGATAATGGGTCCCCTTGCTGAATCCCCCTAGAACTTCCAAAGAAATCAGATGGACTACCATTGAGCAAAATGGAAATTTTTACAGTTGAAATGCAGTACATTATCCATTTTCTCCATTTATATGAAAACCCACAGCGCTGAAGCATATACATTAAAAAATCCCAGCTCACATGATCATTCGCCTTCTCCACATCCAACTTACACAACACACCTGGAATTCCTAACTTCAATCTACTATTGCAGTTGCTCAAGGATAGAGGACTTCTACCAGAACTCAGCCTCCAAATTGAGAATATTGTGTGCGCTCTAGATGTTGATCTTCAAGGAGCAGCTGCCAGAGTCGCTAGTATACTCAGAGAACAAAGCCAGACTGTTGATTTGGTTTTGGAAAGTAAACCACTTAAATGGTACTAATTCCTTTATTTTGCATGTTACATGTTTCGAAATCAATTGCTGATCTTTTTGTGATAAGTTGTTATTGAATTTATCCTACTTCAGGGTGTTCAAACGAGCTGCACGGATAAATGCGCACAGGCTGATACTAGTTGGGAATTCAGAGTGGCAAAGGGGTATGGTGGTTGTTAAAATCCTTTCTTCTGGTGAACAGTATGAAGTCAAACTTGATGAACTAGTGTGATAAGATTTGACTGTTTTGGCATTTTGTGCTCTTTGATTTATCCTTGATAGTTAGATTCAACCTTTGTCAATTCAAATTTTATCTGAAATTAGGTACTTCCATTTGTATTTTCGGTATATACATCAATGAAATTAATTCAATTCAAATTTTTTTTTTTTGGCATGATTTAATGATGGTAATATGGTATACACAATAGCATACCTTGGTATACTCAGGCTAAACAGCATTAGAGAACTTATAGAAAAGTTGCAGGGATCTGATTGCTGCAAAAACAGCTATGGCAGCTACGGGAACACAGAGCAACCATCTTGACAAAACAAAACCTTATAGTGAGAATTTAGAAACTAATGACTCCAAAAGTTTGGATTAGCCTGCAAGCTGGTTAATTTCTATGTTTACTGATTGAAAGTTCGATTAGCACGAGAGGTTGATATCAATGAAAGTTGGGTCCCAATGCACTCTTTGACTTAAGTTAATATGAAGTTATTTCTTCCTTATATGTTGTTCACTTTATATTATTCAATGCACTCATCTGTTAATGCCCTATTCACATATAATCTGTGTAAATTCCTTATTAAATGAAACATGAAATTGGCATGAAACTCAAAAGAAAAATTTTAAAAGTCCATTACAAACTGAAAAGCTTAACATTACTTAACCATCTCAGATCAAGATCTGGCAATGGAAACCTCAACATTGCCGCAATGCCTGTCAACTTTGCGAGCTCCTCACCAGACACATGCATTGACGAAAACACAAACACCTTACCTCCAGCTTTCTTCACTGACTTAACCAACCCAACATACTTATGCCTCGTCTCAATCTCAACGCTCCTGAAAGATCATCGGTGATCAAAAGGGTCTCAATTGCCAGCATCTCATGTGCAGTTTCCACACTCTTGGAACCGTAACATGCACGATCAGAGTTACTCGTTACCATGTCTAAGAACTCCTTAAACGCCCTAATCTCTAGCACAACATTCGTTTCTCTGATCAAATTTATGACTGCATTGTCGTTCAAAACCTCGCTCAAATTATGTGTATTACTTGGACTTGTAGTGGCAACAACAATGCGTGACTTCTTGTCTTCAATAGACTTCAGCTTCAACCTCTGTGCTTCTGGGAGTAAATAACCTCGAAACTCATCTTTTACACAACCAGGACTTCCTATTACGACACACCGTATAGTACTAAAATCCACATGCTTCACAAAAGTATGAAAAACATTCTCAAAAAGCTTGTCAGAACTCAGAATTAGAAGAAGAAGAAGAAGTAGAACCATTAATCTCAGCACAAAGCGTGGTGACCCTTTTCCCAACCAAGAACACGTGAGCCAAACCTTGTTGCATGAGAACCACTGCCAGGTCAGCACTCGAAGCCATGTTACAACCTTCATGTAACGTGTCGATTGCAATCGAGTCCTAAACCTTCTTGGTGAGAACAAACTCCTCGTTCTTCTCGAGAGTTAACGTACGAAACGACCCAGTTGGGACGTGTTCGTTGGCTATGATGTTCTTGCCTTGGACTCGCATGGTGGATGAAACCTTGTCGTAATTGACGGCTGTGATTGTGATTTCGAGGCTGAGTTTGACACGAGCGGTGGTGATCTTGCCTGAGTCGTGGATTTTGTGGGAAGAGGTGGTGGTGATAAAGTCACCGGGCAGGACGAGATTGTATAGTAACCATAGGTCGTTTGGTTCTTCAGGGATGATCTTGACTGTTCTTGGTTTGTCAAGAACGATGTTTTTCTAATTCCCACGAGCTTAATTGTTTTTTTTTTTTTTTTCTTGGAATGATGTTGTGAAATCTCTGATTATTTATAATTGGACTTTCCTTGTATGGATCGGACTGTGTTTTTTCCTAGTCTGGTTTGGATGTAGGTCTTAGGTTCGGTTAATTTGTTTGTTTTAAGGAATTGAAATTGCACTTATGAATTCAATTACAATTCCGATTCTGAATCTGATGCGAATTTGAGCTAGAATCATGTTATATTGTCCGGATGGCATGGCATAGAAGGAAAAGGAGAGCTGGAGGGATTGATTCTTAAATTCCTCATTTGATTATTCTTTAGATTTTTATTTTTATTTTTATTTTTTTTGTAATACCTCTTTTAACTTTGCTCAAAATTCAATTTAGACCTATAATTTTTTTTTATTCATTTTAATCCCATAAGTTTTACTCGTGTTCAATTTAGTCCACTCTTTTAAGTAGTGAGTTGCCGTTAAGTGTTTAAGTTTTGTTATTTTTGAAAATCTTGAATTAAAAAAAAAACTAAAATAATAATAAAAGACAGGATTTTTTTTTTTAAAAAGTGATTTTTATTTTTCTTCTCTAAATTGAAGGAAGAAAAAAAATAAGGGAAAAATATCCACAGAAAAAAAAAAAAAAAAAAAATGTCTAAGACTCTTGTGGCCTTGACCACATTTTTAAAGATTTTCTCGTCTATAACATCCGAATATTTGTTGAACATCTTTTTTAAAATCTCTAATTTTTTTTTATAGGAATCTAAATTTTTGTTGAGTCTATTTAATTTCTTGGATTTCTTTTTGAGATTAAAATATATGGAAGAAGCTTCAATTTTAGGCGAAAGAAAACTCAAACCTAAATTCAAAAAAAGATTCAAACTCTATTAACAAAAAAATTCTATTTGAATACAAAATTTCTACGCATAATCCAATCTCTAAAATTCACAGAGAGAGAGAGAGAGAGAGTCAACCAAAAATTTATATACACAAACTCAACCAATTTTTTTATTAGATTATAAAATGTTATGCACAAATTAAAACCAAAATTTTATTCATGAAAAAAAAAATTGTGAAATTTATTGTGTATCCAGACTTACTATTCTCTAAGGTTCTAAGGAATGTTTTGTGTTATATTTTGATCCTTAAAATGATGTAGAACGGTGTAGTTTTGTTATTTTTGAAAATCTTGAATTAAAAAAAAAAAACTAAAAAAAATAATACAAGTCAAGATTTTTATTTTAAAAAAAGTTTTTTTTTTTCTTTTCTAAATTGAAGGAAAAAAAATAAGGTAAAAAATATCCCAAAAAAAAAATAATTCTAAGACTCTTGTGGCCTTGACCACATTTTTAAAGATCTTCTTCTCTATAATATCCGAATATTTGTTGAACATCTTTTTTAAAATATCTGTTTTTTTTTTTTTTTTTTTTTTTTTGGATAGGAATCTAAATTTTTGTTGAGTCTATTTAATTTCTTGGATTTATTTTTGAGATTAAAATATATGGAAGGAGCTTCAATTTTAGGCGAAAGAAAACTCGAACCGAAAGAAAACTCGAACCTAAATTCAAAAAGAGATTCAAACTCTATTAACAAAAAATTCTATTTGAATACAAAATTTCTATGCATAATCCAATCTCTAAAATTCACAGAGATAGAGAGAGAGAGAGAGAGAGATTCAACTCAAAAACCAAGTATATAGATGTGAGAGTACCTTTTTCTCTAGCACTCAGGCCTAAGGATCCTGGGCTAAATAGTTGTAGTTTGGTGGACTGGACTTTGATTCACCGCAGCTAAAGGGTTGTTTAAGAATCAATTGGCGCATAGGGCATATTTCCTACAATACACATAAATTAACAAACAAGGATATTTGTATTGAACAACAATCAAAACAGCAAAGTAATGCAAAAGCAAACAGTAAATGCACAAAGTAATTGTTAGGGATCCTCAAATCAATAGAGAATGCTTTATTGAATTTTCTTTATTGTGATTACAGTGTGCTCACTAAGACGTGATACAAGGTTCAAGTAAGCTCAAAAATTACAGTCTTAGATGGCTATTCAAGCCTCTAAGACTTGCAAAGTTTGATTCTTTTTTAATCCGAGTATGTGCTGCAGTGGCTTTTTCTAGGATACCGAGAAGTAATTTACTAATTTCTCTGAGTTTTATTCTCGACAGAACTTTCTCAATGATTCTGTTGTAAATTTTTCTTCTTCTCTTCTTCGCAATCCTTCCCCCTTTTTTATAGTGTTATTCTAGAGTTCCGGGGAACTATTGATTCCCCTGTTTTACTCCCTAGGTACCAGAGCCTATATTGTGCCCATCGCCCAGAAGGTTCAGTTTTCCCTGTTCTTCATTCTTTCCTTCCTTTTAGTGTTGTTTCTTCAAAAGTCCATGACTGACTACCTATTTCGGAGTGCGTTGAGGTCACATTCTTCACGATTTAGCTTTTGGTCGTCTTTCTTCTTTATCTTTTTCTCAAATGGGCGAAATCCCACTCTGCCAGTTTGAAAGTCCTTTGCTGCTACTCCTTTTTTATACCCCTTCATTCTGGTTCCTCGAGGTACTGCTCACTTGCGCTATGAGAAGTCACTCCAGGTTTTCTTCTTTTCTTGCTAGATCATTTAATACCTAATAGGGACATGCCTATCCTCTGTTTCTTGTGTTTTTCTGGCTTTTTCCTTTAAGCTGTCTTAATCCTTTTTTTTTACTGTGTTACACTTCTCAGGGATCCCGAGCTCTTTTGGCAGCCTCTGAGGATCCCGACTCATCTTTTTTTTTTTTTTTTTTTAATGTTTTTGGGCTTCAAGCCTTTTGGGCTTACCATTTCTTCTCTTTTTTCATGGCCCCTTGTGCTTATTTCTTCTGGCTTGAGTGCTGTGATTTTTTTTGGACCTCAACAATAGATTCAACCAAAAATTTATACACACAAACTCAACCAATTTTTTTATTAGATTATAAAATTTTATGCACAAACTAAAACCAAAATTTTATTCATAAAAAAAAATTGTGAAATTTATTGTGTATCTAGACTTACTACTCTCTAAGGTTCTAAGGAATGTTTTGTGTTATATTTTGATCCTTAAAACGATGTAGTTAAGTGCCCTTGAAACGATGTAGTTTTGTTCTTTTTGAAAATCTTGAATTAAAAAAAAAAACTAAAAAAAAAAAAAAGTCAGGATTTAAAAAAAAAAAAAAAGGTTTTTTTTTTCCTAAATTAAAGGAAGAAAAAAAAAAGGGAAAAATATCCCAAAAAAAAAAAAAAAAATTCTAAGACTCTTGCGGCCTTGACCACATTTTTAAAGATCTTCTCCTCTATAATATCCGAATATTTGTTGAACGTCTTTTTTAAAAAATATATATATTTTTTTATAGGAGTCTAAATTTTTGTTGAGTCTATTTAATTTCTTGGATTTCTTTTTGAGATTAAAATATATGGAAGGAGCTTCAATTTTAGGCGAAAGAAAACTCAAACCTAAATTCAAAAAAAGATTCAAACTCTATTAACAAAAAATTCTACGCACAATCCAATCTCTAAAATTCCCATAGAGAGAGAGAGAGAGAGAGATTCAACTCAAAAACCAAGTATACAGATTCAACCAAAAATTTATATACACAAATTCAAACAATTTTTTTATTAGATTATAAAATTTTATGAACAAATTAAAACCAAAATTTTATTCATGAAAAAAAAATTGTGAAATTTATTGTGTATCTAGACTTACTATTCTCTAAGGTTCTAAGGAATGTTTTGTGTTATATTTTGATCCTTTGGTTCTTTCTATATTGCAAACCATTTGTTAGCATATATTTGGGGTCTTTTACCTTATATCTTTTATATATATATATATATATATATATATATATTTATTTATTTATTTATATTTTTTATAAATATGATATAATTTTAAACATGTGATATCTGCTTCATTATAATTGCTCTTTATCATCGGAACAAGGCACTAACTGGTTTTTTGGTATATGCGGAATTTAATTCTTAAACATCTCTTATTCAAAGACAAGAGACTTTACTAAAATTTTTTTTCAACTTATGGCATCCGCTCCTGATATAGTTACTCTTTATTATCAGACCAAGACACCAATTTTCTGATATTGGCGGGATCAAACCCCAAGTCTTTTATTTGACGACAATAAATTATACTAATTGAGTTAACTAAAACTCACATACTTTGTAGTTTCTTAATTCTCATATTTTAATCATTTTTTATTTCTATGGACAACAAAATGTCACAATATTCTTTTTTTTTTTGAAACTAAATGTCACAATATTCTTAGTTGTAGTGAGTTTTTTTTTTGCTAATCTAGTTGTAATGAGTTTTAATCTAATATATTATGATTTTATTTTGACCTATGAGGTAATGACACCACATCTATTAGAATAATATTCTAACAATTTGTTCTGCCAAACATTTATTGTCATTTACATAAAAATAAAAACTTCTTTGGAGTGGTCCTCTCCTGGTGGTTGCAATAAGCCCACGTGACCCAAGCGCATTCGTCAGTCCAATCCTTCGGCACGAGTTGTGGTGGTCCCTATTAGGTAGAAATCCTTAGGTGTCACCATTTCATTGGCTTAAACCTGATCTCCCCACGTGCTTGGGCTTTTGCGTCACGTGGCCTCCAGAGACTACTAATCAAAGCAGCATTATAGCTCAGCTATTTAAATTTTAGTGTCCAAATTATATATAGCACCGGTACAAGTAATAAGTTGCCGTGTACTGTGACACTGTACGTCTCTCTCTCTCTCTCTCTTAAAATGTGTCATGTCATTTTTCACTTTTCATATCTATATATATGTACTTACCCAGAATCGAATTCAAAGCGTGCAACAATGACCATGAGTCACACTCTCTCCTATATGCAGAGGAAAAGAAAAAAGATTTTTGTTTATGGGATTAGTGAGCTTTATGTGCATGATTGGAAGGAAGGAAAGCAAGGTGATTTCATTTCTTTGCATTTGCACCTGCACCTCTCTCTGTATAGTCTAATTTACAATAGTGTTTTCTCGAGTCTTAATGGTTCGTTTGGATCGAGTGAGCAAAGTAAATTTTGCTTAAAATTAGTATATTTTTAGCAAACTCTACTCACTTTCTTCCATTTTTCTTATTTCTCGCTTAATCCAAACGGGTCTTAAGAGGGTAGAGCACTACCCTAGATGGACTTCAGAGGTAGGTGCAGTTGTAAGTGCAGACAAATGGGTCATCTTTCCACTTTTAACGGTGTTTTTCCTATGTCTCAAGCTCTGTGATCAGTGATCATTACCCTAGATCAGCTTAGAGATAGGTTTGTATTCTAATCAAGGTAAGAAATAAAGCTTGAAAGTTTCAACTGATCTCAACTCTGTGTTTCCTGTGATTTTTCTTTTGGCTTTTTTTTGGGGTGGGGTAGTTTTTTTATTGGTTGCTTATGCTTATGTTGATAACCTAAAGAAAATTTTTCTTTCTATGATATTTTTTTTGTTATTATCGAAATTCTAATTGTTTTTGTTTTGTTGTCATTGGCGAAAAGAAAAGAATATTTTTTTTGTCGAATTGATGCCAAGAATATAGCTAGGAGTAATACTATATAAACAATATATACATATATATATATATATATATATATTGATAATATTTTTCGCTATTGTTGAATTGACAAACTTTTTATTAGTTCTTGTATAGGTTGGCTGTTAATATTCTTACTATTAACAATATGACGTTGAATTACAATTTTTGTGTGTTAATAGACTCTGTTGTATAGATAAAATAAGAGTGTCCTCACGATCTAGCTACTAATGAGCTCTCCTTAGACAATCTTTCTGTAGAGACGCACGAAATTATTCCCAACAATGCTATATATGAAATGTCTTGATCTTTTAACCAAAAAAAAAAAAAAAAAAGGGTTTTGATCTTAATATGAAGTGTTTTTCTCATTTACAGCAAACTTTATTTTACTTTCTTCCACTTTCCTTCCTTCCCCCTTAATCCAAACGGGTCATAAGAGCCCTTAATCCAAACGGGTCCTAAGAGTGTAGAGCGCTACTCTAGATGGACTTAAGAGATAGGTGCAGTTGTAAGTGCAGACAAATGGGTCATCTTTCCACTTTTAACGATGTTTTTCCTATGTCTCAAGCTCTGTGATCAGTGATCATTACCCTAGATCAGCTTAGAGAAAGGTTTGTTTTCTAATCAAGGTAAGAAATAAAGCTTGAAAGTTTCAACTGATTTCAACTCTGTGTTTCGTGTGATTTTTCTTTTGGCTTTTTTTTGGGGGTGGGGTAGTTTTTTTTTTTATTGATTGTTTATGCTTATGTTGATAACCTAAAGAAAATTCTTCTTTCTATGATATCTTTTTGTTATTATCGAAATTCTAATTGTTCTTGTTTTGTTGTCATTGGCGAAAAGAAAAGAATATTATTTTTGTCGAATTGATGCCAAGAATATAGCTAGGAGTAATACTATATAAGCTAAATATATATATATATATATATATTGATAATATTTTTCGCTATTGTTGAGTTAACAAATTTTTTACTAATTCTTGTATAGGTTGGCCGTTAATATTCTTACTATTAACAATACGACGTTAAATGACAATTTTTTTTGTGTTAATAGACTCTTTGTATAGCTAAAATAAGAGTGTCCTTACTATCTACTAATGCGCTCTCCTTAGGCAATCTTTTTGTAGAGACGCACTAACTTATTCCCAACAATGCTATATATGAAATATCTTGATCTTAATATGAAGTGTTTTACTGGTTTTCTAGTGTGGATGGATATTTATGAAATATCTAGATCTTAATATGAAGTGTTTTATTGGTTTTTTTTAGTGCGGATGAAAGACATCTCAACTTTTAGCTGAAATCCAAGTCGACACCGACTTTTCTTTAATGGAACTATCAGCTTTCTTCTCCAAAAAGACAATATGAAGCGTCACGATCAGGCACATAAAAAATTGGATGTGTTTTCCTAGCAAGCTCACCAAAAAATGCCACGGATTGGGCCTATATATTATTAAACTATTAATTTCATGCCATCAAATTATAAAGAGATACATTATTTCTGCACCTCTTCACTCATAATAAAAATCCTAAACGATAATTTGTATTCCCTATTATTAAAATCATTAAAATTATATGGGTTTTATTTTGATTCTTAAGAGGATTTCAAAGTGACTCTTTCTTAATCAAGAATTCAAAAAAGAAAAAAATTATGTCTTTCGGCCTCTTTGAAAATAAAAAATTCTGATTTTTTTTTTCCTTTCTTCAACTTTATGAGAGAGATTTAAAAAAAAAAAAAATATATATATATATATATATATAGAGGTCAACTTACGACATTTGATGATACTGAAAACAATACCACCAATGAGTCGCACGCTCCTCACTCGATCGCAAACGGCACCTGCACAACGAAAAGGAATAACCTAGCGGAGTGTACCAGTGTGGTACCGGCCAAATACCCTCCGAAGGTCAAGTTAGAACTATTCTCACTGCTCTAGAGTGCTAGAGAGGGTAAAATTATGCGTACCTTGGATCACGAGGGTGTTAAGGTTTTTATAGTAGCAAGGGTCATGCCCTTTTCCCTTAGAGTAGAAGTCTTTTCCTTATAGGAGTCCTCTTTGGGCGTATTTTTCGGGATCCTTTCCTTATAGGGGTTTCTTGAATATTCTATAGCGTGGGAAACAAGTAGCGTGGGGAGCAAGTCATATTACTTTGTCCGTCAGCCTCAACTCATTTCCTTCGGCTTTTAGACCGTCAGCTTATTAAGACCGTCACGCTAAGAGACCGTCTGCTATGGCTCCGTTGGCTCTATGTATGGAAGATCGCACAGAACCGTCGGTCCGAGGCCAGACTCCTTTTATCCTTATCAGTTGCCCCCTACTCTACATGTTCGACGCTTACAACCGTCAGCATGTTGAGTTATTTTTGAAACAGAAAAAGAACTATGAATGCCTCCCCGAGCTGCGAGCTATTTAATGCAAGGTTACGTGGCGAGCGGTTGTTGGCCTCGTTTCTGGGCACGGACGTCGCCTCGCATTCCGTGCGTTTTTTCCCTTATATAAATATCACGCTTTGCTTCATTTTGTCATTTTAACTTCGCAGATCTTTTTATCAGAGAAACCGTCACTCTCGCTTACGTTTTGCTCCGTCAGCTCTTACCAGTACCGTCACACTTTGTTCCATTTGTTCAAGATCTATTTCACCTGTAAGTTCTTCTTCCTCTCTTTTTGCTTCTTTTTTATTTTTACTTTTTGCCCAAGAATCTTTTATTGAGAACGTCAGTCTAGGAACTTAGGGTGTATCCGTCACTTGTAGGTAGTCAGATGTCAAGTGACGCGTCGAGTGATCAGTCGTCAGTCCGCGACGGAGCGGGCTACGACGAAGTCTTTGGCTCAGGTCAAGAGTCCGACGGCTTTTTGGAGTCGTCAGGAAAAGAAGCGTCCACCCAATCCTTTAGTGTTGATGTAGAGGACCGTGTTGAGGGAGTTAGGGGAAAGGTGTCAAGTGAGGTTGAGGTCGAGGGTATCGACGAGGAGGTTGTTGATGACGGGAACTGGGAGGAAGGTGACGAAGAGATCTATAGTGACGGAGATAGGGATGACGGTAGCGAGGTTAGTAGTGATGGTAATGAGGATGAGGATGACGAAGAGTCCAGTGAGGGAACTTCAGGGAGTTCCGGAGGTAATCGTCCCTTCATCCTTCCAGAGGAGTGGGCCGTCAATAAATTTCTCCCCAAGATGAGCAACAGAGTTTTTTCTGAGTTGCGTATTCGCTTCCAGATCCCAGATCACATTCCCCTCCGTCTCCCTAAAAAGAATGAGAGGTGTCATACAGAGAGGACGGCTGATGTGGGGATGTATGATGCCATGTTCGCGGCTGGCCTTAGACTTCCACTGACGGCTTTACACCGTCAGCTGGCGGATTTCTTAGGATTATCCGTCAGCCAGATCTCTCCGAATGCCTGGAGGATCTTTATTGGAGCTGAGGTCCTTTGGGGTCGCTTGAGTGGGGGGAACCGTCAACTTTCGATAGACGAGTTCTTTTACTGCTACCGTCCTCAGCATAAAGTATCCGCCAAGGGGACATATCACTTTGCACCTCGTGAAAAGAACCTAAGATTAGTGTTTGATATGCCGGATTCGAATAGGAACTGGAAAAATAGATTTTTCTTCGTTAAAGGGACGGACTGGGTGTGTCGCCCAGATGAATGGGATAAGTTGCCCGGGGGTTATTTTGATAACACCTGGGCTTATATTAAGGAGTCAGGTTGCCCCCGTCTCTTTCTTTTTTCCGTCGCTTTTCATCTTTCAGGGAACTTTAACCGTCTCTTTAACACCGTTTATTTTCTTTGGTTTCAGCCGTCGCTCGTCCGGAGGTGTCTGACGAACAAAGAGATTTCATCCGTCGGATACTTACCATCCCACTTGAGCAACGTAGGTGTAGGGATTTGATAACCTTGGACACTCTACATTTGTATTGCGGTGGTCCGGAGCCGACGGTTGAAGCTCGGAAGTTGGAAGAATTTTCAAGAAAGCGTAAGTAAATGTAGTATTTTAATCCGTTGGTATTTTATTTTGTCTGTTATCACTTATCCGTCACCTCACTTCGTGCAGAGATGGAGGCTGCGAAACAGAGAGTGAGGGCCGCTGCTGCCCGTAAGAAGGAAGAGGATAAGGCCAAGGGGAAAGAGGGAACGTCAACCCCTCATTCTTCTTTGAAGGGTCCGACCAAGAGAAAAGCTGACGGAAAGGATGATCCTCCTTCCAAGAAGCCAACCGTCAGCCTTATGGACGTTCCTTCCAAGAAGTCGCCCTCCAAGTCTGGCCATGGTGCTGGGAAAGGGGTGATGACCTCTTCTGGCCCCGTCATTGAGGGCCCCCGTTCCTTGCTGACTCACAAGGATTACGCTGTCGAGGGGGTGGAATCCCTCATTAAACAGACGGATCTGGATCCTTGTGCCCAGCTTGGTACGGAGGACCTTGGAGCGTCGGCTTTCTTCGATATTGCACGGGTACGTTTCCTACTTTGATTAATCTGATATTTTCCTTGCTTAATAGCTGACGGTCGTGTTTCCATCAGGCCTTGGTCCGTGTCAAAGCTCTTCAGGACCGATGCGTGGCCAAAGAAGGCGTCGTCTCTCGGGTGAGGAGGCATAATTCCACCCTGATGGACCAGCAGGCGCAATATAAGGAGGCCGTCCGTCTCCTAAACACAGAGCTGAAGGAGGTGAAGGAGAAATTAGGAGAAACTGAGGGCCTTCAAAAGAAACTTGAGGAGGAGGTTGAGTCTCTGCGCGCGCAAGTACTGACGGCTGGGACTGACGCAGTGGAAAAGTTCAAGACCACCCAGTCCTTCATTGATTCCTGTGCTGACTATTACGGCACAGGTTTTGATGATTGTCTGAAGCAAGTAGCGTCAGCTTATCCGGAGCTGGATCTTTCTAGAATCACCATGGATGCCTCCGTGCCCATGACTCCTGCTGCTGACAGAGATGACGAACCCCTCAGTTTTGATTTTTTGCTTAGCGATGCTGGGGTCGTTTTGGCCCAGCCTGCTGCTCCTACTCCTGCTGAGTCTTTAGATCACATTGCTAAGGATAAAGCTGACGGGGTCTCCAAGGACGTTCCTGCCGCTTAATCCTTGTTGTTAATTGTAATTTTTGAACAATGTATTTAAGTGCCCTTATGTTTTGTTGGGCTTTTTACTTGTAATTCTATTTACTCCCCGTTGTCCGTTACTTTAAACATATACATTGATTATGACTAATTTTAATGAGACCGTTATCTCTTTTTTATTTAGCCTTTTTCGATTAGCTCGTCATCTTTACAAGCTTGTGGGTTGGAAAGACTTATTTGTAAGTAGTTATTATTTTTTCTTTTTGGTAAGATCGTCAACATTTTGACCGTCTGTCATATAATATTTCCATCTATTGGACCGTCAGCCCTTTGGCTGTTGGCCTTTTCGGGCCGTCAGTTTCTTGGCCTTGGCCTTGACGTCATTTGACATCTTTTTGGTCCGTCAGTTTTGAGGACTTTCTACGATGGTTATTCCATCTCGTTAAACCGTCAGCCTTTTGGCTTTTAGCCTTTTTTTTTTTTTGGGCCGTCGGTTTCTTGGCCTTGGCCTTGATGTCATTTGACATCTTTTTGGTCCGTCAGTTTTGAGGACTGTTCCTACGATGGTTATTCCATCTTGTTAAACCGTCAGCCTTTTGGCTTTTATCCTTTTTTGGGCCGTCGATTTCTTGGCCTTGGCCTTGATGTCATTTGACATCTTTTTGGTCCGTCAGTTTTGAGGACTTAGTCGTTTTTGGGCTGCAAACTTAGTGGGCTGTCGGAAGGAAAATACACTTCAGCAATTTCTGAATAAAACTCCTCTTATTGCCATGCATTTAAATAAAAGTAATTAAAAACAAATCCTGCCCCTTGGGCTAAAAAAGTTGTTGCGAAAAAACTAAAATAAACGATAAATCTGAGGAGTTAAAAAAAAGAGTTGGTCTTCATGCTGCTGCTCCTATTGGTAGTACTTCCGTAGGTGCTCGGTGTTCCAAGGATGTGGTAGTTTCTGTCCCTCCAATGTTTCAAGGTGGTAAGTACCTTTTCTCTGCCACGACAAGACCCGGTAAGGACCTTCCCAATTGGGGCCTAGTTTCCCTTGGGTAGGGTCCCTAGCGGCGCCCATGACTTTTCTAAGAACAAGGTCTCCGACTTGGAAGTCTCTGTGTCGGACCCGAGAGTTGTAGGATTTGGCCATGCGATCCTGGTACCTAGCGAGCCTCTGTTCTGCTGCTGCCCTGATCTCGTCCACTAGGTCAAGCTGTAGTCGCATAGCCTCATCGTTTCTGCTCTCATCGTGGTTGTGTACCCTGTAGCTTGCGAGTCCAACTTCGGCCGGGATGACTGCTTCGCTTCCGTACGTCAGGCGAAACGGTGTCTCTCCTGTGGGTGTTCTTGCCGTCGTCCTGTATGCCCATAGTACACTTGGCAATTCTTCGGGCCATATACCCTTTGCCCCCTCGAGCCGAGTCTTGATGATCTTGAGCAAGGATCGGTTTGTGACTTCGACCTGTCCATTAGCTTGAGGGTGGGCGGGGGAGGAGTAGTGGTTCTTTATTCCCAACTGTGAGCAAAAGTCCCGGAAATGGTCGTTGTCGAATTGTCTCCCGTTATCCGAGACAAAGACTCTAGGAATGCCAAACCTGCATACGATGCATCTCCAAACGAAGCTGCGAACGTTCTTCTCCGTAATCGTGGCTAAAGCTTCAGCTTCCACCCATTTCGTGAAATAGTCGATGCCTACTACCAGGAATTTCAGCTGCCGCATAGCTGTAGGGAAAGGTCCCATAATGTCTAATCCCCATTGTGCGAACGGCCATGGGGCTGTTATTGGGGTCAGCTCTTCGGTCGGCTGTCTAATCATATTGCTGAACCGTTGGCATTTGTCGCAGGCCCTGACATAGGCTTCGGCGTCCTTCTGCATGGTGGGCCAATAATACCCTGCTCGTACAAGCTTGTGTACCAATGATCTGGACCCTGAGTGGTTTCCGCAGATTCCTTCATGTACTTCTCTCATGATGTAGTCTGCTTCTTCCGCACCCAAGCATCTCAGATACGGTCGGGAGAAACCTCTCTTGTATAGGACGTCTTTTATCAGGACGAACCTTGCCGCCTGGACTTTAAGCTTCCTTGCGGCTTCCTTTTCGTCCGGTAAGACCCCGCTTTTTAGGTATGAAACCAACGGCGCTGCCCAGCCGCTGTCGGAGCATATTTCCTGCATATTGCTGAGATCTATTAGCGGGGAAAGCTGTACAAAGGAGAGTACATTACCAGGGACGACCATTCGTTCTGCTGAGGCGGCCTTCGCGAGACGGTCTGCTCGCTCGTTTTCCTCTCTGGGAATCTGGATGATTTTGGCTTCTAGGTCGCCCACTCTTGTCCTTACTTCATCAAGGTATTTCTTCATCTTTTCGCTCTTGCACTCGTAGTCTCCATTTATCTGGTTGGTGATAACCTGTGAATCGCAGTAGACGACTACCCTTGCGGCTCCTGCTGCTTTGGCAAGGTCGAGTCCTGCTATCAGAGCCTCATATTCTGATTCATTGTTGGTGGCGGGAAAGTTTAGACGGACCATACATTCAATGGTGTCTCCTTCAGGTGATAGCAACACAATGCCGGCCCCTGCGGCTTGCCTGTTGGATGATCCGTCCGTATGTATGCTCCATTGAGGGGACTCCGCTGCCCCCTGGTCCTCGTCATGGGTGAACTCAGCTATAAAGTCGGCGACAGCCTGTCCCTTGATGGCGGTCCGCGGACGATACTGAATGTCAAATTCGCTTAGCTCGATCGCCCATAACGCCAGTCGGCCCGCGGCCTCGGGGCTGCTCATTGCTCGCCGTAAAGGTTTGTCAGTCAGGACATTTACCGTATGAGCTTGGAAGTACGGTTTGAGCTTTCGGGCTGCCGTAACTAATGCGAAGGCAAGTTTTTCCATCGGCGGGTACCTTTCCTCGGCGCCACGAAGCGCTCGGCTTGCGTAGTATACGGGTTTCTGCGTCCTTTCCTCTTCTCTCATCAAGGCTGCGCTAACAGCTGCGGGGGAGACGGCCAGATAGAGAAAAAGCTCTTCTCCCGGCTGTGACGGGCTCAACAACGGAGGAGAGGAGAGGTAAATCTTCAATTCTTCGAATGCTTGCTGGCATTCGTCGGTCCATTCAAAGGATTTTTTCAATGTCCGGAAGAAGGGCAAACACTTGTCCGTTGCTCTCGACACGAACCTGTTAAGTGCCGCTATTTTTCCATTCAGGCTCTGTACCTCCTTTACACTTCTCGGCGGTGTCATTTCCATAATGGCTCGGATTTTATCCGGGTTCGCCTCGATTCCCCTTTGAGACACCATGAATCCCAAGAATTTTCCTGCCGTTACTCCAAAGGCGCATTTCCCTGGGTTGAGCTTCATATTGTAGGAGCGGAGTGTATCAAATGTTTCCTTGAGATCTCCTAGATGATCTCCCTCCCTCTGGCTCTTAACTAGCATGTCGTCCACGTAGACCTGGACATTCCTCCCAATCTGTTGCGCGAACATTTTGTTCATGAGCCTTTGGTACGTTGCGCCTGCATTCTTTAGGCCGAAGGGCATGACCTTGTAACAGAATAGGCCTTGGCTGGTTACGAACGACGTTTTCTCCTGGTCGGCTTCATGCATTCGGATTTGGTTGTATCCCGAGAAAGCGTCCATGAAGCTCAGCATCTGGTGTCGGGCCGTGGAGTCTACTAGGACATCGACCCTTGGTAGGGGGTAGCTATCCTTGGGGCAGGCTTTGTTAAGGTCGGTGAAGTCCACACACATCCGCCATTTCCCGCTTGCTTTCTTCACCATTACTACATTTGCTAACCAGTCGGGATAGTACACTTCCCTGATGAAGCTTGCTTCCCGTAGCTTTCTGACTTCCTCTGCTATGGCTCGGTCTCGCTCCGGGGCAAACACCCTCTTCTTTTGTCTGACGGGTGAAAAGGCGGGCGACACATTCAGCTTGTGCACCATGATTGAAGGATCTATTCCTGGCATATCTTCATGGCCCCATGCGAATACGTCTTGATTTTGCCTAAGGAATGTTATGAGCTCTTGACGGGTCGTGGGGTTAGCGAGTGTTCCAATTTTGGTCGTTCGGCTAGGATCGGAACTGTCAAGGGGTATTTCTTCTAGCTTCTCAACCGGCTCCGTTACCGTCCGGTGCTCCTCTATACTTAAAGTCTGAACCTGATCCTCCATTTCCACCATGGCTATGTAACATTCGCGCGCGGCCATCTGACTCCCGCGCAACTCCCCTACTCCGTAGTCAGTTGGGAACTTAATCATCAGGTGGTAGGTGGAGGTCACTGCCTTCCATGAGTTGAGCGTGGGTCGCCCGAGGATGGCGTTGTAGGCTGATGAGCAATCAACAACCAAAAATGTCACGTCTCTGGCTATCTGTTGGGGGTAATCACCCACAATGACGGATAAGGTGACCGCGCCCAGTGGGAATACTCGGCTCCCGCCGAAGCCGACTAGCGGGGCATTTGTTGGGATCAGTCGCCCCCTGTCGATCCTCATCTGCTGGAACGCGGTGTAGTATAAGATATCTGCTGAACTGCCATTGTCGACGAGCACACGGTGCATATTGTAATCTCCTACACGCAAGCTGACGACGAGTGCGTCGTCATGTGGATGGTGAAGGCGTCGTGCGTCTTCTTCTGAGAATCCGATTACGGGACCTTCTCTTCTTGCTATCTTCGGCACGGCTCCCGTCAGTTGGACATTCTGTATCATCCGGAGATAGGTCTTACGGGCCTTCTTGGATGACCCGGCAGCGGTCATCCCTCCTACGATCATCCTTATATCCCCAATTGGGGGCCTTGGTCGCTCATTGTCCCGTCGGGGGTGCTGGTCTTGTGCGGGGGGATCCGCCCTCTCCTTGCTAATGAATCTCTGCAGCTTTCCTTGTCTAATAAGGGCTTCAATCTGCTGCTTGAGGTCATAGCAATCTGCTGTGTCGTGGCCGTGATCGCGGTGGAATCGGCAGTACTTATCTCGGGAACGTTTGCTGGGGTCACTCTTCAGTTTTCCTGGGAACGTCAGCGATTCCTCGTCCTTGATCTGCATAAGGACTTGATCTATCGGGGCTGTCAGCGGAGTGAAGCTTGTGAACCTTCCTCCCAGGGGCTTAGGGCGTCTTTCGTCCCTTCGGTCCGTGGTTCTTGCCTTCTTTCGGCTTTGGTCCTGCCGACCGTCTTCCTGCCGTTCTCTTTTTCTAGGCCTCTCTTCCCGAGCTAAAAGTGCATCTTCAGCGTTCATATACTTTGTGGCACGATAAAGCACTTCCGACATGGTTTTTGGGTCGTTCTTGTATATGGAAAACAAAAACTTGCCCTTCTTCAAACCATTTGTAAATGCTGCGACAAGTATCTTGTCGTCAGCTTCGTCGATCGAGAGCGCCTCTTTATTAAAGCGGGAGATGTAGGCTCTTAGAGTTTCGTCTTCTCGCTGCTTCATACTCATCAAGCAAGCCGTAGACTTCTTGTACCGATGGCCTCCGATAAAGTGTGCGGTAAACTGAGCGCTGAGTTCTTTGAAGGTGCTGATGGAGTTTGGGGCCAGTCGACTGAACCAAATTCTTGCTGCGCCCTTTAGCGTTGTAGGGAAGGCCCTACACATGATGGCGTCCGCTACTCCTTGAAGGTGCATTAGGGTTTTGAAGGTCTCCAGGTGGTCCAGTGGGTCCTTGACCCCGTCATAACTGTCTATCTGCGGCATGCGGAACTTACTTGGCAACGGGTAGGAGTTGACGGTAGTGGTGAACGGCGAGTCCGTTCGGTTGACAAGGTCGTCAAGGTCGCTCGATACCCGTCCCTTGAGAGCGTTCATCATAACCTCCATTTGCTCCTTCATGGCTTGCATCTCCGCGAGAACGAGGGGCGGAGTGGTTTCCGCGAGGGAGGGGATGCTCGTGTTCTGTCGTTCAGGTTTGCTCGGGGCGTTGCTGGCCTGGGGTCCTTCCTGGTTTCCCCTGTCAGCGCTGGTTCCTTCCTGCTCTGCTCCTTGGTTGTTGGGAGCTGCATTCTTCTGTCTCAGTTGCTCTTCTAGGTCGTGATTTTGCTTTGTGAGGCGCTCCACGGCGGCGGCGAGCGTCCGCACCTGTCTTTCAAGTGCGGTTGCAGGAGTTTCTTCTTCTTGAATGTCGTTGTTGGTCGCCATTGAGCGAGTGAGTACCATGTAACTCTCTTGTCTTGAAAGCGAAAACGTGTTAAAGAGATTCCCACAGACGGCGCCAACTGATGATACTGAAAACAATACCACCAATGAGTCGCACGCTCCTCACTCGATCGCAAACGGCACCTGCACAACGAAAAGGAATAACCTAGCGGAGTGTACCAGTGTGGTACCGGCCAAATACCCTCCGAAGGTCAAGTTAGAACTATTCTCACTGCTCTAGAGTGCTAGAGAGGGTAAAATTATGCGTACCTTGGATCACGAGGGTGTTAAGGTTTTTATAGTAGCAAGGGTCATGCCCTTTTCCCTTAGAGTAGAAGTCTTTTCCTTATAGGAGTCCTCTTTGGGCGTATTTTTCGGGATCCTTTCCTTATAGGGGTTTCTTGAATATTCTATAGCGTGGGAAACAAGTAGCGTGGGGAGCAAGTCATATTACTTTGTCCGTCAGCCTCAACTCATTTCCTTCGGCTTTTAGACCGTCAGCTTATTAAGACCGTCACGCTAAGAGACCGTCTGCTATGGCTCCGTTGGCTCTATGTATGGAAGATCGCACAGAACCGTCGGTCCGAGGCCAGACTCCTTTTATCCTTATCAACATTCATTCTATAATGATTGTTCTATATTATTAAACTAAAGCACCAATTAGCTTTTTATATAGGCAAAGTTCAAACCCTAAATCTTTTATTCATCAATAAAAAATTTATTAATTGAGTTAGCGAGAACACACAAAATATAACATTTTTATAATTTGTATTTTGTTATTTCTCACAAGTCACATCTAAATGATATTTATTAGTTTCTTCTCCATTTATGGCCATTTTGACTTTTGTCATTTAATAATATGGAAGTAAAAATATAAAATGATTATGTACTAGGAAGTAACAGTACTGATTAGCAAAAAATAAAAAATAAAAATATAAAAAGGAAGTAATAGTATAGTACTACAATTTTTTTTTTTTGATACAAGTAATAGTACTACAATTATTTACTCTTGAAAGAGCCCAGAGAAGAGAGACTGAAAACTCACCCGAATAAACTGATCAGAAATAATGACAATGATCATAATATAAAGAGTAATGTGAGTATCACAATTTTTGCTACAATCTACTCAAGTGACAAGTTGTGAATGATAAAGTAAAAATGATGAATTTATGTGGGTCTACAACTCCATCCATCACGATATTTATTAGTTTCTTCTCAATTTATAGTCACTTCGACTTTGGTCATTTAGTAATATGGAAGTAAAAATATAAAATGATTATGTACTAGGAAGTAATAGGCGGAGGAAGTTCAAAAGCTGAAAAAGGAAATTAATGAAGTTATGTTGAGGGAGGAGATAATGTGGAATCAGAGGTCAAGGGTGCTGTGGATCAAATACGGTGACAGAAACACAAGGTTCTTTCATGCAACAGCAAACAATAGACAGAGGAAGAATAAAATTGAAGGAATGTTTGACGCGGAGGGGAGGTGGAGAGAAAACAATGAGGAAGTTGAAGGAGTTATTCTGGAGTATTTCAAGGAGATTTATAGCTCTACATACCCCACTGAGTTTGGGGCGAGTCTGGGGGCAGTAGGCAGGAGGGTAACGGAGGCCATGAATGACGAACTTTTAAGGGAATTTAAGGAAGAAGAAGTTTGGCAAGCCCTTATGCAAATGCATCCAACAAAATCTCCGGGACCGGATGGTATGTCCCCAATATTTTTCCAAAAGTATTGGGATGTGGTTGGGCCTCAAGTTGTTCAAAGTGTTATCCATACGCTTAGATCGGGTGTTATGCCAATTGGAGTTAATGATACATATATTTGTTTGATTCCCAAAGTAAAATGCCCCCAAAAAATTTCAGAATATCGCCCAATTAGCTTATGCAATGTGATCTATAAATTGGTATCCAAAGTTCTTGCTAATAGGTTGAAGAGGGTCCTCCCGGATGTTGTGGACGAAGCTCAAAGTGCTTTCGTTCCGGGTAGGCAAATCACGGATAACGTTCTTGTTGCATTTGAGGTTATGCATTGCATTAATCAAAGGAGGAAGGGGAAGGAAGGGTTAATGGCAATTAAGCTCGATATGAGCAAGGCTTACGATCGGGTTGAATGGGGGTATCTAGTGGCGATGATGCGAAAAATGGGGTTTAGGGAACGATGGATATCCTTAATGATGATGTGCGTGTCTACCGTTTCTTTCTCGGTTTTAATTAATGGGGAGCCAAGGGGAAGGATTGTCCCTACTAGAGGTCTTAGGCAAGGAGATCCTATCTCTCCGTACCTTTTTCTTCTATGTGCGGAGGGCCTCTCGGCCATGTTGCAAAGGAATGGGTGTGGGGAGGCCGTGAGTGGGGTTCAAATTTGTAGAAGGGCACCAAGGATCTCTCATCTCCTTTTTGCGGATGATTGTATAGTCTTTGGTAAGGCGTCGATGGAAGAGGGGTTAAAAGTTACTAAAATCCTTGAAGACTATGAAAGAGAGTCCGGGCAAAAGCTTAATAAGGAGAAGACTTCCCTCTTCTTCAGTAAGAACACGGCGGTGGAGGTTAAAGAAGGGGTAAAGGAGCTATTTGGGGCTGAGATTATCCACCAACATGAAAGATATTTGGGGCTGCCTCCTCTGGTAGGTAGGGGCAAGAGGAAAGCTTTTAATCGTATAAAGGATCAAGTGGGGCGAAAAATAGCAAGCTGGAAAGGAAGGCTTTTGTCCACTGCTGGCCGGGAAATCTTGATAAAGGCAGTGGCTCAAGCTACCCCGACGTATACGATGAATTGCTTTTTGCTCCCCGACTCCCTTTGCAGCGAGCTCAACTCCTTGGTGCGAAATTTCTGGTGGGGCCAAAGGGATAAAGAAAAAAAGCTTGCTTGGATCGCTTGGGGGAAAATGTGTAAGTCAAAAGCTGATGGGGGGATGGGTTTCAAAGATTTGAAGGCCTTTAATTTGGCTTTGTTGGCGAAACAAGGGTGGTGGCTCTCCCAAAACCCATGCTCCCTGGCTCATAGAGTCCTAAAAGTTAGGTACTTCCCGGGTAACAATTTTATGGAGGCACAACTTGGCAATATGCCGTCATACACGTGGAGGAGTTTGCTGGCAGCTAGGGAGATTATTGAGAGGGGTATGAGGTGGAGCATAGGAAATGGGCAGAAGGTGCGGATTTGGGCTGATAGGTGGCTGCCAACTCCTCATTCTTTCAAGGTGGTTAGTCCTAAACCACAAGGTTTTGATGGGGAAATGGTGGAGTCTCTAATCAATCAGCACGAGGGGGGATGGGATAAAAATCTGGTGAGGAGTGTCTTTATTCCTCATGAAGCGGAAACTATCCTTAGTATTCCAATAAGCCTTTCTCTACCTGAGGATGTGGTGAATTGGGCTTGGACTCCAAATGGGAGGTTCACAGTAAGTAGCGCCTATAAGGTGGCGTGCAGCTGGTTGTGTGAAAGAAGAAGTAAAGAGGAGGGCTGTGGGGTGTCGGATCCACGTAGGGGCAGGCAGTTTTGGAAGTTCCTTTGGCAGCTGCACTGTCCTAGTAAGGTAAAGCACTTCTTATGGAAAGCGTGTAAGAACATCCTCCCTACGAACTACTGCCTAAAGCTTAGGAAAATTCCTATTGAGGAAGCGTGTGGGGTTTGCGGAAGGGTAGAGTCATCTGGGCATGCTCTATGGGATTGTGAGGCGGCAGGGGCTGTGTGGAGAGAGTCAAAGTTGATGCTGCCTAAGCTCAAAAATGATCACCGCGACTTTATGGAGATTGTGTGGAAGCTTTGGGAAGGGAGAAGGGAGTTAGATTGGGAGTGTTTTGCTACTACGGCTTGGTGTATTTGGAAGAATAGAAACTCTTTGAAATTCGAAGGGCGGGGCAAGGCAGTAAAGGTGATTGTCAAGGAGGCTGAGTTGCTGGTGGAGGAGTTCAGATCAGGGAATACAAAGGAAAAGCTTCCTGTGGTGGTGAGAACTCAAGCTTGGAAGCTGCCAAGGGAGGGGTGGTATAAAGCTAATGTGGATGGGGCAGTGTTTAAGGAGACTAACAGCTGCGGAATTGGAGTTGTGATTCGAAATGATCAAGGCCAAATCATGGGGGCTATGAGCAAGAGGCTGCATCTTCCGCTAGGAGCGGTGGAAGTTGAAGCGAAAGCTTTTGAAGAGGGCTTAAGGCTAGCAGGAGACCTCGGTTTGAAGCAAATAATCCTGGAAGGCGATGCTCAGACTGTCACAAACGCTTTGTTGGGTAAGTGCTTGCCGCCATCCTCAATCCAAAGGCTTATTGCTGGAGCTAGTCGTTGGCAGCAATGGGTTCAGGTGTGGAGAGCAAGCCATGTGCGTAGAGCTGGAAATGGGGCTGCTCATGTAATGGCTCAAAATGCCAAATTTATTTCGGATTGTGTAGTGTGGGTAGAAGATACACCACCAATGATTCAATTCCAAGTGCATAGAGATGTTCTTTTGTTGAACCAGGTTTCTGTTTAATGAAAGCTATTTGTGTTGACTATCAAAAAAAAAAAAAAAAAAAGCAAATAAAAGAAAAAGGAAGTTATAGTACTACAATCATTTACTCTTGAAAGAGACTAGAGAAGAGAGACAGAAAACTCACCCAAATAACCTGATCAGAAATAATGATGATGATCATAATATAAAGAGTAATGTTAGTACGTGGTACTATAATTTTTGCCACAACTTATTCAAGGGACAAGTTGTGAATGCTATAGAGTAAAAGTGGTGGGTGTATATAGGTTTACAACTTCACAACTTCACTACTCACAATTTACCACGTGAGCAAATTGTGATAAAAACTGTGCAAAAAATTGTGGTTCATTTTCCTAATATGAAGCATCCATGCCATTTGCCACGCAAAGAATCAAACAAACAAACAAATATCCAGCCAAAAAAAAATAAGAATAAAAAAAACAAACAAAAAAAATAAATTAAAAGCCACGTTAGAATCTTCATCAATTAATGAGTACTTCTGTGGGGCCTGAAATTTGAAATCCCAGCTCACTTCACATCAAGGGCCCAAAGCCCAAGCCGAGAAACCTACTGCCGAGTACGTATGATGAAAGCCCCTTAATGGCCCAAGAACGTGACCGAGGACGATCTCACGCTCAACACCTCACAAACGCCTGAAGAAAAGAACAAATTCAGTACAAGAGCAGTACAAACGAGAAAGCTGTCAACGTCATAATGTGGAGCCTAGCGCCTGGCAAGCCCATATTCCATACCATGCTATCCAGCTTTTCCCCAACCACTCTAACGTATGGATTGATAGGACGAGTAATTACCCCAAACAAGGAAAAACTGACATGTAGATGAAGAACTGGAGGTGAGTACTAGTATAAAAGGGAAAGGGAGCTAAAAGGGTAAAGGGGACGAAAAAGGAGGAAGAATGGAGAGAATGTAATACTCCTCGGACTAATTCCGAGGAGCCAAACCCTTCAAAACTCCATCGATGTAAGGCTCAGCTATACAGTCCAAACCAACCTTCGTAGGAGCTCTCATGAAACCAGGACCAGACCGCTGCCTAGCCCCCAAGGGTAGGCCTTTCCAAACCCACTTTCTACAAATCACATTGTCCGGGCCCTTTACATACGAGCCCAACGTCATCCTTGGGTCGTGAAAAATCGTGTCCCTACAATTGGCACCGTCTGTGGAAAGGCTTGTGCATTGGCGCAGGTGGCGGTGGAGTCAAGTCTCTAGCAAGCAGAGGTTCGCGTGGTTTCCTCCATCTCCGGCGACATGCAGTTGTTGCTCCGACATAAACTTCTGCTAGGGGCTACGCCTTGCACTGCCAACGGCGCGGGCAGCTCTAGGGGCTTCCGGCCTCAAGCCAACTCTCCCCGCCCTGGCCTAGGGGCTGACCTTCGAAAAATAAATAAATACAGAGAAAAAATTACTTAACAGAAAAAATTACAAGTTTTGGACAGAACCAAGGTCTTGTATGGTCCTTGGACTCAAGCCTATGGGGAAACCAAGTACTCTAAAGAAAAATTACAAGTTTTTGACAGAACCAAGACCTTGTATGGTCCTCGGACTCAAGCCTATGGGGAAACCAAGTACTCAAAAGAAAAATTGCAAGTTTTGGACAGAACCAAGGCCTTGTATGGTCCTCGGACTCAAGCCTATGGGGAAACCAAGTACTCAAAAGAAAAATTACAAGTTTTGGACAGAACCAAGGCCTTGTATGGTCCTCAGACTCAAGCCTATGGGGAAACCAAGTACTCAAAAGAAAAATTACAAGTTTTGGACAAAACCAAGGCCTTGTTTGGTCCTCGGACTCAAGCCTATGGGGAAACCAAGTACTCAAAAGAAAAATTACAAGTTTTGGACAGAACCAAGGCCTTGTATGGTTCTCGGACTCAAGCCTATGGGAAAACCAAGTACTCAAAAGAAAACCCACAAGTTTTGGACAGAACCAAGGCCTTGTATGGTTCTCGGACTCAAGCCTATGGGGAAACCAAATACTCAAAAGAAAACCCACAAGTTTTGGACAGAACCAAGGCCTTGAATGGTCCTCGGACTCAAGCCTATGGGGAAACCAACTACCCAACATAAAGACTACAAGCTATGGACACGACCTGGACGTTATATGGCCCTTAGAATCTACCCCGGAGAAGAGTTCCCCATTGATAGTTGGGCCGATCCCTAAACTGTATGAATTCCCCAGTCCACCCTCGGGTCCCCAAAACCAAGAGGATCGATGCAATATAAGGCCACATGTTGTCAAAAACACAGTCAAAGCCCCTCGCTACTCAGTTACCCTATCAGACGAATTATTTAAAGTTTATCGTCCTCGGACAGTCGCCTTGCACGCATTACGAAGTGCTCAGCCATTATCTCGGTTAGTTTTATGAGTTTAATCTACTGGGAATTATCATTATTATGCTTGATAATGTCAGTAAGTTCAAAATAGAAGGAATTTGTTTCAAGGTTTTTTCCTGCTCTAAGCATCATTAAAGGAAAATGCCCATTTAATATTCATGCACAAAGTAGTTTTTGCAGAAAAGAAAAGTATTTGAGAGTAAGCAAATTCATTTCTTATTAAGACAAAGGAACGGTACAGTGTACAATGAAAGAGGTTAAATAAGCTTATACTGAAACTAACTGCACTAGCGAAAAGAAAAGATACAAGGGGATGAAGGAAAAGCCGAAGAAGAGATGCAGAGAAGAGACGTGCTGCCGCTCCAAAATTTCGTCGAAGGAAGCCATTCCTTAATACTTTTACATGCCTCTAACTCAGGCAGCAAAAAAGCCCAACTTGGGGCTTGCACCGTTGAAGAAAAGGTGCAGAGAGCCCAACTCCGGGCTAGCGCTGCTGAAGAAAAGGTGCAGGGAATCCATCTTGCAGCCAGCACCATTGAAGAAAAGGTACCGGGAGCCGGAAGTTGATGAGCCTCCACATAATCACACCTGCGATAAAGCAAACGGTTCTGATGGCGGAAAACCTTTCTTCTGACACACTAAAAATCTGATGTGACCAGAATCTGCTTCGGATTTTGACTGAAAGAGGTGGGGGTACCGTCCCCACCTTATCCAAGTGGGAGGTTACCTTAAATATGTGCCTCCCCTGCCCAGACCACACCACCTTAAGCCTTGGAAGGGTCTGGTGCCTCTGTGGCGGGTGAAGTTCCTCCACCTCCACCCAAGCCTCAAACATATTGTACTAAGGGAAGACGAAACTGGATGTGGGAACTGGTTATGGATAAAGAGTTATGATTTTTAAGAAAGCAGAAGGGTTTATATGCCCGGAGAATAACCACTTATCCTACTTATATAAAGGGTAAAGTGGTGTCATTTAATGTGAGCAGATTCCCAAGAAACGCTGCGGACAAGGCAGCTCTGGCACAATTTCCAACACTATCCGCCACCACAAGATTTAAGGGTCCTTGTGAAGGCGCGCCTCAAATACTGAAACATCAAAGGACACTGCGCGGGCGAAGAATAAAGTAATGCCTCTTAATTCGACACATCTCCCATGCAAATGGAAGAACACAAACAGCAGTAAGGTACGAAACTTGAGCAAGCTGCGAGGTGGGCCCAACATCACCAAAACCCTCCTCCCCAATTGAAAAGTCGGGAAGCAGGATTTTGAGGGGCTATTGTGGGGCCTGAAATTTGAAATCCCAGCCCATTTCACATCAAGGGCCCAAAGCCCAAGCCGAGAAACCTACTGCCGATGACGTATGATGAAAGCCCCTTAATGGCCCAAGAACGTGGCCGAGGATGATCTCATGCTCAACACCTCACAAACGCCTGAAGAAAAGGACAAACTCAGTACAAGAGCAATACAAACGAGAAAGCTGCCAACGCCATAATGTGGAGCCCAGCGCCTGGCAAGCCCATATTCCATACCATGCTATCCAGTTTTTCCCCAACCACTCTGACATATGGATTGATAGGACAAGTAATTACTCCAAATAAGGAAAAACTGACACGTAGATGAAGAACTGGAGGTGAGTACTGGTATAAAAGGGAAAGGGAGCTAAAAGGGTAAAGGGGACGAAAAAGGAGGAAGAATGGAGAGAATGTAATACTCCTCGGACTAATTCCGAGGAGCCAAACCCTTCAAAACTCCATCGATGTAAGGCTCAGCTATACAGTCCAAACCTACCTTCGTAGGAGCTCTCATGAAACCAGGACCAGACCGCTGCCTAGCCCCCAAGGGCAGGCCTTTCCAAACCCACTCTCTACAAATCACATTGTCCGGGCTCTTTACATACGAGCCCAACGTCATCCTTGGGTCGTGAAAAATCGTGCCCCTACAACTTCCATATACTATAGCACAATTAAATCTGAACCCTTCATTATTAGCACGTAAAATAAATTCTTGATTCATAAAAAAAAGTCACTTTGAATTTACATTAATTAATTAGCTCTTAAGAGTTCTTTAAGTGGTTTAAATTTCTTTAACAAGTTTTGCGACTTGTTTCAAATCCTCCACCATCCCAAATTATTGAATTATTAAAAATAAATAAAAATAAAAATTTGCTACTTGTTCTGCAAATTTTGAAAAGAGTTCTGTAGAGCCTAAAAAAAAAAAATAGAAATGCCATAAATTTCTAATATAAAACACTCTTTTATAATGTTTTTTTTTTTTTTTTTTTTTTTTTCGTCCTTTCTCATATCTTAAAAAGACGTTTGTTAGTTTGGTTACTAAATTGATATAAAAATTTCAAAAACACTTTATAATTGTAGTTTAGCTTTTCAATATAAGTTTTCTTTTCGTCGCTAGAACTTTATTATTAAAGCTCTACTTCCTCTGTAAATCCCAAACAAACTCTTTCTCATGAAATAATAGGTGGGGATGAATTCACATAGCGAATAAGGAGTTTATTTGGAAAGTTATATCATGTTAATAATAATTATTTAAATTTGTTTTATTATTTAGGAATCTAGCTTTTTCTCAAAATTTTGTTTTTAAAATATGAATTGAACATTTGAAATCATGTTTTAAAAACATAATTTTACTTAGATGTCACCATTTTATATGAAATTGTGTTTTAAAAACATGATTTTGACATTTAAAGTTGTGTTTTGGAAATACAATTTTTTTTTAAGGCTATATTTTCAAATAACTTCAAAATAGTGTTAAATTAAATAATAATTATTAAAACAATATTATTTTACAAAATTTTCCGCTGAGTGAATCAATTTAAGAGCATAAAGTTGACGAAGGCTGCAACTTTGGGCAAGTTGGATCACATTCGAATAGACTTAAAAAACAAGCTCGTTTCAATTGATAATAGCAGCCCAAGCCCAAGCCATATTAATGAAACCATGCCTAGCAGCCAGTTTAGGTTAACTTGTATTTTTTTTTTTGCCCTCCTGATGATAGTTCTTTATTATCATACCAAGATACCAGTCGATTTTTTGTGTAGGTGAAAATTGAACCTCGGATTTCTTATTCAATTATTAGAGACTTACCAATTGAGTTAACTGAAACTTTTTTTTTTTTGAACCTCAGATCTCTTATTCAATCATTAGAGACTTTACCAATTAAGCTAACTGAAACTTTTTTTTTTTTCCTTGAGAGAAGGTTAGCTTGTAAATTGCAACCTTAGGTTGACCTTTGTTGGGTCGTAGCAATCTGTAAATAGTTTATATATATATATATATATATAAAAGAATTGATTTTAGTTATATAAATAAAGAAATAAATTTTTATGATAATGTAAAAGATCTTATTGGAAAACTATGCATGAAATTATTATCATTACTTAATCTTACACATATTTGCTACAACTGGAAAAAAAATGATAGACTAAATTGCAATATATATATATATATTATATTAATTAAATTAAATTTTATAATGGTTCGAAATCTCTATTGCCCTCTCCTCTCCCTCAACCCCTAAGTACTTAGTACATCGAAAGATGCCATCAGACCAATCGAATAATGGGCTAGATTCCTGAATTATGGGGTCATTTTTTGTTTTGTGTCTTAAAATTTCAAATTTTAGATTTGTACTCCTAACATTACATAGCAATTCTAGTAAAATAATAATAATAACTTTCTTCAATATCCATTAATGACTTGTCTGTTAAATGCCACAATATCTTTAAAATACTTTAAAATTTTAAAACATTTCTCTAAATATTAAAATAAATTACTCGTTGTCAACATTTTCTCAGCATTCATACGAAAGCCAAGAATCCATTCACAAATTGCCTTTCCAAAATGTCAACTCCACCACCACACCACAAAACTTACAAAATCAACAAACCATGGTACGGTTTTGATTGAGGGGTTTAGGTGTGAATGTTTAATTTAGTGTTGCATCTTCATGCTTGGGTTTTCTTTAAAAAAAAATGTTGTGGAAGAAAAAATAAGCGATGCACGAATGGTAATAATAAAAGAGTCTCTCGCCACATTAACTTTAGAGCTTTGTGTTCATTCCGTAACACACCTTCGATCTGTTTTGAATGTAAGAACAACTCTCTCTCTCTCTCTCTCCCCTACCATGACTCATATCCTAATCTCTTTTGTATCTATTTGGCTTTTACATAAGAAACAAACAAATAAATAAATTGCATTTTTTTAGTAAAATTTTTGTTAATTTTCCTTGATTGTGGATAGATGTCCACACATAAACCAAAAGGAGTGAGATTGTGAAGGGATTATGCTCGGGATAGTAACAAGGCAGGCAAGTCTAAAGATGATAGCTTGACCAAGGTGTTTTCATGGCTAGGTTTAGATTGCAAAATATCCAAGCAAGGGATTGGTTGGATGTGAATATTAGATTTGGTGCTAGGTTTTTATGGTTAAATCCAATGTATGGGTTTTCATGGCTAGGTTTTGATAACAAGGGATTCATGTGGGGTTGTCAATTGGGTATGAGCATTTGATTTGGTGTTGGGTTTTCGAGGTATTTTCATGACTGGGTTTCGATTAAGTATGCTAGGTCAAAAGGTTTGATTTGGGAACGGTGGCTAAGCTAGTATAGGTTCAAGGGTTTTGTGCATGAGAATGGACCTTATGGTATGTAAAGGTGCTTGTATTTTTGTGAATCACCGTATGCGGTGGTTCACCTGAGTTTGAGGATGGAGTCTTTGAGTTGGTAGATCTACAATGGAGGCTTCAAATTTGTGGGTTTTTGTGTGCAGCTAAATTGGAGGGTTTGGTTGGTGTGCTAACATAGTGTGTTGTGATGGTGGCGCAAGAATGTTGAATAGAGATGAGATTCATGAGACGAACCTTGTTTGACTAATTTTAGAGTACGAGGGAATGTTTAGTGCAGATGAGATTCATGGAAGTAAATGATTTCTATTTATTTATTTAAGTTTTGTGTGTTTTTTTTTTCCCCAAAATTTTGAATTTATGGGAAAATGAGAAAGTCCCAGCAAGAAAAAAAAAATAAAAAAAATTAGAAGGAACAAGATAGAAAAGAAACTCAGAAAATAAAATAAAGTGTATATATATATATATATATATATATTGTAATGGGTAAAAATATGGTACTGTTGACTTTCCTACAATAAATTTGTTATTTGAAGGAAGTTTTGCTAAAACTAAGTACATCATGAGTCACAAGGGTGTCCTTGATAGAAGATGCCTGAAAGGGTTAGAGTGTATACCTAATAAAATCAAAGAATGTATACCTATCAAAAGGAGTCCTCGGTCTAATGCACCTCGGCCAAGTTAGAGGGAGTACTTGGGAAGGTATGAGATAGTACTCTGGAAGGTCTCCTTGGCTAAAGGGCCAAGTCAGAGGGAGTACCTCGAAAGGTCTGAGAGAGTGCTCCAGAAGGTCACCTTGGCAAATGGGAGTCCTCGACCCAATGCACATCGGCCAAGTTTGAGGGAGTACTTGGGAAGGTTTGAGAAAGTACTCCAGAAGGTGTCCTCAGCCATAGGGAGTCCTCGATCCAATGCACCTTGACCAAGTCAGAGGGAGTACCAGAAAGGTCCAAGAGAGTACTCTAGAAGGTCTCCTCGCCCAAAAGGAGATAGTCTCTCAAAGGGCTAGAGCTCTAAGAGAATTAAAAGGAATGAGAAAGTGAGAGAGAGAGAGAGAGAGAGAGTCTATCCCTTGTTCTAAATGGTCTTTCCCCTTTTTATAATGAAGAACTTTGCATGGCCGACTATATTGCGAATTTAGCTTAATGTACAAAACTTGTGTTACCATGCATGGCTCTTTGGTATTACGTGTGCCTAATTTTAATAGGTTGCATATGCTTAAAGGAATATGTAGTGGTTGCATTCACTTTTGTTAAAAATGGGACACCCCCCCCCCTACACACACACACACACACACGCACATACATATTTTTTATTATTGTGAAAAAAATGATGTATTTTTAAAGATGATTTGGTATTTAACAAACATTTTATCAATGTATTTCTATATATTAAGAGAATTAATAAAGTTAGTTATTGCATTTTTTACTAACAAAAATATCCCTAATTTAATTAACTTATTCTTTTTCCTAAAAAATAAGAAATTGGGTAAGAACTGTAAATCAACAAAAATTAATAACAAAAAAGTAAAAAAAGTAAAACTCTCCACAATCCCCACCTTCTCCTAAAAAAAAACCATCCCACCTTCTATCCAAAAAAAAAAGTACATTTTTCTATTAAAAAGAACCTATCCCAAGTTCATTAAAAAAAAAAAAAAAAAAAAAAAAAAAAAAAAAAAAAAACCTACCCCACCTTCTTTAAAAAATACCCACCCACGGTTTCCTGTTAAAAATTAACTGCCTCATATCACATCAAAATAATAAATAATAAATAATAAATAATAAAAAAAAAACCCATTCAGAAATCAATTGCAACTTCATGAATAAATTTTTTTTTTAAAAAAAAGGTAAATTGCAAATCACACCCCTGAAGTTTGGAGTTGACTGGATTTTATACCCCAAAGTTTCAAAAACTTGATTTTACACCTGAAGTTTGGTTCAGTTAGCAATTCACCTCCTACAGTTAATTTCTGCAGTTAAGTGACATATCATCATGTTGATGTGTTTTATTTTTGCCAAATCAGCCCAAAACTACGTCATTTTAAGCCTAAACTTAAAACAAAATTCTCTAGCCTGAATGACATAGTTTAAGCCAAATTCCTAAAATCTAAAAACAAAAACCATGAACAAGGTTGAGACCCATAAACTATTAAACCTTATGAAACCAAAACGATCATCTCATGTGATCCCAAGCGGCGATGGCGGCAGCGGCCTCGCCCAAATTCATCTTTCCGCTCTATGCGAATCTCCTTTTTAAAATCAACCAGAGTAGATGAACGAGGCTCCTTTGGTTCATCATCATCTACAATACTCACGAGTTTGCTCTTTTTCTTGTCCATGTTTCTGCTACCCCACTCAATGCTTTCTTTTAGTGTTCCTTGCTCTTTGAGCAGCTTTAGCACACCTAATAACCCTTTCCCAACTACAACTTCATGGATAGTTTCATTTGGCACTATCTCCTCCTTGTCCTCATCAGCAGTGTGCTCAATCTTACTGACACCTATAACTTCGGTCCATCCACCAGCCTCATCTTTTACTTCTTCATCGGAAGCTCTTGGCTCTTCATCTCCTTGCATAAAAACATCTTCATTTTCAAGCCTATAGGCTTTTGAAAGAGCACAAAAGTACAAGTTATTTATATTTTTATAAAACCATTGGAGGAATTGAAAACCTATAGCAAACTAAGACATGAAATTGTATTTTAATGTATAAGAGATTTGTTAAAAATGAATTTCTCATTCAGTTGCTTAATGATACACGAGAGTAATCCTTATATACAAATCAAAGTCTAACTAATCTAACTTAACAACTCTTAGCAGCTATAACAGATTCTTATTAAACCAACTAAATTCTCACACGTGCACAGTCACATGCTTCACTAAAACAATGTACAAACTAACTAAACTACATACAGTATAGGCTATATACAATTCATAAAACTAAAACTACAAGTAGCTTAGCTTAGCCAAGTGTACTGTCACTGATCTGCTCTGCCTTCTGCTCACTGATCTGCTCTGAATCTTGATGCTGCTTTGATCTCTGATACTCCCCCTCAAGATGGGCACCACTGGAATGAATATTCAGAATTCCCATCTTGTCAAGTAAGGTTGTAAATTGAGTCAAATTCAAAGCCTTTGTTAACAAGTCTGCCAACTGAGATTGACTTCAAATGTTCATCAATCTTATAACTCCATCTTGCACCTTATCTCTCACAATGTGACAATCTATCTTAATATGCTTTGTACGCTTATGAAACACAGGGTTAGACCCTACGTGGACTGCTGCCTCATTGTCACTAAACAAAAGAGGAGCCTTGTCATGTGCAATACTCAAAAATCTTTTAGCAAATAGAGAATGCATGTAACTTCACATACAGCCACAACCATTGATCTATACTCGGCTTCTGCAGTGGATCTAGAAACAGTATTCTGTTTCTTAGATTTCCAGGAAATCAAGAAATTACTTAGGAAGATGCAAAAACCAGTAATGGACCTTCTAGAATCAAGGCAAGCAGCCTAATCTGCATCTACAAAGGCTTTGATGTGCAATGAAGTGTTTGATGGAAAAAATAACCCTTGACCAGTAGTCCCTTTAATGTATTGAATGATCCTATAAGCTGCCTTCAAATGAGGTTGTCTAGGCTTAGACATAAACTGACTTAACCTATGCACAGAGTATGTAATGTCTGGCCTAGTGATAGTTAAGAACAATAGCCTACCTATTAACCTCCTATACATCCCAGCATCATGCAATAACTCACCCTCATCCTTGCTCAATTTCAAGTTTACTTCCATGGGAGTTTTAGCAGGTTTGCAGCCAAGTATCCGAACATCATGAACAATTTCAAGGGCATACTTCCTTTGACACAAAGAAATACCCTTTTGTGATCTTGCAACTTCCAAACCCAAGAAATACCTCAAATTGCCTAAGTCCTTCAACTTGAAGTGCTTATCCAAAGACAACTTGAGATCTTCCACGGCTTTAAGATCATTACTAGCAATAAGTATGTCATCAACATAGACTAGAAGTGCTATAAAAAGCTTACCATGCTGCTTAACAAATAATGAATAATCTGCCTTGGACTATACAAAACCAAGCTGCAGTAGGGTAGTTGAAAACTTGGAGAACCATTATCTTGAAGCTTGCTTAAGTCCATATAAGGACTTGTGCAACTTGCAAACTAGCTCCCCCTTGCCATCCAACTCCCCCTTGCTATGCAAACCAAGAGGAAGAGACATGTAGACCTCCTCATTCAAATCACCATTTAGAAAAGCATTATTAACATCTAACTGTTGAAGAACCCAACCATGCACAGCAGCCAAAGCCAAGAAAAGCTTGACTGTCACCATTTTAGCCACAGGGGAGAATGTCTCAATATAGTCTAAACCTTGTTGCTGAGTATACCCTTTTGCCATAAGCCTAGCCTTATACCTTTCAATACTACCATCAGCCTCATACTTGATGCAAAAAACCCACTTACATCCAACAGCCTTTTTGTTGGGAGGCAAAGAGACAATAGACCAAGTGTGATTCTGTTCTAAAGCTTCAAGTTCAATTGCCATGGCAGCTTCCCAATTAGGATCACCAATAGCTTGATGGTAAAATTGAGGTTCTTTAAGAGCAGAAATGCTATTGCAAAAATGAGAATAACTAGGTGATAACTTGTGAGAAGAAACAAAATTAGCTATAGGATACCTAGTAGAAAGTGTGTTACACTTATAGGAATGAAGATAGGCAGGAGGTTTAGACACCCTAGTGGACCTTCTAAGTGATGAATCAGGAGGATTGGACAAGGATGGAACAGGATCAGGATGCAATTAAGGATTATCAACTATATCATTAGGTAAAAACACAGATAATTCTTCAGGAAGATCAGAAAAATGATCTTCAAGAAGTTGAGAAGTAGGATGATCCGTGTGTTCAAATGCAAGATCAGGAACATGATCAAATGGAAGACCATCAGCAACAGGAACAAATTTAGAATGTAAATCATCAATAGGTAAGGGTGGAGCATTGAGAATACAAAGTTAAGACAATGGGTTAGAGGGAGAGTGAAAAGTGGAAGAAGGAAGAGATTGGAAAGGGAAAATGGACTCATGAAAAACAACATTCCTCGATATAAAAATTCTTTTAGAATGTAAATCAAGCAGTTTGTAACCTTTAACAGCAAAGGGATAGCCCAAGAAAACACATTTGATAGCTCTAGGATCAAATTTAGGTCTATTATGAGCCAATGTAGAAGCATAGCACAAACAGCCAAAGACTCTAAGTGAGCTGTAATCAGAAACTTTGCCATAAAACAATTCAAAAGGAGTTTTATCATGAAGAAGAGGTGATGGAAGTCTATTGATAAGGTGCACAGCAGTAAGAATACAGTCACCCCAATAAGCAATAGGAACATTAGATTGAATTCATAAGGCTCTTGCAACACACAAAATATGTTGATGTTTCCTCTTCACAACTGAATTTTGTTAAGGAGTGGCAACACAACTATGTTGATGGATAATGCCATAAGTCTTAAAGAATTTAGTCATTTGAAATTCAAGGCCATTATCAGTTCTAAAAATTTTAATGGCTTTATTGAACTGAGTTTTAATCATAGTATAAAAGGACTGTAAAATGGACCTAGTATTAGACTTGGACTTCATAAGATAAATCCAAGTTGATCTAGTACAATCATCAACAATAATAAGAAAATATTTATGTCCATCAACAATAGGAACACTATAGGGACCCCAAATATCAGAATGAACAATATCAAAAGGGGAATCTGATATGTGATTAGGAAAAGGGAAAGGAAGTCTCTTGTGCTTTGCAAGTGGACAAATCTCACAATCTTTATTAGAGGTACAAACAAAATCATGAATTACATTCTTTAAGGAAGAAAGTTTAGCATTTAAGAGATGACTTAATCTAAGATGCCATATAGAAGAAGGTACAACAGTATTATTGAGTACATGAGATTGAGGTTGACTGAAAACAAACTTGAAAACAGAGTTGAAGATTGATTGAAAGGATCCAAGAACCTTGGAGTTGATTGGAAGGGTACAAGCATCTGAAGGGTTGTGTTGTAGCAAGTACAACCCATTAAGAACTTCACCCACACCAATCGTCCTCTAGCACATAAGGTCTTGTATAAAACAAAAATTGGACAAGAAAACAAGACAACAAGAACAAGACTTAGTGAGTTGACTAGTTGACAAAAGATTAAGAGAAAAGGAAGGAACACAGAGAACGTTATGAAGGGTAAGAGTGGACGAAAGAGTGATAGAACCTATGTGAGTTACCATAGCTGTTTCACCATTAGGAAGTGCACCACACAACTAACAGTAGTGAATTTAGTGAATAAATGAACAGAGTGCACAATATGATCAGTTGCCCCAGTGTCAATAACCCAAGTATCTCCATCAAAAGCTGTTTTATTGACTATATGTGCAGAAAAAATAGAATGCCTCAAATCAGAATTTCCAAAGAAGGATATACCTGACATAGTGAGAGCATTGTTAGGCTTAGGATCAGTTGTAGAAGAAGCTGCTTGTTGATCTTAATGATGTTTGATCACACTATTGGCTATATGAACATCTTTAAAGAGGTGTGCAGCAGCTTGTATTTGATTGCCTAACATAGTCAAAAATTGTTGGCATTATTCTTGATGGAGATCAAGGCACCGCTTCGAAGGATCTCGTTCAAGTACCAATTGGGCCGGTTACAAGAGCACGAGCAAAGAAGTTCAAGAATGTACTCAACGGACTCATCCAACAGTTATGGGCTCAAGCAAACTCGTGGAGGCCCATTGAGCACGATCCACGTGGGCAACAAAAAATCGTCATCTTGATTCAAGTTCTAGAAGGATCTGGTCAAGGCTAAGAATTAGCATGAAATATTTTGGGTTTATGTAAAAAATGTTATTCTAGGTTTAGGTGATTTATTTCCTTGTTTTTTGGTGCATTTAATGCTTTTTAGGTCAAACTTTATTCCTAATATGGTTAGATATCAATTAGGAGTTATTTTAGAATATATTTTCTTGTCTGTCAAGTTTTAAGGAGCCCTTAAATAGTCATCTAAGTCTGTGAGCCCTTAAATAGTCATTTAAGTTTTTTTCAGATATTATTGATAAAACTTGTGAGGTTTATTCTCTTTGGTTCTTTGAAGAACTACTCGAACTTATCGGGAATTCCCGTGGCGTTCATCTCGACTTATCAAACGAAGTTTCCACCACCGTTTGTGGCGTCTTCCTTATACCGAGGTTCTTGTTTGTCATAAAGAACGAGTCGAGGTCTTCCATTTGAATCTGTCCATAGAACGATCTTGGGTTCCCTTTTGTTGTTGGGTCTCGTTATTCTTGACGGGGTTCACATCAGTTCTTGAGTAAAAGTGAATTGATTAGCATCATTGGATGACTGTCCATTCTCTGCAAGATCATCTTGAACACCTACTTGATTCACCATTGAAGTCTTTCCTTTAGGCTTAAAACCAGGAGGGAAGCCATGTAGCTTAAAACACTTCTCCATGGTATGACAAAGTCTCCCAAAGTGAGAGCAAATGGGCCTATACTTGCCCTTAGAATTCTTTCCTCCAAAAAAGGTAGGATTGAAATTAGACCCTTTCACAGCAAGAGCAATGGACTCAACATGAGCATTGGAATTTCCCACATTCCTCTGCCTCTCTTCTTGAATCCACAAGGAATAAACTTTGTTAATAGATGAAAGTGGCTCCATTAACAAAATTTGTCCCTTGATTTGAGAATAAGAATCATTGAGCCCCATCAAGAATTACATCATTGAATCTTGAAAGTGAAGATTCTTAATTCTTTTAGACAGATTACAAGTGCATTTCCCACAAGTACAGGTTGGATTAGATCTGAAAATCTTGAGTTGATCCTAATACATCTTTAATTAAGTGAAAAAGGTAGTAATTGAAGAATCACCTTGATTGATTGATGCAATATCCTTTTGCAACTGAAAAATCCTAGGCCCATTGCCTTGAGAATGTGTATCCCTAAGATCATTCCAGATTTCCAGTGCTATGTCTCTGTAGATGATGCTAATTCTGATCTAAGGTGAAACTGCCTTATTCAACCAAGAACCAACCATGTTATCACAGCAAATCCAAGCATCAATGGCTGCTGGAGTCTTTATCAATGGAGACGAAAGAGTAATAGTGCCATCAACAAAACCAAATTTATTCTTTGCAATCAAAGCCTTCTTCATGGATCGAGCCTAAGCGTGGTAATTCTCACCAGTCAGAACTTCAGACACGAGCATAGCCCCAAGACTTTTCATCATGGTGAAGATACAAGGGATTTGACATGTCTTCAACCAACACTGGATCTTGCTCTGATGAAGTGGACGAAGAAGAATTTGATGCAGATGCCATTGAAGAAGCTTCAAGCTTTCAAGGAACAAAACCCTAGAATTTGGGGATTTTTTTTTAGAGAATAACAAACTAATGCTCTGATACCATATAAGAGATTTGCTAAAAATGAATTTCTCATTTAGCTGCTTAATGATACACGAGAGTAATCCTTATATACAAATCAAAGTCTAACTAATCTAACTTAACAGCTCTTAGCAGCTGTAACAGATTCTTAACAAACCAACTAAATGCTCACACGTGCACAGTCACGTGCTTCACTAAAAAAATGTACAAACTAACTAAACTACATATAGTATAGGCTATATACAATTCATAAAACTAAAACTACAAGTAGCTTAGCTTAGCCAAGTGTACTATCACTGATCTACTCTGCCTTCTGCTCTGAATCTTGATGCTGCTTTGATCTTTGATATAATGGGGTACAAATGGAAGCTCAAGGAAATCGATAGGCACAAGATCAGGACAACTTCCAAAGAAAAATGGTTATAATCAAACTTGAATTTGACCAAATAAAAGGATGGATATCAACTGACCACAAGATATTGAATGGCCAAAAATAGTAAAGCAGTCAAAAATATTAAATATGAAGAAATCTAAATCCAACTAGGGCGGAGGCAGCTCAAATTTCAATTCTATGCAAACACATGAACAAACGTAAAAAGAAAAATACCTTCATCAAGCTGGAGAACCCAGACAAACTCCTCCATCTCTATAAAGACAACCTTATTTTCTTGCGAATCTCTAGTTGTGGGGTTTAGACAACCTTGGCTTGGGTTCGGATTGGTGTAAAATAACATGAGCAGTCGAAGCTGGGGAGGTGGCCACTGCCTCCGCCTGGGATCAAGCGAGATGAGCGTTTTGGGTTCGTGAGATTTGGCCGTTTGTGGCTCTCAACTCTCAACCTTGTTCGGGGTTTTTGTTTTTCTATTTTAGGAACTTGGCTTAAACAGTGTTGTTTACGCTAGAGAATTTTGTTTTAAGTTTAGCCCTAAAACGACGTAGTTTTGAGTTGATTTGGCAAAAATAAAACACATCAACATGATGATGTGTCACTTAACAGTAGAAATTAACCATAGGGTGTGAATTGCTAACAGAACCAAATTTTAGGGTGTAAAATCAAGTTTTTGAAATTTTGGAGTGTAAAATCCAGTCAACCCCAAACTTCAGGGGTGTAATTTGCAATTTACCCAAAAAAAATATATCTTCCTTCATTTGTTCCTCTTTTCCCCTTTATAACGTTGTGGTCTTTCAAACTGCAAATCCACAATATTCTTTTAGTTTTTTCTTTGTTCTTTTTGTTTCATATACTGAATTCTTCTCAATGGTTAAGCATTTTTCTGTCAAAATTGGTAAGCCTCTTAACAAAATTAATATTTTACTTTCTCGACTACATATATTGTGAATGGATAATTCTATGACCTTTGTAGAAAATTTGGTTATGAATATAAAATTATGAGACTAAACCTAAAAAAAAAAAGCCTCATCACACCTGCGAAGCGCGTGTAATGAGGCTAGTATAAACTAAAGGATTTTTTAAATATATTTTTTGCTAAACGCTATATAATGTTAGGAATGCATGTTTAAATTTGAAAATTTATGAGACAAAATCAAAATTATTCTAATCTTGATGGGTGTAAAATGAAATTTAGGAAAATAAACAAAGAGGTTTTAGGGCTCGTTTGGTTTGGCCATGACTCAATTTTCATAAGTCAATACTCATAACTCATAACTCAAACTCATAACTCATAACTCATAACCGAAACCCCACTTTCTCTCAAAAACTCCAAAATTCTTGTTTGGTTACATAACCCAGTCACATAACTCAAAATTTGAGTCCACTTTTTGCCAAAATGGTGGAGCCCACCCACTGACACCACACAGTTTGCTTATAGTTGCTACCCGTGTGGATTTTCTCTTACCTCTCAAAGGAAATTTTCTCCCATCAGAGCACGCCTCTCATCCCTGAAAAGTAGACCCAAATCCAATAAGCCAAAAGCATAGCACACAACTCCCAGTCCAACGCCGGTAAAGATTGGGAACAGGTTCAGGTCTTCTTTAATCTTCTTTATTTTTCTATTTCTTTATGCTTTTCATCAATACCCATTTAACACCTCTCTTCCCAAAAACTCATTTCACGCCTCTCCCTCGTCTAACCTCCATTCATTGACTGGGCTCGGTGAAGATTAATTTGGAGTTCACTACAATTATTGCTGCACTTGCTGAACCATCGTTTAAGGTAATTTGCTCGTGACCCTTTTGCTCATGTGATCACAAAGTTTTAACAATCTGCCAAATAGTATAATATTCTAAGAGAATGAAAATTAATATTATACATTATTGGATTATACTTGGTGGTAATTAACAATTTGTACAATGTATATGCTTATAAAAGGAATTATATGCCAAACAGTATCATATGCTTATAAAGGAATTATATGAAGTCATTCATCTTTGGACAAACATATATAAGAACCACACTGACATAGAGTAATTACATGGAATCTATGTTATCAGTAGTGCAAAGCAAGCACTTTTGAGTTTTCGCAATTTTTCTAACTTGTCTCAGTACAGCGGAAGCACATAAACTACAGCATAAGCACACCAAATTTTTTATAATATTTTATGGAGCACACAAACTAACATATATCCAAATCCATAGCTTCACATCTCCTTATCCGAACACCCAAGGCATGTGTATAAGCAGAGCAACTGATACAAAGTAGCTAATGCAATGACAAAAGTAGAGTAGCTAAATGCATGAGAACAGATAGGGGAAATAAAGCTTAAGCCTTTACATTAGAAGTTAAAAGGGTCCACTTTAATCAATTGAAAGAGGAAAACAATCACTTTTTGCAGTAGTTTTTCAATTCTATAGAGTCAAACAAAGGATATGTAAGGACATATATATAAGTTGGACTGATTTGAGTTTTTTTTTTTCCTTCTATTTTCACATGGAGCAAGTAATTACTAGTAAAAACTTGGATTCTCATTAACATCAGTCCACAGGGAAAAGCCATTTTAATACTAGCAAAAATTAATAAAACTACTCAAATCTAACAATGGACATGGAAAATGGAGAGGGAGAGAGAGATATATGTTTGAACCTGATAAAAGATCACAAAAATAGAGCTCAGTATGAAAAACTGATGGTGATAGAGCCCAGTCCGACGCTGGTGAAGATTTTGCCATGCCTTGGTTGTTTGTCTTCGATCATGGAGTCTTCATCTCAAGCAGGTTCAGCAGCGTCGGTTCATCATCTCAAATGCTGCTAGGAATGAAGTGTAGACGAAATGTGAGAGGAGGCGAAGAGAGGGAAGTGGGAAAGAGGGTAAAGTGATGCTGAAAAATTTGGGGGAAGAAATGAACTGAAATGAAGCCACCCCAACGGTAATATCAAAGGATTGAAACTGATTTGACAATTCACTGCAAGCAGGTCCCACGAAGTCATAATATTTACTGTTCTGCAACTAAAACTCAATTTTCAATTTTCTATTTTTGAAAGCACAATTTTTTTGTTGCCGATTTCCATTACTCTCACTTATAATTTCTAAGTTTTGAGTAATGGAAACGACACTAGGAAATCAAGCTAGACACACTTTTTTTTTTGTGAGTCCCACAATATTTGGATTATAGGTGATGGAAATTGAGTTATATAACTCAGTTTCCATCATATCCAAACAACCTCTTAGGCTTTTAAAGTTTTTATTTTTGATAATTTGATATATATTTTTTGATAATTTATTATTTACAACAACAATAAACGATTCAATCTAGGCTATGATAATGACTGTAGAGCTCTTGAAGTTCACCTTAGAGTTCAAGGTCCTACAACCAAGCCCAAGCCAGACCTAAAAGCCACTCGATGTGCAAAAATCTTAACCCAAAATATTAATGGGCCTTATCAGCCCATTTAATCATCATATCCACACACCAAAAAAAAAAAAAAAAACCCAAATCGACGTCGTTTTAATACAAAGAAACCCTTTGCGGTGTCGATAACATTCTAGGGTTTTTCCTAAATAGAAATCACAGATACCCAGAAACCCTAACACACAGTTACAGACAAAGAGAGAGAGAGAGAGAAAAAAAGAGAAAAAATGGGAGGAAAGTGCCCCCACAGAAATGTCAAGAAGAGACGCTACTCTCACAAAACTCATCGTCGCGACAAATTCCTCGTCAAAGATATCCTTTTTTTTTTTTTTTTTCGTTCTGAAATTTCAATTTTTGTATATATTTCTTTTACAGCATAAATGTTAATTTTAGGGTTTCCTTGACTCGATGAAATTGAGCACGTGACGATATGGTTTATGATCAGCTGAAGAAGCCTGATGAGGAAAAGAAGCCTTTGCCTGTTGATGAAGACTTGCCTGGAATGGGCCAGTATTATTGCTTGCACTGCGAGTATGTAATTTATTTATTTATTTTTCTAAAATTGAAGCTCAATTGTGCTTAATTTATGAACAATATGGATGTTTTAGATGCAAGATAAAAAGCATTGAACTTGGAAATTTTTATTTTTATTTTTATTGGGGTTTATTTGCCTTCTGTACTAGTTGAAGAATTGGGGTTTTTTTTTTTGGTTATTATTGCCCAATTCTTGTTTTTTAGGAAAATTTGATTCTGGGTTTTGTTGTTATGTTCCATTGTTGAATTGGGTTTGTGTTAAATAATGCTTTGTTTTGTTCTTCAATGCAGCCGATACTTTGCGAACGTGTCGGTGAGGGATGAGCATTTCAAGACGAAACGTCACAAGAAGCGGTATGCTACTTTTTTGCATCAATGATCAAGCTTCTCTTTTTGTGATGTGATCCTTACCTTCATGATTGTTTTTTCCAAGTTTATTTAGTGGCTGTGCTTTGAATGAAGACATGGGTGTAGTAATGGGTTCAGTTGGTCGTATTAGAGTAAATTATTTGCAGGCACTTTCTGTTTAGAATCAAGCTGTGACATTGTTATTTTGCGATATTTTTTAGTCTATGTTTTTACTGCATAATAGGAAATATTTTCCCAGTTGCACCTGTTTAGTCTATGCTGCACCTCTACTGTGTTAGGCATATTCAGAGGACTCTGTAAACAATGTAATATTCTCAGCCTTTACCATCTTCAATTTTGAACTTAAGTAGAATTATTAGAGAAGTGCATCAATGTCTTCTAGCTAGTTATACATGAGTATTAAGTTGTTACCAAACTGCTTAGGTTGCTTTCTTCCCTGAGAACTTAAGCGTAGTTTGGTTACCCTGATCTTTTATAGATTGATCAAACCATGTTACCAAACATGATTTTACATTCGTGTTTGGTGGTGCCTCTTGGAGTTGTTGAAGCTACTAGAAGTTTGAGGATCTGGTAAGCTTCTTGGTTGGTTGGGCCTAAGCGCCTAGATTATGTGCATGTATTATTATTGTAATTAGTGTATATTACAATAAAAAGCCATACAAATTTTCTAACTTTTCAACACGAATATGCTTTTATATTTCAATTAGACTCTTAAAGAGCTTTGTTCATTATGTAAATGTCTCTAGTGAGTTTTGGTTGTAGAGTTTTTCCATATTAGATCAACCAATATGGATGCTATCATTTGCTTATTCTATGATTCTAACAACTTGAGACTAATGCTGTACAACTTTATATGCTATATCTTACAGTCACTGGAGAGGATATTATATCTCACATGACTCTTGTTGATGCAGTGTTAAGCAGATGATGGGGCCTGCACCTCATACTCAACTTGATGCTGACATAGCTTCTGGGATGGGTATGCCAGATAATGGTCCAAAGCTAATGTCGATGTGAGATTTCTATTTTTCATAATGTTGTTAGGTAATGAGGGGGCTGAGTATGATGGGTTGAAGATATTCGTTGTAAAAGTGTCCTTTTTTCTTAAAGTTGCAAGCACTTACGAGAATGTAATGATAAATCAATTTTCCTGTCAATTTTCTCTGTCATATCATATGTTATATATGCAGCCTAGTAATTCAAGATTTTTTGATTAAATGTTTTAGTAATTGCAGCTGATCATTTACTTATAATTCATTGTTTGACTTATAAAAAAGGTTGTAATTGTGACTACTACCTTGGGTTGATTATGTTATATTAGTAACATCATTTGGTCATGCAAAGTAATTTTCTGTTTTATGTTTCTTGGACTGTGTAGCCAATGTTTTTTTTTAGCTCAAATGGCACCTCATGTCCTTTCTAAAGCAAGGTGGAGGGTGAGATCATGGTTCAATACCCATTGGGTGTGTGTATAATTACCAATAAAAGAAAAAAAATCTTCAATTGTGTGCTCTTTTTTATTTTATTTTATTGGTAAGTTGTACATTCACCCAATGGTTTTTGAACCCATAACCCCACCCTCCACCTAGCTCCTAAAAGGGAAGGAGTTGAGCTAGAACTCATTGACTACTTTCACTGTGTGCACATAGGAATTGATCACATACTAGGTGCATCATAAGTTGAATGTTTGTCTGTAAGAAACTGTGCTACTTATTATGCAAGTCCTCTTTGTCAACTAGAGATTAATATTTTTACAGAGGTTGAATCTAAAATCTGGCATGTCTTCATCATGGATTATTCCTTCAAATATAACTAAGAATGACAGATTTTATTTATGTGAGAACTGGGTGACAAGGAAGGGGAGGTGTTCACATCTATAATAATGTGCTGGATTGGTCCATATAATCTTTTACTGAGCACTTGACAAATAGATTTTGCTGGTTTAAATTAATTTATTAATGTGTATTTTTCTTCTTTCAAAGTCTTAAGTTTAATATCTTAGTGGAAGATGAAAATAATGAGTGAAGGATATATGTTTATTCAGGTTAAGCTGAAAAAGGGATGTTTTAGAAGTAAAGTTGATGTAATTTTCAAAATGCAGAAAGCTGATGTATAAAATCCTATTACATTAACATAACCAAAAGCATCAAATGGAGAAAATATAAATATTAAAAAATAAACATCACTTAAATAAGGATTTAAGAAAAAAAAAATCATAGAATAAGATAATGAAATGGGGGAGTGGTGGATGAACTCGTAAGTCCTACCTGCCAAAACAGAATGGTATTGAGCTAAGTATGGAATTTGGGGTGGGGTTGTTAAGTGTACCAGTTTAGTGACTTGAACAAAATATGTTGCCAATTTATTTAAGAAAGAAACAGAATTCGCAACATTGGTTGAAAGTGCTATCAAATTATGATGCTGTCATTGGACTTTAAGCTAAGGGGTCCAGAAAGTTTGGGTTGTGCAAGACTAGCTTCGCTCCCATTCTTAGTAGGGGCGAGCCCAAGCCCGAAAATGAGATGAGTGCAAGTTAGGGACTTTGGATCTGCTTTGCTTTTATTTGGTCTGGTTCGATAGGGCTTTGGATGAGGCCCTTTCTTGAAAGGGCTGAAGCCCCAGCTGATCCACCATTTTTGCCAACCTCAATGTTATATGGACTCTCAGCATCGATGATCATCTTCGCTCTGGCCTGTTCCGACATAGATTTGGAATTGTAATTACTGGAAACAAAATACACAAATTATGTTGGAAAGAAATTGTGGGCTTACTAGTCTTCAGCTGCATGAAACATGGCCTAATATTATTGATAATGACTAATGAGTATCAAACATGCATTATTTTCATTCTTTATCTTTGGTTGTGTGAGAAGATAAGGGCACATGAGGATGCCTGGGAAGTGGGATGGTCAAAGTCGTTATGATGTCGAATTATAATCTATGCTCTTGCATTTGATAGGTTAAGCAGCTTAGAAGATGTTGATTTAGCCAGCATTGCTATAAATTAATCAAGGCCCGTCATTATCTTTAGATATAGAAGATTTTTTTTTACTTGTTTTTGTTTATAGTATCTTTTAAAAACAAAAACAAAAATAACTATATATTGTTTTGGATTTAGTGTTTATTTCTTTTCACTTTATCCTAAGGCCCATTGTGGTTCGAGGGTTGCTTTTGTTTTTAAATGAGCAGAGATAAAGTCACTTGTTACAACCATATCAAGCTGAAGATCATGATCTAAAATTTGGATTTGAAGCGGAATCTTTTGATTGCTTCTTTCAAAAGCTTTTTGTCTAAAGTGATAAATGGTACTACACGACCATGGGGTCAAATTTCAGGGCATGAAAGGGAAGTATCATCCAATTTTGAATCTCTTCACCTCTTGATCAAGAACAAAACTTTGTAAAGAAAGAAGATAATCACGTGTTGCAGATTTTCTTCTCCCTCAATTTGTTTATGGTCATTGCCATGTCCGATATAGACAATAATCTACTGTTTTTTGGTCAGTGACAAAGCAGTAACAAAGCAAGTAAGTTTCCAAAACACATAAAAACAGGACGTGGCTCTCACAAGTTGTCATTGCATCAAACCCATCTGTAGCCACAAGCACTCATTTGTATTTCTTTACTGGAAAGAGATCACATGAGGCCCACTCAAACACCATCATGACCTTGTCATTTTCCAATTCCATACCTTCTCTCCTTTACTCTTTCACGCCTGTCCTCAACGAGCTACTGGTTAACTTTGTAATTCAATTTACTCCTCTTTTTTTCTTTTTCTTTTTTTTTTTTTTGGAGTCTTTATCCATTTTCTTTTGTACTAGTGTGGCCTAGCCTCCAATTGCTATCTATCTTTAAACTCATGCACATGTACAACCACCGTGTGAATTCTCAATAATGTTGTTCCCCACAATCCCCTTTCATAAATATATGCAAAAACCAAAATGGATCTAGATATAGGATGACCTCAAGTTTCCAACAGGTTGTATAAAAATTCAATTGCACACAACCCCTCACCCCAAACAAAAGAAAAAAAAAAAAGTTATGATTGCGATAGGTGATGATATGAGGCCTACATGTCTCATTCATCCCAGGTTTACCATTATACCATTACCAAGAGATCAACGTTGGAAAGTGAAGAAATTCTAACACAATTTACAAGCCATCACTCTCAACCTACATGGCCTATATTTAACATATGTCATTGTTATGAATATCTAATGGATTTCTATGCACGATATCGTGGGCAATACAAGTTTGGACACATTTATTTTAGTACATGTTAAATTATGCTGCATCACGTTGTAGGGCCTGGCTTCACACCAATGACCAATCCCTCTCACTTATCTAAAACGCTGGGTATATTTCCTCCCACGTCAATATATCAAACTCTCTTTGAAACAGACATGACAAAAGAAGTGCACGAGGGTTGCCCCTATAAATGCATATAGATGGATACAGAATTATCTCTTTCAATCTCAAGGATGTATTTGTCTTTATAATTTTCTTAGGAAGATTCGTTAAGACAAGGACATATATTGGTAAAGGAAAAAAATATATAGTTATATAGATAATACACATACTATACTATACCAAAACAGATAAACCAAAATAAAACCCAAAAAATCACAAGGGGTACATTGAATATACTCCTCTTTTAGTCGTATTCATTTTCTTTCTTCACTTACACTAAGCTTCCTTCTCCTCATCTTCTCTGGGTCTTGCTGAAGATGTTGAACCTGATGCCATTCCAATGACTTGGCTGTGACTGAATCTTTGTAACTGTATCATGCGTGCATAGCACCCATCAGGGTGATTTTTGAGCAGTTGAGAGTGTGAACCTTGTTCTGCCACTTTCCCATCATCAATCACAGCAATGACATGTGCATTCCTAATAGTTGAAAGCCTATGTGCAACAACAATAGTTGTTTTTCCTGAGCAAGCACGCTCTAGAGCCTCTTGGACAGATCTCTCAGACTCGGCATCAAGTGCGCTTGTTGCCTCATCCAGCAGCATAAGTTCTGCTTTCCTCACAAATGCCCGAGCAATTGCAATTCTCTGCTTCTGTCCCCCAGAAAGTTGAACTCCTCTTTCCCCGACAAATGTTTTGTATCCATCTGGCAATCCAGATATGAACTTGTGTGCATTGGCCAGAGTTGCAGCTTCAATGATCTCAGCCTCAGTTGCTGACTCATGCCCATAAGCAATGTTTTCAGAAATGGTAGTAGCAAAGAGGCATGGCTCTTGAGGAACGAATGCAATGTGTCGTCTTAAGGACTTTAGATTGTATTTTCGAATGTCCTTTCCATCAATCATAACCCGTCCAGATGTTGGATCATAGAATCGCTGTATAAGTGCAATGACCGAGCTCTTACCACATCCACTAGGACCCACTAGTGCAAGAGTTTTCCCTGCTCGGGCACGGAGAGTGAGGTCACGGAAAATTGGCACATCAGGACGAGTGGGATAAGAGAAGTCTACATGCTTTAATTCAACTTCTCCACGAAGGCGGTCTGGAACTGGGGTGGCATCTTGATCATCAGGCTCAATTTCAGTTCTACGGTCAAGGAGATCAAAGACTGACCGCATGGCCCGACCACCCTTAATGAAGTCAGGAGCCAAGGTTAGAGTTTCAGCTGCACCATTGGCGGATACCATGAGGACCATGAAAACTCGGATTGTCTTTGAGAAATCGGATATCCCATGCTTGACAAGCCAGGAAGCATACCAGAGTCCTAGGGCATATGAAGCATATAGTGCAAACTGAGCAATCCCAAATCCACTTCCAGAAATCTGCCCTTTCCAAAAGCATCGTCGTAGTGGAGTCCGGAGGCTGGTGGAGAAAAGATTAACAATTTTTGCCTCTGAATTGAAGGCAGCAACAGTCCTTACATTGGCTATGGCCTCCCCTGCTAGTTGTGTGGCCTTGGCATGGGCAGCTTCTAGGTCTCCAGAGAAACCAGTCATGAACATTTTCTGTTGAAAATTTAAAAAACTGTAAATAACTGATTTTCACATGTGAAGAATTCCATATGTGCCAATGGTTGGTGCATTATATTTTGGGATTATCTGCATAAGTATCAAATTAATGTAATTTATCATAACAAGATTAAATGGGCCTTCTAAAATGTAGTGCATTTACTACATGCTTGTGCATATTGTTGAACTTGTCTTGAACAGTTGCCAAATTTTAACCATATGTCCTTAACAGTTCATGCCTAGGCCTAGCTTCTCAGTATAGTTCATTATATAAGACCAATAAACACCAGATCTAAACTTCATTATCGTGAGGTATCAGTTGAAAAAACTAACCTGCAAAACAGTGGCTGCAACAACAACAGGGAAGACAGCTATGAGGACAAGGGCAAGGCGCCACTGCAAAACAAACCCCGCAGTGCAGGCAACCAGCATGAGTGCTGTGTTCTGCACAATCACTGAAATCCGGTCTCCAATTGCTGATCTCACATTATTGGCATCAAGAGCCAGCCTAGCTGCAATCCTAGCACTCTCATTTTCCTCCTGATCAAACCATGCCAATTCATTTTTGAGTACAGCGGACAGCATTTTCTCCCTTACCCGTTTCGTGAGATTTTCTCCCACTATATCCCAGAAGAAATGCTGTAGTGTGTTGAAGAGAAGTGCAGCCGATGAAAGCCCAATTAACAGATAGCAGTATTTCTCAATTTCTCTGATCATGAAAGCATGATTTTGATTGTAGTAGACGCTGAGGACAGCGCTTAGAACATATGCAAAGAAGGCACTAAGTGAGCCGCAAACAACAGAGCCTATAGAGCCAACTAAAGCATACACCCATTCTGGTGAATTCATTTTGGCAAGGCGCCAGAAAGAACTGGCTTGCTCCTTGAATGCAAGCTTTTCTAACCGGTAGTTGGGGTGTGAGGCATCTAGGGAGAGACTAAAATCAGACGTTGAGAAGTCAGATAGTCTACGTGAGTATGGTGACCGGCCATAGGAAGAATTTCGGGCAATTATAGGTGAGCTTACTGAGTTCCTGGCACTAGAAGGCCTGCAAATTGAAAACAACAGATTCTTGGCTTAGTAGATGTTGTTACACCAGCACTTCAAGACCACAAAAAATAACCCTTAGAACCAGAATTTTCTTTTACAAGTATAGATTTAGAATATGATCCAAACTTGGTGAAAGGTACCTTGCGCTACTCTTTCTTGCATTGTTGAGAGCAGTTTCATGGGCCATTTCCTGCATTCGAATGAGCTTGGCATAGACACCATTTTCTCCTTTGGCAAAGAGCTCATCATGAGTTCCAATTTCAGAGACACTACCCTGCTGGAGTACAGCAACAAGGTCAGCCTTGCGAATGGTGGAGAGGCGATGGGCAATGACAAGAGTCGTTCTTCCAATCATGAACCGGTCAAGGGCCTCCTGCACCAGCTTTTCTGACTCTGAGTCCAATGCACTTGTTGCTTCGTCTAAAAGCAGAATAGCTGGGTTTTTCAGCATTGCCCTAGCTATAGCTATCCTCTGCTTCTGTCCCCCTGAGAGCTGCAATCCTCTTTCTCCTACCTGTCATTTTCAGGTCATTGCCTTTTAATTTGATCATTAACTTGCTATTATGTTCACTTGTCCTTTCCTCATGAATGTTTTGATTCACCATTATTACCAAGAAACCATAGGAAAATGGTAAAATATAGGAATCCAGTATAGAATTGAGTTGGAGTGAGATTCTAAGTTTCCTTTATCATTGTACAATTTCATATCAAGCATAATGTAAGTCTCGTCTATTATGGAACTTGTTACAATAGTAATTTATTTTGTCATCTTCGCTTATCTTGTTAACCTTTTTAGCAAATTAGTTATCCATCTATGTTGTGAACTTCATATGGCAAGTTGGTTGTCTAATTAAGCAACTGCTCTTTATTATCTTATGTATGATTCAAGTACTTTCTCTGTGAAACACACAAACATATACTTTATTTTGTGGTCCAGTCATTCTTCCCTTCTAAGTTTATTAAGTCCTTATATCTGTTTTATTTTTGCACATGTATTGTTGACTAAAGCATGTTACCTTCTACAGATGCATGCATGACCAAACACTTCCTGCATTGACTTTCAACAATGGAATTAAATAACATGCAGGTTTTGTTTGTTGACCAGAATGAGCCATTCCACCTTTCATATAATAAAATTAGAAATTATAAGCCATAGAAAATCTAAGTAAATAGGACCACCTCTTGTCAAGATTCTCAATTAAATTTCACCTTCCAGAATGACCAATTTCACCCCACCGCTTACCCCTCTCAACAGCCACAGAGAATACGGCATATGATAGTACATACCTACCTACTGTAATTATTATGCTTAAATGTCAAACCATACCATTTTTCTTTCATTTATTCTGGGGATCGCATATTCAGAGACTTAAAAGCATTGGGGTACAAGAACAAGATAAAAAGTTTTTTTTAGACCTACTAAACAAACAATTTTAATTATCTAATATAATTACAACAGAGAAAATGGTTGAGAAAAACAAGCTGCTTACTAATCTACACTCTGGTGCCAAAATTTTCAAGCAATAATTATACAATAATGCCATAAAGTAACTAACCTGAGTCTCAAAGAGTTCAGGAAGCTTGATTATGAATGAATGGGCATTAGCAACTCTTGCAGCCTCTTCAATCTCAACTTGATTTGCATCAGGCCTACCCAAGAGTATGTTTTCCTTAATGGTGGTAGCAAACAGAGCCGGCTCTTGGCTTACAAGCCCTATTTGCTGCCTCAACCACCTCAGCTTTAGAGTCTTTATGTCATGACCGTCCAGCAGAACTTGTCCTGTACAAGTTCATTCAATTCATTGACAAACATGTCTTATCTACAAGCACGGTTCTCCACAAAATGTACAAACACACACGAACTAAATCAACTCGGGAGCTAAAATAACTTGCATTTGGTACAACACATTAAATTATCCAGGAAAACACATACACACATGCGCACAAGTTTTCAAGTGCATTCAGCTCCGTTAAATCAATTAGTAGCATGAGGTTACTGCATTATTTACCTGAGGTGGGATCGTAGAATCTCTCAATAAGGGACACCACAGTGCTCTTACCAGAGCCACTACTGCCAACCAATGCTATGGTCTTGCCAGCTGGGACATTTAGGGAGAAATTATTAAGGACCAGAACATCTGGCCTAGATGGGTAGGAGAAATCCACATTTTTCAGCTCCACCAGACCTGTAACTGACTCTAATTCCAAACCTGACTCGCTGTTTCGGTCTACACTTGGTTTATGATCAATTATGCGATAAATTTTTGCAGCAGCAACTTTAGCCTTTACAAATGCAGCCATGCTTGGTGCAGACTGGCCCAAAGCCCTGCCAACCAAAACACAATTTAAGCATACAAGATGTGATTTTTTTTTTTTTTTTTAACTATTCAAAAGAATGAGAATATGTAAATTAGTACTTACAGTCCACCAATCATAACAGCAAACATGGTGGCAATGGCAAGTCCTCCATTGGTATAGTGGTGTCTAACAAGATAACCGCCATACCAGAGCAAAAGCGCATAGCAGCAGAAAACAACAAAGTAAGTTGCACCCAATCCCAATCCCTTTGCAAATCCACTCTTGTAACCGAGCCTTTGCGCAACCCTTAGCGCAGACGAGTAGCTTTGTAACGCTCTGGATTCCCCAACAAATGCAAAAACAACCCGAATTTGAACAATTGTCTGTAAATTTTATTGAAATCAGAATTACCCAGATGCAAAAACAGAGAAAATTACCAGAAAATCAACCAGGTATTTAATGTCTGTCTCTAAAACAAGTTGATTCTCAGAGGAAATATGCAAACAATGAACAAAATGCCTTCTTTTAGTTTACCTGTTCTACTATGTTTCCTGCCTGTGACAGAGCTTCCTGGCTTTTACCAGAGAGCTTGGCTAATGTGGTGGTGTGGATACCACCAATTACAGCTATGAGAGGCACCACAGCAAGAGTGACCAAACCCAATTGCCAAACAGCAGTGAAACCCACCACAAATCCAGACACAAATGTTGCCATATAGTGGATAAAATTCCCGAACTACACAAACCAAAAAAAAAAAAAAAATCAGGTTTTATTCAAAGCCTAATTTAGAAGCAAAGTAGCAAAAAGTCGGCCTTTTGATTCACCTTCTCACTAATGGCGTCTTGGACCATCACTGCATCACTGTTAATGGCAAAAACCACGTCTGACGTCCGAACCTCTGTGTCAAAGAACTGAATGTCTTGGTTCAAAGCGGCCTCTAAGTACTTGATTCTCATCTTCGTCGATTGCCTCTCTCCAGTCCACATCCAACATGATATCTCTGCAACCAAAATTCAAGCTCTCTCATTTACATTAACCAAAAAAACCAGAGAGACTAAGTGAGTGTAACAGAGAATTCTCACCTGCCCAAGAAGATGCCCATATTGCAGCACCCACTACAAGAAAATACAATGCATACTGCAACAACAAGAAAAACCCACAAAGCTTAGAGCCTTCAATCATATTTTGATTACCATGTGAATAAAGTTAATACCTTGAGAACTTCCTGCATCATCTTGTCCATGTTATTGGCATTGGACCCGAAAGAATTGACAAGATCCGCAAAGAACCTGAGAAACACTGGCAAAGAGCAACCATGTACTACAGCTCCAACAGACCCAATTGCCATAAGAATGTAATCCAACCCATCAGCAAACCTGAAGAGTTCCTTAAACCCAACACTAGGTACAGCCTCAGGCTTCTCTCCACTACTACTACCACCACTTGAATCCTTCTTGGGCTCAGAGCTCTCCATTCCTTTTGTCTGCTGAGCTGCTGCTGCTGCTACTGATGATGCTTCTTGTCCTAATGCTTGAGGCTCTATGTGTGGGTGTGTTGGTGTTAGTGTTGGTGTTGGTGTGTTGGATTTAAAAGGGTCAGGAGGAGCAGAGGAGACAAGCTCAAGACCTTGCATTTCGGACCATCTCCACTGCTCAATCGTCTTTATCTCCTCAGAATCTTGTGACATTTGCAAAATTCCCTTATTAACTTTTATCAAACAAACCCACCTCCCAAAAAAACTCACCCTCTCTCTTTCTCTATTACTCTCTCTTTATTATCCCACTCTTGACTCTACCTGCCTTTTCATGTTCCTACTACTACCTTGTCCTTCTTTTTTTTTCTTTTAACTCTTTGCTAATAGTGTTTTTTTTTTGGGGGGACCTTTTTCTTTTTTGCGTTTTTTTCCTTATAGACTAAATTTTGAGTCTCATTTTCTGTTCTGGTTGCTTGTTAGTGTTGTTGACACGATTCACTGTCTCTTGAATATTATCTGCAAGAGAAGAAAACTAGTGCTTGTGGGGGGTTTTAAGGTTATAGCCTTATAGGTGGGTTTTCTTCAGTTTGCTTGTTCTGTAAAAAACATAGAAAGTGACAGATGGTTAGATGAGCAGAGCCTGGAGAGAGAGAGAGGGATTTTCCACCCGACAGAGAACACTGTGTCAAAACTTGGAGGTGGGTTTTTGACTGAAACATGTTCAAAGTGGAAAACCCAAACATCCAATAGAAAATTCTTCTTTTTTTTTTTTGGTGGGAATTTACTTTACTTTAATCAGGGACCGTTCATTTCAATTCTTAAGCTTTGGCTTCTTCTATAAGATTAGTAGTAAAAAGCTTTTAACTTTGTACAAGAAAATTTCATGTTCAAAGGTTCAGAGTTCAGACTATGCACTCTCTGTCTGTCTCCTATAAATCCGGCGTTTTTGGCTACTCCCTGTCACCATAGCATTAAATAGAAACTCATTATACTATTATTTTGAACCACACAAAAAGCCACTTTGTTGAAAAACAAAATACTACAAATAATGAAATAATATAAAACATCTCTGATCCAAATTTCATTTGGGCACCTAAGTTTGAATGTTTGACTTTATACTTAAAGTGTAAACACTTGAATGAAAAACTCGGCTATATTGTCAGAAAGTACCTGTGCCTTGTCCCTAAGATGATTTTTTTTTTTCTCTCTATTTTTATTTTCTGGATGAATTCCCTAAGATGTCAAAGAAACCCAGATTTGAATTCCACAATTTCGAGAACACAACTATTATTAAATTCCAAATTTGCAATATTATTTGTCCCAGCCAATTTTAGCAGTAAAATCAATAGGGCATAGTAATGTGGATATATTATTGTTAGTATTATTAGTACCACTATTCTATTACTATAGTATATATCACTGAAATTCTTCAAAACTCCAAAGTAGGATTCCAAGAAATTGTCAGGAAATCGTGGACAAATCCTGGGATTCCTCCACATTTGATTCTTTAAAGCATATGACAGCCAATTTTGGAGTTGTTTAGGTGCAACCATCTTTGGCTTCAAATTTTCAGTGGTTTTCATTGTGGAGGTCAGAGTACTATTCTGATAAAGATTCATTAAAAATTTAAGCTAATATATAGGATTAAACCTCTATTTCAGAGAAGAGAAAGAAGCTGCTTTGCTTACTTTTAGTCACGCTTTTGGAGTTTAATAACTTAGGTGAGTCATCAGTTGCTCTTTTTTTAATCTAAAATACAACAAAGTGGCTGGGAACTGACTTTATAAGTTCCTTGAAGTTTGATATTAATATAATTTTTAGTGGGATTATGGTGGCAATTGGGTATTGTGTTTCTTGCGTTGCGTATTTTGTGTTTTTTTTTTTCTTTTTCCTAGACGTGCGTATGGTATTGTTTATTGTCCATGAACAGTGATTTTAGGTTTATGAACCATGTTAAACGCGTGAACAGTAACTTTTTTATTATTTTATTATTTTCAGTTTCTAACAAAATAAATGGTATCTAAATAGACTTTATATAAATAAAAAAAAAATGTATAAAAATGTTGGACCTTATGGAAATATAGCTCATATTCAGGAATTTAGTTTAATTTTTGACATTTTTTCTTGCCATCTAATTTGACAAATGAGAAAACTTGTATACCAGTGAATATATAATGATAATTTGTTATGGTCAAGGCTCCCAATCCCATATAACAAACTCTGTCTAGATTTATAATATTAGATTCTCCATCTGATTATCTTATTCCTCTGTTTTCGTTTCATACTTTCATGTGTCAAACTTGTATAATGTTTGTTTTTTTCTTATTGTTTTTTTTTATAATTTTTTTATAATGCTTAATACAAATGAAATGAGTAAGCAGAAATCAGTAAATAACTCATTTATTATTATGTATGTATGGGTAGTTATTATGTATGTATTGGTAGTTTTTAGAGAATTTCAATTTTACTGTTGGGGGGGGGGGGGGGAGAGGGGAAGAAACGGTTCAAGTATTAGAGCATCAGCATTAAAGAATGCTACTCTATCTTATTTTACCATCCAAAAAACTACTTTATCAATTATACCATACCATTTTACAATACACTCTACATCCAAAAACTCTATTATTTTACTTTTTCATTAAAATATTATTTTTTTAATCTTTCTTTATTATTTCTTTCACATCATTATTTTTTTTTCAGCTAAGGGATGGAATAAAATATATATATATTTTTTAGCATAGTGCTAAAGTACAATTCTAAGTTTAGAATTGTACTGTAGCACTATTATAAAAAATTTTGCAATAATGAGGTATACCATTTTTTGATGCAAATGTTTTTTAGCTATGAAATGCCAAAAAGGCCTTAGATATGGCATTAGCATTCTTCAATACTAATACTCTTACTTGTAAGAAGTCTATGAAAACAATTATTATTCAAATAAAAAAAAAAATATATATATATATATATATATAAAAACTAAAAATAAAAAAGGTTGGTCAGATATCTTTCTCTCTTTTCACGCATACCGTACAGTTTCTACAAGTCCTCTTTGGCAAGGCTCTATTCTGCTTCCTCCCACGAAAGTTTGTCGAGTACTGTAAGATCTGGCTTGTAGAAAGGGTAGTACTTTTGTTATTAGCTTTGGCAATGCCACTGTTATATTTCTTTGCATGTATTATGTATAGTAAAATTTGTGTCGATCGTAAGGTTAAGGTGATTATTTACCATTTAGCAAAGAAAAAAAGGTTTAATGTGATTACCGGACATAATGGTCCAAAGTGGTAAGTCCTAGAGGTTGAAGGGAGGAAGGGGGTTTGATAGTAGGTTCATTTCTAATCAATATATATAAAAATAAATAAAGGTTACCGTGATTAAAGCAACACCATTTTTATATAATTTTTTTTTTTTCATCTTTCTGACCGAAAAAATCCGTGCAAGATAAAAGTGCAATAGGTCAAGTTCAGGATGAATTGTAGATATTTTTCACTTTTAATATAACAAGAATAATGAGATAAAGATAAAATATAAAAGAAAATGGTGATCACGGAAACAATAAAAGAGAAAGAAAAGTATCTTGGTAAGAGAATAAATTCAGTTAAGATGTGGAATAAAAGGTCACTTTTACGCTCTCCAATAATGATGTGCCACATCATATTTTTGCAAATAAAAGACTAAGCACTTCCGCACTAAATCAAACCCTCTTCAATATAGAAAACCAAATCCACATTTCTTCTTCTTCTTCCCCAAATAGAGATGCTGCCGAGAATCTCCAGTTACGGCCATCGGAGATGGAGGGCAACTAGTGGTGGAGGAAGTGGACCACAGAGGAGCCTTTGGGGGTGCCATCGACAACTCTCCAAACCCAAGGTGGACGTTGCCCAAGACAATATCGATCTCTCAATCCATAAGAACAGAAGCCATCAATTTTTCCATGGTGGAATTTCACCACCAATTACATGAAAAAAAGTTAGAAAGAATGAAACCCACAAAACGAAATCTAAAAAAAGCTACACCAGTAGTAAGATTTTAAACAAAAATCTTTGATTTTTGAGTTGGGTTTTTATTTGGGTTGGCAACTCAGGGAGTTAGCTTATATGGGCTGGTGTTATGGTGCCATTTGGTTGTTGAAGTGGGCTCATGTGAATTGGAGAGAGAGAGAGAGAGAGAGAAGCCATTAACAGTGGTTGCGGGTGGCAAGAGTTGTGGAACTTGGCTGGCAACTGGAGATGAAGGAGCTTGAGAAGATCGGCTATGGGGCTGGTTCGATTAGAGAGAGAGCTAAAGCAAATGGATAGTTGTTGCCTTGTTGGCGAGCCTTGCAAAAATTTAACATGACACATCATTATTAGAGGGCGTAAAAGTGGCATTTTACGTCACATCTGGATTAAATTCATTCTCTTTTGGTAATAATTATATATATATATATATATATATATATAGAGAGAGAGAGAGAGAGAGAGAGAGAGAGAGAGAGAGAGAGAGAGAGAGAGAGAGAGAGAGAGAGAGAGAGAGAGAGAGAGAGAGAGAGAGAGAGAGAGAGAGAGAGGTTATATGGTAAAATAATTCAAAAATTGTAATAAATTAAGTATTAAAAAAATTTATTATTAGGATTTTCATAAAATATATGAATAAATAATTTAAATACTAGGACACCCTATTTATTTTCAATCTCTCACAAATACATATCAAATAATGATATATAACTATAATGGGTTAGATTTAGGGGTGACAATGCGTGTTCGCATGTCGGGTTTGTGTTGTGTCAACTCATGAGTATTCGACTATATAGATTAATACTAACCCAACATGTTTATTAAATGGGTCAAGATTCATCAACCCTAACATGATCCATTTATTAAACGGGTTAGTCGTATCAACCTATTTATTAGATTTTATCAAAATGAAAAAAAAAATTATGAAAAAACAAATAAATAAATATTTTTAATATAAAATTCAGAATTAACGAGTAATTGCATCACAAATAATCATTCAAAACTAAAGTATACCCCAATATCACAAATAATCTATCACAATATATCAAAGAAAATAAAGCACAATGACTAATAAATTTATATAACTAGAGTTTGAAGAGTATATTGGTAAATGTTATTTAATTAAATGGTTTAGATGAGTCAAACGGGTTTATGTGTTGAACATTAACCCAACCTGTTTATTAAACAGGTCAGTCGTATCAACCTGAATATGACACGAACCCATTAAGCCCAACCTATAACCTACTAATTTTGTGTCGTGTTGTTTCAGGTTCGTGAGTCGTGTTCAATTTTGCCACATCTAGTCAGATTTATAAATACCCTTAGAGCACACATTAATCATCTATTTTAGGAAACTTTTTATAAATAATTAAAAAAAACTATTAAAAAAATAGGTAACTTTATTATTTTTTCATAAAATGTTTCTTAAAATAGTTTTACTAATATATGCCCTAAGAGCATACGTTAATAAAATCCAAGTATAATTACAAAAAGAGTCTTACTAACGTATGCCCTAAGACATATGTTAGTAAACTATTTTTGAAATTTTTTTATCAAAAATTGAAAAAATTGTCAAACTTTTTGATTGTCTTTTCAATTCCCAATAAAAATTTTATAAATATAAATTATTAATATATACCCTAAAGACATACATTAATTGGATCCTTGAGCAGGCAAAACTCTACGTTACCCCGGCCATCACCTCGCTAGAAAAATCTCGAGTAAGATGGATTAGGACATGACGGGGCAAAGTGGGACTGTTTTTAGTTTTTACCATCTTTACAATTGAAAGACTTCATTAAAGAAAATGCATGGATAAATAATTGAAGAAGGAAAGCCCAGTAGAAAAAGGTTAGGATCCCATTGATGTGATGTAATGGAAGGGATTGATCAACAACTGATGTCTCTAACATGGGAATACAGATTTTTTCTTTTTCCTTCTTTGGTTTTTACCTAAAAACTAGAATACGGACTTGCACTGAATAATCATAAAGGAAATAGGTGAAAATTTATGGAGAAAGACATGTCTGACTCAAGCTTATTTCGGTTCTTATAGTTCCAGTTGAGGGGTCAAAGATGAAATGCACTGATGCACCGTCCAATGAGTTAACGACCCGATATGGTTCATAACTTTGGTGGGTCATACCATCACGTAAATGATCTCAAACTCTCATTTCAAATGCATGGAACTTGGTACAGTTTTTTTTTTTTTTTTTAGTTCTCTAAATAATATTCATTATTTAGGAACAAATATATTTTTATAGAGTTTTTTAAAACAAAATAAAGCTCATTCAAACAGCTTTTAACAGATTAATCATAATATTGATTTAGAGTATTTAGATTCATACATTTTGAACATGAATCATATTTGATTATTCCATTAGTTTTAAAAAATAAATTGTTTATTTTATATTGAATCAAGAACCTCTAGAGTCCTTAGGAAATTTTATTCAATAGAATTCTTTTAATCTTGACTTTCTATTTCATAATAAACAATTCAGAGCATATTATATCATTAATTTATTAAAAAAATTAAAAAATGTCATATCTCCTATTCAAAATTGATACATCAAATTTTATGTTTTTAAATTCATATTAATTTTAAAAACTTAGATCTGTTTGTTCGTTTCCCCTTCTCTGTTCTCACGGCCAACGACACCATGCTTGTCTCATCATGCGAGATCTCAGCGCTAGCAACGAAAGAAATAGGCAGCTCTGTCTGACTTGAACTTGACAAAATCGAAGTTGGATCCAAATTCATCTCTTGGGCTTTAAGCTAGATTAATGAAAATGTATATATCGCTTTCTTCGGCAATATTTGAAAGTAATACCTATCCAAATTTATTTAATTTATTTTCTTTGGATGGATCCAAATTTTAAACAAACAAAGTGAGATAGTACCAAAACTAAAAATAAAAAATATTATGTGACAAAATACAAACGGGTAAAACTACATTCAAAAACACTATAATTATGATTATTTTTTGGATAAAATTTGGTTATAAACTTAGTTGTAACCTAAAGCAACAAAAAATATAATGAACTGAAAAAAAATTTTAATAAATAAAAAAATAATAGTGAGTTCGTGGAAAAATGTATTTGAAAAAGTGAGTAAGTAAATTTTTTTAAATTATTTTTTTCTTCATTTGGGTAAAAAAAAAATAAAAGGGATTTTTTGGAGACTTGTCAAGAGTTTTATAGTTTAATAATATTAAAATTCTTCTATTTTGACGGAATTAGGGTTTAAATCCCTCATTCCTCATTATTATAACTATCAATTTTTTTTAAAAAAAAAAATACAAATGTGTACATTTTGGCATATGGATGAAATTCCTAAGAGGTTTAGAGTTGTGTTTAAAATTGGACGAAGAAGAATTAGAGAACAAAATACTTGTTTTTAATCAAAGGAAAATTTATATTTTAAATCTTATAATAAATTAGGTTTGTAACAAATTAAATATTTAAGTTTCAAAAAAAGCAAATTAAATCTTAAGTTTTCAAAAATTAACAAATTAAATTTCAACTCATTTAAGTGGAATTATATGCATTGTGTCAAGGATTTTTTTTTTTTTTCGAGAAAAGTGTAAAGGATTTAATTAATATGAGTTGAGAGTTTAGTTTGTTACATTTTTAGTCTTGGTGTTTAATTCATTACACTTAAAATTAAAGGATTTAATTTGTTAAAATATAATGTTGCCAAAATAAAATGTATGAAATATACTATGAGCACTATTGCACACCTTCATAGGAAATCATACTGGAAAAGTTTTTTATGTTGGGGGTTAATTAGCAAAAGATAAAGAAATAAGGGGTTGATTACATAGGCATGGCCATCTCATCAATTAGAGACTGTACAACATCCAATAAGATCTTGATTTACATACACAAATGTTAACAATTAACAAATAAACATCCAGTATGTTTAACAAAGATTAGGTGTAAAGTCAGGGGGGTCGGTGATCAAACTTATATAAAGAAGTTGAATTAAGTTGTAATTTTTTTATACAGTATTTTATAGGTAAGTTCTCTGCTAAATTTGGGGGGAAGAGACTGACTTTGAAGAAGTCAAAAAGGCAAACCCGAAACCTCTCTCTCTCTCTCTCTCTCTCTCTCTCTCTCTCTCTCTCTCTCCCATATTGAGAGGTTATTATTGCTGTTATTATAAAGGAGGTGCCCATTTTCATTTCTTCCTTCCTTTTCCAATGGGAAAGGGGATTATGTCTATTAATCCAAAATGAAGCATAACTATAATACTCAAGTGCCCACTCAAATGCTTATCTCAAAAGTGGTGCATGTGACGATCAATTATGACATCCCATTGTCTTTCTTGTGGTTAAGTGTGCATTATTTTAGTAAAGATTGTGTGATCTTAATTTTTAAGTTATTATGATTGTGGGTTGTAGATACAATCATATACAATTGCAACCACAAGATAGTTGCCCTGGCATCCTAAGACCTAGAGACACGTGGGGAAAAAGGTACTCCAATCTCTACATTTTTTTTATTATCTCTATTCTCTACATTTTTAGTGTGGATTTGTTAACACCAAGTCACATAACAATAATGGGTAATACTGCGTGTACTATCAGGGCATTGATAGAGCTGTTATTGTGGATACTACACATTTGTTAAAATACTACTACTCAAATAACTCAACTCCTATCAAATATCACGTGAAACGATACGAGAACTCCTACCACCAAACTACACTCCGTAGGTGGTGGTCATCCCTAGTTATTAAGCTCCAACTTCTTGCAATATTCATGACCCATCAAATATAATTAGGTTTGTACAAAGATATATAGACATATCTTTCCTATTTTTAATTTTAACTAACAATTAATGAAGATTGAAAAACAAGCAAAGTTTACATTATGCTTCATAATTTGAAAAAAAGAAAATTGTGGCCATTCTTATAGATACAGTAAAACCTTGCATTAGTCTCAGATTTACTGTAAAAACTCAGATATATAGTAATATCTCTTGCAAACTTCTAAAAAATTACTTAAAGATAAAATTTATTATTAAATTTTACTTCTATTAGTATTAATAAGAACAAAACTTTAAAACATCACATGAAAGTCATGATTTATAAAAATGTATTAAGTAATTAAATAATTAATTAAAAAGACAATGATCAAGAGAGAAGGGTATTTTATAAGGATATCTATAGAAAAAGATAGAATGAAAGAGAGGAGGGCAATTAATTCACATTGCACTCTAGTAAAGTTTATTTTTCTTGAGCAGTGCAAAGTGCAAAGCTCTTGAGGGTACTATATAGTCCTCCGAGATATAGTATTGGTAGGGTACTTCTTACTTCTCATAGGGATGTGATTAAAAAGTGGGACAGTTTTTATTTTTCTCTTTAGAATTTAGGTAAAATTTGTGGTGAGGACTATAAAGTTTTGGAATGAAGATTGGTCGGGTCCACTTACCTTAGACTCACCAATTCCTAAGTATGACTTCCAATATAATACACATTTTTTCTAGGAACCTATAATTAATATAATAAACATTTTTGACATGCCAAGTTTCTTAATTCAAGTTTGACTTGATGATTAAAATTAGAAATACCCAGCTGAGTAGAGTGCAAGATTTTCCCATGGGTGCATGTTGCCTTTCTTCTTCTTCTTTTCTTTTTTATTTATTTATTTATTTTTTAGAATTTCCAAAGCACCCATGGAAGGCATGGGCATCTGATTCTGAGGACAGTTGCAAAGTTTGAACTCAAATATTGGACCAAGAGGTCAGTTTTCATAAGTGAACTAGTGAAGTGTGTTTTCTAGGTGTAATCAATTTTAATGAGTTTATATTTTATTAATAAGGGTTTTTTTTTTTTTTTTTGGAGTAACATTAAGTTGGAATTAGAGGATTAAAACCAGGACTTCACCATTTCATCAAGAGAGACCAACTCAACCAATGGATCATTCCCTATAGATAATGTTTGTCGAGCCTTAATTGGGGTTGATTTCTATGTAAAAATGGCTAGGCCATATTGCTCTTTCTTTCAAACAATTCTAGCCAGTCATTCCTGGTAGAGTGAAAACACAATCCGATCATAGAATCAAAGTTTTTCTCTGATTAGTGATTATGTGCTCACTCAAGTCAAAGTATCCCCATTCCCCACACAAGACTTTTTAGCCCCATGAGATCCCATCCTTTTACGTAGTAGTGTAGTACGTACGTAGTGCTCTATATGTATCTTTTCCATTTTGAATCCACTGGTCATGTCTTGAGAAATTGTACCTTAATCATGGTGTTCTAGAATAAGCTTTGTATACCTCCTAATTATTATGTCCAATCCTAACGAAGTAGTGACCTATGTACCGTTGAATTTTGCACCATCGTCACATCCCGATGTCCATTCCAAAATCCTTGGTTGAAAACTGGTAAAATGAAATAAATCTCGCCATAGTTGGTTTAAGGTTAACACTTAATACATGGTTCCTCACTTGAGAACCTAGACTTAGCAGGAGGTAGTGGGTAATCTAGAATTACCAGGGTTTTTATATTTGGGCCGGGTTGAGGGATGTGTTAGGTGTTTTCGGAAAATGGAGGAGGTTTAAGGTTTTTCTCTTTTTTTTTAACAGGACTAAGGTTTGATCGAGGTTAAATCATGATAATGTCATAATTAATTAAAATATAAATAAATGTATTAAATTTGTAAATATTATAAAGTTTGCTAAAAAATGTGAACACTTTTAAATAACTTTGAAATGAATTTTCATGATTTTATAAGGTTAATAGAAAATAATAATATATAAACATGCATAAAAAAATTGTTTGATGAAGATTCAAGTAGAAACCAATTTAATATAGAATAGGACAATTTAAAAATAAACTTTATAAACAGTATATTTATAGGTAAAAGCACATTTCTTAAATCACAAATAAATTCAACAAAAAATCAATGATATTTTAATATGTAGGGACTAGGGCACAAAATAGTGTATTAGGCCTTGGGTCTTGTCTGAAGACATTGATAAGTCCGAGAAGGGGCAAGTAATTATTAAACGTTCCCAATTAACGTCTTAAACATGGGGAACAAGTGGGAGGTAATCTGAGGAGGAAGTCCTCCTTGGATATGATGAAAATAGTTCATAATATGTACTCCATCTGTCAGCCTAATCCTCCAGAAAACTCCAATAAAAGAGATATGCTTCATGAACATACGAGAAGGAAGGAAACTCAAAAATATCAAAGGGAAAGCTGCCACCACCGCATTAAATGTATTGCAGCTACTTTTCTGGCCGCATTTATGTGGAGAAGATCTCTGAACAGTACTACTTTGGCTACCACAACTCACAGAAAACCAAAGATGATGTCTGATGGGACAGATACTCAAGTAAAGGTTCGGATGATCAACAAGTGGAAGATGAAGATGATCCAAAGGAGGATATATAAGGTGAAAGACTCTTTATGGAGAGAGGATTGAAAAAAGGAAAAACAGAACACTGTAGTAATCAAAATTTTTTCTGTATTTAACTGTTATCAATATACATGATTATAGCCTCCTCAAACCAAAAGTCTATTAATGTCAATACATCTTGTTTGTGCCTGATTGTCATTTAATTCCATATTAGCCGTTGTTCAATTCATTAGGGCTTAGTTCTTTGACTCACTATCTACAAATTTATTGTATTTGGCGCATTGGCTGAAATTCCCTATACTTTGGGTTTGGGCCACAAAATGGAACCCTACATAATACATTGAGAAAAATGTCATATAATAAAATGAAAAACTATGAATCATTTAAAAAAACAAATGAATTTAATAATTATTCAATACAAATCACAACAAAGGCTGAGGATTTATTGGTTATCATGCTGGATAATAGTGTTCGGGGGCTGATGTATGTGAAATTTAATCAAATCTGAAAAAATTTCACAAAAAGCCCTTTGAATTGAACTGAAAATGGTTACGATTCATGGGATTCACTTAGTTTCTTTGAAAATCATGACTTTCAAATGTAAAAAATTGGCTTGGCAATCGGTTCATAGCTAACCTGATCAGATTAGATAGTTTGGTTTGGGTTTTCAAACCATGGATATATAATCTTAAGGGTGTCATCCAAAACAAGAGAACTTGATGCCATTTGGTGGACTCCTTTTGTATATATTAAAAATGTCTGCCAATAAATAACTCTCTAATGTAATATTTAACAGAATAAAATTATTCGACACCATCAAGGTGACCTTGTTCCTTTATCTTGAGACCTTAAAAATGACCATGAAATCCCTTTTCCTACACACTTGAAGGTATGAGACCAGGGAAGTAGACTTAGGCCATCTAGGTGTAAAGTAGGATCCTAGTAGAGACATGCATGCTAGCTTGACCTTAGACCAGGATCAACAGATCAGGGCACCAAATTCTTATGGTTAGGCATGGCATACTAAGGGAATGACATTAGGACAGCAGTTTGGAGGGATTATGAAGGCAAAATATATGTGCACAAGGAAAGCCATTTGTACAACGACCTGTATCTTGATAGAATGATCAATATGCCATGTGTAACATGGCCCTCTGAATCTAGTGACATTTGTCATTAGATATAGGAGGTATGTCCCTAATTATTCATGCTTATACGTAGTGAAACACGACCCTTAAGAAGAGGATTTATGTCCCTAATTATTCATGCTTATATGTAGAAGTAAATTCTTCATTTTGAGGCCAAAAGAAGGAAGAGGATATAGGAGGTAAAAAACATGAAAATCTCTAGCGAAATTAAGTTACTAATTAAGATTTAGACTTAAGTAGGTTAATTAATCCTAGCATTAAGGTGGGCGTGTTCATCTTCATACCATTGACCTAGGCATCCCCACTTGGGAAAGATAAATTGTAGTGTCGCGTTGAAGATTGAACTCTTTCTAACCCGGCACAAATCACAATGCTTGGAGCTTAGTCTTAGTTCCTGTTTTGTATCAGTCTTGTTTGGCTTCATTTGCCTTATTTATCTCCTCTCCACACCACCCTCATAGCATACTATAGCCATTCGTGTTTCGGTTTATATCTACTAAATTCATGGCCGAGCATTAAGTTTTACACCTAAGAGCTGTTGTCAAGCTAGGACCTCTAGATTAAGCTCTATCTATAAGTTATCCTCTGTAGGAAAGAACAGTCAATTTTCCTTAGGAAGAATGGTAGGTATATATTATTGCCCTCACCTTAACTCTCTAAGAAAAGTCACCGTTCTGCCCTACACCACTGGGACAGTGGACAGTAGGATTTTCCACTAGCATGGTGGTTGAGTCATGGGAACTGATCAGAGATGGTCTCACGCTACAGCTAACGTGAGTAGAAAAAGGCTGTGAGGACTGAGTAACCTAGTCAACCAAGCGATTGAAAAAAGTTCCAACATTTCACACTAATGCAATAGCCACTGCATTAACTGTTCTGTATTTTTGGGTAGGGTTATCATAACTTTTAAAATCACAGTGGGAATAGAATAACATTGACAATGCTGAAAAGTTTTTAAAACTAACCTAGACATGCTTTACTGAAATTAAAACTCATAACAAAAATCAAGCATTAACGAACATGTTGCTTGTCCAAGTCCCAACTTCCAAGCATGGTTTAAAACCTTTGATTATTGAAAATTTGAAACTTATTGACACATTTATCTAATAAACTAGAGGCAACTTTTGGCTTCAATGATTCAAAATTGTAACTTTTCTATAAATTATAATAGTAATCATTAATGAGAAGTAATATCAAAATCCTAACAGTTCAAAGTGGCATATCTTACCAACAAGATTCGGATTTTATTAGGAAAAATTATACCAGCACACACTGACAACCAACGGGAGTAGATAAGCATCACATATGGTTGGGAGAGTGAAGAAAAAGCTGGAATAAAAGTCAATGTAGAAAATGAAGCCCTTTTCATGTCATAACTAGAAAGCAAGAATAGTTGGGTCCCTTAAGCACCTATTCCAGGAAAATAATTAAAGCAGATAGAACCCCCTTCGTCTCAGAAATAGATGCGACTTTCAGGTCTACACTGTACGAATAATTTACGTATACAACTCTTGCTTGAGTTGGGTTTTCAACAAAAAAAAATTATAACAAAATTTGTTTTGCAAAAGGAGAACAAGAAGTTTTGTCAAACATGCTTCTCCTTTTTTATTTAAGTGCTTGATTGTTATTTATGGAGTCAATTTCGAGCCCTCAACCTCAAAGATTGTTTGTCAGTGACACATTATCTTTGAAATTACAAAAAGTTTCTATAGTTGGTACCAAAGATTTAATCAAAAGGGTTAAAATAACCCCCCCTCCCCCCCCCCCCCCCTCCTTTTCCCTTCATGGAAGGAAGAAAATCTTATGAAAATTGTTGATAGTGTTGCATAATACTAATATTTGAGCAAAATTAGATAGTTATGTACCATAAGTTTCTTAATTAAATTCAACTATATGCTTTATTAGCCAATATGACACAACTATGTGCTTAATATTCTTAAGTTATATGATTGAATTCCATTTGAAATCTAAAATACAACGTATAAGAAACTATAATGAAACTTTATTCATTATATTAAATCAATAAGACAGAATGTCAATGAGAAAAAATTCTATAATAATATATATTTTTTCTATCATTCCTCTTGTATAATAATAATTTCCTTCGTATTTCACAATCACCACAAAGAACAAAGTGATAAGGTCCTGAATTTAGAACCCAACTATAATTACCAGTTAAATAAAAGAATCACCAATGACTTGTGGCTCTCTTTGTCGATAAGGAAGATCCATTATTCCATTAGGAGAAATCTATAGGCAAAGGGATCCTACCCATACAGTGAGACAAGCAAAGCAAGGAAATATTTAGAGGTTTTGGTCCATGTCTGAGCTGTATCTAGAGCAAGCCCACCATGGCCTAACTCAAATTAATGGGGAAAAATTAAGAAAATAGAAAATAGAGATCTCAATCTTATTAATATATTAATATTGCCATGGTATCCAAACCCCACATTTCAATAATGCAAAGATTACGAAACTCCATGACAAGAGAATCCACATTATTACCAACTCATATTGATTGATTTGTCAGAGTTTGGGAGTTGATAGTTGTGATAGTATAAACCACTCTTAGCTAAATTTAATGCCCTCAGTGGGTAGAGCAAAAAATGACAATCAACATGACTATAATAATCAATATAATCGTACTATATACTTATCCCTTTTTTATTATTATTATATTTCCTTCGTTTATTATTTGTGTAAACTGGCCACTTGAGCTTTGATTTAAAGTTAATATTATTCGAAAGTACAATTTCTTTATCAATATTTCATTTAAGTCTTAGTGGAAATCCTACTGGGAAGTATCCTATAAAAAAGTCTTCCTTTATTTAAAAACAGGTATCCTTAACGGTAGCAAACCTACACCAACTGAAACTTTAATTTTTTTAATTAAGGAAAAAAATTCATCTTCCATTATCTTAAGTGGTTTTTTTCCCTCTTTCGCATGCTTTATATATATAGCTGGTATTGGGGCATTAAAAATGTCCTAGCCCACATGCTTTAAGCATCTAAATCAAGCTTTTTATACGTCCTGTTGATATAATTGATTTAAGTGGATGGTTCTTTTAGTTATTCTGTTTTGCACAATTGGATGCGCAAAACTATCTTTGTAATTTATCAATGCAAAACTTAAAATTTTTACATACAAAGGCTTAAATTTGCATATTCTAGTATTCTTAACCAGTTCTTTATTTTAAAATTTTGCAACCAAATGCTTTCTGAAAGTTTCTTTAACAAAGCATATAATAATCCGCTACTAGTTTTGCTAAGGAATCACTTCAGGTTGATAAAACCTGGTATATATTATTCCTTAAACTAGTATGAAACTTTTAAGCATGAGTAAAAGCAACCATATTTCTACTAGCTATGCTCATTTGATCAAACTTATGTTACATTTTTACTTTTGCCCTTTTTGCGACAATAAATTTTGTAAAAGGAATAGCAGAAAATGAAATATTTCAAATATAGTCATATCAAGGTAACAGTTGAGAGTATATCATAATGGTGAAAGATGATGTTAAGAATACTTTGCAATAATTTTATACCAAGTATCCCAAAAAAGACAAAATTAGTCAAATCATAGACATAAAATTTGAAAAATATACACAATATAAACTTTCTTTTGTGGTAAAAAAAATGAAACTTTTGAAGCCTCAAACCTTGACAAAAGCAAACTGTCATAAATAAAAACAAGGATGAAATTTTAGGTTGAGGTCATTTATTTTATATATACACCATAAAATCTAACCTATAATATATACTTCATGATAATTGTTCTTTATACCAATTGGTTTTTTATGCGTAAGTAAGGTTTAATAATAAGAAACTTTACTAGTTGAGTTAATTGGAATCCACTGGATGAAATCATTTTAGATAATATTTTTTTTTCCTTTTATGGAATAATTTTTAGGTTTACACATGGAAGCTAGAGATATGGTCACGAGGGACAATCTCAATTTATTATCACTTCCTTCCCAAACAAGGATATCTTAATTTATTATTGGTAGACATAAATGAAAACCTAATTAATTCTAAAGAGAAGAATACCTTATCAATATAACTAAATTTATAAGAAGTTCAAGAGGAAGATTTGAATCCAAGTTCTCTTCCATAGAAATATCATGCAATATTACTAAGCCAGAAACTTTTGGAAACTACAAATAATCTTATTGGATTACTGGGAGTCAATTTATATGAAAATGGAAAATAAAAAAAATTTAGTTTACAACTTTGAATTACTTTTTTTTTTTTTTTTTTTTTTTTTGGGGGATGTGATACAATTTTGCATCATTATGATAGCAAAGCGGATTTTAAAATTTAAAGGATAATTGAGGTGTATGTACCATAAAAAGTGGGAAGTAAAACCATCTTTTTGTAACAAGTGATGATAGATACACAAAAAATTTCATAATATTTTTTCACAACTACTGAATAGAAGGTTGCAATTAAAATAGCATTGCTTTCACATGGATTGCCATTAACTCTGTTTTTATTAACACTAATCACAACTTGTCATCTTAATAATTGTGAAAATTAAAAATTATTAAATTTTTTGTATCTCTAGGCTTGTTGTTTTGCAATTTAAATTACAAGATATGAAAAGTTGAGAAATAAGAGACTTAATCCCAACCTCAAGTCCCCAAGAAAATACGATTATCTCATGCATTTATCACATGTATTATCTATCTCACAACACGTGAATCTCACAATTATGTTTAGCCTGCATATTACGACTCACGGAGAGAGTATATATATGCCAAATGTACCAATATTCCTTCTCCGGAGAGAAAGAGAGCCCTTTAACAAAACAAAAGAGAGGAAAATAAAACCGTTTCTACATTTTTTTCCCTTATTAAAGATGCCATAATCAGCTTAATATTGCAGTATTTTTCAATTTAGACAAAAAGGGGGAGGGGACACATTAATTATTAAAAGAAAATTTATGAAAATTAAAAATTTTCAAAATTTTTTGTATGGTAGCCAAGCTCATGACTATGAGACAATATTTACCTCCAAACTAGTTTAAACCTAAGAATTTCTTGCAACTCATTATATGGCGATTTATAAGACTATTCACATGTACTTTTTAAGTAAGTCATGGCTTATTAAAAAAGTTGTGTGACTAAAAGTATATGTGAATGATTTTTTTTAACCATCACCTAATAAGTTAGAGGAAGTTATCCAAACCAAGTTAGAGGTAAACTTTTTTCATGATTGCTCCCTTTCCCATTACCTCTAGTTTTACCACACTACTAAACCATATTTATTTGAGGTTGAGGGACAAAATAATTTGAAAATGACCAAGTAGGGCAATCCCATGTTGTGGTATGAATAGACCGTATCATGGGGTTGGATGAAAGTTGACCTTTAGTGGGCAGATGACAAAAAGGGTGGGTTGTGTGATAATAATAATGATGGAAAATTGGTTTTGTTCCATTTTCCATAGTGGGGGCTAGCTAAACTTTGGTTCCCATCTCTGCATGTTAGTGATCATATGCATATGTAGGCATTTGTGTGATCACTTTGCATCTTCCTTGCGTTTTGGTTTCAGGCTTTGGCCCCCATACCCTTTTTGTCCCTTTCGCTATTTTGTTTCCTTTTTTTTCTTTTCTTTTCTTTCTTTTCCTACACAATTTTTTTTTTTTTTTTTTTTTGCCTTCTTATTTTTAAAATGTAATACTTTTATTATTTTCTAACTTATGAGCACTTTATCTTTTTGTCAAAGCACCGCACGCAACCCAATTTTGATTGTACGGTATGAGATGGACCCCTTTGCTTTTTTGTTTAGCGTGGGCCAGGCTGCTCTAATGTGTGATACAACTCACAAGCGACACATTCCGTGCTCTACTATGCATGAATGAAGCTTTATAGCCTACTGCTTTTATTTGTTTTAGTCCCTTTTAATTTTTAATTTTTTTTTACCAAAAAAGGTTAATTATAATTAATTAATTATTTTTATTATAAATAAGAATATATTAAGAAAGAAAAATAGAGGAATATAACTCATCTCCAACTTTTAGAACAATGACCCAAAAAAGAAGAGAGGAGATGGAGGTAGACTTATTCCAATTACAAGAAGTTGTCCAACAGGCCAAATTGTGAGGCAAAAAATTAACATTCATAAAGACAAATATAAGATCCTAGCCAAAGAGAGAATCAAAGGCTTTATTCAATTTAGAAGAAAACAGGACAAGTAAAACTAAGAGGGAGTGGAATGTGGGTTCTTCAAAGCTTCAATTACCCTTTGGAATCTCCTTAAAAAATAGCATATTAAAGCTTGTGGAATACATTAAGTTTTATAGCAAACACAGTCTCACCAAAATTCATTTCGAGCCACTGTTGCAATAATTGAAGAATTTGGTCTAATGGCAACATCAAAATTAATTTTCACCCGGTCATTAGTAGGAGAAAATACACCCTGTTACAGGTGTATGTTTCTCTCCCCTCACAGCTAGTGAGACCCACTAGCTGTGAGTCCCACTAGCTTGTGAGAGGGAGGAAGCATACACCGGTAACAAGGTATACTTCTTCCATTAGTAGGGGGAGCCAAAATGAATTTGAAAAACTACTATTGGAGACTAGGTTGGGATATTTATTTATCTTACATTATGAAATGTTTATAACATGTATGTTAAATTATAAATTAATTAACAATATCCATCTCATTATTCAAACCAATATTTAAGTTATTCAATGGACAACAGTTTGTCTAAAATATGAGAGATAAATTACAAAAAAAAAAAATTTCATAATCAACGTTCTATTTTGAGATTAAACTGTCAACTAGTCAATTGATATGGTGTTAAGCTAGATGGTGGATGAAAAATTAATTAGAGATTAATGTATTTGATTGAGAAGTTATAGTTTAGAGTACACATTTTTAATATTCCTATAATTTATGGTAAAAAGTTACAATAAATCCACTAATTTATGGATCTATAAGATTTCTACAAGAGTATTACTACTATTCAAAAAAGAAAACAATTGCACCCCACTATCACTAAAACTAAAATCATTTATGATTTGTTTGGATAGTGGTGTTTAAAAATATCCATTTGGATGTCAATTTCTAATTTAAATTATTTGAATAGAATATGAGATGATACATTTTTCCTGTTGGTTTTATGAATGACTTTGAATTTTTTTGGAATATGTGGACTTAAAAGTAACTAAGTGTCAAATCCATAATATCACAAATATTTTTGTTTGAGCAAAATTTCTACGTCTCAAAATCTCATAACCTCAAATCATATCATGTTATTACAATTTTTATCAAGTAATTTATACCAACAAGTTTTTTTCAAATTCATTGATTTTAAATTCTCAAATCCTAATTTTTCCCCCACTAGTCATTGTGGTTTAGTGCACAACTATCATTGCAATTCTGCATCGATGATTCGTTGTATTTGAGACTTTTTTGACATGGAAATAGTACTCGTAAACATTTTCAGCTACAAAAAGCCATATTACTACTACATCAAGTCATCTAAAAAGCAAGACCTGGCCCTAGTTATATGTAGATAAGTGCGACTACCCAACCATAATATGGTGCAAGTCATAGATCATGTACCAGAAAAGACTAAGATGTGAAAGTACTGTGGAAAAAGAGACTTCATAGGAAAACGATGTTTGATAAGTCCAAAATGAGAAGGATCATAAATCTTATGGAAAACGTATCTTAGAAATATGATAGTTAAAAGGGTGGTGTATCTTTTTATTGGGAGTTAGAAGTCATTTTCTAATGGCCATGGAAGTGATCAAGCCAACAAACAATATTCAACAATGGAAGCAGTGATTTGAAATTCGTATTGAGTTGTTTGTTTTATAGATTGCTAGTTTTGTAGGAAAAGATGAGGGAGGTATTGCTTGAAGGAAATTTGTGTTTGATGGACCTTGACTCAAATGTCTGCAATCTCCTACATTTGTCATTATTGTGATTTATGAAAAACTTTTATTTTTTTGTTCCTTCTGAGTGTGTTTTGAGTTTGAGTGAAAAGAATTAGCATACAAGTAATGATGCTTTTCGTGTCATACTATGAATTATGAAGAAACAAAATTTTCCCACTTCATATATCTTCTTCTTTTTTTCTTTTCTTTTCTTTTTTTAATTTTAATTTTAATTTTTAACACCAATCTTCTCTGAAAACCAGTATTTTGAGACAGTAATTCTTCTTGCATAGATCTTCTAGAAAAGAATTAAGTCAATTGACGGCTGCTGGCTCTACATCTAATTAACTATTAGGAAATGCAAAGTTAAAAGTTTCTTTGGAAAAAATAAAAAATATTCTTTATGGGGGCTTGATTATATAGTACATCTTTTAACTATGATCCATTTTCAAATTGGCTCTTAAAATTTTATTTATTTATTATTTATTATTTATTTTTTATAATTTGGTTCTTAAACTTCTAGACCATATTCTGATATTCAATACCATAACTCCATACATTTTTATCAACTAGATTATCATTAGGACAAAATTTAGGTATAATTCCTTAACTGTTCGTACTTAAATTTCTTAATTAAATTTAATTATTTTTGGGGAAGATAATATCTTTTGTGTTGCATCATCGGTCAACCAATACAGTTACATGGTTGAATTTAATTAGGAAACTTAAAGTATAGCCCCTAAGAAATTATACTTAAGTTCTGTCCTTATATTTCAAACATTGTTGTGATGTTTTCCAGTACCCAAATAAAAAATTATTTTAAGCAATTTCTAAAATATAAGAAAATAGTTTTTGTTTTTTGTTTATTATTTATTATTTCTTTTGGGGATTTTGTGATTGATGTGAGTATATTTGAACTCTTGTTTATAAGAATAGTTATAAACTTTTTTCTGCATTAAAATTTGAGAAAATGTAAAATCTACATTGAATACTATCCGAAAATTTGGAGACATGCAAATTACTAAAAAATAAAATAAAATTTAGAGATCAAATTGAAAATGAATCTTAGTTAGAGTGTTTAGTAGATAATGATATATATATATATATATATATATTTTCCCATTGAGGTCAAAGTCCAAGGGTGGTGAATTAAAATCCAAAAATAAAAAATAAAAAACGTAATATTCAAACCGATTATGACATAATTTCGCTTTGTCAAAAATCAATGATAGTAGATTATAATTAACATCGCTTTCATATGAAAACACCACTAACATCACTTTCATAGTTATCGCTTCGAGGTCATAGGCTATTAGTTTGTGGGTTGTCACCACAACAATTATGAAAGAAATAATGTGAAATTTGGTTGAGTTATTATTTTCATGTGAACCAAGCCACCAAGGTACAGGGCAAGTGGCAACCAAGTCAAAGCAAGGGCCAATAGAGAGTAAAATGGACCCATAAAAACAAGTTAGTTAAAAAAGCTTAAGTCTGATTAGCAACTGTGGGACCAAGGATTCAAAAGGCTGACAAGATTGGGCCATGGAGGGGCCTAAGTTTTTCAAACGGCTCGCTGAAAAAACAAAGAAAGAAAGAAAAAAAAAGAAAAAAAAGAGGAAATGCGTGGTGCATGTGCTAAAATGAATTATTGTGTTAGCATGGCATGTAGCAATCTCAATTCTCAATTCTCATATCAAAATCTTCGTAGGAGAAAGGGAAGTGTCCAAGAAAATTTAAAAGCACTTGGACCCCATTTCTTGGCCTTAAGATTCAACTTTGTACCTAACAATTTTGCAATGAATTTACGATTTTTGACCAATTTTTCTTTCTTTGAAAGCAAAGATTTCATGGATTCACAAATGCAGTGAATGAAATGGAAAATAGACTGTGTCATATATTATAGAGGCAGCAGTGACAGTGTATGACTAAATGGCTACATTATTGCTTCCTTTACATTTTTGTTTGTTTATATTAGTATCATTTTGGCCTTGACATATTTTGGGTTTGGTTCTTATCTTACATTATTGTTGTACATTGTGTCGGGCATTGGGCTGTCACCAATGAGCTCACTACTATTATATAGGCCTGAGCTCTTAGACGACAAAGAATGATAACAAAAATTTTTGCTATTGGACGACAAAGAATGATAACAAAATCAGAATCTGTAAGCTATTTTAAAACAAATAATTGCAACTCACAAGAAACTAATCAACAGAGGAATTGACAGTTCAAAATTATGAAGGGTTGTTCGAAGATTTTGTATATAACTGATGATTTATTTGTAATCTTCTTTATATTTGAAGCATTCGTTTAAGAAGTTATAGGATAAAGCTTTTCTTGAACCTCTCATCAGAACTCTTAAATTAGAATCCAAAGTCCAAACCAACTTTTTTATTAACATTAAAAGATCCAGAAAAGGCCCATTAGTCTTTTCTTTTTTTAGAGGCCCATTATTTAGTTTTCCTTTGTTTTAATTTTGTCAAAGAAACTCACTGTAATGGTGTATATTTTGGGTTATGGTGGATATCAATGAGGCAAGTCTGTGAAAGAATATGTAAATTTTTATTTGGTGTGTATAGTAGAACAAAAAAAAAGGTATATCATGCGAGAGGTGTATACATCTAGCCTCTCACAGCATGTGGGCTTGTGAGAGGCTAGATACATTCATACATAAACCTATTGCACGATTTATCGTAACAGAATTTATAAAAAATCCGAATGAGGAATTTTTTTTCCAATACACCTCTTATTCATAATAACATTACTTTTAGTCAAATAATCTATTTGGATACAACTTATTGTAGAAAACTAAAAACTTATTGTTGAAAATAAATTTTAAACTATGAATAGTGCCTGTGAGACCTAATTTTAAAGTTATATTTACTGAATTCCGCACTTGCGGGTTCCGTGAATAATGCACGGGACCTAAGAAAAAACGCAAATACCAACAGCATTTGCTATCCAAACTCAGACTTAGTAAAGTCAAATGCTATCCAAACTCAGACTTAGTAAAGTCAAATGATTTGGAGGAAAATTTCATCAAAAAAAAAAAAAAAAAACTACAAAGAAGAAAAAGAAAAAGAATGGGCCAAAAGCAGTCGGAGAAAGTATAAAAGTAAAGCATGAGTTGTAAGAACTGCACAGCTTGAAAATGTAAGGAAAGTTAATTAGGATGGACAAGATGAAGGGCATGATTATCCCATTGGGACCCCGAACTATGTCTAGGAATCTTCTTCTTCTTCGTCTGCCACTGCTGAAAGTGCTGAATGTTGACAGTGATGAGAGAGGCCGAGGTCGTGAAAATGTCAGAGACAGAGTATAATGGATGTTCTGCTGGCTAAATCAGGAGCACCAACAAGTCAGGCCTTTAAGCGCACACTCTGCTTTATTCACTCATTTCAGTTTTTGTTCGCCGACATTCACCGTCTTTTGATTAATTCTATTGTCGAGATTTATTCTCTTGCTCTTATATTACCCACTCTCTGTAAGTGTGCACAAGTCTGCTAGGTACAGAGACGACTATCTAAAAACCTGTATTTTCAGGCCGTGGTCGTTTGTGGCTCTAGGTCTCTCTCTTACGTTTCGTTGTAAATCAACCGGCTCAAGCTCGGCTCAAGGTAAAACTTAGGCTATGACCGCTTGTTTAGTAGACAAGCTAAGCTCAAGCATAATAATATGTTCGTGAACAAACTTTGAACATGAGGGCTTGAATTAGCTATATATTTGTGTATACATGTTTAAAAATATATTAATTTTAGTCTTGAAATTGGATTGGATAAGTTTGTGAATTAGTTTATATAATATAAAATTATTATTTGAAGTTTATTCGTAACATAAACAATCCATTTGTAGTAAAAATTTATAGATTTGTAAGGAGGTAAAACATTTTAGTTATAATTTTACAATAAATAGGAAAAGAATAAGTTAAAAAAGTAGCTTATGAGCAAACTCAAACTTGCCTGACAATGAACTAAAGATTGAACATATAATCTTATTTGGTGATGAGCTTGAACTTGGCTCGTGTTTGAAATAAAATTAAATAAACCAACTTAAACTTTTAATACTCGGATTGATTGGGTTCGTTTACAACCTTACTCTTACATAGTCGTTTAGGCTTCCACCTGTCATTCATGGGTGTGGGATTTGGACTCTTAATCCCCCACCCATGAATGAAAAGGGATTTAAACCATAAATATCTTTATTACAAATGCCAAGAAGTATCAGTTAAATTACAAGATTCTTAGCTAGAATAAGACATTTTTAAACATGAAGTTTGGTATAAAATGGCTATTGAATCGTAAGAATTATTCTAACTTAATTTCTAGGTTTGTGGGCAATTTCATCATGTACTTATGGGCCTCTATTAGAAGAGTAAGGTTAGGAATATAATAAATAAATCTTACAAATGGATGTGTCATGAATTACAAAATTTGTTACATAAATCTTCTATTGTACATGTGACACAAAATAGATAGTAGCTTTAATAAATTTTTTTATCCCATTCGAATCCATTTACCTTAGGTAGGCATTTGCTAAAACAAGATTGCATGCAGCCTTGATGCCCTATGGCCCTGTGAAAAACAGCAAACAAGGCTCCATTCACCTTAACGTTTATGCATTTCATAATTTTTTTTTTGTGTTACAAACTTACAATAAGTGGGATTTAAACCCAAGATCTTTCCCTAGAGAGAATTAGATAAGAGCATTAAACTACATGCTCTTGGCTTTTATATTTCTGTTTTTTTTTTTTTTTTTGGGGGGGGGGGGGGGTGGTGCTAAATGAGTAAGCTTTTAAATAGTTCAAACAAAGAAAGATACACTTTCTAGAAGGGCTTTTTCCTGAAGGGCTTCTACATTTCAGTATAAGTAATAGTGTAATACAACTTATGTACCTTATATCTTGGATCGGACTTTTAGTGTAATACAACTTATGTACCTTATATCTTGGATCGGACTTTCTCTATGAGTTCTCTTCTCAAAATCTTTCCTGCAGCTGACCTTGGGACACTGTTAACAAAACTTACTGCCCGTAACCTTTTGAATGGCGCCACCTGTACAGGGCAAAAAGACTGATTAAATTTCAAGCAAAGGAATGTTTGAGCCTCTTCATCAGTGGTTAACAGTATGTGCTCATTCATGAAACATGGCGACAAACTTAATTTATGCAAGCATCATGAGCAGCAGAAGATATTAGATATCACAAATTGGCTTTTTCTTGAACAGATGATAGAAGTCATATAATTTGGCCAGAGCATCTACTATTTGGTGGCAATGCTTTATCTCCAGGCCAACACACCCGTGCAGAGTACACATTAACTCGCAAATATGAAATATCATACATTAGGTATTGGGACATTTACTTTTGAATTAAGAATTTTGCTGGCCAGGACTTTACACCAAATGACACTAATAAAAGAGAGACTGCATGGTTATGGTTCCACAAATCCAAGATGTTGCACCAAGGGCCTCATAGTCATAGAAGCATGAGGCATATCCCACTATCAACAGAACAATTTTTTGTTAAGACAATTGCAATTGTAATAACTACTGAGGATCTCATAAAATGACCCAATGAAAAGGGATTTTTCGAATGGTAAACATTAAATAGACAAGTGATTTCTGAATGGATGAGTTCCTGACTGAAATGACTGTATTTCTTTAAAAAGATATACTACCATTGCTGCAATTGATATCACCCAAAGAATTACTGCATGCTTGAGTTATTCAAGATCAAATCAATCATTGAAAAGGGTTGGTTTTTTCCCCCTTCCTAATTCCTTCATGCTGAATGATGCTTTGCAGACCCTTTACCTGCTTTGCAATAAATTTCTGAACGTCTTCTTCTGTTAGCAAGCTGTTTGGCGAGCGCACAACATGTGCAATTGGGACCTCACCAGCTTTGGCATCAGGAAATCTACAAAGTCAAAATTGAAATTAAACTCTAATGCAGTTATTCAAAGATAAGGCAACAGATGGACATGCATAACTGCTTATAAAGCATGGGGAAAAGTATGACACTTACGGGAACACAACAGCATCTAATATTTCAGTGTGAGAAATCAGCAGCCCTTCAAGCTCGGCTGGTGCCACCTAACAAACAGTCAAGTGCAAATATAGAATTTAAATGCAAAATTAGAGTTAAGTTGTAAAATATGAGATATTAGAAGTAAAAGAGAGGAAAGAATAGTGGAGGGAGAAAGATTAGAGAAAAGGTTTTAGGGCTTAATCAACCAATTCCTCAGCATAGTGCATGTTTCTATTATTAGAGTGATATGGCAAGACTACATTAATACCCTTATATAAAATAATAACAAGCTAATACAGAAATAACAAAGTAACTCTAACAATTAGGTTAGGTTGGTTTGACATCAAGGGGAAATTGAACCAAGGCACAATATATTAACCTGAGAACCAATCCAAAGTTGCATCCTTTGTCATAAGAATTCAACTATACATCAAACTCAGCAGTACCAAATATTTAAGCACACTTACATTACCTAAAATCCTTCAAGTACCTTGGATTATGAAGATGGACCTATTAACTTTCAAATGATTAAAAAATGATTAAATACAGTAGTTTAATGAAGAAATAGCTATCTCCAGGATCCAGAAATTCTGTAGAATAACGAGCAAGGCCAACATTTAGAATGGTATTCGGACCCAAAATCTTAACACTTGAAAAGAAAATATACCGACCTACTATTCAAAATAATAATTTATTAAAATAAAAAAAAATAAAAAAAAAAAGTGACTAAATTTTAGGTTGGCAAACAACCTACTGCAACCATCATGATAATAGATGTGCAGAAACAAAATTCTTGATACTGATTCATAGGAGAAAGTGCTTTTCTGATTTCCAAACTAATCAGATGACTGCTGATATGGTGTCAAATCATTAGTAGAGCAAGTTATATAGCACTTTGGGACATTTTTTGCTTAGAAAAAAGAAAAGCTATTGACAACAATATCAAATGAAGCAGAGAACATTAGTGCTAATGTTGCAGGTCAGCTAATTTTCATTACTCCTTAAAATATATAACATGATCAGGAGGCTCATGGATCATTCACTCACCGGGGAAGAACATATGTATTCTCCCCAGAAATGCAATATGAGCAAATGTAAAGCTTTCCAAAAGTCAGATGCCGGCACTGTTAGGTCTTCATCGTCAACAGAAATTCTAAAAGAAACCGATAGCTTTTATCGTCTCACAAGAAATGGTTTAGTGAGATTACATACACCTGAACTTTTAACAATCAACTAAGGATAAGTCACCTGAAAGCCGTAACACTTTATGAGCTCCTTAATTCGGTCCACAACAAATAATTGTCCCTCTTCATTGAAATATCCAATATCTCCTGTGTGCACCCATCCTTGTCCATCTATTGTTAGCTTTGTGGCTTCTGGATTTTTGAAATAACCTGAAAGGATTTTAATATGCTGCATGAATCATACTAGCAATATATAATCATAAGAGAAAAAAGTAATAAACCCAATAATATAACTTTGTAATCAACATGACTGATGTCATCTTCTCTTCTCCTTCAACATCCTCTTTCTTTATATATTTAGTTCTTTATCTTGGGCTGGGACATTTGAGTTTTTACTAGAGTTTTGAGTTCAAGGGCTAGGTGAAGACTTCAAGGAGGGTCTGTAGTCCAGTCACCAGATTAACTTACCACTAAAAGTATAAAACCTGTAATGTCAACTTCTACTAAATGAAATTAACATCCATCAGAACTTTAAAACAACTGCATCCAACAGTGATTCTAAGATTTTCCCAATACATTTACTTTGAATGTCTCATTCCTATTTCACATATTTCTTCACAAAACATAAGCTGGGTGTTAAACCATCTTCATATGTTTCATAAACGAGTACGGATAAACTTGAGCATATGAGCCTAAATGATAACATTCATATGCAGACTAATGTGGCAAATACAAAGTGGTAAGATGGAAGATTAGTTTAGCAACTCCCACAGTGAACCATCTAATTAATGTGTTTACTGCTGCCTGATCTATAACGACAATTCAAGGCTACATTATTTAACATACTTTGTTATTTAAACATTAGCATTTAGCAATATAAAAAATTAGTGACATAAAGCATCTTGACTACTGGATGGATCCTTAAGAAAAAAAAAAAAAAAATTATTGGTAAGAAATTTTGAATTGAGAAATCAACATATGCCCTGTCAGAAGTAGGAATCTAAGTAGAAACATTGCATAAAAAAATCCACCTTGCATCATATTAGGTCCTCGAAGCCAGATTTCTCCTGATTGTTTAGGTGGAAGAGGCTTTGATGTATCTATACTAACTATTTGGGATTCAACTCCTGAAACAAGTGTTCCAGTTGAGCCAGAGAGGGGAGATTCTTCCTTTGGATTTTCCAATGAGATGATTCCACAAGTTTCAGTCATACCATATCCCTGCCAATAATATAATGCAATTCAAATCAAGACGTAGCTTTCTCACTACAAACTACTACAGACAAGGTAGAGTGCATGATTCTACATGTCTTGCTTATTATATGATTTTCTCGATTGTTACCAAATTTATAACATTATCCCTTATATTATAATAATATGCTTCCATTACCCTTATATTATATTATAAATTTATAATATGTTTGTTCAAACTCAGTGACAAAGGTTCAGTTTCGCAGCCTATGAGCTTATCATAAAAATGTTCGAATGGGCTTAAAATATACCCATTTTAATGTCTCTATGCTCGGTGCTTAAAATATACCCCTTGGGAAGTTGGCTATACCTCTCAATCCTACTAACTTATAGCTTAGTGCACAAACCATTTATTCTAATGAAAGATTATTCAAACATATCACGTTAAATTGAATGACAAATTACTGTAAAAATTAGTATGCAATACTAATTAAGTTTTATCTAAGTCAGAGATACTCAATCTACATTAATACCAAAGAACACATTTCATTATACTCTGTTCAAAATTACCTGAACAATATCAACATGAGGCAAGTTCTTTGTACACTCCTCCATCACATCCTTGCCGAGAGGCGCCGCGCCCGATCCGACCTGCCTCAACGAAGACAAGTCGTACTTCTTCATCACCACACTCTGCTTCGCCAGAGCAATCATCACCGGCGGAACAACGAAGAGATGAGTCACCCTGTACTTCTCCACCGCCAACAACACCTTCTCCAATTCAAACTTCTCCATCGAAACCACCGTGTTCCCTCTCCGAAGCTGCGAGTACGTCACCACCGAGAGCCCAAATATATGAAACATCGGCAAGAAACAGAGGAACACGTTTCTCGGGTCGCCGTATCGGTCCTGATCGGCTGGCACCATCAGCGAAGCCGCGATGAAGTTCCTATGCGTCAGAATCACTCCTTTGCTCGTACCGGTCGTGCCGGACGAGTACATAAGCGCCGCTGTGTCGCTCTGTTTCACGGTTTTGTCAGGCAATTCACACTCCATGCTCGACATTTCTATCAGTTCAGAGTAATGCCAAATCTTCGAACTCGTAGATTTCCAAGAACCTATAATTATGGAAGGCAAGTTTAATTCTTTGATTTTGTGCCAGAGTTCGGGGACGGTGATGACGAGCTTGGGGTTACAGTCTTGGACTTGCTTTGAGAGTTCGGAAATGGTGTACAAAGGATTACAGGTTGAAGCGATGGCACCGAGGGCGACAATGGCGAGGAAGCACACGGGGAAGTGGATTGAGTTGGGAGCGACGATGAGGACGACATCGTTTTTGTGAATGTTGAGATGGAGCAGAGAGTTGGCGAGCTTGGAGACTTGGAGTTTGAGCTGGTGGAAGGTTAGAGTTTCACCGGTATCGGCATCGATGAGAGCGAGGCTGTGTGGGAAGGAAGAGGAGTTTTGGAAGAGGAAAGTGGTGAGAGAGAGGTTGGGATTGGTGGGGAAGTGAATCGGTGGTCTTGGGGATTTGTAGGTTTGGGTTTTGGGGTTGAAGGTGGCTGCTCTGGCTGCCATGGGTGTTTCGGGAGTGGGAAATTGTGGGAATTGTTTGTTTCTCGGGAAAGTTGAGGAAATAGCAATGCCTTGGAATAGGAAGAGACAAGACAAGAGTTTCCCAGTTCCCGGGTAAAAAAAGAAGAGATAGGATCATAGGAATTAGACTATAGTCAATGTTTTTTTTTCACATGATGGCAATAATTGAGCTGAAATAGTCTACAAGTTGACATGTGTAATAACTACTAGTAACTAATAACTGGACAGTGATAGTTGCACTTGCACATGGCTTTTATTGCAATAGTTAATGCTTACCGGCCCTCTCAATCGAGGGGAAGGGGAAGATCAAATGAAGGTACCTGCAATATTGATTGCTGAGTTTTGGGCCTAGCGAGATGGTTCTGAAAACTTGCTGTTCTCTAAACTTGCTAGCAGTAGAAATTTAGGTTGATGCTAAAGTAGTGGTGGAATGGGTATCGGGTAGTATGTTTAATAGCTCTGCTCACTCTACCCTCATTTTGGATTTCAGGCAACTGATAAAAGACAGATTTCAAGCAGGAAGATTAAGCATGGTTACCAAAGTCCTTCTTGAAGATTTGAATCTGACCATTTTCCCTACATCCTGTAAGTATTTATACTTGTGAAGTGACCATCATACCGAAGATAATTAGTTCTTTAAATTTCATTTTTTCCAATATTGTTAATATGGGAAATAATTTCAGAATGGAAGAAGAGGCCTTTTCCATTTTTTTCCTTTTTAGATTGGAGGCCATTAATAAAAAGAGACAGATAGTGTAAGTGAGATTCTTACACTATGCTGTTATGTCCTATACTATATAGTACATGCAATAAATTATCTAAACCTTATTGAAATAATCAATCTGCCTTTAAGTGAATTTCTCTAATCCTTAATTAAGGGTATTGTTTGCCATTTCAATTTTGGTTTCCACTACAAGAAAAATATATGACTGTTTGAACTGAAATATAAATTTTTTCACCTTTTACGGGTTAATCAAGATGATTATTTGACTAAATAACTACACATCACATCAGTAAACTAAATTAAATTTTCATACACATGGCTTCTTATGAGTTCACAAGTTTACATGGAAAAAAAAGCTAGTAAGAAATAAAATGCTTTTGGTGTCTCTAAAAAAAATCACAAAATTCTCTCTTAAATGTTAAATTTGAAAATGAGTTTTTGGAATAGTTTCAAAAATGTTACAATCAAAGAACCGTTTTAGGTCCCAGTTCCAAAAGGCAAAAGAAAGTTATACCAAAGTTGAAAATGTTGAATTTAAAGGAAGAAGAGTGAACAAAAGCAACTCTTCTTCCTTATGACTCTATATCACGTTGATAGTTATCTTCACAATTTTTTATTCATTTATTTATTTATTTATACAAGATAGAATTTCTACTCTAGCCTAATCTAAGTGTATATAATTTAAGTGTATATGTGTATGAAGTTCCCTCTTGGAGACTTGAACCTCGGTCCTTGCCCCCCACACCTCACAAACAATTTTTCCATGCAATGTGCAAATTTTAGAACTCAGATGAAGAACTTAGGTAAGGAATTTTACTTTGGGTATGTCTGATATAAAAAAGCCCAAGTACAAAAAATGTATACAAGAAAAAGTATAGTTTAAAGAGAATCCATCATCCACTCATACAAGGAACAAAGAAAGGCAACTTTAAAGTGTGTCTGGCAACTTGAGTTAGGAAGAGAAGTGAAGTGATCAATGAGAATTGATTTGAATGGAACTTCCTTTTTCTGCTGCTAATTTGGATGTCGAGGAAAGAAGTGAACTGTCGCTAAAGCTTGTTTTTCTTGTTTGAACTTAGAATCCCATGAAAACTGGATTTGCCACAATGTAGTACTTCATAAAACAGGATGAACTTCATGCCAGTGGCGACTTTAGGAATTTTTCTAAGAGTGTTCCTTACAAATCATAAATTACACTATCTAATAAAAAAAGAAATTTATATATTGACAACAACAACAATAAAAAAAAAACACGCAAATACATAAAATTTACAATTACCTTCTACGAGTTTTCATATTTTGAAATCGTTGTATGATAGTCTCATTATCAATGCTACAAACTACATTTCTTTCAATATACACAACCAAATTAACAATCACTCATCCACTGATCACCTATTTGATTGCGCAGTTCATTCTTTATATATTTCATCGAAAAACTTCTTTCAATATATTTCATTGTTTATTATAGCAAAAGAATAAATAATAAACTATAAGTTCATTTAAAATATTAATAAAATTATTAATTATTGTTGTTTAGTTGTTTCATTAATTTGTTTGTCTTTTATAGATTATAATTTGTTATATTGTTGTTTCATTAATTATAAAATTATTATTAATTATTGTTTAGCCTAACATAATTTAGTTTATTTGTTTTTTATAATGTATTGGTTAATTAAATTATTAATTATTGTTGTTTAGTTGCTTCATTATTTTTCTTTACTAACTATTAGCACACACCCCACTGTGCACTAACACACACCCCATGTGCATAACCCATTGCCTCTCTGGTGCCTAAGTCCTAACATAATTGAATTTTGTCTTTTATTGGTAAGTTAGGCTAACTGCCTCTGCATGCCTTTACTTCCCCCAATTCAAATATCCCACCCCGGCCCCATGGCCCCCATCCACCCCCCACTCAACAGACAAGCCCCATGGCCCCCATTCACAAGAACCAATCACATAAATTCACAAATCACAATATACTAAAAGACAAACTCAGTAACTCACCAACACCAACGGATAAAGTCAAAACACGGGCAAATAATTAAATAAAGTTATAAAATAAAGCTAAGCCAAATCAATTACAGTTCAAACATCAAAGAGAAAGAGAGAGAACCAGATAAAGGAGAGAGAGGGAGAGTCTCATTTCAGCCTTCAGATAAAGAGAGAGAGAGACAGAGACAGAGAGTCTCAGACCACAACAAACCCATTAACCCAAAGATGTAAGAGAGAAAAAGAGAGAGAAGTAAAGTGCTCCAATCTCCATCAGAAAATAAGAGAAGCATTTCCATGCAAGTAAGCACCTGGGAAAGCAAATCTCAAGCTACATGAATAGGATTGGCATGTATGCCTCAATGAACTACATCATGTGTTTACTAGATCAAACTAGGTTATAGAAGTTATTACATTAATGAGCCTCAATTGTCATGTCACTAATCATTTTGGGGTACAACATAGATATGGTTAGCTCTTTCTCGAGTCATTACATGTTTAGAATTTTTTATTCATTGGAGTAAAATGTGTGTTAGTGTATTTTTGAAATCTTACAACTAACTGTATGGAAATTCCAAGAACATGTTTGAGAACCGTCGAATTGTCAAAAGGTGAGTGAGAAAACTTGAAAATAATGCAATTGATGTGAACCACTTTACCATCCAAAAGGGAGGTTGAAAAATATGTTAGGGGCATCATGGAATTCCTTGACTGTCTAAACAAACAATTCAAATGAATTACTTAAGAATCTCTTGACCATCCAAGGGGAGTTTGCAATATAAAATTTAAAAATAAATACGAAAAGATGAACCGTTGAATTGTCAAAAGGTGAGTGAGAAAACTTGAAAATAATGCATTTGATGTGAACCACTTTACCATCCCAAAGGGAGGTTGAAAATATGTTTGGGGCATCATGGAATTCCTTGACTGTCTAAACAAACAATTCAAATGAATTGCTTAAGAATCTCTTGACCATCCAAGGGGAGTTTGTAATATAAAATTTAAAAATAAATACGAAAATATTCTGAGTATTAAACTTTGCTGAAAACCTAATTTGTGTCCAAAGACTAAGAGAGGTGAGTATTTTATTATAGGACCTCTTTGCTGCCAAAAGAGACCAATGAAATGAATCCAAAAGATTCAGAGAAATTTTTGTGTTAAACATCTCTTTGCTATTAAATGGAAAGTGAATTATGGAATAGTGTTCGAATTTTTTTGGATCATGAAAATTTTGAAACTTTGGAGTATGAGTTCTTGAGTTTTTGAAAAGAAACTTGTAATTTGGGAGCTTTTTTTTTTTTTTTTTTTTAAGGGATAGTTTTGGGCTTAAATCTTTTAAATTTTTAGGCTTGTCTTTGTTTGTTGCAAAATCAGAATTTTTTTAAAGGGCTTTTGTTTTTAAAGATTACGAGTATGGGCCTAAGCCCTTAGGCTCAATCCAAGAGAATTCTTTCTTTTTGAGGGTCGGCCGAAGGGGCTATCCTCTCTTGTTGTGTTTGTGCTCATAATATTTAAGACTTATAGGGCCTTTATTTTTATGATGGTGGGCCCTTAGGCCCAATTTGTTTTTTTGGATTGAATTTTGTTCAAGGGTTCCCAAACCACCCCCCCCCCCCCCCCCCCCCCGCCGCCACCCAAAACATATGATATGCTCGAAACTATAAATTATAAAATGAGGTTTACTCGTTTTGTGTTTGTTTTACTTATTTCCTCTTGTTCTCTTGAAAAATTTAGTTTTCCCTTTTATTTTCTCATCTTTGCCTTGCTTTGAATCAATTTTTGTTAATTTCTCAGTGGAGCCATCTTCATCATTTGCGCCGTAATTCATGCTTTTTTTGTCGAAAAGAAATAGACATATATTTATTACATTAAACAATTATTACTCTAAATCCTCTCAAACATATTGAATGAGAGATTTGTGATTCAATCCTTATCTACACCAGAAACAAATTAATGTTTTAGTTTGATAATAAGGGTAATCTTCATGGAGTAAACCCCATAAGTTTGAAATTCTATCTTATTTATCCCACCAAAAAAAAAAAAAAAATCCCCTAAAACCCCTTTTTGATCCCTTCATTAAGGGAAAAAACAAATAATAAAAATTTGTTAAGAGTCTTGTAACTCAATGTCATAATTTGTGTTTCTTTCTTAGGAGAATCAGAGAATCATGACCCAAATCCCTCCATTATTGTAACTATTGAATTATCATTAAAAAAAATCTAAATTAAGGTTAATTAAACACCTCCCTCCCTTCCCCTCTAGTAATCTTCTTTTTCTCCACCCATTCTAGCCATACATAACTTTTCCTCCACCCAATCTAGCCATAAAGTTATGTAGTCATTTAGCTTATTTATTTTGAACCAAAATAGAAAAAGGAAAAAAAGTACTTTTAAAAAAATCTCATTGATAATTTGAAATATGATACCATAACCCCGAAATAAATAGATTATTGTTTTAATTATAGAAGTATCATTAAAAAAAAAAAATCTAAAACAAGGCAAATTGAAGTTGTTAAACGCCTCCCTCCCTTCCCCTCTAGTACTCTTCTCTCTTGTTCTCCATCCAAACAAGTCATAGAGTTTAGGAAATCATTTAGCTCATTGATTTTTTATCCAAAAAAGAAAAGGGACAAAAAGTAATAAAATAAACTCATTGATAATTTGATATATGACATTATGACCCCCAAAATAAATAAATAAGAGCACGGTTTTCATTTCAGGGACACGAGCATACTGCATTTATCAAATAAGGAGAAAATAAGGAAAAGAAAAAAAAAATCACAACAACAATCTTATATTTAATAGGAACTCAGCCTATATATACGTAGATGAAGAATTTTCTTCAAAATGAAAAGTAACAATATATCATGGCGAAGAGCTTGTTCTAAAAAAAAAAATGATTCTTTTCAATCAAAGCCAAAAAATTATTAAAGCTTAAAGTATGTTTTGCTAATAAATGTGTTGGTTTATTTCCTTACCTGCGAACATGAGAAATCACAATATGATAAAAGTCATGAATTGTAGCCATAATACCATAGATAACTCTTCCAATTGAAGATGGAGGTGGAGGGTATTCACCTGCCGCCTGAGAAATAATGAGAGGGTCACCTTCTGGAATATACTCCATGAATGAAAATAGACAAACTAAAAAAATGTGATTAGTTAAAACAAGAAGCTTGGAAGAAGGCACTGACTAAATCCACCGATAGAAGACGTTGATAAGCATGAAGTTTTGTATTAACTATAAATTGTAAGATATATTGATCTTAATTTTTGGGTTTGTTGGCAATTTTGTAATTTACTCATTGGACTCCATTCACATGGTCATTAAACTTAGACCAAACATTAACTTGGTTTAAGAGCTAGCTCACTGGGTCATTGGATCAACTAGTAGGTCATTAGTCGAACTACATAGTTATATAAAAATAATTTAAAGAAATCATAAATTGATCAAAATAAGCTAGTCTAAATTATTAATCAAAATTAAGTCTAAAAAATAAGCCGCCTAATATAATTCAAACTCTAGGTCTAACAGGAAAAAAAAAATTAAGGGATGTTATATTGTAGTAAAATCTTTGCTAAATAAAATCTCATTGCATTATATTATTTTTTTAAATTATAAGAATAAAAGCATATTTTACAATTCAAAGTTATATTCTATGCATATTGCACATCATACTAATTGCTCTAATCTCATGGATTACAATATGAGCTAAAACTTAAAATTTTACTTTTATTGAAAAATCAAGCATCAAACTCATTATAAAATTTCTTCTTTCCATTATGCTTTAAATTCAAAAAAAGGGTATTGCTGTGAACTCATAAAGGTAATTTTATTCAAAATTACAAAATTAGATCGGTCACAACAACTCATTTAGAGGATCGTTGGATCCTATTGAATTTTACTGGTTCGATTAAACAATCATACTAGCTTAAAGTATTGTTTCACTTATTGGTCTAACCAGCCAGGTCAGATCGAATTTAATAACTAGGGTAAATTTCACAAGCCTACCCTAAGTTTTGTGATAATACCAATTAGGTCCAAAACATTCTAAAACCTACCAATTTAGTCTTCAAAAGACAATTTTGTCCCTAACTTTCTTTCTCTTTCTTTAATCTGTCTCCGTTCCTCTCCCCTTCTCTCTTCTCTTTCTCTCTCTCAAACAGTATTTGTCAACGATTGATGAGATTTTGAATCTGATGGATGAGTTGTCGGTGAGGTCCAATTCAGAGATTGTGGATTAGGCTTATTCGGCGATTCAACACGCGATGTCTCGACTTGAGGATGAGTTTTGGCATGTTTTGATTCAGAATACTGTTCCTCTTGATGCTGAGAGACTATACAACTCAATCTGTAGGAGTAGCCTTTCGTTCCCAGTCAAATATGCCAGAATTATTGTCGAAGAAGATGACATGAGTGTGGTGGTCAGTGGCTTTTCTAGCGGCTGTGGGTGTTATGGGTTTGTTGGGAGATGGGTTTTGAGAGAGAGAGAAAGAGAAATGAGAAGGGGAGAGGAACAGAGACATATTAGGGAAAGAGAAAGAAAGTTAGGGACAAAATTGTCTTTTGAGGACCAAATTGGTAGGTTTTAGAATGTTTTGGACCTAATTAGTATTATCACAAACCTCAGGGTAGGTTTGTGGAATTTACTCTAATAACTATTACTTAGAATTCACCTCACATTGTCATGGTGAACCCCCAAAAAAAAGCCTCATCACATGCGCAAAGTGCGTGTGACGAGGCTAGTATTTTAGAATGGATAGTGTTAATGTGCACTACAAGGTACCCGTTAAGGAACAACTTTTATGTCAATAAAGTCAACTTTTTGTCAGATTTTTTACCGATTTTATTGGCTTTTAATCCTATATCTTGGAATTATTCTTAACAAACACCTCACAGTATTATTTTATAGGATTAAGAGCCAATAAAATCAACTTTTTGAATTTCACCAATACTATTTTTAGTCATTTCATCAATTTATATCAATATTTTATTAAGTGAACTCCATAAAAAATTATTCTTAACGAACACCTCACAGTACCGGTTATCATTTAAGTAATAGTGTAGATTATAATACAAGTATACAACCTTCGTTCCTTATATCTTGGATCGGACTTTCTTTACGAGCACTCTTCTCAAGATCTTTCCAGAAGCAGACTTAGGGATGCTGTTTACAAAAGCTACAGCCCGTAACCTTTTGTATGGCGCCACCTATATTAGGCAAAAAGGGAAGGAAAAAAAAAATCAAATTTTAAAGAATGAAAAATACAAAAGATGTTATAAGTTTTATCGCATAATGCTTACGAACTAATGTGAGTGACATGTGAGAATGAATGTGATTGATGAGTTTCAACCACTTCATAATAAATTTTAAATTGTCTCTTTGAAATTGATGATATATCAGTTTGTAAACTTCATACAGTAAAACTTGTAGTATTTGTAGCACTACTCTTTAAGAATATACATTCATTTATGAAACATTGTGACAAACATTTTTATTTATTTTTAATAATTCAATACTTATAATGATTGAGGAAGAAATATTTGAACATTTTCGTTGAAAATACTAATAGGTGTCGGTAAGTTCTTGGCAATAAGGTGACAAACTTAATGCTTACGAACTAATGTGAGTGACATTTGAGAATGAATGTGATTGATTGGTTTCGACCACTTCATAATAAATTTTAAATTGTCTTTTTGAGATTGATGACATATCAATTTGTAAGCTTCATATGGTAAAACTTGTAGAATTTGTAGCACTACATTTTAAGAATACGCATTCATTTATGAAATATCATGACAAACTTTTATTTATTTATTTTTAAATAATTCAATACTTATAGTGATAGAGGAATAAAAATTTGAAAGTTTTCGTTGAAAATACTAATAGGTGTTAGTAAGTTCTTGGCAATATGGTGACAAACTTAATTACACACCTTTAGCACATTTGATTTTTGGGGTTGTTTTTCATTTTGTTCTTAGGGACACATCTATAGATTGGCCCCTGTTTCATTCAATGTTTCTTATTTTGGTGTAGGTTGTTTTGGAGCTTATTGCTTTCAGTTCTTTGGCTTAGGTACTCTGTTGTACATGACTTTTCAATTCTTTTGAAATGAATTGCTCAATCATCTAAAAAGGACATGACCAACCAATAGGAGTTGAGCTTGGCAATGTAAATAAGCTTCCTTGTAATACTTGGAGCTCATAAGTCATAATTGACAAGTTGATGTACTTTGTTACTCTCTCTCTCTCTCTCATCCGGTTCTCTCTATTTTCTTGGAAGAAGGATTCCCTCATAGCAATCCCTAATCAGCACTCTCTTCTCACATTCATCCCACACACAAAGATCTCCACCATTATCAAAATAATTTGCTCATACCCAAAACCCTATCAACCTTAACTCACAAACTCATAAGCACTTATCCTATTCAACCTACAGCTAAATAGACACGTGACCCTCTTATCATATATTAGGTTTTTAGATTGATAAACATATATGATACACTAGATAAGTAATTTAGGAGTGGATGTTCCTCACTGAAAATGACTATTTCCTCAAAAGATATATACAGCATACTGTCATCACTGCAATTAAAATCATCCCAAAAATAAAATAAAATACCTGCTTTGCAATGAATTTCTGAACATCTTTTTCTTTTAGCAAGCTGTTTGGTGCACGCACAACAAATGCAATTGGGACCTCACCAGCTTTGGCATCAGGAAATCTACGAAAGTTGAAATTGTAATTAAACTGTCATGCAGTGATTCAAAGATAAGGCAACAGATGGACATGTATCACTGCTTATAAAGCATAAGGAAAATTATGACAGAGAACTTATATGACTCTCCTACTTACGGGATCACAACAGCATTTAATATTTTAGGGTGAGAAAGCAGCAGCCCTTCAAGCTCTGTTGGTGCCACCTAACAAACAGTCAAGTAAAAGATGATGCACTACCTTTTATAGTAATAATGAGGAAAAGTTTTAGTTTACATTGTACTAGCAAAATGTCTATAACATTGTACACATTTTGTGTGTCTACGATGTAAGTTTACATTGTTAATATAAAGTAAACGGTAAGCCTATAAAAGTCCTAATAATAATTCATAATGAAGTGATAAATTTTAATTTAACCACCAACCTATCGCAACTCTCATTTTTTTTTTTTTTTTTTTTTGAACTTGGGATTGGCTGTAGTTGATGTATATGATCCTGAACACAAATACAAGCCAACTTATATACTCACCTAACAAAAGGTAAAAAAATCATACGGAGAAACAGAGGCATTGATAAATTAATGACTCATAGAAGAAAGTGCTTTTCTGATGACTGGAGAGACATGGTGACAAGTCATCAGTAGTAAGAGTTATATATATATATATATATATATATATATATAGCACTTTGGGGGATATTTTCTCAGTAAGGAAAAGTACTTGAGAATAGTATCAAATGAAGCAGATTAGCTAATTTTCATTAATCAGTAAAGTGATCTAAGAGGCTCATGGATTATTTGCTCACTGGGGAAGAATATGTCTAATTTCCCCAATATTTGCTATATGAGCAAATGTAAACTTTCCCAGGGTCAGATGCCTGCACTGTTAGGATAACTATTGCGAATATAAAATGTAAAGGAAACAAGAAGCTTTAATCTTCTCACAAGAAATGGTTGGAAATATTACATACACCTTCTCTTTTAACAATCAATAAAGGATAAGTTACCTGAAAGGCATTACACTTGATGAGCTCCTTAATTCGGTCCACAACAAATAATTGTCCTCCTTCATCGAAATATCCAAGATCTCCTGTGTGCAGCCATCGTTGTCCATCTATTGTTAGCTTTGTTGCTTGTGGATTATTAAAATAACCTGAAAGAAGGATTTTGAGACATTGCATGAATCATACTAGCTATATTTAATCTATAAGAAAAAAGTAATATAACCAATGAGTCTCTCAAAGTGTTCTCTCCCTAACATACTCAAGTAACTCTATCCCAAAAGTTTGCAAGCTGTTAGAACTTAGAGTTATGGTTAATTGACTAAATTCACAATTTTCTAACAATTTAGACTTTTGGAATAATTGGTAATTTAGCATTGTATCACAGTAAGAGATCTTGAGTTCGATCTCTAACTCCACTCTATCTCCACGACCAAAAGATTAGTCCCTGCAAGAAAAGCCAGAAGCTTTTGGGGCAATCATTAGTTTAACACAAGCAAATGTATATATAATCCCTAGTCGCATACTTTGTTATTTAAGCATTAGCAATGTGCAAAATCAGTGACATAAACTTTCTTGACTACTGGATGGATTAAGGGGGGAAAATAAGGTTTGTAAGGTACTTTGGATTGAGAAATCAATATATGCCCTGTCAAAACTAGGAATCTAGTAAGAAACATTGATCCAAAAACTCAACCTTGCATCATATTAGGTCCTCGAAACCAGATTTCTCCTAATTGATTAGGTGGAAGAGGCTGTAATGTATCCAAGCTAACTATTTGGCATTCAACTCCCGAAAGGAGTGTTCCAGTTGAGCAAGAAAGGCGACATCCTTCCTTTGGATTTGCCAATGAGATGTCTCCACAAGCTTCTGTCATACCATAGCCCTGCCAGAATACAACATAATGCACTTGAAATCAAGATGTGAGCATTCTGGCAACATACTACCACAGAGAAGCTTGATGCATAATTCTACATGTATTGCTTATCATATGCTTTTTCTTTTTACTGATACCAAATTTAAAAACTTATCCGTTATATTATAATATGCTTCCATGATAGATGAAGCAATATCTGTTTGTTGAAAATTTGTGAGAAAAGTTGACCTTTTCAGCTTATAGGCTTATCATAAAAAAGTTCGAGCAGGCTTAAAAGATAGCCATTGTAATGTTCCTATGCTCTCTGTGCCTTCACCTTCCCAAATGAGCTACTAAACTTCTGCTCGAGTTGAGAAGGAGGTAATACACGGAAGACAAAGGGGGATGTGGAAAAATTTGGGTTTTGTTTTAATTGATTTCAAAGAATGGTGTTTCAGTTTTTTAATTTTGTTCCACCTAATCAAGAAGCATGTACTACTTGTTACATACAACAAGATTATGTTAAATATAACAACAAAAATAATATCGTGGAGCAAAGTGTGATATTTTATGATGTAAAATGTGCAGTCGGATAGTTTAGGGTACAAAGTGTAATTTAGTGTATAGTTCAGATTGGTAAAGTGTAATTTTGACTAACTCAACAATTTGAGGGCTAATCTTAAATTTTGAGAGAGCATTGAATTTGCTGTATCTTGATTCCCATTCTAATGAAAAAATTTGCATTTGATTCTTTAAAAAAAATGAGGGTGGCCAAGTTAACAAATTTTTATCTAATTTCCAATGCTCCGCCACTGTGAGTGTCAATTAATAATTGGGTACTTATTAATAGGTTTGCCATGTAAAAGCATTCCAATCATCAATTGATACCAAAAAATTGTGGCAAAGATTTTACTCGACAAACAAACAAAGATTCTAAAAAAATTGTCATTGGTCAAGAGGAACACCTTACCTCTAGTCAGAAGTAAAAAGTAGGATGTAATTGGTCGAGAGGAACACCTTATCTCTTGTTAGCATTTAAAAATCTAATTCAAAAGAAACAATATAGATGATGTACGTAGAGGATGTTACCTTTATCGGCCAATTGCATATTACGGTGTTGGTTAACGTTTTCCAAATTGGGTATGAAGTTATTAAAAAAAAGGCCAAAAAAGATAAACAATTGTTAAGCAAATTACCAAAAAGCTGAAAAAGTAAAATAAATGCAGCAAAAAGCTGCAAAAGATTGTTGTTAACAAAACCCATTATAAAAAACAAACAAACAAAGGCCATGTACTATTTTGTTTAATACGTCATGCCCAAAACAGTATACATGAATACATGATTGATCCATACGGACATATTTCGTATTTGGGCAAATTATAATTTATTGGTTTGGCTGAAATTTATTTAGTTGTTTATTTGTAATTTAAAATTTGACTATATACTTACTTGAAGTTAGTTCAATTAAATTTTTATAATCTATATCGGTTAAAAATAGGGCATGGTTCTCAGACCTAGACCGAACCATATGGTCCGACTTGGTTAACTGTGAACCTCTTACTATAGTGGTTCGATTAGAACTAAGAACCTTTCAATGCGAAAAAAGCATAAAACCGCTCAAATCGTAGCCAGACTGTATAAGTCTATGAACCGTGGCCGATTTTTGTGGTTCGTACAATTTCATTTTTTTCAGATCTGGAACTCATTTGTAAGGAAAGAAAACAGAGAAAAATGAGAAAAGGAAAAAGACGGTGACGGAGCAGGGGTGGCACCATGAAGCAACTGCTTCTTCTTCTTTCTTTCTTTTTTCCCATCTCCACTACTCTGTAATGACTTAATTCCCTCTTTCTTTTTTTGATGAACTTTGTTATGTATGGGGTTTCTCACTTTCTCTTTCCTTGTTTTGTATTTGTTTTTGAAGTTTCCTAAGCTCTCCACATGACTACACTGACACTAGCATTGGAAATATTGAATACTTTTAATTTTTGAATAAAAGATGAGCTGAATCCATTACTTCTTTTCAGCTTTGGCCTTTGAGCCCAACGTGATGTGACATAATGTACGTGTATTGCCAGATTGCAACGTATTGCAATAAATTTATATTTAGAATAATGCTAATATTACAATATTTTTAACTATCTTTATCATAAGTTGTGAGGGATGAAAATGTGAACCCACATATATTCACAATTTTTTTCACTGCTCATAACTTATCATATAACTAGTTGTAGCAAAAGTTGTGTGAAATATTATAATACTAGTATTGCTATAATATTTAAAGTTTTTTTTTGGAAATAGATGTACTTATAATTATAAATTATTAAATAATTATTTTAATTTTTAAATTATTAGATAATTTAAATATTTTATTTCATTTGCCGTAAGTGTCCTTCTCATTCTTATATTATAATAATTATTATATTATTATTATTTTCATTATTATTACTATTGTAGGGTCTTGTTTTTCAGCCCAATACCATACGGTGGGTGGGATTTTGGACCAGCGGGCCCGATACAATGAATTTGTAGAGAGTGGGCTAAAAAGTTAGGCTTTGGTGAACGGACAGTCGTTAGTAATGGTGTTCATGATGATCGCATAGAGGTGAACTGAGCTTATCAAAGAAGACTTCCTCCTCGGCACGACCTGGGTGGTTCCGGTTCTTGGACCTGGTCCTAGTCCCCTTTCTGGACTGCTTCTTCCTCCTTTTATACTAGCATTTTCCCCTCTTTCGAACGTCCACCTGTAGGTTCAGCTTTATAGGGCTGACACTTGTCCCATCAGCCTATACCCAAAGTGGTTGGGGATGGTTGTAAAAGCTGAAAAGTATGGTTCTGTCAGGTGCAAGGTACTTAATTGCAGTAATGACAGTCTTTTCCTTGTTCTTTGTCGTTTTAGTACTTTTCCTGTTCGGCGAAATGACCCGGAATGTCATCACCAGGGTCGAATTGCTCCCTTTGCCCTCGGCTACATTTATGGCCGAGGAGGGTCCTTCCTATGGCCAAGGAGGATCCTTCCCATGGCCAAGGGGTGGGCCTTCCTTGGATCGGGCCTTGGGCCCAACGTAGGCATTGACATGGGCTTCCCGGTTTTATACCCCCCCACAACTATTATCACAAGTTTTACTAATTAACATGTAAATAAATAAAGATATACTCTATTTATATTTGCTTAGAATTTAACATTTCTTATTTGTCTCGTGAAAGTTATGATATAAAAATTATTTGAAAGATAGATCTTTATATTAAATTAGACTATTTTAGTTAATTTTTCTGTTTTTATTAATTTAATGTTTATATTTATATTTAAAATAATTATTAAATTAATTGTAATATCATCACAGTTTGATTTCGATTCGACCTCAAAAACCTTGAACTTCTTCCTTTTATGGTTCAATGAACAATCCAGGTCTGAAAACCATGAAACAAACCTAAATACGTAATTTTTCTCTACTTTTATGTTTCTCTCCTTCAAAAACATAAAAAACATAAAAATACAAGATCAAATAAGATAAAAAAAATTATCCATCAAAACGCTTGCATGATGGAATTTCAAATCACAGATAGGCAACTTAAATTTTGGCTAAATCTCAAGTGAACAAAGTGTCAATTTTTAAACCAAGTAGACAACTTAAATTTCAATCAAACCACAAGTGGGTAAGTTGTGATTTGTGATTTGCCCTTCATGTTTTTTACCTAACCTAAACGATATGATTTTAACTACTTTAGAGCATTCACATCAAAGAAAGCAAATATTTTAGCTTTTAACATTTCAAAAACCTATTTTTATCTATTTTAACACATTGCTTTACAATATACTCAACGTCAAAGTTTTTATTTTTTTAGCACCTCATTTAAATATTCTTTATTTAATCTTTTATCTATCTCTACCTCTATGTATCTCTCTCTTCTTTGAAGTAGGAGCAGCCATCAAAGATCGAACACCAAACGGTCTAAACACGCTTACCTCTTCTCAACCCAACAAACCCACACAACCACCACCACCACCACCACAAGTATATTAAAAGAAAAAAAAAAAAAAAAAAAAAAAAAAAAAAACCAGTCACCCCACCCAAAACATCAGACCCAACTATCTCTTCTCAACCCAACAAACCCACACAACCACCACCACTGGTGTAATATAAAAATAAAAAAAATCAGCCACCCCACCAAAAACCTAAACCCACCATTAGCCACCACACCCAAAACATCAAACTCATCTATCTCTTCTCAACCCAACAAACCCACATAGCCATCACCACCACATATAATTAAAAAAAATCAGCCACCCCACCATTAGCCATCCCACCCGAAACTCAAACCCACAACCCAAAATTATAAACCACCAGTCCACCACCACCACCACCACATCCACCAAACCCATTACCCAAAATTAGGGGTATGCATGGGTCGGGTTTGGTCGGGTTGAGGTGATTTTTTGACCCAACCCACTATGGTGAGTTAAAAAAAAAATCTAACCCATGGGTTGGTTGGTCTAGTATTCTAACTCAATTATAAACAAAATATATCCAACTGAGTTAATAACAAAACACACATGAACTAGTATCCCAACTCAGTTTTAAACAAATAGGAGAGGAATGGGAGAGTGGGAGTGAGAGGTGGCAAAGAGAGAAATAAGATTGTTAGGGCTTGTAAGGTAATTGGGTTTTAGATAGGAAGAGTCGAATATGAGAAAACATTATTAATTATATAATATATTTATATATATAATTTAAATTTTCAATATATAGGTGGGTCGAGTCGGGTTAGGCGGGTTTATGATTGTTATGACCCACACCCAACCTAACCTGCTATTAAAAAAATTTTCATAACCCAACCCAACCCACCAACCACTAAAAACTAACCCAGCTTGGTGGGTTGGGTTGAGTTAGGTAAGTTTTGGTGGGTTGGTGGGTTGGCTGTATACCTCTTCCCAAAATCAACCTCCACCACCACCACAACTACCAAACCAGCCACTCTATGTCGCCATTGATCTATATATATATATATATATATATATATATATTGAGAGAGTTTGAGCTAGAGGAGAAGAAGAGAAAGCAAATAAAGAAAAAGGTGAGAAGAAAGAGAGAGATACGGAAATATAGAGAAAAAAGAGAAACAAATAATTTTTTAAGAGTAGAAGAGAGAGAATGGAATAAAAAATGAATATATTTTATAACTTTGGAGATATAGTAAGTTACTAAAGATGGCAGCTTATTGTAACTTATATGCTAAAATTTTTAAGTTTAGCATCTTTGATGTATCATGCTTTTATTGTTTGTGTTGCTAAAAAATAACATTTTAGCATTTTTACGGTTTTGCTTTGAATGCTTTTATTGTGATAGGTAAATAATGGGAGGAAAGAAGAGGAGTTTGGAAATTGGAAGAAATCATAGTTTCCAAATAAATAAATATTGTTAGTATACACAAAAAAAAAAAAAAAAAAAAAAAAAAAAAAAAAAAAAAATTGACAATATTTTTTACAATAATTGAATTCACAAGCTTATATTGATTTTTATTTAAACAATTAAACCTATTACAAATATCACATTTTTACCTACTATTAATTAATAATTTGTCACTTTAGTAAACGTTAAATATTTTTTGTGTAATATTAGAGACACGTAAAGATCCACAATTTTACGACCCAACTTGTCATGTGGCAACAGGATCTGATTGCTCTAGAGTCTATGGCACAGAACTAAAACTCAAAAAGAAAAGGACAAATAAATCAGAGACAATTCCAGTATTATTACCTGACAAATGTCGGCATGAGGGATGTTTTTAGCACACTCCTCCATCACATCTCTCCCAAGAGGTGCTGCACCGGACCTGACCTGTTTCAACGACGACAAATCATACCTCTTCATCACCGCACTCTGCTTCACCAGCTCAACCATCACCGGCGGAACCGCGCACAAATGGGTCACCCTATACTTCTCCACCGCCCACAACACCTTCTCCAATTTAAACTTCCCCATCGACACCACCGTGTTCCCTCTCCGAAGCTGCGAATACATCGCCACCGACAGCCCAAACATATGAAACATCGGCACGAAACACAGAAACACGTTTCTCGGATCTCCATTACTGTCCTGATCTGCTGTCACCATCAGCGAAGTCGCGATTAAGTTCTTGTGCAAAACAATCACTCCCTTACTCGTCCCGGTCGTGCCGGACGAGTACATAAGCGCCGCTATATCACTCTGTGTCACGGTTTTATCCGGTAAATCACACTCCACGTTCGACATTTCTATCAGTTCAGAGTAATACCAAATCTTCGAACTTGGCGTTTCTGTAAAACTCATAGATTTCGAAGAACCTATAATTATGGAAGGCAAGTTTAGTTCTTTGATTTTGTGCCAGAGTTCAGGGACGGTGATAACGAGCTTAGGGTTACAGTCTTGGACTTGCTTTGAGATCTCGGAAATGGTAAACGAAGGATTACAGGTTGAAGCAATTGCTCCGAGAGCGACAATGGCGAGGAAACACACAGGGAAGTGGATTGAGTTGGGAGCGACGATGAGGACGACGTCGTTTTTGTGAATGTTGAGATGGAGCAAAGAGTGGGCGAGCTTGGAGACCTGGAGTTTGAGCTGGTGGAAGGTTAGGGTGTCGTCGGTATCGGCGTCGATGAGAGCGAGGCTGTGTGGGAAAGAAGAGGAGTTTTGGAAGAGGAAAGTGGCGAGAGAGAGGTTGGGATTGGTCGGGAGGTGAATCGGTGGTCTTGGGGAGGTGTAGGTTTGGGTTTTGGGGTTGAAGGTGGCTGCTGCCATGGGTGTTTGGAGAGTGGAAAAATGTGCGAATTGTTTGTTTCTCGGGAAAGTAGAGGTTTGAACTTTGGAGATGGGAGGTTAATAAGGCAAGGTGAGAGTTGAGACGTTTTTAATGGATTGTTAAAGATCAGTTTGATACAGATACCGCTGAAAACTAAAAATTAAAAATTAAAAATATTATAATAAAATAATTTTTAAATGTGTGAATAATATTGTAAAATTTAAATTTATATTGAAAATTGTGTTTGGATGACTTTTGTGAGTTCATAAACAGTACCATGAGACTCACTTTTTTTCAGCAAAATGCACTGACACAAACATGATATCATAGTGCCATCCCCAAACATGGGTCAATAATAAATAGTAATAATTTATATATTTGCATGGCCGGTATAGTGGAGAAAGCGAGTCCAAATCTTCTGTACGACTTTTTCTACTCCACCAATAAAAATTTGTCACATATTCACCTAATTAATTAAATACTACCATTATTGACTTATTAATACTACCATTATTAATTAATGGTAGTATTTAATTAATTAGGTGAATATGTGGCAAATTTTTATTAATAGAGTATAGAGTGGAGCAGGAAAAGTGAGACAGAAAATTTGGACTCAGAGAAAGCTTTCCCGTCTGAAAATGAAAGATAAGAAGAAAAAAAAATGCAAAAAGGAGTGTGCACATGTGATTAATACAAGGCTCGTGGCATTGTCTTTTTTTCTTTTCTTTTTTTTAGTGGGGACTTTATATATATATATATTATATCAGTGGGGACCAACCCAGGATAATAGGTTGGCTGGGCCCTGGCCCGTCCGAGGACCAGTCCATTCGAGGAGACATCGCGGCCCAGGCAATCCTTATTTAGTCCCACTGGGGCAAAGAGAACACGTCCAAGGAGTAATTCCTCCTCGGACATTGTAAAATCCGGATCAAAGGTGCGCCCTTGCCACTGTAGTCCATCCAAATACGTAAAAAGGAAGAAAATCTGAAATATCTCAGCAAAAGCTGCCACCACCACATTAAATGCATCACAACTACTCTCCTGACCGCATTAATGAAGAGAAGACCCCTGAACAGTGCTACCTTGGCCACTGCAACTCACAAAAAATTGATAAGGGTGTCTGATAGGACAGGTGCTCAAGTAGGGGTTTGGATGATCTACAAGTGTAAAGCCCAGATAATGAGAGAGGGCCTATATATATATATGTAAAAGTCCCCCAAGAGAGGGGGACGGAGAAAAAGAGAGGAAAGGAACACAGGAGAGATTTTACTATATATGCCTATGAACAAAGTTTCGAGCTTGATCACTGTAGAGGGATCTCTCTTTACGTCCATCTTCTTCGTTCTTATTTTGTATTTCCTTAACCCATGCAACAAACCGTCTAAGCTAACTGAAACCAAGTTCTTTAGCCCATACTCTACAAAAAATTCATTGTGTGGAACTTCTTGGGCCAAGACTTGACCGACAAGGATTGGACCATTAAAATTGTGCCTCTACAATATCATTTTTTATTTAAGTCTATTTTTCTAACTTCTTTTTAAGATAAAAAAATTACTAAATATTTTTTCATATCATAAATTTGCTAATATTTCTTTCAATTGGCGCGCAATTAATTATATGTTTATTTAATTTGTTTCACAAAAAAGTTGTTAACAACATTGATAATGGGTCCGTTTGGATTGAACTTATTGTTGCTGAAACTGAAAACTGAAAGTACTGTAGCAAAATAATTTTTAAATGTGTGAATAGTATGTGAGACCAATTTTTAATATTTTTTAGTGCGTGAACAGTGATAAACAGTGCTGCTACAGTGCTGCTATAGTACTTTATGTCCCCTAGAACGCGTGAAGTGAGGGAAAAAAAAAAGAAAAAGAAAGGAAAAACACAGCTTTGGATTCAGCGGAAAACGTTTCCGCTAAATTCGTTTTCCGCTGAATCCAAACGGCACCAATATACTAAAAAAGAAGTATATATAAAAGTTTGGGCGTTGACACCTATAACTATAAGAGAGAGATAGAGAGTGATTTTCAACTTCAGTGCATGTAGGAGATAGTTTTCCGCTTCATTTGTTTCGACGTTAATATTTTTTTTTTAAAAATGAATCAGTTTGCAAAAAGTATTTATTAGAAAATTATCTTCTTCTTTTTTTTTTTGGCAACTGCCTTAAAATGTGTCAAAAAACTACATTTTAATTTACCTGTCAAAAAAAAAATATTTTCATTTACCTTATTTAGTTTGAAGTGGGATAGAGTTGTTTTCCATTTATGGAAAACAACAAATGGAAAACAAGTCTATCCCACTTCAAACTAAATAAAGAAAGTCAATAAATAATTTTTCTCTGACTAAATTTTTTTTCTAGTTTTTCTTCGACCAATTTTTTAGACTACCAATCACAGGAAAATACGAAAAAACTATTTTCACATAAGTTTTTCCATTAACACTCAATTTTTTTGAATAGAAAACTTTATGCCAAGATAGTTTTTTGCATTTTCATGTGTTAGTAGTATTAGGAAAAAAATTTAGTCAGAGAAAAATTATTTATTGACTTTCTTTATTTAGTTTGAAGTGGGATAGACTTGTTTTCCACTAAAATTTTATGGAAAACAACCCTATCTTACTTTATCTTACTTGAAGCTAAATAAGAGAAGCCGAGAAATAATTTTTTAATTTATTATGTGGTCATCATCAAACATAAGAAAATTAGATAATTTTCTAAAAAATACTTTTTGAAAAATGTTAATATTGAAACAAACATCAAATCCAAGGAAAATATTTTTATTTTAGAAAATACTAAAGATACTTGCAATTTTATAACATAAGCATGCACAAACTATTTTATAACATATTTACAAACTGTTGACATGACAAATTCTTACTAGTTTTCATTTGGGTCTACTACTAACATTACTTTTTTACTTATCAATAACCACCCACCATATCAACATATTGTAAAATAGATTGTGAGTTTAACATTTTCCTTATAACATTACCTTTACAAAGTTACAAGGCAATTAAAATGGTTGGTAGATTTTAAAAGTATAATAAATGAATGTTGACTGACTAACTTGTTTATGATTAGTGACACATTAAATGGTAAAATATCATGTAATAAAATTTGTAATTTTCTTTGTATTACTTTTTTATTTTTTTTCTTTAATAATTTTTTTATTGATTAATATTTAGAGTTGATTGCCTGGCTAATATATGGTTGAGCTGACACTAAGTATAAGTGTCTGTTTGGGACAAACTAAAAATTTCGGCTTATATGCAATTTTAGCTTATTTTTTCTATTATTCATGAGTCTCATTGCATTTTTTAGTACTATTCATGGGTCTCATTATACTATTCAGTTAGATTTTATCTTTATTTACAATACTTTCAGTAAAAAAAATTTAGTTTCAGCTAAATAAGTTATTTCCAACGGACACCAAGTCTAACTAAATCCAACAGGGGATGGTCTTCTAAAATTGATTGAGATCCATGAATTTAGCAAAATTCCTAAAATAAAATAAAAGATTTTGGGATCCATGATGCTGAGAAATCGCCCAATATTATAATTAAGCCACGTTTATATTTCTTTTGAATTAAGGGACTGTCCAATATTGACTACTGGGCTAGAGCCATGACAGACGAAGGCTTTACTACCAAGCCAATTCATATGCGGCAACCAGACAAAGGCTTTTAACTCCATCCAAATTCCAATATGAAATAAAATAAAGAGGATAGGAGGTCAACTCTAGGCCGGGGACTAACAATGGTGGCAGGTAAGAAGCAACAGTCACCAAATCAAATATTTAGTTCTGTTTTTTTGGGCTCTGCTTTATACTATGTATTGTTTTTACTCAATAAAATTAAAATTAGAATTAAAATTGGAAAAAGAAAAAAAAAAAAAAAAAAAAAAAACTTGTGACTCTACACCATTGGTCCCTAAAGTTTACCTATTAAGCATTATTAGTCTCTTAAGTTTCAAGTTAGTGTTATTTGTCCCTAAAGTTTAAAATATGAACACATTTAGTCCTTTTATTAACAATGTTTGTCTCAGTGCCTATGTGGCTAACAGAGCAATGATATGGTAAATTTTAAGTGACATTGCATCACTTTTTTATATTAAAAATTTAAAACCTGTTAGAAACAACCAACTCATTTTGTGATCCGTTTTCCAAATCAAATGTGAAATTGTTAGCTCTAATCTGGATGAATTTAGATATGAAATAATTTGCGAAAACGAAAAAGAGAAAGAATCACAGTAGATATTTTTATTTCCTATAATCTCAAAACAAATACTATATAATATCTTAATACTTTGTAGATTGCTTGTTAGGAAAACATATCACATAATATCGGAAATTATATTAAAGAAATTGAATATGAAAAAGTTAGCCACATTTTTGCAATCATAATGGGTTTAGAAGAGCCTATATCCCATATCACTATCACCTATGTGATGCTTGGCAATCATAGAGAGTAAGATTGTGTATATGGATTTGTTGTCATAGAAGAGATTAGGACTGCTTTGTTGTTATTTCGGAATGATGACATTTAGGGTTGGGGAAGAGTTCTGTGTTAATGTGTGTTGGGGCCTAAATGATGTTTTTTTTATCCCAGTGTACCGATGAATTTTGTGTATGAGAATACTTCTTCGAGCTCTAGAGACGATGCTAACGACTACTAGTGATGCTACTGTTTAGGGATTTCTCTCTCTTCAGATTAGGGCTAGCAATTTCACATTTAATTTAGGAATACCTTCTTCTTAAGGGGTCACAAAATGGCTTGGTTGTTTCTAGCGGGTCATGGGTTTTCAATAGGTAGCAGTTTTTAATTTTAATTTTAATTTTTTTTAGATTTAATTGAAAAAAATTGATGCCATGTCACTTAAAATTTACCATATTATTGCTCTATTAGCCACATAGGACTGAAACTAACGATAGTTAAAAGAAGGACAAATTGTGCTCATGTTTTAAACTTGAGGGACCAATAGAACTTACTTGAAACTTAAGGGATTAATAGTACTTGACAGGAAAACTTTAGAGACTAATGATGTAGTTTCGCTTAAAATTAAAATTGGTTCATATTTTTTTTGTTTATAAGCTTACCAAAGTTGAACAAACTTGAGAATAATAAGGCTTGATAGTTTAAAAAAGAAGAAGTTAAGCCTAGACTTGTTAATGAGCTTTATAATAAACTTGATACAGACTTCAAGAATAAACACATATCTTACTATAATATGTTTAATATGAACTTGATGTGTACTTGTACATGTTGAATTTTAAGCTCAAGAGTTTGATAGTGAGCTCAAGCTTGAGTTGACTAATGAATCAAGAACCAAGTTGAGTAATTTGTGGATTTTTTGATGAGTTCAAGTTCGAGAATTATTTGTAAGCTTGGTTCAAGATTAAGTTAAATCTTTAACATTTCACTTTTGTTGTCGAACCTATTATCTTAAAAAAAATTAAATAAAAAGAATGAAAGAAAAATCAAAGATTTCTACCTGACAAATTTTAGCATAAGGGATCTTCTTGCACACTCCTCCATTACATCCCTCCCAAGAGGTGTTGCACTAGACCTGACCTGCTTCAACAACAACAAGTCATACTTCTTTATCACCACACTCTGCTTCACTAGCTCAACCATCACTGGCGGAACCACGCACAAATGGGTCACCCTATGTCACGTCCCAAACCTAAAAGGGTCCAAAGTATGAGAAAGACATCTCAAAAGTACATGTAGATATTTTTCCTTTTTGACAATCCAATCCACATAAATCATATCAAGTACCAACATCAAGAGTTATCATAATAATTCTATTGAATATACTCTCAAAATAAGTCAGAGTTCTAAGCAGTAATTACAAGGACCATTGACCACAAAAGAATAGAGGTCTAAATAAATAATTACATAACATCAGCTTGTCCCATTAGTGGAAATAAAGTCACAACTACTATAATATACAAAAGAATGAGTTAAGCATATTTTAAGATATACATCATCTAATATCTCCATTACAAAAGTTCAGCCTCCATTAGTAGTTAGTCTAACTACTGTTAGCCACCAAAAAACTGTCTCAAAAGATTGTAGTCTACTTTGAAAAATTTATAAAATAATGGAATGAGACAGAGCCTAGTAAGTAGCATAATTAATGGAGGTGGGGGAAATGCAAGTTTCATGATAATGAACAATTCACAAAACATGTTATAATTTGGAATTTCCATTTAATTTATGCAAAAACAATTTCATTAACCACATGCAAGAACGATAGGAATAGTTTAGTACCAAGCTTCCAAAAATAACTATGAAACTAAATTTCATTCACTGTGAGCCACAAAAATGACCAATACCATTTCAAAACTAGAAAACCTCACCGAAGATGCAACAAGGACCAACAAGGATAGAGATATCACCCAGACATCATACCACCACAAATAAGTTAGAGCCCAAACACACTAGCATGATATGTACCTCTTTTGGCATGTGGTCTATTGGCCCTACCAAGCCTCACCCACACCCTCAAGGATTTACCTATCCCCTTCATGGGTAGCAGGGGATAACACATCATATAGCACCTCTTTTGCATGTGGTCTCTTGGTCCTGCCTAGCCTCACCCACACACTCAAGGATTTACCTCACATGTGAAGTTGCTTAGAGATTCACAAGGATTTTTCTGGTGATCTTGCCGGAAAAAGATGGTGGAGATGGTGGTTTGGAGTGGAACCCGGTGGGAGAGTGAGGGAGATGATTGTGTGTGCTTAAGTGAAAAGAAAAGAAAGCAAATGAGGGGAATAGATACGACCGGCCAACCCCAAAAAAGTGAGGAAGTGTGTGAGATGTGGTGGGTAGTGATTGGGTTAGGTGGGGCACGTGGGACACCCAAAAATATTTGACCATGTTTTTTTTTTTTTTTTTTTTTTTTTTTTTTTTTTTTTTTTTAATTGGGCTGGGCTGTTACACCCTATACTTCTCCACCACCCATAATACCTTCTCCAAATCAAACTTCCCCATCGAAACCACCATGTTCCCTCTCCGAAGCTGCGAATACATCGCCATCGACAGCCTAAACATATGAAACATAGGCACGAAACACGGGAACGTTTCTCGAGTCCTCGAATTAGTCTTAATCGGTTGTTGTAAAGTTATGATTTACAACTATATTTTATGTTGCCTTTAATTTCATGTCAAATTTAATTGTAATTTTGTTCAATCATTTCCCTGTATTTTTGTGGGATTAATGTAAGTGTTGTGTGTGAGAGTTTGGTGAAGATTCTGTGAAGATGAGGATTTCGTAACTATCTTGCGACTAGCTCGCGAATGCCAACCCGTGAAATAGGTCAAGTGAGAAGCATATGCTGAAATTCGAAGAGTTTTTGACAAACTGGATTTTGTGAATCATTCGCAACTAAGACCAAGTTGCTAGTGACTGGTGAAACTCTCTGCCTGATTATTTTGATTGTGTCTTTTCACATTCCTTTACCAACACTATATAAACCCTCATTACCCATGAAATGTAAGAAGAATAAGGATTCTTTACAAGAAACTTTTGAGAGAGAAAACCCTAGCCAAACACTTGAGAGTTAAAGATTGTTTACCCACAAGCATTAGTGTGGGTAAACAAGCATTAGTGTTTCTACACTAATTGAGCTTTTAGCTGTCACCATTAGCGAAGTCGTGATTAAGTTCTTATGTGTCGCAATCACTCCCTTACTCATCCTGGTCGTGCCATACAAATACATAAGCACCACCATGTCGCTCTATGTCACGGCTTCATCCGGTAATTCACACTCCACATTCGACATTTCTATTAGTTTAGAGTAATACCAAAATTTCAAACTCAGTGTTTCTATAAAACTCATAGATTTCAAAGAACCTCTAATTATGGAAGGCAAGTTTAATTCATTGATTTTGTGCCAAAGTTTAGGGACGGTTATAACAAGCTTAGGGTTACAATCTTGGACTTGCTTTAAGATCTCATAAATGGTATACGAAGGATTATAGGTTGAAGCAATAGCCTCGAGAGCGACAATGGCTAGAAAATAGACAGGGAAGTGGATTGAGTTGGGAGTAACAGTGAAGACGACGTCGTTTTTGTGAATGTTGAGAAGAAAAAGAGTGGCCGAGCTTGGAGACCAGGAGTTTGAGTTGGTGGAAGGTTAGGGTTTCGTTGGTATTGGAGTCAATGAGAGCGAGGTTGTGTGGGAAGGAAGATGAGTTTTGGAAGAGGAAAGAAGTGGGAGAGAGGTTAGGGTTTGTGGGGAGGTGAATCGGTGGTCTTAGAGATGTGTAGATTTGAGTTTGGGGGTTGAAGGTCAATGTTGCCATGCCCATGGTTATTTGGGGAGTGAGAAAATGTAGCAAATGTTTGTTTCTAAGGAAAGTTTGGGGTTTGAACTATGAAGATGGGAGATTAAGGCAAGGTGAGAGTTATATTGAACAAAAAGTTGAAAGGTGGGAGGGACAATGTCAGTGGCGCAAACGTTGGAACATATCACATGGCCGGTACGAGTAAATTTTCCTACCTAAAAATATTGAAAGATTAATAAGGAGTTGTTTACGGTTGTAACTAAAATTCATAACATTTTCACCACCTAGGTTAGGAAAAGGTTTTAATATAATTTGATTTGTAGAAATTTTTAATGTGTGTGGATGATTTTTTAACCACCACCACATTGTGGATTGCATAAAAATTCTTGCAATTTAGATTGCTTGCATAAAAACCTTACTCATTGAAAAATTCTCGGACCACAATCAAATTCTCATTTTCACAATTATCTGATGTGGTTGACTTTGAGTAGTGGGTTCATGTGAAAATAACAGACAACTAGTCACAGTATACTACATAGAATAGTTGTGAAATTAGGTGTGAAATATTGATTGTGGTCCTAGAGGCTAGAATAACTTGTATTGAGCCAAATATGGTTAGCCAGGTGTATAAATTTTTTGAGGGACTCCAAGTATTGGGCTAGAGCTCTGAAAGACGAATGCTATAGCAAAACCAATCCATATGGAGCAACCAGAATACCAGATAGAGGCAAAATCTAAGGGCCTTTAATGGCGAAATTTAAGAAGCTATAGCAAATCTGGAAACGGGTCAACATAAGATTAGCAAAAGAGTAGTTCTAGGACCACAAATTATTACTCCACAACTTTTTTCTCATAACTACAACGCGGTAGACTGTGAGTGGTTAACCATCACTTTCACGTGGACCTACCAATTTTTTCTTCACCAATCACATTCTATCACATCACAGTTATGACAAGAAGTTATGAAAAATTTTGTGGTCTTAAACTTTCCCTTAGCAAAATATGTTTAGTTGTTGTACCTCCTACCTAGTGTGATCAAAGGAAGTCGCACATTTTCTCGAAATCCTTTGAAGGACTATAAGACTTTGTGAAAGGAAGTAGTAATATGATTGATTTTATTGCTTTCTCTTTACAAAATAAATTTACTATATGTTCGAGACTATGACATATATCCCCCTAATTTGCTACAGTGGTCACAAGCTGCTCCTCTTGATCAAAATATCAATGCAAGCGCGATTCTTTTACTTGCTTCACATCATAGAAATATTGCAAGTATGAACTACCAAGCTACCTACATACCCCTTAAAAGGGATCAAGTATCACGTATTTCAAAAGAATTTTTAGTTTGACATGTGACTGAACGTAGTATGAAATACCAAGCTGTCTATATACCCTTTGAGAGGGATCAAGTCATCACGTAGTTTAAAAGAATTTTTTGGTTTGACATGTGACTGAACTTAGTATGAAAAACCAAGTTGTTGTACCCCTTGAGAGGGATCAAGTCATCATATAGTTCAAATGATTTTTTTTTTTTTTTTGACATGTGATTGAACTTAGTATGAAATATCAAGCTACCTACGTACCCCTTGAAAGGAATCAAGTCATCATGTAGTTCAAAAGTTTTATATATTTTTTTGCTCTAACTTTTGCCTAGGTTGCTATGCATGCCCAAAAGAGCTTTAGCTTGATGGGCCAATATTTGGGCTCACAACCTATTTGTATAATGGGTTTAAAATTTCCTACTATGGGTGATCCTTCACCGGGTGACCTTATTGCACTCCTCGGTTTTTGTGAACCCCTCTTTTCCCTCACCAAATTGCTCTCCTTCCTCTTGATACTCTTTTCTCCCTTTTCTCTCCACACTCGCCAACCCCCTACTTCTTACTCTATTTTCCTATTTATAGCCTGTAGGGGTGTTATGATTACTTCCTGATCTCACTCATGTGGATGAGGGTCCAATGACATCATTTCTATGTGGATCTTCCGTTGGGAATGGAGGTAATGGCTTTGGAATTGGTTCCCGCCTCCAAAAGACTGTTCGACAGCAATATTCCCCAAGGCAATAATGGGCTACCGAGAACTTGGGTACCTCTGAGCAAATGCACTCCCAACCAGATTAAAGTTGGTCGGCAGGGGTTTGCCTTTAACATGTTTGAGATAGGATGGACTCATTATGATTTTTGGGCTCGGTTTGGGCCTTATAGGTGTGTCCGGATCAAGGTCATAGGTCCAATGGGGTCAGGGTTATGGATTGAAGGACAAGGCCAGGGCCCAAGGCCTAGTGAGCCTGGGGCCCTGTCCCATACAGCTGCCTTTTTAAAGGTTTTCAACCTAGCGAGCTTTTTATACCCTAACTTTTGCCCAGGTTGCATTTTTAATGGTTTTCAACTTATCTAACTTTTTGATACTCTAACTTTTGCCTAGGTTGCATTTTTAAAGGTTTTCAATCTAACATAATTAGGATAGCATAATTAAATTAAAATTGAGAAACATCCAAGAATGACAAAATTCTTGGTTAAGATTTTTCTATTTCCTCCTAACATTTTATTTTTCATTTGAACTTCTTTCCCCTCCATTTGAACTGATGAATTCGTAGCAGAATGTCAAAATAATGCAAATATAATATAGGAGTGGCCATCGATCTATCAAAGTGCACCTGTTTAGAGCAGGGGCCATTGCTATTACAAAGATGCATCATTGTGTAGCGTAAAGTATTTTGTGCGCATTTAGATCAGGTTAGTTTGTTTAAAAATGTGATTGTACCTAAAAAATTTGTTTCAAAATGTTGTCCATAAGCTATAATCAGCATATCCAGTGAAAACTTACTCATTAATATTGTATTCAAGAAGTGAAAACAAAATCAAGATTTAAGTGATAGTTTAGTAGTAAGGACATTTTTTGTAATATCTCATGTTTATGATTCAAACTTGCTATCCATTCTTCCACTGTCTACCTAATAAATAATTATAAAAAAAAAAAAGTTTATAATAAAAAATAATTAAAAAAGAGAGCAAATTTTAGTCCCAATCTGAACAAGGTTAGCCCAAAATAATAAATTGGGCTGCCACAACAAAAGCAGTGGCGAGAGTGGGCTGCCTTCAGACCCCAAAATATTTTCTTCGAGCGTATGTATTGGGCCTATCGTGTTGTCGATTGTTATTTTCTACTATTTTAATTTGGGTTAATACTGTTCTAGTTTCTGTCGAAAGAAAAAAAAAGTTCGAGTAAAATACAAAAATAATTCTCTAAATTTGGGCTAATGCAGAATTGATTGGGTCCAATGTGTAATGTGTAATGTGGACATGTGTCAAATAATTGCCACCCTTGCCCAATACAGAGTACCTTTTTTTATATAAAAATAATAATAATAATCTGCTATCTAAGTAAAAAAGAAAAAGTTTCAATTAACTCAATTAGTAAAATCATTTAATCTTTGTTTACACAAAAAATCGATTAGTATCTTCGGCTAATGATGAATAGGACAATCATTAAAAGTGTACGACATATATTGAAACTCTATAATAATAAAAATGGTAAATTACAACTTACTTACTTGTGGTTTGACCGAATTTTAAGTTGTCACTGTGATTTAAAATTTGACACTTTACTTACTTGAGATTAGTTCAATTAGAGTTTCATAACCCACCTCCGTTAAAAACATAGTTAAATATGTGATTTTGCTCCACTTTTATGTTTCTCTCTACAAAAAAAATACAAGATCAAAGAAAATAAAAAAGAATTCAATTGAGCACTTAGAGTCTTGGACCATGGGATTTCAAACCATAAATAAACAACTTAAAATTTTAATCAAATTTCAAGTAAATAAATTGTTAAATTTCAAATTTGATAACTTAAATTTCGGTCAAATCATGTTGGGATAATTTGTAATTTTTCCAAAAAAAAATTGGAAAGGAAAAAAAACATTGTGGATAAATGTTCACAGCCAGATCAGTATTTTTGTTTAGGACAAGACAACTTTGAATATTCTGTTTTGTAGTCGGAAAGACCAAAGGAACACCAGACCAACCGTCTAAAAAACGTACCGTTGTGCCACGTGGCAGATGTCTCCACACATGTGTCGTCGAAGTCTGAACTCTCTCTCTCTCTCTCTCTCTCTGTGTTATTAGTAGTTTTTCACCTTTCCCAAACTTTCACTTCTTTTACTTTCTTTCCTCTCTGATTCTGTGATCCATTTCTCTCTCTCTCTCTCTCTCTCGCTCTACAAGGAATCTTTGTCCTTTTTCTCTCCAATGGCGGAAAGCTCCGCTCTGTGCTTCTCGCCCTTGGCCTCGATCCCATCGATTTCTCGCTTCTCTTCGCTCTCCGCATTCACTTCCTCTCACAAATCCTCAATTTCTCATTCTCCTCGTCCCTCTCGTCCTCTACGTTTATCTGTCAAAGCTTCTTCAGATTCCGGCAACTTTTTCGCCGACGATTCATTCGGCTTCTTCCCTTGGAGCCAAGGTGATAGCGGTAATAACTCATCTCATCTACTCCTCTCATTTTTCATTTCCCAGATTTTATTTTTTTAATCTCTTGGAAACCCTGTGACTATTAGATCCGAAGATAAGCCAATTTAATTTAATTAAGCTTTGATTATGGCATTTTCTGTTTTGGTTCTTCTGATTAGATTCTAAATTATTTATATTCATTTTATTATGTTTTTTGAGATATTTTTAGTATATGAGGAATTGGGTTCTGGAATGTGGTGTTATTAGAGAACGATTATTAAGTGTTTATGATGGTTGTTACATGGGAAGAAGATGGACAAACTTTCGATTGGATTGTGGGTTTGAGTACCTTAAGGCCACTTGTTGCTTGCATATGTTAGTGAAGATTTAGGATTTTGTTTTCAGAGCATGACCTTGTATATGATCCCGATTAGCCCATTGAGAATACATAGCCAATCCCAAAAGTTTTGGGAGTAAGGTTTGATTATTGTTGTTGTTTTTCAAAGCAATGCCTTATATTTGTGTTATTAGGTCAATTGAATAGAGATCTACAGAGATTTGATGTTAGCCCATTAACAATTTTAGGAAGATGGTGTGTGTAACCATACTTAAGTGATTGTATACAATTGTTGGTTGTATAGGCCAAACTTTGTCTTTTTAAAATTAATGAACATCTTTTACTAACAATTTGTAAAGGACAGAGTTTTTCTCCAAATCGGTTTGGAGGAATCTCCTCCAACTCAATTTGTGGTTATTTATAAAGCCATCCATATGTATTGTTCATGGCTCATTAAATTATCTAAACAAGTTACATAATTTATTAAATAGGTCATGTGCCTAATGTGTGGATGAGTTTAGGGTTGGAATCTTCCTCCAAATGGTTTGGAGGTAAACTCTGTCCATTTGGAAAAGGGGTGTATTAATAGTTTGTTTAATCTGTTGACTGCTGCTTGCTTGGCTTTGGCTCACTCTTCTGCTGCTTTTGTTGTGATCTCCAGCAAACCATGGTTGGTCTAGCCCACTACACCAGGCTCTGTGCCATGTAAAACTATGATTATACAGCATTTGCATGTCCCATAAATATTAAAGGCTAAATTACAAATTACACTCTTCAGCTTTGGGCCTTTGGCCAAATTTCAAGTCACTCCTGTAACTTTGATTTTTTGTTCCATTGTCTTTCTATCCAATTCGGTTTGTAGGGCTGCCGTTAAGTGCCCCTCCCCCCCCAAAATGGTGTAGTTTTGATTTTCCACCTTTAAAATATTTAAAAATTTATCTAATTTAATTAAGGACTCCTAATCTTAAAAAAAAAGTTATTTATCTTATTCCTTATTCCTTATTCCCCCCCCCCCCCTTCTCTCTCTCTCTACATGGACAGCTTCAATTTTGTCTGGTTCTCAGTGCCTCAAAACAAATTTGCCACCACCAACACCAACTTGACCATTGCTATGAGAACTCGGGCCCATCTGTCGCCAAGCAAGAAGGAGTTTTTTCGTTCAAGCTTCTTTGCTAAACACATGATTCCCCAGTATGCAAAATCAAGGGAGGAGATATTGTGTGAGTCAGTTGGGTCACTGGATTCAGCCAAGGTGGGTTTGGGTTGATTGGGTTTTGAGGGGGTAGAGTGACTAGTTATATCCAGATTTGGTTAATTTTGCAAGTAGGTGTAAGATCTGTGTATCTAAATTTTGTTTTTGGGCAGAAATTTTTTATTAACTCTGCCTATTGAAATATTTTGTATAGAACTTTTTGGTCAGATCTGTGTAGTGGGTTTTCTTGTTGAATCTGTGTAGAAATTTTGTATTGTGATAGAAAATTTTGTATATAGAGTTTGATTTTTTTAACAAAGTTTTTATTTATTTTTTATTTACTATAAAATCACAAATACGTTTCAAAAATTCAGATTTTTTAGGAGTAGATTTTATAAAAATTTGGTCAAGATTCTTACTTTGTTTTTAATCCATTCTTTCTCTGTGTTGTTCTTCGTCAATTTGACTCGTACAAACAAAAATAACTTTTTTTTTTTTTTTGTTCCCCCCCCCCCCCTCCCCAAATTTGTGATTAATTTTCTCAATTTTTTAAATTTAAGAAATTCAAAAAAATAAAAAATAAAAAACTAAAAACTACGTTGTTTTGGGCACTTACGGCAGCCCACCTAATGGAATTGGACAGAAGCACTGAATTAACAACAAATGAAAGTTAAAGGATTGAAATGAAAAAAGTTAAACTTATAAGACTAACTTGAAAATCGGCCAAAGTTAGAGGGTGTAATTTGGAAATTATCCAAAATTAAATAATAACAGTTCTGATTTTTGAATTATTTCTGACTTAAAGAACTTGATGTCTTACATTTCATGTGCTTAAAGAAATTGAATGGGTTCCTGAGGAGAGGATAACGTTGTTCACTGCTGATGGGCTTATTCAGATTGGAGGCTCCCTAGTCCCTCAACGTGTCTCTTCTTCAGAGGTATGTCATTTTTATTCTGGCAGCTTCAATTATTCTAAAGAATATAAAATAGAATTGTTATTTTTTATTTTTCAAAAAGGTCGGCTGCTACTTCAGTGCTTTTGGAAATTGGAATGAGTTCTTTAATGACTAATATCTGCTATAGCATTTTGTGTTTTTTTTAATTAATTCGATAGTTACAATGGGGAGGGGGGATTTCAAACCTGGACATTTTTGTTGAGAACACCAGGAGGTGCCAATTGAGCTACTAGGCTCTTGGCATCTGCCATAACATTTTGTGTTTAGTTGAAACAACATCTTTTGCATAAGGGAGAAACTATGATTAGGTGGCACTCCGTCAAAGTTGATGGGGTCATACCAATTTTTGTGTATAATAGATTATTGGTGAAGTTTTGTTGTGACTTAGACCATTCAAAAGCTTAAGTATCTTTTATATACTTGATAACTAAGTGAATTATAAATTCAATGGTTTTTACTAGAAATTAAGTGATTTTATTTTTTGGCTTATATATGCAACATGGTCACTGTTCAAATATAAGTAAAGATCTGGATCACTACACTAGTTTAGCCAAAATTTGAAAATTGTCTGCCATCATGCTTTGTAGATTTATTTGAACACTTTAGGTCTATAAATAATATGATTATTTATAAATAAATAAAAAAAGAAGAAGAGGGTGCAGCTCCATCAACCTGGATAGGGCACTGCCCTATCATAGTTTCCTCGTTTGTGTAAGCATTTATGTGTACATAATTAACAACTTGGGGGTACCTGTTACCTGCTTTTGGATCCTATTGCATGTTGGAAAAAAAAAAAAAAAAAAACCCTATTGGCTGTTCCTTTCATTTGATAAGAGTATTATGCACAATGATATGGATGCTTGATCATCAAGAGATACTGTCTTTGATGCTTATATTTCATTTTCTATTATATGCACTCCATCATAATATGGAATATGTTATTATATTATGCTTCACAGAAGAAGCAAGGGAGATCAAGAACTTCTCAGAGATTTCAACGCTTTCAAGAAAGCGATTACATGGATCCAGAGCAGGGCCTTTGTCTGGGTGCACTCTTTGATATTGCGGCAACAAATGTAAGCAGTCCCTTTGCTTTTATTGAACATGCCCTTTTTTGACCACTTGGTTTGATGAATGTGGGAACTTTCTTTTCCAGGGACTTGATATGGGCAGAAGACTCTGTATTATTGGGTTTTGCCGTTCCATTGAGATGCTGAGTGATGTTGTGGAGGACACTGTCTTGGAGCATGGTGGGGAGGTACGACATTTCAAATCAATTTTATGTTTCATTTGATTTATGCAGTTGCAGATATGGTGCTCTATATAATTATTGTTTGGTCTGTGGCATCAACAAAAGTAGGCTTAAGATTACACCAAACCTACCATTGTTGACCCTACTATTTTTTATGAAGCCTACTATAGTAGGCTCAACAATACTAAGCTTAAGATTACACCAAAGAGCTTCAGGAAATGATTTTAGCTCTTAACCATTGCATGGTTTATGGTTTGACAGCAGTACTAATATTGTTCTCCAAAAAGGGATCACATATCTCAATGGGTTCGTCTTTGAATCCTGAATGCATTTTTGTTGTGTGTCTTAGTTTTTGTACTTGCCGAATATTTCTTAGGTTTTATTTATTCAGAGATAGAGCTTAGTCAAAAATGAATTTTCAATTGGAGGATTGGAGTTTTAGTTGGTCCATTTTTCTGTCCTTAGATTAAAGTTCTATCAACCTCTTTTTAAGGAATGGGATCATCTGGCCAGTCGTTGGAATTTGGACTTGATTGGTTGAGCCAATTCCTCTATTGAGTTCCCATAAATTGTATAATATATTTGGCTCACTAACATTATATATCTAGGCCATCTTGGTATTTCGGGAGTGAACAGAACATGTGCTGAGGTGTTGTTTTATGAGAAAATTTAGAGGCTATGCTAATAAAGATGTGAGAACCATATATCTGGTTCAGTTTTAAAACGTTGATTCTTGTCCACTTTATGTGGTTCCTTCACATGTTCAACACTGGGCTACATTTTTATGTGTCTTGCACATCTGCTGCCTGTTCAAAGGCTCAGGTTCTGTACCCTGCGGATTAGCCATTAATGTGAATGATGTGTAATGTCCAGATTGTTACTGCGGAGAAGGCAACCAAAGGCGGTTTGCATGAGAAGCTAACCATGACGGTTGCAGTGCCATTACTTTGGGGGGTTCCTCCTGCATCTGAAACACTTCACCTTGCAGTTCAGAGTGGTGGAGGGATTGTGGATAAGGTTTATTGGCAATGGGATTTTTTGTAGATGCATAATTGAATTCTTCTAACCATCATTAATGCATTCTTGTACATAAATTTGTTATGTTCCTATGTACAAAACCCCAAATTCAATGATTATATACCTGTCAATATCTAATTGATTACTAAATTCTCTTTTGTCTGCTCCATCAGCCACCTGGATGCAATTTGGAAGTAACATAATTTACTTAACAACCTCACAATTCCATGGAAATATGGAAAGAGATGATATTAGAAAAGGCAAGGAGAGGAAGAAATGCCATTTAGCCACAAAGGTGGTGTTCTTGTGTTGTCTACAAAATGTGGGATAAATATGCCATTTGAGCGAGAATGTTGATTGTAGAGCTCTAAAGGATTGACTGGTTGAGTATGAAATGGCCAAAATGATTACTGCCTTAAGGCAGTCAAAATATGGGAACTTTTTATCTTTTTCCTCAACAGCCGAAAGAGCATAGTTATAAGGATTGTGCCGTCTGAGTGGGCTTTCTTTTAGTTGTTGCCTTGTTGGAAAAAGGCAGGCCGGACTTCTACTTTGAAATTCCAATAGTGTGGTTGCAGAAGAAGAGAAGTGGAATTTGATGGCGGCCTCAAAAGGAAGCCGCCTAGTACAATAAAAAGAAAGCCACCCAAACGTAATTATGACTTGTTGGTGAGGTCCAAATTTAATTGTGACTCTTTATGGGACCCTCCAATGTTTCTTTTTTTGACAGGTAGATAGTGGGGAGGAGTAAAAGATGGGGTTTGAATATCGTATACGAGGCACCATAAAAAATGTTATCTGTTCTACACTACATGTAATACATTTTATATACTAGCTTATGTCTTTAATAATATTTTAATTCTCCATTTGGCATTAAAAAAGAAAAGAAAAAGAAAGCTACATAGTAGAAGTTGGACCAAAATGGTGAGTTCCTAAATCTCATTTAAAATGAGTAGTTTGAATTTTACTCCGATATTAACATTTAAACAAAGGTTGGTTGTGACTAATTTGATGTCTGTTTAAATTATTAATGATATAGTAAAACTTAATTCATTCATTTCAAGATTCTTTAGAGTTACCGCCACAACTCTAAAGAATCTTTATTCGTAGAAGTCTATGCATGCAACTAAAAGTCTTAATACAATAATCTCCTACTAGCCTTTTGCCTGTAAGGCGTAAAAGAAAAATACCACTTATTAAATTAACTCAATTCTAAATTTCAACTAGTGTCATAGCTACATGCTCCACATTTCTTTTAATTGTCTATTCGGTTGTTGAGAATTTCAAATCTCCGAAGTTAATAATTTTCGAATTTAAACTCACAAGAATTAAAATTCATGAGAGTTAACATTTATATTGCATTGATAATACTTGATATATTTAGAATTTGAATGTATATATATATATATATATGTGTGTGTGTGTGTGTGTAAGCAGGCGAAAATCAATTTTAACTCAAATTAGATGGAGAGTTAATATATGACAGCCCAATACAATTAATTCATAGAGAATGGGTTTCCGAGGTCAACTTTAGAATACCTATATGGTTTAGCTTTTAAGTTAATGGAAAAATATCAAATAACTCATAAGGGAGAAGTAGTTTTGATGTTAACTCTTTCTCAGGTTAGTCTGAGGAGTGCTAGTTCATATAATGTTCAAATCTTGGTCATAAGGTAGTGTTACAAAGAGTATGTTTCTTTTTCAAGTTTTTTCTATCCCCCAATTTGGAGGCGTTCCCTTTCTTTATATAACTATCTAAATTGCATCATAGCCCTCCACTTGTACAATCACTGATCTTCCTTTGGATGTTTGCCCCATCAAGGTTTTACAGGAGGTGGTAGAATGTACTGCAAGCTGTGAGGGTTCAGAGGTCATTCTACCATTAATGCGGCCAACTGAGTTGGTGTAGTGCATTGAATGCGGAGGTGATAGATACTTTACCTGAATATTTTCCTTCTTTTTTGCTTGCACATCTCTACTGCCCTCTTCGTTATTTTGTCTTTTGGTCCAAGTGGCATGCTCAATGCCTCCAAAGGAATGCTAGCTCTTCGGACTCCTCAAGTAGTCGGCCTCTATTCTCGGGCTCTCATCTATGTATTGGGTTAGAACTAATAAGGGAATAGGCCCTTCCACCTCCTCGGACTGGGCCCACGGAGTTCTATTCTATACCTGGATCTCACTCCTCCCACCATAAATATTAATATATATATATATATATATATTTATATATTAAAATATTAATAATTTTACCGTTATAGATCATTTTTAAATGACAAAAAAAATTCTTGAGCAGTAAGTAACATCTTATGTGGATGAAAAAAAAAATTCTAAATTAACTCAACGTAGTTTTTTTTTTTTTTTTTTTTTTTTTTTTTTTTTTTAAGAAGAACTCTCTACGTAGTTAGTTTAAAAAAAAAAAAAAAAAGTTTAAAGAAAGAAAAAGTAATTTGAGATATACAAGATATTTGACAACTGACAATTCCAACCTATAATATGAGAGAGTTTAGAATTCTCACGTTTCACGAGAATTGTAATTCTTGAAAATTTCAATCAAATAACCAAACTTAATGATTTTTTTTTATAAAAAAAAATTAAAATTTACCATCCCAATTCACTTTCTCTACTGTTAAATGGACATATATAGTATTTCACAATTTTATTTCTTGTGTTAATAATTATAAAATGACGTGACATTATGTATATCTTTAAGATTATAATATATAACCAAACTATAAAATGAGAAAAATCTAATTCCATTACTTGCATGGAAACTAAAACAATAAGTATATAAATATCTTTTCATAATTATTGAAGTAGCTAGCAAGTTGTTAATGGTAGACAAAATAAAATAATATCAATAATAATCTCATATAAAAATCAATAATAATCTAACATGTCACCAAGTTTGTAAAGAAGACCGTGATTGTAATATTACTCTAAATAAAATGTCCCCAACATCTCATTTTATAAGAGATTATTTTAACACTAGTTTTTAAATAGTCTAAGCATGACTCCTCACCTTGGAGCATTTACATTGACCTAGGTAAAGTTTTTGAAAAATCATAACTTATTGAGGTACTCTTTCTATTTGAAATATTCACTCTCAAATAGTACCCCACGTTAACAATCTACTTCTTTCTCCAATCTATTAAAATACTACTTCTCACTATTTTTCTCACCATTCTCTTGTTTCTTTTTGCTCACTTTCTTAACCAAAAACCATACAAATCACTGTATATGTGTGTGTGTGAGAGAGAGAGAGAGAGAGAGAGAGAGGCGTGAATCACACCCACAGCCAATATTGACCACCCACAACCTTAGTAGGCTTGAAATGATGGGGAAATGGTGAGGACAATGAAGCTCTTGTTTGCATTACAAAAAGGAGGTGGCGTTCATTTGGAGGACCATGATGTCGTCAGGTCTAATGTCAATGTCAAATAGATCAATGACCATGCCAATCTTGTAACAGGCTTCAACAATCAGGGTCAGCTTGGGTGTTTCCCCCACGCCTCCTCTTGCAAAAATGGACAGGTTTTGGTGTTGGGAGGTGGATGTAGCTAGATTGGTTATTGTATGTTCAATTGAGAGAGAGAGCTAAGTTATAGTGCTAAGTCAAAAAAAAAAACGTTGAAAAATATATATTATTTTGCTAAGTTATAGTGCTAATCAATTTTAACCAAGCACTAAATAGCTCAAAGATGTTTTTGCAGTATAAATTTTAGCTAGCTTTATAGGGGTTTATCAACTAAATTTAGTTGGAATATCCATCTTTTTGTCCCTAGTTTAATAGTTGAGGGAATGAGAATTTAAATCTTAAATATCTCTATTGAAAACATTAGAAAATATCAATTCAGTTACACAACTCTTGATTCCTAGTTATCCATACTAATGCTTTTATTATTTGTTTGGAGTAAAAGTAGATAAGAGAATAATTTCATTCTTGAAAGCCACCCCCCAAAAAAAAAAGAAAAAGAAAAAAAAGAGGATTGCTTTCCAACCCACCATTTCATTTTCTCCCAAACTGGGAAAAACTTAGAGAGAAGCATGAATGGTTATTGTGGCCTGTGGGTCCTATAATTTGTGTTTTTTTCTTTTCTCTCCATATAGAACCAAAAAACTTCATAATTTGGTGCTCCATAATTTGCTTCTAACCTCTACCCTTATCTACTAAAATTTCTGCTGGTTCTTTGAACACTATCCATCTAATAATTGCCAAATGTTGATAAGAAGGGATGGTTTCATGATCATTTGCTAATCAAGGTGATGATTGAATAATGAAGCTCAGTTGGGATTGATTGGATGAGCAACTAAGTTTTAGTGAAAGGTGATCAAATTTGCTGCATAAATAAAAAGAGACTTTTTATAGAGTCCTCAGACTCTAGGTTTTCTTTTCTTTTTCTTTTCATTTTTTTTTTTTTTTTTTTTTTTTATAACCATTGCATACAGAATATCCAATCCTCCATCTTTAATTATCCCTAGAAAAACATTGCATTATGAACTTATATACACTATTTGCAGAAAAAGTAGCTTGTCAGTAGGTGCCATACCTTTTGACCTTTTGCACTCCACTAGAAAAGACATTCCCAGAAAACGTTAACCCCATAGCTTGAAGACAAATTTTTTTTCTAATATTATGTACATATAATGCCTATAGCTGGCAAACCCCATTAGTCTAATCCAACATGCGAAAGAAACAAACAAAAAAGGTGAAGAGGTCAATGCGTTTTAATCGTCAACACAGCCTGATCTGTTTTTTTCTGCAAAGATAATTAATTACTTTTTCGTCGAAACTACACTGCAAGACCCATCAAACACTGAGACACCTATGGCATCATTATCTTGGGACCATATATTTTTGGAGACCTTGGACTGCTTCCCCATGAGGATTCTCTATCATTTTTGCACGATGGATGACTAATTGCCGTTCAATAATCTCTGTTTCCCAAGTTAGATATTTTTTTCTAGTCTATTAAATCATTTTTTAATGGAAAGATAAATTTTCTGCTACCCGGTAGCGTGGCAATTTTGCTGGGATCACATGAACAGAAGGCAAGATCCATTCACGTAACAGATATTAGCTTACTAGTTCTTTTTCTTGTACAAGAGGTTATGTTTTTTTTTTCTTTTCTTATCTTAGTTGGGTTTTAAATCAAGATCCTGATCAAGAATGCAAGAAATCAAAAAGATGAGCAATCATTTCTTCTAACTTTCGGTGTAGAATAAATCAATAAACCACGGTAAAAATCTTTTTTAATATTTATTATAATAAGGAAGTTTGAGATGATATATCGAGATGATTAATCGAACATTATAAGGTCGAAGTTGGAATTGGATCTAGTGGACCTAGGGCTAAATCGTGAGGAGCCTTTAGGTTAGGGCTTAGTCCTAGCCCACATGCTCTAACAAAATGGACTCGATAGGATATGTCAACCCAAAACATCTATGACTGGATACCATAAGAACTTCTTGGGTCGTCATCTTCATAGTATTTTGACCTTTAAATTTTGTTCACTCACCGAACCATAACCTTCTCTCTCTCTCTCTCTCTCTCTCTCTCTCTCTCTCTAAGTGTCTACCCACTCCAAAATTACTCAGATGCATGCTTAAATATATATATATTCGTTTTGGTTGGTCCGTACGACTTCCCTAAATAAGAGATCTCGGTGAATGTTATTGACTTCCTCTTATGTAAATATTTATTGCGCCTCATCAATTTCTACCATCACATTTAAAGTGGTTAAAACCCCTCCCCCCACCCCCACACCCACCAATAGGGATGGCAATAAAAGCCCAACCCGTAGGTACCTGGCTTGGCCCGACCCTACCGGGCCAGATTTTACTTGGTCCGATAAATAATAGGGTCGAATATGGATTTAAAAAAAAAAACCCTGGAACGAATCCAGGTTGGGTTCGAGTTTCATACATACTCGACCCGAACCTGACCCGTATACATATATAATATTAAAAAAATAAAAAACCCTAGATATAAATACTCTCTTTCTCCTATCAGATTTCATTTCCTAAACCCTAACCCTCACCTCTCAGCTGCCTCTCTCTCTCTCTCTCTCTCTCTCTCTCTCAGAAGCTCTCACACATTGCCGCTGGCCACTCACTTTTGTTGATCTTCAAACAAACCACAATACAAATCCAAATCCTTGTTGCCATTGTCATCTTCGCTTCATTACCGGCGTTACTGTTATCACCATCATCTTCATCACAAATCTGATAATGAGACTAAAACAGCGTCGTCGCAGCATAGAGCCTCTCAATGATCCCATCTCTTCATTACTTCAACTCGCTACCATAATCCATAGACGCCACCGAAATTGCTCTCTATAAACGACCACACATCCACACCTGAAGTCTCTAGAATTGTTCCTGAAATCATCTATATCCATTGTTTTGTCCTCTTTTTTTTCTTTTTCTTTTTTTTTTAAATTATAAATTGTATCTGAAACGAAACAATATCATATTGAAGATTGAAAATAGTTTATGTTTGTGATTTGTATTTGTATTTTTTTTTTTTGATGGGTGTGATTTGTGTTTCTGTTTATGTTTGTGATTAAAATAGTTTTTGTGGTTGTAATTTTTTTTTTTTTAAGATTGGATCGGATTGGGCCACAGATTAGGGCTTCTGAATAGGCCCAGAAGTGGCTGGACGGGGCCCGTGGGCCTCGATGGGACGGGTTTGGGCCCTAAAAAAACCTGTATATTAAACAGGCCAGGTTTGGATAACGGATAAGGCCTGCGGGTTGGGTTTGGGTATCAAAAAACCCGGCTCGAAGCTAACCCGTTACCATTCCTACCCACTAGTAGCTTTAGTAACACCATCTTGGCACGTGTTCCCTTAGCTGACTAGAGGAAAAAATCTCCTAACACGCCAAAAATTTTGATTTTGGGAGATTGTTCGCTCTAAATCCAAGCCCATCCTAGCCTATAAACTATAAAGACTCGTTTGTTTCACTAAATAAATTTTGTCATTTTCAACCATTGTTACTCTGCTATTTCAAACTTAGACCCTTTTATGTTGACTTAAACATTAAAGCACCTTTGGTCACCCCCCACCCCTTGCGGTTGGCATTGGTTACATTGGAGGGCCTTTTTTCCTTGATAGGGAAGTGAATCTCTTTTTAAACTTACCACCTAGAATATATATATATAATTTTTTGTTTACAACAAAGTGGTATCGAAGGATTGATGATGAATATTTTTTATTATCATGTGTATAAAGTTTTGGGCCATTTTGTGGATTTGATTGCTTTTCGGAATCCTACCTTCTTAGCTAGCAACTCTAACTAAGCATAACAATTTCCACTCTATCATGTGAACCAGATTTCCATTAAGATATTAGATTAATAGGATACACATTTTACCTCTAACGTTCACTCTACAATAACTATTCTTTATTATTAAGTCAAAACAACAATTGATTTTTTATATTGACAATATTTGAACCCCCGATCTTTATTTCAATAAAGAGTTTAGATTTTCTTAATTGACTTAACTAGAACCCACAATATCATTTTTATCGGTATATATTAATCACAACATATCGTGCTTTAAACGGTGACACGTGCATATTTTAATTTGTCCGACACGTTAGTGGCAGCAAGATTCTTGTTTCCTGCTGCCACTGGTAGTAGGAAATTAGTTCTCCTTTTCTAATCTTTGCTTCTCTGCCCGTTTTTACCGCTCAAAGGCCTTATCCACCAATGATCAATTATTGTAATCTGTCCTTCAAATTTTTTTTATTTATTGAAATCTGGCTCATATGTCATCTTCTTGTTGATTTCTTTTTTCTTTTTTTCTTTTGTACTTCTTTATTTTGGCTTGATGCGTCATCGCATTGATCATCAAGCATTAAAAATCAGAGACATTTGAATAATTGTATATGCTGATAAAATAACATCCTAACTTACAAAATTTCAATTATAAATTTATAATAATCATGTTTTCCTCGTTTCCATGTCATAATCTGTGGTACCAGATTGTGTATGCCTGTTTTAATAAATCATGTTACGTGTTCCACTTGATCATTGTTATAATATACATCCACATGAAATCAATGACACCATCGATTTTGGCTGTATGCGTGCCGTCTCTAGTACACTATAGTGTTTGTTTTATAAGCTAAAGATACACTTGTTTAAGAAGACTAAGATTGGGATTAACATGGAGTCAATTTTTTTTATTAATTGTTACAAGGAAAAATACCCACAAAAATCAAAGATTTTAATGTTGGGCTTGGCTACATTCGAGTTAAAATATAATATCACAAAGAAAATAAGTGCTCAAACTGAAAAGGATGTGAATGAAAAAGAGGAATAAGAAGAAGAAGAACTTTTACTTAAGTCATTGTTATTGTGCATGATTGGATTTGAGGTTCAAATCTTGGAAGATGATGGCTTCTGTAGTTTCCATGACATTTATGCTTGAACGGGTGCAGTTAAACCGTACGATCAGATACATTATTTCACAAAAAGAAATGCACAAAGACAAAGGCAACTTTTTACCATGTGCTTTCAAAAAAAGTGTTTCCATCAAGAACATTTACCCAATGCCACAAAGTTTGAGAGTCCACGAGTGTAAAATCTTCAGACCATCCCTTCCTTTCCCTTCAAATCTTTTTTGATTTCACCTACAGTCAGCATCAATAGTACATCATCTGCTTTTCCTGATCTGTCTTGTTTTCATCAAACAAGAAGTTGTTGCAATTACTAGTGCTAATTAACTGCTTAAATTCCTCAAGCCCATAGTCTAATGGGGGATCACTCCACATACCATTTTGCTTTTGAATCCAATTACCATTCACATCACCATCACCATTGGAAATCATGAACCTTTGGCTTCCATCAATGTTCCCATTGTAAAGAAAACTCTGCTGCAGACCACCCATTTGTACTTCACCATAATTTCCACCATATTCATACTCTCTTTCCCCATTGCCATGGTTGATCAGGTTGTTTGAACTTCCATCAGAAGAGCTGCAACTAGCTTCACTTCCAAACATGAGCAGATTATCTTTTATTTGGTAATTTTGTGGTGGACCCACAAAGCTTTCTTGGGCTTGAAGAACTGGAGCTGCTGCTGCTGCTGCATTAGTACAACAATTATTACTGCTTAAAAGACTTGATGCAAATTCAAGATCTGTGAAAGAACTTGCTGAGTTGTAGCCTTTGTATGATGATGTTGGTGATATTGATGATGATGAAGAAGTTTGAAGAACTGAAGAGAGATTGGCTGCTTGGTGAGCCTTTCTCTGAGATGGAGGAAATATACCCATGAGTTTCTTCTTAAGCTTGGTGTTCCAATAGTTCTTAATGTCATTGTCTGTCCTGCCTGGCAACTGAGCTGCTATTATTGACCACCTGCACTTTGTTGGGTCAGTTGGTTTGAATAAGTCCTAGAAAAAGAAGCATAACTGAGCTTCTTTTTCAAGCTCTAATCAAGTACTCATGGAAGATCTAAACAGACTAAACTTGACATGCATGCAGAGCAATTCAGCCCCAAAAAAAGAAAGAAAAAAAAAATGGAATATAATACTTTTATATAGCATATTCTTCGAACAGGTAACTTTTTCCTTCAAGTTCTCAAAAAGAGAGAAAATTTGTACTTTCATTTATTGCTTTTGATGAATTCACAAAATCTTCACAGTAAATATAAAGGAAAAAGTAATCTGGCCCAGATGAAACATTGTGAAAAAAGACTAAAATATGTATGAAAAATAGAAAATTGTGAAAGTAGAAAAGAAGAAAAATTAGAAAAGAAAGATGATTATTACCTGCTTCCAATGTTAGCAAAGAGGCTGCATATTATCCTATCTTCATTTTCAGTGAATTCACCATGTTTAATGTTGGGTCTGAGATAGTTAAGCCATCTTAATCTGCAGCTTTTTCCACATCTCTTGAGACCTGGTGGATGAGAACCAATCAATTATTGAAGATGACCATAAATATAAAAATAAGTGACACCCAAAAAATAAAAATAAAAAAGACAGAGAAAGAAACCCTACATATTTAAAGCATTATAAAGAAGAGGTTGTCATTTCTCTGGGAATTGTCAATACTCATACCAGCTTTCTTTTTCTTTTTTTACACAAAAAATAAATATACTAAAAGGAAAAAGAAAAAAGAAAACTCTTACCTGCTTTCTGTGGAAGAGCAATCCAATTCCCTCCAGTCCCATATTTATCTATATACTCTTTCAGCTTTGCATCTTCTTCAGGTGACCATGGCCCTTTTTTCACGTTGGCCTTATCACAACAAGGAGCTCTTCCCATCTTTGTGTTTGTGATTTCTCTCACTCTCTCTCTCTTTCTTTCTTTCTCTCTCACTCTCAAATATCTCACCTCTGATCCAAGTGGCTCTTTCAAAGTTATAGAGGAAGGTGTGCCCTTGTTTCTTCTCACTAGACTTAGGGTGTTGGACACTAGGGAGATATATATTTATTGAGAGTTAGCAGAAGTCAAAGGACAGCCTCTCTAAATTCAATCATCACGTTCCAACCCTTTCTTATTTGAAGAGAGAAGTTTCCATCATATATAAACAAATCAAGCAATAGGAAGCTTTACTTGGTCTCTGCCTTCTCTCACACAAGGAGAGAATCCAAAGTCTGCTAAAGCAAACCATTTACTATTCGCTATTGAAAATGATAGGCTATTAATTGCTTTGTTTTCCAAGCCATAGGGCAAAGTCATAGGTTTACTATTGTCAAATTGCGGGTCCAATTACGACCGGAAAAGAAAAATATTGGAGGTCCAATTATATGCAACAATACATATATGTCTTTTACATTCATGTACACATGTACATTCAGTGTATGTTGTGTTCATACAGAGGAAGATAAACATTTCAAATAGCCATCTTGGTGGCTGTGGCTAAAGTGAATTAAATATGTTTTGCTTGACGTTTATAGATAAAACTAATATATAGTTGCTCTCTTTGTGGCCATGGCAGCTCTTGCTAATCTTATTTATTAGTATTATATTAATTTATTTAAAAGTGCTTTAAGTAAATAATTTATCTATAGTTTTTGAAAGTTTATGGGTTTACAACTTTTAAAAAATGTACATCTTTTAAGTACTATTGTTTACTTTTGCTAAAAAAAAAAAATTTCCTTTAAAACCAAGTATTCCCATGTAGACCAGATAGATGACCTTCACTTCAAGCAGGAAAGTGATCTATTGAATAGAGGGAACTTCTTAGTTTTCTAATATGTTCTACTGGTGTTCTTGTATCAACTTGCTTTTGAAATTGAGAACGTTTTTAAGTGTAGTTAGGAAAAAATATCCGAGGGAGTTCTTGAAACATCCAATGAAAATAACCTCTCCTCCAAACGAATTATGTGAGTTTGGGTAGAGATTAAAAATTAAAATTATTTTACTATTCAGCTTATTTTTGTTATTAATCATAGCCCCACTGCACTTTTTGACACTATTTATAGACCCTACTGTACTATTTCAACTAACTTTTACCTTTATCTACAGTACTTTCAATAATAATTTTTCAGTTTCAGCAAAATAAGTGATATTCAAACACACCCTACTTATCACTTTTACATAAATTCTTGAATATCATTTGTTCAAATAATTGGTAGTTCTAGGCACACATAATTTATATTTTTTTAGACTTTCTAATTTCAATGTATTAAAATATATTATGATATTATCATTAATATATAAATCATGATTTTGTAAAATAGTATGGACTATTGTCATCTTGAAATACCAAATATCTACTTTGATTTTAGGGCTACAATATTAGACCTAACTTATTCTCACATATATCCTATCTTACATTAACTTTATTGTAAATTTGTAATATACAGTTCAATATAGTAAAAATGTAATCATTTGGCTTTCTATTATGGGTGTCGGCTATCAAGCCAAAACACATTAATTATCATATGCAAGTTCCCTAGGTTCGCTATCCTCATGCCACTATTCAGCATTGACCGTCACTATTACCAAAGTCTACCATGTAAAAATTTTATAGTAAAATTTTTAAGAAATTTTAAATAATATTCATTTTTTATTTAAATAAATTTACCATAATTTTTTCATTTAATAAAAATCTGGCATTAAAATATGTGTTTTCATCGCATAAATTTAAATATATTGTTTAATCATTAAGCAGATATTATAAGTTTAATTAATATGTACATAATATAAATATACTCAAACTTGGCAAAATTGAACTCAAACACGTTAATCTACCTAAACCCACACAAAAAGTGGTAGGAATAATAGAAATGGTAACTCATTTTAGTTTAACTCGTACCTGATTTTAATCTAACTCAATTGGGTCAAATTCGGACCTAACTTGGCCCAACTTATTCATGTTATAAAATTTAAAATATATATTTAAAAAAATTATTTATTGACTCATTTTGAATGTATACATATATGATAATGTTATATTAGTTTTTTTACATCGTAGATAAAAGTTCTAATTAATGACATTAATTTTTTTTTTATTCTCTTTTTAGTTTATTTGTTTATGTACATCATTTTAAAGACTCATATATTTATTTTTAAGTACAACTCTACTTTGGCCAATTTTTAGGTAGCATGTATATGCATTTTTTTTCTTATTTTTTGGAATTAATGGACTCGTAAACTATTAAAATTAATTATTGGACTACAAACTCAAGGATTTATGTATTATTCAACTTTTATGTTTTAGTTTTTCTTTATTCTTTTATTTGCATAGAAAAAAATAGGGAAAAATTTTTAAAATATATTTTTATAATTATTTTTTAGGTATGTGAAAAAAATACGAGCTCCATGTTAACTCAACGCGTTAATGACCGCGCAAGGATTATATGAATAACAATCAATTTCAACATAATAATTAAGTTTTTTTACTCATACTCAACTGGGTCGAACCTTCTTATACAAAAAAAAAAAACTGGGTCGAACCTGAGCTTGTTCAACCTGACTTGTTTGATAGGTCTGGATATACTAGTCTAATACTAAAGTTTGGCATTCAATAATGGCTTCAATGTGCGCAGCTTTTAATTTCTTTGACTAGTAGAAGAGACTGGTCACAAATTTAGACATTGATAGGATTGTATATATGCAGGTTGTCAATATGGTCCCTCATCATGCTTTCTATAGGGGGGACACTTATTGAAGAGTGGTACTGGTATTCTATTCACAAATTGGTTCAATTAGAAGTTACATCTGCTTCAAGATTTTTCCCTAATTCAATGCCCGAAGACGACCAGATTTTTCATTTGTTGAATTTGGAGTTTGCTTAATCATATTCATAGATTATTAGGTTGGACCTGCAAAAAGCAAAAAAAAAAAATTAAAAAGAAGAAGAGAAGAAAAGGAAGAAGGGTCTTTATACCCATATGAGAGACGTGTTTTGATTAGCTTCTTTTTTCTGCCGTCATCGTAGTTGAACCTGGTATGGTAGGGAACGTTGTTTATAGCCAAAAAGAGAAAACTACTTGTTTGGTGTTCTTTTAGATAAATTAATAGTATAAACTAAGTATAAAGGATTTTTTCATGAATGTAAATTGTATTTACCCGTATAAAAAGAGACACTTAATGCAACAAATTTCTAGTCATATACGTATCTATCAATATCTATAATAATCTATAACTGTCGATGTATGATTCAATGAATATTGAGAAATCTAGATGTGGACCAATCGGCTGCATTAGTTGGTGAGTTCAAGTACAATACAATAATTCATGGTTAGATCCATAAAATCTTCCACATAATAATTAGTTAATAACCTTCCCCTTTGAGTCTCATAAATGAAAGGGATTGAATTCCTTGAAAATTCATGGTTTTTCCCACTCTCTTTCCTTCCCTCATTATACCCATGAAGATTTCATAAATTTAAGCTACCTGTATTTAATATAAAACTATATAAAAATGTAAAAAAAATGTATGCATGTGTGTGTGTTCATATTACAAATTTTTAATTGGTAATGTTTCATATATATCCCTTTGACCTAATGGATTCAAGCTTATGATCATTAGGTCTCACAGTTGGATTTCATAAGATAAGTAGTATTTGATTTGATTTCCAAATGTACCAAATTAATCTGAAGAATCTTCCGAGAAAAGTAAGTTTATATTAAAAAAATTATTCCATCAGCTTATATTGTTGGTCTAGCATTTGGGCATCATATTCACCTTTGTCATGCAGGTTGTATATACCTATAGCTCATTGGTTACTGCATTTTTATTGATTATGACACAGGAAACCACGTGAATAATGTACTTGGACATAAGCATTGCATAATAGGCAATTTGTAATCTCCAATCCTTTTGCTTTTTGATGGAGAAAAGCAAAACATGAGGGAAGCTATTTAGAGATTATTAACTTTATTTGGGCCCATCAAAATACTTTTTTTTAGAAGAAGTAAAATATCATCGCTGACCTAAAGGTGATATATATATATATATATATATATATAAAAGATTATGATTCACATATTTCCCACCATACTAGAGATTTCTAGTAAAGTTGATTGTGGTCCAAAGAAGAAATTGCAATGTAAAATGAAATGGCCAATTATACCATATTTTTTAAATTTTCTTGAGGGGACGCAAACAAAAAAGTGTCACATCGATTCAATTTTTCAACAATCTTAATATAAGTTATTGAAATGTGCTTGGTGCTTTGCTGTCTGTCATGCTTTTCTTCCAAGGCTGTAAGCAGGATGTTTTGACCTCTGTTCCTTAAGTTCAAAAGTTTCTAATCCCATAATTAATTAAATATATAGTTACTTTACAAAAATCATTTCTTGAGTTAGATCTGTGTTTGTTGACGATTCCCAACCATACTTCTTTTTCAATTGAGCAACGATGCACCAATGGAATTTTGCAAAAAAATTAGACCATTTATATATCAAATTTAAAAGCCTAAATGATTTTATGGCTATGATAGCAACAAATGTATGTTAGCAAATGAAAAAAAAAAGTCGTAAACACCATTAATGCAATAGATAAATCGTGAAAGGACTAAGCAATTGTGGGGATCTTAATTGTCTACCACTTCAAATTTATTGGTAGAAATTTTTCTGTTTCCCTTGTAACCTTAAGTCGTCACATTAGACTTTTAAGCTTGATCTTTTGAAAAGTTCACAAACCAGCCAGGTTAGTGTATTACGACTATTACCGTCCAAGGGATTTTTTATTCTAGTGCGTATGTATTGTATCACTCTTGAACAAGCAACAATCTAATAGTTGAAACTTGAACAGGAGGGAATTAATTTATAACAACTAGAATAGTTGCTGTTCTTTAAACAAATGGACAGTTTAACAAGAAAAGTAGATGAGCTCTGTATTCTTATATTCCATAGTCATGTAACTTCGTTATCTTTACCTAACTATACATGTAACTTCCTTATTAATTAAGGATCTGTCCTTTTTAGTATCTAAACAGCGATTCATTGTATAAAAGCAATGCTACCGACACAATAAATTATACAATTTTTTTCACAACTTATTAAGTTTATAGAATATAATTGGTGGTAACGTCATTCTCATCTAAAATTGCCACTATTTTTGCTTTATAGCATAGTAATTATAGACTAAGTTATAAAATTTGTTGCCAAACTGTTTGCGTACTTATACTTTCTTGTTTGCATAATCCTTATTTCTTTGACAGCTCTGCTTTATATCAATAATAATTGTGTTTAGTTACGAACTCAATCACTGCACTGATCCTTAATTTTGACATGCACGTCAATTGTCTAGAGATGTGAGCAGTATGCATATTTACAGACTCCTATATATCATGCTTACGTGTACTGTGCTTACAAGAGTTTAATCATATTAGCCAAGCTAGAATATGGTGCACAAAATAATTTTTAAAGTGTTCCAATTGTTACCAAACTTTATCCAACATGAGCCTTTCTTTCTTCATTTGTGCCTTCCATTTTGAAAATTTGGGCATCTAGCAGAATACATTCCTGCCAAGAAAGGTAGAAAATCTGAGAAGCGAAATTTCAAGAATTTGACTAATAAAGCAAGTCATAATATTGACTAAAACTCAAAAATTTTGAGGAGAATCTTGAATAGTTGGCTTAGCGATTCTTACAATTTTGGGCATCTAGGTGAATACATTCCTGCCAAGAAAAATAAAAAATCCGAGGAACTGAAATTTCAAGAATTTGACTAATAAAACAAGTCATAATATTGAGTAGAACTCAAAATTTTTGAGGACAATCATGAAAGGTTGGCTTAGCGATTCTTAAGATTTTATGATATTCATGAGATTTTAAATTTGAAACCTCTTGTCAGAATTTTAAAGCCACCTCCATGGGATTCCTCCCTATAATTAATATATTATAATCTAGTGCGTGTGAAATGAAAAGACTATATACATCCGAAAAAAAATAGTCAAATACTTGAAAAAATCTAAATACCCTTATTTGTCAAAAAAAAAAAAAGGACTTCACTCTACAGAACCATGTAGCTCACTTCTAATTAAAACCACGACAGTGCAAATAGCATCCTTGTAGATATGAATTAGTATAATTTGGAAATGCGTAATGCTTTTTAACGAAGTTATTCTTTTTTTTATGTGCATAGAACAATCAATAATTTACTTAAAATAAATAGTTTGAATTTAAAATTCCCGCTTTACAGATGTACCCAAGTGTGAGAACAGCATAAAAGCCAACTCTTGTTCTAGAAAAGTATTGTTAAGTGCATTATGCACAAGGGAAAGAGTAATTGACTCGTAAACCGAAGGTTCAGAAACGAGAAATCCTCATTAATTAAAGTCGATCAAGTTAGGTACAAATCTTACTCACCTTTTGTGCATGTTTTTCTTCATTCCATGGATTCTTTATTTAAAACATTATGAAAATAAGGCAAGAGGAAATTTCTTTATGCATACTAGTCGCTAAAATATGTAATATACAAAAAGAGGTACCTACTATGGTGGTGATGGGTAAGGTAGAATTAGAGTTTGATTTTGGAGAGGGAGTCTTAAAAACGGCTACCACATTCAAGGAAGACAGCAAAAAGATAAAAGCAACACAAAAACAACGTATATATGATAGTGATACCCATTTAACTAATAAATAATTAAATTTTATTTAGAGAAGAAAAATAATATAATTTAATCGGAATTTATTTAGGATTACGTTGCTTTGTCAAAAAAGGCAAGATATATATATATATTAAAAGAAATTAAAATTAAAATTAGCGAATTTCTAGATAATAATTTATCTTCTAATTTAATTAAAGAAGATTAAATACAATTTAATCACAATGTTTTAGAGTTAGATTTCTTTGTCCAACACAAAAAAGGTTTCTAATTAATTTAAACTAACATAGTTTAATCCTATTTATAACTCTCTCTCTCTCTCTCTCTCTCTCTCTCTCTCTCTCTCTATATATATATAGATGAAGCAAAAAACATATTGGCTTCTAAAAATTTATGTGGAAACTTTAAAATAATTCAATAAAAAATTAAAGAATTTAATTATATATAAGAAAATGCTAATTGCACATTTTCTATCAAATTTCTAAAAGGCACAAGATTGATTAAATTTGATTATTAAGGAATGGAATATTGATATATTTATAAATTGTTGAAAACTTAGAAAAACTTAATTTAACTCATTATTTTATAAGGAATAGATTCATAACATCTTAAATTATTGGATCAATTATAATTTGCCCTTTGTGGTTTGACTCTTTCACGATTTAGTTCTCAAAATTTCAATTGCTACATTTAAATTTAAAATTTGTATAGAATCTATGTGTGCGCGCGCACACACACAAGACTACAATTTGGCTAAGATCACCAAGGACTCACCCTCCAACAATTCTCATGGTAGAACATATAAAAGTAAACTACATATTTGGTCATTATCTTTTAAACCATATTTCAATTTGATCTCTAACCTTAATTTAGTCTCTAACCTTTTAGTGCTGTGTCATTTTAGTTCTTACCGTTATCTCTTGAATGAAAATTGTTGACGAGGCTAACAAGTAAAATAAAAAATTAGTTTTCATATCAACAATTTTTATCCAAGAGATAAGGAATAGATTCATAACATCTTAAATTATTGGATCAATTATAATTTGCCCTTTGTGGTTTGACCCTTTCACAATTTAGTTCTCAAAGTTTCAATTGCTACATTTAAATTTAAAATTTGTATAAAAATGAAATTGTTTTTCATTAAAAATAAATATTTGCTTACTCATGCAACATGTGTGGAATTTCTCTCTCTCTGTCTCTCACGCATGCACGCACGCACACACACACACAAGGCTACAATTTGGCTAAGATCACCAAGGACTCACCCTCCAACAATTCTCATGGTAGAACATATAAGAGTAAACTACATATTTGGTCATTATCTTTTAAACCATATTTCAATTTGATCTCTAACCTTAATTTAGTTTCTAACCTTTTAGTGTTGTGTCATTTTAGTTCTTACTGTTATCTCTTGGATGAAAATTGTTGACGTGGCTAACAGCTAAAATAAAAAATTAGTTTTCATATCAACAATTTTTATCCAAGAGATAATAGATTCATAACATCTTAAATTATTGGATCAATTATAATTTGCCCTTTGTGGTTTGACCCTTTCACGATTTAGTTCTCAAAGTTTCAATTGCTACATTTAAATTTAAAATTTGTATAAAAATGAAATTGTTTTTCATTAAAAATAAATATTTGCTCACTCATGCAACATGTGTGGAATTTCTCTCTCTCTCTCTCTCTCTCACGTGCGCGCACACACACACACACACACAAGGCTACAATTTGGCTAAGATCACCAAGGACTCACCCTCCAACAATTCTCATGGTAGAACATATAAGAGTAAACTACATATTTGGTCATTATCTTTTAAACCATATTTCAATTTGATCTCTAACCTTAATTTAGTCTCTAACCTTTTAGTGCTATGTCATTTTAGTTCTTACCGTTATCTCTTGGATGAAAATTGTTGACGTAGCTAACAGCTAAAATAAAAAATTAGTTTTCATATCAACAATTTTTATCCAAGAGATAAGGAATAGATTCATAACATCTTAAATTATTGGACCAATTATAATTTGCCCTTTGTGGTTTGACCCTTTCACGATTTAGTTCTCAAAGTTTCAATTGCTACATTTAAATTTAAAATTTGTATAAAAAAGAAATTGTTTTTCATTAAAAATAAATATTTGCTCACTCATGCAACATGTGTGGAATTTCTCTCACTCTGTCTCTCACGCACGCACGCACGCGCACACACACACACACACAAGGCTACAATTTGGCTAAGATCACCAAGGACTCACCCTCCAACAATTCTCATGGTAGAACATATAAGAGTAAACTACATATTTGGTCATTATCTTTTAAACCATATTTCAATTTGATCTCTAACCTTAATTTAGTTTCTAACCTTTTAGTGTTATGTCATTTTAGTTCTTACTGTTATCTCTTGGATGAAAATTGTTGACGTGGCTAACAGCTAAAATAAAAAATTAGTTTTCATATCAACAATTTTTATCCAAGAGATAATAGATTCATAACATCTTAAATTATTGGATCAATTATAATTTGCCCTTTGTGGTTTGACCCTTTCACGATTTAGTTCTCAAAGTTTCAATTGCTACATTTAAATTTAAAATTTGTATAAAAATGAAATTCTTTTTCATTAAAAATAAATATTTGCTCACTCGTGCAACATGTGTGGAATTTATCTCTCTCTCTCTCTCACGTGCGCGCGCGCACACACACACAAGGCTACAATTTGGCTAAGATCACCAAGGACTCACCCTCCAACAATTCTCATGGTAGAACATATAAGAGTAAACTACATATTTGGTCATTATCTTTTAAACCATATTTCAATTTGATCTCTAACCTTAATTTAGTCTCTAACCTTTTAGTGCTATGTCATTTTAGTTCTTAACGTTATCTCTTGGATGAAAATTGTTGACGTAGCTAACAGCTAAAATAAAAAATTAGTTTTCATATCAACAATTTTTATCCAAGAGATAAGGAATAGATTCATAACATCTTAAATTATTGGATCAATTATAATTTGCCCTTTGTGGTTTGACCCTTTCACGATTTAGTTCTCAAAGTTTCAATTGCTACATTTAAATTTAAAATTTGTATAAAAATAAAATTGCTTTTCATTAAAAATAAATATTTGCTCACTCATACGACATGTGTGGAATTTCTCTCTCTCTCTCTCTAACGCGCGCGCGCACACACACATACAAGGCTACAATTTGGTTAAGATCACCAAGGACTCTCACCCTCCAACAATTCTCATGGTAGAACATATAAGAGTAAACTACATATTTGGTCATTATCTTTTAAACCATATTTCAATTTGATCTCTAACCTTAATTTAGTATTTAACCTTTTAGTACTGTGTCATTTTAGTTCTTACTATTATCTCTTGAATGAAAATTGTTGACGTGGCTAACAGTTAAAATAAAAAATTAGTTTTCATATCAACAATTTTTATCCAAGAAATAAGGAATAGATTCATAACATCTTAAATTATTGGATCAATTATAATTTGCCCTTTGTGGTTTGACCCTTTCACAATTTAGTTCTCAAAGTTTCAATTGCTACATTTAAATTTAAAATTTGTATAAAAATGAAATTGTTTTTCATTAAAAATAAATATTTGCTCACTCATGCAACATGTGTGGAATCTCTCTCTCTCTCAAGGCTACAATTTGGCTAAGATCACCAAGGACTCACCCTCCAACAATTCTCATGGTAGAACACATAAGAGTAAACCATTTGGTCCTTATCTTTTAAACCATATTTCAATTTGATTTCTAACCTTAATTTAGTCTCTAACCTTTTAGTGCTGTGTCATTTTAGTTCTTACCGTTATCTCTTAAATGAAAACTGTTGACGTGGCTAATAGCTAAAATAAAAATTAGTTTTCACATCAACAATTTTCATCCAAAATATAACAACAAAGACTAAATTGATACAGTACTGAAAGTTTAAGAATCAAACTAATACAATTGAAATGTTATGGATCAAATGAAATATAGTGTAAACGATAGGGACTAAATACGTAATTTACCCAACTTATAAACTATTCATATAATAAATAAATTTTATTTCTCCATGCAAAATTTTTGCGTTGTTGGATTTTAAGTGATAACCTAGTGTTAATGAAATTTTTTTTTTAATGATTCTACATGTTTGAAATTCGAACCCTACCTCTCAGCACAAATTTTTTTTTTTTTTTTTATAGGGGGGCCCTATAAAAAAAAAATTGTGTTGTTTTTTCAACCAATTGAAAATAGATGCTTAAATTATTAGATTAATTTAACTTTTAGTTCAACTGACTTAGCGAAAAGAATTTGTCCCATGGTCCGTGATTCCTACTCTTATTTAGGTAAGCTAGATTAAATGTTGAGAGTAAGATGGGCCCATATAATTAACAACTTCAAATTTGATTCACTAATTGCCAAAATATTTCTCAAAAACTATTATATATATATATATATATATATATAATTGTAGACTGTTTCCCTGTTCATGATAATATATATGGGATGGTTGATCCTGTTTCTTATTTGTTTCGATTATCAGATAATCTGCTTCGCTGAAAACTAAAGGGGCCCGTATAAAAGATAAGAAATACTTCAAAAGGGCCGAGTAATCTATCAAGAGTTTTATAATTTAATTGGTATATTTTGGTATTTCAAATCCTCCATTTTTCCAATTATCGAGTTACATGTTAAAAATTAAAAACTAAGAAACCAGGGGAAAAAATTTAACAAACTAAGCATGCCCTGACTCTAAAGTCTAAACCCAAACTCATAAAAAAAGGATAATGTTAATGGCACTCCATTGGGCCTTGGTTTGGCATAAATGAGTATTCACTTTGGTATGACCAAAACTAAAAAGCAAAAATGACCCATGGCATGGATTCGAGTTCTCCCAGTGGTAACCTGTTGCAACTTCTTATACCTTACTCATAAGTTGTTCACCTAGCTCATCAACGATTATGGTGTAGGGTTGTAGACAAGAACAATTATAGTGTTACTATGATCACACTCAAATAGAAAAATCATGCTCGTTACTCTCTCCAACTATTTTTTTAAAATAAAAATAAATATATAAATAAAGCAAATATGTGATAGCTAGATGCTTGCTTGTTGCGTGTATGGCGGGCAATATATATAATTGGACATTCACTACCTAAAAGCTTGCAAAAAGACAAGCGTCTTCACTTGCATTGACTTTGCATGAGAATTATGAAAAAGATAAGAAGATTCCAAAACGCTATTTATAATAAGTATATTAACCATTTGATCTCTCTGGAATGAGTCTTGAAAGAGAAAAATAATTTATTGATAGGTTTGTTGGGCTACCTAATTGAGTTTTCAAGACTAAGTACAACAATACACGCTTTATATCTCTGATGTTTGATGAATATCCTCACCTAAACGATTCGCCGTTAGAGTTTGTTCTTCCTATATGTTCTCATCTTTCATACTATCTTTGATCCTACTATCATAATATCTTAATCATCATTTATTTTGATAATTATATCATTATAATGGAAAGGAGATTTCAAGCTTTCAATTCTGGCATTAATTTCTATTAAAAACATTAAGAAGTGCCGGTTGAACTAAGAGACTTCGTGCATTAAACAAAAGCTTCAATGCAACATCAATTATTGCAAATGTAATGATTCACAAGCTGCAGTATAGTTTACTAGTTAGATTAGACGAGACCCATTTTTACTATGATGACCCTTCAATTATCGAATTTGGAAAAGGGGCAATAGGTTGTACATTCATGCGTGTGAGTTTATAAAAACATAAATGTGAGAGTAATGACTAATAATAAGAGCTTAGGAGTAGGATGGGGACACTGGCTAAGGCAAATAATTGATGTAGTTGAGTTGACTAATTATTTCCTCATACAAAAATCAAAGATGGATAAGAGGCACATGTGAGAGCTATACTCAATTTTATAGTGTCATGATAATATCACGAGTCATGTTAGGGTTTTTCCCTCCATATAAAAATAAAACACATCTAAATCTATACTCAATTTTATAACATGTTTACGTGTAAATTTATAATTTGATTACATCGCTTGTACATGAGACTATAATAAGTAACTAAACGGAGTGTGGTTTGATGGTAGAAATCTTTGTCCTAGCACCTAGAGAGGAGCAGTTCGAACGATAATTATAACAAAACTCGTGTGGTACATATGATATATCTATTGCCGTCGTATAACATAAGATCGATAAACTCATGTTAAAAATCCCATTTTTTATTCAAAAACAAGAAAAAGAAATAGAGACTATAAAAAGCATAAATCACAATTCGACACTTGTTGTAAAATCGATGGATTGTAGTGTGTCATTTTCCAAAAATTATTGAAAAATGTGTCATGAGTCAGACTTGTGTGGTGGAAATTGGCTAAGTGGATGTGGACTACCAAACCACCGATTTAGTCTATGATATTTGGGTTATTGGGCCCACGTATTGGGTTAGGCCGATCTCGGCTATTCATTTGATTGTTAGAACGTAAGATTTTGGATTTGTGCTTCTTGGGCCAATCAACCAATCAATCATGTCATCATGTACCATCCACACTTCTCTATTGTGTGGTTGATTTTTTAGGTGCTTGCGTAAATTTTTATTTCCTCAATTATATTGCTTGGGGTTATTTTTTACTTAAATTCTCACACTGACTTCAAGTCTATCGTATTTAGTGGTGCGTACCTGAAATATTTTAAAGGAACTCTTTGAAATGGAATCTGATTTTGTTAATGGCGTTTGACAAGGTCCATTTTGATTTCCTGGATGATTTCATGGAATTTTTGCATCAGCTTGGTGATGCTTTTACCTTTGTTTTAGGATTTGTTCGATCAGGTTGAAAATATACACTATCAAATTGGTTTATTATGAGATTATCAGGTTGTTCTTCAGATTGAATATATATATATATATATATAATTTTTATTGGGCTTTTTTCTTAATTTAGAAAATTGAAAGAAAAGCAAAACCACATCAACTTTGGCCACTTAAAGAAAATTTTCTAATGGAGTTACTGAATTGAATTAAGTTAAAAGTTAGGACTAGATTGAATGAAATTGAATTGTAAGCAAAGTTGAGAGTGTTAGCGTAATATAAATTAGAGAATTGGTAAAAATGAACAAACCTATATAATTGATTTTTTTTAAACAAGATTAAACCTAATCATTTTTGTTTCTCAAAAAAAAAAAAAAACTAATTTTATATGCAAAAATCGGTATTCATTTAATATTATATTGATTAATTAAAAAAATGGTGAGTTTTAATTAATTCAAACTAACACACATCAGAAGTGTGGACTTCGAAATATGATTAAAAATATGTTAAGCACTTGCTCGATTGAATAGATCAGCCTCCACTCATATTATTGGGCGACATTCAATTATGGACTTTGGGAGAACATGCTTTTCATAATCCATAATCTCGAAACATTAAAATTAGTTAAGTGCAATATGAACTACATGATTTCTTTACAAGATTAATTTATTGTCATACTTATTAGAAAAGAAATTAGTTTGCAAGAGAATTGTTTAGAATATATTGTCTTGTAGTGCAGGTTTATAATTAAGAATGTGTCATTATTTAATTTTGTTAAATAAATAAGTTAAAAGGCCATATAGGTCAGGGCCCAATAATATAATGATAGGGATATAAAGTCTAGTCCAAACAAATATATATATATATATATATATATATATCGTTGAAGGCTAGGGAGCAACGAATGATTGAGTTTTCAATATGTTAAAGGAAAAAAAAAAAAAAAAAGAGATTGTAGGTTAGGGACAGTCAATGGGTGACAAGTTTGGTTATTAATCGTGTAATACACGGTAAGAAGCATAAATCATGAAACAGAAATTTTCATTATTGATTTATTGGTTTTTCCGACTGTGATTGGGTATGAGTCTTGGTATGATCGATCCTTGACCACCGGCTAAACAAAAAGTCATTCCATGCATTAGGGATAGGACCAAACTAGGAAAAGGTTCTAAACGAGTTTTTACATACAAGCATAAGGTAGGTTTTGGGTTCTTCACAAATTGGAACGTTAAACCTCCCAACTTGTAATGGAAGGAGCATTGCATTGATCTAAGTGATGAAGAACGAAGTTTATACTACGCAGTAGGGTGGTACATTCACCAACAACTACCCAAGTTTAGGGAAGATTGGATCTGTGATGGTAGCGATTGGACCCGCGTTTGCTACCATTTGCTACCATCCTGTTTTTAGATCAAATAAACTTGTAAATGAAATGCCAAAAAAAAAAAAAAAACTAAAACTAAAAATTTTATTTTTTACTTTTGTTCCTAGTTAAATTTTAATAAATATAAAACTACATAAATAAAATGTTGTTTAGAACAAATTATTGGCATTCTAAGACATGATGGAGGAATTCTTAAGAGCAACCCCTAACTACTTAAGATACTTAAAATGATCATTTTAAATTTAGTTTACTAAATTTATATTTTTCTAGCAGCCTAACAACTTTAAATTAACATTTACATTTTTTTTACATTAAAAGATAGAAAAATGAATATAAAAAACCATTTAAAGCCTTAATATAAATATATATATATATATATTTTTTTTTTTTTTTATTTAAAAGTTTCCATAAAAAATGCTACAAGTCACAAACTATTTTACAACATTTTTACAAACTATTATTGGCCAACTTCTTACTAGTTCTCATTTGGACCCACCAATAACATCATTTTTTTTTTTTTTTTTACCAATAATCACTCACTATATAAACAGTTTGTGAAAATTTTTGTAAAAAAAGTTTTTATCTCTAGTATTTCCCAAAAAAAAAATTAAATAGGATTGACGGTAAAAAGTTAAAATAAGTTTTGAAATTCTTTAATTCTTTCCTTAAAAAAATAATTTGATTATTCCCTTAAAAAAATTATACTTTCCTTATAAAGAATAATAAAATAAAATGCTAATACAAGCTTATGGGTAGCCCAATAGGTCCAACCCAATAACCTAGCTTGCTAAAGATAAAATAAGCATTATTTATGGGTAGGTTCATGGGCTGAAGCTTGCTATTTTCATTTTCTGGCTTCGCCATTGCATATAAATATAACATTAGACTTAGGGATGACAATTTTGTCCCGCCCTATTTTGATCCACCCAGCCCCGCATCGCACGAGTTTTCCCCGCCCCGCAAAGGTGGTGGGGCGAGGATGGGGCAATATTTTGTCCCCGCACCCCGAGGCGGGGATGGGTTTAGTATTTTTATCCCCGCCCCACCTCATCCCCACCCTACGCTAATAAGGACTATAATTGTAAATTTAGTAAACCCTAAATCACTAATATTTAAAGTGAAGCACAAGACATTAGATAAAATATTTTTTATTCTAAACCTACTGCTATTGCCGCTGACCCTTCTCCCTTCTCTATAGCCTATACATGTTTTTCAATTTTAAGCCAAACTCCACTCCAAGTCCAAGACATTAGTCTTTCTCAAATCTGCTTTTTTCAGTTTGAATTTTGGTTCTTTTTTTCTATCTAAAATTAGTATTTTTGTTTGTAGCTATTAAAAAGGAGCACAGTTGAAAGGAAAAAAAAGGCCGGTCACTTACTCACTTAGTGCTCCCAGTAGGTAGTAGGTATGTTTCTTATCATGTCAAAATGTTTCAATTTTTTTTTTTTTTGGGGCACATTGTTTCATGTTTTTCAAACAAATGACTATAATATATTTGTCTTTTAGTGTTGTTGATATATTCGGCCCCACAGTTGGATTTGATTGTGTATATTGGGTTAAATTTGTATTTTCATATCCAACTTATTTTTTTCTTTACTAATTACTATGTAATAGAGGCACAGTTTTTGAAAATTATTTAATTGATAATCTTAAAAACTTTATCTTTGTTAATATGGTTAAATACTTATATCTATATCGTTCTATCCACATAATTTTTCCTTGAAATGTGTGAAAGCATCACACAGTTTAATTTACTTGAATTTTTTCATTAGTGGTATAAGTTTATCTTTTATATTGTTCTACATTGTTTGTATTGGAGACTTTTGGCTTAGGTTTTGGTGTATGTATATTACTTTTTTATGATTGCTAAGTTAATAAATTATCATAAACAATTTTTTTAAGAATGACTTCAAGTGAAAACAATGGTAGCTCCAATCCATCTATCACACCCATTAGCAACCATCAATCTCCAATGATGGTAGCTAAAGATAATACAACCACTTGTTCAACTCCATTGGATAGGCCGGAAGATGCCCAAGCCCAACCTAACTATGAGATAACTGAGGAACGAGGGAGGTTGAAATCAGTAGTGTGGAATCATTTTAAGAAAATGAAAGTTGATGGGAAAGACAAAGCTGAGTGCAACTATTGTACAAGATTGCTTGTAGGGGGGTCTAAAAATGGTACTATACATTTGCATGACCACTTAAAAATATGTCCTAGGAAAAAGTTTAAGGATATAAGGGATATGAAACAAAATATTTTGATGAGGGATCAACATAATGTGGACTCAATGGCAGGTGTGAATGCTTATCATTTTGATCAAGATGAATCAAGAAAAGAACTTGCTCGTATGATCATCCTGCATGAGTATCCCCTTTCTATAGTTTATCACATTGGCTTTAGACGATATTCAACTTCTCTTCAACCATTATTCAAGATGGTTTGTAGGAACACAATCAAGAAGGACATTATGGGCATCTATGATCATGAAAGGGAGAAATCAATGCATGAAATAGAAAAGAATCACAATAGAATTGCTATTACCACTGATATGTGGACTTCACAAAACAAAAAGCGAGGGTTTATGGTTGTAACGGCACACTTCATTGAAGATTTGTGGAGATTATAAAGTCGAGTTATGAGGTACATTTTTTTAAGTATATATTCATTTTTTTAATTTAAATTCTTTTCAAATATTGTATGAACTTATTTCACTGTTAGTTATAATAATTTAAATTTCTTATTTTAGGTTTATTTATGTACCATCTCCACATACAAAAAAAGTGCTTTCTGATGTCTTTTTACAAACCTTGTTGGAATGAAACATTGATAGGAAGTTATCTACTATGACAGTGGACAATTGCAGTACCAATGATGCAGTTATAAATATTATACTAGACAAGCTTCAACGTAGTATACTTGTTATGCGTGGATCAATGTTGCATATACGTTGTGCAGCAGATGTTCTTAATATGATTGTTCAGGATGGTTTGAATGTTATTGGATCATGCATTGAGAAGGTTCGTGAGAGTGGGATTTTGGACTGGATCAACAAAAAGAAGGCAACAGTTTACAGATACAGCTCGACAATTACATGTTGAATGTATCAAAGAACTAGCCCTTGATTGTAAGACTCGCTGGAACTCTACCTATCTTATGCTTTCTACTACTATAGAGTATCGAGATGTCTTTTTTCGATTGAGCCAAAGGGAGTCATCTTATAAGTGCATTCCAAAAGAGGAAGAATGGAAAATGACAAGTAGTATATGTGAGAGACTGGCATTGTTTTACAAGGTTACAGAGCTATTCTCAGGTACTTAATATCCTACAGCTAATCTTTTTTTTTCCTAAGGTGTGTGAAATAAAAATAGCTTTGAATTCTTGGTTCACAAGCCCAAGTGATATGATTAGGAGTATGGCATTTAAAATGTTAGAAAAATTTGACTGTTATTGAAATGTGATTCATGGTGTTATGGTTGTGGCAACCATTTTAGACCCAAGATATAAGATTGAATTGTTGGAATATTATTTTCCTCTTATTTATGGTGATGAAGTTGAAAATGAAATTCAAATGAAATTCAAAAGGTTAGAGATACTTGTTATGAAATGATTTGTGACTAAACTTCTGGGAAAATGGGTAGGGAAGGTACTTGTGGCACTTGTGTAAGTGAGGATTCACAAGTTGATGACTCCCTTATGGACTTTGAAAGATATCTTAGTTAGGAAAGGAAAAAAAAAAAATGAGAATATTAAATTGGAGTTGGAGCATTACCTTGAAGATGATCTAATGCCAAGAACTTTGGAGTTTGATATTTTGGCATTGTGGAAATTTAATGGACCTAAGTATCCTACTTTGCAACGTATTGCAAGGGATATCCTAGCCATTCCAATGTCAACTGTTGCTTCGAAGTCAGCATTTAGCACAAATGGTAGACTGCTAAGTCCACATTGCAATAAACTTCATGCAAAGACCGTGGAGGCATTAATGTGTGCTCAAAATTGGTTATGGGCTTAAATCAAAGGTTATCAAATTTACTAGTTAATCTATTTAATTATTTATGTTGTTGCATTCTTCATTGTATTTTTCAATTGTTTGATTGAATTTGTTTTACTTTTTTTAGGCCTTTCATCTATTGTAGACGGAATTGAAGCTAATACATTCCAAAACATTCTTGATGATTCTGATGATGAAGAAGAAAGTTGTGTCACTACATTGGGAGAAATTGAAAATCATTCTTAAAGAACTAGTCAATTTTTATTTTGTTATGAGACTGTTTATTTTGTTAAAAAACTAGTCAATTATCCTTGATGATTTGTTCATGCAAAGACAATGTTTATTTTGTTATAAGAAATTTTGAATTATGTTGTTACGTATTAGACTATTTAAGTACTTGGTTTATTTAAATGCTTGGATTTTAAAACATTTTGTTTTGTTGTAATTTATATTATTGTAGCAAAAAATTTATTTATATATATAAAATTGTATTAGAGGCGCTGGGGGAGGGGACTCCCCGTAGGGCCCCAAGGGGCAGGGATGGAGCAAGGTAGTATGCCCTGCACCCCAGGGTGGGGCGGGGAGGGGGACGAAGATCCCATCCTCCAGCCTCGCCCCACCCCATTGCCATCCCTAGACTTTTAGGCATGATAATAAGTGATGGCAATTAATATATATAATCATAATCATTATTCTCTAATAATTGTTAGTACTTGATAATTGATACCATATTGAAAGCTCGGAATTTATGGTTATGGCCCAAAGCCTAGGAATTAATAGCCAAAAAAAGTAGAGAAGAAAGCTAGGTAAAAGGCAATGTTTGTTAACAAAATTCTAGCTTTGTTCCTAACACGTAAAAAGGATAAGAGTATATTGCAAATTACTCTCCAAAAGTTTGGAGTGTTTGGATTTTACAAGTTTCAAAATTTGAAATTTAGCCCCTAAAACTTGGAGTGTTTGGATTTTATACCCCCAAATTCTAAAACTTAAGGATGTAAAATCTAAATACCTAAAATTTTAGAGAGTAAAATCCAAATACCCCTAAAATTTAGAGATAAAATCCAAATTCTAAAACGTTAAGGTGTAAAATTCAAATATCCCCTAACTTCAAGAGGTAAAATTTAAATTCTGAAACTTTAGAATGTAAAATTCAAACACCCCTAAACTTTACAGGTGTAATTTTCAATTTAGCCTAAGGATAATATTCAGTAATTATACCAAGTTATTTAAGGGATTATGAACTCTTCATCTCTTGCTTCTTTTGGAAAATGAATAGGCTTTTAATAAGGCAATTATAGATAAGATCTTTTTATCAAAATTAAGCTCATAAATTCAAATTTAAGTTGACATTTGTACTGGGAAAATTTTTAATAAGTGATTGAATCTTTTCTAAGGGACATTAATGCTAATAAATTTCCTTTTACAGTGTTTGGCTCTTAAACGAGGGGATTTAGTCAAGTTTTTAAATTTTTTTTAAAAAAATGATATTATAGGAAAATCTATAATAGGAAGAAAAATTATATAATTCTCAAAAGATGATATATATATATATATATATATATTGGGCTGAGAACATTTTTAAGTAAAATAAATAAATAAATAAAAAAATCTGCCGGGTCAAGTTAAACCCCCAAAAATACTTGAGTGCTAGGCCAAACCCCAACACACCAAAGCCCGTTCAGGTCTAGTGGGCGGGTCTAAAATTAAAAAATGAAATTAGAGGAAAATCTATAATAGGAAAAAAAATTATATAATTCTCAAAAGATGATATATATATATATATATATATACACATTGGGCTGAGAACACTTTTAAGTAAAATGAAAAAAAAAATCTGTCGGGTCAGGTTAAACCCCCATAAATACTTGAGTGCTAGGCCCAACCCCAACCCACCAAAGCCCTTTCAATGCTAGTGGGAAGGGTCTTAAAATAAGATGATATATATATAGGGCTGATAACACTTTTAAGTAAAATGAAAAAATATATATATATATATATATATATATCTGTCGGGTCAAGTTAAACCCCCCAAAAATACTTGAGTGCTAGGCCCAACCCCAACCCACCAAAGCCCTTTCAGGTCTAGTGGGTGGGTCGGGTTATGCAGCCTAACACAGAGGTACTGGGCGGTGTATTCATTTCACAATGAAAACCTAAATATTGTGAACTATACTGCACCAGGTATATCATTAAAAAAAATAAATAAATAAAATAATCTAAGATCACTATATATTTTTTGACAAAAAATATACCCAAATAATAGGCTAATACATCAAATTTAAAGATGAAGGAAATCTTCAAATAAGTCAGTGAGAGAAACATCAAAATTAAAGATGAGGCTGTGAAATGGGTAAGTGGCCTATCAAAATGGTCACTCTGTTTATTGACTAATCTAAACATTAAGTTAGGCCGTTTGTCTCTGCTAGTTTGATAGGCTATTTCATTTTTATTTTCTTTTTCTTTTTTTTGCTGCTTTATATGCTTAAAACTATACTTAATTGTTCACATGATATGCATCCTATCTAATTTCCTCTTTGGGGCTGCTTTGCTGTTTTCCATCAAATCCCTTTAACTATTGCTTCTTCCATCTTTACTTCACCAGGTATACCCCTAAAAAAAGAAGAATCTAAGATCATTATATTTTTCACCAGAAAATATACTTTCAATGTACCCTACATTTAGACATTTTTTTTGGTGTTGCAAAAATTGCTCCAAGCACACATTGTCCCAATATAGTTGACAATGCAGTGCAACTACTGCAAAGAATTTCCTTTCAATCTTGTTGTCCATATACAATAAAGAGTTCATATTAAGAGTTTTAGCTTTCAATCTAATCTCTCTATTTTGATTGACAATGGATCTTCCTTGGTAATGGGCTCATTTGAAAATGCAACATAAAATCTCAAGTTTATGTATGGGTCTATTCACTGTGTATTTGTATATGGGTTTATATATTAATATATATATATATATATATAAATAGCCAGTGAATAGACCCATCCATTTACAAGATGATGCCATTATATATATATATATATATATATAAACTTAAGATTTTATACTACTTCGAATGAGCCCATAACCAAAGATGATTCATCTGCACATTGCATGTCAATCAAAATAGAGATTAGATTGAAAGCAAAATCTAAATATGAACCTTTTTTTGCAGGTAGACAACAAGGTTAAAATGAGATTCTTTGTAGTAGCTGCATTGTGCAAACATTGTCAACTCTATTGGGACAATGTGCCCTTGGGACAATTGTTACAACACCAAAAAAAAAAATGTCTAAATGCAAGGTGAGGTTTTTAACATTGAAAATATATTTTCCGATGAAAAATATAATGATTTTAGATTCTTTTTTTTTTAGGGGTATACTTGGAGTAGTGAAGATGGAAGAGGCAATAGCCGAAGGGATTTCATGGAAAACAAAGCAGCCCAAAGGAGCAATTCAAATGGCCTAACTTCATGTTTAGATTGGTTAGTAAACAGAGTGACCATTTTGATGGGTCAGTGACCCATCTCTCAGCTTTATCTTTCATTTTGATGTTTCCTTTTTGAAGATTTTCCTAATCTTTAAATTTGATGTACTAGCCTATTATCAATATTGTGGGTGTTCTTGTTCCAGTAAACTTGAAGGTCAGTTTTTTTGTTCTAGGCTTTTTTTTTTTTTTGATAAGTAATAAAATATATTGATATCAAAAAGGAAACGCCCTAGTACATAGGGAGTGAACAAAGGGAGAACAAATCAAAAACAAAAATTGCAAGAATCTAGGAAAACAAAAAAAAGAAGGGAAAGATTTGTTTTGCAAAGCAAACAACCAATCCAACAAAGTTCTAAAAAAGAAAAGCTTGAGGTCCGGAATAGATCTCTCAATATCTTCAAAACAACGACTATTTCTCTCCCTCCAAAGACACCAAATTAAACCATGAGGAACGATGGACCATATATAACCATTTCACTGACGACCAAAGCTGCCTTGCCAACACCCTAACAGCCCCAAAACAGTATGTGGCATAACCCAAGATACTCCAAATAAACTCAAAACCATAGACCATAGATCCCTAGCAACGGGACAATGAAGGAAGAGATGGTCAACAAATTCACCATTACTCTTGCACGTGTAGCACCAATCCAAAATCCACACCTTTCTTTTTCGCAAATTATCAATCGTCAAGCATTTCCCTAAGGCAGTAGACCATACAAAGAAAGTTACTCTAGAGGGGATCTTCTGCTTCCAAATACTTCTCCAAGGAAAACCGAAGATAGAAGGACCAGCTAAAATTCTATAATAATCTTTCACCAAGAACCCCTTAGCTTTGCTAAGAATCCAACACATCTTATCCTCACCAAACCCTCTTATAGAAGAACCATATATAGTTTCCATGAAGCCTGACAAAGCCTCTAATTCCCGAACATGCACACCCCTAAAGATGAAGGTCTATTTCTTTTCCTCTCCCTATTCCAGCTTTCTATTATCAATTTGTTTTCTTCATACTATTTCACAATTTGATAAAAAAAAAAATATATATATATATATATATATAACATTGAAAAGGTAATACATTTGATATTATAAAAAGGACAATTTTTGGGAGATTACAATTCCCCAAAAATAGTTCCTTAGTTCCACTGTTCCTTAGTTACTAGTTTGTATCTTTCTTTTTTCTCTTTTTTGTGAAAGAAAAAAACTAAAAGAAGAAAGATACGACCATTAATATCGTTCACTCTTTTGAGTAATTAGACAGATGGCTGAATTTTAAGAAGATACCTAATATCTAAATGTTTCCCTATGATCTTGAATGGAACATAATTATCTAGAAGGATGTAAATTGGATTGAGAAAAAAAATTATGATCCGGATCACACCTAAATCAAGCACAGGCCACATAAAACTATGAACATAGCTCAGAAATATTAAACAGACCCAGTACCATCTTTTTTGCAGTGAATCCAAATTATAAATAAATAAATAAATAAAAAGTGATAATACTAAGTGAGTCCAAAAAAAAAAAGGTGATAATACCTGGGGAATGTTGTTTTAATTCCAAAAGATCGCCCAGCTAAATCAAGCTTCCAACAAAGATATTGTTTGTAAATACTTACTTTTTCATCTCTTCAAATTGTTGCGGTTTGCAGCTCCTGTAAAAGTTGCAACCCAATGTAAGCTAATCTTAAATATGATTTTTTTTCCAAGCTAATCTAAGATGAAAAACAATAGATTTTTTAGCTAATAGGAATTTATAAGTATCCCAAATAGTTTTCTTCCATTTTATTAGTTACATAGCTATATGTCATATTGGTAGCTAGTATATATATATATATATATATATATATAAAATAAAAGTTTAGATGTAACAGATCTCCATCCTTGTTTCTCTCTCACTCTCTCATGGTCTTTAGTAAATTGGTTTAATGATATTCACTATTTTATTACCCATTTGAAGTGGGCATTAAATGGTTTACCATTGAATAACTTTTAAATAATTGACTTTACTCAATAACACTAACCCTTCAAAATAACCACAATACTACATGAATGACTAAAATGATTCAAATACCTTTGGTATGTCTAATATGATCAAAATATCCTCAAAACCTCTAAAATTACCAAAATACCCCAAAAAACATGCAAAATACATTGAAAAGTTCAAAAAGATTGAGACATCTCTAAAACCATTAAAAAGACAAAAATACACATAAAATTCCTAAAAGTCTCATCTTTCTTTTCCCTTTCTTATTCTCCTTCTATTTTTCTGCTTGCTAGATTGGAGTCTGTGTGCTCTAAGAATTAACCTATTTTCAGTTGACATTCATCCTGGAAAATAATTATATATTTTTGTGTAAAATGTAAGAATTTTTGGGCCATAGCAATTTATGGAAACAAGCCATTATTGATGATGATGTGGGTGAGAGTGACCCTAGATTGATGATTATACATATATATTTTTAATGTCCATCTGAATTGAAAGAAACATTTTAGGAGGTGAAAAACTAATAAAGGTGACATCTTTAACATATAACTAGGCAAAATTAAAATCTGGGGAAGGATTTAGAATTAAAATCTAGAAAATATTACAATAAAGATGCAGAACCACATAAGAGAAACCAAATAAAGGTGATATTTTTAACATGAAACTGGATAAAGTTGTTAAAATGAAATACATAATCAACAAAAAAAAAAGGTACCTTGCGAACTAGATCTGCAAAGTAATAGGACGATCGTGACTGGGTTTGTAGAGGAAAAGGAAGATCCATGCGATTTGGAGAAAGAGCAGTTTCAAAAGGGAGGCGCAGAGAGTTTTTTTTAGACTTCGGCGCAGAGAGAGTTTAGAAGAGAGGAAGAAACATCATAAGATGATATGTTAAAAGGCGAGCTTAAAGGCTCCTCTATTTGTTGTGTACGGGTTAATTTAGGAAATTTATTATAATTTGAGGTTATTATATTTTTTAATCATAAAAAAAATTTAAGAGTGTGATGAGTATTATGTGTTTGAAAGAGAAATAATTTTTTCATCACATCCCTTAGGTTTTTTTTGTGATTGAAAAATGTAGTAATCTCAAATTATAATAAATGCTCTAAATTAACCCTTACCCAAAAAATAGAAGAGCACACGCGTGCTCAGAGGCTAATTTTTTGCTAATAAATTTTGTAAGGTTATATGTAATGAATAAATAAGAAAATAGGAAAATTATCTTATGAGAGATTCTCATAAAACCTCTCTCCTACATTATGTGTGGGTTTCCTATACTGTCGTTACATGTCTCCCACAAACCCACCTAAAATGTTTTTCCTTTTGATATGTTTGTAGTCATTTTGTTTGGAATTTTTTTTTTAAAGCTTCATAAAATTTATTTGTTACTAAAATTTTGATCCGCCTTATATTTTTCTTTTTCACAATCTCCCTACTAAAATGTTTGGATAATCAAATTTAATGGTTACTAAAATATACTCAAAATTATCTATATCACTCTTAGCTAACTTGCACTATCAAATGACAAAAAATAAAAAAATAAATAGGGAATAATATAAAAAATAAAAAATGAAGAATATAATGCAACATAAAAAATGAAAAGAATTCTAAAATGAAAGAAAGAAAATAATCAAACAAAATGGTATATGCCATTCAGTTAGTAAAATGTAAACAAAATGATTTCAAAAATTTGTTTGTGCCCTCTACTAAGTCCACAATCAAAAGGTAGTTTCTCAATAAAACGAATAAATGGTAAAAAAAAGTCAGCTACTTACAATACATAATATTTACTTTAAAAAAAATACATCTCTCTTAGATCAAAAGCCAGGGCAGTCAATTGTTCTCCCATCTTGCTAATATCCTCATGTTCTTTGCACATGTACATAACATCTGCAAGAAAAAAAAATGGTAAGACCTGGGCTCCACACAAAGCATAAAATGGTGTTGTAGAATAGAGGCCAAAGATGCAAATGTTCAATCCGAAATAAAACCAAATAAATTGTGCAAGCAAAGGAATGATCAAGTGGCACAACCATCCATTGAGTTCCATTGATTTTCTTATGAAATCAAAGAATTAATGGGATTTTGAGGAATGCTCTGCATATTGGGTTCCACAGTTTGCTAACAGCACCACACGTGGTCTTGCCTAGCTTGCAATTGAGATTAAATCCATTTAAATTTTTGTTCAAAAAAATTCTAAAATAAATTTATTACAACATAAATAAAAAAGAAACCCTACTCACCATATATTCTGTATGACAATGGTTGCAACCCGAGGCATTAAAAATTGGATAACAATGAATGGAACTCAAGAGAAGACACGTTGAGAGCAAAAACAGATACAATATTTTAAAGCATCAATTGAATGTAAGAAATAGAAAACTAAAAAACATGATAAGTAAAAGAAGAATATTTTCTTATATAGTTATCCGGATAATCTTGGAAGTCAAGTAATGAAGTCTTTTGTTATTCCAATGCAGTAATATTCTATTCGGTTTTTTTTTTTTTTTTTTTTATATATATATATATATCCAGAAGAAGAAGAATAAGAAAAGGAAGGAGGATATAACATGAAACTTAAATAAAATAAAATAAAAACTGGATAAGCAAAAGAAGTTAAAGAGAAGTTAAAATTTTTAAATTTGATAGTAAAGCAGTTTCTTAGGAGTAAAACATGGGAGAGTGGAATTCAAACAATTTGTTAGGAGTAAAATGTGGGAGTAGAATTCAAACGTGTTAAGGTTTTTTTTTTTTTTTTTCAAAATAGAAACGTGGTAGATAATTTTTTTGATACAACGTGACTTTTTTCATTAGGTTTTTTGTATTCAATTTTTATCAATTTAAGA